>NC_072896.1:118223878-119473878 GCF_027943255.1 Anastrepha obliqua | reverse complement strand
CTCTATTCCTTCCACTGTAATTTACACGGGTGTAGTACAGTGGCCGTCCTGATTGAGTGCGGACCTGTCCAACCCCATAAATTTAAGATATTTTCATAAATTATAAATAAGTTCGAAGCAAAGATATTATCCTGCTGAATTTTAGGAACAAATTCGGCAAAGGAGTTTTTTTTCCTTGTTCACCCCTCTCGGCTGTCACCCCTCTGGGGCCTAGACAATACTTGTCTTGCGTTGGTTTCGTTAATCTATTTGATTTCTGGCAGGGTAGGCGATTAGCCTGTCGCTATCATCGATATTAGTTTGTTCTATTTCGTAAAATCTTTTAAATTTTGTTTTGTCTTATAATTAATTTTTTTATTTTATTCTTTATAATTTTTTTTTGTTTTCTGACTTATGGTATTTTGTTCCATTTGTATTTTATTTTCTATTTTTCTTTCAGTTTAATTTAATGCGATTTAATTTTACTTAATAAAAAAAATTGGTTGGTTGTATTTCGTTTTATTTCATTGATCTTATTTTGCCCTATATCTCCCATTTTGCATATTTATTTTTTTTATATTTATAATTAATCTTTAATTTTATTTTTTATATGATAATTTTTTTAATTTTTTTCAAATTAGAATTAAAAATTGTATAATTAAATTGAATTTTTTTTATTTGTATTTTTTATTTCATTTTATTTTATTTTATTTTTTTTTTATTGCATCCCAAAAAAGGAGTGTTTTACATTAATTGGCGACAGCTTAGCTGCAAGCCAATAATTTATAACAGGTACAAAATATTACAATTAAATATATATATAAATATTATACAAAATAGTTAACAAATTTACTAACAAGAAAAACGTTTACTGTAAAAAGTTTCGGACTATATGACAAGAATTGAGTAAAGCTGTTTTCTGCATGTCGAAAATTAAATATTCTGGGAGTTGAAGAGTTTTGACGTTGTCTGCTAAGTTTTTATGCACTAGTCCGTGGGCTGAGATGATAATTGGTAGTATGTGCACCTTCCTTAGCTTCCACTGGTGTTTGACATCAATGCCTAAGTCAGAATATTTGAATATTTTTTCTGCATATGTTTTTTGCATGTTTCTGTTTAGAGGAACAGCAATATCAACTATATAACCAGTCGCTTGAGATTTATCAATAAGGAAAATATCTGGTCTATTGTGGTCTCTTGTGGCATTTGTTAAAATTGTTCGGTCGTAATATAGAAGGTAGTTGGAGTCTTCTTGAACAGGTTCTGGGGTGTATCTGAAGTACGGTATTTTGCTTGGATTGAAGTTGTACATCTGCGTCAGTTTTAGATGGATTAATTTCGCGATGTCATTATGTCGCTTCAGGTACATAGAGTTTGCCAATGTGGTGCATCCCGCTAGCACGTGGTCTAATGTCCCACTTCGACTATTGCATCTTCGACATCTGTCTGCAGCGGCATTTGCATCTCGCATTACGTATTTAATGTAATTTCTCGATGGAATCACACCATCTTGTATGGCGAACATGGTACCCTCCGTTTCGGCAAATATCGACCTGTTGGTAAGCCATAAGTGCGACAATTTTTGGTCGACATGTGGGCTCAGCAAGTCTTTTCGATATACGCCGTGGACAGCCATTTCAGACCATCTTTGGATTTTTTCATCTATTGTGGTTGCGTTCCTGATTTCGTAGGGTTGATTCATCCGAAGTGGGGTGTAATTATCATCCGCAGCACTTGCAGCCTTGTGCAGATCGGATTGGGAGCACTTATGTTGGAAGTATGATCTTATGTTCAAGATAAGTTTGTCATGCAGTGCTCCAACATCAATCTGTCCTCTGCCTCTTATTTTATTTTATTTTTTTTTCATTGCATCCCAATAAAGGAGTGATTTACATTAATTGGCGACAGCTTTGCTGCAAGCCAATAATTTATTTTATTTAATTTAATTTTGTTTTATTTTATTTCATTTTATTTTATTTTATTTTATTTTATTTTATTTTATTTTATTTCATTTTATTTTATTTTATTTTATTTTATTTTATTTTATTTTATTTTATTTTATTTTATTTTATTTTATTTTATTTTATTTTATTTTATTTTATTTTATTTTATTTTATTTTATTTTATTTTATTTTATTTTATTTTATTTCATTTTATTTTATTTTATTATTATTTTTTTTTTTATTTTATTTTATTTTATTTTATTTTATTTTATTTTATTTTATTTTATTTTATTTTATTTTATTTTATTTTATTTTATTTTATTTTATTTTATTTTATTTTATTTTATTTTATTTTATTTTATTTTATTTTATTTTATTTTATTTTATTTTATTTTATTTTATTTTATTTTATTTTATTTTATTATTTTTTTTATATTTTTTTTTTTATTCTATTTTATTTTATTTTATTTTATTTTTTTCTTTTATTTCATTTATTTTCTTTTCTTTCTAACAACCCACATTCCTCCATCAAGTAGTTCTACTGCTTTTCCTGAGCTCTACAAACTCAAAAATCCCAAAATATCACAATTTTAAGAGCTCAATTGCTGCTAAGCTAGCCAGTTTACAGATCTACCGGCTGCCGTCCCTCCCTTCGCTAGATAACCGCCTGGGCGTGTGGCTGCTTGACTCGCCGTTTAGTAGCCGGCAAAATGCAAAAGTTGAACTGGGTCAGCGAGCCATTCGTAGCAAATGTTTTGAGTATTTCGCAGTGTTACAGCAGTAAAAACAACAACAAATGCAACAACTCTTAGCAGCATCACTATCAACTTACATAGTATTGGTTATGGCAGTAAAATTGTTGTTATTGCAATACCCACTGTTCACTATTACCCATTTCCAACGACACCTTTATAGCTGTGTTTGTTTTTATTACCAATGTGCGTGTGTGAGTGTGTGTGTGTGTGTAAGACTATGTCGTCACGTTGCCGTGTATAGGGGGTTCACGACTTGACACTTTGGCATTACTCAAGCCATAGACAATCGCCAACAACAACAACTCCTTTTAAAGACACAATAAAATGAATCAAAACATTTTTTATGCAAAATATGTTGTAAAAAATAGTAAAAAAACATATAGTAAAAAATGCGAAAAGGCGGCTGTTGTTTGCTAGAGCTGAATATTCATACACGAAAAATGTTTCTCAATAATTAAATGCTTTACATGCAATTCGCTTCGCTCACACTCTGAATCGCAAATTGTATTTCGTTTAGATTTTTGATTACATTTCGGTTTCTCATTGAAATTTATTATGTTGCTGGTAAACAGGTTTACATTTGGGTTGCTAATTTTACTTTTTCTGCCTTAGATTTCACAATCATTTGCATACTCGTGGCAGAGGTGGCCGAAGCGTTTGCGAAGGAGTCTTTTCAATCTTTCTTTGTGGCACAGAATAAAATGAAACTGTTTGGCATGCAAAGCCATAAGATGAAAAAGAAACACCAAGCAGCATTCAGATTCAAGAAGATATAATGCTGATTAATGAAGTTCGTTTCTTAAGTCTTTTATGTTTTCCTTAATGGCTTAGTGTGACTGTGAAAGGAATTTAGCAGCAATCGAAAATTTACGTAATTACTTTGCATTCTACAACTGGCCATATGCCACCAAACAAATTTTGTATAAACAGCTGTGTTCAGTATGTGAACATACAATGAAGTTTCTGCATATTTTTATGTATCTTCAAATAATAGTCTTGTTATTGGAAACAAAAAAGAGCAAAAAAAAAAAAAAAACAAAATGCAATTATATGCTGTTAATGTTGGTTTTTACATTTAACGCCATTTACTGCTACTTGCTTCGTTACTTCGTTTAATAAATTTACAGTCATTGACGTGAAAAATAGCCAAGCAGAACAGGCTTGCCCACCTTTTGGTTGGTCAGACTTTTCGAAAATAAAAGTGTTTTAGCTGTAATTATTTGTTAGGTGAGAATTAGATAGTCAGATAGGTCAGCGATTAATAACAATCATCTACGATCGAAGCTCGTTAAATTTTTAATAAACTTTAGTGATCAAAGATTATTAGGTATATTATATTAAATAAAGTTGCATATATTTGGAAAATTTAATGGAACATAAAAAATGTGCGCAGAACTGCACCGGCCTTCGTGAAGTTAAAGTTTTAAAATGAGCTAATCTCGATAAAGTAATCAATGCATAAGGTTTGCACCACTTTTACGTTTTCCCTTTGTTTTTCAATCAAGCATACAGGTGATTTAATCTACACTTAGTGCCATAAGTCTAGGCTCCTTTGTGGGTAGTTGAAAAAGTAGTAAAAAAAGAGTGATTTGAAAGTAATTTTTTTTTAACTATAAAATAAATAATATTAATAAAATGCATGATTTATTTTAAATCACACCATTTAACAAATAAATTTTATTTTTTTTTTGAAACGCTACCAGGTATATTAGGGCGGGTCGATTTAAAAATCGCTCATTGCTCTATGAAAATCGTATTCTAGGGATCAAAATAAGAAACTTTGCCGAAGGAACCACACCTCTAAAACGAATTATGATGTCCCCTAATTTGGGTCGAACGAAAAATCCCACTTTGACCCATTTAGAGTGCTCCAATCGAGTCCAAATGTATGAACAACCCCCACTAACTTTGGACGGCCGATCCACCCATGCCAGTGGCACACCTCCTGGAACTCCCCTGGGGGGTTCCTCATACAATCATTTCAAAATATCACCATTTTTGGCCTTTATATGAAAAAAGAAACTACAATAAAAAGTTCGACCCAAATTGGGGGACATCAGAATTCGTTTTAGAGGTATGGTTCCTTCGGCGAAGTTTCTTATTTTGATCCCTAGAATATGATTTTCACAGAGCAATGGACGATTTTTTTGCCTCCCCACAAATCGGCCCGGCCTAGTATATACCTATGAAATGAGACTTTCAGCTATTAGTCCATAGATGTCCCAAATGTCTTTTTTTTTTCGACTGTCATCTGCCAACAATATTCAATTCATTGTTTGTTACGTTTCATACAGCCATGCATTTTTGTCGCTCTTAAAAATGTCGTGCCTTCAAACTACGACTTGAGGACATCGTTGATTTTCTGTTATCAATTGAAGAAAACCGCCACTCAAGCTCATCAAATGCTTATAGAAGCTTATGGTGTACATGCACTAAGTAGATCACAGTGCTTCAGGTGGTTTGAAAAATACCGAAGTGGTGTTGTGAGCGTGGAGAACGAGGACCGTGGCCGGCTACCGAAAAAGTTTGAGGACGCCGAATTGGTCGAACGCAAGAAATGATGGCAGAGCAGTTGGGAGTTACCCAAAAAACCATTTCCAAACGTTTGAAAGACATGGGCATGATTTTAAAGGTCGGAAGATAGGTGCCGCATGAATTGACTGAAAGGCAGCAAGATAATCGAAAAATCATTTTTGAAATGCTGCTATCCCGGTTCAAAAGGAAGTCTCTTTTGCATCGAATCGTTATGGGTGTTGAAAAATGGGTGTATTTCTCCAATCCCGAGCATAAACGATCGTATGGCCTACCCGGCCACAAGCCAAAAACAACGGCCAAACCAAATCGCTTCGGCCGCAAGGCAATGCTGTGTGTTTTCTGGGATCAACGTGGTATGATTTGGTACGAGCTATTAAAACCAGGTGAAACAGTTGACGGTGCACGCTACCAACGACAATTGGCCGACTTGAACAGCGCTATACACCGAAAACGCCCAGAATATGCCGATCGGCGTGACAAAGTAATTTTTCTTGATGAAAATGCATCGCCACATCGAACAAGAGCGACTCGGGAATTGGTGGCTTACTCACCAGACTTGGCGCCTTCCTTTTATCATTTGTTTGCGTCGATGGGCCACGCACTTTCCGAGCAGCGCTTCAATTCTTACGAAGAAGCCAAAAAATGGCTCGATGATTGGTTTGCGACCAAAGACAGCCAATTTTTTTGGCGCGGCATCCACAAATTTCCTGAGAGATGGGAAAAATGTGTCGCTAACGATGGCTATTATTTTGAAGATTAAATTTGTAATCATTTTTTGTTAATAAACGTTTGGTAAACTGGGAAGCTTCAACTCATTTATATAAAATTTAAAATATTCAAAATGAAAAATATGCACTTTTTAGTAGCTGGTAGGGTATCCACTATCTTTTACCGTTACTTAAAGTTTTGTGGGTCTAGATTTCAACAATTTTGTCGTCTCTTCGACAGTAAGCTTCTCCCACTCTTCTCACATAATATCTTTTAATACCTCTTTGCTTATAATTCATTGCTTCCTTACATTTCTTTCCAGCAGCGCCCATAAGTGCTCAATTTTTCTTCCTTTGATTTAACACCAAAAATACAAAACTTACTTTAACCCAGAAAAAAAACAACATTTTTTTTCGAAATTCTGGCGAGCTCATTTTCGAAAGCGTTGCGATTTGCCTATTTATTAGGAAAATAACTGGTTTTTTCCTAGCGACTCTTCCATGAACGCCGGATTTTCTTAAGCCACTTCTGGAAGTATGAAATGCTAATATATTTTTGAAACTTATTCCTTATTTCAGTGTTCACTTTGGGAGCAGCAGTTTTCTTTGCATATTTTTTCACAAGCCCTATAATACTACGCTTTTCCAATTTAAATTGATGCCCTGCACTTAGCCTTATAATTCCATTTACAAGTCAAAAGTCCGGCCTTTTCGTACTTTTCAATTACTATTCGAACTGATATCCATACGCTGCCTGTTGTTCCTCTTCTTTTTCGATAGTTTTGGTTTTCTTTCCAATGCCAATTTCTTTTCTCTTTGCCTCCAATGTTAAAGTCTTCACACAGAGTTTTATTGAAAATCGGTAAACTAGAAATTTACTAATTAAAAAAAGGCGATCAAATATCTTGGGTCCTGGATCGACACAAGATTTTGTTTCAAGCCGCATTTAATAAGTGTAAGTTCCAAGGCGGTTTCTGTCAATAGTGCCCTGAGGCGACTCCTCCGTAATAGAGGAGGGCCCCAGGGAAATCGCAGACGACTACTGTCATTGATTGCTGACTCTATAATTCTTTATGCAGCACCACTTATCTGGGCTGGGACCAAAAAGTCTAATCTACGGAAAGTCACCCAGACATACAGGCAAGGCGCGCAGCGTGTAGCTTGCGCGTATAGAAGGGTGTCTGATGATGCAATCTGATACCTCTGAACCTCTTGGCAGCTGAAATGTTTCGGCTTTCTAACGTGCAAGGAGCGCGGCCCACACCAGTAGAAAAAGCAGCTCGACGACTGCTGACAATAGGCTGGTGAAAGCAGCGGTGGGATAAGTCACAAAGCGGACGTTGGACGTACAAACTTATACCACGTGTTGATGAGTGGTTAATAAGAAAACATAGAGGCACCGACTATCACCTTTCGCAGTTGCTCAGCGGAAATGGCTGTTTTCAGGAATACCTGCATCGTTTTAAGCTGGCAGACAAACCTTTCTGTCCAAACTGCCCGAATACTGACGAAAACGTAGAACACGTCATATGTTATTGCGACCGCTTTAGGAGGAACGAGCTATCCTGGAACAAGCGCTGGGCCATCACCCATCCCCCAACACCCTCATATGAGATATGTGCGCAACCAGCGGTAAGTGGGAGGCACCGCAAAAGTTCGCAGGCAAGATCATAACGCTACTTTGCCTTATTGATTGGGAACGCAAAGCGATTCAGCAACAGTTGCAGCCGCAGAGGAGGCAGGCAGTTTCTGACGAACCGACAACAAGCACAGACGTTTGAATGAAGCACTCAATACAGAATCATACAGACGGTATCATACATACACGGTAGTGAGTTAAGATATCACTACTGCAACTTTTCCGACGTCTCCTTTACTTTCTAACCGCCTATAAACACAGTGGGAGTTATTGGGACTATCGACGGTGTATAGCCTTCATATGCCTGCAGGAAAGAAACCTGAAACCCCATATACCACATTCACACATATAAAAAAATGCATTGTTACTTTTTTCACGGAATATACATCAATACTTTACGAGTATAATATTTGTTAAAACTATCAGCGCATAACTCTACCTTCAACCCATTGTTTATTGGCCTTCGTGCAATGCAATTGGCTGAGCTTTGCTGGTTTTGATTGAACGGCTACACAGCTTATTCTATATTTTCTGTTTTTTATTTATGTATTTATGTATAATACATAGTTGTTTTTAATTTCTTTTATTTTTTTAAATTTTATTTATTAATGTGCAACATTTGTGCAAGTATGCGGTGGAAAATTTAAACCTTAATTTAAACCATTTACAAGTAGCCGCAACAGGTTTTTCAATTTGAAAAATTACTGCGTACCAAAGAGTTATGGATTTTATGCCAATATGGTCTAGATAATATTTTAATTGAGAAATCTGTATGCTTAAGCTACTAAAGCAGCTGTTTCATCAGATAACTAATACTCCATTTTATTTAGAGAAAATATAAAATATTCTAGTAGTTGCCAGTATTTGCAATGCTGGGCTAGGAATGCATGAGCTGATTAATCGATGCAAGAGCAGAGCATTTCAAGCGTTTGGTTTTTTTAAAGTTTATCCTATTATTACTTACAGATACCAGCTGCTAGGGCTAATGACTATCCTAAAATACCCACGAGGCCGGCCGTGTTCTTAATGTTCTTAATGGCAGAGTTCTTAATGTATTAATAAAGAATGAACATTTTTTGAAAATTTCACTTCTTTAATGGCATTTCAAATAAACTTTTTCCAATCATTTGAAATTGTCTCTTGAAGTCCTGCAATGACCTATGACTCATTGCCACTTATTTTGTTTTTCCAAACTCAAAGACGTCCGCAGCGGCTAATTTGAAGAATCCCAGCGGCAATTATGTGAGATAAGACGGTCATGCAATTTCGTCTTTTGCTTGATTATTTGGCAGATATATATATATACATATATAATTGGCGCGTACACCCTTTTTTTGGGTGTTTGGCCGAGCTCCTCCTCCTATTTGCGGCGGGCGTGTCTTGATGTTGTTCCACAAATGGAGGGACCTACAGTTTTAAGCCGACTCCGAACGGCAGATATTTCATGGCAGAAATACACTCAGAGGTTTGCCATTGCCTGCCGAGGGCGACCGCTATTAGAAAAATGTTTTTCTTCATTTTGGTGTTTCACCGAGATTCGAACGTACGTTCTCTCTGTGAATTCCGAATGGTAGTTACGCACCAAGCCATTCGGCTACGGCGGCCGCTGCAAAAATGCTAATATAAATAATTATTGTATGTAAACTATATTTTGAAAAGACACTAGTAACTTGGCATGTGACAGATGAGTACGACGTTACACTGGTTTACAGTTAACTCACGTTTTATTTTACCCAAGATTCAAAATCTAATCGAAGAATATTTGTTTGGCGATTTTTTTTTTCGTTCTTATTGTAATTTTTTCTACATATCTTTGTTTTGAAACGTGAGTAAAAAAATTTTGAAAATTATTAATATAATTCTTACAATATAAATAGAATAATTTCATACATTTTTGCAAGAAAAAAACAATTTTCTTTAACTGTAATAAATACATTGAAAACGTTTAATTTGAATGAAAACCCAAAAACATAGCTAATTTAGTTATCTTTAATTTGTATATATCACTTGTTTTGATGGATGAACGAATTTCCAAAATATTATAGATTATTGTATCGACGATTCTCTGTGCATCGATTACGCCAGAGAGACTGGTATCACTTCCGCTTCACTTCGCCAAAATATACTGTTTCCCCTATGGTTTGATGAATGAAGCTAATTTATATAATATTAAACCTAGCGAAATATGGTAAAAATCACACCAATGCTACTGTTTACCAACGTCTTTTTACAGAAGTCACTTTCTTCAACTTCTCTACTTCCCGAATGGAGCTTAATTTTCACTGATACTAACACCTCGTTTGCAGTTGCCAACTCGAAAGAAGAAACAATCACGGCTGGCCTCCTCCCTAGCTATGCCTCCGTTTATACAGCCGAACCTGCAGCGATCCTTCAAGGTATTACCTTCGCTGAAAACTCGTTACCGAAAGCAGTAATTTGCTCGGATAGGAAATCAGTAATTTACTCGATAATAAACACAATGAACAAGACGCGCATCATGTCCTGTATCCGGAGTAAATTATTAAGAAATAGCGACCGCATGGGGTTCCAGGCCATGCAGGCATAAGAGGGAACAATCAAGCGGACGAACGGGCTAAACTCGCTGGGAAAGAACCACTAATAACTCTCGACTATATTTCGAAAAAAGACGTAAGCAAAATTTTGTATCACAGACACTATAATGCACAAATTAATTGGGGATCCTCTTCCCATCATTATATTGTACATAATGCAAATAGGATAAAACATCAACAACAAATTGAAGGAGATAGTTTCAGAAATATTGGAAATCTCCTAACTCTTTAAGGGTATTATTAAAAGCTACTGGATGTAATCCAGCACTTCTCCAGAGTTTAGTAAAGAGCGACCGAACTCAAGTAATTGTTTGCCTAGCAAATATTTTTCTTTAAAAAAATAAGATCATCCCTAATCTACACCAACGCATTTCCGAATTTCATTTTGATATCTCTGGTCTTAGAGGCCTCTGGAATTATTCTCTGCTACATCCACATTGTCATTAATTAGCACACAAAAGACATGTTTTTCATGAGTCCAAATAAAAATAATATCGATGATTCGAGTCCCAAATATTAGATTGGCCACTCAAAAAGCTGGTTTTCTTTAATTATTCTCGTAAATACTCATCGTTTCGTTTTATAGATTCTTGAGAGCTTTGGCCTACAGTCCATTATTTTCTCCTTCCAGTTCTTCAGTTTTAGTTGCTCCAGATCTTCTTTGACTTCATCTATCCATCTCGATCTTGGTCTTCCTCTTGCTTTATGGGTGCATGCCTTCGCCTCCAGTCCTTTTCTTTGCCCTCTTGAAATGTCCATTCTCATCTTATCCGTGGTTTAGTCATCATATTCGTTGCGCTATTATGTCTATGTCGTATTATGTCCTACGGTTTCGCCCTTGATTAGTTCCTCCAGTTCGCCATTCCATTCCATGCACCATTCGTTTTGCGCTATTTTGATCGCACCAGAGAATTTTGCTTCCAAAAGTTGATCTTGTCTTTTTCACTCAATGCTTATGCTTCGGCTCCATAGCACAAAACAGGCCGAAGTACTATTTTATGCAGTTCTTGCTTGCAAGTTCTGTTATGGAGTTTTGAGTCTTAAATTGATGTGTATGGCCTATATTAGCTGCTTGAATTCGTTCGTCTATTGCGAGACCCGTCGTGTTAGAATACTATAAAATGCAGGGCTGCCAGCTCTTTTCTACTCTTTTTGGTGCACTTTTGAAAAAAGAGAGTGTAAACGGAAGGTTTGATTAGCAGAAGTTTTGCGTTTTCTTTAACCTTTTGTATTTTGTAGATAATAAAAACTTCATTTTAACTAAATGTAGCTTATAAAGGGTGGTTAAATTTCAAGGGCCGATATTGAATGTGAACCACACCTAAACGTTAACGACACCGTTGGACTTCTTTCTTTGGGGTTATGTGAAAGAAAAGGTGTACGTCGATAAGCCAACAACAATTCATGAGCTAAAGGATGAGATAATTCGGCACATTAACGGCATAGAACCTCAATTATGCCTCAGCGTCATCGAAAATTTGGACCATCGTATGGAGGTGTGCCGCCGAGGCCGCGGCGGCCAATATTTTGTTCTATACGTAATTGAGCTATATCAGTATTATCTATACTAATATTATAAAGAGGAAAACTTTGTTTGTTTGTAATGAATAGGCTCAAAAACTACTGGACCGATTTTAAAAATTCTTTGACCATTCGAAAGCTACATCATCCACGAGTAACATGGATTATATTTTATTTTGGAAATAGGGCTCAAGATATATGTCAAAACGTGGACCCGGGTAACCTTCGGATGTGTATGTACAGTATGGGTATCAAATGGAAGCTGTTGGTGAATGCTTTAGTCCAGAGTATTTTTCATGCCGCTCCGTGACTAGGGTCTCGAGATAGAGACCAAAACGTGGACCCTAGAATGTGTTTGTACAATATGGATATCAAATTGAAGCTGTTGGTGAATGCTTTAGTACAGAGTATTTTTCAGACCTATTGATGACTAGGGTCTCGAAATATATGCCAAAACGTGGACCCGCCGTGTCTTTGCACCGAATTAAACCAGACTTACACACATTGTTAAGTAGGTATTGAAGATGATTTCCGTATAGTTTGAATACCTATTGGTAGATAGGGTCTCGAGATATAGGTCAAAACGTTGACCCGGGTAACCTTCGGACGTGTATGTACAATATGGGTATCAAATGAAAGCTGTTGGTGAATGCTTTAGTACAGAGTATTTTTCATGCCGCTCCGTGACTGGGGTCTCGAGATATAGGTCAAAACGTGGACCCGGGTAACCTTTGGTTGTGTATGTACAATATGGGTATCAAATGAAAGCTGTTGATAAGTGCTTTAATACGGGGTAATTTTCATACCTATTGATGACTAGGGTCTCGAAATATATGCCAAAACGTGGACCCGCCGTGTCTTTGCACCGAATTAAACCAAACTTACGCACATTGTTAAGTAAGTATTGAAAATGGGTTTCGTAAAGTTTGGTTGTAATTCGGAGCACTGGCAACGGGTACAGGGTCTTTTGAACCAGCCATAATGTCGCTTACTTTTTTAACGCTTGGGGCGGAACTGAACTGTCAAATTGACAGTGTGAGTTACAATGTGTCAATATTTCTTTCTGATTTGGATGCCATAAGGAAAAAACGTAAGTGCAACATGTAAAAATTGTTTGTGAATTTTTTTGGAGTGGATTTTGGAACAGTGAATAATTTCTTACGAAATTTGAGAATTTAATGTGAAATCCGAATGAAATTATGTGTTAGTGGAAAGAAAATTTTTTTTCGTTTTTTTTTTTTGAAAAATATAAATGGATAATGGTTAAAAAAGCTCCAATGCTTAATAAAACATATAAATTGAAACGAAAAATTCATGGATGATCAGGAAAAAAAACGATTGTTTATTCATATGCGTTGATTTGAAATTTAAAAACAATCTTCTTTTTTCCTGATTTTCAATTTATATTTTATATTTACTCAAAAACAAATAGAAAAACAAAAAATATTGTTTATGCCAAAGCGCTTGAATAAAGAATAAAGAAATAAATAATATGAAAATCATATATTTTCTGTTCTAAACCATATCTATTCTATTTTAGTGTGCCCAGCGAAGGGGGCCGGGTTTGCTAGTATCATAATAAAGAGATATGATAATAATTAAAAAAAAAAAATGTATTTTAATCAAAATCAACACCGGCCCTTGAAACTTAACCACCCTTTACTACAAAAAGTACAATAATATCAGTGTCAAACTTCCGTTTTGGATGGGTAGAGTAGTTCAAAAATTATACTGACTGCAAAATTTATTTTTTCCATTAATAATAAAAAAATAAAAATTAAAAACTCAAATGTGTGCCAAATGTTTTGACGGTAAAGTTAAAAGTATTTAAAACAAACAAATCACCAGAAATGTTTTCTATGTTGTTTTTTTTTTTTGTTTTCAAAACATTCGGCAATAAATAGCAAACAATTTGCACTACCTTTTCAAATTTAAAAATTTGTATAGATTTTGTGTCTATTTTCCTACATTCGCATATATTTTCGCAACATTGCTACGAACTTCTCAACCTTTTGACTGCCTGCCTCTTGATTTGCAGATTTTCCGCCGATTTGTTTACATGAAATATCTACACTTTTTCTTTTCGCTCACTCACCGCACACACAATGCAGGCAATAAATATGACAACAACAACAATAATGACATAAACGAAAATAAAATGCACATTTAGCATCTGCACGCATTGCTCTTGAGCACATTTGTTTGGCCCACTATTGCCCGCACGCCACTCACTCTCCACTTCACTGCCATCAACAGCCAACACTTCGAGTCTACTTGACTGACTCTTTGGCAGTGGCAATTATTTGCGGCATTATTTGCAGTCATTGTTTGTTATGTGCATCAGCTGCAGTGTTCGTACACACATGCATACATATATAAACACATACATACGTATCGGTATATGCATATGAATGTGCACGTAGCCAGCGCAAAACTCTGCGGCAAGTAAGCAATTTAGTGCTGCATATAATGGAGCGTATTAAGTATTTGAGCTGCTCAAATCATTAATGAAATGCTTGCAAGAAAAAGTGGGGAAAAAAAAATTGTAAAAAATTATTAAAAAATTAGTAAAAAATTAGTAAAAAAATGAGTAAAAAAATTAGTAAAAAAATGAGTAAAAAAATTAGTAAAAAATGCTTTTTTTTAAATAAAAGTAAAATAAAAACGCACAAGTGGCATGACTTGCATAAAAGACATTGAGCCTTGCGTACTTAGCAGATTTGCTTGCTTACACATTTGCATATTAGGCCTTTTTTAGTAGCTTTTTATGTCTATCTAGTGGTTCAAATGCACGCCAGTGAGCCCGAAATGACTGATGTCTTATTCTACTTTGTGGCAGTAGGTCAAATTAGTTTACTTTGTAATCTAATGTCATAAAAAAACTTTTTGTTCTTTTTGTTGCTTTATGGTTTTATAGAAGTAGCAATAAATAATTAGCTCTGTAATTTAGTGGTTTGAAATGACTTGCGAAGGCAACCGAAAAAGAGTGGATTAAACTATACCCCAATAAAAATTATAAAAGCACCACAAATTGACAAGCTTTGATTATTTGTTTATTTTTTTAATAAAATTGGTATACTATACCAAAAACAATGTAATTCAAAGTTTAACATTTGAAAAACAATTAAAAAATTATGAAATTGATAAGTTCTTAATTTTTTATACTTTTAATTTCTTTTATAAAAAAAAAGGTTATTTTACATCAAAAACTATGTAGCTCAAACTTTCATATTAGAAAACAAAATTATGAAATTGACAAGTTTTGCCTATTTTTTATATTTTAAATTTTTTACAATTTTTAATAAAGATTTAAGTCAATTACATTAAAAACCAGGTAACTCAAAGTTTCACACTTTATAAAAATTTAAAAAATTTACAAATTTTCATACTAGGTGGCGCAAAAGTAATCACCCTATCAGAAGATTTATCATACTACACTTTTACAACAAAAAAAAAGAAAAAATTAAATACGAGGAGGCCCAAAATTAATCACCCTATCATCAGTCATATTTGACACCTGTAAACAAGACAGCTACGAACCAATAACATACGTAAAGTTCAACATTAAATATATTTTTTTTATTTAGTAAAACAGTGAATCAGAACCGAAATTGGACGAATAATATTGCGCGTCCTATGTATAAATTTCAAACTTTGCGACTCAAAATTTAACTACCAGGAAAATATTAAAAAAACAGGAAAAGATGCTAAAAATTTAATTTTAACCAATTCAACTGGCTAAGCGGACCTCAATCCGAATTATCATTACAAAATATGTAAAATATTTATTAATCGACCGACAATTGCACCGATTTGGAAATATGGAATTGCTGTTTGGGGCACTGCTGCAAAAAGTAATCTAAGTCCAGTCTGAAATCAGTCTTAGGCCCAGGACTGATGCACCTAATACAGTTATTCATCGCAGCCTTGATATCGACACTATTGACTAAGCAGTGCAAAGCGCAAGCAGAAGGCAGATAAGCCGACTATTAACGCTCACAAATTCTATAATGAGAAGGTTCCCAGATGAAGAAAAATCTACCCATAGTTGGCTTAACCATCAAACACCAACAAAACTTGCCAAAACTATGTACATAGTTAATAGTCAACTATTCTTATTTGACGTTGTTTGTCAGTCGCTGGATTTAAATGATAAGTATAGCTCTTCTAAATGAGCTTGAGAGCATTGAGCCTTCAATATCACTCGCATTTCAACATATTTCTGTTAAATTAAACTATATACTTATTGTCTAAAGACAGATGGAATATTTTATGGGGAGCAAATGAAAAAAATTATTTAGAATTTTTAGAAAATTTTTGATATGCAGTTTTACAGCCCTTTTAATTTTACTAAGCAATTGACTCAAAATTTTTGTTGATTTTTGACAATTTTTTTTTTGCTCTACTACATTTTCTTCTATTATACATAAAAAATTTCAAGAAAATTGTCAACATCGCATGCAAAAAAAAAAATTGTCAAAAACTAGCGTGGTTTTTGAGCGCCTTTAAACTTACACTTCATGAGCCTAAAATTTTATGGGCTGCAAAAGTGCATACTGTAAAGTTTTCTAAAGATTCTGATTAAAAAGTGGAAAATTTTGATGATAATTTTTTGAAATTGGTAAAATTTTAAAATTTTTTACAAATTATGGAGCTTTGAGTTAAACGGTTTTTTTGTAGAATATATTATATATATATATATATATATATGATATGTGATATATATATAATTGGGTTTTATTCAGTTTTTGGGAGTTTGGCCGAGTTCCTCCTTCTACTTGTGGTGTGCGTCTTCAAGTTGTTCTACAAATGAAGGGACCTACTGTTTCAAGCCGGCTCCGTATGGTAAATGGTTGTTTTTATGAGGAGCTGTTCCTTGGCAGAAATACACTCGTGGGTTTGCCATTACCTGCCGAAGGACGACAGCTTTAGAAAAGAGCTTGTTTTGGTCTTTCATGCACGGAAATTCGCATCTACTTACGCTCAAAAGGTAGTCACCAACCCATTCAGCTTCTGCGCTGGCCATTTTATGGTATCTTCAATTTTAATATAATACTATGCAAGCTTCAATTGACTCAAAATTCTCGTCGATTTTTGACAATTATCGCTGAGGTGTCGAGTATTTTCCTCCATATAAAAGACTTCCGAATATGTGCTTTATATGGAAGAAAATTGTCAACATCGCATGCGCAAAAAAAAAACAAATTGACAAAAATCAGCGCAACCTTTGAGGGACTTTAAACTTACGCTTTAGGAGACTAAAATGGATTGGGCTATAAAACAGAATTTTCGGACACATTTTGACTAAATTATTTAAAGTTTGAATGTATTAAAATTTTCTCAAATATTGATGATAATATTTTGAATTTTGTGAAAATTTTGCCAATTTCAACAAAGTTTGGAGCTTTGGGTTATATGGCTTTTTTTTAGAATTTCGTATATGTTTTTTGTTGTAGAATGCACTGTACTAAAAACATAAAAAGATTCAGTACTAAAAAAACGGTTTTAAAACGTGGTAATGTGTTGCGCTAGTATTAGTTTGAAAGCGGGTTCTATACTCTGAGTAAACCACCCTTTACACTTTGTACTTGCGAAAGAAATGCGCTGTTGCAATTCTCCGAGGTTCAAGGCAGAAGGAAATTATTAGGAACCATTGCGTTGGTTTAACAGCCAAACAATAAAAAATGTGAGATTTTTCAAATGGCAGCCTTTAAAAATATGCTTCAAAAGAAATTTAAAAAAATATGGCTGTTAAGTATTACCTCGCCTCGGCTCTTGCAGCTGTCAATTTAAGAAGCACAAATGAGATTCGCTCTGGTCTCAATAATATATAATAATTTTAAGCCCATATCATTTCATACAAGCGATTCTTACATGCTGATGGTAAACACCTATTAGGTAAATTTAATGCCAACGAATGTATGAAAGCTGGCTAATTACCAACTCCGGCAGCCGAAAAATGGAAATTGACAAAATTGTTTTTCTCACGTTACTACTCGTAATACCTACTTATACTGAATATGGACAAAAATGGTTTACAATTTCGCTGTTTTTCAATATATCGAACTCAGGCCCAAACAAACTCACAAACACTCCCTGGCAAGCTCAGAACAACTCACCCATCAGAATGGGAGGAATGTTAAGAGGTTTATAAGTTACGGATAAACAAACAAACTTTTACATTTACATACCGATGCCTAAGATATGCGCATAATTTAAAATCGATTTAAGTTCAAAAAACTAATATTTTAAAAATGTGCCATTGGAGGGTCAATAAAGCCCTTTTAATAAGAAAAAAGTGGTTTATGATCACATCTCATTTTCAAAATAAATGAGTAACTAAACATGTGAATGTGTAAATAAATAAACTTCATAATAAACTTTTCTAAAAATAAACAAAACTCAAATGTATTCAGAGTTCCCGGTACTCGTCACTAATTCAACTCAAATGATTATTTCCGCGTTCCTAACGAATGAGCTAAGAAAGTGTTTACTTTTAAAGTATACAGGAAGTATATCAATATAATCGATTAGCGCTAAATCGTACTATTTGAATTGTTTTTTGAAGATCATAATACAAAGTTGCTGATTTCACGAATTTATTTTTATTTGTTTGTTTGCTAATAATTCTGGTGATTGTTTCATTACCCAATACTTATTTATGTGAGAAAAAAACCACCGTAATTAAGGAAATTTAAGTTGATATCTACAATTGAGCGGTATAACAATAAAATAGATAGCAGCATGATTTTTCAAAACTATAACATAATAGCAAAAGCCCCAGGCGATCGCAAACAAAAGACTTAAGCAACGAACTTGTTGAGCAGCTTTGTATATCTTCCGGGCATATGGTACACATATTTGTTTGTGTGCTTATAATATGAGTATACAATTTCATTTGGGATAGTGTTATGGAAATCTGGTAGGGCCCTTTGAATGATTTAAGTAATGAGGCTGATTGACTATTTTTTGAATATATTTGAAAAAGGGAGCTGGTTTTTGCACAAATTATAAATTTTTAGAATTTTTGTATGTCGTTTTGTTTATATAGCGTGATTCAAGGGCAATGCAGGTTGTTGACAGCAATTATTTGTGGTATGCTACGCAGTTCAACAAGGCGTAAAAGTGATCTAAACGCATTTTCGCCATATAACGAATGCCTGACATTTTTTATATGGAAGAAATGACGCAACACCTCAGCGAAAAAACATTCTAAAATGAGCAGGAGTTGTTAGGCTCTTCAAACTTGTATTTGATTATTTCAAAATTGAATGGACTATAAAACTTTATACCCAGATATTTTTTTTTTTGCAAACTTCTTATTAAATGTGAAAATTTATTGAATTCTTGTAAATTTGTGTCATGCGATTTTACTCCATTGCACTTCCTTCTCTGGAGCTATGTGAAAAGTATGAGCTACACCATTAAGCCCCAGGCGATGCCAGCAGGATGTAGGTTAGGTTAGCTTATGGTGGTAGTCGGTCTGCACGACCAACTCACTTAGACCTTACAGGTCCGTTGTGATACCACTGTGCTACACGGGAACCTCATTTATCTTTCTTCGTGGAACCATTTTGTGGCTTTTATGAAACGTAGCATTGATGCCAACCCCACGCCAGATAGTTTTGTAAGAGAATTAAAAAAGTATTTACCTAGACAACCTGCTCTGATTTTAGCTAGGGCTGGACAATTGCAAAGGAAGTGCTCGACTGTTTCTTCCTCTTCCTCATCTCTGCAACTTCTGCAATATTCATGGGAGAAATCTCCTAGCCTCGAGGAATGCCTGCCAAATAGCCAGTGACCGGTTAAACAATCCACGACCTTCGAAATATTGCCTCTTGAGAGACTAAGCAATTCCTTTGATCTTTTCTTGTTTATTTGCGGCCATAGTAGCCTAGCTGTTAGACACGTATCTTCATTTCTCCATGACCTATTGGCCTCTTGGATAATGTGGTTTTTATTATTAGTTTACTGGTGGCCACGGGTATTCCAATGGTACTTTTGGACCTTTTGAACAGTTGAAGAGCAGTACCTTTTCAGGCTAGCTCATAAGCTTTACAGTTTCCCTCAATATATCTATGTCCCGGAACCCAAATAAAGCTGACCTTGAATACGTCACTAATATCATCTAGAGCTGCCCGCATTCCTGTGCAATCTTCGATCTTAGTAAAGCCGCATTCATTGATTTAATGGCCGCCTGGCTATCCGAGAATATATTTATAGACGTTTTTGTTACGGCGTGCGTATTTCGATATGTAGCCGCTTATTTTATAGCTAGAACTTCTGCCTGATAGACGCTGCAGTAGTCTGGTAGTCGAACGGATACTTCCAGTCCTAATTCCTTTGAGAAAACTCTATAGCCAACCTTATCGTCTAGCTTGGAACCATCTGTATAAAAGTTTAATTCCGCGTGAAGTAGCGAAGTCATAAACGTTATAAATAATTAATGTAAAACTAAACTATGCTAAAAAGTCATGGAACATTTTGATATGCGCATTAGGGTGGAGCGATATTAAATGAATATTAAAAACAAAATTTTTTTTAATGGCTTTGCAATCAAAAGTATTCTTTATAAATGTGAGTAGAACATTTTTTTTATTCCGTTGTGAGCGAGATTCAGCTCGAAAGCTGCGAAAAAATAATGTAAAATTTTGTTTTGCGCATTAAGGTGGAGCGATGTTAGATGCATTTTTTTAAACTGGTCCGAGACAATTTTAGTGCGATCATAAGTGTTATAAATGATGTACAAACCGAACTCTGCCAAAAATTTATGAAAAAAATTTTTTTGCGCATTAAGGAGGAGCGATGTTAGAATGAATTTTTTTTGTAACTGGCCCGAAACGATGCCACTGCTGAATAACGAGATGTAAAAAGCGAACTATCTCAAAAGTTATGTAAAATTTTGCTTTATGCATTAAGGTGGAGCAATGTTAAATAGAATTAAAAAATTTGTTTTTAACTGAATAACGAGATCATTCACATTATGAGCAATGTACAGCACGGAAATAAGCCAAAGAGTCACGGAAAATTTTAATATGCGCATTAAGGTGGAGCGATATCAAGTGGGGATTTCTTCTAATGTTCTTTGTAACTGTCTTGAGCCGACGCCAACATTGAATAACAAGTGATAAGCGTTATAAATAATGTCAAAAAGTCACTGAAAATTTTAATATGCGCATTAAGGTGGAGCGATATCAAATGGGAATTTTTTTATATTTTTTTTTTTTTTGTAATGGCATAGCTATCAAAAGTATCCTGTATAAGTATTAGGAAAAACCATATAATTTTATCTTCTAAGAATGATTTTTGAACTGCCTCTAGTCTAATCAAATTTGGAAGAAATAAGCAAAATTAAATAAGCAAAAAAAAAAAATAACAAATTTCATATATCAAATAATTTAAGTTTTATGTTTTCAGCTGTCATTTAGCTGCAGTACTAAAATAAATAAATACAATTTTTAATAATAATAAATAAGTAATAAAAAAAACGTTCCAACTTATCATCAATAAGACTAAACAGTATTAAAATTCATAACTTAGAAGGCCGTGAAAACGCGCTGAAATCTATCTGCGTCCTAAAAACAACGAAAAGTGACCACAAGTCTATCGATAAATGTTCAAAAAATAATTTTCCAGAATTCGTTGGAATTAATTATTAAATTTGTCTATTTTCCATGACGAAGTATACAAACAATTTTTTTCTACATTTTTAGTTTATTATTATGAACATTTTTAAGGTACAAACTCGACCTGATTGTATTTAATAAAGCATTGAAGGCGACAGTTGAAATTAGCGCAGAATTTACGCATTCACGGATTTTTCTCCAAAACGCTGCCGCCAAGATTAACACCGATCACACGCAAAAACCACACACCTATATACAGAAGGCAAAAAATAAACATCTAATATATTTTTAATTTGCGCATATTTTCTATTTGAAAGCGCAGTTTTTTTTTGGCGAAATTGTGAAAAAAAATTCAGTCATTCGGTGTCGTTTGGTTTGAGCCGTTGCCTCACTGAAATGGATGGTGGATCAAATATTTGCATTTTTTCACTCTCCACTAAACACATAATTTTTGTTATTGTACTTTTGTTAATTTCGTATTATTTGTTTTTTTTTTTTTTTTAACTTTTCACTTTTTACCTTTTGAAGTTAACATTTTTGGTATTCCATTGCATTCATCTGCTTGTATTCCTTCGGCATTCCCCTGCCAGTTGCTCATTTTTGTCTAATTTGCTATTGTTTCACATCCGTTAGTCAGTTATTTTTTTGTTGATTTTTGAGTTATTCGTAGATAAATGTGAAATGTGTTGGTGTTACATTGCGGTAGACGCGAGATATGACCACTGCAATAAAAATAATAACCCAAGAGCTAACCTCCGCGATGTAGTTGTTTCAGCATAATTTTATAGCCGCTTACACTCGCAAGTGCATTTGTATGTGTGTGTGTGTATGTTTGCCTTGTGTCCATTACAACATTTTTTTGCGATTCGTTAACGAAAGTGACTTTTGATTATTTATCACCGAAACAATTTTTTTTGTAGGGAATGTGGATTAATGGCGTTTGAAATGCGAGTAACGCATTTTTTATTATTTGACCTATAGGGCTTTGTGGGTTGCTGGCTTTGTTGTGTTTTTTTTCGGTTTCATCTGTTTTTGCTTCACTTACCATTGTGCCTCTAATTATTGGATTACACTGGTTTTATTGTTGTTGGCTTCAGACGAAACGCACAAATTTATGCTGGCATATGCATGTAAGTATTTGTTGTATTTGAGATTAACAGGCAGTGCGTTGGTTGGTTCGAAAAAGGTTGTACTTATTAAGTACATTGAACAAAATTAATGACTTAGAAACTCACTTCCAAAGTGAGTAAATGTTGAGGGTCATAGCCGCGCTTAAGTCTTAGTTGTACTATTTAATCTGCTAGTAAGCATTTCTTGCCCATTGTAATGACCTTCAGCAAGAGATATCTGTCAGCTGGAAGCTTGTAAGCGGCTCGGAAAATGTTTCATAATGAATACATAACTTTATTTTCAACGCTGCCCAGCTCGATATAGAAGCATTGCAATAAAGGTCGCCAACAGAAAATTTAGGCGGGGCATTCAAAAGGTTTGGAACGAAATATTTCTAATCTTTGATTTTGCTAACTAAAGTGGCTGCGGTGATCGGTTGCGCTGAGCCGAGTCGGAGGAGTGCATTCAAGATCAAATTCAATTCAAAGATTCAATCTTGACATTTTTTCACTCTACATAAAATGAAGAATAATTTTAAAACAAAAACCCAATGCTTTCATTTGAGAAAAATTACAAAACCACCAAAAGTTGGAACTTTTTTTTTGTTATTATTTTGTTTTATTTTAGACCCACAATTATTTAACTTAACGAAAAAATACTGACTTTGATAAATAAATTATTTATCAAAAAATTTTAAAATTATGGTTTTACATTTTTTTTTTAAGACAGCACGAAAAAAATCTTATAAAAACTATTTATTTTAATTTCTCTTGCGCCAAAAGGTCGATGCGTGGCTTACTGCCAACCAGGCTAACCTAACCTAACCTAGCCTTTCTTGGACCGACAATTATTTAACTTAAATATAAAAAACAAAGAAAAATATTTACTTAAAAAAACAATTACCAAAAAATTATTTTTACCATTACTTTGTGCCAAAGTTTTGTAAAGTTTGTGGAAAGTGCCAAAGAATCTTGAGGGAAGTATTTATTTTAATTTCCCTTAGGCCAGCCATTATTTAATTTACAATTGAAAGCAAAAATACTAACTGGGAGAAAAAAATTGTTGACCAAAAAAATTTTTGGAATTAATTTTTATATCGGAAAGTAGGAAAAAAATTTTACAAAAAGAAATAATTTTTTTGAATTTTCTAAGGCCGATAATTATTTTATTAATAACTAAAAAAAACATATTTTACTGAAAAAAATTCCTTGATTTTTTAATGGAAAATGCGGAAGTAAACATTGTAAAGGATTTTTATTTTGTTTTGCCCTAAATCAAAAATTATTTACAATTCAAAGAAAACTTCGAAACCAAAAGTATTAAAAATTGCTCGATTTTTGTTTTTTTTTTTTTAATTTTTCATCTAGAAACAAGCGTAAAAAACAGTATAGAAAATATTTATTATGTTTCACCTTAGACCGAAAATTATTTAACTTCCAATTCAAAGAAAAAAAATATTTATTTGGAAAACAAAAAATTGCTGTACTTTACCTATAATTTCGCTTTTGCACGGTTTTTGCATACAAAAAGTTATTCGCAGAATATAACGGAACTATTTATATTTTCCTTGATATATTGTGTATTCAACAAGTGATTTTAATCGCGGATAGAAGCACGTTTTGTTAAACAATAAAATGGAATCTTCGAGGCATATTTTGTATTTTTTTTATAAAAGTGATAAAAATGCAACAACTGCTGCCCCGTGCGCTGGTCGTCCTGAAGTCTTTAACTCCGACACCTTGCTCGAACTCGTGGAAGCTGAGCCAAATTTGACAGTCGATATGATAGCTTGAATAGTTCACAGGCACCTGGTTCAGTTGGGAAAAGTTTCAAAACTGGGAAAATGGGTTCTGCATAGACTTTCCGTCGCCAACCTTCAGCAGAGATCCCCTAGAGATGGCCTTCACCCCAAGAAGATTCTCCTGTCTATTTGGTGGGATATTGCCGGCATTATTTATTATGAACTCCTGAAACCAAACCGGACGATAATTGCTGATTATTATTCCCATCAGCTATCAAACCTGAATGAGGCACTTAACAAAAATCGACCGTCTTTAGTGAATAGACGCAAAGTTTTGTTTCACCACGACAACGCAAAACCTCATACCGCAAGGCAAACATTAGGCAAGCTGAACGAGCTCGGATGGGAGCTAATGCCGCATCCACCATACTCTCCGGATATTGCATCTTGTCATTATTACCTTTTCCGTGGACTTCAATCCCATATCAGCAACAAGAACTACTCCTCGAAAGAAGCTATAAAAAGGGGTATCGAAGCGTATTTTGGATCCAAGGACAAACAATTTTTTGAGCAGGGAATTAAAAATTTGCCTAAACGTTGGGATGACATTTTAAATAATGAAGGAAAATATATTATTGATTAATAAATACTTTAAACATCTTTTTTATTAATTTTAAAACCACCTTAAAAATCGCACGAACTGATGGACCAAAAATTTTTTTGAATTATTTTTTAACATTTCATTATCGAAAATTACGGAAAATTCTTACAAAAAATACGTAGTTTGACTTCTTTTCAAACAAACGTATACAAATTGATCATGTCTTTTTGTATTCAAAAATTATCAAAGCAAAAGTGAAGAAACAAGGGAGGCAACGTACGAAATTTTCCCGCTAAATTTGGTAGAATGATTCCAAAAAGAATGTACCAAAATATCTCTAACAAATATTTTTAGAGAAACTGCCATCAAATTCCGAAATATTACAATATAACCCACTTGCTTGTCATGAAATTTTACTACAATAACAATTACTAAGCTAAACGCATCCAAAGCAGAATAATCAAAATTTAAAATCCAAACATTTTTTATTTGCCCTTAAAGGCCTTTTACGTAAAACTTATTGTTATGAAATATGCATAAATAGACCACCCATAACCGACGGTCTTTTACATTTTTTTTAATTACCTAGTTAAGTTTAGTACGTCAAATTACTCGTAAAGCGGCGTACTTACGTCCAGCTTCAAGTGTATGCATTTAGAAGAGTTTGAGTTCATTTTGAAAGTTTTATTAGCTATTTTGAAAGTTTTATTATATTGTGGCACAATTTTTCCAGTTCAGAAAATACCAAAACTAAAAGTGTAGTCGACAATTGCATACAGTACTCGTATTTTATAGCCTTTGCCTGGTGTAATCTATGTTACTAAGTATGGCTGAAACTTTGCTCAGAATACGTCACTTTTGCTCTGCATCAAAGCAAAGTTAAATGTTTCACGTGCTTATATGTAGGTACAGTAATGAGCATAACTGAGTACATTATAATTTTTTCTAGTTAATTTTTTGTGGAGGGTTATGTAAAATAAATAAATTAGCAACTTTAGATTTTTATAAACTGCACGCGGGTGTATGAATAAAACTGCAAGAGCAGTTCCTAAAAATTTTTTTTAAATCAACGCGGTTTTTCAGCCGCTTATAATTTGCGCGTAGAACAATCGACATATTTCAAGAAATATAATTAAAAAGTTTAAAATGCAATTAAATTTTTTTGAAATTTGGTTAGGTTTTTCAAAAACTTTATAAATTTGTGTAATTTGATTTATATGGCTTAGGTTAAAGAAATAATAAATATTAAAAAGGAAAAAATAAATTGAAAGAGTATTGAAAATATGTAGAGAAGCGCAGAGTCTTGCTAGAACGTGTTCCCGTATATTGGATTAAGCAGGAAGTGAAAAAATTTACGATTCAATGAATTGACATTTAGTCTGTATAATAGAGGAGATGCTAGATTTGTGATATATTATCTATTTCAACAAAAAGATTCTAAATACTAAGTTCTAAATTTTAAATACTAAAAGGTCATGTACGATCGATCGACTGTCGCAAATCCTTCTGTAATTAAGCAGAAGGGACTGTAGGAGGCTGGTTGGACTGATGATGGGCCACTTTCTGTGGGCGAAGCACATGGAAAGGTTGGGCATCTCAGACAGTGTACTCTGCCCAGCTTGTGAAGAGGAGGATGAGATGGCGGACCACTTTCTGTGCATCTGCCCGGCCTTCGCTCGAATCAGGCTTGAGGTCTTTGGCAGTGATGTGTTCAGAAGCGACCATCTTGGCTCCTTGGCACACCACTCAGATTTCTTCGGAGATCGGGTAGATTTAAAGAATATTAAAAGGGAATCCAAGTGTAGTACAATGGACCTAATTAATGTCTTAGTGCAGCACATGCTACTTGTCCCGTAAAAAAAATATTAAAAGATAAAAATAAAATCAGTATAAAAAGTTTAAAATTTTGTTGATTTTTGTTTGTAAAAATTTTTTGAGTTTTTCATAAATTTTTAAAGATTGATTTATATGGTTTTTGTTAAAGAAACAACAATATTAAAAAAGGGCATATCTATCGAAAAAAATTTTATATAAAAAAAAAATAAAAAAATTCAGTTCAAAGAGTTTTAAAATAATTACTTTTTGAAAATTTGCTAAATTTTTAAAAAAATTTATAGATTTTTTAAGTTTGACTTGTGTGATATTAAAAAGAAAAGTCTATAAATCGAAAAAGGTTCTAAATACTAAAAAAAAAAATTCAAAAATTCGGTTTAAAAAGTTTATAATTTTGTTGAATTGTTCTTGTAAAAAATTTTTGAATTTTTCATAAATTTTTTAAGTTTGATTTATATGGTTTGTGTTAATGAGAAAACAATATTAAAAAGATAGAAATAAATTGGAAAAAGTTCTAAATATTAAAAAAACATAAGAATCTTCAGTTTAAAAAGTTTAAAATTTTGTTCAATTTTTTTTCGAAAATTTGTTAAATTTTTTAAGATTTTTATATATTTTTTAAGTTTGATTTGTGTGATATTAAAAAGAAAAGTCTATAAATCGAATAAGATTCTAAATATTAAAAAAAATTCTAAAATTCAGTTGAAAAAGTTTAAAATTTAGTTGAATTTTCTTTGCATTATTGCATTTTTTAAAATGTTCCATAACTTTTTAAAGTTTGTTTTGTATGGTTTTTGATGAAGTCAAAATAGTATTAAAAAGTAAAACAAAATAGTTTTAAAAAGTCTAAAAGTTGTTGATTTCTTCTTACGTTAGTTGAATTTTTCTTTTAATTTTGAATAAATTTTTAAAGTTAGATTTATCGTATATGGTTTTTGTTGAAGAAATAAACAATAGCAAAACAAAAAGATAAATCGTAAAATTCTAAATATTAAAAAAAAAAATCAAAAAAATCATTTTAAAAGGTTTAAAAGTTAGTTCATCTTTTTTTATGTTTTTGTTTTAATTTTGTATACATTTTTAAAGTTTGGTTTATATGGTTTTTGTTAAAAGGTAAGTCGAAAAATCAGTTTAAAAATGAATTTTTCAAAAGTTGGTTAACATTTTGAAAGTTTCATTTTTATGGTTTTTGTTTGAGAAATAACAATATGAATAAGAAAAAGTATATAAGCCGAAAAAGTTCTAAATATTAAAAAAAAATTTTTTTTAAAATTAGTTGAATTTTTAAAGTTTGAATTAAATGGAGAATTTGTCAAAGAAAGAACAATATTAAAAGGAAATTCTAAATATTAAAAAACATTAAAAAATTCAGTTTAAACAGTTTAAAATTTAGTTGAATTTTTGTTTTGAAAATGAGTTAATTTTTTTTTTTTTAATTTTGTATATATTTTTAAAGTTTGATTTATATGGTATAAATCGAAAAAAATTTTAAATATCAAAATATAAAAAAATTAGTACGTACTGAGTGAGGTTCGCACTTCGGCCTCATGGCCTTTTTTGGCCCCTACTCATCCAAACCAAATTGCCTTAGCAAACCTAAGATAGAGCTGGGTTGCGCTGACTATATGCAACCTTTCCTTGATGGGGTGTTATGCCATAGCAAAGGAAGGGCTTGTATCCTATTAATAACGAGTCCACAACCTCTCTCGCCAATGCATCTGCCACTTCGTTCCCAGTTGCACACCTATGACTTGTGACCCATGTAAGTGGTTATGCTCGCTAGCGTATCAATGCACGTGAGATGGCTACCACTGATACTAGTAGCCTTCACACTTCATTAGTTGTCTGTTTTTATGGCCAGCAAAATGTCTTCTTGAAGTAAATTTTTTACTACTTAGTTTGTTTTTATCACCTTTTTTAATCAATTTTTGTTTGCTTAACTGCATTTGACTTAGGTGGCATTGGCTCAACGTCTAAGTTATGGATTTGTTTATTTGTCTGTCGTCTGTCTAACTCAATTTCAGTGTGTCGAATGCATTTAAACTTCTGTGTTGGCCCGAATGCATAGCTGAACGGTCCTCGTTTGTTTGTATTGACACGAAAATACATTGTAAAATAATTTGTTGCTAATTGTGAGTATTGCGAAATGTTGTTGGGTTGCTGCTAATTAATAAATGTAACTAAAATATTAAAAACTGTTTGCAAGCTTTGTGCACACTCAGGTGGTAGTAAAAAATTTGCACATTTACATGAGTTACAGCTATTTTTCTATTATAATTTCTAGACGATTTATGGTTATGAGTACACGCTGTTTAATGAGAAATAGTTATTCATTTTTATTGATGCTGTTTATGAGAGATAAATAATTTTCAGTAAGTTGTTTCGTAGGAGAAATGCACATATTGGTTCAACCTTGACTCCCAAAGAGCTACCGATGTTATTAGAACAAAAAAAAAAAAAATGACACCAAATGTCCTGCCTTGCATGCGGATAAAAGCCACATTGCATCAAACATCAACCCGCATGCTTTTCCAAGAGGGCGACTCTGACACAGAGGAATATAATGAAATTTTCGTGTGATGTGGAACAACTGCTGCTAAGCTTTGTAGGCCCTCATACGCACGGTTTTTTTTATCCTACCCCTTAAATTTATTTTATGAATAACAAAATTGGACAACTAATTTAATTTTTTATTTTTTTCTTCAATTTACGAAAACAAACCACGAATAAGAATTTTCTTTATTCCATTTAGTTCTGGTATTACGATTATCATTCAGGTTATATGGAAAGGTCTTAAAAAGATTCAAAATAGCTAAGATAATGCAAAAAAGTGCTTAGGTTCGAGTCTCCGTGCATGCAACAGCAAAATTATGGAACACTTTGTTTTCTAATTTTGGCTGCCCTTCGGCAGGTAATGGCAAACTCCGAGTGTATTTCTGTCATGAAAAAGTTCCTCATAAAAATATCTGTCATACGGAGTATGCTTAAAACTGTAGATCCATCTATTTGTGGAATAACATCAAACGGCCAAACACCTAACGGAAGTGTACGCGTCAATTATTAATTTTTTCATCTTCTGCTAGATTTTTATCTTCTGTAGATTTTCTGTCTAAGCAGTACTGAGAGGGGTCGTTTCAAAAGTTTGTACAAAATTAAAAAGGGAAAACTCTTGTGTTATTTTTCGGCATAGTCTCGTTTTAGGCTTTTACACTTCGTCCAATGCTGTTCTAGTTTGTTGATTCCTTCCGAATAATGGGTTTTGCCCAAGTCTGAAAAATAGTCTTACGTTTTTCTAATCACCTTCTCGTTTGAAAAATCCTTTATTCTGCCAGTGATTTCTTTAAATTGGTAACAAATAGAAAAAAGAAATTTTAAATTTGAAAAAGGCGTCCCAAGATGGCACGAGCGAATGGTAACTCCAAAAACACAGGCTAAAAATCTCATTGTATTCGAAGCGCTGGAAAGTAAAATGGTTGATAGTCAAGGAGGCAAGGACAAAAGTTACAGAAAGAAAGAGGTAGAATAGAGACAGAGATAGTTAGTCCTGTGAGAATTTTCCAGATTATTTGGCCTATCTGAAAATATACTCCAATTTGAGAGCTCGAATTTTACTCATTCTCATGACATCGGCACCCAAAATTCATACCCTTGCTCTAGCAAATGCAGGACACTCACAGTGAAAATGCTCAGTGCTATCCTCCGCTAAGAAAGACAAGCAAATCGGCTTCTCAATGATTCCAATGGTGGTCATATGCTGACCCCATGGATTGTGCCCTGTAATAATATCGACAAGCAACCGAACGTATTTTCTGTCAAGTTTTAGAAGAAAGTTCGTCAGCTTTCTGTTCTTGTAATTCCACAGATCGCTGTTCTTTCTGTAAATTACACACATAATCGCTGATCCAATTCATGATTCCTGCAGAATTGTTTCCAATTATTGGCTCTGGCCCCGTGTGGTGACCGTTGATCCGCAATTAACCAGTTCCGCGGTGTCTTGGATCTCATATAAGTACAAGCAAATAGTAGTTCGAAGGATCTGAGGAAGCCATGTCAGAAGAATAGAGGGGATGTGAATCGAGTTGGATGACTTTTTTCATTAATTTTGCGTCCACAACTTTTGCGAAGTGAACTGGTACGTAGTCGTGATGGAAAGGGTTTTATTTGAAAATAACTCGACTTCCTCGATACAAAAGAATGTCAAGCACAAATAAATAAACCGATCTGGCTGAAACTTGGAGTGTGTTCTTGCAAGAGATGCTTCTAACTGAACATAACCTCGATATGCGCCGCTAGCGCCATCTCTCGGACTTTGCGGGGATTTTTCAAATGACCCTCGTATTTTATATTATAGCTGAGCTTCATTTTTATTCTTTATAAATTCAATATATTGTTTTTTTACAGGAAAATCGCAGAATTCACCAGTCATATGTAAAAAACAACATTCTTTCAAAAAAATAAAAAAAAAAATTCTAATTAAAATCTACTTGAAATTTGTTCTAGTGGACCATCCGCATTCGACAACACAAATGTGCCTCAGATTTTTTGAAGTAATAGAAAATTAATTGGTGCCTCATAAACCAAAACTAATGAAATCAAACACAGCAGTTTTGAAAGAGTAAGAAGTGTAGAATAGTAAGAGGTCTACCATTTTGGTTCACTAAACATTTCATTGAAGTTTTCTCTTGGACTCAAGTTGCTTCAAATTATTTGAAAAAACTTTTATAAAACTACATTTACCATAAATATTGTCTTCAAAGGTTTATAATAAAATTTAATGGCGCATATTTTTGTAGTACATTTCAACCCAATATTTGACACGCGTGGGGGTCATATTGACCCATATTTTCAAAAACCTGAAAAACATTAAGTTTGTGAGGTCTTTGGAGGGTTAAAATGTTCCACAAAAATATCACGCATAAAATTTCAGTAGGAGTCTTCTCAGACGAGAAGGGTGTGCGATAAAGGGCAAAAGTGCAGCATTCATTTCTTTCTAACGTTAACAGAATTTGATTTTATGTATGGCTAACATTTTTTTCTTGTCCTAGGATACATGCATATCTTGTACTATGTTTACTTGTGAAACAGAAAAATATATTTTTACACGCCACTCACCTGCACAATATAGCCAATGGAACAGATAATGAACCACATGAAATCTCGTATGGCGTCCGCCCAACTCCAGGCGCTGGTAAGGAAGGACTGCAATGTTGACGTTGCTGCTGGTGCTGGCGCTGCTGCAGCCACCAAATGTCCATTCGGTAAATGGCCATTGGATATGCCGCCATTAGCTTGAGCGTTGTTGTTGTTATTCACCATTTTCACAATTACTTCGTTTTTGATTTAATAATAGAACACAAAAAAATTTAGTTATTTCAATTTTCAGTTTCACATAAACGAAAATGTTTGGCTGCGTAGCACAGGGCAAAAAATTTGAGTTGTTCAAATTGCTTTAGTTTTTTCATAGATCATAACAAAAACCAGAAAAAACGTCGTTAACTTACACTCTTTGCTGCGTTGTTTTAAGCTAAAGGCAGATTTTCGTAAATTTTTTCGATTATTTTCAAACACTGTTCAAAAAAATTTGTTCATCAAAAAATGTTCTGATTTCCACGGAAAACTTCACAAAACTAATTTGCACAAAACACAGAAAGTCATATAACAAAACAACAAAAAAACACAAAATCTTGTATATTTTTTCTTGTTCGCACCAACTACGTGAAAATTTCGCAAGGAGTTTCGAAAATGCGAATGGCTCAAATGCAAAAGAAAATCACAACAAAATCAATTCGAAATCAATACCGCAAAAGAACTGTGCGTGAATTTCTATGTATGCGTGCGCGTGTGTGTGCGAGTGTAAGTGAGTTTGTGTCCAGGTGGGGATTTGTATGGATATTTATTTATTTTAATTTCGCTACTGCCCGAGGAGCCTGCCGCTTTGTTAAATATTTTGACTTTTGCCGCACTACACGTCCGCTCTGCTGAGCATAAGAAACTTTTGTGAACACTAAATCGCGTCGAGTGTCGCTTGACTTCTCCGTTCGACTCACGGCGTGCAGCTCACTTTTGTGAGGCTTTCAATTTTTCTCGACGGCAACAACAAAAACGCGCTACACGAGGAGCAGCAAAGGCAGACAAAACAAAAAACAAAAAAACAAGCGAAAAAAAAAACACAAATCAAAAACAAATAACTAAAAAAATTTTGGAAAAAAAAAAAAATAATAAAATACAGGCAAGCTATGAGCGAGCGAAGCTTAGCTTGGCCAAACGTTTGTTAGCTGCCAGCCGCCGGGCAAGCGCCACGCGCAGCCGTTGTATGATCAGCTCCGCTAAGGTGCAGCCGCATGCAAACAGAAATTGAAGTCTAAGCTGGCCGTATAGCCAGCGTTGCGCAGCGTCGCCGCTCCAATTAAAGCCGGATTGTAACGTCACACAGCTGTGGTGTTTCGCTTTCATTGTGCTTCTGTCTCGCATGTCTCGCTCTACGCCTTGTCTAGGCTTTGCTGTGCACGCTTCACTTTAGTTTACATTACAGTTTCAATTTCCATCTCAGCCGTGCCTGCGGCTTTCAGCTTATTTTTATTGCTGTTTTGCTGTTTTTGCCTGTTTTGCGTTTTTTGTTGCTACTCATCGCCTTCTGTTGCTTTGTGTTTTTCTCGGTTTCCTCTGTCACTGTTCAGCACAGCTGATTTTTATTATTGCATAGCTTGGCTTTGCGCGCCAAAACCAAAATGCACACGAGTGGTGGCCCCTCTGGTGGCTCCCTAACACTAGACCTTCAAGGTTATTTGTATAATTTTTCAAATTTTCTTTCATTTCTTCGGCATATTTTCCTTCATCGCATACAAACATACATACTAGTACATGTACGTATGTAACTGTGCATTATTTTTGCTTTTGTGAATTCATTTAATTGTCTGGCTGGCGTTTCATTTGGTCTGGCCTTTTGTTTTGATGCATGAATCGGTAGTTTCACATTTACTATTGTTTTACTTTTGGCATAATTTGTTTCGTCCGACAAGTGGTTTGCAGTGTTTTTCGTTGTTTTTCGATTGTGGGAAGCCCGATCGCTCTCGACCCACTGTTTTTAATTTGTGTTTCTTCTATTGCCATTTTGTCTGATTTGTTAATTGCAACCTGTTTATTAGTTAATTACATATAATTTTTAATATTTTTCTAATCGCTATGGAGAAGGAAGTGCGCGCTTAGAAATTTCCTCATTATTGGCTTGTTTTGCTACAGAACAAGTGTAGGTTTGTGGCAATAAATCAAATAAAACTGAATAGAACAGAAAAATAAAATTGAAAAAATAACAAGGTTCCGCAAATGGATTCTGGTAGAGAGGACACAAAACAAGATATACTTTTTTCGGCGATTTGACAGTTTACGTCAGAATTTTATTTTAGAGGCATCAAAGTTTTCATCCTCTTGCACAATTTTGGGTAAATTACACAAGAAACTATGTGATCCGTCCGTCTTAGATATTCCGCAGTTCTACCTAAAAAAAACGGGAAACAGTTTTGTACATCCTATACATTTGGTGGCCAGCCAATTGGATATCAAACGTCGACATACACCGCCGATGCCACTAAAAACCGATGGCGCAAGATATAAGAGAGCTCAAGTGGAGGTGGCTCGGCCATACACTACGCAAGGGAGGCGTACGGAGATCAGCAGACAAGCACTAGACTAGAATTCCCATGGTCAGTGAAACGGAAGCAGACCTAGGGGCTCATGGCGCCGTTGCATCGAAAATGAAATAAAAGCTGTGAACAAAAACCTGACATGGCAGCAAGTACAAGCCAAAACAGGGAACTGAAAGGAGTAAAAATATTTTGCTTTGGCTCTATGCTCTGCAACGGAGCTCGAGGAACTATGATAATGAAACATTTTTTAAAACATTTTAACCCTCTAACTCCTCAATAGATGCGTATTTTGCGAATAAGGACAAAAAATATTTATAACACCCCTGGGTAGCGGGTCAAATGTACCACATAAATGCTTGCCATAAAATTCTGCTATAAGACATCAAAGCTCAAAATCTAAATTTAGCGCCAGATATAAGTAAAAACCTTGTTATTTTTGGAAGAATTTACTTTTCCGGTACAGTGTAATGAATCTATTACTTCATGCAGCGAATGTGCAAATGATGAAAATCAGCAGACGTTTAGTATTTAAGACTGATATCTCCACAGAAGTACTTAAACAGAGAGAGGATGCCTAAATTTTAGCTTTGCGAAATCAGGACAACTGAAGAGTAGACGATCAGATGATTCCACCTCATACCTCAGAGCTTGCCTTATTAAATCGCACCGCACGTATATCTAGCACACAGTTTTCAATTAGTACACCCAACACTACCGCTGGTTGTGGTTCTGTTCGTCTAAGAAGCTATCTCGAGATCCTCCGCTTCACGCGTGGCAAGAATAATCTCGCAACTTTGCATGCTAATTTTTGTAGCAGCATAAACATTTCCCGTTCATGCAGGCGGAAAGCTGCTTGAGTGGCAGTCCTTGACCGGATATAAATCCGGGTTGTTCCGGTAACATAGAGTTGACTGTAGTGGGATATGCTTGCCTTCTTGTCCAGCGCTCACTGAGCTGACATATCGCCCATCTTTCCAAGAGCAGATCACAGGCAGTCCAAGTAATCAGTACCCTTCTTTTGTAGGGGGAATTCACCTCGCGATTACCTTGCCTAGCCAATTTATCAGCCGTAAAATTTCCTGCAATACCTCTGTGATCGGGTTATACATAATATAAAAGTATTCAGATGCGACAGAAAAGGAAGTCAAACATTCATCGACTAATTTGGGGCGTACTTTCAGTCAGTCTAGTCATAGGATAGATATTTATCACTTAAAATATTGTGCGCACCTTATTCTTCTTCTTGATAGACGCGACAACTGCTTACACGATTTTGGCCGAGTTTAACACAGCGCGTCAGTCATTTCTTTGACGCCAAGTGAAGCTAAGTCCTTCTCTACCTGATCTTTCCAACGCATAGGAGGCCTTTTCCCTCCTCTGCTACCTCCAGCTGATACCACATCGCATACTTCGAGTTTGTATCCAATGGGATGATATGACCCTTCCAACAAAGCTGCTGGATCTTTATTCGCTGCACGACGTCTATGGCGTCATTAAGCTGATACAGCTCACTGAGCCATCGTCTCCCGTACTCGCGTTCGCCAACGTGCAAAGGTACAAAAATTTTCCGCAGAATCTTTCTCTCAAATACTAAAAGGGCCGCCTTATCGGATATTGTCATCGTCCAAGCTTCTGCGCCATTTGCAGAGAGTTAATTTTGTTCATCGACAGAAGACTTTACTACTCAATTGCCTAAAATAGCACTTCAACAACATTAAGACTAACACCACAAATAAGAGAAGGAAATCGGCCAAACAGCTAACAAAAGTTTATGCGCCAATTATTTGTTTTATTGTGCATACCTTAGTGAGTAGCTAATCGTCTTTTTTTTTTGACACCAATTGCTACCGCTTGGAGTACTAAAGAGTTATTTGCATTTACTTAATAGATATCTTTTTGCCGAAGTCTCTTTCACCAAGCTTTTCGTCCAACTTCGAGCAATTTGTAAACGTGTTCGCTGAGCTCTATCTACAGATGCTGAACCTTTACTACTTTTGAGGAAACGGAAGTAGAAGATTCCGCTTGAACCTAGCGTAGGTGTGCACAGGTCAGTTATATGGGGAATGAACTCGAAATTTCAGATATTCTTGGTGCGGTCGTTGTTTATGTCAAACTTATAGCTCTTGGCTCTCAACCTCATCGTGAAAAAGGCAGTGATGATTTTTACATTGTCTATGCATTTAGTACTACGTAGTAGCGCTAGAGTAGTTTTACTCAACTCATGTGATTTCAATGAGGGCAGCCCTTTGGCATCTCCCAAGCTACTTAACCAGCAGCGACTTCTTCATGTGTGAAAAGGGGGTTTTACAGCCACTTTTCGCAAACCCGGAGGTGATGGGCACTGAAAGCGACTTAAAAAAATGCGGTTTTTCAAGATCTTAGCTGAAATTTTGAGAACATTTGCCCACCACCTACGATCTGACATTTTGAGTTTTGAAAAACTTACAGCGGAGTTGAAATCAGCTATACAAAAAAAAACCCCGAGTGGTAATTTTTATGAGCTTAGGTCAATGTAATTTAATAATATGAAATGCGATCGTAGTCACTGGGTGCTAAAGGATTTTTTTGTTCCTTGTTCACTCCTCTCGGGAGCTTAGGGCTTTGACAAGGCATTTGCCTGGCGTTGGTTGCGTTAATCGATTTGATTTCTGACAGGATAGGTGATTAGCCTGCCGCTAATCTCATTTTATTCAAAATTACTTAGTTTTTCTGAAAGTTTCTTATACCATATGTTTGTTGTAGTGTAAGACTCAAGCTTAAATAAAAAATAAAAAAATTGGTAGACCTGCGCTTTTCATTATATATATATAATTGGCGCGTACACCCTTTTTGGGTGTTTGGGCGAGCTCCTCCTCCTATTTGTGGTGTGCGTCTTGATGTTATTCCACAAATGGAGGGACCTACAGTTTCAAGCCGACTCCGAACGGCAGATATTTTTATAAGGAGCTCTTTCATGACACAAATACACTCGGAGGTTTGACATTGCCTGTCAAGGGGCGAGCGCTATTAGAAAAATGTTTTTCTTAATTTGGTGTTTCACCGATATTCGAACCTACGTTCTCTCTGTGAATTCCGAATAGTAGTCACGGACCAACCCATTCGGCTACGGCGGCCGCTTTTCATTAGGAATCAGTAAATTTAAAAATTTCTGTGATTTGGATTAATCTGTTTCCTTTTTTTCTCATATCTTTCTCGATTTTGACCGATATTTATGGCGCTTAGGTTCGAGTTAGAAATGAAAGCTATACCCAAATAGAAAACAGACGACTAACACGAAGACAGCAAAGTGCTCCAGCATTACCGCAGAGTACTGAAGGAAGAAAATCGAAAATAAGGCAAACCTTTACTAAGCCTCAGGGTCAGAATCACACCTTCTATTCGAGTTTAATAGAAGAGTGAAAGTACACAGCTGCCTGGTATGCTTTATTGTTGTTGTTTTTCTTGAAATATATACAAAATTTATGTGTTTACCGCAAATTCTTAATGAGAATAACTGTAGTCACTTAAAATATTAACCTTGAATTTCAAACAAGCTTTGCGTCACGTATTGAATAATACGAATAATTAAAAAATCCAAAGTAGCAAATGGTTCATTTGACTTCATCGAATATAAGCCAGTGATTTAGCATAACTAAGGCAGAAGGTCATGAGGAGAACAAATAATTGATATGGTAAGCATTTAGAATTTATGGGTAGATAAATTGAATGCCCATAGAAAAATCGTATGCTAAATACCTGGTTGTGGTAAGAAGACAACAACAACAAACTAATAAATCTCAGCAATGATAATTTTTTGCGGATTCTTTGCACATTTGCATGCATACACAAACATAAAAACAGGATTTGTTTGCTATTATTATTTGTTTTTTCTACTTCTGCTTAGGTGGGTAATTTCTTAGATTGCCATTTTTCGTGATGTCGCAGCTTGAATCTCAAAACTACGGCGCCGTTGAATAAACTCAGTTTGGCTCATTTTAACTAGTTATTGGTTTGCTTCTGATTTTATTTTATTGGCACTTGACTTCGAAAGAAATTCCTTTTAACAAAATTTTCCATTTTGCAAAATTTAGCTTTCATTAAAATTCAGCCACTAAGAAATATTGGAATTCCACGCCATGCAATTTTTAAAAATAGAAATAAGTAAATAACAAAAATAAGTAAATTATAGAAATGGGTAAAAAAATATGGTACCAGTTTTGGTATCCGCCTTAGCAGCTTCAAAGCGCAGTTATAGAGTGAATATTCTTTGATAGGTTGAAGATTTTCTTATTGAATAGAATTTTTCGTGATTAACTGTACCTATTTTTAACTGGTGCTTTAATTTTTGTGCACTCGGCTTGAGATAACCTAATGATCTAAGCGAGACTTTATACTCTGGAGGCATCAAGCATAGTGCCAGCTGGCGCAAAATTAATAATCCAATTTTATTTTTGAATCAATTCTTGGCAAAATGAAAACAATGAAAAAAATTATTTGGAAGTAATGGAAATATTTATTTAAACCTCTACGGGTTACATTGCTTGTTTGGTTCACAAGTGTCAAATCTGATTAATGATAGGGTGATTAATTTTGCGCCTCCTTGTATTTAAGTGTTTTTTTAATTATCGAATTATTTATTTAAATTCCACTGCCTGCAGTGCTTATTTGGTTCACCAGTGTCAAATCCGATTGATGATAGAGTGATTAATTTTGCGCCACCTTGTATTTAATTTTTTTATTAATGGAAATATTTATTTAAATCTCTACGGGTTGCATTGCTTGTTTGGTTCACAAGTGTCAAATCTGATTAATGATAGGGTAATTAATTTTGCGCCTCCTTGTATTTAAGTGTTTTTTTAATTATCGAAATATTTATTTAAACTCTACCGGCTGCAGTGCTTATTTGGTTCACAAGTGTCAAATGCGATTGATGATAGGGTGATTAATTTTGCGCCACCTTGTATTTAATTTTTTTATTTATGGAAATATTTATTTAAATCTCTACGGGTTGCATTGCTTGTTTGGTTCACAATTGTCAAATAAGATTGATGATAGGGTGATTAATTTTGCGCCATCTTGTATTTAATTTTTTTATTTAAATATTTACTTAAATCTCTACGGACTGCATTGCTGTTTTGTTTTTATGTTTTCGTAAAGTATAGTAAGACAATATTTGCAAAAATTATAAATCGTCCGATAGGGTGGTTATATTTGCACCACCTTATATAAGAGCAATTTAGTCGACGATTACTTTGTAAGGCAATATTTCAATAAGAGGGTATAAAAACTTTGCAAAATAGGATACAAGACTTTACTTATAAGGAATCAAGGCTACTATGATGGAAATGGAAGCAAAAGAGTTACAGTTAGAAAATATTTCGAGAGATTGGCCGAGCGCTCTAGAAAATTTCGCTTTAAGCGCTAGTTGATACTGTTTGCTCTGTCATTTGTCATGTATTCGTTATATGAAGAAAATGTGCAACACCGTCAGGCGGAAAAATAATTAAAAATCTACAAGAAATTTGAGCCACTTAGAACTTTCACTTTGTTATACTAAAATTGAGCGGGCTATGAAACTACGTACCCAATTTTTTTTTTTTTAATTCTGATTAGAAATTTAAACTTTTTTTGAAAATTTGTCGAATTTATTTTGGTCTTTGTTATAGAATGAACTATCATCATCATCAGGCAGTCTTACAGCCTCGGGGAGGGCTTTAGCTTCATTCACAATATTCTTCCAGTCGTCACGACTTTTGGCTGTTTCCCTCCAATGGTTTATGTGCATTGTCTCCAGGTCAATGATACTTGAACTTGCTTTTGGGCGCCCTCGTAAAATGCGGATTATAAGTTCTTCCTTTTCCTTGACTGGCGCGATAACCGCTTAAGCGACTTTGGCCAAGTTGATCTCGTGTTAATCGGCCCCAAGTCCTTTCCACCTGGTCTTTAACCGCAAAGGAGACCTCCGTCTTCTTCTGTTACCACCAGCTGCTACCACCTCGAATACTTTCAGAGCGAGATATGTATTTTGTATCCTTTCGGACTACATGATTTAGTCGGCGCAACCGCTGGACCTTTATTTGCTGCATTATGTCCACGTCTGCGCATAGCTCATTTAACTCATTGTTCCGTCATCTGCGATATTCGCCGATGCCAACGTGCAAAGGTAGGTGCAAAAATCTTCCCCAGAATTTTTCTCTCGAATGCTCTAAGGACGCCTAATCGCATGTTGTCATCGTCCAAGTTGCTGCACTATACAATACAATGGGCATAATGAGAGGCTTATAAAGTACAAGTTTCTTTTCGTCAAGAGAGAACTTAACTACTCAATTGTTTGCTTAGTCGAAATTTTGTTTTTATGTTTATATATTATATATATCTACATAGCTCTGCTTTTAGTCGGCATCTTCCAGCTTGAAAACTGTTTTTATATACATACATACATTTTTCGTGGTTCCACTGATCAGATTTGCCTTTTATGATTTGCTTTGTCTTTAGTGTAATTAATAAGGTCGAACTCAATTCGGGGTGCCAACCACTTACCGAACTCAACTCACTATTGGACGTGTAAAGACTTTCTGTACTTGAACTTTTCAACGAAAAGTAGTAGTTTATCCTCCATAAAAAGGTAGTTCATCTTCCACGCCCACTATTAGCAGGCATGGCCTAAAGCTACTCAGTGTTGGAGCATTTGCATACATCAAGAAGAGTTGGAATGGAATTTCCTCTTATAAATACGAGTATGTCATACATTTGTCAACTGTCAAAACTTAAGTGCCTATTGAAACGTCGGCTGTATTTCAATATTTTGCGCTTCGTCTGCGAAAATCTACAATTTTATTTAGAAAATTAGTTTACAATTTGTTTAAATTTACAATTCATTTTACATATAGATATATGCATATATATATATATATATATATAGGTACTTACATTTGTGCTTCAGCGCACTCGTCTGCACGCGGCGATGGCTCCAAAGTAAAAGAACGAGCTTTCTTCATTCGCTTTACTTTGAACCGAGCTCGTGAAGTGCAGCGCAAGTATGCATTTTTAAGCACCAAACAAAGGTATTTATTAATTACAATGCAATTACACCGCGTTGTAACAGTGCCAATACAGGTTGGTTGAAAATTGAAAAATCAAAAACAAAGGAATGTTGATTTTTAAATAAAATTAGTGAGCGCCGGAAAAGTAGAATTACTTGGACAAAGTTTACTCCGAAATCAGAAATTTCATTAAGAGGTCTTTACAAAATTTGATCAGCCGGCTTAATTCGGGAAAAGAAGGCACTTAGAGAAATGATTCTTTCACCAATCCAGCACCTAAAAATTGTTTCTATTACATCCAACATAAGTGCTAAAGATTTGAACAGAAATATTGTGCGGTAACTTTCATTCCCAGAACAATTTTTTAGAGTTTCTCAAAGACACAAAAAAAAAACAATGTGTCAAACTCAAAAAAATGTGAATGAAGAAGTGATAAATTATTACTTATATTAGCTTGTTTAAAATTCAATTTTTCTTAAGATTCTGTTATTTCGAAAGCATTCGCCTGCAATCTCTGCATAAATATGCACAGGCATGCATATAAACATAGGTACATATAAACTATATAGCTTTGTCACTTTGCAATCAAGTTATGCAAATCCAATCAGCAACACGCAACCGCCGTCAGCACAACAAAAGCGCAGCTCTTCAATAGTTGAAACAGAAACAAAAACACTTCAATTAGCTAAGACCGAAGCGTAGTTAGTTTTCAGTTCGGCCTGCGATGCTGCAGAATGATGCGCGTGCCTTTGCGAGTTCAAGAAACTCTTTAGCTAAAATAAAGGTCATCAGCTATTAGAATATCGTGGGCAATTGTTGTTGTTCTTATTAGTTGGTTTGTTAAATGATTCTTTGCTAATCTGTTTTTGTGTTTTGCGTTTTGTTGTGCCTTTTGTGCTTTTTGTAATTGGGACTTGTTTGTTTGTGTACAAAAAATAAGTTTTTTTTTCTGTTTTTGGTTTTTTAATGAAAGTGTTTAACTTCACTTGCCTTTCAATTTTTGGCTTTTCTGGTTGGTTGATGAATCCGGCTAGCAAAAAAGTTTAAATCTTTTTCTGAGTAAACAATCTCAAAACAAAGAGGTGGAAAAAGGAAGAAGCGGATTTGGATTAGATGATGACGACCAACTGTGGCTAATTACCTACGTTTGTATTAAATTCATGAAATTCACCAGGTGCGATATAATTAAGTACGTAATATTGGCCGCCGCCGTAGCCGAATAGGTTGGTGCGTGACTACCATTCGCAATTCACAGAGAGAACGTTGGTTCGAATCTCGGGGAAACACCAAAATTAAGAAAAACATTTTTCTAATAGCGGTCGGCCCTCGGCAGGCAATGGCAAACCTCCGAGTGTATTTCTGCCATGAAAAAGCTCCTCATAAAAATATCTGCCGTTCGGAGTCGGCTTAAAATTGTAGGTCCCTCCATTTGGGGAACAACCTCAAGACGCATACCACAAATAAAAGGAGGAGCTCGGCCAAACTTCCAAAAAAGGGTGTACGCGCCAATTATATATATATATACAGGGTTGTTAATATTTGACGGGCCCATCTGGCAACCCGGTATCTTTTGACAGAGACGTCAGATCGCTCAATGATATACCGCGTTGGAAGCGTCAGTCCAAGCAGATTTTTACCATGGAACAATACACGTCACGCGAGCGCTTCCAAATTGTTGAAATTTACATTCAACAAAAGAAGTAAATTGTGAAAACTCAACGTGCGCATAAAAAATTAAATAATGTGAAAAGTGAGCCTTCTAAGAACACCATTAATCGTTTGTACAAAATGTTTTCGACTGGTGATGCCAACCAAGGCGATCGGTTGAGAATATTGCTCTTGTACGGGCCAGTGTTGAGACGTCGCCAAGGACATCCCAAAATCGCCGTTCTCAGCAGTTGGGCATTGCTCGGACCCCTTTAGAACGAATTATCCGCATTGATTTGCATTTATTCTCGTATAAGATTCAATTGACGCAAAGAATGTTGCCTGCGGACAAGCCTCGTCGATTGGAATGGGCCCAAAGAGCCATCGAAATGGCTGAAGATTCGTCGAATATGGGCAACCCTATATATGCAGCAAGAAAATGAGAGTCCAGATATCCAAATATTTATCTGACTAGGGCAGGGCAGCTGAGAATGGCGCAGAGATGTTTCCACTTCATCCTCCAGACAGCTTCTGCAGAAAGGACTTGAAGCAATCCCAAGTCTCACTGCATGGAAAACCTAACGGACAGCGTCCGGTAAGGATACCTACCAAATTCAAGAGCTGCGGCTTTGTTAGCCTTAGAAGTTTTCTCTAGCGCCCGCAATCTACCCCTGCCCAGAGGGATCTCACGACTTTGCACGTTTGCGCATTAGCCTAGCGCTCGCTGAGTTGATGCGAGGCCCATCTTTCCAGGGTTGATCACAGGTTCTCAAGGGAACTCCATCTTCCGATGAAACCATCTCCAGGGTTCCCTGTCTAGCCATGAACCGGAACCCAGATGAACCTAATATCTAAGTACTCGGATGCAGTCAAGAGAGAAGGCATTTCGATAAGGAATCTATCTGCTGAAAACGGTATCAATTGCTAATCACTGCAGGCATTCGCTCAAACACGTGATTTTTTTTCTTTGAAGGCTCAAATTGCAAGTAAACTAAACTTCGTAGGGAAATTTTTACTCTGTCAAAATTCAAATTTTTCGAAATTTTCGAAAGGCGGAAGGGAATACAAAATGCTAAATTATATTTTTAAACCAAATACGAGTATTATATTATATTAATATATTAAATAGTTTTAAGCGTCGAATATTGAATAACTTCAACCTGAAACTTCTTTATGAGATGAAACCTCACCACTTGAGTCGAGTCACAGTGTGGTATGCCGCTTCATTAAGCTGAATTTTCGGGCCATGATTTTTTCAAAATTTTAACAATATGGGACGAGTGCATATGTATGGCACTCAAATCCTGCTTTTTCTGCTTGATGGCTTACGCAATTGTGAGCGAGTTTCACAAAGCGCGCCAGTCGTTTCTTTCTCGCACTAACCGGCGCCAGTTGGACACAACAAGTGAAGCCAAGCCATTCTCCACCTGATATTTCTAACACAAAGAAGACCTTCCTCTTCCTCTGCTATCACCAGCTGATACCGCATGGAATACTTTTAGAGCTCGTTTCAATTCCTGCTAGAGCGTCAAAATTCAAAAAACCAAGATGTTGGGATACTAATAATTGATGTCGTCATGAAAAAAATAACTGGTGGTCATTTCTGCTTAATTATCCAAAAATATTTTTTGTTTTTAATTAAGAAACTGACGCAAATGGACGATATATCCAGACCCATTATGGCTGAGTTGTAGTGAAAACCTCACGATAAAATCATTTCAGCAAACTTGAGATTTCGTTGGTTTCCCCAGCCTCTAGACCCAACTTAACCTGATTTTTGCCAATGAGTTTTGCAAGCAAAAAGTTTAGAAAATGTAGTAATCAAATGTGAGTAATTAAAAACAACCGGTTCAACCAATAGTTGAGACAAATTCCACTTCAGCACTATGGGCAGTGACGGCCAATTTTGTGATTTGGTGATAATTTGCAGCACATACATCAGTCAGCGTGAAGGCCATTAAAACTGTATAATTTGGCACATCTAAATAAATAAAAAAGCTTTTAAATACTAAATAAAATTTGATTATTTTTTATAGCCTATTTCCAGCAAAAATTTAACCAAAATTAAGAGCTCTGCTAAGTTTCAGATATGAGCCGCTCAATGCGCACATCGATTAACTCCAATTTTTGAAAAATCTTAAATTTAACTATCAAAGCCCTTGGTATAGTCATACCTTTTTATATTTATAATAACTTTCCTTATGAAATGCCTATGTAAAATCACCGTCTGATTCCGAAAATTAAGGTTATTTTTTATTCTATGATAATGTTTTTGAGATATTTACGAATTACCGTTATTTCAAAATTTTTCCCGCAAAATCTTGGCGACGAAAGGGACGAGCATGGCGAAAGGTTTCACCAGCAAATGAAAATGATTGAAAGTCGGTATCAAGGATTCTGGGATGTCGCTATGATGGGTGACTGCTGTTGGTTTCTCATAAGAGAAACCGATCCTTATATAAATAAGCGTCAAAACAAGACACATAACTTTTTCAATTATAAAATAAGATCATAGAGCTAAGACAGAATCATATGTACATATGCTATTATTTGTAGGGTACTTAAGTTTTACTATATGGATATATTTACTTGAATGCTTGTAACTTTTGTATTAGTTCATCGATTTTGTTTAATCAAAGTTTATTTTTTTTGCAATAAAACAGAGCTTAGAGTGAAAACAAAAAATATACGAAAAAATAAAAAGTTTTAAAGATCCTTTCTCTCAAAGTACAATACAAATTTTTTTATATTTTTACAAAAAAAATAAAAAAATCCGTTATGATAGTTCGTTATCTTTGAATCTGCAGGGCCTAGCAAAAGTGGGCCTAGCAAAAGGGCCTAGCACACAGTTTATAGCAAATTTTATTACATTTTAAAAGCTTTAAGCGGTTTTGGAATCGCTCAATTCGTTTTCGAGATATATATTATATGATTAAGTGGGTCGAATTTTTTTTTTTGGTTTCGAAATAACGGTAATTCGTAAATATCTCAAAAACGTTATCATAGAATAAAAAATAACTTTGATTTTCGGAATCAGACGGTGATTTTACATAGGAATTTCATAACGGCGTCTCTGGTGCAGAAAAAAAGTTGAAATTTGTGATCCAGTGATATTACTGTGTACTTACTTCTTAGTCTTTTCAACATTACTCCCAGATTTTTTTGAAGAAATAAATATTATACTGTTATAATCAAGATGAGTAAGACTAATAATGCGAGTGGGGAAAGCAGTGATGATTTTTCAATACGATTTATCAACAGAAATTCTGGGTTAAGAAGACACTTATTGTTTTCCTCGGATTCATCGGGTTGCAATAGTACAAACCCAACAAACACATTGATTAGGGGAAAAAGAAGTCGTAATCCTGTTTAATGGATACGAAATGTACGAAAGCATAACAGGATAAAAGGTTGGCATACAGGAATAGGGGAGGAAAATTAATACCTGCAAAAACATTTGTCGATATACAATGCAGATACCGTCAAAATTGCAATCAAAAAGTTATTTCGGATGAGGGGGAGGCTGCCATGAAAGAATTTTTTACTTTACATAGTCAACTTGACCAAAATATTTTCTTAAGAGGTTGTATCAAAGTTAACGAAATAAAAAGAAGGCGCCCTACGAATGAAACTAAAGAACGAAGATCACATTCGTTTACATATTATTTTCGAAAAGAAGGACTTGATATTACCTTTTGTAAGACAAATTTTAGAGATACTTATCAGGTGAGCAACGGGAGGATATATAATTGTTGTTCAAAGAATAAGTTACATCTTTGGTTGATAAGCGCAAAGGTCACGTTGCAAGCAATAAAATAGATGATACAAATGTTATAAAGCAGTAGTCACTACAGCCGAGCTCATAATCCAAGACGACAATATTTAAATCCTGCCTTAAATATTAAGAAGATGTATGAACTATACGTCACAGAATGTGAAAAGGAAAACGTAGCACCAGAAAAAAAAAATACTATAATATATTCTCTACAAAATTTAATTTACATTTTAAACAACCATCAAAGGATACGGGTCAAACTTGTGACGCTTTTTTTCAGACGATGAGGGAATTAAGATGGCAAAAATTGAAAGGGAAAAGTCACTTAGAAGAGGCTGAACGGGCTCGCAGTCAAATGGCTGCCGATCGAATGGCAACATGGGAAAAATTGTTCGTATTTTCTTTTGACTTGGAAAAAGCTTTAGCCTTTTCCAAGTTGACCACATCTGTAGCTTATTATAAGCGAAATTCAAATGTTTATAATTTTGGATGTCATGAATTCAATAAAAATATAAGCCTCATGTTTGTTTGGGCAGAAATTGAAGGATCTCGAGGGTCTCAAGAAATTTCATCTTGTCTAAAAAAGTACATAAAGACTTACTATCATTAACAGAAAAGTAACCGTCACAGGGCTTTCAGTAAGTTGGCTTAAAATACGCTGGATCAAGTTAGAAAAGTCCAAACCCTATCTCATCTGAATAAATGTATAATAACTAACTTTTTCTGTAATAAGTACTTAAAAATGAAAAGACTAAATTTAACTTTATTACTTTTTTCACGACGATTGTTTATTGGCTATTCTTTCTTATTAATTTTATATACCGTTAAATGAAAGCTATATCTGCAATTATGCATTCCACATTATATATTTGAATTCATATTATCAGAGGAATTTTTAAAAACTATATACATTACATCATCGCGTTTCTCAACTTTTCGTTTTCTGGAGTTAATCGATGTGTGCACTGAGCGGCTCATATCTCAATCATGTACGGATAATATATATAATTAATCTGAACAGCTGACTTTGGTTATATTACGAGTTTGCTGAGAACAGAGTTGCCTCTCATTTTATGCAAGGAGAGTCTTCTTCAGCAAGTTTCATGGTTTGGATTTACTTTCTAAGCAGTTTTTATTTACAAATAATAGGAAAAATGTATATTTATATAAAAATATTCATACAAAAATAAATGAAGATTTAGTTTTCTAAAAACTTAAAACCCAGTTAATGATCCCTTTTTAAATTTACTTATGCTTTTTTTATAATTTTTGTACTTGTGAACTGACACGTATTTTTTTGACACTTGTCAACTGAACAGCTGAAGTTTACAACCAGACAAGCAATGGAACGCGTAACGGTGAAAATAAATAAATAAAATAATTTTATAAAAAATAAATAAATAAAATAATTTTATAAAAATAATTTAATTTTTTTATTTAGTAAAAAAGTTATTCGAAAACAAAATTGGACTACTTTCTGTTCTAGATGCGCCTGAAAGCTCATTGAAAAAATGTTAAGAGCTATGACTGTTAACTTAACATTTGCTGTTAGAACATCAAAGTTGAGCTAACTCCGTTCAGTAATTGAGTTACAATAAATGCAAAAGGGTATTTAAGACAAAGTTCGTTGGAATGGAGCTATTAAGTAAATTTAACTCTACAAAGATAACCTATGTACGTCGCCCACTAGATCAATCTATTGCTGTTTCATAAGAGTTATAGGGATTTATGTTTAAAAGTTTTTTAAATACAAAATTTATAATAAAATTGTACTTTATTTTTAAAACTATTGTAGTTATCTTTTACGCATATTATAGTTATCTTGCTCGGGTTAAAGAAATTTTATGTATCACAAAAAGATATATTGAAGTTTTTGAGTGTAGCAAAACTTTTCAGTCCGAGTGATTTTAGAATAAGTGAAGAAGGGGTTAAAATTTGTATAGGAGCGAAATACGTAGTTTGGGTGCGTGTAGTAGAAGTTTACGCTGAATAATTTTGTAGAACATTTCAATCCATTAACTCTCTCATGAAAGGGTCATTTAGACCCGTTTTGCGGAAAGTTTAAGCAAAATGGTATCTAGGAGGTCGTTAGAGAGCTAAAATGTTCTAGAAATCTCTCCACCTTAGGAAAGGATGGGTGGGGGGCTTGAAAAAAGAGGGGACCCACTTGGACAAATAATAAAAATTCGTCCTCTGTGATACCATACAGGGGAGGGGAACAGAAGGAAAAGAACCAAACAGTTGGGAAAAGAAAGAACGGGCTCTGGATTAGAGGGTGTAAAGACCAACACTGGCTAAATACTTCAAGCTAATGATGAAATTCACCAGGTGTGTGATATTGTGTGATACCTGCAATATCCGCAGGTATAGCAAAAAGTGAGGGCTCAGATGCCTAAATATTTGCCTGACTAGGGCAGGGCAGCTGAGAAAACGATGCTAAGTTGATTCCATCTCATCCTCCAGGCAACTTCTGTAGATAGGGGATTAAAACAATCCCAAGTTTCACCGCAAGGACACCTAACGGACAATGTCCGGAAAGGATACCTACCAAAATCGAGAGCTGCGGCTTTCTTAGCATTAGAAGTTCTCTTGAGTGCCCCCGATTTACCCTTGGTTAGAAGAGTCTGACAATTTTGCGTGTTTGCGCAATAGCGCTCGCTGACTCGACACGAGCCCCATCTTTCCAGGAGTAAACCACAGGCTCTCAAGGGAACTCCAATTCTTTTGTTTTGCGATGGAACTGTTTGCAGAGTTGTTTTGTTGTAGCAGAATAAAGATTTCTCATACATATATGGGGAATGCTGCTGAAGTGGCAGTCCTTGGCCGGAAATACGACCCGGATGTTCCGGTTACAAAGAACCGACTGTCGTGGAAACACCGTCTCCAGGTTCCCCTGTCTAGCCAGCTCATCAGCTTATCAGCCCATCTATTCACCTTAAATCTTTATAATTCCTTTTTTAAATTTACTTATGCTTGCATATGCAAGGTGGCATAAAATTAATCACCCCTTTGGAAGATTTATAAATTTTGCAAATGACCTCTCAATAATTCTATCCCTTCGCTAAGGGCATTTTCGCACAAAACTTTTATACAAAGGTCGTAAAAGTCCACAACTAATAAAAAATAAATATGTCTCCTTGAAATATGCAGTAACTTTTTATGCTATCTTTTATATTTTGCTCATAAATATAACTCTTAACCTTAATCTGGCGATAGAAAAAAATTTGAGCTGAGAATTTCCAAAGAATTAGAGGTTTTACTATGTGAGACTAGAAATATCCTCAATGACTAGTACAGGGTGGGCCAAATAAGACCTACTAATGTTAAGCACAAATAACTTTTTTATTTTTTTACATATTTAATTTTCTCTTTTTGTAGGTTTTAATTGAATTGTTGGAAATTTATTATGGAACCCTACAGTACAACACAACGCGTTAAAATGATCGAGTTTTTCTATTCTTGTCAACGATCAATTGTTATGGCCACTAGAGTTATCGGAACATATTTCTTCGCAAATGAGGGTGAAACGCCAGAATCGATGTCAGGAGCTTCTTACAGAACATTGATTGAAAACTTTTTGCGGCCAATGGCGGAGCAGTATCCTAATTTGTGGTTTCAACAAGATGGAGCAACTGCGCATACTGATAGGCAAACTATGGACCAGCTGCGTAGTAGTAGTAGTTCTTATTTGGCCCACCCTGTACAAATAGAGATCTTTGGTTTATGCTGCCTTTGAACGATTGAAGAGTTTTTATGAAAAAATTTTAATAGAAAATGTACTCATAGATTTACCAGTAGCTGCCGATAAGCGTAAACTACCAAGCAAGTGCGGGTATTCACATAAAATCCCACTCCTCTACGATAGCCAATTTGAGTTCAAACTTGCTATTATAAAAATATTAATTTCAACAAACGAACTGGAACGCCTAGTTAAGTTATATGTTGGGCGTGCTGATTTTTAATCAAAAGTGCAATTGCCTAAGCACGAGTATTCTCAAATCAGGGTCATCGATTGGGCAGCTCCTGCCAGAAATTTCCTTTCCCCATACATCGATTTATGTTGTTTGTTGTTCTTTAGTCACAGTCATTTTTTGTTTTGTTTCGCCGTTCTTGCCGGTCACACATCGCCACACCACCACCGCCTACTGTTTTTTACACATTCGCCCACTGTGCATCTATTTTGGCCTTACAATAATAAAATAGATGTTAAAAATATGCCGAATTTCCTCCTCATATTTTATATTCCATTGAATTGTTAAATTGTTTAAATTAAATTGTCCTTATTTTTATTGCTAAGAAGTTTATTCCACTATTTTTAGAGGTGTTTTAATTTTTGTATTTATAATTTTCTTTACTTGTAAAATTTTCCTACACCTTCGTAGTTGTTTTCGCTAATCCTTTTCACAATAAACTGAATCGGAACGAGGAGTTTGGCCAAATTTATGACATTTGACGAGTCTGCGCATTCGCTGTGCCGTATTGTCAAGGCTTTTATTATTGTTGTTTCCTGCAGTGGTGTGGTATAAGGGGAGGTGGTATTTCTGTGTAATTTTTTATTACTGAGTTGTGAGGAGTTTACTTGTTGCAGTGACTCATTGCAGGGTGTGCATAAAATGAAGAAAATGTGTAGATGTATGTGTACATATATACATACAGAAAATAAATGCATACAGCAGAGACCGTAAATTCATAGAGCAGGCTAAATGTCAAATGCTAACAAAACGCGGGTAAGAAATGTGTATTATTTCACCACGGCCGTGGAAAAGTTAACAGAAGAGAGTCAACATAGCGGAGCGTAGTCAACAGAATTAAATATATATTAGCATTTGCATTGGAATGTAAAATGCCATGATTTTGTGTTAGGCAAAAGAAAAAAGCAGCAGACTTGTACATTTTTCTTTTATGCTTATTTGCCGTCGGCATTTTGCATGCACAAATGGATTATTTCTTGTGAGATGAATAAATTAGTTCTAATTACCATACTTTCATGCATGATAGAGAAATTTTAAGGATTCAATTAAATAAATTGTATTGATATTAAGTGTATTATCAAAATTATTTCAAATATTTACGTCCTCTGCTCAAGTGACATAAATTGTATACATGGTGAATTCAAGGCCTTTATGACAGGTTAGGTGTTTCGTAAAGTGTCATAACAGTCGTACGTCCCCATTTCATTTGGTTAAATAAATGTTTAGAGAAACGGAAACTACAACCAACCATTTCTTAACTGTGGGAGAATTCATAATTCGACTTCTGCGGCACCTTGCGAACGCCTTAAATATATTTTTAGTCCTTTTATATAAAAAGTTAATTACATACAGCAATACGCTACTACGCTCTTGCGAATATCCCAACTGAAAAAATGGTTTTAGATTTCTCTTCAAAATGGTTTTCTACGACCGGCTTCATTTCACTGTCGCCCGAAAATCTTTACCCTTTTGACTCTGTTCTTAAATTTAAAAATAAGGAAAATAAGGAATTTTCTAGCTTTTGAGGCATCCGCATGGTGTATATGGGCGCTTTGTCTTGTAGAATTAGCATTTCGCGCGCCGAATTGCCATGCCTCCTCTGAGCGATTCCATGCCAAGTGAAGTAAACTCAAAAGTTTGGAAAACATTTTTAAAATATCTTCGGTTCAGTTTCAGTTTCAGTTTCAATTTTCTTTTTTTTTTAATTTTTCAAGGTAAAATATACTTCTGAAAATTTTTTTTTTTTGAAGATTAAATTTTTTTTTTCAATTTATATTACATTTTTTTAATTTTTTTTGGATAAAATATACTTAAAAATAAAATTTTTATTAGAAAAAAAAATTACTTTGTTGAAAAGTAAACAATAAAATTAGTTAGAAAAACATTAAATTTTTTTGTTAAAAATTAAAAAATTTATAGAAAATAAAAAAGTTTGTTTCTTAAAAAATTGTTTAAAACGCTTCATTATTTCATCATATCCTCATATAATTATAAACATTATAAAACAAAAAAAAGTTAAATTTATAGAAATAGTTTTCAAAAAAATTTGTTTGAAAGCATATTTATCTTTTCATATTAAAAATTAGTTTAAAAAGTTTGTTTATTTTATCATATTTACATAATTATATACTTTAAAAATTAAAAAAACATTAAATTTATAGAAATATTTTTCCAAAAAAGTTATTTAAAAAGCATATTTATCTTATTATATTTATATTACCATATATCTTAAAAGCCAATAATTTTTCAAGGTAAGATATACTTCTAAAATATTTTTATGGGAGAAAAAAATATTTTTGTTTTAATTTAAATTAGATTTTTTTTTAATTTTTTGTTTTTGACAAAATATTTTTTTTTAATTATTAGAAAACAAAAAATTATTTTGCTAAAAATTTAAAAAATAAAATTTGCTAGAAAAAAATTAAATTTTTTTGTTAAAAATTAAAAAAATGTTAGAAAATAAATAAATTCTTTTCTTAAAAAATTTGTTTTAAAAGCTTATTTAATTTTCAGGTACTTTAAATAATTAAAAAATATATATATTTATCTTATCATATTTTTATTATCATACATCTTAAAACCCAAAAAAAAAATACAAAAATTTTCTAAAATTTTTTTTTTAAGTTTATGATATATCTTAAAAAAATTAAAAACAAAATTAAATTTATAAGAATTTTTCTCAAACAAATTATATTTATATTACCATCTTACCACATTTATATTACAATCTTTCGTAAAAGCTTGAAAAAAGTGTAAAATAGTTTAAAAAAATTTGCTTAAAAAGCCTATTCAACTTATCATATTATATTATCTTGTATCTTAAATTATTAAAAAACACATTTTTTCTCACTTTTTGCAAAAAAACAGTTTGTTTAATATCATATATTTTAAAAATTAAAGAAAAATTATATAAACGTTAAAAAAAATTTCAACAATGCATAAATCTAAAAATTATACATTCCGATTACTTCTTATTTTACTCAAGCTTGCAAATATACCGATTTTCAGAAAAATGTACAAAAATACCTAAAATGCGCTTCTTATGGAATCTCTCGTCTATGCAACTACCTAATTCCTTGTAGTCTCTTTAGTCAAGTATTCAATGAATAAAATGCCCCTCTGGCAGCCATAATCATCGACGCCGTGTTTCCCACTTTAAATTTCTGTGCTGACCTTTCTCCCCATCTGATTCATTGCATCGAATCTTGTTTGAGCTTCACCGCACACTGGTGAATCAATGGTTAAAATGCCGTTGCACAGTTCATCCAAATCACGCTGGCTCTACGCCAAAATACCTCCACAACTTGCCAATAGTCGCTGCTTGTCGAGCGGTATGAGCATTCGAGGTACCCAACAACCAATCATTTTTTTTCACGTGCAAAACTCTTTTAAAATATCACCAGTTCTCTCCAGTTTCTATCCATTTTCTATCAATTATTATGATATTTCTTCTGCTATGTGCGAAAACTTAATCGGTAAGCAATAATTTTTCATCTTGTAAGACATTTTTTCCGGTCACTATCGTCACGCGGGGCTACCTGGACAGTCTTCGTTAGTCTTTGTAGGTATCTCTTCTTGGATGAAATAGCCGAGCCCATTTTTGTATCATTGCATGTGAAAATGCAGAATCTTCAAACTCCGGTGATGTTTCTTCCAACAATTTTTTTATGGATTAATTCATTTTTCAACAAGGAATTTATTCACAGCGTAGTGCACCAAACACAATTAATGAACCACACTACCTTTTTTTCGATAAGGTTTCGATAAGTAGTCTTCTACTTACATACATCGAGTCCACTCGAATTACCCAGGTTCCATCAACCACAATCAGTCGAGTATCTGAAATTTCCTGTTTTTCAGTTGATTATTTTTGATTGAGCAAACTTGTAAATTGTAAAGGGTGGTTAAGTTTTAAGGGCCGGTGTTGATTTTGAATAAAATACAATTTTTTTAGAAAATTATTGTTATTTCTCTTTATTATGATAATATTGGTATGGCTCAATTATGCATAAAACAAAATATCAGCCCAATAGACGCCGCGGCCTCGGCGGCACACCTCCATCCGATGGTCCAAATTTTCGATGACGGTGAGGCATAATTGAGATTCTATGCTGGTAATGTGCCGAATTATCTCATCCTTTAGCTCTTGAATTGTTGCTGGCTTATCGACGTACACCTTTTCTTTCAAGTAACCCCAAAGAAAGAAGTCCATTGGTGTCAAATCACATGATCTTGGCGTCCAATTGACATCGCCGCGTCGTGAGATTATTCGGCCATCAAATTTTTCGCGCAAAAGAGCCATTGTTTCGTTAACTGTGTGACAAGTGGCACCGTCCCGTTGAAACCACATATCATCCACATCCATATCTTCCAATTCAGGCCATAAAAAGTTCGTTATCATCTTACGATAGCGAACACTATTCACAGTAACTGCCTGATCGGCCTCATTTTGGAAAAAATACGTCCCAATGATGCCGCCGGCGCATAAACCGCACCAAACAGTCACTCTTTATGGGTGCATTGGTTTTTCGGCAATCATTCTTGGATTATCATTCACCCAAATGTGGCAATTCTGCTTATTTACGAATCCACTGAGGTGAAAATGTGCCTCATCACTGAAGATGATTTTCTGCACGAAGTGCGCGATATGCATTTTGATTTGAACGCCCGTTTTCATAATAAGCCTGAATAACTTTAACACGTTGCTCGATTGTATATCTTTCCATAGTTCAAATTTAAATAGTCTGTAATTGAAAAATGTCAAATGAAATGCAGAAAAAACTTGTCGTTAAGGTGTGGTTCGCATTCAGCATCGGCCCTTGAAATTTAACCACTTTTTACATTGTTCAAATTGTATTCATTCTACAAATTATACATCACTGAGGAACGGGAAAAGTATTTTCGATCGTTTGTTTGCTACAACCGAAGGCTTAGCAGCTGCCATGCCTGCCCTTGCGGACTTTGGCTGAATTCGATGGCTTCCTCAGATTCATTGGCACTATTATAATTTAAATATCAATACCGCAGCTTCTCTTAAACATATTTTTGTTTTAGGTCTGAATCCAGTTATTTGAAGTCATACTAATTATGACCCTGAAATGTGAAAAAACAATTAACCTCGCGTTGACCATAAAAATTATTCAATTTTTTCACGGCTATGCATACAAAATTTTAGCACTGTTATGAATGCGAACAACAACAAAATATATTTTTCTATGACACATGTCAATAATAAATTTTGATTTTCTTATATTACTAATTATTATATTACCTATGTCCAGACGACTTTTGGAGTGTTTTTCAAAGCATTTGATAGATGGCCATTGAGTGCTTTTCATAACACAAGCAAACGTGGTTTTGTACACGAACACTGATAGTTGCCTGATAGTTTTCTTTACTTTTTAGAATTATATCAATTTTGTTTTGCTATTTTTTGCATTGCCTGACCATTTTATACAATGGGAAGTGATATATTAGAAATAGACTACCCATCATTTTTAATCAATCCTTGGTATCATGCCACGATTTTTGCCAACATTTTGCTATAGCGACTGTCACTGTGACTAACCAGAGGTGATCTACGACGAGTACGTTGTGCTAAAACAGGTGCTTTTGCAGCTACATCCCACAAGGGAGGAAGGTATGTTGCGTAGCAATAGGAAGGAAGGCCCATGCGCTTATTTATGGAGACGGTTCGAAATTGGATGAGAAAGTATATGCAGGACATCTTTGCAAAGAACTCGTAGTCAAAGTTATATTTAGCAAATTTCTGCAAATGAAGAAACCTTCAGTTTTACGCCGACCCTGAATGCAGATAGTTCATGGCAAATTTTTCATGGCAGAAATACACTCGGAGAGTTGCCATTGCCAGCCGAGAGGCGGCCACTATTAGAGGCATTTTTTTTCTATTGTTTGGTGTTCGTGGCCGGGGTTTCGAATTCGAGCACTACCGAATGGCAGTTATGAGCCAACCCATTCGGCTACGATGGAACAGACAATTATAACTACGCATTGTTAAATAATTATAGCACTTAAAACGATTGGACAATTTATTTGTTTCTGATTTACTTCCGTGATTCATTTAATTTTTTATGAAAATATAGTTTTCGACCAACATCATCAAACGCAGACGATTTGACTGGATAGGCCACACTTTGCGCAAAGATGCCGCCGAGGTTTGCAGGACTGCTCTGTGGTGGAATACGCAAGGTGCAAGGAACCGTGGAAGACCAAAGACCTCTCAGCGACGCATGGTGGATACGGATCTATCAAGCTCAAACTCTACTTAGAATTCATTAAATCCTAGTTTTAAACTGTGCGAATTAAAAAAAAAATACAAAAAATCAACAAATTTTTATTAAGCATTTAAATTTTTATTACGAATTTCCAGAAAAATTTTGGTTCCACAGTTTTATAGCCCATTGAGTTTTGGTAGAATAAAGTGCCAGTTTCACGTATCTCAAAAATTGTGTTGATTTTTGACACTTTTTTTGCAGACTATTTTCTTCATTTTTTCCATATAACGAATACTCCATCGTCAGCAAAAACAAAAAACAAACAAAAAATTGCCAAAAATCAATGCGAGTTTTAAGCCGCTTGAAACTTTTACTTTATTATACTAGAATTCAGTCTATATATATAAAAGTTCAGCCGTTTTTCGGGTTGTGATGAACTTTACGGAGAATGGCTCAACCGATTTTAACTAAACTTTGCCACATTGAAGAGACACATGTGGAGAAGGTTTGTGTTTTAAAATTTTATGAATCGGATACCAGGGTCTCGATAAATAGGCCAAAACGTGGACCCGGGTAACCCTAGAATGTGTTTGTACAATATGGGTAGCAAATGGAAGCTGTTGATGATTTCCATAGTATAGAGTATTTTTCATACCGTTCCGTGACTAGGGTCTCGAGATATAGGCCAAAACGTGGACCCGGGTAACCCTAGGATGTGTTTGTACAATATGGATATCAAATGGAAGCTGTAGGTGAATGCTTCAGTACAGAGTATTTTTCATGCCGCTCCGTGACTGGGGTCTCGAGATATAGGTAAAAACGTGGACCCGGGTAACCTTTGGTTGTGTATGTACAATATGGGTATCAAATGAAAGCTGTTGATAAGTGCTTTAATACGGAGTAATTTTCATACCTATTGATGACTAGGGTCTCGAAATATATACCAAAACGTGGACCCGCCGTGTCTTTGCACCGAATTAAACCAAACTTACACACATTGTTAAGTAAGTATTGAAAATGGGTTTCATAAAGTTTGATTGTAATTCGGAACACCGGCAACGCGTAAAGCGTTCTTTTGAACCAGCCATAATGTCGTTTACTTTTTTAACGCTTGGGGCGGAACTGAACTGTCAAATTGACAATGTGAGTTACAATGTGTCAATATTTCTTTCTGATTTGGACGCCATAAGGAGAAGACGTAAGTGCAAAGTGTAAACATTTTTTGTGACTTTTTTTGGAGTGGATTTTGGTACAGTGAATAATTTCTTACGAAATTTGAAAATTTAATGTGAAATCCGAATGTTCAAATGAAATTATTTTTTGGGTTCATATGTGATAAGCTACGATACACCATGAGTGAAAAAAATGGTAAAAAAATGAAAAAACAAAAGAAATTTTTAAAGGATGCAAAAGAAGAGCACGAAAAATGCGTAACTTTGATGAAAAAATTAATAGTCTTATTATGTAAATTGTCAACAATTTTCAGAAGAAAAGAGATGATTTAAGAAAATCACAACAAAATAAAATAATCCTGACCGTGTGGACTTGGGCTTTTAAACACATACATATGCATCGAAAATATAACCCACAAAATTAAAAAAAAAAAATGTTTTAAAATCTCAGAATACCATAATTACAATCATGTTTATTACAGTACAAATGCCAAGACAATCACGTAATCATATTGGTCGTTCGACAAATAATAATAGGCGCATGAGAAATGCCCGAAATAACGCGACATCAGAAGAACGTCAAGAACAAAATGAAGTAGGCAAACGATTGATGAATAATGTTATCCAAGCAACTATTTTAATAGGCAAATTCAAGAATGAAGACGTTCTAATACCAAGAATTCCAATGATTCCACCTGAATTGCCATTTGAATTCAAGCGTTTGCAACTGCCCATTCGTTTAGCATTTGCAATAACTATCAATAAATCACAAGGGCAAACTTTAGAAATATGCGGGATGAATTTAGAAGAACCAGTATTCACCCATGGTCAACTATACGTTGGCTGTTCACGTGTTGGGAAGTTTGGCTCATTTTAACTAGTTATTGGTTTGCTTCTGATTTTATTTTATTGGCACTTGACTTCGAAAGAAATTCCTTTTAACAAAATTTTCCATTTTGCAAAATTTAGCTTTCATTAAAATTCAGCCACTAAGAAATATTGGAATTCCACGCCATGCAATTTTTAAAAATAGAAATAAGTAAATAACAAAAATAAGTAAATTATAGAAATGGGTAAAAAAATATGGTACCAGTTTTGGTATCCGCCTTAGCAGCTTCAAAGCGCAGTTATAGAGTGAATATTCTTTGATAGGTTGAAGATTTTCTTATTGAATAGAATTTTTCGTGATTAACTGTACCTATTTTTAACTGGTGCTTTAATTTTTGTGCACTCGGCTTGAGATAACCTAATGATCTAAGCGAGACTTTATACTCTGGAGGCATCAAGCATAGTGCCAGCTGGCGCAAAATTAATAATCCAATTTTATTTTTGAATCAATTCTTGGCAAAATGAAAACAATGAAAAAAATTATTTGGAAGTAATGGAAATATTTATTTAAACCTCTACGGGTTACATTGCTTGTTTGGTTCACAAGTGTCAAATCTGATTAATGATAGGGTGATTAATTTTGCGCCTCCTTGTATTTAAGTGTTTTTTTAATTATCGAATTATTTATTTAAATTCCACTGCCTGCAGTGCTTATTTGGTTCACCAGTGTCAAATCCGATTGATGATAGAGTGATTAATTTTGCGCCACCTTGTATTTAATTTTTTTATTAATGGAAATATTTATTTAAATCTCTACGGGTTGCATTGCTTGTTTGGTTCACAAGTGTCAAATCTGATTAATGATAGGGTAATTAATTTTGCGCCTCCTTGTATTTAAGTGTTTTTTTAATTATCGAAATATTTATTTAAACTCTACCGGCTGCAGTGCTTATTTGGTTCACAAGTGTCAAATGCGATTGATGATAGGGTGATTAATTTTGCGCCACCTTGTATTTAATTTTTTTATTTATGGAAATATTTATTTAAATCTCTACGGGTTGCATTGCTTGTTTGGTTCACAATTGTCAAATAAGATTGATGATAGGGTGATTAATTTTGCGCCATCTTGTATTTAATTTTTTTATTTAAATATTTACTTAAATCTCTACGGACTGCATTGCTGTTTTGTTTTTATGTTTTCGTAAAGTATAGTAAGACAATATTTGCAAAAATTATAAATCGTCCGATAGGGTGGTTATATTTGCACCACCTTATATAAGAGCAATTTAGTCGACGATTACTTTGTAAGGCAATATTTCAATAAGAGGGTATAAAAACTTTGCAAAATAGGATACAAGACTTTACTTATAAGGAATCAAGGCTACTATGATGGAAATGGAAGCAAAAGAGTTACAGTTAGAAAATATTTCGAGAGATTGGCCGAGCGCTCTAGAAAATTTCGCTTTAAGCGCTAGTTGATACTGTTTGCTCTGTCATTTGTCATGTATTCGTTATATGAAGAAAATGTGCAACACCGTCAGGCGGAAAAATAATTAAAAATCTACAAGAAATTTGAGCCACTTAGAACTTTCACTTTGTTATACTAAAATTGAGCGGGCTATGAAACTACGTACCCAATTTTTTTTTTTTTAATTCTGATTAGAAATTTAAACTTTTTTTGAAAATTTGTCGAATTTATTTTGGTCTTTGTTATAGAATGAACTATCATCATCATCAGGCAGTCTTACAGCCTCGGGGAGGGCTTTAGCTTCATTCACAATATTCTTCCAGTCGTCACGACTTTTGGCTGTTTCCCTCCAATGGTTTATGTGCATTGTCTCCAGGTCAATGATACTTGAACTTGCTTTTGGGCGCCCTCGTAAAATGCGGATTATAAGTTCTTCCTTTTCCTTGACTGGCGCGATAACCGCTTAAGCGACTTTGGCCAAGTTGATCTCGTGTTAATCGGCCCCAAGTCCTTTCCACCTGGTCTTTAACCGCAAAGGAGACCTCCGTCTTCTTCTGTTACCACCAGCTGCTACCACCTCGAATACTTTCAGAGCGAGATATGTATTTTGTATCCTTTCGGACTACATGATTTAGTCGGCGCAACCGCTGGACCTTTATTTGCTGCATTATGTCCACGTCTGCGCATAGCTCATTTAACTCATTGTTCCGTCATCTGCGATATTCGCCGATGCCAACGTGCAAAGGTAGGTGCAAAAATCTTCCCCAGAATTTTTCTCTCGAATGCTCTAAGGACGCCTAATCGCATGTTGTCATCGTCCAAGTTGCTGCACTATACAATACAATGGGCATAATGAGAGGCTTATAAAGTACAAGTTTCTTTTCGTCAAGAGAGAACTTAACTACTCAATTGTTTGCTTAGTCGAAATTTTGTTTTTATGTTTATATATTATATATATCTACATAGCTCTGCTTTTAGTCGGCATCTTCCAGCTTGAAAACTGTTTTTATATACATACATACATTTTTCGTGGTTCCACTGATCAGATTTGCCTTTTATGATTTGCTTTGTCTTTAGTGTAATTAATAAGGTCGAACTCAATTCGGGGTGCCAACCACTTACCGAACTCAACTCACTATTGGACGTGTAAAGACTTTCTGTACTTGAACTTTTCAACGAAAAGTAGTAGTTTATCCTCCATAAAAAGGTAGTTCATCTTCCACGCCCACTATTAGCAGGCATGGCCTAAAGCTACTCAGTGTTGGAGCATTTGCATACATCAAGAAGAGTTGGAATGGAATTTCCTCTTATAAATACGAGTATGTCATACATTTGTCAACTGTCAAAACTTAAGTGCCTATTGAAACGTCGGCTGTATTTCAATATTTTGCGCTTCGTCTGCGAAAATCTACAATTTTATTTAGAAAATTAGTTTACAATTTGTTTAAATTTACAATTCATTTTACATATAGATATATGCATATATATATATATATATATATAGGTACTTACATTTGTGCTTCAGCGCACTCGTCTGCACGCGGCGATGGCTCCAAAGTAAAAGAACGAGCTTTCTTCATTCGCTTTACTTTGAACCGAGCTCGTGAAGTGCAGCGCAAGTATGCATTTTTAAGCACCAAACAAAGGTATTTATTAATTACAATGCAATTACACCGCGTTGTAACAGTGCCAATACAGGTTGGTTGAAAATTGAAAAATCAAAAACAAAGGAATGTTGATTTTTAAATAAAATTAGTGAGCGCCGGAAAAGTAGAATTACTTGGACAAAGTTTACTCCGAAATCAGAAATTTCATTAAGAGGTCTTTACAAAATTTGATCAGCCGGCTTAATTCGGGAAAAGAAGGCACTTAGAGAAATGATTCTTTCACCAATCCAGCACCTAAAAATTGTTTCTATTACATCCAACATAAGTGCTAAAGATTTGAACAGAAATATTGTGCGGTAACTTTCATTCCCAGAACAATTTTTTAGAGTTTCTCAAAGACACAAAAAAAAAACAATGTGTCAAACTCAAAAAAATGTGAATGAAGAAGTGATAAATTATTACTTATATTAGCTTGTTTAAAATTCAATTTTTCTTAAGATTCTGTTATTTCGAAAGCATTCGCCTGCAATCTCTGCATAAATATGCACAGGCATGCATATAAACATAGGTACATATAAACTATATAGCTTTGTCACTTTGCAATCAAGTTATGCAAATCCAATCAGCAACACGCAACCGCCGTCAGCACAACAAAAGCGCAGCTCTTCAATAGTTGAAACAGAAACAAAAACACTTCAATTAGCTAAGACCGAAGCGTAGTTAGTTTTCAGTTCGGCCTGCGATGCTGCAGAATGATGCGCGTGCCTTTGCGAGTTCAAGAAACTCTTTAGCTAAAATAAAGGTCATCAGCTATTAGAATATCGTGGGCAATTGTTGTTGTTCTTATTAGTTGGTTTGTTAAATGATTCTTTGCTAATCTGTTTTTGTGTTTTGCGTTTTGTTGTGCCTTTTGTGCTTTTTGTAATTGGGACTTGTTTGTTTGTGTACAAAAAATAAGTTTTTTTTTCTGTTTTTGGTTTTTTAATGAAAGTGTTTAACTTCACTTGCCTTTCAATTTTTGGCTTTTCTGGTTGGTTGATGAATCCGGCTAGCAAAAAAGTTTAAATCTTTTTCTGAGTAAACAATCTCAAAACAAAGAGGTGGAAAAAGGAAGAAGCGGATTTGGATTAGATGATGACGACCAACTGTGGCTAATTACCTACGTTTGTATTAAATTCATGAAATTCACCAGGTGCGATATAATTAAGTACGTAATATTGGCCGCCGCCGTAGCCGAATAGGTTGGTGCGTGACTACCATTCGCAATTCACAGAGAGAACGTTGGTTCGAATCTCGGGGAAACACCAAAATTAAGAAAAACATTTTTCTAATAGCGGTCGGCCCTCGGCAGGCAATGGCAAACCTCCGAGTGTATTTCTGCCATGAAAAAGCTCCTCATAAAAATATCTGCCGTTCGGAGTCGGCTTAAAATTGTAGGTCCCTCCATTTGGGGAACAACCTCAAGACGCATACCACAAATAAAAGGAGGAGCTCGGCCAAACTTCCAAAAAAGGGTGTACGCGCCAATTATATATATATATACAGGGTTGTTAATATTTGACGGGCCCATCTGGCAACCCGGTATCTTTTGACAGAGACGTCAGATCGCTCAATGATATACCGCGTTGGAAGCGTCAGTCCAAGCAGATTTTTACCATGGAACAATACACGTCACGCGAGCGCTTCCAAATTGTTGAAATTTACATTCAACAAAAGAAGTAAATTGTGAAAACTCAACGTGCGCATAAAAAATTAAATAATGTGAAAAGTGAGCCTTCTAAGAACACCATTAATCGTTTGTACAAAATGTTTTCGACTGGTGATGCCAACCAAGGCGATCGGTTGAGAATATTGCTCTTGTACGGGCCAGTGTTGAGACGTCGCCAAGGACATCCCAAAATCGCCGTTCTCAGCAGTTGGGCATTGCTCGGACCCCTTTAGAACGAATTATCCGCATTGATTTGCATTTATTCTCGTATAAGATTCAATTGACGCAAAGAATGTTGCCTGCGGACAAGCCTCGTCGATTGGAATGGGCCCAAAGAGCCATCGAAATGGCTGAAGATTCGTCGAATATGGGCAACCCTATATATGCAGCAAGAAAATGAGAGTCCAGATATCCAAATATTTATCTGACTAGGGCAGGGCAGCTGAGAATGGCGCAGAGATGTTTCCACTTCATCCTCCAGACAGCTTCTGCAGAAAGGACTTGAAGCAATCCCAAGTCTCACTGCATGGAAAACCTAACGGACAGCGTCCGGTAAGGATACCTACCAAATTCAAGAGCTGCGGCTTTGTTAGCCTTAGAAGTTTTCTCTAGCGCCCGCAATCTACCCCTGCCCAGAGGGATCTCACGACTTTGCACGTTTGCGCATTAGCCTAGCGCTCGCTGAGTTGATGCGAGGCCCATCTTTCCAGGGTTGATCACAGGTTCTCAAGGGAACTCCATCTTCCGATGAAACCATCTCCAGGGTTCCCTGTCTAGCCATGAACCGGAACCCAGATGAACCTAATATCTAAGTACTCGGATGCAGTCAAGAGAGAAGGCATTTCGATAAGGAATCTATCTGCTGAAAACGGTATCAATTGCTAATCACTGCAGGCATTCGCTCAAACACGTGATTTTTTTTCTTTGAAGGCTCAAATTGCAAGTAAACTAAACTTCGTAGGGAAATTTTTACTCTGTCAAAATTCAAATTTTTCGAAATTTTCGAAAGGCGGAAGGGAATACAAAATGCTAAATTATATTTTTAAACCAAATACGAGTATTATATTATATTAATATATTAAATAGTTTTAAGCGTCGAATATTGAATAACTTCAACCTGAAACTTCTTTATGAGATGAAACCTCACCACTTGAGTCGAGTCACAGTGTGGTATGCCGCTTCATTAAGCTGAATTTTCGGGCCATGATTTTTTCAAAATTTTAACAATATGGGACGAGTGCATATGTATGGCACTCAAATCCTGCTTTTTCTGCTTGATGGCTTACGCAATTGTGAGCGAGTTTCACAAAGCGCGCCAGTCGTTTCTTTCTCGCACTAACCGGCGCCAGTTGGACACAACAAGTGAAGCCAAGCCATTCTCCACCTGATATTTCTAACACAAAGAAGACCTTCCTCTTCCTCTGCTATCACCAGCTGATACCGCATGGAATACTTTTAGAGCTCGTTTCAATTCCTGCTAGAGCGTCAAAATTCAAAAAACCAAGATGTTGGGATACTAATAATTGATGTCGTCATGAAAAAAATAACTGGTGGTCATTTCTGCTTAATTATCCAAAAATATTTTTTGTTTTTAATTAAGAAACTGACGCAAATGGACGATATATCCAGACCCATTATGGCTGAGTTGTAGTGAAAACCTCACGATAAAATCATTTCAGCAAACTTGAGATTTCGTTGGTTTCCCCAGCCTCTAGACCCAACTTAACCTGATTTTTGCCAATGAGTTTTGCAAGCAAAAAGTTTAGAAAATGTAGTAATCAAATGTGAGTAATTAAAAACAACCGGTTCAACCAATAGTTGAGACAAATTCCACTTCAGCACTATGGGCAGTGACGGCCAATTTTGTGATTTGGTGATAATTTGCAGCACATACATCAGTCAGCGTGAAGGCCATTAAAACTGTATAATTTGGCACATCTAAATAAATAAAAAAGCTTTTAAATACTAAATAAAATTTGATTATTTTTTATAGCCTATTTCCAGCAAAAATTTAACCAAAATTAAGAGCTCTGCTAAGTTTCAGATATGAGCCGCTCAATGCGCACATCGATTAACTCCAATTTTTGAAAAATCTTAAATTTAACTATCAAAGCCCTTGGTATAGTCATACCTTTTTATATTTATAATAACTTTCCTTATGAAATGCCTATGTAAAATCACCGTCTGATTCCGAAAATTAAGGTTATTTTTTATTCTATGATAATGTTTTTGAGATATTTACGAATTACCGTTATTTCAAAATTTTTCCCGCAAAATCTTGGCGACGAAAGGGACGAGCATGGCGAAAGGTTTCACCAGCAAATGAAAATGATTGAAAGTCGGTATCAAGGATTCTGGGATGTCGCTATGATGGGTGACTGCTGTTGGTTTCTCATAAGAGAAACCGATCCTTATATAAATAAGCGTCAAAACAAGACACATAACTTTTTCAATTATAAAATAAGATCATAGAGCTAAGACAGAATCATATGTACATATGCTATTATTTGTAGGGTACTTAAGTTTTACTATATGGATATATTTACTTGAATGCTTGTAACTTTTGTATTAGTTCATCGATTTTGTTTAATCAAAGTTTATTTTTTTTGCAATAAAACAGAGCTTAGAGTGAAAACAAAAAATATACGAAAAAATAAAAAGTTTTAAAGATCCTTTCTCTCAAAGTACAATACAAATTTTTTTATATTTTTACAAAAAAAATAAAAAAATCCGTTATGATAGTTCGTTATCTTTGAATCTGCAGGGCCTAGCAAAAGTGGGCCTAGCAAAAGGGCCTAGCACACAGTTTATAGCAAATTTTATTACATTTTAAAAGCTTTAAGCGGTTTTGGAATCGCTCAATTCGTTTTCGAGATATATATTATATGATTAAGTGGGTCGAATTTTTTTTTTGGTTTCGAAATAACGGTAATTCGTAAATATCTCAAAAACGTTATCATAGAATAAAAAATAACTTTGATTTTCGGAATCAGACGGTGATTTTACATAGGAATTTCATAACGGCGTCTCTGGTGCAGAAAAAAAGTTGAAATTTGTGATCCAGTGATATTACTGTGTACTTACTTCTTAGTCTTTTCAACATTACTCCCAGATTTTTTTGAAGAAATAAATATTATACTGTTATAATCAAGATGAGTAAGACTAATAATGCGAGTGGGGAAAGCAGTGATGATTTTTCAATACGATTTATCAACAGAAATTCTGGGTTAAGAAGACACTTATTGTTTTCCTCGGATTCATCGGGTTGCAATAGTACAAACCCAACAAACACATTGATTAGGGGAAAAAGAAGTCGTAATCCTGTTTAATGGATACGAAATGTACGAAAGCATAACAGGATAAAAGGTTGGCATACAGGAATAGGGGAGGAAAATTAATACCTGCAAAAACATTTGTCGATATACAATGCAGATACCGTCAAAATTGCAATCAAAAAGTTATTTCGGATGAGGGAGAGGCTGCCATGAAAGAATTTTTTACTTTACATAGTCAACTTGACCAAAATATTTTCTTAAGAGGTTGTATCAAAGTTAACGAAATAAAAAGAAGGCGCCCTACGAATGAAACTAAAGAACGAAGATCACATTCGTTTACATATTATTTTCGAAAAGAAGGACTTGATATTACCTTTTGTAAGACAAATTTTAGAGATACTTATCAGGTGAGCAACGGGAGGATATATAATTGTTGTTCAAAGAATAAGTTACATCTTTGGTTGATAAGCGCAAAGGTCACGTTGCAAGCAATAAAATAGATGATACAAATGTTATAAAGCAGTAGTCACTACAGCCGAGCTCATAATCCAAGACGACAATATTTAAATCCTGCCTTAAATATTAAGAAGATGTATGAACTATACGTCACAGAATGTGAAAAGGAAAACGTAGCACCAGAAAAAAAAAATACTATAATATATTCTCTACAAAATTTAATTTACATTTTAAACAACCATCAAAGGATACGGGTCAAACTTGTGACGCTTTTTTTCAGACGATGAGGGAATTAAGATGGCAAAAATTGAAAGGGAAAAGTCACTTAGAAGAGGCTGAACGGGCTCGCAGTCAAATGGCTGCCGATCGAATGGCAACATGGGAAAAATTGTTCGTATTTTCTTTTGACTTGGAAAAAGCTTTAGCCTTTTCCAAGTTGACCACATCTGTAGCTTATTATAAGCGAAATTCAAATGTTTATAATTTTGGATGTCATGAATTCAATAAAAATATAAGCCTCATGTTTGTTTGGGCAGAAATTGAAGGATCTCGAGGGTCTCAAGAAATTTCATCTTGTCTAAAAAAGTACATAAAGACTTACTATCATTAACAGAAAAGTAACCGTCACAGGGCTTTCAGTAAGTTGGCTTAAAATACGCTGGATCAAGTTAGAAAAGTCCAAACCCTATCTCATCTGAATAAATGTATAATAACTAACTTTTTCTGTAATAAGTACTTAAAAATGAAAAGACTAAATTTAACTTTATTACTTTTTTCACGACGATTGTTTATTGGCTATTCTTTCTTATTAATTTTATATACCGTTAAATGAAAGCTATATCTGCAATTATGCATTCCACATTATATATTTGAATTCATATTATCAGAGGAATTTTTAAAAACTATATACATTACATCATCGCGTTTCTCAACTTTTCGTTTTCTGGAGTTAATCGATGTGTGCACTGAGCGGCTCATATCTCAATCATGTACGGATAATATATATAATTAATCTGAACAGCTGACTTTGGTTATATTACGAGTTTGCTGAGAACAGAGTTGCCTCTCATTTTATGCAAGGAGAGTCTTCTTCAGCAAGTTTCATGGTTTGGATTTACTTTCTAAGCAGTTTTTATTTACAAATAATAGGAAAAATGTATATTTATATAAAAATATTCATACAAAAATAAATGAAGATTTAGTTTTCTAAAAACTTAAAACCCAGTTAATGATCCCTTTTTAAATTTACTTATGCTTTTTTTATAATTTTTGTACTTGTGAACTGACACGTATTTTTTTGACACTTGTCAACTGAACAGCTGAAGTTTACAACCAGACAAGCAATGGAACGCGTAACGGTGAAAATAAATAAATAAAATAATTTTATAAAAAATAAATAAATAAAATAATTTTATAAAAATAATTTAATTTTTTTATTTAGTAAAAAAGTTATTCGAAAACAAAATTGGACTACTTTCTGTTCTAGATGCGCCTGAAAGCTCATTGAAAAAATGTTAAGAGCTATGACTGTTAACTTAACATTTGCTGTTAGAACATCAAAGTTGAGCTAACTCCGTTCAGTAATTGAGTTACAATAAATGCAAAAGGGTATTTAAGACAAAGTTCGTTGGAATGGAGCTATTAAGTAAATTTAACTCTACAAAGATAACCTATGTACGTCGCCCACTAGATCAATCTATTGCTGTTTCATAAGAGTTATAGGGATTTATGTTTAAAAGTTTTTTAAATACAAAATTTATAATAAAATTGTACTTTATTTTTAAAACTATTGTAGTTATCTTTTACGCATATTATAGTTATCTTGCTCGGGTTAAAGAAATTTTATGTATCACAAAAAGATATATTGAAGTTTTTGAGTGTAGCAAAACTTTTCAGTCCGAGTGATTTTAGAATAAGTGAAGAAGGGGTTAAAATTTGTATAGGAGCGAAATACGTAGTTTGGGTGCGTGTAGTAGAAGTTTACGCTGAATAATTTTGTAGAACATTTCAATCCATTAACTCTCTCATGAAAGGGTCATTTAGACCCGTTTTGCGGAAAGTTTAAGCAAAATGGTATCTAGGAGGTCGTTAGAGAGCTAAAATGTTCTAGAAATCTCTCCACCTTAGGAAAGGATGGGTGGGGGGCTTGAAAAAAGAGGGGACCCACTTGGACAAATAATAAAAATTCGTCCTCTGTGATACCATACAGGGGAGGGGAACAGAAGGAAAAGAACCAAACAGTTGGGAAAAGAAAGAACGGGCTCTGGATTAGAGGGTGTAAAGACCAACACTGGCTAAATACTTCAAGCTAATGATGAAATTCACCAGGTGTGTGATATTGTGTGATACCTGCAATATCCGCAGGTATAGCAAAAAGTGAGGGCTCAGATGCCTAAATATTTGCCTGACTAGGGCAGGGCAGCTGAGAAAACGATGCTAAGTTGATTCCATCTCATCCTCCAGGCAACTTCTGTAGATAGGGGATTAAAACAATCCCAAGTTTCACCGCAAGGACACCTAACGGACAATGTCCGGAAAGGATACCTACCAAAATCGAGAGCTGCGGCTTTCTTAGCATTAGAAGTTCTCTTGAGTGCCCCCGATTTACCCTTGGTTAGAAGAGTCTGACAATTTTGCGTGTTTGCGCAATAGCGCTCGCTGACTCGACACGAGCCCCATCTTTCCAGGAGTAAACCACAGGCTCTCAAGGGAACTCCAATTCTTTTGTTTTGCGATGGAACTGTTTGCAGAGTTGTTTTGTTGTAGCAGAATAAAGATTTCTCATACATATATGGGGAATGCTGCTGAAGTGGCAGTCCTTGGCCGGAAATACGACCCGGATGTTCCGGTTACAAAGAACCGACTGTCGTGGAAACACCGTCTCCAGGTTCCCCTGTCTAGCCAGCTCATCAGCTTATCAGCCCATCTATTCACCTTAAATCTTTATAATTCCTTTTTTAAATTTACTTATGCTTGCATATGCAAGGTGGCATAAAATTAATCACCCCTTTGGAAGATTTATAAATTTTGCAAATGACCTCTCAATAATTCTATCCCTTCGCTAAGGGCATTTTCGCACAAAACTTTTATACAAAGGTCGTAAAAGTCCACAACTAATAAAAAATAAATATGTCTCCTTGAAATATGCAGTAACTTTTTATGCTATCTTTTATATTTTGCTCATAAATATAACTCTTAACCTTAATCTGGCGATAGAAAAAAATTTGAGCTGAGAATTTCCAAAGAATTAGAGGTTTTACTATGTGAGACTAGAAATATCCTCAATGACTAGTACAGGGTGGGCCAAATAAGACCTACTAATGTTAAGCACAAATAACTTTTTTATTTTTTTACATATTTAATTTTCTCTTTTTGTAGGTTTTAATTGAATTGTTGGAAATTTATTATGGAACCCTACAGTACAACACAACGCGTTAAAATGATCGAGTTTTTCTATTCTTGTCAACGATCAATTGTTATGGCCACTAGAGTTATCGGAACATATTTCTTCGCAAATGAGGGTGAAACGCCAGAATCGATGTCAGGAGCTTCTTACAGAACATTGATTGAAAACTTTTTGCGGCCAATGGCGGAGCAGTATCCTAATTTGTGGTTTCAACAAGATGGAGCAACTGCGCATACTGATAGGCAAACTATGGACCAGCTGCGTAGTAGTAGTAGTTCTTATTTGGCCCACCCTGTACAAATAGAGATCTTTGGTTTATGCTGCCTTTGAACGATTGAAGAGTTTTTATGAAAAAATTTTAATAGAAAATGTACTCATAGATTTACCAGTAGCTGCCGATAAGCGTAAACTACCAAGCAAGTGCGGGTATTCACATAAAATCCCACTCCTCTACGATAGCCAATTTGAGTTCAAACTTGCTATTATAAAAATATTAATTTCAACAAACGAACTGGAACGCCTAGTTAAGTTATATGTTGGGCGTGCTGATTTTTAATCAAAAGTGCAATTGCCTAAGCACGAGTATTCTCAAATCAGGGTCATCGATTGGGCAGCTCCTGCCAGAAATTTCCTTTCCCCATACATCGATTTATGTTGTTTGTTGTTCTTTAGTCACAGTCATTTTTTGTTTTGTTTCGCCGTTCTTGCCGGTCACACATCGCCACACCACCACCGCCTACTGTTTTTTACACATTCGCCCACTGTGCATCTATTTTGGCCTTACAATAATAAAATAGATGTTAAAAATATGCCGAATTTCCTCCTCATATTTTATATTCCATTGAATTGTTAAATTGTTTAAATTAAATTGTCCTTATTTTTATTGCTAAGAAGTTTATTCCACTATTTTTAGAGGTGTTTTAATTTTTGTATTTATAATTTTCTTTACTTGTAAAATTTTCCTACACCTTCGTAGTTGTTTTCGCTAATCCTTTTCACAATAAACTGAATCGGAACGAGGAGTTTGGCCAAATTTATGACATTTGACGAGTCTGCGCATTCGCTGTGCCGTATTGTCAAGGCTTTTATTATTGTTGTTTCCTGCAGTGGTGTGGTATAAGGGGAGGTGGTATTTCTGTGTAATTTTTTATTACTGAGTTGTGAGGAGTTTACTTGTTGCAGTGACTCATTGCAGGGTGTGCATAAAATGAAGAAAATGTGTAGATGTATGTGTACATATATACATACAGAAAATAAATGCATACAGCAGAGACCGTAAATTCATAGAGCAGGCTAAATGTCAAATGCTAACAAAACGCGGGTAAGAAATGTGTATTATTTCACCACGGCCGTGGAAAAGTTAACAGAAGAGAGTCAACATAGCGGAGCGTAGTCAACAGAATTAAATATATATTAGCATTTGCATTGGAATGTAAAATGCCATGATTTTGTGTTAGGCAAAAGAAAAAAGCAGCAGACTTGTACATTTTTCTTTTATGCTTATTTGCCGTCGGCATTTTGCATGCACAAATGGATTATTTCTTGTGAGATGAATAAATTAGTTCTAATTACCATACTTTCATGCATGATAGAGAAATTTTAAGGATTCAATTAAATAAATTGTATTGATATTAAGTGTATTATCAAAATTATTTCAAATATTTACGTCCTCTGCTCAAGTGACATAAATTGTATACATGGTGAATTCAAGGCCTTTATGACAGGTTAGGTGTTTCGTAAAGTGTCATAACAGTCGTACGTCCCCATTTCATTTGGTTAAATAAATGTTTAGAGAAACGGAAACTACAACCAACCATTTCTTAACTGTGGGAGAATTCATAATTCGACTTCTGCGGCACCTTGCGAACGCCTTAAATATATTTTTAGTCCTTTTATATAAAAAGTTAATTACATACAGCAATACGCTACTACGCTCTTGCGAATATCCCAACTGAAAAAATGGTTTTAGATTTCTCTTCAAAATGGTTTTCTACGACCGGCTTCATTTCACTGTCGCCCGAAAATCTTTACCCTTTTGACTCTGTTCTTAAATTTAAAAATAAGGAAAATAAGGAATTTTCTAGCTTTTGAGGCATCCGCATGGTGTATATGGGCGCTTTGTCTTGTAGAATTAGCATTTCGCGCGCCGAATTGCCATGCCTCCTCTGAGCGATTCCATGCCAAGTGAAGTAAACTCAAAAGTTTGGAAAACATTTTTAAAATATCTTCGGTTCAGTTTCAGTTTCAGTTTCAATTTTCTTTTTTTTTTAATTTTTCAAGGTAAAATATACTTCTGAAAATTTTTTTTTTTTGAAGATTAAATTTTTTTTTTCAATTTATATTACATTTTTTTAATTTTTTTTGGATAAAATATACTTAAAAATAAAATTTTTATTAGAAAAAAAAATTACTTTGTTGAAAAGTAAACAATAAAATTAGTTAGAAAAACATTAAATTTTTTTGTTAAAAATTAAAAAATTTATAGAAAATAAAAAAGTTTGTTTCTTAAAAAATTGTTTAAAACGCTTCATTATTTCATCATATCCTCATATAATTATAAACATTATAAAACAAAAAAAAGTTAAATTTATAGAAATAGTTTTCAAAAAAATTTGTTTGAAAGCATATTTATCTTTTCATATTAAAAATTAGTTTAAAAAGTTTGTTTATTTTATCATATTTACATAATTATATACTTTAAAAATTAAAAAAACATTAAATTTATAGAAATATTTTTCCAAAAAAGTTATTTAAAAAGCATATTTATCTTATTATATTTATATTACCATATATCTTAAAAGCCAATAATTTTTCAAGGTAAGATATACTTCTAAAATATTTTTATGGGAGAAAAAAATATTTTTGTTTTAATTTAAATTAGATTTTTTTTTAATTTTTTGTTTTTGACAAAATATTTTTTTTTTAATTATTAGAAAACAAAAAATTATTTTGCTAAAAATTTAAAAAATAAAATTTGCTAGAAAAAAATTAAATTTTTTTGTTAAAAATTAAAAAAATGTTAGAAAATAAATAAATTCTTTTCTTAAAAAATTTGTTTTAAAAGCTTATTTAATTTTCAGGTACTTTAAATAATTAAAAAATATATATATTTATCTTATCATATTTTTATTATCATACATCTTAAAACCCAAAAAAAAAATACAAAAATTTTCTAAAATTTTTTTTTTAAGTTTATGATATATCTTAAAAAAATTAAAAACAAAATTAAATTTATAAGAATTTTTCTCAAACAAATTATATTTATATTACCATCTTACCACATTTATATTACAATCTTTCGTAAAAGCTTGAAAAAAGTGTAAAATAGTTTAAAAAAATTTGCTTAAAAAGCTTATTCAACTTATCATATTATATTATCTTGTATCTTAAATTATTAAAAAACACATTTTTTCTCACTTTTTGCAAAAAAACAGTTTGTTTAATATCATATATTTTAAAAATTAAAGAAAAATTATATAAACGTTAAAAAAAATTTCAACAATGCATAAATCTAAAAATTATACATTCCGATTACTTCTTATTTTACTCAAGCTTGCAAATATACCGATTTTCAGAAAAATGTACAAAAATACCTAAAATGCGCTTCTTATGGAATCTCTCGTCTATGCAACTACCTAATTCCTTGTAGTCTCTTTAGTCAAGTATTCAATGAATAAAATGCCCCTCTGGCAGCCATAATCATCGACGCCGTGTTTCCCACTTTAAATTTCTGTGCTGACCTTTCTCCCCATCTGATTCATTGCATCGAATCTTGTTTGAGCTTCACCGCACACTGGTGAATCAATGGTTAAAATGCCGTTGCACAGTTCATCCAAATCACGCTGGCTCTACGCCAAAATACCTCCACAACTTGCCAATAGTCGCTGCTTGTCGAGCGGTATGAGCATTCGAGGTACCCAACAACCAATCATTTTTTTTCACGTGCAAAACTCTTTTAAAATATCACCAGTTCTCTCCAGTTTCTATCCATTTTCTATCAATTATTATGATATTTCTTCTGCTATGTGCGAAAACTTAATCGGTAAGCAATAATTTTTCATCTTGTAAGACATTTTTTCCGGTCACTATCGTCACGCGGGGCTACCTGGACAGTCTTCGTTAGTCTTTGTAGGTATCTCTTCTTGGATGAAATAGCCGAGCCCATTTTTGTATCATTGCATGTGAAAATGCAGAATCTTCAAACTCCGGTGATGTTTCTTCCAACAATTTTTTTATGGATTAATTCATTTTTCAACAAGGAATTTATTCACAGCGTAGTGCACCAAACACAATTAATGAACCACACTACCTTTTTTTCGATAAGGTTTCGATAAGTAGTCTTCTACTTACATACATCGAGTCCACTCGAATTACCCAGGTTCCATCAACCACAATCAGTCGAGTATCTGAAATTTCCTGTTTTTCAGTTGATTATTTTTGATTGAGCAAACTTGTAAATTGTAAAGGGTGGTTAAGTTTTAAGGGCCGGTGTTGATTTTGAATAAAATACAATTTTTTTAGAAAATTATTGTTATTTCTCTTTATTATGATAATATTGGTATGGCTCAATTATGCATAAAACAAAATATCAGCCCAATAGACGCCGCGGCCTCGGCGGCACACCTCCATCCGATGGTCCAAATTTTCGATGACGGTGAGGCATAATTGAGATTCTATGCTGGTAATGTGCCGAATTATCTCATCCTTTAGCTCTTGAATTGTTGCTGGCTTATCGACGTACACCTTTTCTTTCAAGTAACCCCAAAGAAAGAAGTCCATTGGTGTCAAATCACATGATCTTGGCGTCCAATTGACATCGCCGCGTCGTGAGATTATTCGGCCATCAAATTTTTCGCGCAAAAGAGCCATTGTTTCGTTAACTGTGTGACAAGTGGCACCGTCCCGTTGAAACCACATATCATCCACATCCATATCTTCCAATTCAGGCCATAAAAAGTTCGTTATCATCTTACGATAGCGAACACTATTCACAGTAACTGCCTGATCGGCCTCATTTTGGAAAAAATACGTCCCAATGATGCCGCCGGCGCATAAACCGCACCAAACAGTCACTCTTTATGGGTGCATTGGTTTTTCGGCAATCATTCTTGGATTATCATTCACCCAAATGTGGCAATTCTGCTTATTTACGAATCCACTGAGGTGAAAATGTGCCTCATCACTGAAGATGATTTTCTGCACGAAGTGCGCGATATGCATTTTGATTTGAACGCCCGTTTTCATAATAAGCCTGAATAACTTTAACACGTTGCTCGATTGTATATCTTTCCATAGTTCAAATTTAAATAGTCTGTAATTGAAAAATGTCAAATGAAATGCAGAAAAAACTTGTCGTTAAGGTGTGGTTCGCATTCAGCATCGGCCCTTGAAATTTAACCACTTTTTACATTGTTCAAATTGTATTCATTCTACAAATTATACATCACTGAGGAACGGGAAAAGTATTTTCGATCGTTTGTTTGCTACAACCGAAGGCTTAGCAGCTGCCATGCCTGCCCTTGCGGACTTTGGCTGAATTCGATGGCTTCCTCAGATTCATTGGCACTATTATAATTTAAATATCAATACCGCAGCTTCTCTTAAACATATTTTTGTTTTAGGTCTGAATCCAGTTATTTGAAGTCATACTAATTATGACCCTGAAATGTGAAAAAACAATTAACCTCGCGTTGACCATAAAAATTATTCAATTTTTTCACGGCTATGCATACAAAATTTTAGCACTGTTATGAATGCGAACAACAACAAAATATATTTTTCTATGACACATGTCAATAATAAATTTTGATTTTCTTATATTACTAATTATTATATTACCTATGTCCAGACGACTTTTGGAGTGTTTTTCAAAGCATTTGATAGATGGCCATTGAGTGCTTTTCATAACACAAGCAAACGTGGTTTTGTACACGAACACTGATAGTTGCCTGATAGTTTTCTTTACTTTTTAGAATTATATCAATTTTGTTTTGCTATTTTTTGCATTGCCTGACCATTTTATACAATGGGAAGTGATATATTAGAAATAGACTACCCATCATTTTTAATCAATCCTTGGTATCATGCCACGATTTTTGCCAACATTTTGCTATAGCGACTGTCACTGTGACTAACCAGAGGTGATCTACGACGAGTACGTTGTGCTAAAACAGGTGCTTTTGCAGCTACATCCCACAAGGGAGGAAGGTATGTTGCGTAGCAATAGGAAGGAAGGCCCATGCGCTTATTTATGGAGACGGTTCGAAATTGGATGAGAAAGTATATGCAGGACATCTTTGCAAAGAACTCGTAGTCAAAGTTATATTTAGCAAATTTCTGCAAATGAAGAAACCTTCAGTTTTACGCCGACCCTGAATGCAGATAGTTCATGGCAAATTTTTCATGGCAGAAATACACTCGGAGAGTTGCCATTGCCAGCCGAGAGGCGGCCACTATTAGAGGCATTTTTTTTCTATTGTTTGGTGTTCGTGGCCGGGGTTTCGAATTCGAGCACTACCGAATGGCAGTTATGAGCCAACCCATTCGGCTACGATGGAACAGACAATTATAACTACGCATTGTTAAATAATTATAGCACTTAAAACGATTGGACAATTTATTTGTTTCTGATTTACTTCCGTGATTCATTTAATTTTTTATGAAAATATAGTTTTCGACCAACATCATCAAACGCAGACGATTTGACTGGATAGGCCACACTTTGCGCAAAGATGCCGCCGAGGTTTGCAGGACTGCTCTGTGGTGGAATACGCAAGGTGCAAGGAACCGTGGAAGACCAAAGACCTCTCAGCGACGCATGGTGGATACGGATCTATCAAGCTCAAACTCTACTTAGAATTCATTAAATCCTAGTTTTAAACTGTGCGAATTAAAAAAAAAAATACAAAAAATCAACAAATTTTTATTAAGCATTTAAATTTTTATTACGAATTTCCAGAAAAATTTTGGTTCCACAGTTTTATAGCCCATTGAGTTTTGGTAGAATAAAGTGCCAGTTTCACGTATCTCAAAAATTGTGTTGATTTTTGACACTTTTTTTGCAGACTATTTTCTTCATTTTTTCCATATAACGAATACTCCATCGTCAGCAAAAACAAAAAACAAACAAAAAATTGCCAAAAATCAATGCGAGTTTTAAGCCGCTTGAAACTTTTACTTTATTATACTAGAATTCAGTCTATATATATAAAAGTTCAGCCGTTTTTCGGGTTGTGATGAACTTTACGGAGAATGGCTCAACCGATTTTAACTAAACTTTGCCACATTGAAGAGACACATGTGGAGAAGGTTTGTGTTTTAAAATTTTATGAATCGGATACCAGGGTCTCGATAAATAGGCCAAAACGTGGACCCGGGTAACCCTAGAATGTGTTTGTACAATATGGGTAGCAAATGGAAGCTGTTGATGATTTCCATAGTATAGAGTATTTTTCATACCGTTCCGTGACTAGGGTCTCGAGATATAGGCCAAAACGTGGACCCGGGTAACCCTAGGATGTGTTTGTACAATATGGATATCAAATGGAAGCTGTAGGTGAATGCTTCAGTACAGAGTATTTTTCATGCCGCTCCGTGACTGGGGTCTCGAGATATAGGTAAAAACGTGGACCCGGGTAACCTTTGGTTGTGTATGTACAATATGGGTATCAAATGAAAGCTGTTGATAAGTGCTTTAATACGGAGTAATTTTCATACCTATTGATGACTAGGGTCTCGAAATATATACCAAAACGTGGACCCGCCGTGTCTTTGCACCGAATTAAACCAAACTTACACACATTGTTAAGTAAGTATTGAAAATGGGTTTCATAAAGTTTGATTGTAATTCGGAACACCGGCAACGCGTAAAGCGTTCTTTTGAACCAGCCATAATGTCGTTTACTTTTTTAACGCTTGGGGCGGAACTGAACTGTCAAATTGACAATGTGAGTTACAATGTGTCAATATTTCTTTCTGATTTGGACGCCATAAGGAGAAGACGTAAGTGCAAAGTGTAAACATTTTTTGTGACTTTTTTTGGAGTGGATTTTGGTACAGTGAATAATTTCTTACGAAATTTGAAAATTTAATGTGAAATCCGAATGTTCAAATGAAATTATTTTTTGGGTTCATATGTGATAAGCTACGATACACCATGAGTGAAAAAAATGGTAAAAAAATGAAAAAACAAAAGAAATTTTTAAAGGATGCAAAAGAAGAGCACGAAAAATGCGTAACTTTGATGAAAAAATTAATAGTCTTATTATGTAAATTGTCAACAATTTTCAGAAGAAAAGAGATGATTTAAGAAAATCACAACAAAATAAAATAATCCTGACCGTGTGGACTTGGGCTTTTAAACACATACATATGCATCGAAAATATAACCCACAAAATTAAAAAAAAAAAATGTTTTAAAATCTCAGAATACCATAATTACAATCATGTTTATTACAGTACAAATGCCAAGACAATCACGTAATCATATTGGTCGTTCGACAAATAATAATAGGCGCATGAGAAATGCCCGAAATAACGCGACATCAGAAGAACGTCAAGAACAAAATGAAGTAGGCAAACGATTGATGAATAATGTTATCCAAGCAACTATTTTAATAGGCAAATTCAAGAATGAAGACGTTCTAATACCAAGAATTCCAATGATTCCACCTGAATTGCCATTTGAATTCAAGCGTTTGCAACTGCCCATTCGTTTAGCATTTGCAATAACTATCAATAAATCACAAGGGCAAACTTTAGAAATATGCGGGATGAATTTAGAAGAACCAGTATTCACCCATGGTCAACTATACGTTGGCTGTTCACGTGTTGGGAAGCCAACAACATTATATATTTACTCAAAAACAAATAGAAAAACAAAAAATATTGTTTATGCCAAAGCGCTTGAATAAAGAACAAAGAAATAAATAATATGAAAACCATATCTTTTCTGTTCTAAACCATATCTAGCCAGCGAAGCGGACCGGGTTTGCTAGTAGACTATAAAACTGCATGCTCGAAATTTTTTAAAAACTGATCGAATTATTTTTAAATTTTTTTAAATTTAAAATAAATAAAAATATTTTGATGGAAATTTAAAAATTCTTCTTCTTCTTCTTAATTGGCGCTATAACCGCTTACGCGATTTTGGCCGAGTTTAACAAAGCGCGCCAGTCGTTTCTTTCTCGTGCTAACCGGCGCCAGTTGGACACACCAAGTGAAGCCAAGTCCTTCTCCACCTGATCTTTCCAACGCAGAGGAGGCCTTCCTCTTCCTCTGCTACCACCAGCTGGTACCGCATCGAATACTTTCAAAGCCGGAGCGTTTGTATCCATTCGGACGACATGACCCAGCCAACGTAGCCGCTGGATCTTTATTCGCTGCGCTATGTCTATGTCGTCGTAAAGCTCATACAGCTCATCGTTCCATCGTCTGCGATATTCGCCGTTGCCAACGTGCAAAGGTCTAAAAATCTTACGCAGAATCTTTCTCTCGAACACTCCAAGCGTCGCTTCATCGGATGTTGTCATCGTCCAAGCTTCTGCGCCATACGTTAGGACGGGCATGATGAGAGTCTTGTAGAGTGTTAGTTTTGTTCGACGAGAGAGGACTTTACTGCTCAGTTGCCTACTTAGTCCAACGTAGCACTTGTTGGCAAGAGAGATTCTACGTTGGATTTCAAGGCTGACATTGTTATCGGTGTTAATGCTGGTTCCTAAATAGACGAAGTCTTTTACAACCTCGAAATTATAACTGTCTACAGTGACGTGGGTGCCGATACGCGAGTGCGCCGACTGTTTGTTTGAAGACAGGAGGTACTTCGTTTTGTCCTCGTTCACCACCAGACCCATTCGCTTTGCCTCTTTATCCAGTTTGGAGAAGGCAGAACTAACAGCGCGGTTGTTAAGGTCGATGATGTCAATATCATCGGCATACGCCAGCAATTGCACGCTCTTATAAAAAATTGTGCCTGAGCGATTGAGTTCTGCGGCTCGTACGATCCTCTCCAACATCAGGTTAAAGAAGTCACACGACAGCGAGTCACCCTGTCTGAAACCTCGTTTGGTATCAAACGGCTCGGAGAGGTCCTTCCCAATTCTGACGGCGCTGCTGGTGTTGACCAACGTCATCCTACATAGCCGTATTAGTTTTGCGGGGATACCAAATTCAGACATCGCGGCATACAAGTAACTCCTTTCCGTACTGTCGAATGCAGCTTTGAAGTCGACGAAGAGATGGTGTGTGTCGATTCTCCTTTCATGGGTCTTTTCCAAGATTTGGCGTATTGTGAATATTTGGTCGATGGTAGACTTTCCACACCAGTTCGCCGTCTTTGTTCTTACAGGAAAACGCCCCGGTCTTAAAACCTTCTGTAAGCCGCCGAACTTTCTGGTAGAATTTTCGGGCGTTGTTCCTGTTGGCCAGCATCTCAAGCTCTTCGCACTCACGTATTTCGGCCTCTCGTTTCTTTTTTCGGATAATACGTCTCTCTTCCTTTTTCAGCTCTCTGTAGCGATCCCACATGGCTCGCGTTGCGCCCGATCGCAGCGTGGCTCTATAGGCGGCAACCTTTCTTTCAGCGGCAGCATGACATTAAAAATTAGTTTTTTCAAATTTACACAAAGTTTGAAACCTGAATTACAGCTGTGAAGATGAAAATAGCAGCACTTTGAATTATATAAAAAAAAATTTCAATACCAAATATCTGCGAAGCGTTGCGGGATCTCAGAAGGGGAAAGTTTATCTGAATAAATCTAGCAACTACGTAAATAACGGTTCTTTATTGTCGTCGTTACGCATTTAAGTGAAACATTGAAATAGCAGTGCCTTCAGTTTTTTAAGGTTATACACGGAATACAAATAAAATTTTGCACAGACTTAGACGAAAGTAACTTTTTATTTTTTATTTATATATTTTTAAATTATGGTGAGTGTCAATGGGATAACAGGGGTTTAGGAATAACAAGGGATCTTCGTCGATACGGAGATCTTCGCATAATGATTGGATGGCCACCAATTTCGCCGTAAAGCGGATGGATGACTAGCCAATCCCCATATAGAGCTTCCCTCTTAGTTTGTGTTGAGTTGATCCCCATTATATGAGAAGGATTTGGAAGATTTTACACAGAAATACAAAATATTCTTTCATGTTCAGCAAAAGTGATTTCAAATGGAAATGATGGAAAAAGAGGAGGAATATTAAAAACTTCCCCGCAAGACGATCGCAGAGCTACATATAAGGCGATACAAAGAGAATCCCATAAAGTCAGCGATAAAAATTAAAAAAGAGATGAACTTAATTGTATCTGACATTACTGTACGTAGAAGACTACGGGAAGCAACCCCTGACGTCAAAACATAAGGAAAAAGGTGTGGAATTTGCAACGAAATATGCCAGCTAAACAGCTGATATGACGTAGTATATTATGGTGTGACGAGTATGAAATAAATTTGTATGGCGGCACGGATTCATGGCAATATCTTAGATGTCAACCTGGCACAGAAAATTAGCCACAATACACTCTAAAAACCATGAAACAGGGGGGCTCAAGAATTTTGGTATGGGGATGTTTCTCATATTAAGGCCCTATACACAATATTTATGGCTTAATGGACACCAATATCTATGTGGAAATAATGCAGAATGTTATGTTGTTGTATTGCACAGAGAAAATGCCAATAAAACAGGTCTACCAGCAGGATAATGATTCTAGACACTCGAGTCGGAAGGACAAAGATTGATTTCGTGCAAATACAATAAAATTGAGGTTATATATAGAATGGCCAGCTGAGTCCCCAGCATCCTTCCTATAGAAAATATTTGGAGGGACTTAAAAAGAGCTGTACAAGGTCGAGCCGAATAAGAAACGTGGTGGAAGTTTCCGAAGCAGCGATAGGAGCAATCGGTGGGCCCAATACCCCACGTTGTGCTGCCGTAATAAAAAGAATTTGGGAAATACAACTAAATATTAGTTTCAATTATGTATGAGCGAACTTGGTCAATGCAGTTTTTCTTTTATGTTTTTATTACCTTGGTCAGAATGAGTTACTTATTTGACTACTGGTATTTTAATGGTAACCTTGAATTTCTATTTTTTGTAATAAAATGTGTTGTTTTTCGTATACAGTATCTAAAAATAAATATAATATTTCAAAATAACAATAAATCTTTCAAATCACATCAGAGACAAATTTTTTTTATTTGAAAAAATTGAATATTTGGTATTGCTATTTTCGTGCTCGCAGCTGTAAACATATAAAAATTATATTTAAAAATAATAATAAAAACTTTCGAATCACATCACAGATAAATTTTTTTATTTGAAAATTTGTAAAATTTTTTTAGTACTGTTATTTTTGTTCTCGCAACTGAAAACATATAATAATAATAGTCTTTCGAATCACATCAGAAATATATTTTTTTAGTTCGAAAAATCTAGTATTTTCTTGGTCCTGCTATTTTCGAGCTCCCAACTGTAAACATATCATAATAATATATCAAAATAATAAAAATTTTCGAATCACAGCAGAGACACATTTTTTTTCGTTGAAAATATGTAATATTTTTTTAGTACTACTATTTTTGTTCTCGCAATTGTAGAAATATAATTATAATATTTTAAAATAATAATAAATTTTTCGAATCACATCAGAGATACATTTCTTCAATTGAAAAAATCTAATATAATATTTTTTAGTACTGCTATTTTCGTGCTCGCAGCTGTAAACATAAAAAATAATATTAAAAAATAATTATAAAAACTTTCGAATCACATCACAGATACGTTTTTCTTAATTGAAAATATGTAATTTTTTTTAGTACTGCTATTTTTGTTCTCGCAATTGTAGGAATATAAATATAATATTTGAAAATAGCAATAAATCTTTCGAATCACATCGGAGATACATTTTTTTATTTAAAACAATTAAATTTTTTCTTGGTACTGCTTTTTCGTGCTCGCAACTGTAAACATATAATAATAATACAGTGCACTCGCGGTAACTCGAATAGCCGCTAAGTCGAACGACGTGCTAACTCGAACACATTTTTTCCCCTATTGACTTCTTTGTAACTCGAACAATAAAAAAGCGCTATAACTCGAACAAAAAAACAAATTTATTTGTACACACATTCTTTTCAAACATGTACATGTATACATGTATATGTATATAAATTATATGTATACTAGTGTATTGTCCATATGAATATTTCGACGTTAATATCCCGTTAGTTTTCTGGGAACAACATCTTGCATTGACCAAATTGCTTTAAATTTGTCATTTGTAGTGTATCAGTGCATGTGAGTAATGGATCGTAAAAGGTTGAAGTGTTTAACATTAAAAGAGAGGGCTGAAGTCCTTAACAAAATTAAACGTGGATGTAGTGTTTCTTCTCTAGCGAAGGAATATGGGGTAGCCAAGTCCACCATAAGTCTTATAAAAAAGAAGACAAGGCAATTTTAAAAGCAGTAAACAACACGTTTTTGGGTCCTGGGAAGAGGAGAACTTTAAAAGCTTCTGAGTTTCCTAAAATGAAAGCCGCTTTATACAAATGGTTTCTGTCCCAAAGAAAAAAGAATTACCCAATAAGTGGACTCATCTTGAAAGAACATAACATGAAAAACATAATTTACAGGTCGAATTTACGCTTTATGATGTTAACAAATGGAATGATGGTGCCGAATTTACCGACACAGAAGTAATAATTGAAACTAGTGATTCTGAGTCTGAGTTTAACAACACAACTGAGACATGTGAGCGGATATCATCTGAGGGGGCAGTTAGCTCTATCAATAAGGTAATTCAGTGGGCCACAACTGAACAAGTAAGCCCCGCAAAGGTTGACACTCTTCAACATTGCTGCAGGCAAGAAAAGACAAACACATATTACAACTTTCTTTTCGGCCTAACTTTTCTGTTAAAGCTGACTTTTTTTGTGTAACTGACACAAAGACTGCCAAATATTTGATGAAAAATATTGAAACGAATTAATTATTTTAAACATATTCATGTTCATATCCATATGTAAATAAATAAATAAATTTAATTGAAAAAAATCGATATCGATGACTGTTTTTTTAACATAGCACACTCAATTGATAAGTCGAACAAATTCGATAAATCGAACTGCGCCTGTTTTAATTAGTTCGAGTTATCGCGAGTGCACTGTATACACATTTTGAAGAGATTGGGTAGTCCGCAATTAATTTTTGGAAAAGATTTTTGTAGTACAAATTTTAAATGTATTTTCTAAACTGGTTTATAAGAATTAAATGGTTAGCATTGACAGTGATAATTCGGCGCTTTTTAATATATATTAACCCTTAATTGATGACGTGGGGTCAAGTAGACCCTGCCGATCACGTTTATTGCGCTAATATTTTACTCTACATATGAAAGTAATAAGCAAATAAATGATGGAAGATTTCTAGTAAAAATGGTGTTACCGGTTCTTATGCCGGCACGTTAATAATTAGTTGCCTAGAGCTGCTTGTATGGTAATGTATATATGTATATGTGTGTACGTATATATATGTCTGTATGTATTATACAAATATTTCTAAACCATTACCAGTTTTCTAAAGCAAGTCACTCATACCTTATTACGATTGGTGATCGAGTTTGTGCTTTTATGTAGAAAAAATATAAAAAAAATTAATTTATGTAGAGAAAAATATATAATAAAAATTTGTGCATGTGCCGTCAAAGTCTTTCTTCAAATCACGTGGTGCTTTTTAGTTAATTTTTAAATGAAATTGCCTACCGCTCTCTCTTCCGATCATATGCGTATGTATGGGTAATATATGTTACACCACACCCGAAATGATCACTTCGGTCATCCAGATTTATGTGGTTCCATAGTGTAGCGGTTATCACGTCTGCTTTACACGCAGAAGGTCTCCAGTTCGATCCTGGATGGAACCAGTTGGTTAATAATTTTTATTGAGGAAAATAGTATTTTTTCAACACATACAAGGTGGCGCGAAATTAATCAAGATTTCCATCACTCGAAATCATTGCTTTTTATTCAGTAAAAAGTTATTTAAACCAAATTTGTGTAATTAATTGTATGCCACCTATTACTTAAATATTTTGAAAACCAGTAAATGTAATTGAGAGTATCAAAGCTGCTAGTGTCGCTGGAAAATTTGCGATACTAATCCGATCGGTATTTTTATTGACCCTCTGATCATACCATTTCGACCCAATTATGGTTCCGAGTACTTAACGAGTACTAAGAGCAAAGTAAGCATTTCTTTCATTCTGAAACCGGACAAAATTGCTTTTGACTTACCTAAATCGTACGGACTTAAGAATTTAACATCCTTAATTCAGAAAACAATCAAAAGTATATTCTTCTCTCCATACCTCTTAGATGCAAACTCCATTCGCTTGAACCCTTCATGATTGGTCTACATTAAAACAAACACGGAATCGAAATTGACCTTGCAGTAACTAGTTTTCGTAGGTAAAATACTCAACAGATTGAAGAAAAGTGCGCTATGAGAACACTTGGACTTCGAGAAAACTTAATCGCCAAGATATTTGACACGGCGTTTTTGAAGTGCAGGACATTCACAGAGGAGGTGTTGTACCAACTCAATTTCTTCTTCATCTTCACAACTCCTCCAGAGCTCATTGTTAGGTATACGCATTCTATTCGCTAAGGTGCCAATAGTGCAGTGATCCTGATAGTGGTAGTTCTGGTAGTTGATCTGTTGAATCCAAGCGGACATTTTGTCCTGTTAAGATTTAGTTTTGGCCAGAGCGCTTTGCAGACTATGCAGTTAGTAGTCAGAGACCACCTTCTATTGGTTTCCTCGATTACGCTTAAGTCAATCGTAGTATACAGTTCGTTTAGAGCAGGGGTGTGCAAAAGCCGGCCTTCTTGCTAATTTTATCCGGCCCGTTGAAAAATTCCGCACATAAATTTTTTTAAACTCTTTTATGAGATTTTGTTGACATCAGCATTATTAGTGTGCGTACTGTATATATAATAGTCTTAATAAAATGGGCGGTCGGCTAACTACACTAGTGTGGACGATGTCGTGAGCTTGAAACAATCCTAGTGTGTTTCACACGGGTCGCTCGCGACGATCGCTCTCAGGGCGGTTTTTTCGTCAAACACAAAGGAGATCGCGCTAGGTTCGAAATGCCTGTGAGTACGGCATATGCCATAGATGACTAGATGTGAAACTCTTTTTCTCGTGAGAGCGCTGAAAAATGTGCATTTTTTATAACATTTTCCAATATTGCCACACCGGTAGAAACATGAATTGGGTATTTTTGAATCAAAGGTCTGGAATTTTTAGTTTCCACACCACCCTTGAGGTTAGTATTTAGTGTGCGGTTGCCCAATAGCCTTATATCACTCGTAAACACCTACATATACTAAAAATAAGCACAATCCGTACGAAATATGTACATAAATAAGCAAAAAATTTAAAAATTTATATGTAAATGAAATTATTTAAAACTGAAATACAAAAGTAATTTAATAGTAATAAAGTTATGAACCCGAAAAACATAAGTTATAATTAAAAACATGACTTATTGCGATTTTTTAATATAACACAGAAAGTGGGTAACAAAAAAAAATTCTCAAACAACGAACAGAATAAGTTAAAGCAGATTACCTTTAATTTTTGTAAAATATCTCAAACACAAATTCAGTTCCCTTACCTACGCTTTTCAACCATAGAATATTTACGTATATATAAATTTACATAAACCAACACACAGTTTTCAACCTTTCAATTTCGATGTGCAAGAAGCCCCTGTTGAAATTCAACTAGAACTAATTGACTTACAATCAAATATTTTACTAAAAGAAAATTTTCACTCAAACGAATTGAGTGCTTTCTATGGCGCTTTGAAATGAACATTTCAAACATTTTTTGAACTATGTTCAAAAATACCTTGTTTTATTTGGTTCGACATATATTTGTGAAAGAACTTTTTCTTTAATGGTTTCCACGAAAAATAAATATCGATCACAAATTACTGACGAAAATCTACACTCGGTATTAAGGATTGCTGCAAGTGATTTGGAACCCAATTTTGAAGAAATAATGCCAGATGAACATTCGAGATTTCACGTTTCGCATTAACTTTAAATATGTATTTTACCGTTTGATGTTTTTCTTTTCTTTTTTGAATTCTATTTACTATTATATTTACGAAATACAATATAAATGTTAAATTGTAATAACTATGTGTCAATATAAAATAATTTTTATCATTAAGACATAAATAAGTAAATGTTTCATTGACTGGTTTATCTAATAGGCATTTATTTATAAAAATATTTCTTGAAAAATTACGTGACATATTTTATTCAAATTGAAATGATACTTAGTGTTTTTGTCAAAAAAAAATTGGCAGGGAAAAAACTCCATCCAAAACATCCGCTTGTGCAAAGCATATGCGGTATAGTCCTCCGGCCCGGTAGACATTTTGAAAATTTCATTTTGGCCCGCGCTTTAAAGTATTTGCCCACCCCTGGTTTAGAGGAATGCTTATGTCTCCAAACACTCGCTGAAGTTGAAGTTCAGAGTCTTTACTTGCATACTCCTCCGCTCTTTCATTTCCTGCCACTCCAGAGTGGCCGGGAACCCAACAAAGTGTGGTGTTGTGTTGTGTTGTTGGAAAAGCGAGAGAGACCTCCTGCATTCTTTAACACATCTTGAGTTAATGCGCGCTGCTTGACTATCAACAAAAATGGTGAGATTTGCTGGATGTTAGCGTAGAGCTCAGCTAGGAAGACGCCCCACCATTTTAGGGGTCTAAAGAAGCAATTTAAGGATAATTGTGCCGAATACACTCCCCATCCAGTGCCATTGTCTATCTTTGAGCCGTCAGTATCAATATGGTGACCACTGACTCATCTGATTTGAGTCTGGTCTGCAAATCCTTTCTGTCCGGTATTCATATTTTATAGTATTTGTTCAGATCTATCTTGGGAACCAGGGTGGAATATGTAAGATCACTTCCAGCGCCACCTCAGGCGTCAATCGGAACGCACCTGTTATTCCTACACAAGCTAATCGTTGCACTTTTATGAGATCCTTTAGGCAGGATTGTGTGCACCGCCTCCCAACACACGAAAGCTCCATAAGTCTGATCTTATTGTACGCCCAGTGGCTCATATATGGTTTCAGACCCCATTTTTTGCCAAATTTCCTCTTACAGATAAAGAGGGGACTACAAGCTTTCTTCGTCGATTGCTATGTATATACATATACATATATATATATTTTTTTTTTGACGCCCTAATTAAGTTTCCATGTCTGGGCTTAAGTTGTTTTCAAAACAATGCAAAATATTGTTTATATATATTTCTTAGCGAAACGGAAGCGTTACGACATACGTCAAATTCCACGGGATATATTTTCGTAGAATATTTGAATCCAGTAGCTCTCACCTAAAGGCGCCGTTTAGGCGGTTACTTCAAAGAGCCACTCAAAAAACAATTTCGGAAAGTCGTTAGTGGATTAAAATGAAAAAAAATTTATTCTAAAGAATTGTACTAGGAGACTTCCCTGGCGAAACCTTCATGGCATGAACGTTAAAGTCTCTAAAAATTTACTACTAATTTAGTGGACCTTACAAAACCAAATTCGGGCTAACTTTTGCTAACCCAGCGGCGAGTGTTTTATTCTTGAGAAAGTACAGTGCACTCGCGGTAACTCGAATAGCCGCTAAGTCGAACGACGTGCTAACTCGAACACATTTTTTCCCCTATTGACTTCTTTGTAACTCGAACAATAAAAAAGCGCTATAACTCGAACAAAAAAACAAATTTATTTGTACACACATTCTTTTCAAACATGTACATGTATACATGTATATGTATATAAATTATATGTATACTAGTGTATTGTCCATATGAATATTTCGGCGTTAATATCCCGTTAGTTTTCTGGGAACAACATCTTGCATTGACCAAATTGCTTTAAATTTGTCATTTGTAGTGTATCAGTGCATGTGAGTAATGGATCGTAAAAGGTTGAAGTGTTTAACATTAAAAGAGAGGGCTGAAGTCCTTAACAAAATTAATTAAGTCTTATAAAAAAGAAAGATAAGGCAATTTATGGCTTGCACTAACGCTACCGGCAACCATAAGCTTAAACTTCTCGTTATTGACAAAGCAAGAAATCCTCGTGTTTTCAAAAATTTTAACTGTCCGGTGGAGTACAAAAATTCCAAATCAGCCTGGATGACTTCGGCGATTTTCAAAGACTGGTTTCATAATTCGTTCGTGCCGCAGGTAAAATTCATTAAAACAATTTTTTTAACCAAGTTAAATGACTTTAATATTTAGGTAAGAAAATATTTGAAAGATGGGGGACTACCTGCGAAGGCTCTTCTTCTAATTGATAATGCCCCATCACATTCCAACGAAATCGAATTAAAGTCCGAGGATGGTTTAATTTTAACTATGTTTATGCCGCCGAATGCGACACCATTGATACAGCCAATGGACCAAAATATTATTCGTATAACGAAACTATACTACAGAAATTTTCTACTGGCTTCCATTTTCAACAATCGATCGAAAAATCGATATCGATGACTGTTTTTTTAACATAGCACACTCAATTGATAAGTCGAACAAATTCGATAAATCGAACAGCGCCTGTTTTAATTAGTTCGAGTTATCGCGAGTGCACTGTATTTCAAAATAATAATAAATCTTTCGAATCACATCACAGATAAATTTTTTTTATTTGAAAATTTGTAAAATTTTTTTAGTACTGTTATTTTTGTTCTCGCAACTGAAAACATATAATAATAATAGTCTTTCGCATCACATCAGAAATACATTTGTTTAGTTCGAAAAATCTAGTATTTTCTTGGTCCTGCTATTTTCGAGCTCGCAACTGTAAACATATCATAATAATATATCAAAATAATAAAAAATTTTCGAATCACAGCAGAGACACATTTTTTTTCGTTGAAAATATGTAATATTTTTTTAGTACTACTATTTTTGTTCTCGCAATTGTAGAAATATAATTATAATATTTTAAAATAATAATACATTTTTCGAATCACATCAGAGATACATTTCTTCAATTGAAAAAAGCTAATATTTTTTAGTACTGCTATTTTCGTGCTCGCAGCTGTAAACATAAAAAATAATATTAAAAAATAATTATAAAAACTTTCGAATCACATCACAGATAAATTTTTTTTATTTCAAAATATGTACCATTTTTTTGTACTGCTATTTTTGTTCTCGCAACTGTAAATGGTTTTAGTTGTGTTATAAGCTATATTCGCATAAATTGTTTTGAGATTTGTTTAAATTGCAGTTTTGCAAATTTTCTTAACTTTTAATTAAATTGAATTATAAATTTCATCGTCGGAATTGAGTGAAAAAAACATTGCGAACTTTTTACTTCACCTAATATTTTATACTCTACGAAAGTGTAAACCATATAATTAAGGCGCCCTGTTAAGAAATACGGAAGCATATCTCAGATTTCTTCTAATATATGTCGATAAACTTACGCATGCGCAGCGACTCATCGCCGCCATCAGCAGCTGTTGCGAAATTTGCCTCACTCAACAAATTTTTAACCACCTGGCCTTTTCGCTATCGTCACATTTAACTGTGTGCATTTGTGTTTTTTTGCTTTTGTGTTGTTTTTTGACAAACTTTAAACTTCCTCTTTACTTCACCTCCACGTTCGAGGAAGTGAAATAGGTTAAACAACAATACGCACGCTTCCACTCCTGCACGTCACTGCCGGCACGTAGATTCATAGAATTCTCCAATGTGCGGCGAATTATTTAAATTCTGCTTATCACGAGATTTAAACAAACAAATACTAAAAATAATTTGCAAAGCATTTAATTGGGAGCCACACTAAGGCCAACATCAGAAATTGTAAATTAAGCTTTTTTTGTTGTTATTGTAGATATGACTTTATGTGCGCAAATATATGGATATGAATATGCAGCTACTTCAGCATAGCTAAGCCTTCCAAATATACGTTAACCTATTAAATATTTTTATACACACATACACACATATACACATGTATATGTAGGAATTAATCATTTGGTCATTTGCATACAGGGAATTCATAGTTCAATTTATGTAGTAGCGGCATTACTATTTTGCGGAAGCTACAATTTTATTTATCGTTCACTAAGAATGAAAACAAAAGTGGTTAGTGTTGTTGTTTTTTGTGCCAATATTAAATTGGCAATTAGTGTTACTGATTATTGTTTTTCTTCTTAGTAACGCATTAGCATAATACTTCTGCGTTTTTGCCAAGAGTTCAACGTCTTTTTGACATTTCAAAAACAAATGTTTCGTAATTAAGTTATTTCTAGGCTTCTGTTTTTCTAATTTGCGGAAGAATAATTTGCATTATTTTACTACGAATATATTTATCCTAATCACTATTTGTTCGTACTCCTACGATTTCCTCTCAAAATTATAGACAACAAAAACTATATAATGTAAAATTTCAAAGTTTTTACAAAATTGAAGAAAAATGTTTCAAAATTGCTAACTTTGTACAAAATTAAAATTAAATTTTTCAAAACTTCAAACTTTGTACAAAAGTAAAAATTTTTTTTTACAAATTTCAAACTTTCGACTATCGATCAAGTACATAGGATAGTGCGAATAATAGAAAATGCTTTTGAAGAAAGAAAAACCTGCTCTGCGGTATTCCTTGATATATCCAAGGCGTTCGACAAAGTATGCCAGTATGGGCTACAGACGAATATAAATGTGTTGCTACCCAAGCAGTACTCCACCATCCTACATTCGTATTTATCCGACCGTTACTTCATAATAAAACAAGAAGATTCATATTCATGTCTCAAACCAATCAAAGCAGGGGTTCCCCAGGGAAGCGTACTTGGCCCTTTATTGTATTTGCTCTTTACATGCGATCTGCCATGCAATTCAAACTGCGCAACAGCTACTTTTGCCGACGATACAGCTATTCTTTCGATAGGAAACACGGAAAACACATCGACATCACAATTACAATTAGCCATAAATGAAATATATGACTGGACCAATAAATGGCATATTAAATTAAATGAAAGCAAGTCTGTGCATATAAATTTCACCCAAAACAAAATCAAATATGTTCCAATATATTTAAATGGTAGACAGGTTCCATACTCAAATACTGCAAAGTACCTGGGCATGACTCTAGACGCCAAGCTAAGATGGAAAGCCCATGTAAAGAAAAAGAAAGAAGAAATGGAATTAAAATACAGAAATATGTATTGGCTTATGGGAAAGGAATCAGCACTATCCACCAATAATAAAATGATTGTATAAAAACAAATTCTGAAGCCTGAAGCCTACGGCGCACAGTTATGGGGCTGCTCCAGCCAAAGTAAAATTCAATCTATACAAAGGCTCCAAAACAAAATTATTACATGTGCAGTCGGTTCTCCGTGGTATATCCGTAGTTCCGATCTTGAACGCGACCTAAATATTGACTCGGTGGCAGACACGCTAAAAAAGATAGCAAAAGCTCATGATGAAAGGTTAAAAAACCACGTCAATACGGAGGCCACTATTCTCGCTAATCCAGCTAATTGGAGAAGAAGACTGAAACGCAGAAAGCCCAAAGACTTAATGTAATATACTAACCACACCTTAGCGTTAATTGTTGTATATACCTTATTTTCTAAATTCTAAACAAATTGCTCGTTAGTTAATAAAATTTTTCCTTGTAACTAGTCGCAATGTAAAATAATAAAAAAAAAAACAACAAAAAAAAATTTCAAACTTTGTACAAAATTAAATTTTTTTTTTAAATTTCAAACTTTGTACGAAATTAAAAAAAAAATTAAAATTTTCAAACTTTGTACAAAATTACAACAAAAAAATATTCGAAATTTCAAACTTTGTACAAAAGTAAAAAAAAAAAATTTTTTTCAAAATTTCAAACTTTCTACAAAAGTAATATTTTTTTTTTCAAAATTTCAAATTGTGTACAAAATTTAAAACAAAAATGTTTCAAAATTAAAAAAAATTTTTTTCCGAAATTTCAAACTTTGTACAAAATTACAAAAAAAAAAATTTCAAAACTTTCAACTTTTTACTCCGAATTTTTAGAATTTTTCTGTATGTAGTTTTAGAGCGGCCGCCGTAGCCGAATGAGTTGGTGCGTGATTACCATTCGGAATTCACAGAGAGGTCGTTGGTTCGAATCTCGGTGAAAGCAAAATTAATAAAAACTTTTTTCTAATAGCGGTCGCCCCTCGGCAGGCAATGGCAAACCTCCGAGTGTATTTCTGCCATGAAAAAGCTCCTCATGAAAATATCTGCCGTTCGGAGTCGGCTTGAAACTGTAGGTCCCTCCATTTGTGGAACAACATCAACACGCACACCACAAATAGGAGGAGGAGCTCGGTCAAGCACCTAACAGAAGTGTACGCGCCAATTATTTATTTTTATTTTAGTTTCAGAGCGGCCGCCGTAGCCGAATGGGTTGGTGCGTGACTACCATTCGGAATTCAGAGAGAGAACGTCGGTTCGAATCTCGGTGAAATATCAAAATTAAGAAAATGGCAATGGCAAACCTCCGAGTGTATTTCTGCCATGAAAAAGCTCCGCTGCCGTTCGGAGTCGGCTTGAAATATTAGGTCCCTCCATTTGTGGAACAACATCAACACGAACACCACAAATAGGAGGAGGAGCTCGGCCAAACACCCAAGAAGGGTGAACCAGCTAGTTATACATATGTATATACCTTCTACTCAAATATGAACGAGACGGTATCAATAAAACGGTCCGCGGATGACATATGGTAAAAATAAATTTTTTGTTTTTTGGTAGGATTGTTATAAGCTTACATGGCAAATTTCAGCGTGATATGTCACATAGTTTGTTTTCTGTGCTACTGTAAACAAGTCAAGCTCGAGTGTGTTCTTCGAATTTAACGATGGAAATTCAAGTTGAACAAAGAATTTGTTTGAAATTTTGTTATTCCAACAAAATTTCGACTTCAGACGCCTTTAAAATGTTGCAGACAACCTATGGGGACTCTGCTCTATCGCGTGCACGTGTTTTCCAGTGGTACAAAAAAACCAAAAAACCACGCCAAAGTCGCTCAAAAATTAAGGTTATACTGACTGTTTTTTTCGATTACGAAGGTGTGGTGCACTCGGAGTTCCTTCCGCAAGGCCGATCGGTTACCGCTGAATATTATTTAGACGTTTTAAAGCGTTTGCGCGCGAACATTCGTCTTAAAAGGAAGAAATTGTGGGACAACAAGTCATGGTTCTTGCATCACGATAATGCACCAGCTCACACATCACGTCTTGTTCGCGATTATTTGAACAAAAATAATGTTAATATTAATGCATATTAGTATGGTGGCCAGCTTTAGATAAATTGTACATTAAAAGAACCATGGCACACGTACAAAGAATGGCCAGTCTTTGCATCTGCGGGGCCCTCAGAACCACACCCACAGATGCACTAAATATCATGCTTAACAGTTTACCAATAGAGCAGTACGGTAAGCAAACAGCTGCCAAAGCAACTCTCAGACTAAGAGAAATCGGCCTACTCAGAACGAACCAAAGAGGACACTCCTCAATTTTAGAACAATTCCCCTGCATTCCCAACACAATGGATTTCTATAGGACCAAGGACATCAATTTTAATAAATCCTTTGTCACAGTATTTCCTTCCAAAGAGGAATTGGATAACGGGCTCATTGTTAATGACTTAAACATCTACACAGATGGCTCAAAACTGGATAACAAAGTAGGTGGAGGGGTCTACTCCGACAAACTCGGAGTATGCCAATCATTTCGCATACCTGATCATTGCAGTGTATTTCAGGCGGAAGTCACTGCCATAAAAGAGGGGCTTAAAGAAATAAAAACGAGAGTATTATCCACAAATGAAGTCTTCATTTACTCGGACAGTCAAGCAGCAATAAAAGCGCTGGAATCAAAAACGCACTCGTCAAAAATAGTTCTAGAATGTTTTAAACTACTAGATGGCGTATCTAAGTGCTACAAGGTGCACCTTATCTGGGTACCAGGCACAGGAACATTCCAGGAAATTGTAAGGCGGATGAACTTGCAAGAGCGCTGATACCCATGCCTATAGCCACTTGTAAATTACTTATAGACAGGGAAACCATCAAAAAGGTAAATAAAATCTGGCAAAACCTCACAACATGGGAACTAAGCAGACAGACATGGCCGAACTGGAGCAGCGGTCGATCGAAGATCTTGCTAAGATTGAATAGAGAATCTATAAGAAAAATGATAGGTGTATTAACAGGTCATTGTTTAATAGGCAGCCACGCTAGAAGGTTAGGACTACCTTACTTCGATTTCTGTAGAAGGTGTCTAAATACAGAAGAAGAGGAAACAGTCAGACACCTTTTATGTGAGTGTGAAAGCCTAGCTAGGTGAAGGCTGCGCACCCTCGATACAGCATTTCTAACCGATGTAGCGGATATAGCCCATCTAAAACTAACGAAGCTCTGCTCGTTTATTAAAGCAACCGGATGGTTTGAAAGGGAACACGTAGAGTAAGGATAAGCTCCAGTGGTATCACAATGGACCTGCCGAAGGTCTAAGTGTGTCTTACGACAACCACCCTACCTACCTACCTACCTAATGTTAATATCGTTCCGCAAGCACCGTATTCGCCTGATATGGCTCCATGTGAGTTTTTCCTGTTTCCCAAGCTCAAGTTGCCGCTCCGTGGAAAATATTTTGAGACAATTGAAGTCATAAAAGAGAATTCGAAGAACACACCCGAGCTTGACTTGTTTACAGTAGCACAGAAAACAAACTATGTGACATATCACGTTGAAATTTGCCATGTAAGCTTATAAAAAATTATTTTTGCCATATGTCATCCGCGGACCGTTTTGTTGATAACGTCTCGTTCATATTTGAGCAGAAGGTATATAAATAATTAGTTTTAGAGCTCATCGAATTTTAATCTAACAAAATGCAAATTTGAAGTTACTAAAAATACGTTGATTTTTGTAATTTTTTTCACGATGTTAGTCTTTTATTTCCGAACAAAAAATTCGAGCGTTGAAGAAAAAAGGTTTCATACTAAAAACTAAATGACTTTTTTCTTATACATATGTCTCGTTTTTTCTAGAAAATGGCAGGCAATATTGAAAAATTTTCTGTTTTATTTTTTGTTTTTATTTTAATTATTCTTTTTTTTTAATTTTTTTCTCTTGCATTCCAGACAGCTACCGGAAAAGCGCTCAATGCTATTTTGAAGCTCATTGCATTGTTTCTGATCGAATAGCGTTATGTTGAAGCCTTTACATGCATCGAGAATAGAACTTTTGTTATCTTTAATAGCTGCCTAGAGCATCTCCGGGAGGACTTCACAATCACATATCTGCACTTTCTCCCTGGTGATTCCAGGTCCACCTATGCAAGCGCAGACTAGAGACAGCCAGCAGAACCTCCAGAAGCTCTTTGAGCAAAGAAAGCAACCTCGTGGACGCCAGCTATTCATTCATGTCTCTGTAACACATCCTGTGCTGTAGGAAAACTCATTACGATACATCAAATGCGCCTCTTTAGTCTAGAAAATGGTGAGAAGAAACATTTCTCATTTTTCCATTCCTCTCCACTAAGTATGGCGAAGGCTGGCGAATGATCAATAGAGTTTTCTTCTAGATGCCATCCAGTACCAGTTTCTCTTTCGGTCTTGTAGGTGTCCGTGTGGAAATTGTCGAGCAAATTTCGAAGGAGCTCTGAATCTCTAAATTGTTCTATAGTAAGCAAACAGATGTTATGTTTCCTCCCAAAGGCCACTGCTGGCATAAGTATCTCATGTATGCTATTTTAGTCCAGTACGTTGGGCATTGCTCTAACATCTGTTCAAATATTTATCTGTGTCCAGGAGTCCAAACGTTGTTCTATAATTCATAAAACACAAACACAAACTTAATTTAATAAAAAGTATTAAAAATAACTCCTGAAGTTTTACTCATCACTGGACTAAAGCCTCCTACGTGGTAATGGTCTGATCCATATCGAGTATACTCAAAGTACCGAATCGGGTTGAAGAACTACAAGAAACAAGTACTGCCATTCTATTGTAGAAACTGAAAAAAGTTAAATTTTGCAGGCCTGTGTTATTTGATTTATTAAAGAGACGAAGTGGTATGAAAACATTGGTAATTAGACAGCTCAAAAAAGTACTCCAGTCCTAAGTGTGCTTTAGCCCTTTACACCCTCATGGAGAGCGGAAAATACCATAACCTTTTCTCCAAAGTATTGTATACCCTTAGTGTAGCTCTCCTACTTTTCATCATTTGCCTACAAACATCATCGATACCAGATGACTTGCATTAATCAGAAGAGGCAAGTTAAGGCGAAATGGGCAAGTGAAATATCACCCATTATTCAATTTGTATTTGCAAAATATACAGAACCGCTGAGTAAGGTAATAAAATATAGCGTAATATGACCAAACCCATCCAAACCCATGTGACCGTGACTTTACTAGCTTTACTTAAGCAACAAGTTTTTTTTTAAGTAATAAAGATGACTAGACTTTAGCTGGGCTGTTTGGTCATTGACTTTACAGCTTACTACTATAGTTACAAGGTTTTTAATCATATGCAAAAACTATGTTTCTAAGCTTCGATTCTCTTTTTTATTCAAAGAATTTTTTATGTAATTTTTATTCACACCTTCATTATTTTATATCACCTAACAGAATAAACCCAAAGTGTTTACAAGCGCTTCAACTGGCAATTTGAATTTTTTTTTGTTATTTTGTTTGTTTATTTTTGCTTGTGGAAGGCCATAAAATGCTTACTTTACATATGTAAACATTCTGAATTTAGCAAAGTCAATAAAATATCTAGAAATATTGCTTACTTACTCAAGAACGTATTGATACTGGCAGCATATTTTATTTTTATTACATATTTAAATAATGGGTGAGTTTTTAGATACATAGAATTTTCAATAGAAATGTGTAATATGATAGATATGTAGAATGCGTATGTCAAACCAGATATCCAAATATATATATCCATGCATAAACTTTAGAGAAATTTATATTCGGAAAAAAAGTCAAAAGTAAAGGAAATCATTGATTTTTTTTATTAGTAAGAGTAGAGTATATTATTTATTGTATTTTTGGCTTGCAAGCAGATCCAAGAGCATTTTGGCATCATCAAGTAATTCCTCCTCGAAAGTGACGTTTGGTGCTGTTAGACTTGATGTATAAGAATCTGATGGGAATAATCATGAAATTAGAACATCTTCATTAATCGCTGAACTAGAACCCTTCCTGGAATTATGTAATCGGCATCGTCTATAATCTTTGTTTCGCACTTCTTGCGTATCCTCAGACAATTGGCCCAGAGATAAAATTGCGATTCATTTTAACCATGAAGAAGGATTATAAGAAAGATTATAAGAAATGTGCAAAATGGTTTGCATGAATCTAATCAGGTCATGGGGTGAGGAAAGACCATATTGGGAGGCTACTTCGTTTTCGGGCTTAGAACAAATTTTGTTCAGATCATTCATCTCTATAGGAAACCACTGAAAAAAGAAGCATTTGGAAGAGAGAATATCTTAATCAAATTATAGGAAGCTTATTTCTGATGTGTGTATAAGTGTTTTGATCGAATCAAAATTCTATCTTGCTGCCTTCCAGTAACTTATTTTACTAGTTGAGTTATAAACATAAAAATAATATATAAATAAAATTCATATCGAAATAAATTACCTATTCAACTAACTATTGCTTTTCATCGAAAGAATCCTATTTTCACAAAAATCACTTTTGAGGCTTCGTTATAAAGAGGATTGAAATCAGGTTTTATTGATTTCCAAGACAAAATTGTTCAAAAATGATTACAATTTTAACATATATTCACTTTAGCTCGATATGACCACCTTTTGCCTGGACTATAGCCTTCAAACGGTCAAAAAATTAGTTGCATGCTGCTCGAATGTGATCTTGAGGTATTTTGGCCCATTCTCGTAATCGCTTTTTTCAGCGCATCCATACTGGCATATTTTTTAATCCTCAACTTGCTCTGCAAAATGGACCAGATGGAATAGTCCATCGGATTTGCGTCTTGCATGATTTTTAACCATTCTTGGTTCACACGAGCTTTATGAGACGGTGCCGAGTCCTGTTGGAACGCCCATGGTCTACGACCGAAATGTTTGCGTGTCCTCGGCTCTAAAGCAGCTTCTAAAACATTTTCCCGATAATAAGTCGCATTCACTTTGACACCAGGCTCGATAAAAACGATTGGAGAGCGTCCATCGGCGGTCACTGCGGCCCAAACCATTACTTGCGATGGCAAATTGCTTCGAATGGCCATACGTAGGCTCAAATTCTCGTATGAGCGCTCGGTCACAGAACACGATCGTTTTGAGTGTTTATGAACTGCTCAATTGGGAAATTTTTTTCATCAGAAAACACAATGTTAGGAAATTCGCCACGTTCGTGCAAGCGCAACAACTCCTTTGCTCTTTCGCACCGAACTTTTTTTTGCTAGGGGGAAAGTTCGTGTGCTTTTTGGAACTTGTATGCCTTGACCTTGAGCTCATTTTTCAAGATGCGTCGAATGCTGTCTTGCGATATTTTCAGTTCTTTGGCCATTTTTCTTCCACTTCGACGTGGATTTCGTTCAAGTCGAGCCTTCAATTTCCGACCCATTTCTGGCGTTGTTGCGGTTTTTTTTGGTCCACCTCCATAGCGTTTTGCAATGCTACCAGTATCATTGTGACGTTGTATAGTGCGATACACAAACATTTTATTCACTTTGAGGTGACTGAGCTCACGAACTGGCTGGTTGTGATTTTCCAGCCAAATATAACGCAATCACACTATTACGTTTAAATTCCATCACAGAAAAAAAAATTCAACAAAACTGAGACGCTGATGCTTTTAAGGCTTATAAACAATATATTGAACTGTCATTAGAACAATTTTGACGTTGATGTCATGAGCTGTTTTACAGATACAAACAGTGTGAAGTTGGTAACACTTCATATCGTTCACCCTGTATATATATACATATATGTATATATATATAGATTTGTTTTGGCTATACAAATGGAGGGACCTACAGTTTCAAGACGACTCCGAACGGCAGATATTTTTATGAGGAGCTTTTTTATGGCAGAAATATTCTCGGAGGTTTGCCGTTGCCTGTCGAGAGGCGACCGCTATTACAAAAAACGTTTCCTTCATGTTGGTGTTTCACCGAGATTCGAACCTACGTTCTCTCTGAACTTTGGAGGTCCAACGCAGAACAAGCGAAAACTTTGAATGGACACGACGAAATCGATTCTTTTATACGGATGCGAGATTCGCCAAGGGTGCAATGCCGGCGGAAAACTCTGCAATCTATGCAACGCACCTGCGCTCTCAGAGTGGACAGATCTGAAGCAACGATGTTAGTTATCAGCGGAACCATACCTATAGATATTCTAGCACAAGAGCGCAAACGGATATGGGAGGCAAAAAACACAGGAATCCCAGTACGACGCTTATCCGATATTCGAATTCAAACGCTCACACTTTGGCAGGCACGATGGAACCCTGAACGGTATGGTAGATAGATAGCGAGACTAATACGCGATCTAAAAAAGTGGGTAGAAAGAAAGCACGGTGAGGTTAACTATTACTTCACACATTTTTTGTCCGGACATGGGTCCTTTCGCAAGCATTTGTGGCGAATGGGAAAAGTGAGCCAACCAAACTGCATATATGGAGATACTGAATACTGAATACCGTCCCGGGGTGGAGGGAAAAATGCAAGAGAAGAGATGGGATATTTTTAGTGGAATCACGACACACGTAGTAGCGACGGTTACTATATGGTGCGAAGGCATTTTTAACCCAACCTCACCGCCAAAAAAAAAAAAAAGTTCTATCTGCCTATATAGCTATATAGTAATTTAACCAGAATGAAATGGATACCCAAAGACCGAAAAACAAATTCGTCCATTCTGCACAACAGCATTTCTGATGATTAGGTTATGATACATGTTTTTAGTCCAATTTTTAATGACAATTTCAAATCTGTAACTGAAATTCCTGTATCAGCTCTATATGACTCTATATGACACATTTGACTTTTTGTAATAAAACACTATAGATTTAAAGATTATTTTATTTTATTGCCTTCTTAAGTTTAAAAAAAAATTTCTTTTATATGGTTTCCTTGCTGAAGTTGAAGGCATAGAACTGTTGTTAATGCTCCAACAATAGTCGGTCATCATGTGTGTGTTCCAGTAACCTTGATAGCGTTCCTCCATCGTACGAAGGTCCTGGTGGAATCGCTCGCCCTGTTCTTCGCTGAGATCCCCAAGATTGGCTGGAAAATAGTCCAGATGGTTGTGAAGAAAGTGTAACTTAATACTCATATTATATCCAACGCATTGGAAGTGATCCATTAGTTGTTCGACGTGCTGAGTATAGTCAGAACTTTTCTTATTTCTTAAGAAATTTTGAACAAGCCAAACAAACTCATTCCATGCCATTTTATCAATCACTGTCATAGTGTCTATGAAATTTGAGTCTTTTATTAACGACCTTATCTGTGGCCCGTCAAAAATACGCGCTTTTATCTTTTCTGCAAGAAAACAATTTCCATTTTTGTCAAGAGCTTTAACAAATTGTTTTATAAGCCCCAGTTTTATATGTAACGGAGGTAAAATTATACGATCCCTTGATACTAAATGTGGGTTTGTCACGTTCTGTTGTCCTGGTACTAACGCTTCCCGAGCAGGCCAATCTTTTTTAATCCAATGTTGATTTTTAGCTCTACTATCCCATAAGCAAAGAAAACAGGGAAACTTTGTGTAACCACCTTGTTGGCCGAAAAGAAAGTTTACCATTCTTAAATCGACACAATTGTGTTCCGCATATAAAAATAACAGTCGTCGTGGTGGTTCACAGGTTCAATCCAGATCATAGCAGTTTCGTATCTAAATTTATTCCTTTTCTTATTCATCCACAAACGTAGAAACCCAACGCGCGTTTTGCATACCTTTTGTAGAATCCAAGGCTTATTTTTCGATGTCACATTCAAACGGTTTTCTTGAAACATATACTCTCCGCAAATAAAACAAAAACTATTCCGGTCATTTATACAAACTCGTCTTGACGATGCCATAACAAATAATATTAAGAAAACTTAATATTTGTTTAAATATTCGTCAATTAACACTGAAATATAGTGATTTTTTGTGAAAGCTATAACTCGTAAACAAGAGCTGTTACAAAAAAAAATGAGGGTATATTTCATAGGAATATAGGAATCAGCGTTGTCAAATTAGTAAACATCAAGTATCAAAAGTCATTCATCAGACAAAAAGTGCGTTTTTGTGTAATTTAACTAAAATTGCTATAAATAATTAATTATTGAAAAAATATTTCTTTTAACAAATTCAGCTTTACTGGAAACTATACTCCTTCTAAGCTAATATATTTAAGCTTTTTGAACTTATTTTTTAAATAAAGTCATTAACTAGCAAAAATAATAAGCTCGATGAAGTTGACAATTGCAGATCTGTGACGTGAGATAAACACCAATCAAAGTCTTTGGCTAGTGACTATGTTTGCATGTATGTTTGTATGTATTTGTAAGTGGGCAAGTACGAACTCACTAAGCTGCTTTGCAATCAAGATTGAGTAGTTAGCACTTATGTATGAAGGTAAGGGTAGAGCCGGCAATGCTGATGGACGGCACAAAGTGCGAAGTTTTCGAGGGCTTTATTAAAATAATATTTTCGCGGTTTCGCAGTTTTGTTGTTTTTTTCTATTTTAGAAATACTTACAAATATCAAATAAATATTGTGCTCGCATACATACATATCTTTGCCCAAGGAACACGTTTTTTTAATTTTGAAGATTTATTCTTTTTAATTGGACATCACTGCTGGCTATGTTTGCAATGGCGAGAAAATAGAATAATGTGAACAGTGAGATAAAGACGTGCCATGGCCAAAAGCCAAATAATTTCTCGCAAAGTTACTTAACATTAAAACCTACTCTAATTGAATTAATAACGCTGAGTTCACATCGAGTGACACAAAACGGGGAAGCGAAAACTTAACAGCACGTTTTTAGCACATAAATATTTGGTTCTTATGTAAGCAATTACAGATATTATTTGCCAGCAAAGGTCATTTGTATATGGCTTAAAAAAGTAGTAGTAATAGTAGCACATCAGTTGAAATATTGGATTTATTTCGCGTTCCCGCAAACGCACATGAAGGCTGATCAGATTGGGGGTACTTTTCTTAATCGCGTTTTTTTCACAGATCACGCATGACTACTGTCAAACTAAATACATAAAATTTCTCACTTACACTTCTTGACATTTCATCATCGGATAATTGTATTGCGAAAATCAACGCTCTGTGTAAAGTGCGCATCGCGCTCTCAAGACAAATTATTTCGTTCAGCGATGATACCCTTTTTTTGGCTTAATGGCTACATCAATAAGTAAAATTGCCGTATTTGGACTGAAGAGCAACCCGAAGCCACTCAGCCATTACATCCATCGAAAAAACCGTTTGGTGCGGCCTATGTGCTAGAGAAATCAAATGCCCATATTTCTTCAAAGGCGAGGCTGGCGCCAATGTAACAGTAAATGGCGAACGCTATCGCGCCATGATAAACGACTTTTTGATGTCGGAAATTAAAGCCCGTAATTGCATCAATATTTAGGTCCAACAAGACGGCGGATAAAAAGGCTGAAGCCCACCGTCCACCAACTGATTGGACCTTATCAGTGTGGCTTTAGACCTGGAAAGTCTCCCATCGAACAAATATTCACAATACGCCAAATCTTGGAAAATACCCATGAAAGGAGAATCGACACACACCATCTTTTTGTTGACTTCAGAGCTGCATTCGACAGTACGAAAAGGAGTTGCTTGTATGCCGCGATGTCTGAATTTGGTATCCCCGCAAAAACTAATACGGCTATGCAAATTGACGTTGCTCAACACCAACAGCGCCGTCAGAATTGGGAAGGACCGCTCCGAGCCGTTTGATACCAAACGAGGTTTCAGACAGGGTGACTCGCTGTCGTGTGACTTCTTTAACCTGATGTTGGAGAGGATCGTACGAGCCGCAGAACTCAATCGCTCAGGCACAATTTTTTATAAGAGCGTGCAATTGCTGGCGGATGCCGATGATATTGACATCATCGGCCTTAACAACCGCGCTGTTAGTTCTGCCTTCTCCAAACTGGATAAAGAGGCAAAGCGAATGGGTCTGGTGGTGAACGAAAACAAAATGAAGTACCTCCTGCCTTCAAATAAACAGTCGGCGAATTGGCACCCACGTCCCTGTTGACAGTTATAATTTCGAGGTTGTACAATCCTTCGTGTATTTAGGAACCAGCATTAACACCGATAAGAATGTCAGCCTTGAAATCCAACGCAGAATCTCTCTTGCCAACAAGTGCTACGTTGGACTAAGTAGGCAACTGAGCAGTAAAGTCCTCTCTCGACGAACAAAACTAACACTCTACAAGGCTCTCATCATGCCCTTCCTAACATATGGCGCAGAAGCGTGGACGATGACAACATCCGATGAAGCGACGCTTGGAGTGTTCGAGAGAAAGATTCTGCGTAAGATTTTTGGACCTTTGCACTTTGGCAACGGCGAATACCGCAAGCGATGGAACGATGAGCTGTATGAGCTTTACGACGACATAGACATAGCGCAGCGAATAAAGATCCAGCGGCTCCGTTGGCTGGGTCATGTCGTCCGAATCGATACAAACACTCCGGCTCTGAAAGTATTTGATGCGGTACCAGCTGGTGGTAGTAGAGGAAGGCCTCCTCTGCGTTGGAAAGATCAGGTGGAGAAGGACTTGGTTTCACTTGGTGTGTCCAATTGGCGCCGGTTAGCATGAGAAAGAAACGACTGGCGCGCTTCGTAAGCGGTTATCGCGCCAATTAAGAAGAAGAAGATTAAGATGTATTTTTTTTAATAGGGTTTGCACAAATTAATATTTTTCCCCACTTTATATTCAGGTAATTTTTCACGTAAAAAATTCACTGATGGAATCACTTTCTGATGGTTTAAGGGTAGCCCGAAATGAAATCAACGCTATTATTTTTACTTATTTAAAGAAATGCATGTCTCGGGATGAGTCCCAAAATTTCGGGATTACAATAAAAATATCTCAAAATGGAGGGATCAGCAATTATCGCTTACTGATATTGGCAAGTGTGTAAAGAGGAGCCTTAAGCTTAAACTCTTACTTATAAAAATATAGTTGGCCTCGGCGGCACACCTCCATCCGATGGTCCAAATTTTCGATGACGCTGAGGCATAATTGAGGTTCTATGCCGTTAATGTGCGGAATTATCTCATCCTTTAGCTCTTGAATTGTTGCTGGCTTGTCGACATACACCTTTTCTTTCAAATAGCCTCAAAGAAAGAAGTCCAACGGTGTCAAATCACGTGATCTTGGCGGCCAATTGACATCGCCGCGACGTGAGATTATTCGGCCATCAAATTTTTTGTGCAAAGAGCCATTGTTTCGTTAGCTGTGTGACAAGTGGCAAGTGGCACCGTCCTGTTCAAACCACATATCGTCCACATCCATATCTTCCAATTCGGGCCATAAAAAGTTCGTTATCATCTCACGATAGCGAACACTATTCACAGTAACCTGCCTGACCGACCTCATTTTGGAAAAAATACGGCCCAATGATGCCGCCGACCCATAAGCCGCACCAAACAGTCACTCTTTGTGGGTGCATTGGTTTTTCGGCAATCAGTCTTGGATTATCATTCGCCCAAATGCAGCAATTCTGCTTATTGACGAATCCATTGAGGTGAAAATGTGCCTCATCACTGAAGATGAAGTGCGCGATATGCATTTTGATTTGAACGCCCGTTTTTATAATAAGTCTGAATAACTTTAACGCGTTGCTCGATTGTGTATCTTTCCATGATTCAAATTGAATTAGTCTGAAATTAAAAAGAATGTTAAACGAAATGCAGAAAAAACTTGACATTTAGGGGTGGTTCACATTCAAGATCGGCCCTTGAAATTTAACCACTCTTTATATTAAGACTTTGGCCAAAATATTTTTGACAGTATTGAGATCCACGTGAGCAAATGTAAAAGTACTTTCAAAAATCGAATTATTTTGATTCCGTTGATAAAATTTCTAAATATTTTTATACAGACTTTGAAAGCTTAAATGCCACCATTACCTGAGGTAATTTTTGGAAAAGAATGTTTTTAAAAACTAATTTCATTTTATAAAAACTAAATTTTTGTAAATATTTTCAAATAGGTCGTTCTCTAGTGAATATTATATTAACATTTTTCCGAAATATTTTGACGGAGACCTTAGAATATAATAAATTTTATACTTACGCTGGAAAATCCGCAACTTTGTTGGGGCAAGACACCCTAGTGTGCATATATGTATTTCTATCAGTAACATTCATCATAATTTACGAGCCCGAAATCGAGTTCTTGGCGCCATTAGTAGATTTAAATACTTGCCATCTCAAATTTCTGCGGTTTTTGTTTTGGTACGCAATGTAATATCTGATACGTTTCTATTACCAATTATTTTTCATTAGGCGTGTGTCTGTTCATTCTAGTGGGACGGCGGCAAAGGCATTGATCTCGTAACCTTGATCGAAATTCTCTACAAACGTGCAATCATATACAAGATGTAAGATTCTAAATGATTTTGGAGTGTAAGATCAAATTATTTTACAATTGAAAGTCTTGCATTTACGCCTGAAAGCGTAAAACAGAACTTGACGCTCGCATACAGGCATAAACACGTGCACCTTAGACTTATTTACCCCACTAACCTTGAGTGCTGGTTAAAACAAGCAAAAGTTCGTAAGCACTTACCCAAGCTGCCAAACCAGTGGTCTACATACGCGATTTTTTATTGCTGTTTTATCAAATAACGAATGCATTAATGACACAGCCACATGACATCGTAGATATTGAATATCTTTAAGAGACAAAGAACTAGGCAGCACTCAAGAATGCAGAAGAACTACTACAGATACGTAACATCTATAATAGAAAAATAATGATAGAGCCAGCTGACGGCGATTATGATCAGTTTTAATAAGAATAAAAAAAAAAAAATAATAATAATAAAAAAATGACAAAAAATTTAAAAAAATCTACCAGAAATAGAAGCGTATCATTGTGAAATCAGAAATAATAAGTAATAAACACACAAAAAAAAGCAAAGTACACAAGTAACATAATAAATATTGAATACCAAACCAAGCCAACTTTTGTATATCATTAGAAAAAAAGTGCAACAAAGCTGTCGATGTTTAGCCAAATTTTTATATAGAATGTTTCTCACAGAATTGAGAAGTTATTAATGATACTTAACAGATAAAAATAATGAAGTCGAAAAATTGCAAGCAAGCAAAACTGAAACCGGTTTTTTGAATAATTTGAAAAATAACAACAATCGATAAATAGGAATAGGAAAAGTAACAAAGTTAGTTCTTTCTTCTTCTTCTCTTCTTAATTGGCGCGATAACCGCTTACGCAATTGTGAGCGAGTTTCACAAAGCGCACCAGTCGTTTCTTTCTCGCACTAACCGGCGCCAATTGGACACACCAAGTCAGGCCAAGTCCTTCTCCACCTGGCCTCTCCAACCCAGAGGAGGCCTTCCTCTTCCTCTGCTACCACCAGCTGGTACCGCATCGAATACTTTCAAAGCCGGAGCGTTTGTATCCATTCGGACGACATGACCCAGCCAACGTAGCCGCTGGATCTTTATTCGCTGCGCTATCTCTATGTCGTCGTAAAGCTTTTACAGCTCATCGTTCCATCGTCTGCGATATTCGCTGTTGCCAACGTGCAAAGGTCCAAAAATCTTACGCAGAATTTTTCTCTCAAACACTCCAAACGTAGCTTCATCGGATGTTGTCATCGTCCACGCTTCTGCGCCATATGTTAGGAAGGGCATGATGAGAGCCTTGTAGAGTGTTAGTTTTGTTCGTCGAGAGAGGACTTTACTGCTCAGTTGCCTACTTAGTCCAACGTAGCACTTGTTGGCAAGAGAGATTCTGCGTTGGATTTCAAGGCTGACATTGTTATCGGTGTTAATGCTGGTTCCTAAATAAACGAAGTCTTTTACAATCTCGAGAACTGTCTACAGTGACGTTGGTGCCGATACGCGAGTGCGCCGACTGTTTGTTTGAAGACAGGAGGTACTTCGTTTTGTCCTCGTTCACCACCAGATCCATTCGCTTTGCCTCTTTATCCAGTTTGGAGAAGGCAGAACTAACAGCGCGGTTGTTAATGCCGATGATGTCAATATCATTGGCATACGCCAACAATTTCTTAATCGGTAGTGTATTAAATAACATACAAATAGTGTTGGTTGGTTAAAATGGTGATTCTTCCAGAATCCAACTAGCGTTTCCGCACCATTTTGTTGCCACATCCTCGTTACCAACTTGTTTAACGGTTATTTACAGCATGACTATATTACCTTATTTGGTTTTTGGCGTCTAAGCCAGACAGTTGTTCGAGATTCTCGAACAGCGGTCGGCCCAGGGTTAACATTCTGTCCCTCCATAGGGCAGGGTATTCACAGAGGAAATGGAAGATTGTCTCCGGTTGTTTACAACTGTGACAGTATGTATGTATTATGAGGGATACCCATTTTGGCTGCTTGTTTTCCGATAGACCAGAAGCCAGTTATGACTGCCGTTAGTCTTCAGGCGTCCCGTCGTTTCATTCTTATTAATGCCGACGATTGCTTGAGGTTGTAGGTGGGCCATAACGTTCTACTAATTTTGCATTTCGTCTGCTCTTTCCACCTACAATCCGCGATTCAAAGGTATTTTTGAGAAATTGCATTCTTGACTGCACCTAATGGTGTGAATACCGATTCTGCAAGAACGTTATTCATGGCAGATCTCCCTCTTGCCAGTTCATTTGCTTTTTCGTTACCTTCCATGTTCCGATGTCCCGGGACCCAGATTAAGGTAACTTTATGGTTTTCACTCAAGATGGTGAGGCTATTCCTACTTTGTTCCACCACTTCAGAGGTTGTAGTAGCCGAACCCAGTGCCTGGATTGCAGCTTGGCTATCCGAAAGAATAGCGATATTGCCCTTAAAAGAGAAATCTCTGATTAGTAGCCTACAGGCTTCCCCAATTGCCAGTACTTCTGCCTGGAAGACACTGCTGGTATTAGGGAGACGCACAGATTTCTTAATTTTAAGTCTGTGAGAATATATACCAGCTCTAACACCTCAAATGGGCTTACTGCCGTCCGTATAGACTGTAGTGTCGAAATTGGCTAGAGAGAATCCCTTATTGAATTCCAAATAGTGTGCAATAAACGCAAAGTTTCCTTATTAAAAATTTGGTGTTCAGAAATTGAACAAGTGAAAAATAAAACAATAACAAAAACACCAAACAAAAAGGCGTCAAACATTAAAACATAAATCGAACCCAGCCAGCTGCAATAAGCTCAGCCTAAAAATGTGCAAGCTTTTTATGCTTCTGCATAAATAAAATTCACTCAGTGTTGCCAACTCACATTTTTCCTGCATCTTAACGCTTTTCTTCATAGTGGCCACCACAGTTAACCACCTTAATTTTGATTTGTAACTGAAAACAGCGCCATCTTACGGAAGCGTTGTGTATTGTGATGCTTTTATAAGGCAGCCACGAAATTTCGGTCAAACAAATATTTTGAAAATCCCAGCGCAACGGTCACTTACAGTTATGGAATTTCAATCGAAATTGCGAATTTCAAGGCCGTGAGCGCTTGTGAACATTTTTTCTTTGCTGGTAAGCAAATACTATATTTTTTTGTGCAAAATACGTATTTTGATACTCTAAGTGTAAAATCCAACTCAAGCTTGCCAAAATTTTTGTAATAATTTGACTTTTTCAAAGGGGTTAGCAAAGGTAGCCACCGCTCGGTAAGTAGCTAAACTTTACGCGAATTTTAGTGAAATACAATATATGTATGTACATACATACATATGTAGAACAAAAATTTTGAGTTTTTAGAGAAAATGGCCAAGAAGAAGTTATCTGATCGTGAAATTGAAAACTTATTGACATATGAAGATATACCTTCATATACTGACAGCTGTGCGGGTGGAGATGGATCTGATGAAGATGAACCTGATATTGAAGACGTTCCCCTTGACTCGCAACAGTTTTCACTTGGTGAAAATATTTTTCCATCTAATGAGGAGTTTTACTCTGGCGATGAAGGTCCGTTATCCCCGAAGCGACCTTCCTGGAAGAAGTGGGTGTACATCCGCCATTTTAAATGATAAAAAAAAAAATACCAGTCTAACGGTTAGACGCGATAGAAGTGAAACCTTCCGTAAAACAAACTGAGAGAGAATGAGACGAAGGCAGCATTAGGAGCGGGATAATTATAGGTTCATTATAATATTGCTATAAAGTTCATATTTTATTTTCTTCATTTTATTATTATTCATCCTCAATGTTTTCAATTTCAACAAATGATATGAGTGGCTTATGATAGCTAAAATATGATACAAATGCTTTGGTTTCGATGTTGTCAACATATCTTTGAAATACCGTGTCAATTGTTGTTTTTTTCTGTCGATATTCACGACACTTTTCTGCATTATTTTTCGGCATAATTGCGGTAAACATTTAAAAATGAAAATATTTACGAATATAAAAATACGGACGCAATACAGCACACGCGGTTGCTATTATGAGCGTCGTAGCGCGTATATTACACAGACGTACTAACATACACACAAACATTTGTAGGAGGCTTGGTTTGAATTTTTTATACATATGTATGTATGCTATACTATGGCCTAGCCTATGTACGTACATACATATTTGTGTTCTGAACTTCCAGCAAAACAATGCTTATTAATATACACATATGCATCTACATACAACCGCACACACCGGCCACTCACTTTATTCCTGTAAATGCGTATGTCTTCCAAAGCTAAAATTCTATGCCTAGCGACTACAAGAACAAAATGCATTAATAGGCGCAGGCGTAGCGGCCATCATCCTAGTTGCCATAGCGCTGAATAGTCGCGGCGGCGCCGATCAGTTTCAACTATTGTACTGTGCAACAAAAACTCATCAAAAAATTGATTTATAAATTCGAGCTCATAGTTCTAAGAGCAAGCACTTTCATTCATAAACAAACATAAAACATAGCCATTTAGCTGATTTTTTCATGTAAAGGCCAAAAATGGTGATATTTTGAAATTGGGGGACATCAGAATTCGTTTTAGAGGTATGGTTCCCTCGGCAAAGTTTCTTAGGAAAAACTTTCCTTTGCTACCACGATATATTTGAATGGGGGGCGGAGGGGGAGGGGGCGTGGCACCACCCACCACGCCCATTAGAAAGAGCAAGGTCACACCATTATAACTGTGAAAGTCCCAACCTCCTAGGGTCCCTATAGAACCCCCAGGAGAAGTTTATAAATTAGGTTTTTTCCGACCACATTTGCAGTTTGTACTGAAATACAGCTGAAGAGAAGAGAATACAGCAGTCGAAAACCCAGCAAGCATTTAACTTAGGTTTTATAATTCATAGCTCTTATGAAAATGTTGTTTTATCGTAAAAGTTATGAGTGCCGATGGCGAAAATTTAGGCGATTTTTATTCCAAATTTTCAGTATTTGTAAAAATATTTGTTTTTGTAATATATACATATGTATATTTGAAAGCAAAAAAGCGCCGCAGGCGAAAATTTGGACTAAAAATCGCGCGATTTTTATTCCAAATTTTCAGTATTTGTAAAAATATTTGTTTTTGTAATATATATGTATATTTGAAAGCAAAAAAGCGCCGCAGGCGAAAATGTGGACTAAAAATCGCGCGATTTTTATTCCAAATTTTCAGTATTTGTAAAAATATTTGTTTTTGTAATATATATGTATATTTGAAAGCAAAAAAGCGCCGCAGGCGAAAATTTGGACTAAAAATCGCGCGATTTTTAGTGCAAATTTTCAATATTTGTGAAAGTATTTATTTTTAAATATTGTTTCTTGAGAAACGGTGCGTGTTCTTTACTTATACCTGAAAATATAAATTTACATAAAATAAAAACAATTTTGTAAGAATTTATTATATTTTAATATATATACATGTTTTATTGCTTCTATTAATCTTTTGAAAGGGTCCAGTTTTTGCAACTTATTGTTGCGTCTCCACATAAACTCTACAATCACATCGGAGAAGTTGCCAGTGTTGTTGTAGTTGTCTTTGCGGAAGAATTGTTTCACAACACGGCACTGCGACTCGATCCGCTGGGTATGTGTGCCATCTTCTGCCACAAAAGGGCTGACAGGATCGCTGTGGTTCACCTTTTGGTGAACGTACCCATACTCCGGCAGGGAGTCGTACGCTCGCCAGCAATCGGTACGAATGGTGGTGCCTTCAGTCACATGTTTTCTTATAAGCGGGATAAGAACCTCGGCGGATCTTACATTATCTGGGCACACCTCCAAACGAAGGTCTTCTTTCCCATCCTCTATCATGCCAAGTACCCAGTGTCCTTCGACTCTCTTCCCTGGAAAATATATGATAAGTCACAGATAATGTTGTTACAAATTTTGTCCATTATTAACCAAATTACCTTTGTTGTACTTTCGTTTTCCAAATTTGCTTTCATCAATTTGCACTATTTTTCCAACGCCGCCAATTCTCCCTTGAACTACTTGATTATCTAACTGGTATATTACCACAGCCTCCCTGCAGTAGCTATACCAGTCAGATATCGTTCGTGATGATAGTATGGTCCCATCCTTTACGAAATCTTCGCGCTGCACCGTTTCGTGAGGAGTGCGGTATGCAAAGCAAAACATTAGATAAAATATTCGCGGAAGATCTAACCGCGCGTTCTCAAACCAAGTGCCTGTGGCACGAGAGATATTTTTCTTCGATCTGCACTGGCCGCGAGAGCACACAAAGAATCCAACTTTGTTGTTGCCCATTTTTAACCGCATTTGCGTCTTATGTACAGCACACAACAACCCACTTTTCGTGGGTTCCCAATTCTGTAACCAGGTCTGTCAAGCTCCACATTGATTGGATTTCCCTCGCGCTTATTCTTTTTCTCACACCTGCACTGGTGGAAGGTACATCGTCATCTATTAAATTATCAATGTTATTAAACTCTTTGTTTGTTAATTTATTTATATTTACCAGAATAATTATTCATTTTGCACAAAATTGTTTTAATAAAAATATCAGCAGCCGTTTCACAGAAAAGATAAAGTAAATTTGAATCCCGTTAGAACAGTACCGTTATCGTTAGCCCAACAAACATTTAGGCAAGGTTTTAAAATTTATAAGTAAGAATAAGTATACTTTGAACATATTGAAAAAAGTGCAGAGTATCAACTCCAGATCTCTGAAAAAATTTAAAGTTGTCGTGTCTCCCTCGCGCAGGGCCGTTGACGTCCGGCGGCCTCCGGCCCAAGAACACGCTCATGATGATATAAACCTCAATCAATAGAATTCGTCTTCCTGGTACTGCAGTATAGTGGAACACAATTCTTTCTCTAACCACAGTATTATGAACTGTTGTTGTCATAATGTTTTTGTTTTTTATATTTTCTAAAATAAATAATGTAAGAATCAGTTTATTCGGGTTTATATTGTATATATCCCCTATAAATAATAAAAATAATAATATAAGAGTTATTCCCTTTAGGTTGACTGGGTTTTTCTCATTTCGCTTTGTTCTTCTCTCTCTCATCGTTCGTTTGACAGTTCGCTCCGCACATTTATTCTGCACGGCATTACAAACGTTTAGAAGAACATTTGTAATAATACAATTCTAATAGAATTTGTAGTATTATTTAGTGAAAATAGCATTAAATCAAATCTTCAATTAATAAAGAGTGTTTATAAGTGAATTCGTTACTTTTCTGTGTTTGTATTTAAGTGAAATAAGCGTCTGTAATAGGGCATTTTTTCAAGCTTATGCAAAAAAGGTGCATTTTTAACGTTAAATATTGCTAATAATTCCTAATTTTAATTTATAAAAAGTAATATAAATCAAAAGGCTGATATAGTGACTACATTTGCGTGTTATAATTTTTAAATTCGGTCCACGCATTTAGACATTATAAGCAAATATATCGTGGTAGAAAAGGAAAGCTCAGCCGTTTCTTATTTTGATCCCTAGAATACGATTTTCATAGAGCAATGACCGATTTTTAAATCGACCCGTCCTACTGTAGATGCAATGCTGTGCCTATGAATGTGCGCTGTACCTATGAATGCGCGCTGGATTTCTTGAGAAATTTTACCGTATGTTTTGCTGTGGCGAGGCACATATGTACATACTCACAACATATATACATATATCCGCATATATACATACATATATAAATTCACAAATTTAAATTTGCTTATGCCATCCTTCTGTGTGCCTGGTAATGAAGCATTTTCTATACATACATATACATATATACGTATATCTTTTTTCTTCTTCTTTTTGGTGTCGCTTTTTCGTTTCACTTTTTCTCAAATCACTCCCAACGATTCTAAAGAAGTTTTCACTTCAAAAATGTTTAATATTATTTTAATGTATAAATAAACTGTATGCAAATTTTGAAAAAAATATATTGACTTCTTCATTTTAAATAATTTTAATGAAAATCAGGGAATACAGATATCTGCCCCCTTAATGAGAACTGGGCCTGCACCAAAGAAATTAAGATTTTTCAGTACTTGCGTATACCATGGACCTTTAATGTGGCTGGCACGAACAGGATATAAGCCGTTGAAAGATGGATTTCGAGGCGAATGTTAAAAATCTCACTGATCACGTTTCCAGCAGTGAAGATTTTCGCCGTGTAAACCCGAGTAGGCAGTTTCTCACGGCGGTGAAGCGAAGGAAGACAGCTTACTTAGGGCATATTTACAAAATCATAACTACAAAACGTTGCAATTCATCTTGGAAGGTATGCAAAATAGAAGGAAGACGAAGTTTTGGAAGAACACAAATTTCATGGTTGTGTAATATTAGACTTTGGACTGGCATAGGAAGCATCAGAGAGTTTTGGAATGCGGCAGGAGACATTTAACAGAATCACTAACAATATTTTTTAGAAACTTTTAATTGTAAATTGCAATTGAATTGTAATGAAACTTGAACTGTACGATCGCTTACGTTCGAAAACGAACACGCAAACAAAGAAGGAGAGGAACTTCATTTTTGCACAGACATTCATGTGTCAATGCTACAAATCACAAAAGGCTGTGATACCAGTAACGAATATCAGTACGAAACACACAAAATAAAGGGTGGGTAAATTTCAAGAGCCGATGTTGAATGTGAACCACACCTAAACGTTAAGTTTTTTTCTACATTTCATTTGACATTTTTCAATTTCAGACTAACTCAATTTGAACCATGGAAAGATATACAATCGAGCAATGCGTAAAAGTTATCCAGGCTTATTATGAATACGGGCGTTCAAATCAAAATGTATATCGCGCACTTCGTGAAGAAAATCATTTTCAGTGGTGAGGCACATTTTCACCTCAGTGGATTCGTCAATAAGCAGAATTGCCGTATTTGGGCGAATGATAATCCAAGAGTGATTGCCGAAAAACCAAATGTTTATGGGGCGGCGGCATCATTGGGCCGAATTTTTTCCAAAATGAGGCCGGTCAGGCAGTTACTGTGAATATTGTTCGCTATCGTAAGATGATAACGAACTTTTTATGGCCCAAATTGGAAGATATGGATGTGGACGATATGTGGTTTCAACGGGACGGTGCCACTTGTCACACAGTTAACGATACAATGGCTGTTTTGCGCGAAAAATTTGATGGCCGAATAATCTCACGACGCGGCGATGTCAATTGGACGCCAAGATCATATGATTTGACTCCGTTGGACTTCTTTCTTTGGGGTTATTTGAAAGAAAAGGTGTACGTCGATAAGTCAACAACAATTCAATAGTTAAAAAATGAGATAATTCGGCACATTAACGGCATAGAACCTCAATTATGCCTCAGCGTCATCGAAAATTTGGACCATCGGATGGAGGTGTGCCGCCGAAGCCGCGGCGGCCATTCGGCCGACATTATGTACCTTATGTAATTGAGCTATATTTTATTAATATTATCATAATAAAGAGAAATGAAAATAATTTCCTAAAAAAATTGTATTTTATTCAAAATCAACACCGGCCCTTGAAACTTAACCACCCTTTAGAATGGATCATAAATTTAACCAAATCTCTATCAGGACCACATTGTTGTTGTTGCTACATTTGGGTGCAAAATTTTTATCCGGAGCTCTATCACTGACCATTGGAGTGCTACTTTTGATATATGTATGGTAGGTGACGTTAATGAACTGTCTTTTTTCAGTTCATACAACTCATCATTCTAAGCGTAAAACCCTATAAATCCCAACAGCGATTTGCTTTCTCTCTAACATTCGAGAAACTGCCTGACTAAATGTATTTGTTGCCTATGGTACAACCTCAGACAGTGGGACAAACTTGATGAGAGGCAATGGTGTCGTTGAAGAAAACCAGTAAACGTTACACAAACGTACACAAGGTAGTGCAAAATTAATCACCCTTCCGGAAGATTTATGATTTATGCAAATGGCATCGTACATCAATCATATTTGACACAAGTCAAGTAGAGAGCTGCAGTGTACAAATAGATAAGCAATGGATCACTTAAAGGTTCAAATAAAGTTTTCCACCACTCAATATCATTTTTTCCTTCATTTTGTAAAAAAGTTATTCAAACACAAAATTGGATGATTAATTTGGCACCACCTGGTACATATGCAGTTATGTACATAAATTATATAAATTTCCCTTCTTTTTGTTTTACCAGTGTGTTAAACTGTTGTAAGGAACCAGGGATTCTCTAGTCTGAAAAAAGGCGAAAACAGGAAAAGAAATGCAAGTACCTCTTTGAGGTATTTTTTGAAGTGAAACTTCTTAGGCGTCGATGGACGAGCGAGAATGGAGAGTAAAATTTCAAGGCCATGCAACGTTTTGGGCATTTTCGTTCCGCGAGAGAGAAAAAAGATATAACGTAGAGAAGAAGGAGAGAGAGAGAGCTATACCTTATTTATATCTTAGATACACTTTAGGCTATTTTCCCTGAGTTTTTCCTTGTGGTTGCTAATTTTTAGTGAGATACTGCCTACTTTTTGGCGCTTGTTTGTTGGTACAAACTTGTAGGAAATATATTTTTGGTGCCTACTATTTGGCATTATATTTCCTTGGTGCCAACTGTTTGGGGCGTTTTTTGTCCCAATTTTTTTGGGGGCTTTTTTTTTGGTGCCTACTTTTTTATTATTTCCGTTTCATGGCTAGGGCTTGTGCGTACTATATAGTGCTATCCATTCCGTCATCGGATTTATTGGTATTGCCTTGCGGTAATTTGTGACGTTGCTGCGGTCCTTGTGGTCCTGGAATCGCTGCGTTTGTGCGGGTGATAAACGCTCGGAGTAGTGGGCGTTGTTGCCGGCGTTTATCTACACCGGTCGACCCTTCTCCGTTTTTTGTAAATTTTGTTTATTTGTATTCTCTGCAAATGTTGTGAACTTATTTAGATATATATGTATGTATTCCTTCTCTCTGTCATTCTCGCTTGGGTCTCCCCCCATTCTTTGTCTGCCTTGAAAGTTTCACTTCTGTTATGTGTACTAGGCTACACGCACTTTTTTCTATTTCCATTGCCAACAGCAGCAGTGCGTCGATCAACTTGCTTCAACTATTGGTGATGCAGCACGCCTCGCTAAAGCGTATTTGGGCTGGATGAGTAATTTAAAAAAAAAAATACCAGTCTAACGGTTAGACGCGATAGAAGTGAAACCTTCCGTAAAACAAACTGAGAGAGAATGAGACGAAGGCAGCATTAGGAGCGGGATAATTATAGGTTCATTATAGTATTGCTATAAAGTTCATATTTTATTTTCTTCATTTTATTATTATTCATCCTCAATGTTTTCAATTTCAACAAATGATATGAGTGGCTTATGATAGCTAAAATATGATACAAATGCTTTGGTTTCGATGTTGTCAACATATCTTTGAAATACCGTGTCAATTGTTGTTTTTTTCTGTCGATATTCACGACACTTTTCTGCATTATTTTTCGGCATAATTGCGGTAAACATTTAAAAATGAAAATATTTACGAATATAAAAATACGGACGCAATACAGCACACGCGGTTGCTATTATGAGCGTCGTAGCGCGTATATTACACAGACGTACTAACATACACACAAACATTTGTAGGAGGCTTGGTTTGAATTTTTTATACATATGTATGTATGCTATACTATGGCCTAGCCTATGTACGTACATACATATTTGTGTTCTGAACTTCCAGCAAAACAATGCTTATTAATATACACATATGCATCTACATACAACCGCACACACCGGCCACTCACTTTATTCCTGTAAATGCGTATGTCTTCCAAAGCTAAAATTCTATGCCTAGCGACTACAAGAACAAAATGCATTAATAGGCGCAGGCGTAGCGGCCATCATCCTAGTTGCCATAGCGCTGAGTAGTCGCGGCGGCGCCGAACAGTTTCAACTATTGTACTGTGCAACAAAAACTCATCATCAAAAAATTGATTTATAAATTCGAGCTCATAGTTCTAAGAGCAAGCACTTTCATTCATAAACAAACATAAAACATAGCCATTTAGCTGATTTTTTCATGTAAAGGCCAAAAATGGTGATATTTTGAAATTGGGGGACATCAGAATTCGTTTTAGAGGTATGGTTCCCTCGGCAAAGTTTCTTAGGAAAAACTTTCCTTTGCTACCACGATATATTTGAATGGGGGGCGGAGGGGGAGGGGGCGTGGCACCACCCACCACGCCCATTAGAAAGAGCAAGGTCACACCATTATAACTGTGAAAGTCCCAACCTCCTAGGGTCCCTATAGAACCCCCAGGAGAAGTTTATAAATTAGGTTTTTTCCGACCACATTTGCAGTTTGTACTGAAATACAGCTGAAGAGAAGAGAATACAGCAGTCGAAAACCCAGCAAGCATTTAACTTAGGTTTTATAATTCATAGCTCTTATGAAAATGTTGTTTTATCGTAAAAGTTATGAGTGCCGATGGCGAAAATTTAGGCGATTTTTATTCCAAATTTTCAGTATTTGTAAAAATATTTGTTTTTGTAATATATACATATGTATATTTGAAAGCAAAAAAGCGCCGCAGGCGAAAATTTGGACTAAAAATCGCGCGATTTTTATTCCAAATTTTCAGTATTTGTAAAAATATTTGTTTTTGTAATATATATGTATATTTGAAAGCAAAAAAGCGCCGCAGGCGAAAATGTGGACTAAAAATCGCGCGATTTTTATTCAAAATTTTCAGTATTTGTAAAAATATTTGTTTTTGTAATATATATGTATATTTGAAAGCAAAAAAGCGCCGCAGGCGAAAATTTGGACTAAAAATCGCGCGATTTTTAGTGCAAATTTTCAATATTTGTGAAAGTATTTATTTTTAAATATTGTTTCTTGAGAAACGGTGCGTGTTCTTTACTTATACCTGAAAATATAAATTTACATAAAATAAAAACAATTTTGTAAGAATTTATTATATTTTAATATATATACATGTTTTATTGCTTCTATTAATCTTTTGAAAGGGTCCAGTTTTTGCAACTTATTGTTGCGTCTCCACATAAACTCTACAATCACATCGGAGAAGTTGCCAGTGTTGTTGTAGTTGTCTTTGCGGAAGAATTGTTTCACAACACGGCACTGCGACTCGATCCGCTGGGTATGTGTGCCATCTTCTGCCACAAAAGGGCTGACAGGATCGCTGTGGTTCACCTTTTGGTGAACGTACCCATACTCCGGCAGGGAGTCGTACGCTCGCCAGCAATCGGTACGAATGGTGGTGCCTTCAGTCACATGTTTTCTTATAAGCGGGATAAGAACCTCGGCGGATCTTACATTATCTGGGCACACCTCCAAACGAAGGTCTTCTTTCCCATCCTCTATCATGCCAAGTACCCAGTGTCCTTCGACTCTCTTCCCTGGAAAATATATGATAAGTCACAGATAATGTTGTTACAAATTTTGTCCATTATTAACCAAATTACCTTTGTTGTACTTTCGTTTTCCAAATTTGCTTTCATCAATTTGCACTATTTTTCCAACGCCGCCAATTCTCCCTTGAACTACTTGATTATCTAACTGGTATATTACCACAGCCTCCCTGCAGTAGCTATACCAGTCAGATATCGTTCGTGATGATAGTATGGTCCCATCCTTTACGAAATCTTCGCGCTGCACCGTTTCGTGAGGAGTGCGGTATGCAAAGCAAAACATTAGATAAAATATTCGCGGAAGATCTAACCGCGCGTTCTCAAACCAAGTGCCTGTGGCACGAGAGATATTTTTCTTCGATCTGCACTGGCCGCGAGAGCACACAAAGAATCCAACTTTGTTGTTGCCCATTTTTAACCGCATTTGCGTCTTATGTACAGCACACAACAACCCACTTTTCGTGGGTTCCCAATTCTGTAACCAGGTCTGTCAAGCTCCACATTGATTGGATTTCCCTCGCGCTTATTCTTTTTCTCACACCTGCACTGGTGGAAGGTACATCGTCATCTATTAAATTATCAATGTTATTAAACTCTTTGTTTGTTAATTTATTTATATTTACCAGAATAATTATTCATTTTGCACAAAATTGTTTTAATAAAAATATCAGCAGCCGTTTCACAGAAAAGATAAAGTAAATTTGAATCCCGTTAGAACAGTACCGTTATCGTTAGCCCAACAAACATTTAGGCAAGGTTTTAAAATTTATAAGTAAGAATAAGTATACTTTGAACATATTGAAAAAAGTGCAGAGTATCAACTCCAGATCTCTGAAAAAATTTAAAGTTGTCGTGTCTCCCTCGCGCAGGGCCGTTGACGTCCGGCGGCCTCCGGCCCAAGAACACGCTCATGATGATATAAACCTCAATCAATAGAATTCGTCTTCCTGGTACTGCAGTATAGTGGAACACAATTCTTTCTCTAACCACAGTATTATGAACTGTTGTTGTCATAATGTTTTTGTTTTTTATATTTTCTAAAATAAATAATGTAAGAATCAGTTTATTCGGGTTTATATTGTATATATCCCCTATAAATAATAAAAATAATAATATAAGAGTTATTCCCTTTAGGTTGACTGGGTTTTTCTCATTTCGCTTTGTTCTTCTCTCTCTCATCGTTCGTTTGACAGTTCGCTCCGCACATTTATTCTGCACGGCATTACAAACGTTTAGAAGAACATTTGTAATAATACAATTCTAATAGAATTTGTAGTATTATTTAGTGAAAATAGCATTAAATCAAATCTTCAATTTTAGACATTATAAGCAAATATATCGTGGTAGAAAAGGAAAGCTCAGCCGTTTCTTATTTTGATCCCTAGAATACGATTTTCATAGAGCAATGACCGATTTTTAAATCGACCCGTCCTACTGTAGATGCAATGCTGTGCCTATGAATGTGCGCTGTACCTATGAATGCGCGCTGGATTTCTTGAGAAATTTTACCGTATGTTTTGCTGTGGCGAGGCACATATGTACATACTCACAACATATATACATATATCCGCATATATACATACATATATAAATTCACAAATTTAAATTTGCTTATGCCATCCTTCTGTGTGCCTGGTAATGAAGCATTTTCTATACATACATATACATATATACGTATATCTTTTTTCTTCTTCTTTTTGGTGTCGCTTTTTCGTTTCACTTTTTCTCAAATCACTCCCAACGATTCTAAAGAAGTTTTCACTTCAAAAAGCCATTAAGTAATTTTCGATCATAAATATTAAATTTTAGTAGTCCATCAAAAAACCTTACAGGCAGCCCTCGTATTTGTAATCATCCTGTTCACTTTTGCTCTATAGTACATTTGGCTGCTTGTTCATTAGACTTCAATCAAAGCAATCAAATTCACCCAAAGACTGCCAATGAACGCTGGAAATAACTGAAATTCATCAAAGCATAACCGTCTCACCCTCAACGACATATATACACACGTGTGTGTGTAAATATATAGGAGCAGCATCAAAACTTCCCATCGATGAACTATTGCCGGTTGTGGAGACTTTTGGCTTGTAAACAAAACTCAGCTGTTTGAGCAATGCAACAAATTTGCTTTGTTTATTTATGCCTTGCAACACTGCAACATGTTGTAATACTCGCATGCTGGAAGCCAACATACGAACATGTTGTATGTTGAGGTTGTTGTTGCTTTACTGTGTGTTTGCGCTGCTGTTTGAAAGCCAACACACGAACATGTTGTATTTTCAAGGTATTGTTGCTTTGCTGTGTGTTTGCGCTGCTCGCTGCGCTGCTCGTTGTGCTTTTGCACTGCTTCTACCGGTTATTGTTGCTTTTGCAGACGCTTCTTGTAATGCTTTTTATTTGATTTTCTTTTTTTGTTTTATTTGAGGAAATGACAATATCCTGTGCGGATGATGCATGGTGAATATGTTGAATGTGGATGAGGGAGTGTATGTGTGTGTTTGTGTGGAGGAGGACCAGCGAAATAAAGGAATTCCTGTTGAGATGCAGAGGTGTTACCGTTTTTAATTTAATTAAATGCGAATTTTTGCACTTAGGGCTACTCCGCCAGTTCTGTGTTCTGTTGTTGTTGATCGTCTTGCTGGTTTTACGACTTCTTGTCAGTATTTTTGCTGTCGGTACTATCCGCTTCCTTTTTTCACGTTTTTTTTGCGTTATGCGTTGTTTTTAAGTTGTAGTGCAGTGCCTTGGCGGTTATTTGAAAGACTCAGAAAAAAATCAGTGACTTACCGGAAGCTTGCGATATACTTACATGCTTATATTATCTACACATACATACAGACATATATACATATATAATTTTTGGAGGTGTCAGCGCTTGGAAAAGTTAAATAATTTCCGGAAGTCTTCACAGCAAAAGTCATTTTCCATTGGAGGTATAAGCGAGGTAAGGTAATGCTTGCAACATAATTTGTGGCAATTATTCGAAATCAACAAATCAAATTAAATGCATAAGAAGCCTTAAATATAATTATAATTAACACGTTCCCTGTCCGCTGAGCCACATATGGTTCAGGAAACGTGCGCCTGATAAGCACTGATACGTTCCTGAGCCATATGTGCGTCAGGGGGTATATGAAACTTCTAAAGCAAATTATTCGACTGGACGTAACGGAACTGTACAGTTTCTGCACTGGACGTGCTGGTGCGATAATAAAGTAAAGAAAAACGCCGGGACATACAAAAAAATATTTTTATTTTACGCAGAAATCACAAATTATTTTTAATTATTTCTTATTACGACACTCCCAGGCTTATCCAAATCAGCAATCTCGGGGTCACGCCCTATGTAAATATCATAATTCCAGACAAAACCCTCTTCTGTGCACAGTTTATAGATTTTCAAGCCGTATTTATGAGCTTTTGATGGGTTGTATTGACGGAAAGATATCCTGCCTCTAAACGGAATCATCGACTCGTCAATGACGATACATTCACCAGGTGTTAGTAAGCTCATCCAGTTATTGGAAACAAGGTCCAAAAGTGGTTGTATAGACGTTCGTTTTGATCCCTCGGAGCCTCATTATCAACAAAGTGCCAGCAACGTAATACTGACGAGAACCGATTATATGACATGTTTACGTTGTGAAATATTGGACTTGTCGGTCAATTTTGCATTTTTGTATTGGGACAGGGAACGTGTTAAATATTAGGTATGCAACTAAGTTCTCGCTGTTTTTTGATGAAAATCATTCTCAAAAATGGTTACAAGTCATTTATTGAAAGAATTGCCCATCACTGGCAACAACTTTTTCCCATCTCTCTGGTAGATCTCGTATACCGTTGCGGTAAAACTGTTCATCCTTTGAGGCTATCCATGGATCAAGCCATTTTTTGATGTCTTCATATGAATGGAACCATGTGCCATCGATCGGAATAGGGGATAATCGGACGGCGTAATATCTGAAGAATATGACGAGTGGAGTAGGATTTCCCATCTCAGTGTTTCCAGCTGGGTTTTAAAGGGTTTGGTAGCATGTAGCCGAGCGTTGTTATGCTTTAGAATCTCTTTTTTACGCTTCTCCGCGTTTTGCGACCGCTTCTCGTGCAGTGCTCGGCTCAATCGCATCAATTGAAGTCGATACCGATCCCCAGTGATGGTTTCGCTTGGTTTTAACAGTTCATAATAAATAACACCAACTTGGTCCCAGCAAATACATAGCATAACCTTCGCAGCGTGAATACTCAGCCAAGGCGACGACGTAGAAGCATGACCGGGCAATCCCCATGACTTTATTTTCTTTGGATTGCTGTAATGAATCCATTTTTCATCATCCGCCATGATGCAATGAAGAAAACCCTTCATTTTTTGCCGCTGGAGCAGTTGTTCACAAGCGAAAAAAACGACTTTCAACATCCCTTGGTTTTAACTCATAAGGGACCCAAGTCCCCTGTTTCTGAATCATTCGCAGAGCATGCAATCGCTTGAAAATGGATTGGCGGGCAACTCCTAATACTGAAGCAAGCTCTTCTTGCGTTTGACACGGATCCTCATTAAGCAATGCATCCAATTCAGCGTCTTCGAAGGTTTTTGGCCTTCCTTCAACATTAAAATCATCGTCTTTAAAGCGACGGAACCAAACTTGGCACGTTGTTTCACCTAAAACAGCATCTCCATAAACTTTTTGTAGCTCTCGATGAGCTTCACCCGCCGTTTTTTTCGAATGAATGAGGAAAATCAACACTTCCCGCGAATGACGATTATTCGGCACAAAATCAGACATTTTTACAAAACCAAAAGTATATGATGCCAAAACAAATTCACTAATGTGTCGAAACAGTTTGTTTACCATACGTCTAAGCTTGGTTTATGACGTTTAGGTTATGTTATTATAGAATAGACTAACACTCACTGCTGGCTGCATCTATTGACAAACAGCGAGAACTTAGCTGCCCACCTAATATAAACATAGACATATACTAATTCGGGGCTTGCACTTTGACCTCATGACCTTTTGTGCCCTCTACTCATCGCAGTACCTCAACCAGACGCAGTTCCCTTCTTAAACTCAAGATTAGTAAACTCACCATAGCAGAGTTAATTAAGTATAAAAATCATTAATCAATCGTTTTTTTGTTTTTGTTTTTTTTTACCTTTAAATATTTTTGATTATTTCAGCCGATAAACCAAGATTTCTTTCTTTCTTTATGTGTGAGTTTTCCTATTTTTATTGTTAAGAGATGATTTAGCACCTCGCCCTGAGACCTCTCTTGTGCCTCCTCAATCTATTCAGAGTATTTTTTGAGCTCAACTTACGCAATAAATTTTAGTATTTGTTATTGGATTTATTTTCTCTTCTGTTAAAATATGTTTCCCCAGGTGTTTTTGCCGCTTATGCATCAGTGCTGGGCATGATGCCAAAATATGTTCAACAGTTCATCCTTCTCTCCACAACTTCAATTGGAGTATACTCCCAGGTTCTTCTTCTTCATCCCCTGTCATCATTCCTATCATCCCCGCTGGGACATAGGGCCTCAATGAGGTTTCAATTATAGCACCAATTCCATTACCGTTTGAGCTGATTTTTGCACCTCTGAATCCGACGGGCTTGCTGCCGAACCAGCTAGAGTTTCCACAAAAACGTGTGGTTACAGACTGCTTTTTCTAAAATTTCAATTCGCTCGAGAAAGGCTGAGTACAAGCCTATGGAAGATATGGTAAGCTCCATCTATAAGATAACCAGATAACATGAGAAGCATATGCCTTTTACAGCCGCTCGCTCTGAGACAGCCGCTGTAAGGCTTCGGGGAACCTTTAAATCATATATGACAAAGTAGATCCCCCAATCTCTCTCTCTCTCTCTCGTTAGACCTGCCCGTACCTCTCAAGCAGATTGGTTAACTTATCTTCAGTATAGTGACTCAGCTTTTCTAAAACCCAGCTTAGGTTAGGCTAGGTTTTTGTGGCAGTCGGCATAGAGTAGCCAACTCACTTAGACTATCTAGTAGAGTGGACCGAAAAAAGTTTTTTTAGGATCGAATTCTAATAGTGCGGAAAAGCTGCACTGTTAGATTAATAAAGTGTGTGCCCAATTTCAACCCAATCGAACGATATCTTCTGCCGCCAGCAGAGGCCTCAAGTATTAAAATTTCAGTTGCTATTCAGAAAAATTTAATTTTTTCTGGATAAGCTATCGGAGCTATTCGAAGTTCGAAGCGGAGTTCGCCAGGGATGTATTATATCGCCTGAGGAGACTTCCTCGGAGCAGCCTTAAGCCCTCTTCACAACCGTGTTCTTAAAGGAAATGGATTCCGCGCTTCATAGGGAAGCTAGGTCTGGTGAGTCTAGTAAATAAAATGGTTGGGTGTGTGGGAATTGTAGGTAACCATATCGAAACAGTGAAAGAATTTACTAACCTCGGTAGCAAAGTTGCCACGGGTCGTGGCACGGATGTAGAAGCTCCTGAATCAAAAAATCTAGAGACGCATTCAGCACGTTGTACCCTGTATGGCGAAACAACAACCGGAGCTCTAGTTTCTACAGATTTTACTTTGTCTTGTTTAAGTATGGAGGCTAATTTCACCGTATGCAGCCCAAGCAGACAATCATTTTGCAAACAACCCTTCTTCCTTATCCACCTACCGCATTATTGCCGTGCACGAGTTATTTCAAATCTTCATCGATTTGGGTAAAACTAAAGCATTGCTTATACCCGACCGATGAATTGATACTTCAGTATCTAGCAATTCAGCAATTCAGAGCAATTTATGATTACTTTTTCACTCGGCTCGTTGAACTTACTTTTACGGTCTTATGAATTGCGTTGCCAGCTAATCAATTTAAAGCTTCTGTAGTTAGTATATTTTCCTTTCTTGTCTGCAATTTTATAGTTCGTCTTCGGAATAATTCAGTTGTTACTCACTGTCCCATTCTTTTGGAAATATTAGCTTTCAGGGAGCATCCCTTACGCTATCTGCGTTGGGTCTCAGTGTTTTGTGTAGATGTTCCTTTGACTAGAGTCTTATCTAAGTTAAAGGGTGTTCCTGGTTTGGATCCTTCGCTGCCTTGTGGAGCTGTCTGTAACCTACTATAAGATAATTTTGAAATAATATTAAGTAATTTTCTATTTGTGAAACAACATCGCGACGTATGCCACAAATAGGAGGAGGAGCTCGGCCGAACACTTAACAGAAGTGTCCGCGCCAATTATTTAAAGGGTGGTTAAGTTTCAAAGGCCGGTGTTTTGAATGAAATACCATTTTTTTTAAGAAATTATTGTCGTTTCAGTTTATTATAATAATATTGGTATGGCTCAATTACGCATGGAATAAAATATCGGTCAAATGGCGATGACGCTGAGGCATAATTGAGGTTCTATGCCGTTAATGTGTCGAATTATCTCATTCTTTAGCTCTTGAATTGTTGCTGGCTTATCGACGTACACCTTTTCTTCCAAATAACCCCAAAGTAAGAAGTCCAACGGTGTTAAATTACACGATCTTGGCGGCCAATTGACATCGCCGCGACGTGAGATTATTCGGCCAACAAATTTTTCGCGTAAAAGAACCATTGTTTCGTTAGCTGTGTGACAAGTGGCACCATCCTGTTGAAACCACATATCGTCCACATCCATATCTTCCAATTCAGGCCACAAAAAGTTCGTTATCATCTCACGATAGCGAACACTATTCACAGTAACTGCCTGACCGGCCTCATTTTGGAAAAAATACGGCCCAATGATGCCGCCGGCCCATAAACCGCACCAAACACTCACTCTTTGCGGGAGCATTGGTTTTTCGGCAATCACTCTTGGATTATCATTCGCCCAAATGTGGCAATTCTGCTTATTGACGAATCCACTGAGGTGAAAATGTGCCTCATCACTGAAGATGATTTTCTTCGATAGTTGGTCATTCACTGTTGCCATTTCCTGCAACCATTCTGACCATTGACGACGCTTGAAATGGTCAAGAGGCTTTAGTTCTTGAGTCAATTGCACCTTGTAAGCGTGTAAACGCGAGTCTTTATGCATAATGTTCATCAACGACGAGCGTGAGAGGTGCAATTGTTGGGCACGACGACGAGTTGAGGTGGGCGGCTCTTCAACCACACTATAGCACACAGCAGCAATATTTTCTATTTGCTCAAACTTTTGCACAATTTTTCCGATTATACGCACATTTAGACGATTAAATTGATCGAAAATATCACGAAGTGCGCGATATGCATTTTGATTTGAACGCCCGTATTCATAATAAGCCTGAATAACTTAAATACAGAAAAAACTTGACGTTTAGGTGTGGTTCACATTCAACATCGGCCCTTAAAATTTAACCACCCCTTATTTATTTTTTTATTAAGTAGTTTTGTTCTATAGTCAGTAAGAATGTTTTTCATTCGGAGGATGGTTCCATATGTAGAAGTCCACGCAAGTGGGGAAAGTTACTGATCGCCATTCACTTGGGAGTGGCCAGGACGATTCTTCTGCATATGGTTCAAGCAGCTCACAACTCCCGGGATTAGCCCAAGTATCCTCTGGGTAGCTTCCGAACACCCGTTCGGGAGTGAGCTAAAGTGAGAAGGCGAAACATTCCAGGATAGCTGGTTGTGCGCTGGGTTTGGGACCCGCCACTTAAAAACCTCCCCCCAATGAAAATATATACAAAGCCTCGGATGAGAACTTCCAACACTGATGACGACCCCTGCAAACGAACTAAGGAATATGATTTGAGGGTATGCACCTGGAATGTCCGGTCCCTTAATGGGGAAGGTGCCTCTGCCCGGCTGGTTGATGTCCTCGTGAGAGTAAAGGCTAACATCACTGCCATCCAAGAGATGCGATGGACGGGGCAAGGAAAGAAAACCATAGGACCTTGCGACGTCTACTACAGCTGCCATGTAAAGGAGCGCAAATTCGGTGTCGGATTTGTTGTGGGACAGAGACTTCGTCGCCAAGTACTGTCGTTCACTTCGGTGGACGAGCGTCTCGCAACAATCCGCATCAAAGCCAGATTTTTCAACATATCGCTAATTTGCGCCCACGCCCCGACGGAAGAGAAGGACGATGCGACCAAAGATTCCTTCTATGAGCGTCTGGAACGTTCCTATGAGCACTGTCCCCGCCACGACATGAAAATCGTGCTTGGCGACTTCAACGCCAGGGTGGGCAAGGAGGGAATTTTTGGTCCCACAGTCGGAAAATTCAGCCTGCATAACGAAACATCCGGTAACGGACAGAGGCTGATCGACTTCGCCGGGGCCCGAAACATGGTAGTCTGCAGCACCAGATTCCAGCATAAAAATATACACCAAGCTATTTTATATATTAGATGTACGTACGATCCGAGGACCCAACATCGACTCGGATCATTACCTTGTTGCAGCCAAACTGCGCACACGCCTCTGTGCAGCGAAAAGCGTCCATCTAACTACGCAAAGAATGTTCGACATCGAAAAGCTGCAATCACAACAGACAGCCAGAAGATTCGCCACTCGACTCTCACTCTTGCTCTCAGAGAGTACTGCCCAACAAACCGGCATGCACGAGCAATGGAGCAATATTTCTCGTTCTCTACGTACCGCCGTCGAAGAAGAAATCGGATTCCGGCGAGCCCGAAAAAACAATTGGTACGACGAGGAATGTCATGCTGCCGCCGAAAGAAAAGATGCTGCCTATAGAGCCACGCTGCGATCGGACGCAACGCGAGCCATGTGGGATCGCTACAGAGAGCTAAGAAAAGAAGAGAGACGTATTATTCGACAGAAGAAACGAGAGGCCGAAATACGTGAGTGCGAGGAGCTTGAGATGCTGGCCAATAGGAACAACGCCCGAAAATTCTACCAGAAAGTTCGGCAGCTTACAGAAGGTTTCAAGACCGGGGCGTTTTCCTGTAAGAACAAAGACGGCGATCTGGTGACCGACATCCAGAGCATTCTTAAATTATGGAGGGAACACTTCTCGAACCTACTTAATAGTGATAGCTGCGCATGTCAAAGAGAATGTGATGATCCCGATACCCCAATCGTTGACGACGGAATTGACGTTCCGCTACCCGACCATGACGAGGTGAGAATAGCGATAACGCGGCTAAAGAACAACAAAGCCGCGGGCGCCGACGGACTGCCGGCTGAGCTATTCAAACATGGCGGCGAGGAGCTAGTAAGGTGCATGCATCAGCTCCTATGCAAAATATGGTCGGATGAAAGCATGCCTGCCGATTGGAATTTAAGTGTGCTCTGCCCAATCCATAAGAAGGGCGATCCTGCAATTTGTGCCAATTACCGCGGGATTAGTCTACTAAATATCGCCTATAAGGCTCTAGCGAGCGTATTGTGTGAAAGGCTGAAGCCCACCGTCAACCAACTGATTGGACCTTATCAGTGTGGCTTTAGACCTGGAAAGTCTACCATCGACCAAATATTCACGATACGCCAAATCTTGGAAAAGACCCATGAAAGGAGAATCGACACACACCATCTTTTCGTCGACTTCAAAGCTGCATTCGACAGTACGGAAAGGAGTTACTTGTATGCCGCGATGTCTGAATTTGGTATCCCCGCAAAACTAATACGGCTATGCAAGATGACGTTGCTCAACACCAGCAGCGCCGTCAGAATTGGGAAGGACCTCTCCGAGCCGTTTGATACCAAACGAGGTTTCAGACAGGGTGACTCGCTGTCGTGTGACTTCTTTAACCTGATGTTGGAGAGCATCGTACGAGCCGCAGAACTTAATCGCTCAGGCACAATATTTTATAAGAGCGTACAATTGTTGGCGTATGCCGATGATATTGACATCATCGGCCTTAACAACCGCGCTGTTAGTTCTGCCTTCTCCAAACTGGATAAAGAGGCAAAGCGAATGGATCTGGTGGTGAACGAGGACAAAACGAAGTACCTCCTGTCATCAAACAAACAGTCGGCGCACTCGCGTATCGGCACCCACGTCACTGTTGACAGTTATAATTTCGAGGTTGTAAAAGACTTCGTTTATTTAGGAACCAGCATTAACACCGATAACAATGTCAGCCTTAAAATCCAACGTAGAATCTCTCTTGCCAACAAGTGCTACTTTGGACTAAGTAGGCAATTGAGTAGTAAATTCCTCTCTCGACGAACAAAACTAACACTCTACAAGACTCTCATCATGCCCGTCCTAACGTATGGCGCAGAAGCTTGGGCGATGACAACATCGGATGAAGCGACGCTTGGAGTGTTTGAGAGAAAGATTCTGCGCAAGATTTTTGGACCTTTGCACGTTGGCAACGGCGAATATCGCAGGCGATGGAACGATGAGCTGTATGAGCTTTACGACAACATATACATAGCGCAGCGAATAAAGATCCAGCGGCTACGTTGGCTGGGTCATGTCGTCCGAATGGATACAAACGCTTCGGCACTGAAAGTATTCGATGCGGTACCAGCTGGTGGTAGTAGAGGAAGAGGAAGGCCTCCTCTGCGTCGGAAAGATCAGGTGGAGAAGGACTTGGCTTCACTTGGTGTGTCCAATTGGCGCCGGTTAGCACGAGAAAGAAACGACTGGCGCGCTTTGTTAAACTCGGCCAAAATCGCGTAAGCGGTTATCGCGCCAATTAAGAAGAAGAAGAAGTAAATGATTAATAAGAAAAGTGCATATGAATTTTTAATCATAATAACCAAATAGAACTGTTTAAACCAACGACCTGTTATTTAATTTTTCGGTACTAAAAAATCTGGCCATAGAGCAAAGTATAATTTTTAAGTTTTTAAACAAGAGTTTTTCTCATAATAAAATAACATTTATTCTCAACTTTTTTTTTATTGCCATTCAACAAATTTGCGAAATTTTCACTTTTCATCTAACCTTTGCTTCATCAAAATTATTCACCTGTGTTTTGGTTTAATTTATTTGCTAAAAAGGGTACCCTAAAGCTCCCTATGCGTTTGTTACAGAAAATTTTGCGTGAAAACAAAATATACATATTTCGCCCTTCCCGTTGTTTATTCCGACTTATGAGTTTTTGTTTCCGTCACTAACATCGCATGGCAGTCGGCTATTGTGAGCTCAGTCACATATGCGTACATGCGTATCCGTCTACATACTTAAATGTGTATATGCGGATGCATACATACCCTGCAGTAACAAAATTGGTAAAACCTCTTAGAGGGTTCGGAGACAGCAACTGGTGAAAAAAGGATGAGAAGTGTGCTAGTTGGTACTCGATTTACTTAATCTGCATTACCGTCTTTTTATGCTAATGTTATGATTGCCAAAGCACAACAGTTTACCCTCAAACGTGCCTCTCTTCAAATAGCGTCGGGACCTCGTGAGCCAACTGTGGCTTCTATTGCCGTAACTTAGTTTAGGCTAGAACTTCTTCCTTCATACACAGCCAGGAAGAGCAAAACTTAAGCCTGTATTAAATTCATTATTTAAGTTCAATTAATACTATGCTGCTTTCCTAAGGGAAGACCCGTTTGTTAAAATTAAGAAGAATTCTTCGAGCTCAAGAACGCCAGGCAATGAAAGAAGTACTGGTGTAAGTTCACTGCCCTACTGGTAAGGGTAGTGTTAGGTTAGCGTTGGTTGTCTCAGACAAGACACTCGCTGGTCCTAAGACCCATGGTGATAACTGTATTTGATATCCATCGCCTAACTAAGTTGCTTAAACCACTTAGATATTTTCAAAAAGTTAACTATGTAGTCCCTCCAGTGAAATATGCAATTTGCAAATTTCCCAGGTCTTCAACGAAATAATCGCCAAGATATTTGGCACGGCTTCATTGAAGTGCAGGACATTCACCGAAGGTGTTGTACTGACTCCATTTCTTCTTCATCCCAACAACTTCTGCAGAAATCATTGTTAGGTTAGGGTCTCAATTGTGTAATGAGCCGTTATAAGACCTTTGCTAATGCTGGTAGTTGATCTGTTGAATCCAAGTAGATTTGATGTCCTTTTAAAATTTAGTTTTGACCTGAGCGCTTTGGATATCCTGCAGTCAGGAGCGTAGGAAGCGTAGTGTTAAATACATTCGATCAACTCTTTCCCACGGCAGTAATTAAAAAAAATCCTTTAGCGAAAGGATATATAACTGCATTGGGTAGGGATCAGCACTCCAAAAAAGTAGCAGTTTGTATCTTCTCTTATCGAAAATAGGCAAAATCTGGTTTGTTATTCCGTATGTGAGTTTTGCTGTGCCAACTTTTGTTTCCCTCTTCAAGTAATTTTTTTTAAGTAAAGCATTTTGTGAGCGATATGCATATGTAGCAGACATGTTACTTTCCTCTCCAAATCACAAGCTCTTCACTTACGTAGGATATGCTCATTTAGAACTTGTTGCATTCGAGCCCCATTCTCGATGATCATTCGCTGCTGATTTTCAGTGATTTTATAGCAGCTTGGCTAGTACAGTCACTCTCATACGCCATATCACAACTTGTCATTTTTTCTACATACTGCAAAAAAATATAATAACCAAGAATATTCGGGTTAAAATGATCTCTCCAAGAAATCAGCTACGACTTCATTTATGCTTAACATTCATCATCATCATCATCGTTTGGTGCGTTTGGTGCTCTGTATGTGCTTTGACCGGCTGATAATATTGTTTCTGATAATATTTATTTCCCTGCCCTTCTCAACAGAGTTGGCTTTAAAGTTTCTAATAGAAATCTGTGTCACTTTGATATTTTTAGTATCGGCTTAAGCAAATTTGTTTCTTAGACTTAGATTTGCTTGGGTATGCTTTTCGTAATGCTGGATATCATTTTTGTACCAATTCAATTTAATTGCATATATAATCAATGTAACTTATTCCTAAACATTTTTAATAGGTTAGGTTAGGTTAGGTTAGCCTGGCTGACAACAAGCCACGCATAGACCTCTTGGCCCCTAGCGATACCAGATGGAGACCGACCTTTATGAATACCTAAAGTAGACATCATGTAGGATGTCAGCGCTTTTGGCGAAGTTAAGCAGAGCTGGGAGATCCGCGTTTGAGACGTCCTCCAGAACCTCAGACAATGAGGCTCCCAGGCATTTTAGACGCGTTTTTTATAATGCCAGACAAACGCACAGAAGGTGTTCTAAAGTTTCCTCAACATCCTCTCTGCATTTGTCCGTGTTAGCAATCCCTATCTTGTACGCATGTGCAGCCAATAGATTATGACCTGTTAGCATACCTATGATAGTTCTGCAGTCCTTTCGCGAGAGCCTAAGTACGAATTGAGTCAGTTTCTTCTCGTTAGTTCTACCTATTGACTTTTGCTGTTTTGCATGTGGTCAGATTAGTCCACCTAACTTCCACTCGCCTCTTCATGTAGTCGTCCATTTCATTTATATTATATTTAGCGCTTTTGGTATGTCGTTCTTTTGTTCAAAAGGTAGTGTAAGTCTAGCAATTTTTGCTATCTCATCTACAATTTCGTTCCTCATAATGCCTTTGTGACCAGGTACCCAGTAGATATGCAGCCTACTGTTTGCGGCTAGCCTTTCTATGGCCTCCCTGCTCCGTCGAATGTTTTTGGACTTAATACAATATGAGCTTATTGCTTTTATTGCTGCTTGACTGTCCACGTATATATAAATTATTGAGTTCTTTCTTGTTCTAGTGTAGACTAGCTCCGCGGCTTTCCCCACAGCAAAAACTTTCGCTTGGAAAATGCTGCTGTGGTCTGGCAGCTTGATAGGCTGCCTTATCCCTAGTTTTGAGCAGTAAATACCCGCTCCCATTCCGTCTAAAGTTTTAGAGCCGGCTGTATAGATGTGAAAAGTTCTATGGTCAGGCTTCATGCCATAAGGACAATATGTGGCATGCTGAGTATCATTTCCAGCGCCGCCGTTGGAGTGGTTTTCATCGCTCCTGTTCTGTGCATAACAGCGTGTCGTTGAATCCTTTCCAGTGGCATTAAGTATGTCAGTTTTCTTTTAGCAGTCCACCATACTAAGGCCCCATAAAGCAATATCGGTCTAACTACTGCCGTGCAGCTCCAATTTACTGTCTAGTATTACTCCGAGGTACCTTGCATGATCTTTGAGAAGTAGTTCGTTGTTGCTTAGCTTCGGGAGGTTCCACGTCGGGACCTTGTACTTCCTGGTAAAAAGTACCATGCCCGTTTTTCCTGCGTTTATCCCTAGCCCTGCGTGAGATGTCCATTGGTGTACCGTTTTAAGTATGTTATTCATCACATTACATCTTTAATAGTCTGCAACTATTTTTATTCCTTAGTCTAAATAAATATGTGAATATATATTGCGCCAATACTCTACCTGAATCAAGATTGATAGACGTTAAGATTTGTTTAAATTTGGTATTCGCTGCTTAAGAATTTCAAAAAGAAACTTTTCAGAACTATTTTCAAAGTTCAGCACTTCAGTTGCCACTTCGTAGGATATCGTTTTGTAAAATACACTTAAAAGTATTGCGTGGAGATAAGCAAAAATCAGTACCAACCCCATAAGGTCCAGTTTGATACCAGTTCCAAACGAGTTCAATTTGCTGCAGTACTGCAGGGCACATTTGTACTTGCTTGTTTTTATATAATTTATGAGTGAAGCTGCGTGTAAAATTGTTGTCAATACATTTGCTTGATTAATGCAGAGGTTTTGTTGCTCATTAAATGCGAGATTCCAAAGACAGTTAGTAAGTATTGTTTTTCTAACATAATTTGAACAAATAGAAATATTCATACAATAAAAATTGAAATATTTGCGTTCAAACGTTAATTAAAATATAAATATATATTTATTTTTAATTTTATTTTTACTCACTTTATTATAAGCGGATGCGTAGGCTTTCAACAGTGCATCGTTTTTGCAGTTTTATTTTTCCACGCACCTGAAAGTATACTTTGTTTATTGCATGTGAGATGCTCTAACGCTACTACTTTGTTGTGTTTGTGATTTCAACGAGTAGTAAAGGTGTGAGAGGGGTGAGTAAATAGCTGCTTGTATATGAATGCATATTTTGATGTATTTGCGCAGGTGTATGGAGAAAATTCTTTTTGTAAAAATGTTAGTAATTCATACAACTCGTATGCCGAACAAATAACAAAAATAAAAAAATTGTAAGTCAATAAGCCGACGCAAATTATTGCCTACCACGTTTCATTCCACAACCAAATTCATATCAGAGGTGGAAATTAGATGAGATAAGAGAAAGGCGGATCCATGCACATTTAAAAAAAGAGCGCTCAGTTTAATGGAAACGTAAAGGGATAGCTGAGAAAATTTGTAAAAATATTGTGTGGGCTTGAGGCCAACGCGAAGGGTATGATACTTATAGAGTCAATGAAGTTACTTACCTGGGTAAGACTCTGTCTGAATTTGAAATCTATTTTAGAAACTATTAGTGCAAGGAAAATCCGACGCAATCGTCAATTTACTTGACTACTTTCGCCATATTCAAATGCTAATCGCGCAAAATCTCGACGCAATCTTAGTCTACTCACAGAATATACACCGATAAAGCCGATAAACTTACTTGCTCGAGCGTTACAGTATTTATTGTAAATTTTCATCAAAATTTAAGACTTTTTAATTAAAATAAAAAATAAGTATACCAGCGAAGCTCATACGGCTTTGCAGAATAACGTTCAGCAACACAACCAGCTCCGTCAAGGTAGGAAATAACCTCTCCGAGCTATTCAGTACCGTTCGAGGTTTCAGACAAGGCGATCCACTGCATTCAACCTCTTCAACTTCGAGATGGAAGGGGTGCTCCGAAAAGCAGGTGTTCATCGTAATGGCACTATTTTCTACAAATGTGTCCAGCTCCTTGACTACGCCGATGACATTGACATTATCGGCCGCTGTAAGCGACATGTCACCGCTGCGTTTTCTGCTATCGAAAAGGAATCATCACGAGTGGGTCTGGCGGTGAACGAGGGTAAAACGAAGTATATGCTGTCTACAACGCGGAACACACGGCGTGTAGGAACGCACGTCATTGCGGACAACTATACCTTCGAAGTTGTGCCAGAATTTATTTATCTTGGCACCACCGTTAACAGCAACAACGATATCAGCCTGGAGATCAAACGGAGAATCACTCTTGCTAATAGGTGTTACTCCTGATGGAAAAAATAATGAGATGGCGCCTATCGTGGTGCCGTTGCTTTGCGCTCAGCGAATTTGACAATGAGTTGCGTTGTTTTAGCACCAGTATGGCCAGATTACCATTTTCGTAACTTGATTTAGCATTTTTTTTTTGTTATTTAGTCTCGGAGTTTTAGTTCTTTCTTCATGACATTTTTCTAGCCTGTTCTAATTAAAAATAATGTTTATAATTTTGTAAAATATACAGTTTTTAAAAATTAGTTCAATATTTCACTCAATTTTATTTAGCTTTACTTTTTTTAAAATCTGGTAGCATTGCCCGCGATTGTAGTTGTTGCTCGTGTTCTTCTGCTTAGAGCAGTCAAATCTCTCTCTCGCTATTGTAGTGTTGCCTAGCTTTGGATATATTGTAAAAATGCACTAAAATGCCCATTTAAAGAAAATAAAACACGAAATTTTTATTGAATTACTTCAAGAACTTTATATGCGTGACAAATTGTCTTTAGAATGTGCGTTTTTTTAAATAAATGTGTTATGCTTACATATGTACAATTTAATTTATGAGTTTTTTTGTTAGGCGAGACTCTTTTGTTAAGGGAACGACTTTTTTGCTATATTTGAGGTTATGTAACTAGATAAGGTACTCTTTTTGTAAAAATGTCAGTATGGTTTCTTGATGCCCTATGTCCCACTAAGGATTGATGGCCGAAAGAAACGATTACACCTCTATGGTTTTAATTCGCATTCAGTAAGTTCAAACGCTTTTTAAAATGTGTAAAAAGGTTTTCAATCTTAAGAACAGTTGAGAGCAGAAGATTTAATATTCTTGCATAACCTTAAATGGAGCCAAAAATTAAATTTGCACTTTCAAATTATCAAATTTTATAAGAGTCAAACGATTTTCATTAGCACTTAAATCTTCTCAGAGTGACCTTTTTTAACCTTTTTTTGTTTATTAATATGGTTTTTTTAACTTAAAGTTTCGGTAGCTTTAAATTAAAAAAAAAAGAAACAAACACGAAACTTCAAAATTTTCGCATTTTGGGTATAAAAAAACACTAAATTTAATGTGAAGAGCAAATGGTTGGCAACACTGCACAACTCGGAAAAACGTGACGTCAAGCACTCTTGATGGGCGCAATCTTCTTTCTATCATTCTTGGGTGTTACTATGGGCTAAGTAAGCAATTGAGTAGTCGAGCCCACTCTCGCATGACCAAACTGACACTTTACAAGACGCTCATCATACCCGTGTTGCTTTATGGCGCAGAGGCATGGGTAGTGTCACAAAGCGATGCAGCCGCTCTTGGGGTGTTCGAGAGAAAAGTTCTTCGTAAGATCTTGGTTCTGTGCGCGTTGGCGAAAACTACCGTTCAAGAATAAACCACGAGCTGTACCGTTCAAGAATAAACCACGAACGTAGTTCAACGCATGGCCATCCAACGCCTGCGTTGGCTAGGGCATGTCGTGCGTATGGATGAAGAAGCTCAAGCACAGAAGGTGTTCGAGGGCGAGGTCCAAGGGAGCCGACGCAGAGTAAGACCATTGCTCCGGTGGAAAGACCAGGTGGAGGAAACCCTATGCTCGCTTGGTGTATTGAATTGGAGAAGACGCGAGCGGAGCAGAGGCGCCTGTGAGCTAGTGAGGTCGGCCGTAAGTCGGTAACGGGTTGTTATGGGCACCTAAGTAAGTAAGTAATCAAAATAAAAAATAAGTATACGTATTCATGGTGTTTGTTGTCATTATAAATTTGACGTATTCACTTTTTGTAACTTCTACATATTCTTCAAAATGTATTCGTTAAGTGTGAGCTTGTGGAGGAAATTGTGCGCAGAAAGCAATCAAATTGTCATTTGCCGCACAATGGCATAGCACAATCTTTCCACAAATTTTCCTAAAAGTGTTAAAAAAGTTCAATAAAACCTTGGCGGTGGAACGAAGGCCTGGAAGTGGAAGAAAAAAGGAGTTGTGTCGCTGTCAATAGCCAAAGAAGTGGTGCCATTATTCCGAGAAAATCTTGCCTTTCACTTAGAGATGCTGTAAAACAGGTCCATATATCGAAAGCTTACGTCCGAAAAGTGCACAAAAATGAAGGTTTACCATCATATAAAAAGATTGTAGCATTCAATCGAAATGAAATAATGACACAAAATAAGAGTGCTAAAACACGTACGCGAAAATTTTACAGTCACGACATATATAAATATGGTTGTGTTGTTATGGACGATGAAATATACGCCAAAGTGGAGTTTAAGCAGATTCAGGACGCTGGGTTTTATACTGCAACGAAGGGAGGAGGACTTCCAGGTGCCTTTAAACTAAAAATGTTGCACAAGTTCCCAGAAAAATATTTGATTTGGTAAGTCATCTGCTAGTGTAGTATGAAAAGCAAAACGTTCATTGCCACGGACACTAAAAATAAAGAAATCTATTTGAAGGAGGGTTTGCAAAAACATTTGCTATCATTCATAAAAAAACATAAAAGCTTAGTCCTGCTTTATCATCGTGCCATTATAGCCCTCTTGCCATGAACTGGTATGAAAACCAAGGGATAATATTATTCAAAGGGACCACAACCTACCCATGGAAAAATGATGGAGGATTGTTGAATAAAAAATTGCTAAAACTGATAAAAGGAATTAAAAATGAGTCACAGCTTAAAATTAAAAGGTTGTAATATTTCGCATAGGATTGAAGCAAAACAAGCGGAAACATTTTGGGAAATATATTTTATTATTCAGAACTTTTTAAAATCCATCTGATTTCAAATATACATCTCCTCTTTTCACAAATCAGTGCGCGAGGTAAAATCCTCAAGACATATTCATGATTTTCAACAAAGAAAATTAAACCCAGAAAAGTCAACGACCAACAATTCACCCACAGAACCCAAGATAAATAAAAGCGCACCCTTAAAAAGCCAACTAAGGCAGCCATGAAAAGGAAACACAACAACAACAAAGTATAATATTAATGGTAACTCTCAACTCTATGCAGTTCCTTTGCATGTCAATGTAAGGAGTTGACAGTAAAGAGGGAATTACAAAAATAATACTAAAAAATTGCAACAACTAATAATGCCACATGCACCGGGATGGTGTTGCTGCGAAAAGTGTGGCACTTTTTAACAATGCGCCTTCACCGATGCTTGAGGGTCGAGTGGAAAAACATTAGGTGTTTCTTTTTAAGTGAATGCGGAACTGAAAGTAGCAGTAGAGGGAAGCTAGGAGTGTTAGTTTTGAAGCTTAAAGGAGCCAAAGTGTGCGGGCAACGCAAACTCATTTTACACTAGCAACTCGCTGTTACAGGGCGCGCCGTATAACGAAGCTCATATGCAGTTTTTATGTACGTAATAAGGCGGGGCAATTACCAATACTGATTTTCAATAGGAAAATTTCGGGATTTGTTTTTAACTATAAAACTATATACTGCTGAGAAGTAGAAAAAATGACTGAAAGCTTTCGAAGTTACCCGATAAATTGAAGCTACGAATACTCGAATAATTAAATTGAAGCAGAGATGACACATTTCTATTAGTTTTTGATAGGTGTCAAAGCAAAGCAAATACGCATTGGTCCAAAACCTCATATATGAAATTGTTCATATTGAATGATATACACAAGGTGGCGCAAAACTAATCACCCTACCGGAAGATTCAAAAATTTATGCAAATGGCGTCACACGTCAATCATATTTGATACTTGTGAACCAGTCAGCTGCAGTATATCAACAGTCAAGCCATGGAGCGTGTAAAGATTTGCTCAAATTAAAGATTTCCATCCCTCAAAATCATTTATTTTATTTAGTAAAAAAGTGATTCGAAATTATATTTGCAAAATCATCACTCGTCATCAGGCCGCGTTACAACTCGATGCGAGCTTTAGCTTCATCAGCCCGTCTTCTCCATGTTCACACGATTCAAAGCAACATACCTCCAGCTATTGTATATACTTTCAGTTGCCTGATATCTTCTATAACTTCGCCGAATCATCGTTTCCTAGGCCTTCCTTTACCTCTGGTGGCCAGTGGGGGTACTTTTGGGGACGTTCCTTACTCATGCGCATGACCTGGCCTAACCATTGGAGTCACTGCGATTTGACGAACTTAGCGACATATTCTCCTTTGCAAATTCGTAGCAGGTCCTCGTTGTTTCTGATTCTGTAGCAACCATCCTTAACCCCTGATCTAACAGCTGCGCGAGCGTAGTCTGGATTTTAGTAGTTTCATGTCGGCATAGAAAGCTCTGTCGAGCTCAAGTCGATCTTGAATGCAGTCCTGGCTGCGAAACTCATTTCATCAATTGGTTAATGGGTCAAAAGAAACTTTGGGGCAGATAATTACTTTTTAACTCAGTTTCTCTCGGGCCACGGATACTTCCGGAGATACCTATACTGCATGGGTAAGATAACGACCGCAAGTGCATATACTGCGAAGCGCTGAGCGATGACGCTGAACATACGTTTTCTAATTGTGACAGATGACTCGCGGAAAGAGATGCTCTGAAGAATCAGATTGGCAACATCAAGCCGAGCAACAAAATCAACAAAATGCTCGAAAGTGAGGACAGCTGGAATGCGGTAAAGAGATACATACATCGAGAACGTACCACGGAAAAAGGTAAACCTCAACGCAATGCAGCAAAGCGCACAGATAGAGACGCAAGAAGAGAAGCCTACGGCATGAAAGCTGGTTGACCCAGACGTGGGTGAATAGAATTGGCCCTTTATGGATGCCGGTTTGATCCCTGCTGAAGTAATGCAGAAAGTAGTCCCGGAAAGGGTGTCACCCCAAAAGAAGAGGAGGGATTGTTTTAGTGACTACACCAAACAACGCAAGGGACGAGAGTCGCTGTAAGCGCGAAAGCATTTTGAACCCTACCTCACCCGAAAAAAGGGTATATTTTCAGGCTTCTGCCTTTCGACATCGCGTGCAATTTTTATGTATTTGGTCTCATCGGCCCGAGAGCTTTTGTTTTTGTTTCAATACTAGAGAAAAATTCATCCATGTGCCTTCGATTTCGAGCGAGGATGGCTATCACGGCGGGATAGAGGATCGGATTTCACAAAGTTGTAGTAGCATTAGTGCAAAAGCGAATTGAACACAGTTGTTGATAAGGTGTCTCCTTGTTTGACATCACTTTCGTTGGCAAAGTGCTCCGAGGTTGACTGTTGTACAAGAACTTTTCCTTTGGTGTTATCATGTTAATCGTAATAGTGTTTTGCTTTTTCAAAAGCAAAATTGGCTGAGTAATTTTGCGCCACCTTGTACAATTTAACAACTTTGAGCCATTTTTTTTGCATTTACTTTTGTTTTTATAAAAACATAGAACATTCTACAACAACAAGCAGATAACACAAAATTCAAACTTTGTATAAAATACACAAAAATTTTAAAACTAACAAAAAATTGCATCAAAATTTCCAATTCAATCCAGAAAGAATTGTTTATGCAATTTATATGGGTATGCAAAATTTCTGGGTATACAATAATCTCAGTCATGTGATTTAAATGCTATTTACCGGTATTAAATTTGACGTTTACTTACTTGGCCGTAGTAATCCGTTACCAAGTTACAGCCTGCCGAATAATGGCTCGCTAGTTGTCTCTATTTTCCGCACACCTTTTCCAGTTTCTTAAGCCACGAGAGGCGAGATCATCTTGAACTTAGTCCTTCCACCGCACACGAGGACGTCCTCTTCCCCCTCGACCGCCCTAATTACCGTTTAAAACGCTTTCTTGATCGGAGTAGTTTCTTTCATTCGGACGACATGACCCAGCCACTTTAGTCGCTGCAGGGTGACTCGTGTTTTTACGCTAGATGTGTCGACATTCTATGCGAATTCACAGCCATATAAATTCATCCATTCTTGACTTCTTCCTAAATACGAAAATGCTAATAAGCTGTCGTGCCATCGACCGAGCTAAATAGGAGACGGACAGAGTAGCGTATGAAGAGTGATCACGTGCGGGTAGGTGAGCTAAGACTTCTCATTTTAGTGCTTCGAAGTACGTCTTCGCCAGCTTTTGCAACATCAGACCGAGCATTAGAATGCTGGTGGATAACTTTGTGTACGAGTCTTTAGACTCCGTCCCTATTTATGATATCTAGAAAAACCTACATTTCGGGATCCCGAAAATTCTAAATACTAATATTAAAATACCTATTAAATGTGCACAAACGTCCTTCGTAAGCTCTTAGTAAGACGTTTTGCAGGAATGGAGGTGGTGGATATCAAAGGTATCTGTACAAAAGTAACAATTGTCGAGCACTTAAAAGGTGGCAGAGTAGGTACCTACTCAAAATACATTTTATCAAAAGCTGACGCGGCACAAAGGTTTCGATAGCTGCATTCTAGTAACAGCAAAGATTGAAAGTGATGCCGTGCAATTCGCGAAGAAAATATTTCTAAATAATTGCTGTGACATGTGACTCAATTACCAAATCTTTGCTCTAAGTAATAGGCAGCATCGTGGGAATCATTTAATGCTTTACTCCAGCTTTTTCGCACACCATCAACCAACATATGAGGAATTTGAATAAAGTGCGCTGCAGTGCGTTAAATTATTTCCTCACATAATTAGGATACAAAGGCGACAATTTCACTTAATTAACAACCCCGCCCTCTGATTTTATTACGTACATATGTTCACATGTTCATACTTATACATGGGATTGTGAGTGTATTTATATATTGCTCGAAATTGGACGAAATTGTCTAGCTGAATTTTTATAATTTTTAATTATCAATATCAAAATTGTACATACAGAGGCGAGCACAGCTCGTTTATGTCTGATTGTTTTTTTTTTGTTTTTTTTTTTTTTTGTTATATTAGTTTTGGGAAAGGAAATCCATTATTTTTTGGGTGGATAATTGTAGTGATCGATATCTCGTAAAGTTCGTTTGTGGGGGTTTTGCCACTTAGTAGTGGACGCTTACCAGAGTGGAAAATCATGTTAATCAGCCTTGTTAGCAAGACTGAAGCCGGGCTGGAAGCTGACGAATACACAATGGGCGTGTTCGTGGAAATTGGGGTGGCTTTTGATAATGCCACTTTCGGCTCGATATGTTCTTATAAAATGGATATATTCCATGCTCTCTGAGAGGCTGCTAACCGCTGGTGAGAACAGTGACGAGCTAATCACAGTCAGGGCCAAGCAAGGATGTCCCCAAGGGGGTATTCTTTCTCCGCTGCTGTGGTGCTTCGTCGTAGACTCTCTACTAGCAGAGATGCAGGAACTCGGTTTTCATGTCCAATCATATGCGGACGATGTCTGTGCGCTAACATCGGATAAATCCTTAAGGAGGCTTTGCACAAAAGTGCAGAGGATTCTGGACAAAACCGATGACTGGTGCAGTGAGACAAGACCTTTCCGTTAATACGAACAAAACAACCATAGTCTTGTTTACGAGAAAACGGCAATTAGATGGACTCAGTCTTCCAATACTGAAAGGTGTGACACTTGGTCTTTCCGATGAAGTTAAATATCTAGCAGTAATCTTAGCTTAAGCTGACTTGGGAGACACTCGTTTCACTGAAAGTGAATCGAGCATTGAGGATTTTTCAGCATTGCCGCAGAGCCTTTGGTAAAATCTGGGGTCTGAAACCTGCTGTGGTTTTATGGATATACACAGCACTTATCAGACCAATCATCACTTACGCCTCTGTGGTCTGGTGGCGACGGAGCATGGTTAAGTTCACAATCCGGGAACTATACAGGCTGCAAATAAGTGTATGTTTATGCATCACGGGTGCCATGAGTACAACCTCTGGTGATGCCCTTAATGCTATGCTTGATTTGTTCCCCCTGGATTTTAAGGTGTGTGTAGACTCCATAAGTATGGTTTTTGGCACGAAGACGGAACTTCGGGATACAGAGAAATCTTTAAGTTGCTATCTGAGCAGTATCCACTATTTTTGGCACCTAAAGACGACCTGATACCCACGATTTCATTTGGAAGGAAATTTGATGTCAGAGTTCCATTGCGTGATCAATGGAGCAATCCAGAATGCATGCAGGGAAGTTTGACGGATATTTTCTTTACCGATGGGTCTAAGAATGAAATAGGGTCTGGAGCCGGATGGTACTTAAACGAATGGCAACTGTTTTCCAAACAGAAGTTTTTGCCATCCTGAAATAGCTGAATGGATAATCGAGAGGAGATGGAGCGGGAAACAGATTGGAGTTTTCAGTGACAGCCAGGCTGCACTGAAGGCTCTGGAGAACGCTAAGCAAACTTCATAGATTGTTCAAGAATGTAAGAAGAAGTTTAATTCTGCCGCAAGACAAAACAGGCTTGTACTTATATGGGTTCCAGGACATTCCGGTGTTCAAGAAAAGGGAATTGCCGATAAATTGGCCAATCGTGGATCAGCGGTGCCCCCACAGGGGCCAGAGGCAATAATTGGAATCAGTTCCGCAGGAATCATGAATTGGACCAGCGATTATGTAGGCAATCTACATAAAGAGCGATGGTCCGGTCTAGAACGCTGCAGAACTGCAAAGTGTTTTGTGACAAATCCAAACAGGAAACTGTCAAACATTCTAATAAAACTTAGAAGGGAAGACGTTCGGTTGATGGTCGGTACCATTGCAGGACACAACCCATGGTGTCAGCGTATGACCACCATTGGAATCATTGAGGACCCAATGTGCCTGTCATGCTTGGAGGAGGCGGATAGCACTGAGCACTTTCTCTGTGAGTGTCATGCCTTTGCTAGAGCACGGCTGCGAGTTTTGGGTTCCGATGTCATGAGAATGAGTAATATTCGTTTTCTAAAACTGGAGGATATTTACAGATTTGAAAAAGAATCTGGAAAATTCTCACAGGACTAACTATCTCTATCTCTGTCTCTATTCTTTCCTACCTCTTTCTCCTAGACTATCTACCCCCTTTCTTGAGCTTTAAATACAAAGGGCTTTTTAGCCTGAGTGTTTTAGGAGACACCAAATCTCCTGGTGCTCCTTGGCTCGACCTTTTCAAATTTCAATATCAATCGTTTGAACCATTTAGAGTTTACTTTTCGGTTTGCAGACGTAGTACAAATGCAAAACACATTTTGTTATTTGATAGTTGGCAATTCAATGTGGAGGATGGTTCCATGTGTAGAAGTCCATGCAAATGGGGGAAAGTTACTGATCACCATTCACTTGGGAGTGGCCACGACGATTCTTCTGCATATGGTTCAAGCAGCTCAAAACGTCCGGGATCAGCCCACGTACCCTCTGGATAGCTTCGAACACCCGTTCGGCAGTGAGCTCACGTGAGAAGGCGAAGCATTCCAGGATAGCTGGTTGTGCGCTGGCTTTGGGCCATGAAAGTTCCATGAAAAAATTGTCTTTCATTTTCTAAAAAAATCCACAATTACTTAGTTGCCAACTCAATAGAAACTGTGTCCTGAATATCCAGGGGACACGGAAATAAATAAGGCAAATCCGATGCCGTAAGAAAGGGGCCCATTATCGTTGTGCAAAAACCAATAGTTGTTTTTCGCCACTTTGCTTATTTACTTTTCTTGTAAGTTGTAAATTTTAAGAGTGCATTTCAATCTGAGTATCTCTAAGTCACTGCACATTTTAAATATAAAATTTGTATACGTAATCTTTTCTCCCCCTTTTGCTAGTCATGGAATTCAAATTAAAAGGCGAATAATCAGAAATCAATCACATTTTAAATTTTCTTTGTTAAAAGCGACGCAGGAGCCATTAGCATAACTTTGTTATTACGAGTATGAGCGATTCTATGGAGCCTGTAAGCTGGTCGCTGTCAAAAAGGAAATCTTATATGAATATGAAATGCTTACGGTGTAAATTTCATTAGAAATTCTCTTTGTGCATCGTTTATTACTTCAGAGATGGAAATTGATTGACAGCTACTTAAAAGGTAAGGAACCCCTCGCAGGACGCATACAACACAAGCAAACATCCCGAAACAGCAATACATCCCATAGTCATAGACGGCAGCCAAAGCAATGTCATCAATAGAAGGCAGCAACAACAAAGGTGTAAGCTAAAAGGGAGTCGAGACAATTGAAGAAGCTCTAACTTCAAACTTCGCGGAAGCAATACATTAAATGTATGTAGTATGTAAGTACAGTAGCGATAAAAAAATAATAGAAAAGCAAGCATAATTCTTTTTTTTTGTTTTTTGTTTTTAATTATTCAGTCAGCTCGTAACGGAAATTCGCAAACTCGATTTTTCACTATGAAAAATGTACAGCCACACATACAAATAAACATGCATAGATGAGGGTAGAGTAAAGTCGGGTATTGGGGGCACCATTTTACCTTTATATTAATTTCTCCCAAAATCATCATAATGAAAAAGCGATCTTTTTTTCTTTTTAACAGATAATGAATTATCTTTATATTTTACTGCAAAATATACCCTAATATAGTCGTTTTCGTCTGATAATATAGAAAAACTGAAACCACCTTAAAAGTTAATGAAAAGAAAAATGGTAGGTAAAGTGGACCACTAAATAAAATCACCCAAAACAATTGTAAGAGTTAATATAGGTAATAATAAGCCAACGAATTTATTCATATATTTTTTTTAATTTTAATGAATGACCTTCTTGGTTGACTATTTGAAAAAAAAAAAATTATTAAACTTAGGTAAATATAAACCCACATTCTGTATAGCAGATGGTGGAAATTTGTGTTTCTCGAACTCTTGCTCAAATAAGTCGAAAAACATCTTTCATTTTCTTTTGTGAACCCATTGCTCTACTAAAATACGCTCCCGTTGGAGAGCGAAAACTAAGCTCATTTTTTTTGTCTTGATTCCATTTCTAATGTATAGTTTACAAGGTCTTTTTCTGTGGCTTCGTCCAGTACTGGCTTACGTCCAAGTGGGGGTTTTAAACGCAGGTTTGGGGATGCATTACTCCTTGCCATTCTTTGCAATGTAAAACGCGGCACATCAAAAGTCTTTGATGCAAAAAGTGTGCCCATCTCCTCATTCCTAACAGCTACAATGGCTTTTTCATTATACCATTTCCTTATTTCTCCATTTTTGGCATGTCTAAATATGTATAATTGGGAAATACAAAACAGGAAAATACTAAGGGAGTAATACGGGCTTTAGTCAACCAGCCAATGTGGGCTACTAGTTCACAATACCCGACGCTGGCTAGCCCACATTAGCCACTGTACCACTTACAAGAAAAAAGTATTACAAACTTTTGTTTAAATAATTTAATTAAATTTAATTTCTTACCGCATTAAAAAATGCAGACTAGTTTAATAATTCTATCTGAACTTTCACACTCTAAAAATAATGACTTGCTAAAAAAATACCATTAATATTACACGCCACTAAAAAACAAATCGACTGCACTTCACAAACTATTTTGATCAACTGCTCATCAGTAAAGAGTCCAATTCAAAAGGCGAGCAGCGTAAAACATCCTTACGGATGCAATCTTTCTAGTGCATGTTTGTTATTATGCAAAATACAGACGTTGACCACATTACCCGAATAGCCCACAATACCCGATCTTACTCTACTATTTATATTTGAGACCTGGGGCACCTCTAGCATAGTCAGCCGCCATTTGACTTCTCTATTGGGAAGTTTGACGTATTTTAACCAAAAACACACTCAGAACGTTTTGTTGGGTCAGACGTACTTGTGTTTTTTACAGTCACTTTAAAAATTAATCTCAGCAAAAAAACGGAATCAAACCGTGAACATTTTCGCATGATTATTTTCTACAATCTGCGGCGTAAATTGACGAGACAAAAATTTATCGATGAACTAAAATCACGGTACGGCAAGCAAGCAAGTACCATCCTTTGGCCTCATAAAAAACTTGTACAAAACCTTCACGAATTTTGGGAAGGTTATCGAAAATTAGATGTTATGCCAGAAAATATCGACACTGTTCGCGAACTTATTGAGCAAGATCCTCATGTCCTTACTGTGAGGTAAAGGAATCTTTGTAAGGCTATCGGTTATGGAGAATTTCATGAAAAGGATATTGGTGGCCATTTGCCTGATGTTATTTTTCACTATCAACGGCATACCTTCGCTTTATAGAGAAATAAACATCCGATTATTTATATTAAAAAATATCATTTTTCTTTGAATATCAAAATAACACCTCTTATTGGAAAACCCTATATAATGATTTGAAAGAAATTCTATTTTTTTCAGCTGAACCAATTTACTAGACCAAGTAAACTTTCTATGAGCTAATAGTGCAAGAATTTATGCTTCCACATGCCCGTGAAGAAACATTATTACTAGCACTCGTTCAACAGGAATATAACCTCGCTTAAACTAACTCGAACAAAGTGACACGAGGGTGGCTTAAAAGGAATGGTGGCATTACAGTCTTGAAACGGAGCGCATAGTCACCAGATATTTATTTTTTTTCTGAGAGGTGATTAAAACAAAACAATATTGAATAGGTGGTATCAACTAATTGCTTTTCGCGGAATATCTATGACTTTTTGGAAATTAAGATGCGAAAAAAGTAGCTTAGTGTTTTTCTTCTTTGCAATTAGAAACACATTTTACTTTCTTTTTGCTCTAAATCAGTTATTTTAAAAATTTATTTATACAACTAAAAAGGGAGTGTGACCTCATCAAATGATCTCTAGTGAAATTGTGAAAAATCTATGAACTACCGGAGTAACTAAATAAAGGGTGGTTACGTTTTAAGGGCCGGTGTTGATTTTGAATAAAATACAATTTTTTAAGAAATTATTGTCATTTTTCTTTATTATGATAATATTGGTATGGCTCAATTACGGGTAAAACAAAATATCGGACAAATGGCCGCCGCGGACTCGGCGGCCCACCTCCATCCGATGGTCTAAATTTTCGATGACGCTGAGGGATAATTGAGGTTCTATGCCGTTAATGTGCCGAATTATCTCATCCTTTAGCTCTTGAATTGTTGTTGGCTTATCGATGTACACATTTTCTTTCAAATAACCCCAAAGAAAGAAGTCCAATGGTGTCGTTGACGTTTAGGCGTGGTTCACATTCAACATCGGCCGCTGAAATTTAGCCACGAAGGTTTAAATTTTCCGTTCCTTACGCCAGATTTGGCGTATTGTCCAAGTGTACAACCAAAATTTGTGACTTCTTCTATTACTGTACGATTATAATGTCTGGGTGCATATAGCTTGACTGGAGCTTTGTAAGATGGGCATGATAAAGCCTATTGGATGGTGTAGAACAGTGGTCGCCAACCCGTCGATCGCGAGCTACCGGTAGCTCGCAAAGGCAATTCTAGTAGCTCGCGCTGCTCACGTTGCAAAAAATCCAAAAGTCTAAAAATCATACCAGTATTAGCAAATTTCAGAAATTTTCATAATAAATAGATAAACAGCGGCAACACTGCGGTAAGCGATTTCGCGCCGACAAACACGACGCGAAGTCGCGTCTCCGTTCTAGGATCGGTTGGAACCGATAAGCGTGTTCGAGAATTTTTTGGCTTTATATATACGCAATGCACGTCGACATTGCGCTCAGTTTAATACTGAACGGCATTATCAACGTTCTGCGTGCAGCGGTTGGATTAGAGTTCGAAACATTATGGCAAGCAGTAGTAAGAAGGCGAAGACATACCATTTCCATTCGGAATGGGAAGAACAATACTTCTTCACAGAAGTTAACGGCTAAAGTGTTTGTTTCTTATGTAATACATCTGTGTCAGTTCCTAAAAAAGGAAATATTGAGAGGCATCATAAAACTGTACATTCGAATTTTGAGAAGGCACTCCCGTTAAATTCTGCCACCAGAAAAGAAAAACTGAAACATTTAAAAATCCAGTTAATTGGACAACAGTCAATATTTTTGAAAACAATCGACAAAAATAAGGCTGCAACTGAATCATCTTATCGTGTTTCCCAGATAATTGCACAAAAGAAAAAACCTTATGAAGACGGGGAAATCATAAAACAAGCACTTTTGGAAGCTGCAGATTCTTTATTCGCCAACTTTAGAAATAAAGACGAAATAGTGTCTGCTATAAAATCTATGCAACTTTCTGCTAATACAGTGATGAGGCGAGTAGAAGTAATGAGCAATGATATTTTTTTACAGTTAAGAAGTGACTTAGATAACTGTATTTATTTTTCACTGCAACTGGATGAATCAACAGATGTAGTTGACACCTCACAGATGGCCATATTTGTCAGGATGGTTTTTAGTGATTTTACAATTAAAGAAGATCTTTTGAAGTTTATTCCACTCAAAGGACATACTACTGGGCTAGAGCTGCTTTCTCATTTAAAAAATCTCATCTCTTCTGCGAAAATTCCAATATCAAAAATGGTAGGCCTGACAACTGACGGTGCTCCAGCTATGGTGGGTTGTGATAAGGGGCTCGTGGTGCTATGTCATAAGGATGAAAGTTATCCACAATTTCTTAGTTACCACTGTATTATACATCAGCAAGCACTATGTGGAAATTTTCTAAACTTGAACAACGTTATGAAACTGGTGGTGAAAATTGTGAACAAGATTAGAGCTCAAGCGTTACAAAGAAGATTATTTAAAGCCTTGGCTGATGAAATTGACTGTCAATACGGAGAGCTACTTCTTCACTCTAAAGTGCGATGGTTAAGCAGAGGACGAGTGCTCAAACGTTTCAATGATGTCCTGCCTGCTATACTCCAATTTTTCAAAGAACGCGATGAACCGATTCCTGAACTGGAAAATTCGACTTGGCTTAGAGATTTTGGTTTTCTTGTGGACATTACAGAGAAATTAAAAGAGCTTAACTTGCAGCTTCAAGGCAGGGATAAAGAATTAGCGGAAATGATTTCTGATATAAATGCATTTATTACAAAACTTGAATTTTGGGAACAAAATCTAAAAAACCGCGATACCAAGCATTTTCCTATTCTTTCCGAAAAGATATCCAAAACTCTATTAGAGCCATATGACAGTAAATATCATATGGAAATAGTTTCTAACTTGAAAAATCGTTTCAAGGATTTCAGCAAAATTGCTTTAGTGACGCAATTTGTTGTTTCACCCTTCATGGACATTGATATACAACAGTTTGCAACTTGTGTTATGAACAACTTTGGCGAAGACATTGCTGTGACAGAAGTGGAACTGATTGCTTTTCAAAGTGACTTGACTTTAAAATCTTTAGGTTCAAATACAAAATCTATATGGACTTTAGTAAGTAAAGATAAGTATTCAGTTTTATGTCGTGTTGCGTTGAAAGTGAAAGCGTTATTCAGTTCTTCTTTTTCCAATAAGAAATTTATTAAAAATAAATACCGCAATCGGTTTACAGATATACATTTGGATAACTGTATTCGAATGACTGTATCAAATTATACTGCAAATATTAAAAAAATTATCGATGAGTCAGAATGTCGTTGGTTGGTTGGTTAGAGTGGTGATTCATCTTGAATCCAACTAGCGCTTCCGCACCATTTTGTCAGAATGTCAACCTTCTCATTAAATATGCTCTTTTTATCTGCCCATATTTTATTTGTATGTCGAATATAACTGCGTATTATTTAATTTATGTTGGCTTATGCAAGTAGCTCGCTGTTTATTTCAAAATCTTGAAAGTAGCTCAACACATTGAAAAGGTTGGCGACCACTGGTGTAGAAGCTTAGACGATGCGAGCATCCGATGAGACGGTCCTTCGAGTTTCAGAGGAAAAGTTCTTTAGAAAATTTCTGATCCTTATAAATATCCGAACGGATACAAGCTCTGAAAGTATACGATGGGGTGCCTACTGGTCGTAGCAGTGGAAGGGAGAGGCCTCCTTTGCGTTTAAAAGATGAGGTCAAGAAAGATTTGGTTTCTCTTCATGTGCCCAACTGGCGCCGGTTAGCACGAGAAAGAAACGACTGACGCGCTTCATTAAACTTGACTAATACTTGGTTTCAGTAGTAAAAGCGTCAATCAAGAAAGGGGAGAACTTACTATACAAAGAGAAAGTTGAGAAAGGCATCAAGGAGGGTTTGTCATTAAGAGGGTAAATGCCCCGTAATTAGCAAGTCTTACAACCTTTTCTCATTGGTGAGTGTATCTCATTTTGTTCACAGTCTTTCACTTGCCTCTTGCCTCATATATTATATAACAGTGAAAGCCCTACTGAGCCCCATCTGTTTAAGCTAAGACCTAAGCAGTTCACTTGAGGAGTGTATCAATGACAGTTCTTTATATTTCATTTATTTGCCATTCCTTAAATACGTAGCCAACAACCCCATTCTTAGCATAATTCATTAAAAGAAAATAATTTAAGTGTATTCAGAATCCTTTTGATAATCTAATTTGTATATGTAGAGTTCGCTGTGGAATATGAAGGATCATCAATTTAGAGGTATCGTATTTTAAATTGAAACACAACAACGAAATTTCAAATTGATATCGTAATCTTTATTATTTTTGTTTAGATGCATTCATGAAATTCATATTTTTAAGATACTCCCTTTCAAATGTTGAAATTTTGAATGACTCACTGGAGGACTTCGGTCGTTATGAATGGCTTTGAATAACTTTAGTAATGTTGGCTTCCAATGCCTCAAAGGTGTTATTTCACACAATCTTTGTAGCTCCTCTACTGGTGCTAGACGAGGTATATATTGCTCACCGAAGCAACGACGCAGTAAATCCGTTGTTTCACGGGCTGTATGGCGAGTCCCCGTCCACCGTGTTGTTGGAACCAAATGATGTGGGGACCACGGGTTTGAATTTTCGGCATCAAAAAGTCGTTTATCATGGCATAATAGCGTTCGCCATTCACTGTTACATTGGCGATAGCCTCGACTTTCAAGAAATATGGGCCGATGATTCCTCCAGTCCATAGGCCGCACCACACGGTAGTTTTCAAAGGATATAATGGCTGTTCTTGAATGGCTTCGTGTAGCTCTTCAGCTCAAATATGGACGTAGTCATTAAGCCAAATATGGGCCTCATCGCTGAAAAAAATTCGGGTCCAAAATGCGGATTTGCAGTGAGTTTTTCAAGAGCCCAGTGACTGAAATTATGATGCTTTGCTAGAGCGGTCGGCTTCAAATCTTGGACTACCTTTTTTTATAAAGGGTGGTTAAGTTTCAAGGGCCGGTGTTGATTTTAAATAAAATACAATTTTTGTAGGAAATTATTGCCACTTTTCTTTATTATGATAATATTGGTATGGCTCAATTACGTATAGAACAAAATATCAGCCAAATGGCTGCCGGGGACTCGGCGGCACACCTCCATCCAATGGTCTAAATTTTCGATGACGCTGAGGCATAATTGAGGTTCTATGCCATTAATGTGCCGAATTATCTTATCCTTTAACTCTTGAATTGTTGCTGGCTTATCAACGTACACGTTTTCTTTCAAATATCCCCAAAGAAAGAAGTCCAACGGTGTCGCTGATGTTTAGGTGTAGTTCACATTCAACATCGGCCCTTGAAATTTAACCACCCTTTACGATTTCAAACCAAAATCTTTACGTAAAATCGCCCAAGTAGTGCCATAAGTTAGGCCAATTTGATGAGAGTGATTCTTCTAGGCCTACAACAAAACTCTCATTTGCAGCCGCAGTATTCTCTTCACTTCGGGCTGTACGTGGTCTAATCGGTCGAGTATCATTCAGTAATGTAATATTATTCTGAGTTTTGCCAAATATTTGGCAAAGTGCATTGGATAGGAGGGTTCGTAATACAAGTGTACGATTTGTAAACGTTGTTGAGAGGGTTATGTCTTGCCATGACAAAATTTCAATAAATACTTGAACAAATTATGTATTTAGTTTGACAGTAGTCTCGCGTGATCTATCAAAAAACCCATATAGGCAACTGCAAAATATAGGTAAAATTCCTCTTTTTCTTCACTACTGTGTGGCACACCCCAATGGGCATAGACGTCGCTGTGGAAGTTCATTAATTACCATACAAATCTTTATTTTTCCTTTTTCATTAATTACCATACAAATAATTATTTTTCCTTTATTATGGAAAAATTGTCGAAGTATTCATTCCCTTTATTAAAGGCGGCCAATTTCAAGCAAGACGATTATAGAAAATTCTAATACAAATAAGGAAAAACCAACAATTACTGTTATGTATAAAAAAGATCTTTATTAAATCCATCATCATTACATTTCCTTTACACTTTCGTAATATGTTAATTATCGACTTACACACTTACATAAGTACATATAGATGCTTGTTTACATATATTTTCGTAAGAATATTACATATACAAGAACAAAATCGGAGAGAGTTTGATTGAAGTCTAATACAAAAAAATAAACAGTTCATGTGTAAAAAAAATTAACAAATATGTGTGAGTATGTGGCTGTATTTAAGACTAAGAGAACAAAGAGATTGATTATTATATATTTAAACATTTTTTTTGTTAATGTATAACGCACACAATTAAAAACTAAAAACGTCATAATTATGAAACAAACAGCCGAATGGCGTAGGCTAAAGGCACGCGCGAGCAAGGAGCCGCTAGAGGTGAGATGAGAAGAGAGTAGGGCGACTTGTAAAGAGCGCCCGCTATGCAAATTGCCAACGCTAAGCATATGAGAAACAACAAAAATTCACTATTTTACAACAATACACTCGTATGCTAACAAAAAGAAAAAACCAAAAAAAAGTTACAATTTGAAGTGTCGAAAACTGCTGTGCTTTTTTCGATACTTTAAAATCGTTCAAAATCGTTATGAAAAACTACAAAAACGGTCCAGCACAACTGGCATTTCGAGGTGTTGGTGGTTGTCACACGTTAAAAAAAATGTTTTTTTTTTCGCTTTCAAATTTGCTTAGTAGAAGTTAATTAATTAATTAATAATAAAAACGCACTTGCATAAACATACACACACACATATACATGCATATGCATATGTATTTGGCGTAGCGTATGTTAGTAAAAGTACGAGTACTCGGAACAACAACAAAGGCATTTTCGAAAAACATGCACGCTTTGTATTATAAAACAGACTTCGTTGTTAGGTAGTTTAGGCGCGCAAAAGTAAGCTACAAATTGTGCAAAGTTACTTTTTCGTCTTCGAAAATATTTTCTCAACATCCAACACACGCTACTCAATGGATAATCCTCTATATTTTACTCCTGGGGTACCTATTGTACGCTTAATTTTCTCCAATATCATCCCCCATTGCTTTTTATTTATTATTTACTACGCTTTCACCATCATTCTCCTTCACTGCTTTTCGTCTAAAATCAACAACAAATGCTTTGGATCGTTTTGTTACATTACATTTCGCTTCCTTTCTCCCCTGCCCACGTACTTAGTGCGATGGTGCACCATACGATGAGCTGGGCGCTGAAGGTGCCGACGGTGGTGCTGGTGCACCATAATCGCCCGATGGCGGCGGCGCAATGCTGTTGGGATATGGGCCGGTCTCTTCCTTTTGTGTCTTGTAGCGAATGAAGTAGACTTCTGGTTTGCTGGGCTGTGTGGGCGCTGGGGTGGGTATAACAATATCTGGCTGTTCTTCGGGTTTCTTCACTAACACATAGACCAGCGTCTTCTCTTCGTTTTGTGGCAAGATTGGAATTACTGGCGCTGTTGGAACTGGTGGTGATGGCGCCTTAATGAACACGATTTTGTAGTGCTTCTGTGGTGGTGGGAAGACAATGGGTTTTCTGTAGGAGAAAAAAAAGAATGGAAAAAATAAATTATTACTAAATTCACAAAAAAAAAAAATGAAATATAAACAACATTTGGTTGTTTTCAAATTTTCTTTGCAAGATAATAAACAATTAGCCGAAAATTATTAAATAAAGTCTTAAGAGTGCAACAAGACACCATTTAAAGCCACAAAATGTCTGTTGTTACAAGTCTATCTCTAGCCTCAGCAGCCACAGAGGCCTTCCTAAGCAGGAAAAAAGGGTCGAGTGATGTTGCTCTGGTGAGCTCCGAGCCGTGAAGATTTCGCTTGTTTTGCTTGATAGACCATGAGAACCATTCACTGTGGATCCGAAACCCTGAGAGGGTCTTAACATGGCATCATCTGCTGCAGTAATAACATCTAACCTAAGTTGAGTTTGGATGGAGCCATCTTTGAAAAATGCAACAGGAATAAACTTCGGGCCCACTTTTCCCTCTCGTCATTACTTCCCTCAAAAACCATCATCACTGCTTTTGCTTTTATAAAAAAAAAGGTATTTTCAGGCGTATTAAAAAATTACACAAATTTGAAAGACATTTTTTGTATTATTTCAGGCTCCCTTCAAACTCCCATGCACATAAATACTATGGAAATTAACTTAATATATTTTTAATTGGCTTGCATTTGATTTCATTTATGGTAATTTCTTATGAATTCCCTCAGATAATTTGCCTCTAATTTCACTTTAAGCACTTTGACTCATAATTATTCCGCCCTCCCGTCGCCGTCTGCAACATGAAGGGCATGTCTTCAAAGTGTCTGTGAACTCATCTACTCCCTATCTATGAGTGCTACACATTTAAGTGTAGTGTCACATTTATTTAAATTTATTTTATTTAATTTTTTCCCACTATCGCTTTTATTACGCTACAAGCCAAGTCAAATCAAGTGATTGCCACCTGCGGCGCAGACAAGTGCCGACGCGTATATATTATAAGTATGGATGTACAACGTACATTAGGGTGAAAGAAAGGTATTAATTTTTTGTGAGATACATTAAGAAATAATAAAATCATTAAAAAAAATATTTTTGTCAAATACAAAAAATGTGTGTACATTGGGATTGTCCTGATTTATATGGGGGAAAAAATATTCAGTTTTAGTGAAACTCTCTCAGAAATAAAAAAATCACAATAATTTGAAAAAATTTATTTACATTAGGGTGGCCACAATTTGTATGAAAAAGAAACATAATCACTTTTTGTAATACTCACAAACTACAAAATATGATATTTTAAGCCGATCGGTTCCGACTAGAAGCTCAAGTTTGCATGACGCTTTTTGAAAAAAAAAAAAATTTTTAAACTGATGTTTTTTTTTCAAATTGAAATTTTTTAAATAATAATATCACAGACTGTGCTCTGTAACTCTTGCATGTTCCACAAAGAGAATCCCATAATAACCTTATTTTTTACTTTTCAATTTCAAAATTTTTTATTTTAATTTTCATATTACCTTTCTGCGAGATTCGCTCGAAAATAACAAAAAACTACTAGATATGAAATTTTAAATCTATCGGTTCCATCTAGAAGCTCAAGTTTGAAAAACGTCTTATGGCAAAAAATTTTTTTTTCTATTTCAAGAAATTTTTCAAATTTACAAAAAAATAAAAAAATTTTAGTTTTTAATTTCAAAATATGTATGTTCATTAGTGAGGCCATAATTTTTACGGGGGAAAAACATATTAATTTTTGGTGAGACATTCCGAAATAAAAAAAACCAGATATGAAATTATAAGCCAATCGGTGCCGACTAGAGCCTAAAGTTTGGAAAACACCTCTTGGGGGAATAAACATTTATTGTTTTTCTGTTTCAAAAAAATTTCCAAAAATTAAAAAAAAATATTTTTTCATACCAAAAAACTTTTTTTTTTAATATCAAAAAACTTTTTTTTAATTTGAAAAAACTTTTTTTTCCATTTCAAAAAAAAAATTTCAATTTCAAAAAAACATTTTTTTTTTAATTTCAAAAATTTTTTATAATTTTTTTTTTGTATTTTTTTTTAATTTTAAAAACTATTTTTTTTTTAATTTCAAAAACCTTTCTTTTCAATTTCAGAAAAAAAATTTTTAATTTCAGAAAACTTTTTTTTGTGAATTTAAAAAAAATGTTTATAATTTTTTTAGTATTTTTTGATAATAATTTAGACTCATACTTAGATGCTCAGTATTTCAAAAAGATTTCCAGCTTTATTCAAATACGTACGAATTAGTGATAAACACCGCTCCTGAGAAGCACTAGCATAGAACGTAGGAGTAGGTACTTGTGGCGACGCTAGAGTAGTCCATTTCAATGGTTCTCTGATTCGCTTCAACTTTTACACCTTTGACCTCGATTTTTTTTATTTGACTTCTTTTTTGCCCTTTTTGTAGAAGTGTCTACATAAAGTTTCAAAGTGTCCATCTGTTTGGGAGCTATAGAAGGTTTTTTCTTTTTTTTTTTTATAATTCCTTTATGTCTCTTGTCAAATTAACAATAAATAGTTTGTACATGAAATTAATATATTTCTTCATATAACTATTTATATAGTTATATGAAGAAATAGCGTTCTTAATCAGAGCATAGGGCTATAGAAGGTTACTTGTGCCCAAATTTACTCGAAATTGAATTTCATTGATTGAATATTTATTGAAAACTGGTAGGCCATAAAAACGTCCGAAATTACTCTCCAGCAACTTTGGGGGTGGATGGATAAAAAAAAATAAATTAAAATCGTTGTTTAGCTTACAATTCTGACCAGCAGTAAAGTTTTGAAAACGTAAGAATGTAACGCATTGACGGTAATATTGTTTGGAAAATACAAAAAAATTGGAACTAATTTCTTGCTTTTACATGTAAAATCTTACTTTAGAAAATTAAATTTTGGGACTTGAGGTGCAAGCTGGCACGAATTTCTTAATTTACTACTTTTTGGGTAGCCTCACATTTCTAGAGTTTATGCCAAATAACATCAACAATTCCAGAAAAAGCGGTAACCCTAATGCACATACATAAACACATATGCAAATGAGGCAACACCCCGTATTGTTGATGTGAAATCATTTATTTTTATTTTCACCGCAAGCAATTCATTAAAGTCAATTGTGATTAGTTGTGAAGCAGTCAAAAAAAAAAATCAAACCGCAACCGAAGTAAAATGTGGAAAAATGTGAAAATAAACTACAAAGCCAACATCATCAACACTTGTAATTACTACAACAAACATGTGTACAAACACTTATACACACATACACATATATGCAAAATAAGTAATTACGACAGCGTACAAATTAGCGCAACCCAAGTCAATTGCCTACATCTGTCATAAACTTGTACGTGGGTACACGCCTCTATATGTATGTATGTACGCTTATATTGCATGTGACTGCTGAAATTAACGGTTGAACTAATTCATTATAGTTATGCGCATGCGTTTGTCCCCAGCGCTTTTGCAGTCTCCTATTAATTTCGCGTCTTTTATGTTTCTTTTAATATGCAACCTTTTTTCTTCTCTCTCTTTTCGTTAAGTCATTCACTTCATCATCATTCATGTGATCCCGCATTTCATCAGCTCCATTCTTGTGCGCCGACACATCGAATCACTTATTCATGGTTTGCGCAAACCTCTATTGTCTGTCTCAAGCGCAATTAGATCCTGCTGGGAGGGCTAGGAAAATATTTATGTACTTGCAGCCCAAAGCCATGTAGCAAGCGTGTGACAGCTTCATGCCACAGCATTCATGCCGCACACATATGTACGTTCATCGTTCGCAGCAAGTAGTTGTAGCTCTGGGTGTTGCGACTACTGTTTACCATCTAAGCAGATCACACCTACCTACCACCCGCTGACAATTTGTAATTGCAATTTATGCGATTGCGAGTTTACCCGTGACTAAGATGCGTCTGGGAGCGCCACATAAAACGCACACTTGCATAGCTTGAATTGGTTTCATTTGCTGAGCTACGTTCGAGTCAATGTGAGTAGGAGATTTTGTGCGCAAACGCAGCCACCGTCAAAATTCATTTGAATGCTACACATTTGATATGTGATGCTATGTTATGCTAGACTGTGCGTGCATGTGGTACTTAGTTGTGAAATTGACACACTTTTGTTTGGCTACCAGGTTGGCTGGTTGCGACTTTCGCAAGCGAATCAATTTGAATTTCCCAGCGCTACATGCGGCTTGCCGGTTTAATGTGAAGCTTAACTGAGTGGGGAGGCTTTAGCGCATGGCTGCTAAAGTGTTGGCATGAGAAGATAATTGCTTGGCTGGCTGGTTGGGTGTAGGGCTGAGTGAATGGCTTTGAAGAAGCATACGCCAGGCTACGCTTGGCCTGATACATCAGCGACTCACTGCCTGCCTGGAAGACCAGCCCACCTTCACTGCTTGCTTGCTCGCTTGTTTGGTTGACTGCGCGATTACTATCTCTGCCCGCCGGTAATCTAAACCAGCTATAAGACATCTAATTACCTCGGAATAAGTAGCAGCAGTATTTTCACTCTTTCTGCTTTTATTTGCTGGGCTTGTTTCAAAGGCACATCAGCTATATTTGCAACTAAGCGTTTGTGCAAGCACATTTGAACACGCTTTAATTACTTTGCTTTACTGTGCACTTACTTAGGTTTGCGGCCTCATAAAAATTTAGTTACAAAAATTGTCCGTTCCACAAAACCAAAAAAAAAAATCACAAAATAGTCATATAACGCGAATGCTCATAGGGACTCGCTGAATCACTATTTGATCGCTCATTCTGACACCTTTTAAAACGACCTATTTTATATAACTATTGTAAGGTTGTATGCTATTTTTTTATACCATTTTCTTGGGAATATTTCAATATGAATTACAAGCTGGTGCAAAATTAATCAATCCAATGTTTTTCAATAACTTTTTTACTAAATGAAAATAAAATAAATATATGAATTTGAAAGATGTAAGAAATATTTTTGTTTTTTTTTGCCTCTTTATATACTGCAGCTCTCTAATTCGCAAGAGTCAAATATGACTTACTTTTTTTGAAAGCGTACTATTTTTACTACGAAATAGCTCCTACTATTTCTGATGTGCGTCTTGGTGTTGTTCCACAAATGAACCTAAAGTTTTATACCGACTCCGAACGGCAGATATTTTTTATGAGAAGCTTTTTCATGTTAGAAATACACTCGGAGGTTCGTCTTTGCCTGCCGCGGGGCGACTGCTATTAGAAAACACTTTTGCTATCATTTTGATTACTAATACAAAACAATGACTAATACTTTTAAACAAATTGACTACATTAATTATATGCAGATATCCCATAATTTGCTGAAATATCGCAGTTATTTTTTTTTTAATTTTTGTTCAATTTTCCACATTAGTATTATTTTCTACTACTATTTTTATAACTAATTTATGTAGCACATTTTGCGCTGAATTTTTAGAAATGTTTGCTTCTAAGTAATTGAGAGCGTTTTGAATATCTAATGCCAATGGTTATGTATAAAATGCAATACTGCCATTCTATATTAAACACCCGGAATGTATGATACCCGGGTATCTACATTTTGTTACACTATATTTGAAACGTTTTGCCGAAAGTTTTTCAATTGCGTGTAGCGCTATTTACTATCATTTGCTATCGATAAGCAACAAAGTTTAAGAACAATTTTTATGTTTGGCATTAGTACCCTCACGAAATGGTAGTAGAAAATGTTTGTTTTTGTTTTTGTTTTTATTACGCTTCATCCAATGTTGTTACACAATTTTTCAAAATTGGAGATTTTTCGCACTTATTTGGACTGCTATTTTGGGTGCAATTTTTTTATGATTCCTTTTATAGCTACTTTTTATGTGGTACTTTTTTCTAATTAGAGAGGGCGTCATTTAAATATAAATTTTCTTCGAAGGTATGCATAAATGCACAATTATGGAATAGTAGTAGAAAACAGTAGTAGGAAATAGTAGTAGAAAGTAGTAGTAGAAGATAGTGCTAGAAAATAGTAGTAGAAAATAGCAGTAGAAAATAGTAGTAGAAATGCTTTTGCTCTTAGTACGCTTCACCTAACGTTTGTGTATAATTTTTGCAAATTTGCTCATTTTTGTAAAGTGGAAATGTGTTCATTTTTACTCCTATTCTTGCTACACCTTTTTTTACGATTTCTTTTATTGCTCAACTTTATGGTACTTTTTGCTAATTAGAGAGCGCGTCATTTAATTTTAAAACTGTTTCAAAGCTATGCACCATTTTTGAATAGTATTGAAAAACAAGTAAAAACAGTAGTAAAAACTAGTAGTAAAAATAGTAATAAAATAGTACTACAAAATAGTTGTCGAAAATAATATCAGAAAATAGTAGCAGAAAATAGCAAGAGAACAGTACTAAAAATATTACTACTTTAAAATGCGTTACATTTTGGAGTCATACACACTGTTTTGTGATTTTTAGAGACAGTTTCAATGGTACTCATTCCTACTACTATTTTGACACTTTTTCCTAAAAATCTTTGTATTGCTACATTTAAGATACTTTTGGGCTTTTTGGAGAAGATACATGTACGCAATTATATTAGTGTCTATATTTTCCGCGAATCTAAGAGAAAGGGGGGATTTGATTTTATTGGGAAGTAACGTCACATTTTTAAGCAAAACTCACCGCCAAAAAAAAAATATTTTCATCGAATCTATGCGTCTGTATTAAGTACTTATTGAAGTTAAGTACTATTTGAAGTCGTTTCCTTTCATGATCCACTTCCTTGCACTACTACTTCTGATGTACTTTTCCCTATTTCTACAGCACCATATTTCCGTTCCTTTTCTATTTAATTTTTATTACCGCTTATTTTCCTTTTCCTAAAGTGGTAATTTTTACTACTGGATCACTAATATTGTACTACTGTTTTGGTAATATTTTTACAGTTTTTATTTGGAAATGCTTTCTGTCTAACATTTCAGTTGCTATTTGAAGTACTACTGTCTCTTCATTGTCATGCTTTTCCTATTACTTTTTTATCAACTTTCTTATAACTTCTAGTTGCCTACCTAAAATCTTTTCCTAAACGGTGATACTTTCTACTAAGGAAGAACTACATCTTGTCATTACTATTTCTGCTACTATTTTACTACTAATATGGCATCCCCCCATTTATTTTTTCTCATATAATTTCTACTTAATGACATCTACGTGCCTTTCCTAAGGCTCTCTGCAAGAATTTTCCACTCCACTAATTTTTTTTGAACCATTTCTACCAACTTTCGATGATTGGACTCTAATTTAACTGGCACCTGCACGTTTCTGAATTTCAGCACTTGTTCTATTCATTTATATCAAAAAAGCACTGCCAAAAACATCACCAGCGTTGTGCGTACAACTTCGTTATAGTATTACAATAAACGATTTGTAATAAAGATAGCAAAATACTAAACGTAATTCGACATGGCTGCTCATTTCTCTAATTGTTTGCACTTTTCTTTAGTTGATTGCATTTTCTTCCACAATTTTTCTGCTCCAGCACCTTCAAAACCTTTCACTGCCTAACTATCCCTCACGCGTTTTAGTGCAAAAAATTATTTTGAAAGTATAAAAAAATTCAGAGAAAAATATACAGTTTCCATAATGAAGCATCTTTCAACGCAGCGAAATTCATCAACGTGACTTTTTTACAAAATAAGCGAATTATTTTGCTACCATATTTTTTTGGTGTTGCTACTGTCATTACTTCGTTATTGCTGCAATTTAAGTACAGGCTTTGAGTGCTGGCTTTCATTATTGCAACCAAAAAGCAAACAAACAAAAACTCTCATGAAAAAAGTGAAGATGCAAAAGTAAACGCAAATTGCAAAAAAAATCAAATTTGTGGAGATAATAGTGACTTTTACTTTCCGAGTGATGGCATCAAATTACAATGAAAAAATGAAAGAGAAAAAAGTGTGCAAATAAAAAAAATATATATTTAAGTGAAAAGTTAGGAAATGAAAAGAAAAATAGCAAAAACATATGAAAACATTGCTCGCCACAGGATGCACTAACTTTTTTTTTATATCTATAAGTTTCCAGATTTATTTCCAAATTTAAGTAAAAGATTGCCAAATTTCAAAATTGTGCTCTAATGCAAGTTAATCAAATTTTGTCTTGTCTTTTTCATCAGATATTTTGCAGCGCCTAGTTTTTGAAGTCATTATTTTTTATAAAATTAATAGTTGTGGGAGCACATCAAGAAGCGTTTTCTTGTTGATACGCCGAAACATGAAAAAAATTCACAAAAAGGTGAAGAAAAAATGTCCGATTTAAAGTAGAGACTACTAATAAGGTAAATGGTGTTATTTAAATTGTTTAAAATTTCCGTAAAAAATTTATAGAAAGCTATAGTTGATCTTGCAAATGAGCTACTGATTATTCCACTCAAACGGAACTAAAACAAAAAAAATTAAAAAAAAAGTTACATAAAAAATGTTGTGCATTTGTTATACGCAGAATATGCGCAAAACCCTCAGGGAAAAAAATTATAAAAAATCAACGGCATTTTTTAGCAACTTCAGACTTGCACTTTATTATATATACTAAAATTGAATGAGCCATAGAACTGCATACCAAATATTTCAAAATTAATTATGTATTATTCTTCACTATTTTACTTATTTAAAACCACGGGATTGTGATGGAGAGTTTGTGGAATTTTTAAAATTTTTGCACAAAATTTGGAATTAGCATTTATATGGTTTTCGCAAGGCAATGAGCTATGCTTTTTTTTTAAATAATGAAAACAAAGAAAAAAGAAAAACTTCTTAAGCTGGTCGAAGTGTTGATATGCTATATTTTCCTCGCGGGTATAGTCAAATTGTATTTCATAGTTTTGGTTTCTTCTAAAAGCTATAGGAATCTAATAGTTAGGCTCTGCAAAATTAATATCAACTCTTTTATCATCTCAGCATATCTCTTTTTGTATGGAAATTTAGTGAGGTTTTTCTATCTACAATAGCGGCTTTGCAGGAAGGTAAGTAATTCTTTATTTTTGGCTTTCTATCTAAATAATTTTGGTGAGCTTTCAAGTGCTCGCTGATCTCAAAATTATTTCCTCTAAGGAGCTCTGTATGTACTTATATATGTAGATATGGATTTAAATGTAATATATTTTTCTGAGCGGCTAACATTTGACCACAAATTTATCTAAATAGAGAGATGTATAGCTTGCTTTCCTTTAAGCTTTAAAACCAAATTTTCAAGAAAATGTTTAAAAACATGCAGCCATTGCATATTTATTGTCTCCGCTTTGGGTCTTAATGACTTTCAGATAGATAGATATATTTGATTTGAAGTTTTCACTTCGACTTCATGGCCTTTTGTGCCTTCTACTCATCACATTAGCTTATCCAAACCCAGGTCCCTTATTAAACTTAAGATAGAGGTGGGTTGTACTGAGCGTATGAGCCTTTCATCTGGCAGCAGTTGGCCGAGATAACTCAAGGAGAAGGAGTATTGGAGTCTCCAGCGATTAGTCGCAGAAACGGTAAGAGTCAGTGGAACATCCTGTGCAAATGACTGTGCAATATGGAATGGTTTGTGAGAATGGTTTGATAATTTTGACCATTCTCAGTTTATCTTTAGGGAAGGCTATGAGTTTTGAAACCTCTTTTGATTGTATACTGCCAGTAAAGTAAAAGTTTCGCTTTGCGTAGCCTCATATTTTGATGCCAGCTACCCTACCTGAGTCTTAGCTCTTCACTCCTAACTTCTCTTTGAAGGTGTGTTGTTCCATAGCCAATGAGCGCTCAGTTCCTATTAGTAACAAGACCGCAGCCGCTCTTTTCAATGCGTCTGCTACTTCATTCAAATTTATACCTCTGTGCCCTGGGACCCAATTAGCGCGATGCGCCATTTTTATTTAAGGTCAGCATTTCGCGCCTACATTTGTGGAAGAACACCAAGACGCCCGCCATTAATAGGGGGAGGAACTCGACACTCGGAACTTAACAAAAGTGTTTGCGCCAATTATTTATTTCATTTCGAGCCAGCCTAACTAAAGAATTGTGCCAAATATTTTTCTTTACCACTTTACAAATAAGTTGAAACTAATCTAAAAGGCGAATAATGGCACCCATCGGAATTCTCGCCAAGCTGAATAAAATTATTGAAATGCAGAAAATCCAATCATTCTTTTAAGTTGTAGGCCCGAAAGCCAAAGTGGTGGCTATAATTTTTATGTTATTACTTTCAAATAGCAAAAAAGGGTTTGCCTTAAAATTTTAAGTTCGAATTAGTTTGGATTATTTTTATTAATTAATTATCAATTAAATTCTAACAATTAACTCTGAAAGAACTTCTTTAAAAAATCATTGTTCGCCTCAAATTTTGTTGACAAAAGAAATTTAATTTTTTGTAAAGTGCCTGCCGACGGGGAAAACATATTTAAGCAAGGCACTTTGAAAAGGTAGCAGCAGTAGGGTAACAACAATGAAAAACAATGTATTTTTCTTTTTTTCCTTTCAGGTCCAAACACTCCAAATCCTATAAACAAAGATTGGGCTGTTCAGAGTAATTTAAGCAATTTTTTAAAATTAGAGCCCAAATAAAAAGAAAACTGAAATCAGCTGCTCTGCCTTGGAACCTTTCCAATTGGCCTTGCATTTAAGCCTAAAGCCAATAGAATGGGTGTTCCTCACAATGACTTCTGGAGTTGTGGAGATGAAGAAAAAATTGAGTCGGTGAAACGCCTCCTTCTGTGACTGTCCTACACTTCAAAGAAGCCGTGTCAAATATCTCGGTGATTATTTCTTTGGAGGCCTGGGGGCCTTAGTGGATGGAAAACAAGTGCAGATATCTCAATGGGCCTTAGGGCGACCGAGTGTCTTGTCTCAGATAAGCCCAACTTAACCTAAGCCGAAAATATAAACCTCAAGCAATTTAAGAGCGTGAAAGTATATTGAATAATTGAAGGAAATTCGTTTGCCAGCCCTGCCATTGTTATTAAATGCCACACGCGATGCAAGTTTTTTTATATTTATTTTAAAGCCGCCAGCAACACTCGAGATGGATGACAGCACATTAGCGCATATTAGTATATATTTCCTTGATATCTTTATTCAATTTGTTTTTTGTTATGTTTTTCGTATGTATTATCTAATTGTCGTTGAATTTTTTCATGCTTTATTATTACTCAAGAAAGCATGACATCTCGTCGAGCGCTGATGCCTCCACAACAACACACCCACTTTCCGATACAAATTTTCCGCGAAGGCACACATAGTTGATTACAAGAAAATAAATGCTATACGAAAAGTATATGTATGTGTGTATGGGTGTGTTTATGTGTGGCAAGCAAAAGTGCGCCATGAGCGACTACTTAGTGCAAAGTGTTTGTTTTTGTTGTGCATTTTCCGCCTCTTGTGGTAGGTGTAGCTAAGCACTTTACATTCACTTCTCACTTTTGTGTGAATGGAATGAAAAAATATACCAATTTTTTTATTAATTTCAATTTTGTTTTTATTTTTACCGGAAAATTGCAAAATCCCGGCATGGCTCTAATATTTTCGGTAGTAGACGGAAAAATTATCATGAATATGACGTTGCATGGAAGCGATATGTATTTGCATATACAATAGAATTATTGAAAAAGTCCAATTAATTAATTTTAGAAAAAGTGCAGATTTGACTTAAATAATTGTCTTTGAGCACGCTTTGAGTTTAATGAATTTTACTATTTTCAAAAATCAAATTTCTCATGAAACAATATTGAAAATATGCAGAATAATTAAGCTGCGTTATTCCATCCAAGGGGGATGAAAAATGGTTTTGAGTTCTGCTTAAAATCTGTTCATAACCACAAACTTTACTTCTGAAATCTTGTCCAGCTCGCCTTTAAATATCAATACTATCTGCCTTTTTGTCTGTCTTGTTGACTACCTGCAGTTTGCTTCTGGATGGGTGGGCTTTGAGTCAACTCAGCGAGCGCTAGGCAAGTATACAAACTTGTATATCGCGAAATCATTCTCACAATGTGTGGAGCTGAGGCGTTCGATGGTTATTCTAAGATTAATAAAATCTCAGCTTTCTAATTTTCTAAACTCATCTCTTTCTCCATTAGAGGGCATTGCCTGCGAAGTATTCGTGCTGTAAGATTCCATGGTGAAAAGATGTTCATCATATCATCCTCGGTGAGACTCGGCATTGCTTTGAGTCATTGCATTTGAGTGTTGCATCAACTGTATGGTGGTGATGAGGTGGAATCAAAGATGATAGATTACCAGGTTTGTCCAATCTGCTATGGCGAAAAAGAAAATTGTGCGAGAAACTTCAGCCGCCACGTCACCGGGTACTTGGCAGCCTATTTCTACCCGCTCATTTTATACATGTTCACACACTCGTCCAATCAGTCGTTACTCAGACGGCAACGAAGCAATATGAGTGGGGAATGTGTTGCTTTTTTTAATACATGGCCAAGACAATCTCAATTTTTTCGTAAACAAACTATTGTGATGATTGCCATAGTGGCGTCAGCCAATCAGCTGAACCTTTCACATCCGCTGAGAGCCGGTTAACGGTCTGATCTTGGCCACACTTTCAGAATTCTTTTCACCATGAGGTGGAATCATCTCAGCACCTTCATCTTAGCTACCCTGCTCTGACGAGGCTAAAATTTAGGCATCTTTCCTACGCTGATATAGCAGGTCTTAATATTAAACACCTACTGAACTTCATTAATAGTATAATAATAAATATTACAGTCAAATAAAGTTGAACTTACTAGTAAGGGTGGCGCAAAATTAATCACCCTCCGAAAGATTTCTAATTTTTGCAAATGGCGTCTTACGCCAGTCATATTTTTACTCAAAATATTTATTTTTATTTAGTAAAAAAGAAATTCAAAAACTCAATTGGATGATTAAATTTGCGCCATCTTGTTAATCGTTATGTAGAAACTGTGAATGACGTTGAATTTCATATCATATATAACTGCTCAATATGTTCAGTGAAGGTTGGATTTTTCTGAGATTTATTCATTCTCTGATGGCTACTTGAAATGTCGAAGGATGGCACAATCGCCAGCTGGTTGCCGATAAAACAAAATCTAGTTAGAGTTCACTTTGCACAAATAGTCAAATACCTTATATCCAGATGAGGCATCTTAACCAGAATTAGGTATTATAGCAGAGGTAGAAAAGTGTCCACTCTACCATTTTTTGTCGTGTTATTGCATTGCCACATCAGCTTCGAAGAAAATATAAAGCTGGCTAGAGCTTTTAAATTGTGGCCTCTCCATCGTACACGGCCTTAAAAGCGGCTTATATAATGGATTATACGAGTATTTATTAATCTCTGGGATATGCTAAAAGAAACGCCTGTGGCCACACTCTATGGAAACCTAATGAAGACATTACCAAAGCAGCTTTAGACTGGAACCAGCAAGGAAATCGCAGATGTGGGAGATCATCGCGCACATGCAGGTGACTAGTAGATGCAGAAATGCTACAAGCATGCCGCTTTTGGCGACAAGTGAAATTCCTAGCTTTAAATAAAGCTAGTTTTAAATTGTTTATTGAGACCCTTTGTTCTACCTAGGAACGAAAGATAGTTCCATCTTTGGCTTAGTTACTTATTACGTATTCCCGTAAACTAATTTATGAGATTTGTATATCAGAGAATGTTTATTACATTGAAGTGAAAGTGAAGTGGAATACAGATTCAAAACTGTTCTTCAAGTCGCCAAAAAATATTCAAATCTGAATGAGCCTGGTATTGCCATTAAAATTAAGTCGAGAATTCAGTCTATCACCGCGGAGCGGAGATGTCAAACCACGCACTCATTCCCACAATAGGCACATGGGCTCAAAAGAGCTTCGGGAAAGTGAACTATTTCATGGCTCAGTTCCTCTTGGGCCACGGATACTACCAGGTACATATATTGCGAATGACCGAGCGATGATGCCGAACACACGTTCTTTAGTTGCGATAGATGGCTCGTGGAAAGAGATGCTCTGAGGCAGAAGATTGGAAGCGACATGGCGGTGACCAATACAATAAACAAAATGAGGGATTGTTTTAGTGGTCACTCCCATCAAAGCAGTAGACAACACCCACCAAGAAAAAAAGTTGGCTTTACACGCATAACCAACCAATTAACCGCGGTACCTTAATATAGAGACTCCACTTTAAATAGCACCCAAGTCTTAAGAACTGAGGGTCTATGAAGGGATATCTCCGGCTTTCATCTAGGCTCATTCAAATTCAATTCTAAACCAGACTATTGACGATATCCGATATCTGCAGTAGTGGGATACAGATGAATGACTCGAATCTCTTGCGATTCAGTGCGTTGGGTTCTCAGCTGACCTTGAAAACTAAGGTGCGACTAATGTAGACTCGCGTTCAGACTGTTTCTCAGCGAATTTCTATAATTTTCGAGTTAAGTTATGTTTCGAGTTAAGGGATCTAGGAGCCCCAGATAAATGTGACCAAATAATAATGGAAAGGAGAAAGGGCTCTATAAAAATATTGGATATATCTACTACCGTCTATATATATTTGAAAATAAAAATAAATTAACTATTCCAAAATAAAAAAAATATTCAACAATTTTAAAAGTATTCAAAACTATTTAAAATAATCTAAAATATTTATGCTCTTTAAAATAAATCTAGATCTAGAAGCGTAGTTTTAAATGCATAAATTTTATTTTTAGGAACTTTAGTAACGTTTTATATTATATTTATTATACTCCTCTAAAGTTTATAGTGATTTCAAACTGTGACACACACACACACATATATATAAGTGTGCGTGTATTAATGTGCCGCTACACAGTTAATTAAAAAAATTGCATGGTAGGAAAAACTGATTAAAATAAAACATTAAAATCGTAACGTGAAAATAAATTTATAGCCCCGTAATTTGCAAACAAGAAAAGGAGAAAAAAGACGAAAAAGAAACATACAGAAATTGTAGAAAACCTAGAAAACCATAAACGATGTAAGCTACTTTTACTGTTAAGGCGAATACCGGCATGCTTCACGCCCATGGCGACAATGTAGTAGCAACCTTATGTGGCACACTGAAAAAGCGAAAAACCAAAACAAAAAATACTTGAAATTTTTGTACTTCCTGATTGCTGCCTCAGCTATTTTACTTCTCATTACAATTTTGTATAATACGGATTTGGGTTTTGTGATGTTATCGCCGGGTGTTGTTGTTGATGCCTCCTGTACTAGTCACCCATTGCCGCTTAGGCACTTATGTATGGTGTTACACATATTTCGAACGTCAAAATGAAAGTAAAATCATATAATGCAAAATATTATTTTGGCTGAACTAATTGGTCTTAATCCACCAATACACACACACAAACATTTTATATGGCTACATATATTTGTATGTATGTAAGTTTGCAATGTAAGTGTATTTATTTCGTCTACTTAAAAGTGGCGTTTTGGGCTTAGTAATTAGCTGGAATTAATTTTTAGCTGACGCTGTGAACGGAAAGCCGGAAAATTTTGCAAGAAAAATTTACAGTTGAATACTTTGAAAAAAAAAGAAAAAAAGATGTAGGTATTTATTTTACGCATTTGATCACTTAATTGGAGGGCACTTTTATTTCTAGCTGCTTAGCGACATAAAACAGAGAGTACAGTGTACTCTTTCTTAAGCGGATATCTAAGGGACTGAAAATGTGTCCACTTATGGGAGATGATCGCTTAAGAGAGAAGAGTAAACAAAGTTAATAATATGATATGAGGGGGATGGGGGGTTTCTTATCCACCTCAAATCATTAAGTTGTATACGGATTATACTCTTCTTAACCCTTTAAATGGAATTCCAGCGGATAGCGCATAACGGGTTGATGGGTACCAGCTGCCAAAATTAGGATACATTTAATAGCATGAAATTGCACAGAATTGCGGTGTGAACAGATTTCTTCCCATCGGTTATTTTTACGGTGGCAAAATAATTAAATTCATTTCTATTTTCTCCTATGGGTTGAAGGCTCAGGGTGGCTTTTTTGAGTACTTGATGACAATTTATTTGTTCACAAGCAAAAACAGGCAAATAACAAGCAAATAAAATTCGATTTGCACAAGAATTCGTGCAAATTATCAATAAATTAGAAAGAAGTCGTTTTTTTTTTGTAACAATAAGCTTTAACGAGTGGCTTCACAAACAAAGCAAATGAAAAGACTTCACTAAAAAATGCGTTTTATTGTAATCACAAAATGTCAAATGAAAATCGAAAATGGACATTAAATTTTTTTTTTTAATTCTAAAAAATAAAATTAATTAAAATTATAAATTTTACGCAAAAATGTTGGATCTCTTTTTCCCCGAAGTAATATTTATTCAAAAATGAAGTTGAAAAGACTGACCTGATGTATAAGCTAAAAGTGGCTGATAAAAGCGCGCAAAGAATAGAAGGACGAGCTGTTTGTTTTTTTAGTTTTCGCCTTCGCACTTACAGCGGCCGTCGTCTACTGCGTTGAGTAATGTGGCCACTAAAATAATCACTGCTTCTCTTTTGGGGAGACGATTAGCTGTACAAGTTTTATAGCAATGAATATATATAAGGTGGCGCAAAAATAATCATCCGATTTTGTTTTTGAATAACTTTTTTACTAACTTAAAAAAAAATTAGGTAATAGAAATCTTTATTTTGGCACGCACTCCATTGCTTGCCTGTTTGAGTACTGTGGCTGTATAAATAGTTCCCAACTCCATTCGCAACAATTATAAATCTTTCGCTAGAGTGATTAATTTTTCGCAACCACGTAGTATGGAAATTTAGCGCTCTCACTAACTAGTGTAATGTCGTACGTGCTGGTGTTAACAGAGGAAAAGAAAAGCCTCAGGAGTGTAAGAAAATCTAGTGAAAAAGAACGTACTCTACAATTCGCGCTATTTAGTGCAAGAAAGAAAAACGAGTGGCGCACTTTGCTGAGCGCCGCGAGCATAGCCTTAGTGTTTACGACGCCAATTGAGAAGAAGGCGAAAAAGAAGAAGCAGCAGAAGTGTTTAACATTTCTTACTTTTAATGAACTGCGAAGCTTCACAGCTCTTTCGAAGTAATTAGCATTTCAACACTTCCGCCTTTCTCTGAGTTTTCATTCATCATTTTACATTAATCATGCAGAGACATCAATCTTTTTTTTTTTTGTGTTTTTTTTTGTCTTTTTCCAAACACATTTGTGCTCGTATGTTAAGTAGCGTTGGCCATTAGACTATTGCTGGTATTTAATTTGCATAGTTAGTCGCATCTAAACGTACAGACATTTAACACTTATTTCTTCAATAAAATAACAATAAACGATAGGCATTACAGGCATGAATCATCAAACTCTGCCTTTCACTGCGGAGTGATCCTCAAGTTGATACTCATTGCCCACACACACACACACACAAACACATGACGTTGCAATAAAATAAGGAAGTTGATTACGACAGATTATTGTCTTCCGATAAGCATTTGCAAAAAAGGAAAAAAATTATTGAAATGAATTACAGCACAAAGTTTTGAAATGCCTGATCGAAATACCGAAAAAAATATAATATTAACAGCTCCAATAAAATCTCCAATTATTGTCTCAATTGTCAGTCAGTCAGTGGAACGAGTATTGAATAAAAATTTCATTTATTTTGTTTTAATGCCAATTTACGTAGGCATGTATGTTTGGATGTGTGTGAATGCGATTTGGTCATGTGCCCGCCACACAAGTTGCCACAAATAGTTGCTTTTTCTCTGATTGCTTTTTGACTTTTATTCTACTTTTTTCACATTTTTTCGCATTTTCCAATATCCATAAAAAGTTTGCCGCATTGATCGTCAATTGTCACTCTCGCAAATATCGTCGCCGTCGCCGCCTGTCACTTGAATGCGATCAACTTCGTTTGCTGCTTTTTGCTGTCATCTCCATCGCCGCTATGGTTGACATTGTGACAATTTCTGCTTAAGTTGACAGCACTGGTTTGGTTTTTTTGGAAATTTTTGTACGACTTTTAGGTCCATGCCGCTACTTAAAATGGTGCTAAGTTCAATGTGCACCACGCAGTTTCCGCATTAGTGAGACAACTTTTAAACTACGCTAGGAATGTGTAAACTTAAGTTGCAGTTGGTTTTAATTATTTTGGAGCCGCCAATTTCGTTTTTCGTTTTACTTAGTTTTTAGGTCATAGAGAAGGAGTAATTTAAATGATAGATATTTGTTCATATTTATATATAAATGTAGTAGGAAATCTACTCTTGCTGACGACAGACTAATTAGAGTTCCTCGTTGCGTGAGTGGGACGGACACTGGAATGAGTGGTTTTGTTCAACTTTTTTCGGTTTAAAATGCAATTGAATTTGCTAGTAAAAATCAAAACTTCCTTTCCATCGAAAACATATTTTTATTTTACAAGACATCTACAAATATGTGCAATCAGAATTGGCCTTAAAATCCACATAGACAAAACGAAATCGAAGACCAAAATTGACAACAATTTTCTGATTCATGGCAAAGAAGTTAAACCAATCGAAGATTTTACCTGCCTAGGCAAATCAAAGACTTTACCTGCCGAGAATAGTGCGGGAAAGGATATCCCGGCCAGAACAAAAAAAAAAAAAACTAAGCAACTACCGCTCACACGAGACCTGGCTTGTAGCCGATCATCTAATTGGAAAAATTCAAATTTTTATAAACTGACGACTATGGCGTATTCTCCACACCCTGAGGGGTGGCCAAACGTCTTCAGCAGCGATGAGTTATATAAAAATTGCTACTTGCAGTCAATGGCCAACCATATACAATTACGAAAGAGTAGGTCACACACTGCGAAAAGATGCAACGGAAATCTGTCGACACGCTCTTGATTGAAAGCACCAAGGAAGCCACAAGACGGTCCGACCTTAAACTACAAGGAGAAGATCGCTACAAAAAAGAAGTCGATGAATGCGCAAAATTGTGAAACGCACTAAAATTGTAAGAAAAAAATAGGATCAGGTGAAAATGATTTATTGAGGTCCTATGCTTGAATGAGAGATAAAGGAAATTATGATGATGTAGGAGAATTGGTCGCTAAGACCTTGTTAAAAAAAGGCATGGCAGCCTTAAAAACATATTTTAGAACTTTTCCCAAACACTCGTGGCAGCCCTAAAAAAATAATTTAGAACTTTACTCAAATGCTCCCACAGGCAACCCTGAAAGCATGTTTATTAGGTATTTATAATGTTTCGATCCTCAATAGCCCAAAAACCTGACATATTTTATATAATTTTTTTTTTAATTTAAAACATTGTATAAAAAAGACATTTTTTAATACAAAAAAATATATTTTTTAATAACAAAAAACATTTATTTTTTTAATAACAACTGACATCAAATGCAAGTACTTTTGAAACAACAATAATTTGTCCTTCGAAAATCTTAAAAAAAAAATCGCTTGGCAATCCTAAATAAAAATTTTAGAGTTTATTCAAAAAACGCATGACAACTCTAAAAACACATTTAAGTAATCGAGTGGGTTTTAAGAGCTTCAGAATTTAAACTGGTAATACAAAACAAAAATGGTGCTGGAATGATTTTTTTATTATAATCTGATAGATAATTTCATGACATTTATTTTTTGCACATGGAATCCAGCATAGGCCCATCGCAGTAACGAGTTACATGGCCCATTCGATCAGTCCAATTCCTGACTACTTTATCCAATAAATCTGAAGTAGAAATTTAAATGAGCCCAACCAGCAAAAATACAACGCAAATGATGGTCATTGGGCTGCAATTCTTGCACGAGTTATATTTTATAGAAATGGAAGCGAAGATCCGTAAGGAAAAAGTCCAACAAGTTGACAATGAAGACGAATCGAACGGCATTTTCTTCAACACTTCGGTAAATTTTCACAATTTGGAAGCGGTTTTCTGGCGTTAAAGGATTCATAGCTTGAAAAATTGAAATTTGAAAAGGTCGAGCCAAGGAGCACCAGGAGATTTGGTGGCTCCTAAGACACTCAGGCTAAATGGGTATTTAAATGGTTCATATCTTACTGAACGAAAAGGTCAACACAGTTTGCTATTCTCAGCTGTCAAACCACATTTATCGATATGGATAGTTCGCATGCAGCTAAAAAACACCCGATGCCAAAGATGTTCTGCATGGAGCAACGTAAGGCAACGGGAGGGGCGAGTTAATAGTTTTACAAATTCTCCGATTAGACTATTTTTTTCAAAAATATTTTTGTTGAAACATTGCCTCTTTGATTCTAACGAATTCTAGGGCTTAAAATTTGTATTGTCACAATCAGCAAGATTTCTGGATGAGTCACACAAAGCTACTTAGAGCAAATCGGCTTCCAATTTTTTGTAAATCACACAGCTCTTGCACGCATTTGAGTTAATCATAAGAATAACAAATCACTCGTAAATTCAAGTGCAAGTAAATTTTATTATTTTTTTTATTTTATTATTATTTTCTTATTATATTATTTTTTTATTTTTTTTTCTTGTAAAAAGATGTCATGCGACAAATAGTGTTTCCCAAGGTATAACAGAAGAAATGGTGCCAAATATATGCAACACTTTTGAAATGTGGCAGAGAGTGTTGAAATTGAAATTTGTATGAGGCAGAGTGCCAACAAAATGCGAATAATTAAAAACAATATGACTGCGCGAGTTTTTGAATAATTATTTATTTCTTGCGTGGCATTTGTGCAACTAAAAAGTGAACAAACGCTGAATATCTACACTTATACATACACATATATAAGCATTTTAATATTGTAATTATGCACGGACATATTTGCACATGTATTAGAGCGGGTCGTTGACATGAAATTCTAAGAAAAAAAGTCCACTAAAGCCAATTTCGAGCCAACAAAATTTGAAAAAAAACTATTTTTAATTAATACGTAGCTAATATGAAGATTAATACTGAACAAAGTATTATGAATATTAATTTCTCTTATTAATATTTAGTACAAATTTGTGCTTAGGATTTTTTTGGTGCGAAGAATTTTTTTTTTCATATCTATTTTTTGACCTTAAGATATAATAAGTTTAATGTAAGATTTTAATATTGCAATAAAAAAATGGACTGTATGTAATTTATTATATGTAAATCAAATTGAAATGTGCAAAAAATCAAGAACAAATAAAATTTTCCAATATTTAAAAAATTTATTTTAAACTTTTAAAAGTATATATTTTTTTTAGTTTTTTCCTCTAATTATTATTTTTGTCTGCAATGAAGAAGTAATTTGCAATTATTTTGGCTTTAGACTCTTCACTTCCAACAGAAGCTGCATTTTTTCTGCTTTCTACCTTCATATCTGTAACTCCTTCCCTACTTTCATATTAGTTAGAGAAATTTTCTTCTAAAATTTGAGGTTGGCAACTGACTGGACTTTTTTCTTAAACATTTATGTAAAAACCGAATCTGATGCCCACGATGTCGAGACAAATTGTCAATTTGTTCCATGCAAGCTGACCCCCCCTAATGCTTATGTATGAGCGTGCGCCGCTCTCACCAAGGCGTGAATCGCAAAAATTTTACTTTGCAAACACTTACATGCATTTTGAAATTCCCACTTAAACAACAAGAAAAAAAACAAAAAAAAAAAAACAAAAGAAAAAAAACAAGAAGCAAACACAATAACAAATTGCAGTTGTAAAAATTTACAATTTATATGCCAGCACGCATGCTACAAATCGCGGCGGTAGCAACACAAATTGCAACTCATAAATATGTATTTGATTTGCTACTAACAAAGTGCCGCCGATGCTGCATGCAACATGGAGCTTGTCAGCATTTTCCGTTACATTTAGCGACATGCGAAGCGGACGAATATTGAGTTGTAAGTAAGCGAGCTGTGCCCTCCGATTGCACACACGACACGCATGCTGCCACATGCAGTCGATATTTGCTGAGAGTTATTAGCGATAACAAGAAAATTTTCGCTGAAAGTAGCTGGTCAATGTGAACCTCCTGTTAGCACCTGTTTTTATAATTATGTGACAGAACCTCCTTGTCAACCTCCTTCGCGATCCAAATATTACATTTTTTTGAAGGTGTGACCAGCTCTCAGCGAATTTAAAAAAAATCAGCTGATTGGCTGACGTCACTGGGGTCAAGACAGCTGTTTGCTTATAAAATAAACTAAGATTGCGCTGCGAATAAAGTCAGCAGAGCCATTACTTCGTTGCCATATGAACATCGACTGATTGGTCGACTGTGTGAATGCTTGTCAAATGAGTGAGCAGAATTCGACAACAGACTACCCGTTGACGTAGTAATTATTTGCTACTCCATCAACGTTTCTACAAATATTTAGTTGAATTGAGATAACTTGCAACAAAGCGCGGTCCCTTTGATAACTCAATTGGATCCCCTCGATCATGCGTATGAGTTGAGTTAGCTAGATTTGGCTCCTCGCTCCGAATTAGTCAGCACAATGCCGACACACCCATGCCCTTGGCAACATGTAAACGTTTAATAGACATACACCTCATTATTTCGATTATGCACTATGAAGATAGGTAAAGCGTTCATTTAGTCAAGGAAGCTAAAGATGTATATGTCAGTCATGATGAAGGACAGTATTTGGGTGAATTATCTGATCAGTTGTAGTAGCAGCATTTGCCACCGAGGTGTGGTGAGTTCAGTGTAAAGCAAAAAAAGGAGTGTTAGAAAAGCTACTGCATTTATTTACGGTAATGCAATAGTTTTTTTTTTTAACAGCGGTCGCTCCTCAGCAGGCAATGAATGGCAAACCTCCGAGTATATTTCTGTCCCTCATAAAAAAGGTCTGCCATTCGAAGTTGGATTAAAACTGTAGGTCCTTCCATTTGTGGAACAACATCAAAACGCATACCGCACGTAGGATGAGGAGCTTGGCCAAACACCTAATTACTTTTTTTGTTTTTAGTTTTAATGTCACTGCTTCACTTCAATAAAATTTGTTTTATTTTCTTAATATTTTCAACAATTTACAATTCACAAATTATCGCTATTTTGTTGTTAGTTATTCTTTTTTAATTTAAATTTGTTTTTTTTTTGATTTTTGTGAAATCATTTATCATTCACAATTTGTTGTTGCCTTGAGAAATATGTGTCACTAGTTTCTTTCGTTCAGCTTCTTACTTTACCCAATAAACGCCATTTGAATGGCTCAATTGCGCAGCGCAACAACACCAATGCAATATCTATTAATCTGTGCTACCCTCTACCGATGCTTGAGATATAAATAATATTGAATTTTTTCCAATGAAAATTTATATGAAATAAAAACACGACTGTCTACTGTGTCAACGTGGTTTACTATTGCTTTGTCCGGCATTTTTATGATTTGTATTCGCTTGTTTGACTCAATTGACTTGGTTTATTATGGCTTCAAAGGAAATTGTCAATATCATTTTTCAACTGAAAGAGAGCAATAATTTCGTCGGCACACAATGAGGCACATACTTATAAGCATACGCACAAATATGTACTATATATGTGAATATATGTTTGCAATTATTTAATAAGCGCAAATACCTTTAAATTTGACACAAAGATAAGTTCACCTGTTAGACAATTTGGCACTTGGCTGCAGCCAACTCTCGATATTTCAAACTACTACGAGCTAAATAGCGAATAAGGGAGCGCTAACAATGGCAATTCCTATGGCTTTTTCAGGCAACTTAATGAGGTTTTCATTTAGGGTTTTTGAATAGGAAGATAATAAACGAAAAAGTTTTTTTCGCACTTCAAGCGATCTAAAGGCTTCACTTCGTGAGTTTATTTGATGCTACAAGGAATTGACCTATGTTCCTTTTGTGAACCATGGGAAAGTATACACAGGTATATAAGGAATTAGGTCAAGATTTGTACTTTAAATTCATTACAAGTGTGCTGAGATAAGCCCAAATCTTATGAATGGCGTGTCAGCGTCTGATTTTCTCATTTTGAGCTGAATCACTTATAACTGCGATGTTTGCGATACTTGGTTAGCTGCATTGTTTCACAGACACAAACATATTCCATAGTGAATGTGTTGACTCAAAGTTATCCACTATAGCACGCGCAGCTTATCCTGTGGAGCAATTTCTGCACCCAATTCAAACGATTTAGAGTCCGCTACATAAACTCAGGGTTTCAGTAATAATTTTTCGAAACAGACTCACTGATGAACTTTACCATAAAGAAAATGTGAATCTTGAAAGGTGTTTTTACATATCCAAGTATCTCCATTCGAACACCCTATATCAAACTATAAGACTTAAAAAATCTTTACACGACTATTCAATTTTAAGCTTAAGACTAAACTACGCCTGCTTACAAAAGTCTCACTAATCCCCATTTCAATACTTTTTATTTGACTATTCTTATATTTTTTCTTTTGACTGTTCTAATTTTTTTCTCTACTTTTTGTAAACCCCTTCTTTATTTTCTACTTCCACGCTCTTCTGCACTAACTCACCTTGGTGGCTGGTACTCTGGCTCTGGTGGTGGCACATGCACATAGACGTGCTTATGCACCACAGGCGGCTGTTGCGGTGGTCCATACACCGGTGGTGGTCCATAGCCGCCGCTGGGCGCCGATGGTTGATAGCTGCTGGGTGGTGGGGCGCTGTAGCTGTCGCGAGGTGGTTCTGGGCGTGCTGCTGCCAAACCAGCTGCTACCAAAACAAGTAAAACCTATGGAGTGGAGCGCGAGAGAGAGGGAGAGAGAAAGAACAATTGGAGAAGATTCATTAGAAGAGCGACTATGACAATTGACGATTCGCTTAAATAAGCGTAAAAATGTGCAAGCGAGAGGTTTTAATTTTGTGATATTTAATTATTATGGGCTTGCTTCATGGAAATATTTTTATTTAAGGCTTTTTATTTATTTTATTTCATAATTAAATTAATATGAAAAATATAAAAAAAAAAATTAAATTAAATTAATCAAAATATAAAATAAACCAAATAAAAAGCATTTTTAATTTTTTTATATATTTTTTTTAGCCGAAGGTCTTTGTTGCTGGCACGGCTAAGCAGTTATTTGTTAAATAATTTATAATTGTACAAAGTTTAAAAAATATTTTTTTTATATATTTTTTTTACTTCATTTGGTTCTATCGTTATTTCGTTAAGTGTATATTTATATTAAATTGTTATTATTATATTTCAAAAATGTATAAATTTTGTTTTTTATGAACTATTAACAATTTTTTTATAAATTAGTTTATAGTTTTAAAGAAATAATGTTAGATTTATTCATTTATTTATTTATTGGAATTAATATAATATAAAATACTAAAACTAATCAGAGAATGAACACCGGTGGCCGAGGTCTACAACGCGAATTATGTTTATTTAATAGCTGCATGAAATTTAAACTTTTCATTAAGTTTTTGCGATTTTTGTGTCTAATTCACCTAAGTTTACAATTCACTAAGTTTCTTATACTTTAATTGTTTATGCCTGCAGTTTACCATTGCGCTATGTGACGCTGACTAATTTTACGCATTTTTTTTTTTAATTTTTTAGAATTTTGTTTCTTACGAATTTTCTAAATTTTTATTGAGTTGCTAAATCTTGTACAGTCTCATTTCATTTTCAAAACATAGTTCGAACTCACTTAATTCAACTAACTGACTACTAATTAAATCATTAACTCCAGGGCCTCCAAAGCGCTCTGGCCGAAAGTAAATCTTAAAAGGACAAAATGTCAATTGATTCAACAGATCAACTACCAGCCTTCTCACAAGTGTTATAACGGGTCATTGCGCTATTGGCACCCTAGCCAGTAGAATGGTTGTACCTTAAAATGACTTCTGCAGGAGTTGTGAAAATGAAGAAGAAATTGAGTCGGTACAACACCTCCTCGGTGCACTTCGGTGTACTTCAAAGAAGCCATGCCAAATATCTTGGCGATTATATCTTTGAAGGCCTGCTAACCTTGCTAACCTAACCTAATCTAATTAATTACATATCTATATATATAAAAAGAAGTTACATTTCCTTGGTAATCTTATAACTCAAGAACCGCCGAACCGATTGACACAAAAATTATAGAGTTCTTTTCTATCTTTGAGGAGGTAGTTTGTGTGAAGTTTGATTGAAATTGGTGCAGCCGTTTCTGAGTTATGACATTTTATGTGAGTAATGGCTTCCTCTCATACGAAATGCCTGTATGGGAAAAACAACAACAAATACACAGCCGCTTATGAGCGTTTCTGTTGTACTGTTGTGGTTGTAAGTGTATTATGTTAATATTAATTTTGAACGAAAATATAAAAAAAAACTGGAGCATTCAAGGAACTGCAAAAACATTTTTAACTTTATTTATTTTAGCATAATTTATTTAGCGTAAAAAATTGAAATGGAAATTAAAGAATCAAAGTTTAATTACAAGTTTTTATCGGCTCTTTCACCTTACCTGTATATAGGTGACCACCACAATCAAATTTTAAAAAAGTACAGAAAAGGCTATTGTGACATCTTTAGAAAGTATGTTGAATGAAAAAAATCAACTAATTAAACTGTTTAAACATTTTACGAGTTCTATAAAGAAAACTTAGTATGAAAAATTTCTTGCGATATAAAAAAAAAATTTTATGTATGGTGGTGCGAAGCCCATTGGGAAATGCTAGTATTTTTATAAATTATCATAAAAGCTTTAAATTATCATTGAAATTGAAGTCAGGTATTCAAAAAAAAATGCATGCGATGTGAAAAATATACTTTTGGTTAGCCGAATGGGTGCAACTTGAAAAATCAAATGTTAAAAAAAAATGTTTCTAGAAGTGGTCACCCCTCGGCAGGCAATGGCCCACTTCCGAATGTTTTTCGGCCATGAAAAAGTTGCTCATAAAAAACCATCTGCCGTTCGGAGGCGGCATAAAACTGTAGGTGCACACCGCAAATAGGAAGAGGAGTTTGGCCAAACACCCAATAAAATGTATAAGAGCCAATTATATTATTTTATTTCTGACATCATTTTACATTTTTATTTTATTGAAAAATTTTAGTTGAGTTTGTTTATGATTTTATTCAGACACAATTTAAATTTTTTTATTTTATGGCAAACTTTTGTTGGAATTAATTTATTTTTTGACTGAAACTTAAGTTATTGGACTATGAGCATATTTCCCAAGAAATGCATTTCAGTTTTTGTAGGCAAAACCTTGGTGTTATACTCAAAAATATCAAATATTTTGTTTATATTTGCGTTGATTAATTAAAAAATTGTATATTAATAAAACTAAAAAAAAAGTTAAATAAATTTAATAAAAATAACAGATTAATAAATACAAAAAAGAAAGAAAGAAATACATTAAATACAATTAATACATTATTTTTTTTATAAATTTAATAATTCAAAGATTTTTAGTTTTAATAAATTTAAATAATTTTTAATGAATTTTTTTTTTATAAAAAATTAAATATCCTAGTTTTTTTCTCACTGTACAGTTAAGTATTTCTTCAAAGTATTAGTATTTCTTCAAATAAATTTGTACTGCGATTGTCGAGTATTTTTTACCGTTAACTGAACAATAAAGAAACTTTCATGAGCCAAGCCAAATCAATCTTTAAAATAAATTATTTTTAATAGATATTTTTGAAATGACAAATAAATTTGAATTGCAATTTTTTAAGTTTCCTTTTGGAAGTCCCTGAGTCGCCTTACAGCTTTAGGTCCCTCAATTTGTGGAAAGACATTAAGATGCACGCCACATATAGGAGGAGAAGCTAGGCCAAAGAGCTAGAAAAGGGTGTAAGCGCCATTTGGATGTAATATATACATATATATATTGGAATTTCAAAGAACTTATGAGCCGAGCAAATTAATTCTTTAAAATGAGTTATTTGGGTAGATTCAAAAATTAAAAAAAAAACTAACAAAAAAAAAAATTTTAAATGAAAAAAATTTTATTATTTGGGTAGGTTCAAATATTAAAAAACATTTTATTGAAAAAAGAAAATAAAAAAAAAAACATTTTTAATAAGAAAACTTTTATTATTTGGGTAGGTTCAAATATTAAAAAAAAATCTAATTAACAAAAAAAATTAAAAAAAAAAATTTAATTTAAAAGAAAAAATTTTTAATTTAAAAGAAAATTTGTTTTTAATTTTTTATGACAGTGTTAATTGTGCACGCTCTTTTTTAGTGTATACACTTAGCGCAAATAAAATTTTTCACAAAAAAGTTATTAAACATTTTTCAGTTGATTTCTTTTCAGCATCATTTTTGCAATAATAAAGTGTTTATGAGCCATTTAAGTTAAAGTTTTCAAATGCATTATTTCAAAAAATTAAAAAATACATACTTTAAAAGAAATTGTCTTGTTAGAAATAAACTGTAAATAATTTGCTGGTTTTTTTTGTTTTTCGTAAATTTAAATTCAACCGAAATTAAATTTTTCTCGAAAAAAATTTACTTGAAAATAAATGAATACGAACTACTTTATGCTTGTTCTGGTATAAGTACGTTAATTTTTATACTGTTATACTTTTTATGAAACAAAATTATTAGTATGAAAAGCACAAAGTTAAATTGAATTATGCGATTTGTGCACAATAACTAAAGGGTCTTCCAATAACAGGTGTTATCTATCGATTATCTAACAATTTTTTATGGCCGGAAATGGAGGGTGTTGATCTGGACAACGTTTATTTTCAACAAGATGGCGCTACGTGCCACACAAGCAACGAAACCATTGATATTTTACGGGAGAAGTATCCGGACCGTGTTATCTCTTGAAGAGGTGATCACAATTGGCCACCAAGATCTTGTGATTTAACGCCTTGTCACTTTTTTTTTGGAGCCACGTGAAAGAGAAGGTCTACGCCAAAAGATGGAATTCGTGAGGCTGTCGAGGACATAGGACAGCCACTTTGCAATTCGGTTATGGAAAATTCCATGAAAAGGATATTGTTCTGTAAGCGTGCCCGTGGTGGTCATTTGCCTGATGTTTTTTCCACTATTAACGGCATACCTTTCTCTTTATAATGAAATAAACATCCGTTCATTTATATTAAAAAATAGCATTTTTCTTTGAATATCAAAATAACACCCCTTATTAGATAACCCTATATTTTGCTTATTTAGGTTATGTAAGAGTTGTTTATAAGAGTTTCGCTTTAACGCAAGCTCTTCAAATCGAATTTCATTTCAGAATTTCATTTCGAGTTCTTTATGTGCCACATATTTATAATAAATTTTTAAGGTTAAAAAAAGTAAAACGAAAAGTTCAACAATTTAAAAAAAAATTGTTTTTAACTAGGCAAAAATTGTTTTAATTAAATTGAAATTGTTTTAATTAAATTGATTAATTGATTTTAAAAATTGTACAATCAAAAGGATTTCATATTTTGTATTATTATTTTTTTCTTTTTTAAATGACTTTAAGTTTAGTTTTTCAGATTTTTTCTTTTTTTTGAAACAATGTTTCAATTTTGTTTTCTTTAAATTTTGTAAAATTGTATTTTTGTAAGTTTTGTTCCATTTTATACTCTTTAAATAAATATTTTTACAATTATTTGATTTTTCTTGAAATTTTATAGTTTTAAAAATATATTTTTTAATTTTATAATTTCAAATAAATATTTTTCAAATTATTTTAATTTTTATTAACTTTTAAACTTTTTAAACAAATATTTTTTAAATTATTTTAATTTTTATTAAATTTTATACTTTTTAAATAAATATTTTTTATATTATTTTAATTTTTATTAAATTTTATACTTTTTAAATAAAATTGAAATTTTATAGTTTTAAAAATATATTTTTCAATTTTATAATTTTAAATAAATATTTTTCAAATTAGTTTAATTTTTATTAAATTTTAAACTTTTTAAATAAATATTTTTCAAATTATTTTAGTTTTCTGTTAAATTTTATACTTTTTAAATAAATATTTTTCAAATTATTTTAGTTTTCTGTTAAATTTTATATTTTTTAAAAATATGTTATTCCATTTTTTTTTTTCATTTTTTGTTATATGTTATACTTATTAAGTAAATATTTTTCAAATATTGTTTATTTAGGGAAGTATTATTTGTATCGCTTGAATTATTTTGCTATGCACTTATTTGTTTGTTTTTAATTATTAAGTTTTTAGAAAACATTTTTTTTTTTACTTTCTTTTCCAATACATATTTTTATTAGCCTCTTTTTCTGTTATTTCTTCATATTTCTTTATATTTTTCTGTATATTTTTAGTCCTATAGAATTTTTCCGATTTTCAATATTTTTTTACAGCTTAAGTTTTAAAAAAATCACTTTTCATATAGAAAAAAAGAAGCAAAGCATCAACTCGTCATTCCACGTACCGCACAAAAACGCTTCATTTTGTTTGAAATTTTTGAAAACTAATTATAGTTTCTTCGGAGGAGTAGTATTTAAGGATGCTCGGCGCTTGCTACTGAAGAGGTTTACCAATGAAACCCAATTAAAAATACACTAGTAAACAAGATACCAAATACACTGTACGGCGCGGCGCGTCTTTCTGCATGACTCTGCTGCGGAGTTCGTCGCTTATATAGGTACGCTTCGCAAAAACCGTTTCGGCGAGCATGCGCCAGCGAAGACGTAGCGCAAGCGCAGAGCAAACTATCTGCGCAAGCGTAGCGTCGTCAGTGCGGTGGGTGGTGGCGGCGGCGACGAGTGGTACGGCAACTTCTTCTGGTGCAACTGAAGAAGGCTTCAGCGTTTTGGATTTTATTTTTGCTTTTGCGTTCATTGCGGCAAATGCTATATTGTCGCACTTGTTGATGTTGTTGCTATTTTTGTGGATCGTGTGCGATCACTTTCGGTTTCATTGCCTCACCACCAAAGACCAAACACCAAAAACCAAAACACACTCAAAGAAAAATAGCAGAAATAACACAAACTCTCAGCAGTTTTCCGGCGATCATCGTTTTGGTTCGTCGATCGCTCATAGTCGGTCGGCTGCTCTCCACTGCTGTCGACTGTTTGACTTTGTTGGTAATGTTTTTGTTTTTATTTCCATTTTATTGTGACTAATATTACTGTTATTGTTTTGAGACACCGGACTTGTGATCTTCTGCCACGCTGCTTAATGATCGTTATGGCGAACTTCATAAGCCACATATCAGCGCTCTCCGATTCACATGCTTTTAATTTCATTTTCGTTTTTCCTTTAAATTCGTCTCTCAATTGCTATAATTTTGTTTCGTTTTTCTTTCTTTTTTTTCTTTTTCTGCTTTTGTTTGTGCACTTCATTCACTTTAACTTAATTTCATCTGCATCTGCAACATCTTCGTCATGCCCCGCAATCTCATGCCAAATGTTGCAAACTCACACAGATGGCTGGCTGGCTGGCTGGCTGGCTGGCTGGCTGACTGGCTGGTAGCTCAGGCTATTAGCTGTCTGCTGGTCTTGCGATCGCTTGTCTTGGGCTAAAAGCCTCAAAGTGGCAGAAACGCGCGGTCAAATGGCTAGCAAACACAACATTCATTCAGTCAAACAGATGCTAGCATTTTGGCAACAACGTTCATTGCCAGCACGATCGCACTTTCGCTGATTTGAAGATCAGTTGGTGCTGATCACCAACAGCCATTGCAGTTAAGCAGCCGCCAACAGTTGTGCTCGTAAATAGCGATTGATGGTTGCTTTAATCATTCAGCCATGATGATCGCAGTTTTAAGGTATTTTGCTCGGCCGCAATCTAAATTTTTTTGTCCAAATTTGGCGGAGATCTTCTTTTATAGTTCTCAGATGAAATTGCAAAAATAGTAATTAAAATTTTTTAAATCACATCTAAGCCAAATAATTTGCAATTAAAGCGGCATTCGGTTCAAATAAATACATGAAAACTAGTCGCGGGTATATACAAAGAGCTGGTTTGATTATTATAGCAGGTAAGGTACGGCAAAGCAGATCCCACTGGGAAAGAACGCATTGTCGTGCCGCAAAACTGCTTAAAACTGCGTCGATTTGAAAGTAAAACAAAAGCGCATGTTTTTCAGTTTATTTCCTGTGTTGAAAATAATGGTTTGTAAAAGGTGCATAACGGTAACAATTAAAAGTAGATCATTAAAGAATGTGTTTCTCTTTTTGCCACTGGAAGAATAGAAAATTTAAACCCGCTAATGACAGTTTTTATACGTAGTTCATCGGATAGCCGGAAATCTGAACTTATGTTGCCGAACTAATATTGAAAAGGAGTGAGTCGTACATACGTACACTTTTTTTATACACTTTGGCGTATCTCATCTTTCTACAATATTCATTTTCCACGGAAATTTTTTAGTAAATCTTATACAAAAAATTTAGTTAATTGTTTAACAAAAATAGCTAAATTAAAGTTTTAGACTTTGTACGAAATTCTCAAAAATTTAACAAATTTTAAAAAAATTATCATCAGCATTTTAACCTTTTTAAGCGAAAGTCTGAGAAAACTTGTCGGTATACAATTTTATAGCCCATTAAAATTTGATATAAGAAACTTAAAGTTTCGAGCCGCTCAAAATCGCATTGTTTTTCAACAATTTTTTTTTTCGCAAACGATATTAAACATTTTCCTCAATACAAATCTCATGTTCGGAGAAGACAACAGTTTATCCAAACAAAAAAAACTTGCCAAAACCAAAGCAATTTGTAAGTGACTTTTAATTTATACTTTGCTACTTTTAAATTGAATGGACTATGCATTTACGTACCCAGTAACTTTCCAGAGGTTCGGTTTAAAAACTGGAAAGTTTTGATGATAATTCATGGAAATTAGTAAAATTTTAGGGAATTTCGTACAAAGTTTGACACTTTAATTTACAACATTTTTACTATATTAATTTGGGGAAAAAGAAATTCATTATTTTTGCATACAATTTTTGCGCAAGTAGTTTAAAATTATTTTATGGTCAATCTTTGGCTGCTGAGCGCTGCTACAACTACTAAAATGCGATCAACTTCGACTATTTCTGTGATTTTATCTACATTTTGGACGGCGGTCCTGCCTGTGCGTGGTGCATCTTTAACATCAAAAATGCCTGAACGGATTCGACGAATCCAAAATTGCACAGAATTAGTATCGGAACCACAAACAGCATTTACAATTTCAGCGGTCTGGCTTTCATTTTCGCTTTACGCTTTTATCAAAGAAAAACTATAAAAAGTACCGAATATTCTCTTTGTTGACTTTCATTGTTAACATCCTGAATGGAACAAAAAACACAGCAAACGAAGGTGGTAAATAGGTGGAAAAATTGCATAGCCAAAGAAGGGTAAAAACAAAAAAACGATGCATCCTGCGATGATGCAATGTTAAATTAAAATTTGAGAAGGCACGCCAAGAAGCACAAAGAGAATGGTAACTCCTAAAACACCCATCCAAAAAAACCCATCGTATTCAAAGCTCTCGAAAGTAAAAGGGTGGTCAGTCAAGGAGGAAAGGAGAGAAGTGACAGAAAAGATGAGATCAAATAGAAATATAGATAGAGAAAGCTAGTCCTGTGAGAATTCTCCAGGTTCTTTGGCAAATCTGAAAATATCCTTCAGTTCGGAACCCGAAATTCGTAACCTTACCGTAGCAAAGGCAGGACACTCACAGAGAAAATGCTCAGTGCTATCCCGCACCTCTAAGTAAGACAGGCAATTCGGGTTCTCAACGATTCCAACGTCATAGGGGTTGTGCCTTTACTAATGCCGACCATATACCGAACTACTTTTCTACCAAGTTTTAGAAGAAAGTTCGATAGTTTTCTGTTCGGGTTTATCTCAAGCTGCAGAGTTCTACATTGGACGATCGTTCTTGATGTAAATTGGATACATAATCGCTAATTCAATTCATGTTTCCTGTAGAACTGATTCCGATTATTGGCTCTGCTCCCTGTGGGATAACCGCTGATCCGCAGTTGGCCAATTCATCGGTAATGTAGAATCGAACAAAACAGTAAAGTGGAGATTCGAACGATTCTATCCTCATCATATGGACGTCAAAGATGATTGTTCGAAAATGTTGATCAATTCATGGACATCGTTAAGTCGGAACGCAATGTGCGCACTTATTCCATTGCTCAAAAATTGAGCTTAAGGATGATTTTAATCACAGAGAAATTCAATCAAAAACAAAACAACTGATGCGTACATCTGAAACGCAAGTACTCCTATCATTCGTTGGAAAAACATGATTGCATTAGAAATGATGTACTATAATCCGAACCGAGAAAGCTCGGTGTCCACATCAACGAAAGTGCAATAATAAAATGTTTTGTAATCTTCATAATCAGTGCCGGATTTACACAAAATGCCGCCCTGTGCACCATGAAGAATGCCGCCCAAATTTTTTAAATTTGTGTGTGCGCGTTTGTATTGTAGTACAGAAAATCGTCGACTACACAATAAACAGGTGTAACAAACAAATTTATTGTTGAGCAAAATTTTTATTGTTTAATTATAAATTAAGTGCTAAGAAAATGTAATAAATAGCATAAAATATAGTAGCACATCTTGAAAAATAGAATCCAATTGAACCCACAGAGCAGCATTCTTACTTAAACATATTATCAATCTTTATTAGATGAGCAAAAAAAGGAATGATTGCTTTTATGAGATGAAGTTTTTACACATCACCTTAAATGCGATCACGTCTGACTTTTCGTACTTGAGGATCGTCATATTTTTTATGTGATTTTTCGAATTCCCATGCTCTGCTAAACGAGCTCCTCCATATCTCTAATCTGCATCAAACAGAAGACAGGTAACGCAATAAACAGACTTCTTACTTGCTGAATAACTAAGCCAAGGCGTTGGACTTTTTCACCATTGAGCAGTTTTCTCTCGAATAATGTTTCCGTCAACTTGCGAGCCTTTCCATCGCTATAAACTCTTTCTGTGATAGAAAAATCGAGCTTTTTGTTCTGACTGCATCCATTTTCCGCTACGTAATCTCTGATAAAGTCACTAATTATCCAGGTTCCTGGATCATCATTCATCATTTTCTCGTTCGACTTGATATCTGTTGTTTCGTCGCTCGTAGCTAGATTTTTAATTTCTTTTTTCTCTTTTGTAGAAGCTAGAAAACAAGAAGTCGTACTGAGAATATCGACATCATTATTCGTTGTCGGAAGTGAGCCCATACCATCAGGTTGAAATAGTGATATGTTACTTAAAAATTTAACAGTCACATCGTTGTCATCTGCAAACGAAGAATTAAAGCAATCATTCAACAGCTGTACTCACTGTACGCGAGTTGTGAAAATACATATTTTCCTCTGGACATGCAATTAATATTAATCCTTATGAGACGTACCTTTGTTCTCTAAGACTAAACAATCTTTTTCCGGACCAGCTTTCTCTTCTGTACCATGTTTTTTCGTGAAACAATTATGTAATTTTGGAGTCTTGTTCAAAACTTCCTTCTCCTTATTATTTTTCTCGAGAGCACGCTTTTTATATGCGTGCCCACTTAGCCTTTGGCGCCCGTCACTCATATTTTCCGTACATATAATATATATGTGAATTATTATCTCCGGAAGAATCAAAAACAATCCAGATTAATTGGAAAAACGTTAAATATATCAAGATAGTATGTTGACTTAGTAGCGAATAAACCGAACAGCTGATCACAGCTGACAGTAGCTTGCTATAGAATGAGAGGGCGTTGCAAACTGCGTTTTAATGGAATTGAAACTTTAGCGCCGGACCTAATTTAAAACTGAGCGTAACTATGTTTAAAAATGAATCAGTTTATTTTAGCTAACATAAGTTAGCTGCGATTCAATATTAACCCTCGTTCACATTTTACAACATCTCGTTCAGAGGAGATAATTTTATCATATGTTGTGACATGAACAGTTAGAAACTAATCCGAGATCAGCTTCTTATTTTCTCCATAAACGTTTTCCCTGAGGTGGCCCCTAATACCCGCCGCTCCTCGAGTATATTTTTTTTTTTTTGTTTTTTTTTTTCTTCTCCAAATTTTGCCGCCCTTGTAGAATCTGCCGCCCTGTGCGCAGGCACCGTTGGCACTTAGTGTAAATCCGCCACTGTTCATAATGTTATATAATATGTACGTATGCAGGTAAATTGTTAACTCATGTGTTTAAATTGCTCATTGTTATCTGTAAATTGTGTGAAAAACAGAAGCAAACCTATAATAAAAGACTTAGAATAAGAAGGAAATTTAATAAGCCATATTTTATGAATAAAATACCACAAATTTAGTCGAAATACTTCATTTTTATTTCATCATGTTTCATAGTCTTTGGGGCTTATGTATGAAACAAGGATGCTAAATTTACAAGGTTTACTCTTTAACTATGGTGAAAACGGGAATTGTGAGGGGAACTTCAGCTGCCACGTCACTTGGGAATTCGGCAGCCGAATTCTGCACGATCATTTCACACATAGTCACACAGTCGTCCAATCAGTCGTTGTTCAGACGGCAATGAAGTGTTATTGGTTGATTTCTTTCGAATATCCCCAACTAAATCTCAATTTTTGTTTTTTTAAACACGTTCCATGTAACGTCAGCCCATGAGCTGATTCTTCTACAACTAATAATTAATACTGCCTTGAATAAATGTAGCATAGGGACTCATCGACAAGTTTTCACAATTCATTTGTTTTTATATTTATTTTAATATTTTTATTTCATCTTTTTAATGAGTTAGTGCGTTGAAAGTTACATCCCTAGCTGACTTCCAGTGAAAGCTTTGTGGCATTCGGTTCAGTAAAAGCGAAGTTATTGCGTCTAAAGTGTCAGTATGTTTGAGTCTTGACCAAAGAGCTAATATCAAATTTTGTTTTAAAATCGGTAAAGCGTTTACCGAAACATTTGAATTCATGAAAAAGTTGATGGCGATGATGGCTATCTCATGCCAGAGTTCATGAGTGGTTTACACTGAGGACATAAATGACAATGAACATACGGGCGCCCAAAATCAGTAATCACCAAAAACTCCATCGGAATTGTTCGTAAATTTATCAAAAATGAACCGCAATCATAGTTGAAATTCGTGGAATCGGAGTTAAATATCTCGAAAACATCGATTTATCGCATTTTAACTGATCCTTTGGGCTTACGAAAGGTCTGTGCACGTTTCATTCCGCACAAGTTAACTGAGGACCAAAAATTGCTCAGAATTCAACATTTGACAGACCTCATTAAAGAGGCGAGCAAACACGAGAACTTCCTTTACAACATTGTAACGGGTGATAAAACGGGGTGTTTCCAACATGAACCTGAAACTAAGCGTCAAAGTGCAGAATGGAAGGCCCCAGACGAGCCAACACCTAAAAAATCGCGTTTGGAGAAGTTAAAAATCAAGTCGATGCTCATTTGTTTTTTCGATTCTAAGGGAATTGTCCACAAGGAGTTCGTGCCAACGGGCCAATGTCCGTCAATGCCATTTTCTATTTTGGCGTTTTGAAGCATTTGTTGCTTCACATTCGTCGAATTCGTCCTGAAAACCGCGCAGGAGGAAGCTGACGCTTATTCCATGATAATGCACCATCTCATCGATCCACTCTTGTGACTTTGACTAGAAATCGCATTTTAACCATCAATCACTCACCATATTCGCCGGATATGGCTCCCTTTGACTTCTACCTATTCGGTAAATTGCGTTTTGCCATGAAAGGAAAACGTTTTGCGTCTGTAGAGGCCATACAAAATGTTTGTACCGACATACTGAAGGACATTCCGGTCAATGACCTGAAACACTCTTCCAAAAAGTTTTTAGATCGCGCAAAACAGTGTATCGAAACCAGAGGGGGCTATTTTGAATAAATAAGCTCTAAGTTAACAGAACAAAGTTCCTGTTGTTTCTATTATAGCTCAGGTATGTAAAAAATTACGTCATTTAAATATCCACCATGAGCACTTCTACAGATAAAATCCACCAAACAGTCAACTCATAAATGCCCAATTGTTGAGAACGTCGAGTTATCGTTGTCGAAGGTTGTTCAGCAACACTTTGAGCTCCAGCAGCAAATTCTCAACAGAACGTCTAGCTTTTGGTCTGCCAGCTCTTTTTTTATAATCGACAGAGCCAGTTTGCTGAAATTTTCTCACCAACCTTTGAATTATCGTCGACTCACTCGGATGATTATTTCTACGAAAAAATCACGAAATTTGCGATATGTTTTCCTTTCCTAAAGATAACCATTTAAATTATAAATTTCAAACATTTTAACGCGTTGTTCTATCGTATAAGCATCTATGGTTACAGTTGTACATCTGTCTACTTGATAGATGTCAAAGATGGCATACAAAAAGATGCCGTCTAGTAATTATTCACTAACGTCATTTAGATGACACCCTTGAAAGGCCTTTTGTAATATAGTGCAAGTTTCAAGTAGGTAAAAAATCGCTCTGATTTTCAACAATAATTTTTGTGGATGGTGTTTCATGCATTCGTTATATGCAGAAAATGCACCAGAAAAAATTAGTATAAATCTAACCAATCGTAAGTTATCAATGGTTTTAGAATTTTCATTTAATCTCGAGGCAATTTAGAACAAAATGGAGAATACAGTTGCCAATTTATCGATAACTTCATATCAATATTGCATGCCTTGCCATGCCATTCGAATCCATTGTGACATTATCCCATTGATTATTATTATTTCTGTCAATTTCGCCAAATGTCAATTAGTGGCATCCGTGTTACCATATCATATTTTAGGATCGTGAGATCCATCAATTCATAACTACTTCCTTGCGCTCATGCAATTCCATGTAATTGAAAATGTGTAACAAATCGAAAGACACTTGTAAATCAGCTCATCATTACGCAACACAAAAATTAAAGTACTTTCACCAATAATGATTTTTTGTTTCTGTTTTTTGAACACAAAATCTGTAACAAGAAATCTTCAATCAAAGCATTTTGTGAATCGGAATGTCAAATGGAACGGCAGTTAAGTGGCAATATTGACAACGCGGATGTGTGTGATGATGCAATATTGCTACAACAGGGTTTACAATTATTTGTAACAAACCAGCGAAGAAAAAACAAAAAAACAAAAACGAAAAAGAACAACAAGAAATACAAACAATGTCATGCCACTTGAATTCGAATATCTCAAAACCGAAATCAAATCATTTTTGCTGCTTATTTGACCATTCTATGCAAATGCAGATGAAAAGCTCACAATTTTTGAGTTATTTTCCTTAAATTTTTTCCCCCTTTTTGGTGCTGCGCATGCATTTTATGAGCTACAATTACCTATGACAATACAATTTTCCAATATGAAAGAAGTGTTTTGTGTCGGGAATTGCGTCAAATTATTTTCATCTGGTTTTTTGTGTTTTTTAATTATTTCTTTTATACCCATGAAGAAGTGAGTGTTTACAGCCTCATTCGAAAGTGGAGTGAATCGCCGGCATGGAGTGCAGTGGAGGTGCCAATTTACGCATTACGCAAGCGCGCCAATGCGCCACGACTGGCACCCCATGCGGCGTGATTCCCAGCCGATAGCGATCAATGCGCGCGAGCAACAGCAACAAATTTATTTTTTTCTTTGCCGTTACGCATTTACATACATACATACACATACATACAACCATATATTTTGCCTTCTTCCTCCAAACAGTCACAATACGACAGTTGTTATTGACATTAAAAAATCGCTGACCAACTGCAAGCAAATGGGCAAAAACAACCAGAAAGCGAAGCAAAAAAGTCGCTCGTTTCGAACGCAGAAAGGCAAAGCGAAGCACTAAAAGGAGGTGAAAAAAGCCTAAATGCGAGCAAAATGAAGTGGCGGCAGTCGAATCATAGTCAGCCGATCGTGTTTGCATTTGTTGCCGTTGTTCGTGTTGTTGTTGCTACATCGTGCTTGTTGCTACTGCCAAAGTGGTCAGTAGTCGTGTGCGCAGCTGATGGGAAAATGACAATCGGTAACGTCAAAGAAGAAGCAGTAGCAATAGGTTAGGAAGCTTGTTACTTGTTGAATGCTGCCACAAGTGCAACAACAACAACTATGAAAACAACAGCAACACAGCACTACGCATGATCCAGCGATGTTCCAGCAACTACAAACCAGCGATGCTTTTTTACAATCACTTTAAGCCAACTACTTTACTTTAAACTGGCTGCCACGGAAGAGACTGCAGAAAAAATACGAAATGAAAATAATAATAAACCCTTGTGTGCGTGGCAAGAAATGAAAAAAAACCAACAGATCAATAACAGTGTCGAATTTCAAACGAAATTTAAGTTTTTATTTATAAATTTTCCAGCTCGGCATCGCCTGTCCGGACAGCTATACCTTGCCATTCTAATGTGCTGTCCATGCAGTCGATGCCAATAAAACGATACTGTACTGTGTGGTGGACTATAAACGCTAGGTCACCACCATTGTCTCTCTCGGGATCGTGTCTGTGCACGTTATAGCCATTCCTGGTGATCAGAGAGGACCTAGCGTGCAGCTTGGTTTCCTGGATCGCAGCTATTGGGATACTGTGTCGGCTCATAAATTCAACTATCTCGTCGACCTTACTCGTGAGTCCGTTGCAGTTATATTGATGAAGCTTAAAGCTTCTTGATAAGGTAGTAGTAACTCGGGGGGTGAGGGACGTTGGGCCTGCTGTGCATTCCGCTGTAGTTATTGCGGCCTGATGGTGGTGGGCTGCCGCGCCAACGTCGTCAGTTGACCACTCACGGGTGGTGCGCAGACCGGAACATCTCCGAAAAGAATTACATTTGACTGATGTCAGGTTCCGAGGCACTCCGCTCTGACACACTGAACAGACTGTGCGGGGTACCAAGAGCTGCTGGTTTGTCCCCGCGCTGGGGTTGGAGCAGGAGGGAAGGAGATGGACTAAGTCGGGGGAGTCGTGGATAGGCTCCTTACCGTGGAGGTATGGGTTGTGGCGGCGGTTGGTGGTACCGGCCTATCAGGGGGGAAAAGTAGTAGTAGAGTAGTATACCGTGTGGACCATTCCTTATGAGTCTTAAGGCCTGAACAGGTCTTAAAGTGGCTCCACCCGTTGCACTTATTGCATCTAACCGAGGTGGAGTTCGGGTGGAGCCTTTTATGGCATACACAGCAATAGAATACCTCTGGCCCAGAGTTGGATGCAATACCAGCCCTGAGGAGAAGTATTTAGAGCAAAGTTGCTGCGAGGAGTTGCTCCTGTGACATAAGGGCTGGGGTGATATACTATTTACTAGACAAGGCTAGTTTACTAGGGCGGCAACCCTTGGTCGGGAAAAACCCGAGTCATTCCGGTAACGTAGAACCGGCTGCCATGGGAATGGTTAATTTTTTATTCATACGTAATGCCGGAGCATTTGTAAAAGAGGAGGGAATATACCCTTTTCTACAGCTTAGGTTAGATTAGCTTGACTAAGTGACAGCAATGTCATATACAAGTAGACCATAAAACTAGTTCCCATGTTGCAAGAAGAATATTTATTTATTGACACAAATTTATACAATAACAAATTACAGTATAAACTTTATAAAGGACGTAGTACAATGGTCTCCTGACTTAATGCTTAGACTTGTCCAACCCCCACAAATTATATCTAATATAAGCGACACCAGCTACGAGGTTTTCAGACGCATCCAGAAGAATAGAGGGCTTAGAAGTGTAGGATGCTGGTTTCTAAATACACGAAGTCTTTTACAACCTCGAAATTATAACTGTCAACAGTGACGTTGGTGCCGATACGCGAGTGCGCCGACTGTTTGTTTGAAGACAGGAGGTACTTCGTTTTGTCCTCGCAGATACGTTTAGCGAGTCTTAAAAAATTGCCAAGCCTCTTTTCTGTCAAACCACTCAACGAAGAAACGAAAACACAGGGCAACTAAGGGGCAATCTGCAATCCGTGGGGTGGTGAAATAGAAAGTCCTGCAGAATTCTCTTTGTTCTACCTTTGCTATACGTTTTACAAGTTTCATTTTGCCCTGTTAGACTTCTACTTCAAAGGGAAACCTGTTTTCTAGAAAGGATAAGTCCATGGGCAGACATGCAATACTTTAGAGCTAGTGCACAGCCACTGAGTGAGTGTTCTCTTTTTCGAAACCGATATGATAATATTCACGAAGAAATGGGTGATCAGATTCGAGGTGCTTTTTCCAATAGACAGATCACGCGTGACTACTGTCAAACTAAATACATACTTTTTTTTAGTATTCATTGAAATTTCATCATGGAAAGATGAAACGTTTACAAATCGTACAATTATATTACAAAAATCGACGCTCTGTGAAAAGTGTTCATCGCGCGCTGAGGTCAACTTATGGCGTACAGCGATGAGGACCATTTTTGGCTTAATGGCTACATCAAGAAGCAAAGTTGCCGTATTTTGGGCGGAAGAGCCCAAGGACAGCCATTATATCCGTTGAAAACAACAATTTGGTGCGGCTATGGGCTGGAGGAATCATCAGCCCATATTTCTTCAAAAGCGAGGCTATCACCAATGTAACAGTGAATTGCGAATGCTATCGCGACATGATACACGATTTTTTGTTGCCAGAAATTGAAGTCCGTTTACACCACAACATTCGGTCGCCACCAGCAAGACGGCGGATGGCGCTACTTGCTATACAGCTCGTGCAACGATGGATTTACTGCGTCGTCATTTCGGTGAGCGTTTTATCTCTTGTCTCGGACCGGCCACCAGGATCGTGTGATACCACATCTTTGGATTTTTATTTGTGGAGGGTATGTAAAGTCTAAATGCTTTGTGGATAAACCAGTTACGATTGAGGCTTTGGAAGCCAACATTACCAAAGTTATTCACGAGATGCCGACCGAAGCCCTTCAACGAGCCATTCAAAATTGGTGTTTACGGATTACCGAATAATGATGCAGTTACGGCCACATTTGAAAGGGATTTTTAAAAAATAAATGTCATGAATGGTTCTAAACAAAAATAATAAGTCAATCTGAACTTTCGTTGTTGTATTTCAATTTAAAATCCGATACCTCTAAATCAGCCTTTACTTTAAGATATTTTCTTTTAAGCCATACGAAGTGAAGCTCGACTGGTTCAAAAGCTTTCGTATGGTTCTTATATCCAGCTAGCTAAGGCTATTTGATGGTTTTGATAAACTTGAATTGATGTCAAATACCATTACAATGCACACAAGGGTTAAACAGAGCAGAAAGAGAAATAAACAAATTGAGTTGCAACAGTAAGCTGCAATTGTTAGCTGCTACAAGTGCACTGATTTTGAGCATCCACATTTTGGTCAAGTTGTCGGTCGCATTCCAATTACAGCAACAAACTTGCAGCTGCACTCAATACATTTAGGAAGCATGAGCCAGCACAGACACATTGTCGCGAAGTAGCCGCATATGCCGTTATCTACAAATACATTAGCAGCGCGGCAACACAGCAGAAAAAAATTACAATCATCACACGCCGTACGCTGCTACAGTCAATGATGTGACTACATAAAAAAGCAACAAAATGTTGAGGAATAAAAACGCTTCACATTCAGCGTTAAGTGCATGTTTTTGTTATTGTTGCTGCTACCATTATTAATGTTACGTGCATCAACAGCGGCGGCTGCTGATGTAGTCGATGATTGCACTTGAGGCTAACATTTGCAACTGTCGCTGCCGCTAACTCAGCCTCTGCCACTACTACGGCAACCGAGTTCACATCGAGTGCAACCAAATTCAAGTGCGTGATGTTGCAACAATCACAATGCAACAAAAGTATTGGCTGCTACCAAGCGCGAGTAGCCACTGGAGCGACAATTGCAACTGCAGGGGCAATAAAATTGCAACAATATCGTGCCAACGTCGTAATGTTGGCAACATTAAACATAAAAAATTAGTGGCAAAAAAGTGTCAACAGCTATGCTTGCGGCAAAAGCGATAGCGGCAGCAGCAGCAACGGACAAAGTGGCGGACATTTGCGTAATAACGTGGCTGAATTGGCTGGAGGCTCTCCTAAGGGAAGGCAGTAAGCGGACTGATTGCGGATTTATGTTTCCAACTTGCAGTTGGAGGGAAATGAACTGTGTGTGCTACAAAATGTAGCATGTGGATTTATATTCATGTATATATGTATGTATGAGTATGTACCTAAGGGCCATTAATGCTCTTCAACGCTAAGTCTTATGCAGATTAAAGTAAACGAAATATGATTAGTGAAACCATTCTCGCTCGCTCTCAAGAACCAAAAGGTGAGGAGTGTGGACGAACTATAAAACTAGTATCTGTATCTCCTTCGGGCAACGTTACTTAAGTTGTGTCACTTTACTAAAGATTGAGAAAGTGGAAGGAGCTAGAAAACTATGATCATTTTCTTGATTGTATGTACAAAGATTTTGCGGAAGATTTTTGAACCTTTTCACGTTGGTGGTGGCAAGTATCGCAGGCGAAGGAACAATGAGCTATATAAGCTTTACGGCGATATTGACATACTGGAATGATTAAAGATCCAGCGGCTATGTTGGCTGGGTCATGTTGCCCAAATGTATACAAAGGACCCGGTTCTGAAAGTATTCGATGCGGTACCCGCCAGTAGTAGTAGAGGGAGGCGTCTTCTACGTTGAAAAGATCAGATGAAGAAGGATTTGGCTTCACTTGGTACATCCAACTGGCGTCGGTTAACACGAGAAAGAAACGACTGGAGCGCTTTTTTAAATTCGGCCAAAATCGCGCAAGCGATTATCGCGCCAATCAATAATGTTTATCTAACTTTCTCACGTATAATATCATGCGGTGTCAAAACGGAAACGAAACAAACGATCGGTCCAGTTGTCAAAGGATAATGGAGAGAAAGCATAACATTGTGCTACCAAAGCACATCCCCTTTGGATGAACCGTTCGTAATCATCCCTAAAACGTTATGCCTTAAAACGAACTGCCACTCTCACATCTAAGAAGACATCTGCATAACTGTAAGAAGGACCTCGAACAGAGCTCCTATAAACAGAGTCCATTAGAACAAAGCATTCAATGAACTACACGAGGATGGAGTCTGAAAATGCCTCCGCATACTGTCTAATATGATCGTATTCGTCGCCCTTCTAAAATGTATACGGAGAAGATAGTATGTAGTACCTAGGCAAACTAGAAGTATACTACCTTAATTATTCATGGAATAACGCAACCGTTTCAGTAGTTTTTCACCTATCTAGACTGCGTGCTGATGTCTAAAAAAAACCCAGCATGTGGGGTAGGTCCAAGTGTCTCTTCTAACCCTTCGAACTCGACGATTCTAGGACGGGAAGTAGTCTGAAGCCTGGGAGACCAAGGAGAGCCATATCGTCCGACAACTCTCCTTTCTACAATAGTGAAGACGCTTGAGGCCGTCCTACTCCCGCTCTTCACAAAACACCTGATTCCAGCTACACGTCAACAAGTCTCCCGTATAATGCACAGTTCCACCACAGCATTCACACTGAGGTAACCGCGGACTTCAACAAAATCCGCACCTGCGAGAGGGCTACCGTTGGATAGTGTTCTTTCACCTTTGCTTTTCAGTTTCTATGTGTAGAAGCTCCCCCAACCACCAGAAGGAGTTTCACTAGACTCCTATGCTGACGATTGTTCGTTAATGGCATCCGGCAATGACATCGATGATTTGTGTTCCAAAGTGAACGTTTATGCCAAACTTTCTCACTTTTCTCTGGCAAGAATCTGCAACTTTCTCCCACTGGATCCACAGCGACCCTTTTTACTACCTGGACAAAGAAGATCAAACTGCAGGCAAAGTTGAAAGTACACGACACGTCAACGGTTAAATTTTGTGTATCTCCTTCTCAGCGCATATAAACCACAATTGCCATTAAGGTCCAAAACCGTAACAGGGTCCTCAAATAGTTAGCTGGCAGCACTTGAGGCAAAGAAAAAGAAAAAAATGTTGCTGATGACATTTAAAGCAATTGGCCGGTCGGTACTAAACTTCGCTATCATCGCGTAGTACTTGTGATTCGCAGTGGACAAAGCTCCTGACCTGTCGAAATACTGCTATCAGAACAGCCATAGGATTTCGCCTAATATCTGCATTGCAACACCTTCACAGCGAGACTTCCATGCTCTAGGTCAAGTAAAATGGTCAACAAATTATTCCAGTTGGATTGTTACTATAAGAATTATCACTGCAGGCACCTGATCCACCTTCTAGACGAAGCATCTCTTCGATTACACTGACGGGATCCACGACTGCCACTACTGAATCAGACACTATATAGACAGGCATTAGACGGTATTCATCGGGAGACTCCCACCACCTGCCTATACTCCTGACCCGAGAATGCCGTTATCGGAGTCAAACCCCCACCCATTGCAGAAGAAGCGCTTCAGCTGCCTCGTGAGATCCGCGTAACTTTGACTCAATTACGGTCTGGATATTTTAGCAGGTTAACCTCCTGCCTATGCAGAATCGACCCCGACATACTCAAAATATGTCCGGCATGTGAAGTTGCTGCGTACGATACTAACTACCTATTCATAGGTATGTCCTGTTAAACCCACTCACTTAGCACCCCTCTCCCTCCAACCTGTCGAAGCAGCACGTTTCCTGAGCCTGCCGTTAGATGGCGATCGGTGATCACACTGCACTGACAGGAGCTAATGAACTGCTATAACAACAACAGCTACAACAGCTACCCAAGCAACCATCCTATAGACACATTGGCAGTGTATTCATTTGGCATCAATAAATAAATAGGTAATTGGCGCGTACACTTCTGTTAGGTGTTTGGCCAAGCTCCTCCTCCTCCTATCTGTCACGTGCGTCTTGATGTTGTTACATAAATGGAGGGACCTACAATTTTAAGCCGACTCAGAAAGGAAAATGGTTTTTATGAGAACCTTTTCATGGCAGAAATACACTCGTAGGTTTGTCTTTGCCTGAAGAGGGACTATAATTTGGGTGTTTCATGCACGAAGATTCGAACCTGCTCTCTCTCTATTCTTAAACCTACTCGAACCTACTCTACTCTACTCTTCTCTCTGTGAGTTCCGAATGGTAGTCCGCATCTACCCAATCGGCTACGGCGGCCTCATATGGGGCTTTACGGCATATGGGACACATTTTTATAGAGGTATAAATGATCATTTATTAATATTAAAATTTCTGTATTTACACTTTGCTTTTCAAGCTTACTTTTCTCAATGTTGCCACAAACAATTTTCATTCAAATTCGCAAATTCTTTAACAATTGGCATATCATTTCTCTCATTGCTCCAAATTTTGTCGATTAATGCTTGCAGAATTACTTTTTCTCGACTAATCTCGCATCGATGTGACGTCAATAGAATCGACAATTTTGTTGTTAAATGCTTACAGAAACGGACTACTGGTTACAACAAATACTGCATTCGAAAGAGAAGGCTCGACACCTGTTAGCTGAAAAAGTTTGCCCACAATTCCCTAATTGGAGAAAATACAACTGTAATTGGTATTTAATCGATGATATGTAGCTAAGCTAAGCGATAACTGAAAAAAAAGTATTTCTAAAAACGATTTCTAAACAGTAGCAGTCGCCTACCTTTGGCGCATGGGAGCTTCCTTCACAGCAGCGTCAGTATCGTTATTCAATATCCACACCACATCTGTAATAGATTACGATTATTCACGATTATAAGTGGAAAGACTTAGGTCAAACACAAATAAAAAACATAAAAATCTGAATAACCGAGAGGAATTGATAGCCACTTGCAGCGGAGTTTCAATGTAATCCAAGTAATAAACTCAACGACTTTAATTAATTTCAAACATTTCGTTACACTATTAGCAACGTGTTGTTTATTCAAATAATAAGCGTTAAATTTACAACAAAAAAAAAAGAAAAAAACCTAATGAAATTAATGACGAACTTTAACCTTAATACGACTGAAACTGATTTAAACAATGCGATAAAGTGGAGAGAAGGGTTTTGCTCATTAAAAGTAAAGCATTTTTTCAAAGTAAATTACATTTCAGTTAAAATCTTTATATTTTATAAAAAATTTATTATTTACTTGTGACTAAATTTGACTGAATATGTTTAAGACCATAATGAGCTCGTAAATTTATAAATTTTAATTTAGGTGACCTTCAATTTGCCAAAGTTGCAGGGGCTGGCATAGCAAAATGGATGAGCAGACAACTTTCGATGCGCTTCATTAAAATTATTGTTAAAATTAACTTAGCAAGCCATTAGAAATGAAGCAAAATAATTTCTTAGCATATTTTTATTTAAGTAATAAGCACAGATATTCACTTAGGCTGTAATGTAATGGATGTTGAATTCAAATGTAAGAAAATTTACTGCAATGGCCATGCGAGTTGCGGAGAGGCCTGCCTCCCTTCAAGTAATTATTATGGCCCATGATGGAATGGTGGTGCGGTAAGCATTTGTAAAATTATTGCATGAGTACTTAACTACATATACACATATATACACATACACATACATACATACTCGCATACATAATTTTTTTTGTCTTCTCCGATACGTGCAAGTCGTAACACTCACTCATTAATGCCTACAATGTTGACCACATAAAGCTGCTGTGGCTGCTGTTTTTCCAACAGTCACCGCCACCGTCACCGTCACCCGCTTGCCACTGTAAATCCCACTGTTAATAGCCCAAGTCGGGTTAATTTTAAATTGGGTTGAGTGGCGCACAGTTCAACTTCGAGTGTGGAGGCCTTTGATTTCTCGGAGGTCGTCATCGCAGTGGTCACAGCAAGTCAAGTGAGCAAATCGTTGTAATGTAAAATGTTGCACGTTATGTTATTTTGTTGCAACTATATAAACAAGCATTAATTACGTATGGCAATGCAAAGGTACATATGTAAATATGGTATTTATGCCTGCATGGTATGGTATGTTTGGACAGATGTAAGCGCACACACATACATACACGCATACATCCATGTGTACTATGTAAGAGCTAACCCAGTGTTGTTACTTCCTCCAAGCAAGAGAAGCTATCACGGCAAAGCTTAGTGCGAGTAGTCATACGCACGTACTACATAAGTACTTGTGCATGGTAGGTATACAAATAAGTACATATGTACATACATATGTACACTATTACTTGTACGCTTAGTAATTTATCACGCGCTGAAGCTGACCAACCAGTGGGATGACGCAAGGTTTATAGTATTTACTTGTAATATTTTGTTTGTTTAAATTTATTTAGTTTTTTTTTATTTAAATTTTCTATTTATATTCATATTTCTTATCGATAATTTTTGCGCCGTTATGTTCGGATATGTCATGTTATGCTTCATGTTATGTTATGTTATGCCATTTTATGTTTTGTTATTTTTTTAATTTCTGTTTTATTTTAATTTTATGTTTCCTCATGCAATGTTATGTTCTGCCACTTTTTAAATTTCTGTTTTATTCGTTAATCCATTTTATTTAATTTTGCACGTATTTATTTAATGTTATGTTATGCTATGTTACGAATTTTATTTATGTTGTGTTATTGTAAAAAACGAATTTAATTATATTTTTCATAACTTCATTTGTGTTATGCATTTATGCTATTTTGCTAAACATTTCTGGTGAACCTTTTTGCTTTTATTTTTATTAATTTGTAAAGGGTGGTTAAATTTCAAGGGCCGGTATTGATTTTGTATAAAATACAATTTTTTTAGGAAATTATTGTAATTTCTCTTTATTATGATAAAGAAAGAAGTCCAACGGTGTCAAATCACATGATCTTGGCGGCCAATTGACATAGCCGCGACGTGAGATTATTCGGCCATCAAATTTTTCGCACAAAAGAGCCATTGTTTCGTTAGCTGTGTGACAAGTGGCACCGGCCTGTTCAAACCACATATCGTCCACATCCATATATCTTCCGATTCGGGCCATAAAAAGTTCGTTATCATCTCACGATAGCGAACACTATTCACAGTAACTGCCTGACCGGCCTCATTTTGGAAAAAATACGGCCCAATGATGCCACCGGCACATTGGTTTTTCGGCAATCACTCTTGGATTATCATTCGCCCAAATGCGGCAATTCTGCTTATTGACGAATCCACTGAGGTGAAAATGTGCCTCATCACTGAAGATGATTTTCTGCACGAAGTGCGCGATATGCATTTTGATTTGAACGCCCGTTTTCATAATAAGTCTGAATAGCTTTAACGCGTTGCTCGATTGTGTGTCTTTCCATAGTTCAGATTGAGTTAGTCTGAAATTGAAAAATGTCAAATGAAATGCAGAAAAAAGCTTGATTTTTAGGTGTGGTTCACATTCAACATCGGCCCTTGAAAATTAACCACCCTTTATTATTATTTACCATTTTTTTATTATTGAATTTTGTTTTTACTTACTTTATTTAAAATATGTTTTAATTTTTATTTATTTATCCCACCGATAATTTTTTCGGAATTATGCTCTGCTTTTTAATGTTTCCCTCTGTTATATTCTATTATGTTATCTGTTATTTTTTTTAATTCTTTGTTTTATTTGTTATACTATTTTATTTAATGTTGCATGTTTTTATTCTATTTTATCTTATGCTATGCTATGTGCTGTTATGTTTTGTTGCGTTATCTTATGTTATTTCATGTTGTTTTACGTGTTAAGGTATGTTATGATATACTATGATATCTGAAGCCATGTATCTTATGCTATCTTATGTTAGGCTATGTTGTGCTATGCTATATTATGTACTGTTACATTCTGCTGCGTTTTCTTATGCTGTGTTATCTAATATGGTATATCATAGTTCATTATATCAATTTGTCAATCTATTTGTTTTTATTTAATAAAACCTTTAACCCGCGGCCCCGCTCGCGTAGCAGTAGTTTTGAGGGATTTAGGATATGTATATAAAAGAATTACAAACACCAATTTTATAGAAAATAATTTTTTATTAATAACCATAATATTACAATACCCGGCATCCGTTGCTAATGCCTTGTTGAATAAAATCAAAACAACCAATCAGAAAAATATCAAGCAAAATTATTTTTATTAATTTTCTATCTCAAACCGTTTTTGAACTTTGCATTTGGGTCATAGTTGAACAGCTTATGCGGATTATGAAGTCTAGAGTGTGCTATATATAAATAGTGAGAAATAGGAAAAACTAAGATTTTTTAGATTAAATTTAAGCAAATATTCGATTATTAGTGACGAATGAGAGTGGTGGCGCGGCCTGGGGGCTGTGGGAAGGGAGTTCCATCATAAAAACATGCCTATAACCTTCACTGGGGGAAAATATGAATGTATAAAAATTTTTACGCCATTTGGTGTTGTCGCTTCGTAGTGATGCGCGGACAACGTACAGACATTCACCGTTATAGTATAGATTTCTTTTTAATATATTACGAGTATATTTCAGAATAAATATGCCCATCCCTCAAAATAATTTTTTCTATTTACAATAGCAAACAAATTTCATAAAACAAAATTGTAGTAGCCATGTTATTGTATGCTGTACTATTTTATGCTATGTTATGTTATGCTATTATTTTGTTGTCTTATCTTATGCTGTGCTATGTAATGTAGCCTACATAAATTGTGTTAGCCTATCATGTTGTTGTATGCTGTATGTTGTGTTATGCTATGTTTGTTATGTTTTATTAAGCTACGTTATGTGCTCTTATACTTTATGTTATTTTATGTTGTGTTATTTATTAAAGTATATTTTAGTTCATTACTTTAATTTTGGTTAAACTTCTTTTTTTTATTTATTGTATGTTATTATATTTCAAAATAAAAATTTCCATTGCTCAAAACCATTTGTAAAAAAGTTATTCAAAAATAAATTGTAGTAACCATGTTATTGTATGCTATGCTGTGTTATGTTATGTTTTTTTTATGTTATGTTATGCTAAACTTTACTATGATATGCTTCGTTATGCGCAGTTAATTTAAATTTCCATCTCTCAAATTTTTTTTTTTGTGAAAAAGTTAATCAAGAACAAAATTGTAGTAGCCAAGTTATTGAATGCTGTCTGTTATGTTATGCTAGGCTAAGCTGTGTTATGTCATGCTATTTGCTGCTATATTTTGACGCATTATATTATGCTGTGTTATGTTATGTAGTATATTTGAATTTATTATTCTATTTTTTGTTAGTCTATTTTTTATTATTTTTTATTTTATTATATTTTAACTCCATTTGTGGAGACGCACACTACAAATAAGAGGAGGAGCTCGACCAAACACCTAACAGAAGTGTACGCGCCAATTATTTATTTACTTTTATATTTTAACTTACTTTATTTTATTTTATCTTATTTTACTTTATCACATTTTAATTAATTAAATTTTCATACGTAATGTCACACATACAGACGTAGGCATTTTGTAATAAGGCAAATATTTTGGTGTGTTATAAGTTATTTTGATTGTTAAAAAATAGCAGACTAGTTACCCATCTGGCAGTGCACACATACATCAGCATAGTTATTTCGGTGCACCACATGTGGCGCTCCAAACAAGCAACTAAACTCCCATCTTCGTGCAAATGTCTGTATGTACTTGAACAGATTCTGCGACCGGCCTGGTCGTCGTCGCCAATCTATTGCCTCATAGTCGCCTGCCCGTCCTCAAATGAATTAGTTGCTCTTCTACGTAGACTTTTACATACCATACATATTCATTGGCTGGCACATGCATCTTCATGCGTGCCACATCAGGTAACGCATACACTAGAAAAAATAATTAATTTAACAAGCGATGGCATGATTGAAGGGAAGCTTGTGAATGGTATTAAAGAAAACACCGAATTAATTACGTTGACGCAAAAGAACTCAGGCTTTTACTTCTCTGAAAAGTCGCTGGACTGAAGTACAAGCAGAGGTGGATCAAAATGCGTTGTATGTCCCCTGCAGCTACACAGAATATGGCAATACTAGAATAAGTTTTGTGGACTAGTCTTAAACAGGACGGATTTTATTTGATGGAGTGTCAATACCCAATATCTCACTTACCAAATACTTTTCGCATATTTTCTTTTAGGTTATATACCCCCCGAAATTATTACAACAGCGTCTCATATTAAAAGGTTTTAGCAATTCACTTATTTATTTCTCAATTTCACTTTCGGTGGTTCAAAGCAGGTCTGTGGTATCGTAACAGTCGATGAAAGTTGAATCTATGCATGCGAGACGGAAAGAAAACAGCAATCGACAGTAGGGGTGCTCCGTGACGAGTTGAATGCAACAAAAGTTGTTTGTGGAAGAAGCAACTCAAAGCAAATGGTCGCATGTTTTTTCAGAAAAATCTGGTCATGTCGCAAATGTGACAGTAGAGAAACTTAAACTTCTGAGTGGTACACAACCATTTTTTTCCCACAAATTTTCGGACAATTAAGGAAACCCATTCGCTGGAAACGAATCATCATTCACCAAGTCAGTACGAGCTGTCACGTATCGGCTCACACATGAAAGTTTTGAGCACACAAAAGTTCGAATTAATGTGTCATCGACCTACAGCTCTTAATGGGCATCTACTGATTTCTTTTTGTTAACGAACATCAAAAATAAAATTCGAGGTCTACGTTTTTCAGCGCCTGAAAAAGTTGTTGCAGCTTTGAAAGAGGTAGTTTTGGAGTTGTCCACTTCTGAGTGGCAAAAGTGTTTTGAAAATTGGTTTAAGGGAATGCTGAAATGTGTTGACTGCCGAGGAGAATATAAAAAACAATAAAGCCCTTTTCATTATTGGCCTATCCTTCGTTGGTTGTTTGATTAAAGTGGTGATTCATTCATAATCCAACTAGCGCTTCCGCACCACATTCTCGCTTCCCACTTGTTTAACGGTTATTTAGAGAATGACTATATCCAACTGTGCGGTTTAAGACTTAATTACGTTGTTGCCGTCCAAGCCAGACAGTTATTTGAGACTCTCTAACAGTGGTTGGCGAAGGGTTGATATTGTATCCTTCTATAGGGCTGGGCATTCGCAGTGCTGAGAAAAATTTCTCAAAAACCTGCAGTACCTCCTCATCCACTTGCCTTATGTATGATATACAATTCCCCAAACAAGCCTACTAAGAAGAGGCCATTGATTGAAAACTCATTGTCAGGCTTTAATTTTAAGTGATTCCATATATACAGGGTGTGCCATATAGCGTTTGCTTTTTGAACCACCTATTTTTTTGAGAATGGTAACACAAATGACATGTCAAATGTGTTCATAATTTACTTTAAGGTTTGACATTTACGAAATGGGACGCTATACGCTTGAACAAAATTGGGAAATATTGAAAACCTATTTCCAAAGTGGTGAGTCTTCTTCTTCTTTTCAGATTTTCACATCGGCGGCTACGTCAATAACCAAAATTGTCGGATTTGGGGCTCAGAAAATGCACACGTTACTGTAGAGAAGCAAATGCATCCACAACGAGTCACTGTTTGGTGCGGTTTTTGGTCTGGCGGCATCATCGGGCCATTTTTTTTTCGAAAATGAGCGAGGAGCCGCGGTTACAGTAAATGGCGAGCGTTACCGTGACATGTTCAACGAGTTTTTGTTTCCAAAAATTGAAGAGGATGACATGGACAACATTTGGTTTCAACAGGACGGCGCAACTTGTCACACTGCCAAAGTTACACTCGAACTTTTGGCTACCGTTTTTGAAAACCGAATAATCAGCCGAAATTCCGATATCAATTGGCCGACTCAGACCTGTGATTTAAGCTCGTTGGACTATTTTTTGTAGGGAGCCGTTAAAGACAAATGCTATGCGAACCATCCAGAGACTATTGATGCTTTAAAACACGAAATCGAAGTTGCCATTCATGAAATTGGAGCTCAAACAATCGAAAATGTGCTTAAAAATTGGGTTGATCGAATGGCATACTGTAAAGCAAGTCGTGACAATCATTTCAACGATATTATATTTCATTCATAAATGAAAATTTTCAATCTTCAAAATAAAAAAAAAAGTTTAAAAAAATATTGATTAGTTGTTTTTATAGCCCTATAAATACCATGTAACTAAACAAAAAACATTAATAATTAAAATTGAAAATTTTTCTCAGCTTACTTGAATCCATTTTTGTTATGTTTCTTTTTTGTTTCCAATTTGACATGCAACAGCTGCAGCGATATATATTTATAGCTAAGTAAGGCAGCTATGAAGAAGTAGGTGCACTGGGGATGGATAGCAATTCCAACTCTCGACACACATAGATACACAGCATACAGTATCTGTCCAACGAATTGCGAACGTTAAGTAAATAGTACAAACTCCAATTTGGATTAGCAATAAATTTGTCTTCTTCTTCAACCTTATTTAGGGCTGGATTCAGTTTTATAACAACATTGGATTAACAATAAAAATTATATTGCACATTACTTACATTTGCAAATATTTTCTATTCGTATCGTGCACCGGAGGTCCTGCACTCAGGCCTCCTTAATGGCTGTCTATTAGCGGCCTCTGCATATTCGGCCTCTCTAGCATTGCTGCATTCGCAGGTCGCCCGTCAGCCATTCTTTTGACATATCGACTCCACTATTTTCGACGTTGTCGGCTCCATCTTCAATTTCGCATGTACGCCTTATCTCTTTGTTTCGCTGCTGATCGAGTCTGGTGTACCCTGAAATGGCACGTAGAATTTGCATCTCTGTATGTAGTGCTCATAATGCGCTGCATTGCGAAAATGTCTGCTCAAGTTTCTGCTCCGTACATCATAATTTGTCGGAGGACGCACGTTTTGTAAATTCTGACTTTGCTTTTCGTGGTTAAGTTTTTATTTTTCCACACAATGTCATGCAGATATCCGGATACGCAAGATGCTTTGATTGCTGGTGCCTTAACTTCCCTCGTAATTTAATTTTCATTACTTGTTTAATCTAAACGAAAACTTTAAATGTATGTTAAAATTATATGATCTTTTTTTTGTTTCTTCAAAAAAAATTTTTAACTATGCACAAATTTCTTTCTACCTCTCTTTACTCTTTAACAAAGTCCTTATTCTTTAATGCGCGCTTGTTACGGAAGCAATTTTTTTATATTTTGAGAAATTTTCACACACTTCCTTTATATTCTCTTGTAAAATTGCTATTGTTTTTTGGACACCTTTCTTTTAAGTTTTGCAAGTTTTGGGGCAGTCTTCCAAATACAGCTCAATAGGGCGATTAAGCTTGTTTTTTTGCTAATAATCAGGTGCACCTTCTTTGCATCTTGCATTAAAATTTAATCATCTGTGGTTTGGTTCAAAAGTGATATCTGTTCATTATTCAACGAAATGTACTGGCCCAGCTCCTTGTTTTGAAATACAGCTCCAAATCGCGACTGAAAACGAATGCTCCAGCCATGTAAGAACATAAGAATATAAGTAGCAAAGCATTCCCTCTCTCACTTGCACCTGTAACTGACGACCTCCATCACGGCTTCAAGGACGCAATCGTTAGTGAAGATAATTTTTAAAAAGTAAAGAGGACTTTATTATCTTTCATAAGATAAAGTTTTCGACCATCTTACTTGATCCAATGTTTAGAAGCTCCAGAATATGAGAAGTTAGAATGCCTCTCGAGCTTCAGAATTAACTAAGATTCGCAAAACACGCACACGCATTACAAGATGTCTTCTGCAAAGAAACGCAAATGTCTAGCCCTATCTGGTAACACTAAGGACCCTATCTGGTAACACTAAGGACCAATAGGTTTATGTGATGACTTTCTGCAAGCCAGTTCAACCTACTTGCACCAATAGGCTGAGTTTAAGGCACAAGCTCAAGCAACTGAGCCCTTAGCAAGCATTTCCGTCCTATCAAGTGTGTTAGATTCAGGTTTAGAGCTGGCCTTAAAAGGCATAATACACATAATGGAAAATTTCAGTGGAAGCTTATAGGGCAACTAACTGCTCGTCGATCATGCCGATAAATATATGTATTTGCTTCCCTCAAAAGCTTGTGAAACTCTAAAGCTGATATATTTAAAGGTTAGTTGATGAGGACAAAGGATCTTTGTCCATTGTACGGTCTAGGAAAAGACAACTTCTTCTCTCGTGTTCAGAAAATAGAGGAAAGACAAAGAAGATTATACTGCGACAATCTACCGAACTTATCGCAATCCAAGTCACTGATGGGTAGCTTAAGCCTAAACCGATTTAAAAATTGTATGGAATTAAATGAGAATAATTTTAGAATAATTTGTGGAACGAGATAAAGGCACACTTCATAAACAGGGGAAGGAGCTTGGCCAAGCCTGTGTAAACGCCAATTACTTATTTTAATTTTATTTTAATTTTAGAATCATCAGAGTATCACTCATCATTCACAAGAATCACAAGAAGGGTTTTGCAGATTGAATCATACTCTTACTAACCTGCGAATATACTCCAAAGGAACTAGCAGTTGCTGTAAGGAAGAAGATGAACGCGCAAAACATGTGGTGGCATCGTGGCCAATATTGACGTATAAGCGGGAAATATATCTGGGTATACATATTTTACCAGAGGAGGAAATAAAACTCATTAAAATAGGACAAATACTAAAACTTATTGAAGAAGTAGGGCTCAGAGAAAAGCTCTAAACTCACGAAGGGGATACAATGGATTTTTCAAAACGCAGTGTGTCTTTTAAAATTTATCTTTAAGCATAGTACTAAGCTTGCGTTTCATGTGAAATGACTGCCAAAATCTGTGCAAATTGCGGTGCCGTGAAATATGAACGAAATTTCGTATGTATTTCATGGCAAAGTAGTACGCAGTGCACGCCGTAAAAACATCGCGCAACCTCCCAACAATATGACGCCAGCAACATTTTTCCACACCTATTTACAATAAAATGCACAGGTCCTTTAAAATTGAGCGAAAACTGGCACTCCGTTTGCGAGAGAAATGGCTGAGTTCGAATAGTATAAAGATGTGGCATTTTTAAGCGAAACGTCTTAGGAAAAAATGTAAGTAAATCTTCTTTATATTTTTTAAGTCTCTATTTTTGTTGTATTAATTTATTTAAAAACACTTTTGTTACCAAAATTTGGCAACTGGGGCGAAGCACAAAAATTTTACCCTTCTTCCCATTTCACAATCAATGTGGCTGGCGAAATTTCACTGTCGTGAAGTTAGGCTTTACATTAAAGTGAAGTGAAATTACCAACAGTTTTTTTTTTTTTTATTGGCGCGTACACCCTTTTTTTTATTGGCGCGTACACCCTTGTTTTGTGTGTTTGGCAGAGCTCCTCCTCCTATTTGTGGTGTGCGTCTTGTGTTGTTCCACAAATGGAAGGACCTATAGTTTCAAGCCGACTTCGAACGGCAGATATTTTTTTATGAGGAGCTTTTCCTTGGCAGAAATACACTCGGAGGTTTGCCATTGCCTGCCGAGGGGCGACCGCTATTAGAAAAAATTGTTCTTAATTTTTGATCTTTCACCGATGGTAGTCACGCACCAACCCATTCGGCCACGGCGGCTGCCGTTACCAGTCTTGAAAGAAGTTGAACAAAATAGTATTCTGAAGTAGAAAATTTATCCTATAACTTTTATAACTAGCCAATTGGGAGAGGGCAATAGTTAGACAGGGCAATAGTTTATCAACACGATTAGTAAAGTTCACTTTATTGGTTAGATTAAATTGGATGCGAAAGCTGCCCTTACCTTTCCTAATACGCGGCACAGATACTGTACTCGCAGCAATTCGGTTTGTAAGGTGTGCGTGGTTATATAAGTAATAAACTCAGCTTTGGATGATGCGCGGCCAAACACTTCGTTTTGAACAAAGTAAAGCTTAGGCCCTAAATGGCAGGAGTTGAGCAACACGTAATGACCGCTGACAAAGCAAAGAATGTTGTACGAACCAATAACGCGGAGTTATTGATAAAATAAATTATTTGAAATCAAAAATCCAAATCCGAAAAGAAAACAGAAATGGAGCTGATTACCAAATCAAATCCTGCAACTGCATTTGCGCCAGATGGCCGCAGTTCAGCTGATGAGGTGATAAAAATGAAATGGCTTTGAAATTACTTTTATCGATTGAGTTGAAGGGGAAGCGATAAGTGAATGCGCTGATAGTTGATATTTTGTTATTTTTCCAATATTTTTCTATTTCAAAATTTTTTGATTTTTTTTTTTAAATAAACTTTTAACCTTTTTTATTTATTTCTATTTTTTTATTTTTTATTTTGTTACCAATGCACCATTATCAGTGTTAATTGGTTTGAGCGCCACAACTCCGCATTTTCCACGCATTTCAATTCCATGCCGGTAAGTGTATTCTTTCAAGTACCGTTTTTATGAAATATTAACAGCCATTAATAGATGCACACAAACGCAATCACTCACAATTACAAGAAGAAAAAACCATTTTGAAATGAAAAGTGTTGTTTTTGTGGTGCTCTAACCTAATTTTATCATTTTTCCATTCAATTGCATTTCGACGATTTTAAGTGGCGTAGAGATTTATGTAATGAGGCATATTGCGGCAAAGCGTAGGTGAAAGGAAGAGGCGCAGCAGCTGGCTTGGTGGTAGTCGATTGTTTTCATGTTAGACTTCGACACATTTTCGCTTTGATTAACGCTTGTGATTTTCATAAAATACAAGTAAACAATAAAAAAAATATAAAAAAATAATAAAAATGTAAGCAAAACAAATCGAAAGCAAAATCTACTCGCCACTTAGCGGCTTCGTGCAGCAAATTCCAAATTCCCAATTCCAACTCCTAGCAGCAGCTACAAGATTGCATCAAAAATTAAGTCCGTCCGACTTACTGACTGCCGTCTGAGTGACATATGTACGTACGTACTGTCTTATAGCTGGCATCGCGTTGCCCTCACTGTTTTCTTTTTTACACTGCTTTTGCAACTCCAGGCAGCTGCAGCAGCACGCTTCCCGCGTCAATTGCGGCCGCAGATGGCAGTGGCGGTGGCGGTGGTGAGGATTTGACGAGCGTTTACCACGCAGAGCTTACGCCTTCTGAGGCTACTTGTCTTCTTGTCTTATCTCTGCGATACATCACGTAATTGTTTATGATGAGTTTGGTGCATCGCGTCTTAGGCAAAAGTTTTCATTACACATTTTACGCCTTTTCCTCGTTTCATTTAATTTCCAAGTAAATATATATTTTAAACCAATCTTGCGTGTAAGCTAGGCGTATATATTTTGGGCGTATGTTGATTTGAATTTTTAAAATAATCCCGCTGTTTCGGGACTGATGCCGATATTTAATTTTTTTAATGTAGGAAAAATTCACAAAATGTGGGTTACTAATGTGATACCCATATGTTGGGACTGGCCGCGAATTTCAAATTTTCTAAAAACTTACAAAAAATTCACAAAACTTGGGCCACTAACATAGTCGCGATATTTCGGAACTGAACCCGAAATTGTATTTTCTAAAAATGTATAACGAATTCCCGAAATTTTGGTCACTAATGAACACCGATATTTCGGCACTGATCCCGAAATTCAATTTTCTAAAAAATTCTAAACTAAAAAACTGTATGAAAAAAGTTCAATAACTTTGGGGTTACTATTATAATCTCGATATTTCGGGACTGGCCACGAAGTCCAATCCTAAAAATGTAGAAACAAATTTAATAAATAGTTCAACAATTTTGTGTTACAAATATAATCTCGAAATTTTGGGACTTACTTCTGGCTCCAAATTTCCTATATTTTGAACAAATGTAATCCATTTTGTATCTTAAAGTTTGACAAATAAAAAATTATATAACAAGAATTAAAAACATGTTATGAATTAGTTAGCTAGCCTAGCCTTCTCTGCCACTCTCTGTAAAACAAAAACCACGGAGAGAGTCTTGTATGAATGGGCTCGAGCCCCTAAGTCCCGTCTCAGACCACCCTTCTCGAACGCACTCATTACTTTCTCATTCCACGAAAAACCACCATATCCCCGGAACACAGTACAGATTGCAGATGTTCCGACAAAGATAATGTAGATATCCTCGGTCTTTTTCAAGACAATTTGGGTAAGTCGCTACCATTCTAAGAGCCTTCATTGCAGCTTGACTGTGTATAGCGAAAGCTATATTGTAGCCTCTTTTTCGAACCATTCGTGAATAAGAGAATCTTAAAATCTGTAGCTCCACGCGATATCAGATTTCCAGTCGCATCTGACAGGAAGTGAATGTGAATGTGAAATATGTGGCTACAGTCTATCGTTGTGATAGTCATAGCTCTCGTGCTCCATCACGTATTCTCTACTCTTTACAAATAAAACTCTTGCAGAAGTTAAATACATCCAGCGTTTTTCTTTTGAATTACATCTCTTTCGTCAACTTGAGATTTGTATCAGTAAGTGATGGAAATTTGAATATGTCGTTTTTACCACTTCATGTGTTTTTACTATAGTATCTATTTTACACCAAGCCAATTTTTTCTGCCCCCAATATGGAGCAGACTCAAATCAGAGAGCTTAGGAAGCTGTCGTTCCTTGCTCTTCATTTTTGTGCACCCTTGGCACCTCGGTCTATTCTTAGGCATCTCATTTACGTCGCTACAGTCGGTTTTGCCAGCGATGAACTCGGTAAGTCCAACTGGTGAGGGAAACCACTTTATAGATATGAAAGTCCTTAAGAAAAAGAAAACAGAACAGAAAAACAGAAACTTTTCAGAATTATCATTTATCATACAATACATATAAAGAAGACAAATTTATAAAATTTATATAAAAATTAAATAAATTAGAAAAATTTTATGTTTCGCTAAAAAAATGGAAGTAACCCTAAGGCTTCCATTAAACATTTCTGGTACTAGATACTGAAACTTCGGGATTAGCAACTCTAATATGCACTTTGCCGTCAGAAAAGCCACTTACGTATACGAATTTTCTCTCTACGCTTTCTTAACTATTTGCCACTTGTAGTGGCAATTGCAGCGGGCGTTCGACTAACCGCTGGTTCATTCGTTATCTCAACGCGTCGTCAGAAAAGTTCAAGTGGCGTTGGGCGGTCGAGATTGTGTGCAATTGTGCGGAGTGTTCGCGTGTTGCTTTTTCGTTGCTAATGCCGTTGGTGTTGTTGTCATAATTAAGTAATTTTAGTTATAAATTTCAAGTTGCAAATTTGTTTATTTAGCGCGCTTTCATCTGTGTGGGTTTCTCAGGGAGTGTTTGACTATTCTTCCATCTAATTTTTGGTGTCTTTTCGTACCTTTTTCTTAATCACATACATGTACATTTTTGCTTTCATGAATATTTTTAAATTGATTGCATCTGTTTTTTTTTAATCACTTTGTATATTTCGATTTCGATAACCACTAACATTTTTAAAATTGCCATGCAACGGACTGCCTATAATTCGTGCTACAAATACTCTCTTAAACGGACACCTTCCATAAGCGGGTACTTTTTTCAGAACATACCAAAAAAAACTAAGAATTTTTAAAGCATTTTTTCTCTCGAGCAGGCAACCCTTCCATGGCATATTAATAACTTTTTTACACTTTTGTTATAAGCGGACAAGTTTTTTGGTCTCTTAGGTGTCCGCTTAAGAGAGCGTACACAGTACATACTTTCTAGAGATTTTATCAATAACAGCTAAAGCCAAAAATTGAATCGTTTTCTTTTCCTAAGAGGAAAATTTCCACTCCTTGATTATCTTAAATCCAACTAAATTTTCGCTGCCTTGAAAAAATATAGCCTGCTGTTTTTTTCTTTTCTCAAACGAATTGTTCATCCATCAGTGAACCTCGCAATCGAATATTTAAGTGTTTTCAGCGTTAGCTTCTTCTTCTTCTTAATTGGCGCGATAACTGTTAACGCGATTTTGGCCGAGTTTAACAAAGCGCGCCAGTCGTTTCTTTCTCGTGCTAACCGGCGCCAATTGGACACACCAAGTGAAGCCAAGTCCTGCTCCACCTGATCTTTCCAACGCAGAGGAGGCCTTCCTCTTCCTTTGCTACCACCAGCTGGTACCGCAACGAATACTTTCAGAGCCGGAGCGTTTGTATCCATTCGGACGACATGACCCAGCCAACGTAGCCACTGGATCTTTATTCGCTGCGCTATGTCTTTGTCGTCGTAAAGCTCATGCAGCGAAACGAACTTCTGCTGATCCCAAACTATACAAACCGAACGATGAATAAGGATCCGGTCACTTTTTGCAACTCATTTTGCACCAGCCACCAAGCCATACTTTTGACTGTTCGACATAGAAAACATTGGCGAAACTCACACTGTGTTAAAGCAATTGACCTGAGATTTGTCAAACCAACCCTAATTCCATGTTGTTCCATTTGGCACCCATGTCGTCCCGCGTCCGGCGCTTATTTCTACTATATAAACCCTAACAGGAAAATTAGAAAAAAATGCATAAGGTATCTTCTAAACTTTAACTAATCATATCCGAAGAGATTTCAAAAACTTTTTATTTTAATAATATTTTATCATAAGCAAATGGTATGAAACACGCACCGTGCAGTAGTTTCATAAAAAACTCATTATTTCTCAGCGATTCGGCCGCACACGAACAACCCTTCGACATGGTATTAAGGTTAATAATCTCTATGGCTGCATCATGAAAGTGAAAGTAACAAAACGGGACATTGCAAAATTGTGTTGAATTCACATTATGAAACTAATGCCCTTCCCTATGTAATCCATATGAATTGGGATGGAAAGCAAAGTCCAACACGAAGCTCAAGTAGTTTCCGCATTCAGATTCTTAAAGGATTTAATAAAAAATGCAATCTGGTAAGGAATCAGATTGGTGAAAGAACTAAGACGATTGAAAGAGTTCTTAATATTGAATGTCTAAGTACAACAGGTTGAAGTTATCCGGCATTTTCTAGAATCAGACTTAGGCTGTAGGATTGCGACGTACTGAGTATGGATAGAGTTCATACTCTTCCTCTTCTGAATCTCTTAAGATTCATCAATGAATACAAAAGATGTGCTGAAGAGTGACCTCAAACCAATTTTTTTATCTCAGCATCCATATGGTATCGATCCTGTTTCTTATTCTTTCTACTGTAATCCATCCGAGGGTAGTACAAGGGTCTTCCTGACAAAAGTCACCCCCCCACAAATCTAATGTAATCAAATCTACAATAGGTTGAAATCGCGTAGACGATAAAAATTGGAGAGTTGAATGGTGTCAAGAAGATAAAATAGGAACATATATAGGGCGATTCAATAAATTCGCAGATTTTCTTTTATAAATAAAACACAAAAAAAATTGCCGAATTGACTTTATTTATTTAGTTTTTATTTTAGGATCTCGTTATTAGTTACTTTTTACGTAGCCCCATAGATGGAAGCCCAATGCTATTAAATCGAAATGCCTCGGCTGCAATTCGTGCTCGTTGTTTCATGAGATAATGCGTCTTAGAAACTTCATTCACAAAAGGGCTAGTGCTTCATGCGCTGTGTGACAAGTGACAGCGTACTGTTAAATCCAGATATTATAAATAACGTCCAAAGCTTATCATAACAGTGTTGCCGACATCATTTTTGAAGAAATACCCAGCTTCGGCAGCTCAAAAACCACACCAAACAGTAGCTCGTTGGGGGTGCATAGATTTTCTGGAATAACATGTGGATTTTCAGTACGCCAAATGCGACATTTTCGACCGTTAACTTATCCATTTGGATGAAAATGTCGCTCATCGTCCAGAACGTGCATTTTCATAAAACTCTTGGATCACTTTTACGCGTTGTTCAACTGAGTATCGCTTCATGTTCGAGCTAGCCAAAGCTTGTAGTGTCTATAGTCCGAAAAACATTAAAAAGAATGGGCATATCAGAAATGTTTGCTCTCAAAGACTGGACCACCTTGAATTACGCCAATTCAACACATAGACGTCAAATGAATTGTACGGAAATACAACAGTAATATCAAGCTGTGGACTGAATGTATGGTCTTATGGAGCTTTGCTATTTTGATGCTTAAACTCGAAACCTCAAATAAATTGGCGGAAAAGGGATGCTATCGAAGTTAATTGAGTTCCGGGAAAATATTGCTGCTGGTTTTGTGGTTTTTGCTAACAATTGTTTTGCTGGTCGTCCAAGCACAGCACAAAAATGAAAAAGAACTTAAGTGTGGAAAAAGGAGTTGAGCACACAGTTGCAGATCTACGCTTCGATTCACGATCAGTTTTCGGTATAACTTTCTAAAAGTGTCGGTAAAAAAGACTTAAAAGACGCAATTCTTTTGACCCAAATGCAAGCCAAATCTGTGCTGGCATACAAAAACTTACTTTTTTGACCTTTTTCGGTCTTCTTGCGCTAAAAAAAATTACCAGACTTTTTCCTCTATGTTCTCAATTTTGCCTGTTAGAGGGTTAATAATTCCTCAAGCCCTTATAAAAAGTATTTTCTTTTATTCTATTTTTTTTATCTATACTTTACATACCAACCGTATCTCCAACGAGATCTGCACACACAAAGCCTTGCATTGCAAAAAGTTTAAGATTTTATAATTTACTTTATAGTTTCCTTATCTTTTTTAACAGCATAGAAACATTACAAGGCCTCTTACTTTATATATTTTGTGTCATGATACGCCGTACGCGCGCATACACTGATGGAAAACAATACTTGTAAATAGTTAATGCAATGAGTACAATAAAAGATAAAGCCAATAAAATTAAATTATGTAATGGAAAGCTTTCTACATCTAAATTGCCTTATTTTTTTTATATCTTTCCATTTAAATTTGTCCGCTATCAATCTTTTCGTTACAAAATTCATCTACTCCTCTGCATTTGGCTAACAAAGCATAATTTTAATCGTTTGTATCGAAAGAAGCGTTAAAAATCAATTGTTTCTTGAATGATTAACGGTTTCGAAGGTACTTTGGCTATGGCGAGTGCAGCATTTTTGCACGTCAGTCAATTCTTTGATTGATTGAATCTTAGTTGCTAAACAATTTTGCAGTTATTAAAATCCCATTACTTTAGCAATGGATTGGACGTAAAAGAATGGATTATGCGAAAATGTTGAACTTGTCATAATAACACTCTCGGCAAAGTCTGAGTAGATTTAAATAAATATGCTTTCAACATAAAAAAGCTACAAAATCTGTGCAAAAAATCGTTACAAAAATAAGCAATTAAATTTGTTTAAATAATGCATTTATGACATTTGACTTGAGCGTGAATTTGAAGAGCGATTGTTTGCGCACCCTCACTGTAATGCATGCCAGCATTCAAGGGCTGATGTTGAATGTGAACCACACCTGAACGTCAACGACACCGCTGGACTTCTTTCTTTGAGGTTATTTGAAAGAAAAGGTGTACGTCGATAAGCTAGCAACAATTCAAGAGCTAAAGGATGAGATAATTCGGCACATTAACGGCATAGAACCTTAATTATGCCTCAGCGTCATCGAAAATTTGGACCATTGGATGGAGGTGTGCCGCCGAGGCCGCGGCGGCTATTTGGCCAATGTTTTGTTCCATACGTAATTGAGCTATACCATTATTATCAGAATAAAGAGAAATGATAATAATTTCCTAAAAAAATGTATTTTATTCAAAATCAACACCGGCCTTTGAAACTTAACCACCCTTTATATTACATGTAAAGGGCATGGAAATCCTTGCAAATGGATGTTTTCATTCGACGTAGAAAAAACGAAATTTATAAAATATTTACGCAAATCATAACAAGTCTTAAAAATGGCATACAAAATACGAATTTATTTTACATAAATATTATTTTTTACATAAATATTTTATTTATTTTTTTTTTGCATTTCTAATGCATCCAATGAAAGCCTCAGCTCTTATCCACGTTTCTTTGCCACCCTGTTGCAAATGCTAAGCTAATACTTTTCCGATGCTCAGCATTTATTTTGAAAAGCAAAAAAAAAGAATGAAGCAATCGTGCAAACAAAACTTTTATGATGATTTTTCGACCAATTTTGTTAAAAAATTTTAGAGAAAGAAACAAACTGAATAAAATGTATGATTACTACCTGCCACCGCCGTAACCTAATGAGTTGAATTGCTAGAACACTTTTTTGCTAAAGCCGGTTGTCCCACGGCAGATAAACCTCCGAGTGTATTTCGACCTTGAAAAAGCTCCTCATAAAAACCATATGCCTTTCGGAGGCGGCCTACATCTCTCCATTTGTGGAAAACGAGTTTGGCAGCTAGACGATTAAGGTTACTGGGTGCTCCTTTCTTTGACAGCTTGGGGCAGTGCGTCAACCTAAGTCCCATCAATATTCTTCATTATATCAACAGCTATGGCTGCCTGTAGATATCTGCCTATGGGAGGTCTCATAATGGCATCAAAACGGCACTTCAATGCTACTTGTGCCAGACTGGCACTTCAACCATTTCACCTACCTAGAATGCACCTGCAAAATAGAATGCTTTTTTGTGTTGAGAGCAATCTGATGAAAAATGCAATTAAGAGATCGTATCTCTAACACTCACTTAGCGGCGCCACGAATTTGAAGTTATAACATCACAGTTAACGCACGCACGCTAGGTTGGGTTAGGTTATCCTAGCTGACCGACGCCACGCAAATGCCATTTTGGTCCATGGAATTAATAGATCAGAGTCCTTTTTTAGCAAAAATATGCTTCACGTAAAATGCGCGTATGTAGATGAAATGGTTGAAGTACCACCCTGACACTCCTCAAGTAGCAGTAAAGCACCGTTTTGATACCATTATGAGACCTCCAACAGGTAGATATCTGCAGCCAGCCAGATCTGTTGATATGATGGAGAAGTTTGATTGGATTTAGGTTGGCGCACTGCCACAGGCAATATCGAAGAAAGAAGCATCCAGTGACCTTAATCGTCCAGCTGCCAAACACGGGCATTCACAGAGAAAGTGCTCAACAGTCTCCTTCTCCGAAAGGTTTTCACAGCTTTTGCCATAGGGGTTAAATGGTAACGCTAGCTTTTCCGCGTGTGTGCCGATCGTCCAGTGACCGGTAAACTAAGCTAAGAGCTTGGAAATTGAATGGAGAGGAGTCCAAAGAACTTTCTGAGTCCTTCGTGTATCGTATTGGGGCCAAAGGGTTTTCGAAATAGCACATGAAGAAATGGAGCTCCATCCTTTCTGCGCTTTCCTGAGAAATAATTTGCGCAGTTCCCTTTTAGCAACTGTCAAGGGTATGCCGATGACCGGGTGGGAGGTCTCTGAGGCCAATTCAGTATCCTTCCTGGCAAGCTTATCAGCAATCTTATTTCCCTCTATGTTCCTATGTTCTGGAACCCAGATCAGAGAACTGTTACCTACAAACCCAAGAGATTTGATCTCTTCTTTACATGAGTTTACTAATTTCGTTCTGTACCATGGTGTCGCCAGAGCCTTAATCGCGGCTTAACTATCGGAGAAAATGTTAATATCTCCCTCGCTCCCGCGTTCTCTAAGCATTTTGCATGCCTGCAGGATCGCAAAGACTTCTGCTTGAAAAACACTAGCAGTGTGCGGTAGTTTACAGGAGATAGATAAATTGGCCGATTTAGAGAAAACCCTTGCTCCAACTCCCGATTCCATCTTGGAACCGTCAGTGAAGATAGAGGTGCAAGCTTCCTGCCTATTTGGAAAGATTGCTTTAGCACGACCCTCAAACTCTAGTTTGCGGATAGAGAGATATGTTCGATGTTCGGAGAAATACGGTATTAACTGCCCGAAAATGCTACCATGTCCCTTGAAAGATTGTCTCCAGAGGTAAATCTCCTTTAACCTGATTGCACGGAAAAGTCGATAGGAAGTAAGTGCAAAAGGACATTCAGCAAGTTTTACATGCACCGGTGATGCCAATGCATGCAGTCCTTTGCACCCTTCCCAGTTTAGTGATATTGTAGCCGTTCCGAAGAGCTTCCCACCACACCAGGCATACATACGTTAAAATTGGCAAAACCACTGCGTTGTACATCCACAGCACGATCTGTGGCCTAAGTCCCCATTTTTACTGAACATAGATTTGCCGGAGTAAAAGGCTATACTGGCCTTCCTTACCCGATTTTCAATGTGTAGCTTCCAATGGAGTTTGGAGTCAAGTATCACTCCAAGATACCTAGCTTCCAATAAGAGCGGGAGAACGTGGGACGTCGAAAGGGTGGAGGTTTATATTTTCTGGTAATTAGCACCAGCTCCGTTTTGTCAGAGTTGACTCGGAGGCCACAAGTGGCAGCCCATTGACTGAGTACAGCCAGTAACCTTTCCAAAATCTCAGCCGTGACTGAGAGAAACGGTCCCGATACCATCAGGACCAAGTCATCGGCGTATGCTACTACCTTAACCCCACCCTTATTTAGCATCATCAGAACTTCGTCAATTACAACTAGCCAAAGTAGGGGCGAAAGGACACCTCCCTGCCGCGTCCCCCTGTGAACGAGTCTCGATGCGCGTACTGTTCGCGAATTTTAGGAGTCGCTCCAGCTACGGTTCAGAAATACATTCTAGTCTTTCAAAACTGAGAGCACCCAGGTAGCAAAGTCTAGTTTTCGAGAGAGCCGGACAGTAAGTAGCATAGGGCTTCTTTTGTACCCTGCCCATTACGTTTCCTGCAACATCGTTAAGAGTTAGGTTAAGCTTGTAAGCTTGCTTTGAGTTATGTGCGCGCGCTAGAAATTAGTACCTGTATTTTAGGAGGTAGGCCATATATGTTCTGTACTGATTGCAGAGTCAAATAGATCGGTATATTGTAGAACAGTACTTTCGATAAGTGTTTAAAACACTCTACCGCACCTACAAAAAAGGAACTATGGAAGCAATGCTGTTAATGCGATATTCAATTACAGTTACACAGTTTGGCACAAATCGACTGCACTTCTTGCAAAAATTCCGTGCAATCGGATTAGCTACTACGAGTACTCAAACCACTAACAGGCTAACGATTTTCGTTTTAAAGAAAGTGATTGGTTTCCTTGAGTGCAGCGCAGTGAAAACTTAAACTTCCTTGAAAAGTCGTACCTCTTCCCATACAACTCTAATCCAATTTAGATCAGCCTACGATAAGCTTAAAATGCAAACCAAAAACCAAAAAGAAATATGTAACAACTTTCCCACAAACACCAGCAACACCCTCTACTTGTTCGACTTTTGCGATGCACAAATTTCGTTGACCATCTGACGGCACAAGCAAACTGCCATCGATTGGTTAGTTGCGTATGCGCTGCCGCTTCCTCATTTCGATAACTTGCCAAAAAAAAGCGAAAAGTAGTGAATGAAAATTGCTGGAGGCGCCTGTTTGTGGCGTATTTGCAACTGTCAACACTGGACCAATTGGTGCACACGCACATCCATTGCTGCTCCCCCCAATGGCAGGTGATTTCAATGAGCTTAAATCGGTGCAGCTGGTGTCATCACTGCTGGCTGGCGCCATCGCTCAAAGTGTCTTCCTTGAAATTTAGCGCAAAAAAATCGCAAAGGCTCTGGCTAGGTATACTTGCATACACATATATGTATATTTGTAGGTGTATGTGTGTATGTAAGCCATTTATAAATATTTGTATTGTCAGGTAACACCCATTTGCGGTTTTTTCTGTTGTTATTGTTGTGTGTTGCCTCCTTTCTGTGTAACTGCCTCACTGAAACGTGCGACCAATAAATTTCATAAATTTGTCATTGAATTGTCGATGTCAGTCATCAACTGTGCGATTCGCGATGCGCAATGAGGCATTTTACGATTTGTTATTTGCATTCAAACATTCGCGCATGCGCATCGCAACTGGCGTGTGGCATATTTTTAGCCTGCCTGCGACTTGTTAGCAACCAAATATGTAGATAGAAAACTTACCAACCGCATGGAATTTGTTTGCTGACAATTTTAATGTTAATACCCACAGGCCTGCGTACATAGGCATATTTCCACGGTTTATCCTCTGGTTGTATTTGTTTTTCCTATTAATAGAAAAAAAATTGGTATGTGCGTGTGCATGACTGCCCACTTATGTGCGAATCACATCTGTACATAAAAACTTGTATGAAAATAGATACATGAGTATGCACGTATGTATGTATTTTATTGGGGGAGACGTAATTAAATGGGCAATAAAGTCTTGCGTACGAGTAAACTGCCATTACAAGTCTTCCAATGAAAACAATAATAACTTCTTATGATTATAAAAATGTTGACCTTAACAGATTCTGCCGCCACACAACGTGCCTAATACCATTAAGCGGGAAATTAGAGTAACACATCCCACTACCGTAACTAAAAAAAATATTTAAAAGTAGCAAAACATTTTCAATCACGAATAATAAAAAACCAGTTTGCGCTGAATACAAATTTCCTTCAGTTTTTATTGATCACATAACCGATATAGAACCGATTTTAAACTCAGCCAGTTGATCGGCTCCAACTGCATATTTAAAACCCCCATAGTTGATTTCCAGAAGCTCTACCAAAAATAGCTCAGGCAGCCAAATAATTGTAAAGGAAGAAGTTATTGCCAAATGGCGACAATTTTCGAAACAAACCCAAGCGTATCGGTCATGGTATCCCAATCTAGAATGCGCGCGGGCCAAAAAGGAATATCACAAAGTCAACTGATGAACTATGGCATGCCGATCAGCTATCCTGTTCGACATTCCCCAAACACGTCCGCACTTGTCGCAACAGCTTGATTCTTCTGCCAACGAAGGCACTTTGACTTTACAAGTACATATTTTAGGGTCCCATTCCGCTCTATGTGATTTTTGCAAAGAAATAAGTCTGGGATGGTTAAATCTTGCGATCTTAATGGCCTTGCCAAACCGACCAGGTGCCACTCAGGTGGAAATGCGCCTCGCCGTTCATCATGATTTTTGGCATAAAATAGTACGCTTCGTTGTTGAGATTGAGTATCAAAATATGATAAGGAAATCGAGGTCGATATTCACGCTGCGAATAACAACACCACCAACGATTATTAGTCAAAATCGGTATACACTAATAAATAAATGACATATGTACATATGTACCTATGTTCCCAGACGCACCAAATATAAAATGTAAGAAATGCTTTATTTTTTCGAAGAGCTGTGGTACCATGACCGACAGTGCTTACGCGTCATATGTAAGAACTGTGGTTATTAACTCATTGGCTGCCACCTCACACGTTTTTGTTCGACACCTAACACTTCCTAGAGTGCCACTTCACACGTTATAAAATCGCAAGTAAACAACAGAGCAGATCACAGAGCAGATACACTACTCTCTTACCGGTTTTCAACAAAATTTTTTGATTTTCTTCCGTTGAGAATTTTCGTCAAATCCGCATGGCAGTCAATATGTTAAATATCAAAATTGATGTTTTAAAAAAAAGTATAATTGATTTCTCTGCATATTTGATTTAATCAATGCAATAAAACTTACAAATCTTCCAACGGCACAAGAAGTATTCTTCTCTCAGCTCCTTTAGAATGCGCGCCACTTTTTCTCTCGCAGCTTTAATAGACTCAAACATTATTATTTTTAATGCATATGGCATTTCGCCTTAGGAAGCAGATTGAAGTGGCAAGGCATTGTAGCCGAACGCGATTATGTGTGACAATCTTTCGGTAGAGCACGAGTTCGATATCCACTGTAGAACCACAAAATAATAGACAAGTTTTTTCTAAAAGCGTCTCCTCGAGGTAGATAATGGCAAAATTCAAAGTATATTTCTGTCATCAAAAAACTTCTTCTAAAAAATCATCTGGTGTTCGGAGGCGTCATAAAATTGCAGGCCTCTCCATTTGTGGAACAACACGAACTTGAGAAGTGACTCGGTCAAACAGTCAATGACGGATGTATTGAATATATGAGATATTTAAACTTTTGTTTGCCTTTTTTTATTCTTTTAGTGAATACATAAAATTTCAAGAACATTGTGTCAAACCTTAAAGATGATCGCAACAAAATGGACAAAGTTATGAGTATTTGGGCGAATCATTGCTTCAGGCGGGGTTTTTTACCCGCTCAGTTTTAATGCGTTTTTTGACACTGAATTTTCAATATTTCTTAACGAAAATATTGTTCCAATATTTCACTAAATAAACGCATACTATCTGATCGCCAAAAAAATTTCTTGAACATATGAATTTTCGTCACCGAACTAATGTTTTCTCTCCCTAAGTCTACTAAAAGCTGATTGCAGACGATACTCTTTAGAGTTCTTCATACTTAAGTAATATAGATTTCGTTATATAAAATAAGGCACAGTTAAATTTTCAAGCCGAATGTTGCACACTCATGGAAAATACTCGCAAACCACCTCACTCAGCTCACTTACCGGGAGGGTTTACTGTTCAATATAAAACATCTTTGCCAGTTTTTTCTTTACTTTGTTAGCAATTCTTTCTCAATCAATTTATTAAAAAAAATTTAGTAATTAAAGATAATCTTCTTGTTTTATGATAAAATGCATTTATAAGTAAAACTACTGGAAACAAAATCTTCTTATTTTTACGAGAAATACTTTGCATACAAATATGGCACTGTTTTATAGTAAAAGTTGTAACTTGTTCTTCCATTAATTAATGAAATGCATACAAGGTAAGATTCTCAGTTTTTTTTTTCAAATAAGTGTTGACATTTTTTTTAATTGAGTGCAATTACTTTAACTTTTCAATGCGTGAAATATGCGACAATTTTATGAAGACAGATATGCTTTTTACGAACAAGTTTCCGCATTTATATTTCTGTTCTGCTACATTGTTTTGAGTTCACTTTTGCATCATTACAAATATCAAAAGAAATCACAAAAAAAAATCATTTAAAAAATCATAAAAAAAATCAATAGTATTCGCTCACTTATTGCAATCGTTCGCGGCATGCTTTTGCGTATTGATTTGCTCGCATTAAGAAAAACCAACCATTTTTTGATGTCTACAAAAGATATTTTCGTGCATTTTGATTATAAATATTTCTTCATAACATATTTCGGCGTAGTAAAAGGCTTGCAATATTTTCGGTACATATAAATAATCGCTGTAAATGATCTTGGTTTCATGGTCACCACAAATCGCCGCTCACGTTTTGTGCATAATTCGTGGAAATATTGCCAAAAATGCGGTAATGATATTAAAAAAAAAAGGGTAATTTGAAAAATGAAAAAGAAATAAAAGAGTTAACTTTACAATTGTAAAGAGAATACGCTTTAGTGAAGCCCATTAAATAGAGAATGAATTGATGATTGGAGTGCATATGGAAGCAGTGGAAGATGTAATGGGGGTATTGGAGATGCTTTCTTTGATGATGTGTGCCCGGCTCAATCGGTTGAAATTATCATACGGTGGTTTCCTTCAATGTTATATAGAAGGAGAAAAGGAATACGTCTTTACCAAGAGATATCGCCTTCATGGTGCCAGTCTCTCGCTACTCCTAAGTTGTCTGGTAGTTGACTTGTTTTTAACGGAGATACTAAACTTCATCACTTCCAAGCTTATGATGTCAGTGTTTGTGCGGCAACGCCAGAAAAATATCTTAATGCTGTCTGTGATCCTAGGACTGTCACAAATGATCCTAACTACTTGTTCCTGAATTATCCTAATTGATAAATGATACACCTCACGGGAACTTGCTGCCAATTAAGGAAAGATATTTTGAGTACCATTTCGGCGGAAGAGGAAATCAGAAATCAAAATATCGAGTAATTATTCTGGACAGCGGAGTGGCATGGAAGACTTATGCTCAGCTAAAGGTAAACCGAGCACTCCAAGTTTTTGGTAATTTCGGAGAACATTTAGCAAAATCTCAAGTTTGAAACTAACTATGAGACTCTAAGGCTTACTCAATGTTGGGCAGATTGTAGAATAGAAAGAAATGAATGATGAATTTCTAGTACACCAATTAGTGACTTAACATATCGACGTAACGTAAAGATAACGCACCCATACTTTTGGAGCCGCTTTTAAGTCTTTGTTGAACTTACCTTCTCTAGAGGTCTAAATATTCAGTCTTTCAGTCAGCCCCATTCAAGTGAACTGTGAACGGATGATCGGATTCGATGTTTATTTGGACAGATAACAGAGCAATATCCATTACTACTGTTTCCTTGCTTGATTGAAACTTAATAAAATTGGTACAACAATAACTACTTATTATCATCATAGCATTTACAGCTTGAGATGAGCCAATCCTTCTTTTACTTTTGCGCTTCATACGTCTCGGTTCTTTGCATGACTTCTTCATGCATTCCTGCTAAGTAGCTCGTCTTCCACATCTTCTGCCAACATTCTTGGGTATTTTCTGCTGCCTAAAATGTGAGAGTTAAAAGTCTTCTTTGCAATTTTGTTGCCATCCATTCGAATTGCTTGTCCTAGCCGTATAAGACGTTGCGCCTTCACGGAGGAAGCCATGTTTCACATTCATACATCGCTACTGGTCTTATAAGGGTCTTATAGATCTCTGCTGTGGAGTTTGTAATGGAACGATACAAAATTATTCTTCTTCTTAATTGGCGCGATAACCGCTTACGCGATTTTGGCTCAGTTTAAAAAAGCGCGCCAGTCGTTTCTTTCTCGTGCTAACGGGCGTCAGTTGCAACCACCAAGTGAAGCTAACTCCTTCTCCACCTGATCTTTCCAACGCAGAGGAGGCATTCCTCTTCCTCTGCTTCCACCAACTGCTACCGCAACGAATAGTTTCAGAGCTGGAGCGTTTGTATCCATTCAGACGACATGACCCAGCCAACGTAGCCGCTAGATTTTTATTCGCTGCACTATCTCTATGTCGTCGTAAAACTCATACAGCTCATCATTCCAGAATAAGCAGTTCTCATCTGAGGTTTTATTGTCGTTTTCATTGGGGACGGATTTTTAAGCGACGGGTCCCAAATCCAGCGCACAACCAGATATCTAGAGAATCTTCGACTCCTCAACTAGCTCACTCTCAAACGAATGTTCCAGAGCTACCCAAAGCATACTTGGGCGAAGCCCGGAAGTTGTGAGCTGCTTGGACCGTATGCAGAAGAATCGGCCTGGTCCTTCTCAAGTGAATGGCAATCAGCGATTTTCCTCACTTGCGTGAACTTCTACACACGGAACCATCCTCCAACAACAACAACTACGGTCCCAAATTGTGTACTTGTGCCAAGATTTTTGGGAAAAGATACTGCTTCAGTCTTTCAGAGAACATTGAAGAAATTCAATATTTATTTTCATGGGCTTGAACGAAAATTTCTTCACGGACGGCTACAAGCCCAAAAAGAAATTGGTGTTGTATAACATTTGGAGGAAAACTTCAAAGTATTTTACGCACTAAGTATTTTACGATTCGGAGTTAAGCCTAATAGATAAGTGAGAGAAGGAGGCACCCACAACTGCTTAAATATTATTCAGTAATGTAAGTCGAGCCTAAACTCCGCCGCTAAGAGGAACAGACTTGTATTTATGTGACTATTTAAGGCAAAACGCTGTCGGTACAGGCTGCATAGTATAGCAGTTTCAGGACGTCATGCATAAAAGATGCTTCCGCAGCAGTTAGGTGCTGTTCTAGAAAAAGCGAAACAATGCAGTTGTTAGTTCAATTAGTTCAATTTCAAGCGGCAAAAGGAAACAGCTAAATCCGCTTGTGTGGTTGTTCATGGAGCACGATATATGGAGACAAACTATGGTACCCAAAGCTATCACAGACAATCCAGTATTTCCCACCTACCGGGAGCAGCATGAAAATGCAAAGCACTTTAAATCTCAATTTATTACGCCCAACATTCGCTAGACTAAAGAAGCAAATTGTTGGATGAGATGAGTTTCACAAAAGGATCAACTATTTTCCTTATCCCTAAATAGATTGCGCAGATGCATGTCATCTGAATCCCTAGAAGAGTTTGGAGAAGAAGTGTGTAATATCCCACACTCTCTTTCCGCTTTCCCTATCCACACTTCCTGTCTTAAGTCTTAATAGGCATCTAAACTTGAGTGCTTGGGTATCAAGCTTACTCAAGCCCATCTATCCATGCCGATTTTTTTAAATGTAAAATCAGCTAAAATCATTTAAGTATTTTGTTCTATCAAAGTAATTGTCTGTTGCATTTGCCTAAGCGCCTTCATGTGAAATGTAATCGAGAACTCCGTCCCACACCACGCCGGTTGATATGAAAATATGAATCAGCCAATTGCGAGAGCAGTCGAAATAACTTCGTATTTTATGCTTGCCACATGCAACCAAGATTTCCAGAGTACAGATTTCAAAATAACAACTACTTCAAAATTATTAAACTAAATGAAAGCATTTCAACTAAAGCGAAGGTCAAACAACAGCTAAAACAAATTGGCTGCTCAACTTACGAAAGAAAAAGTGATTTTATTTTGTTGAAAAATGGCACATTTACAGATGAACAGTCATCCAAAAAAGTTTGAGTACATAGATTTTTTTACAATAAGTGAATGATTATGATAATAATGATATGATAATTACGCAAACGTTCAAGCGTTGTATGAAAAAAAAAATATTTAAAATCAATGAAATTTTCAGCAACGGAAATATGCAAAATACACAAGAATTAAATGAGTTGTGTAACTGAATCGCAGAAAAAAAAATTAATAATTCTAAGTAAAAGTTGAAATTGTACTTCTAAAAGGCTATAGTCTTACTTTGTATTACATGAAAGAGTAAATATAATAAATAAAAAAAAAATTTAAAAAATTTGGAAATTTTATTGAATAAAAACATTAAAAAAAGTTGGAAATTTTTTTATTTAATAAAACAATTATAAAAAATTCAAAATTTTATTGAATAAAAACATTAAAAAAAATGGAAATTTTATTGAATAAAAACATTCAAAAAAATGGAAATTTTATTATTGAATAAAAAAATTGAAATTTTATTGAATAAAAAAATTTAAAAAAATTGGAAATTTTATTGAATAAACATTAAAAAGAATTGGAAATTTTGTTGAATAAAAACATAAAAAAATGGAAATTTTATTGAATAAAAAAATTAAAAAAAATTGGAAATTTTATTGAATAAACATAAAAAAAAATTGGAAATTTTATTGAGTAAAAACATTAAAAAAAATTGAAATTTTATTATTGAATAAAAACACTAAAAAAAATTGGAAATTCTATTATTGAATAAAAAAATTATAATATAAAAAATTGGAAATTTTATTGAATAAAAACATTGAAAGGAATTGAAATTTTATTGAATAAAAACATTTAAAAAAATTGGAAATTTTATTATTGAATAAAAAATTATAAAAAATTGGAAATTTGATTGAATAAAAAATTAAAAAAAAAATGAAAATTTTATAATTCAATGAAAAATTATAAAAAGTTGGAAATTTTATTGAACAAAAGCATTAAAAAAATTTGAAATTTTATTATTGAATAAAAAGTTATAAAAAAATTGGAACTTTTATTGAATAAAAACATTGAAAAAAATTGAAATTTTATTGAATAAAAACATTTGAAAAAATCGGAAATTTTATTATTGAATAAAAAATTATAAAAAATTGGAAATTTTATTGAATAAAAAATTAAAAAAAAATGGATATTTTATTATTGAATAAACATTAAAAAAAATTGGAAACGTTATTGAATAAAAGCATTAGAAAAAATGGAAATTTTATTGAATAAAAATGTTAAAAAAAATTGGAAATTTTATTATTGAATAAAAAAATTAAAAAAATGGAAATTTTATTGAATAAAAAAATTAAAAAAATGGAAATTTTATTGTTCAGAAGGCTTGAAACTTTAAAATATAAAGCTCTTATTGTAGTACGCGCTAAATTTTTAAACAAAAAATTTAATATGAAAAACTTTGCGAGTATTGTAAAAAAAATCGCTTTGCCAAAACTTATTTGACTCACTGTATGTGCTTGTAGATAACAGCACATCCAATTATATCCAGAAAAAGTGGTGCAGTAAAAGAAAAGCTATTAGCAGCAAACAAAAATTTCGCATACAAAAACAAACAATTTCGGGAAAAAATTTATTTTGGTCACTTGTCTTTTCTTCTTTTTTTCTGGTATTCTTTGTTGTCATTTTCGTTTTTAATTCTATTTCTGTCTTCTTTTGATTATTATCACTTTTTTTGTGTATTCCGTTTGACGCAACATAATTTTTCGCACGTCATCAACAGCAAATAGCGCCAACTTGACCGCAAAACAAAAGCGACAACCGTAGCGCTAACAGAAAAAGACATTGTTTTTGTGTTTACTTGTATGTTTTTGTTTTTTGTTTTTGCAATATGCTTTTAACTGACAACGAAAACCTAATTATGACATCTTAACATTTTAACAAAAACCACATTATTTTTGGGTTATCTTGGGTTTTTGTTTTTTGTTGTTGCCGCAAGACTTCTTTATGTCATCATTGTGGTTCTTTTTCGCTTTGTTGACAGTGTATTTGGTCGAGTGAATACTGGTTCGAGTTAATAGGGGCGCCTGAACTTCTCGAAAAAAACACAAGAAAAATAAAATTAAAAAAAGCGTTCGCACAAATACCTACATTTCGTTTTCATGTTTTTTTCGTTTTCGTTTGCACTACTCACCAGGGTAAAATAACTTTACCCGTGCAAAAGAAGTGTAGATTTGGCCATCTCTGTCAGTCGGACATGAATTGATAGAAAAAGTGAGCGATTCCATGGCAAATGGTCGAAGTATTTTTAACTTGGTTGTAAATTTTTCTGGCAATTGATTTATTTGGAGGCTTGCATTTAATAAAAAGTAAAATGAAAAAATAAAAAAAAAAATACTAATTTTGAGATATGCAAACTTTTGGTATAGAGTTTTTACAGATCAAATATCTTGAATTCTGCTTAATAATTTCCTAAAAAACATTTTTTTTCAGCATAAAATATACTTTTAAAAAATTACCAAAAAAAAAATATTAAAAACAAAAATTAAATTTTTAATGCAAAAAAATTTTGGTATAAAGTTTTTAAAAGTCAAATATCTTTAGTTCTTTTTAAGAATTGTATAAATTTGGTTAAAGATCAAAATGAAGAAAAAGTTTTTTTCTAATAGCGGTCGCCCCTCGGCAGGCAATGGCAAACCTCCGAGTGTATTTCTGCCATGGAAAAGCTCCTTATAAAAAAGATCTGCCGTTCGGAGTCGGCTTGAAACTGTAGGTCCCTCCATTTGTAGAAAAACATCAAGACGCTCACCACAAATTAGGAGGAGGGGTGTGCGCGCTAATTATATACATATATATACATATATAAATTTTGTTTTTATAATTTTCAACATAAAATATATTTAAAAGAACAATTTCTCTGTCACTTGTGGAAAACACCCATCCCATGATTTATTTTCGTATTTGTTTCACTAATAGCTGAGACTTTGCTGTCACAAATTTCATATTGATAGACTTGAGCGTATTCAAAAGGTTTTCCTTAAATATGCCTTTTATTCCCTAAATTTATCCACTCCCATCCGTACAATTACCGCATCCTTTTGGTTATCGTTCAGTCCCTCAAACGCAGAAGGTCTATTCTTTCCTTGCCGTTCGGACATGGCCTGGTAAATGGTGTAAACAAAATTCGTAATATTTTTTATATTATGCATTCATTTTTTTTTTTATTGACAATTGTATTTATTTTTAACTATAAAATACAACAAGCTTATGGCTATTGTGGCCTTCAGCTATCCATTTAATATATTTATTGCGATCTGTTTAATAACATTTCACAATATTTATACTAAAAACTAAGAAAATCTACGAGACATGTATGGAAAGCATCCAGTGGTACAAACATTCCTCAATTCCTGCCCTTTAGCATATGACATCTCTTGTTGATTTCCTCTTCAATCTCTTAAGGGGTTAGGGGTAGTCAGAGGTCCGAAAAAATGATGAGTTTCAATAATTTTTTTCACTAGTCACTTGCTTTATTTTAGAAAAATAAAAACATAGTATTAATACATTACGTTCGACTTGACTTTAGGAAAATTTCAAACAAAAAAATTAATAATTGTAAAAGTTATCGCTGTTTGTGCGGAGCCCGTTTCTCCAGAAGTCCCTTGCGGTGATCATCACAAGTCCTTGGAGATTCATCTAAAATCAATAGGATTAGAGAAATTAGTTTTATTAATAGATAATCTTGCGCCTGATTGGAGCTTTCTTTTCAAAATTAACAATATGACGGCCTCAAGAAATATTTTTCAGATTTTCGAAAAAGAAACTCACAATTAATTGTTTAAAAAAATTTAAATTAAAAAAAATATCCTTCGATCAGGCTCGGATACAGGTACCTCTGTTTTCACTGACGGATCCAAAATGGCATCTGGAGCGGGGGTTTTCTCTAAATTAGCCAGCATTTCGGTCTCCTTTAAACTACCGGAAACGAACAGCGTTTTTCAAGCACAGGTCTTCCCGATCCTGCAGGCATGTAAAATGCTCAAAATCGCTGTTGGAAAGGAAACATGAATATATTTTCCGATAGCCAAGCTGCGATCAAGGCACTATCGTCGCCGTATTGCAGTTCTCTTCTGGTGAACTCCTGTAAGGAGGAACTCAAACTTCTCGATCGAACAGGAAACATCTCCCTTATCTGGGTTCCTGGGCACAGGAATATAGAGGGAAACGAAATTGCCGACGAGCTTGCCAGGAAAGGATCGACAGAACTGGATACTTACTTACGACATTTTTTCTGCAAATGTCCGGCTCTGGCGTTTGAGATTCCTTAGCGTGGCCTTTGGGGATGACTTGAAGAAATTCTCCAGCCTAGATCCCTTTTCTCTCCTCCACTACATCAACAGCACTGGATGGCTGTAGAAGGTTTTTTTCCTTAATCTTTTCTGTGGCACTCTTGCCATTTTACCTACCTAACTACCTAAGCTCGAGATTTTTATGTGCTTCAAAAGCAGCATAAATTGTATTGAAATCTACCATGCGGCTTTTGAGTTACAGTGATCACCAGTTCAAAAAACATAGTTTTGAGAAAAACGCATTTAAAGTTTTCCTACAGATTTATGTAAAGTTATACCAATTATTTAATTTCTTTATTATATGATACAGTATTCCTGGGCCATATAACGGTTCTTCAGCCGTCATAGCAGCTTCCAAAATATCATGCGAGCGCGGTAAATAATGAACTCCATCTGAACACCGAACACGTCCACCAGTTCAACATACCCTAACCTAAACTATACTCAACAATAAATGTTATACATAATTATATAAGGGAGTGTATTTATAGGTTTGGACCTTGGTATAGGTCCCTTGAAGTGCTTTCAGTGCAAGATTCTGATGAAGATTTTTGGACTTTTGAATGTTGGTGACGGCGAGTATCGTAGGCGACAGTGGTCCCAGCTGGTGGTAGCAGAGGAAAAGGAAGGCCTTCTTTGTGTTGGAAGGATCAGTTAGAGAAGGAATTGGCTGAACCTGTTGAGTTTAACTGGCGCTGCTAGCATGAGCAAGAAACGACTAGCGCGCTTTGTTAAGCTCGACCAGAATCTTCTTCTTCTTAATTGGCGCTATAACCGCTTACGCGATTTTGGCCGAGTTTAACAAAGCGAGGCAGTCGTTTCTTTCTCGTGCTAACCGGCACCAATTGGACACACCAAGTGAAGCCAAGCCCTTCTCCACCTGATGTTTCCAACGCAGAAGAGGCCGCTCTCTTGCTCTACTACCACCAGCTGGTACCGCATCGAATACTTTCAGAGCTGGAGCGTTTGTATCCATCCAGACGACATGACCCAGCCAACGTAGCAGCTGGATCTTTATTCGCTGCACTATATCTATGTCGTCGTAAAGCTCTTACAGCTCCTCATTCCATCGCCTGCGATATTCGCCGTTGCCAAAGTGCAAAGGTCCAGAAATCTTCCGCAGAATCTTTCTCTCAAACACTCCAAGCGTCGCTTCATCGAATGTTGCCATCGTCCACGCTTCTGCGCCATACGTTAAGACGGGCATGGTGAAACCCTTGTAGAGTGTTAGTGTTGTTCGTCGAGGGAGGACTTTACTGCTCAGTTGCCTACGTAGTCCAAAGTAGCACTTATTGGCAATAGAGATTCTATGTTTGATTTCAAGGCTGACATTGTTATCGGTGTTAATGCTGTTTCCTAAATACACGAAGTCTTTTACAACCTCGAAATTATAACTGTCAACAGTGACGTGGGTGCCGATACACGAATGCGCCGACTTTTGGTTTGAAGACAGGAGGTATTTCGTTTTGTCCTCGTTCACCACCAAACCCATTCGCTTTGAATCTTTATCCAGTTTGGAGAAGGCAGAACTAACAGCGCGGTTGTTAAGGCCGATGATGTCAATATCATCGGCACACGCCAACAATTGTAGACTCTTATAAAAAATTGTGCCTGAGCGATTAACTTCTGCGGATCGTACGATCCTCTCCAACATCAGGTTAAAGAAGTCACACGACGCGAGTCACCCTGTGAAACCTCGTTTGGTATCAAACTGCTCGGAGAGGTCCTTCCCAATTCTGACGGCGCTGCTGGTGTTGAGCAACGTCATCTTTGATAGCCGTATTAGTTTTGCGGGGATACCAAATTCAAACATCGCGACATACAGATAACTTCTCTTCGTACTGTCGAATGCAGCTTTGAAATCGACGAAAAGAAGGTGTGTGTCGATTCTCCTTTCATGGGTATTTTCCAAGATTTGGCATATTGCGAATATGTCGATGGTAGACTTTCCAGGTCTGAAGCCACACTGATAAGGTCCAATCAGTTGGTTGATGGTGGGCTTTAGCCTTTCACACAATACGCTCGCTGGAACCTTATCCCGACAATCCCGTCGTCAACGATTGGGGTATCGAGATCTTCACATTCTCTGTGACATGCGCTGCTGTCACTGTTTAACAGGTTCGACCGGAATCACCTATGCGATTATCGTGCCAATCAAGAAGAAGATATATACAGTCACTTACAGTTTCTTTTATACAAAGGCGATTTTTTTGCAATGTGTTTTATTTTTCATAAAAATTTAATCTTCGGCGGGAATTCTTTATATGTTTTTCTGTTTACAATGAAATGTGTGAGCATTTTTATCTTTTTTATGTTGATAAATGAAATTCAAAAAAAAAGTAAAATACTGCATACCCTGTTTCTCCATTTTCACAAAATATTATATTATGAAACAGTTTACAAAAATCGTATCTGCATCAAATAAGCTGTGAGTGACTGTTGGTCTGAACGAATGTACACTCAGCTGGTGGCATTGAATATTTATTGCAAATATTCGCTTAAAATCATTAAAACCAAACACTACAATTAAAACAATAACAAACATAGTCAATTTGTATTTATTTTTAAACATAAAGCTGCCCCGATCTGATTGATACGACATACATATGCATGAGTATATATGTATTTATTTAAAACTTCACTTAAAATGCTTCCATTTGGAATATAATGGTAGTTGTCCATATAATACATATTTTTCTATTTAAAATATCTGTTTTGGTAATTATAATTTTTACTTAATTTTTTTTTAATTTTTTTTTTTTTTGTTTTCTGTAGTTTTTCTCTGCACATGGATTTGACTAAAAACTACGAAAAATTATTGTTTTCCTGTCAACATTTACAATTACATATTTAATACGAGTAAATTATTTACCTATGAATACATATGCAATACATAGTTGTTGTTTTTGTTGTCCGCCGCTCATTTAAATACACTTACACAATACATACGGATGAGTAAATAGTTAAAAACATTTTTCCTTTTTCTTTTTTGGCAAAAATTTTCCATTAAAAGCTAAATACAATACAGAGTAAATACATGAGGGTAATTATTATTGTTGTTGTTGTTAAATATTAAGGAACATTTAAGTTTTTGTCTAAAATATATGTAGCACATACATACGAGTATATAGACAAATTATATTATTTATTGGGTGAATGACTTAAATTAAACATTTACTACTAAGAATGAACGATAAATACAATTTTCTGAGCATACATCCGATAGGAACTGATTTTCTGGAGTAATATTTTAGTGGACGAAAGCTTTTTTTATGTTTAGATATATTAAACATTTACAAGAAATCTTAGTTCAAGAAAAAAATCATTAGAATTTATTGATACAAAGTTTAAGAGTAAAGGCTCCCAAATTTTAGATGAAAGCTTGAACAGTAACCTAACACATTGAAAAAGCTTGGAGTTTCAACAAATAAGTAAATTTACTAGAGTTTATAATAATAAGACTTTAGAGTAAAAGCTTTCACATTTTAGATAAAAAAATCAATAGAATTTACTAACAAAACAATTGAGGAGTAAAAGCTCCCAGATTTTAAATGAATGCGTAAACAGTATTTATAAAAGCTAACTTAACACACTGAAGGCTTGACCTTTCAATAATGAAAAATTTCAATCGAATTAATAAAGTTCAAGCTTTATAGGAAAAGCTCCTAAATTTTAAATTAAAGCCTGAAGAGTAGCTTAGCACATTTAGTAAGCTTGGACTTTCAATGAGAAAAAAATTCAATGAAATTTTTAAAGATAGCACTTTATAGCAAAAGCCCTCAAATTTGACATAAAAGCTTGAACAGTAACTTAACACATTTAAAAAGCTTGGAGCTTCGTTATCGTGACAGTATCGGTATCGCGTTTGAAATCAATCTATTCTATATTTGATACTATTGAAAAAGCTTTTACACTCGCTACCGAAGGTTCAGTACAACTGGGAAAATGAAAGTTGTGTCAAAGTATTTTTACTATTACGCCACTAGCCGCCAAATTCCACGTAAAAGTGTAAAGAATATTTATGAAAGCTATCCTCAGGCTCTCACAGAGGTTACAGTTATAATTTCGTAATAAGTTTAAAAAACTAGTTGAGCTCAAGCTCAAGTTTCGTTGCTATAGAAAAACTTTGAACAGCTTTTATACTACTTGCGGAAGTATATGTAAAATTAACAAGCTCGAAACTCCGGCTATTATAGTGGGAAATTTGAAAAACCAATTATATTAAAAGCTCGCAAATTTTAAATAAAAGCTTTAAAGTGTTTACAAAAGCTTAAATATTACATCTGAATAGTTCGAAATTTAAATTTTTCATGGAATTTAATACGTTCATAATTCCTTGAACGAGAGCTTTAAAGAAGGTCTCATATATCTAATGCCATGTCTTTGAGGAATACCTCATATAACCTCAAAAGAGCTCAACATAATTTGAAGACATGAAAGCGTGAATTATTTCTACAAAGCTTTTCATTCAGAAGAGATGCTTCAAGCAAGACACGTTCAGAGAAAGCCATATAAGAATCCATATAATCTTACATTTCCCATGAAAGTTTGTATAGGGACTAAAAAAATTGAGTAATTGCATCTGAAAATGGCGAAATTTCTATACAACATCTGGCAGAATGATTACAGCTCGCCTAATTATGTAGGTTGTTGTTAAAGAAAGAAAAAAACATTTAGATTTTTTACATATAAAAATTGGAAGCTGCGCCTCACTCTTTCTCGAAAACGTTTCAGTAAGGCTTAGAGAATGCATTTTGCGAGTATTTCACTACAAAATAAAAGTACGAAATTTATTAAGTGGAAAAAATAAATAAATATGCACTCAAGCTTTCATATTAAAGCTTACAATGTATCTAAAAATGCACATTTAATACACTCACAGAGCTTACAAATTCAATTCCGCTGCAAATTTCAAAAGTTAACTAAATTGCTTGAAAATGTAAGAAATAAGTTGAAATTCCCTGAACAAATTTAAGTAAAGTTTAAAAAGTGAAAGCTAAACCTAACCTAAAATATTACTCTTCCTGCAATCTCCGACTTTTTAGAATAAACATAAATTCGAAAGCTCTTCGTTATTTTATTTTAAGAATTTTATTTAAGAATGCGCGAATATACGCCAAGTTTCTGCGAATATTTGTGAGCCTCTAGCGCAACTTTTATTAAAACTATGTTTGTTATAATAAAACTTTGACTAAATCGCAGTTCTTGTAGTACTAAACTACTCTATTCCAATTAGGCGCTCATTGGTGCGCTTTCAGACTGTGAATGTTTACCGAGACTTTCACAAAGCTTTCACTCAACTTACGTGCTTTGTAGCACAAAACTGTTAATAGTAAAAATAAAGCTTTTGGACGCCACGCAAAGCATTCGAAATGTGAAATGTTTTGCCTAGGAAGTAATTCTTAAACTTATTAGGTATATAAATTTACTACATTTTCTATTTTGATTGCAAAAATATAATTTAAAAAAAATTAAAGCTTCTCTCTATTAAATTATAATCTGTATATGGATAATTTTAAAGTCAACAACTACTAATGAGTTCTTCTGATAAACATTTTTTCATACTTTTTTAACACTTCAATGGAAATCCCAATTCATATGTTTCCGCTCTCTCACTCTCTGCACAAAAATTTTGTTCAAGTGTCCTCATTAAATTTTATTCATTTATTCAAACTCCTCTACTAACTTCAGTTTACTTTATATTTTTGTTGCATTTTAGCAACGCTTCATTTACTTTAAATTGTGTTTAGTTTTTCATGCCACTTCCTCTCCACTCCTACCTGGGGCCTTCTGTATTTATCAAAACCACTTTTTTTATTTCTTTACCCTCAACGGCTTCTCTTCACTCGACTTTTTATGGTTTTTATAGTTTATTTTTTAATCTAATAATATCGTCCATTATCATAGGTGCCACGTGAGCCATATTTTCGCGACGTCTCCAGTCCGTCCATGCCATTCAATTTATTCAACCAGGAAGCGCGTTGTGCCAGTGTGTTGCCATTGGCCTCGTTTGGTGGACGTTGCTCCTCATTGCTGGACTCCAAGATCTGTGTGAAAAGAGAAAAAATATATTTATGTGTATAAGTGAAAGCCTTTTTTTCGGGGAGTTTGAAAATGTGCTATAAATCACTAAAACGTAAGTGAAAAGGTTAGTGCTGTGTTTGTAGATATGAGCAACAATTCGCAATATTACCTAATGAGGAAATCAATAACAAAGGATATGGCGAAGCCGAAGTGTTAATAACTTCTCATATCCATTGCAGTCGGCCCGCAGAATTTAAAAACCTTAACAACCTAAGAAGAGCTACGAAGAACTACCAACGAAGAGCTAAATCCGTGATTTCACATCTCTGAGAATTTACTTGAGTTACTTTGAATTTCTGTAGGTTGAGCAAATTCACAAGCAGAATAACACCAACGTAGAACTCCCTACAATAAGAATTTTAGAATTCAATAAAAATAAAGATGAAGATTACTTTCTAACCGTTATAGAGAACTTAATATTCAAGCAGGACTAGACTATTGCTTTATCATCATCACTCTCACGAAATTTTAAATTTTGTTTTGCCCAGCGCTATGCTAAAAAAAGTTGATGAATCTTCATAGGCTTCGAAAGCTCTTCAACTGTTTCCATGCATTTTAATCGTGTGCTGTTTATTAGGATCCTTAATGGTGTAAGAAACCAGAAAGCAGGATAAAGCGCGACGATATGCTTTGCGACGGTAATTAATAGGTTGGTTTAAAAAATTCACATATCTTTAATTTCCTATATGACAGTACTTCAATACCTCAAAAGTGTTACTTAAGAATGTTGACCAATTACAAGTGGGCGGAATACACGGCATTCAAAAAACTTCCACAGACATTAATCAGCGCAGCTTCTTATCACACCAAGAAGCAATAAAGTATGCGCAAGATGAATCTAACAAAGAAGTTTTTGATTACCAATATGCATACACATGTAGGTCAAGATTTAGTTCTGACCTACTGCAGTACCGTAAGAAATTACCAAACGGAAATGGGACTGGCTTGGCCACACACTACGCCGAGCTAAACACGACGTACCCAGAACTGTAGTTGAATGGAACCCGCTGGGCAGCCACCATAGAGGATGACCGTCTGACCCTTGGAAAAGCATTCTTCAGACTCTTCAGACGAAGATGGAAAAGACGAACAAAACATGGAGGGAAGTTAAGATACTAGCAGAAAATCAGGACCAGTAGAACGAATTTGTGGAGATTCTATATTCAAAGCAGGAATAAAATGATCAAATACATAAAGGGTGGTCAAATTTCAAGGGTCGATATTGAATGTAAACCACACCTAAACGTCAAGTTTTTTTCTGTATTTCATTTGACATTTTTTCAGTTTCAGACTAATTTAATTCGGAATATATAGAAAGATACACAATCGAGCAACGCGTTAAAGTTATTCAGGCTTATTATGAAAACGGGCAACAGTGAATAACCAATTTTCGAAGAAAATTATCTTCACTGATGAGGCACATTTTCACCTCAGTGGATACGTCAATAAGCAGAATTGACGAAAAACCAATGCACCCACAAAGAGTAACTGTTTGGTGCGGTTTATGGGCCGGCGGCATCATTGGGACGTATTTTTTTCCAAAATGCAGCAGTACTGTGAATAGTGTTCGCTATCGTGAGATGTGGTTTCAACAGGACGGTGCCACTTGTCACACAGCTAACGAAACAATGGCTCTTTTGCGCGAAAAATTTGATGGCCGAATAACCTCACTTCGCGGCGATGTCAATTGGCCGCCAAGATCATGTGATTTGACACCGTTGGACTTCTTTCTTTGAGGTTATTTGAAAGAAAAGGTGTACGTCGATTAGCCAGCAACAAGAGCTAAAGGATGAGATAATTCGACACATTAACGGCATAGAACCTCAATTATGCCGCAGCGTCATCGAAAATTTGGACCATCGGATGGAGGTGTACCACTGAGGCCGATATTTTGTTCCATACGTAATTTAACCATACCAGTATTATCATAATAAAGAGAAATTACAATAATTTCCTAAAACAATTTTATTTTATTCAAAATCAACACCGGCCCTTGAAACTTAACCATATTTTGTATGAAGTATATTAGTACCTCCATTGTAGAGATGTTAGAACAAAAAAATAGGCGAAGTAAAAAGAATGAGAGCAAGAATATAAGGACACCAGTTGCGTGCAACCAGTGACTAGTTAAAAGTTATGAATGTCAAATCGTCGCGTGCTGACAACAAATTTTACGCTGCTGCCACAAAATGAGATGCTCCCAAAAGTAAAGTAACCGAGGAATATACGCTGAGGTGACTTCCCTCATCATAATCCATGCAGCAGCAGAAATGGACTCACATGGACTCACTCAATGGACGGATAAGTGAAGTAAATAAATGAGAATTAGAAAAAAGTGTTAACAGCCAGCTGGAATTGCAAAAATATCTCCCTTCTCTGATACAACTTCGGATACTCTAGATACTCTTGCCAACTACTTCTATGTTCCGATATCAAAGAGATAAATTTTGCATTGTCAAGACGTAAACTGGCTTAAATCTTCTGCAAAATCCTTTCTAAAACAACGTTGAACCTACTATCTCTGGAACGATCCAAGATCCATCTAATCGGATGCTGCGAAATCGAAGCTTTTCCGCAATACTTGTACATTAGCATTGTTATGAAGACCCGAGAAATGCATCCTGAAAGGACTTTAATGTTCAATTCCCCACTCCTCCTTAGTGCAGAAAAATGCCCGATGATTGCATTCTTGGAGTGTTCAGTGAATAAATATCCTACTGCTCGGCTAGCTACGAGGAAGCGAAAGGCAGCTGCTGCGTTAGAAATTTCAGGCGGAAATTACGACGGTTAGCAGAAAAAACAACTCACGGGCTTCATTGAACTGAACCAAAACTGCTTAAGCGGCTATTGCGCCCATCAATAAGAAGAAACGTATTTCAAATGAAGGCAGTGCTCCCCACATGCAAGGCGGGAAAAGATTTAATATTTAGTATGAAATATTTGCAACCATTAGTCAGTGGCTGCGATAGCAACAAAAACTCTGTAAATACTTCAAATACAATGTGGCCATGCAAAACAGATTTCAGCAGCCACAACAACAACAATTCATTTAAACCACACAAATTATTCGTAAGTATCAAGAAAGAGAAGTAGAAAGAGATGAAGGCGGAGTGGAAGAAAGCATCTCGTCTGAGCGCGGATTGTGTGGGAAGTTTGCTGATTTTCCAGCATCCAAGATTGTGTATGTTTGCATGAATATTTATTTGTAAATGCTTTTGTACTCTGTGTGTGTGTGTGTGTGTGTGTGCCTACTATTGCATCTGCAGCACTGAATGTGTTAATGTGATAATGGCAGCATTGTTAATAGAGTTTGGTGTGTATTTGGGTAAGCGCCAATTGGAGCTGTAGTCATGTGGCTCAGAGGCTTGCGATAGATGTTGCAAGCAAACAACAGGGATGTAGCAACAACAATAAAACTAGCATTTTCGCAGTTATGGCGCAGCATAATATCAGTGAGCGCCCTGCAAGTGTTGTTGCAGTTGTTGGCTGCTGGCTGCTGGTGCTGCTCGTAGTTAAGTGCCAAAAATGCGATATCATCTCGCCGTCTAATCTGTAGTTGTCGTTGCTTCCACGGTTACTACGCGTTTTATCCACATTTGCTTTCATCTCATATTTGCTGCTGTGCAAACGCGCTTGTTGTTGTTTGTGTCGCTTTTGCAGGCACTGCAAAGTTACGCTGACGCGATAATAACAAATTAACTTTAACAAATGAATTGTTGTTAATTAAAATGTGGCAACCATTATATTGGGGTGAAACTGCGGCTGTTGCTACTGCAATGTACCAGGTTTTGCGTGTGGAAAGCAACAGAGCGCAGCAGGGTGCCACTTGACTATTTTCCTGCATATTTCACTCCTCTTCTCATGCCTGCCGTTTTTCACTACTTTGTTGTTGTTGTTTTTTTTCGTGCTTTTGCTCTGCTTTTCTTACTGGCTTACCCACAACCTACTTATTAACTTGGCTGAATTCGTCTGCCTTGCCATCATTTTGCTGTCATTTTTTTCGGATAATTTTGGCAAACAGACGCCTTGACGCCAATTGTTGACGCCTTCACATCGTCTAAAATAACAGCTGCAAAACACCTGCTGTTGTGGGTTATACAATGCTACTCCAGGAATGCTCCACACCTACGCAGCTACATACATTCGTATTATTCCTTGGAAATTTGTTGCTCTTGCTTTCGCTTGAATATTAGTTGTGGCTTATTACACAGTGAAACAAATTGAAAAAATTGTTTAGTATAGTACCTGGGGTCGCATAGTAATTTTTTCATAGACGATGGAGAATAAAAAGTATTTTATTTTTATTTGTTTTATATTTAAATTTTGTATCAGTAGTGTGCCCCAGGACCGCTACTTTGACCAAAACGATCTTTTATGTCCTGCTATTTGTTTTAGAATTAGTTTATACAAGTCCTATTGGCTGGCACTACAGGGTAAACGATATGAAGAGTTACCAACTTCACACTGCTTTTATCTGTAAAACAGCTCATGACATGAACGTCAAAATTGTTCTAATGGCAGTTCAATATATTGTTTATAAGCCATCAAAAGCATTTGCGTCTCAGTTTTGTTGAATTTGTTTTTTCTGTGATTGAATTCAAACGCAATAGTCACCTCAAAGTGACTAAAATGTTTGTGTATCGCACTATAAAACGTTAAAACGATGCTGGTAGCATTGCAAAGCGCTATGGAAGTGGACCAAAAATAACCGCAACAACGCCAGAAATGGTTCGGAATGGCTCGACTTGAACGAAATCTACGTCGAAGAACTGAAAATATCGCAAGACAGCATTCGACGCATATTGAAAAATGAGCTCAAGGTCAAGGCTTACAAGATCCAAAAACCGATCTTTCACTCCAGCAAAAAAAAGTTCGGTGCGAAAGAACAAAGGAGTTGTTGCGCTTGTATGAACGTGGGGAATTTCCTGGCATTGTGTTATCTGATGAAAAAAATTTCCCAATTGAGCAGTTCATAAACACTCAAAACGATCGTGTTTACTTGACCGAGTGCTCATACGAGAATTTGAGCCTACGTATGGCCATTCGAAGCAATTTCCCATCGCAAGTAATGGTTTGGGCCGCAGTGACCGCTGATGGACGCTCTCCAATCGTTTTTATCGAGCCTGGTGTTAAAGCGATGCGACTTATTATAGGGAAAATGTTTTAGAGGCTGCTTTAGAGCCGAGGACTCGTAAACATTTCGATCGTAGACCATGGACATTCCAACAGGACTCGGCACCGTCTCATAAAGCTCGTGTGAACCAAGAGTGGTTAAAAATCATGTTCCACACTTCATTTCGTCCACACAATGGCTTTCGAATTCGCCAGACGCAAATCCGATGGACTATTCCATCTGGTCCATTTTGGAGAGCAAGGGGAGGACTAAAAAATATGCCAGTATGGATGCGATGAAAAAAGCGATTATATGAGAATGGGCCAAAATACCTCAAGATCACATTCGTGCAGCATGAAACTCATTTTGTGACCGTTTGGAGGCTATAGTCAAGGCAAAAGGTTGTCATATCGAGTTAAAATTGTAATCATTTTTGAACAATTTTGTCTTTGAAATCAATAAAAACTAATGTCACACAAAAAGTTATGGTGTTTTGAATAGGTAACACTTTATATCGTTCACCCTGTACTTCCATTAAATCTATTACATCAGCTTCTATTTAACCTATTGTAGATGTTCTTTGCCTCAGGCAGGGAATTGATTGAAAGCCAAATTCACTCAGTAAATTTTCCTTGCGGAAAAATTGTAAAATATCAGCAACAGGAACCTTCTTGATTTCATCCATTTGATCTTTTGTCTTTAGCAAGACAATACAGATCCACAAGATATGCTCTGTCTCATTCCCAATGTTTTAGGATAGGTTAGGATAAATGGCTGGCCACGCGACAGGCCCACTTGGGCATCAAATTTCGTTCAGTGTGAATTTTCGAGAAATGCAATAGTGAGTTGTTAGAATACTTGTTATTTTCCTGACATCTACTCTACGCATACGCAATTCCCTATTGTAGGTAAAAAGTCATATAAGCCTTTAGGCTCGACGAAGCTCTTCTGCGACTACCCAATGGGTAATTCTTTGAGTCGCTATTTATTTTTTCAACATTTAACTTTTGCCCAGATGATCACAGTACGGTTCTGGACCATGCAAGTTCATTAGCAATTTCATTACCGTTTATTCCAGAGTGACCCGGAATCCAGCAAAGTACAATTTTATATGCTGCACTAAGTTAATTAAGATCACTGAGGCATCTTTACACTAGTTTCGATTGCACAGAATGTGAAACTGGTGCATTTAATGCCCCTTGACTGTCCGAGTATACAGCTACGGGTACACTCTTTTCGCCCGTTATATTCTTGCACAAATTGAAATCCCATTGGTTCGGAGATTTTAGAGTTTGGTGCATAGATCCTCGCACCGCATCCAGTATTTGTTCCCGAACCGCCTGTGAACCATTAAATCGCGTCGAAGTGTTTATTAATCAGTATCTGACCTAGAAAAGAATGCTCTCAAGTGCCTTTTTAGTTTAGTACTATGGTACCATTTTATCAGTATTATTATTTTTTTCCTAGTTCACTCCTTTCTGGAGCATAGGGCCTCAACAAAACTCTTCCATCGTACTCGGTTCTAAGCTGTTGCTTATACACCGTCCCATATAATATCGGCATCTGGTAGTTCGCGCAACATCGACCTTCGCCAAGTGACCGACCTCAACCTCTGCTCTCTTGTGGGTTCTAGTCCAGGGCCATTCTCGTGATACTATCTCTGGTGGTTTTCTAAGCATGTGACCTATCCATCGCCACTTTCTGCGTTTGATTTGCCATAGGATGGGTTCCGCATTCGTTGATCTCCACAGCGCGTCTTGGCTATTGGTGTTCGGCCAGAATATTAAACAGATGATGCGGAGACATTGGTAGACGGAAGATTGAAACCTCTGTGTGATAGTGTAAGAGACCAGCTATGTATCATTTTTGTACAACAATGCTGTCTTCACACATGAGCTGAAAATTCGCAGTTTAGAGTGCCTGGAGATTTGCGAGCTCGTCCATACTGTATGCATTCGCTCGAATGCCGCTCTTGATTTATTTAGCCTGCAGTTGACACCAAGGTAGTAGAAGCTTTCGACAAATTCCACCGGGTACCTGACAACTAGTATATGTCTTGCTCATAATAAAGCAGACTCTCATAGTTTTGGTCTTGGCGATGTTAACCTCCAGTCCGACAGCGCGTGCCAGCGTGACTAGTCTGTCCATCTTCGTTTTCATGTCAGAGAGTTTGTGAGAGAGGAGGCGGATGTCATCTGCGAAGTCCAGATTCTCAAGATGTCTGATCAAACTCCAAATGATGCCTCTTTTGTGGAGGGGCGATTGGCTCATGTCGTCGTCTATGACAATGGTGAAGAGCAGGTGTGACGGAAAGTAACCTTGAATCACCTACCCTGTCAGAAATCAAAATAGATTAACGAAACCAAAGCAAGATTTAGTCTTGTCGGGGCCCTATGCTCCCGAGAGGAGTGAATAAGGAAAAAAAAATTGTTCAAAATAAAGGTAAAATCATAAGCAAAATATCAAGTACCTTGAAATTTGAAAAAGGTCTAGCCAAGGAGCACCAGGAGATTTGGTGGCTCCTAAAATACTCAGGCTAAAAAGCCCATTGTATTTAAAACCCTGGAAAGAAGGTAGATAGTCAAGGAGAGTAGGAGATAAGTATCAGAGAAAGGGATAGGAAAGAATATAGACAGAGATAGAGATGGTTAGTCCTGAGAGAATTTTCCAGATTCTTTGACAAATCTGTAAATATCCTCCAGTTTTAGAGAACGAATATTACTCATTCTCATGACATCGGATCCCAAAACTCGCAGCCGTGCTCTAGCAAAAGCAGGACACTCACAGAAAAAGTGCCTAGTGCTTTCCGCCTCCTCCAAACACGACAGGCACATTGGGTCCTTAATAACTCCAATGGTGGTCATATGCTGACCCCATGGTTTGTGTCCTGTACTGATACCGAACATCAACCGAACGTCTTTCCTTCTAATTTTTAGTAGAAAGTTTTACAGTTTTCTGTTCGGACTTGTCACAAAACACTTTGCAGTTCTGCGGCGTTCTAGACCGGGCCATCGTTCTTTATGTAAATAGATTACCTACATAATCGCTGATGCACTTCATGATTCCTGCGAAACTGATTCTGATTATTTGGTCTGGCCCTTGTGGGGGAACCGCTGATCCAAGATTGGCCAATTCATCGGCAACTTCGTTTCCTTGAACACCGGAGTGTCCGGGAACCCATAAAAGTAGAAGCCTGTTGCGTCTTGCGATAGAATTTAGCTTCTTCTTACATTCTTTAACAATCTTTGTGGTTTGCTTCCCTTTCTCCAGGGCTTTCAGTGCAGCCTGACTGTCACTGGAAACTCCAATCTGTTTCCCGCTCCATCTCCTCTCGATTATCCATTCGGCTACTTTCAGGATGGCAAAACTTCCGTTTGGAACACAGTTGCCATTTCCCCCATAGCATAGTGATACTTATTACCATCGTTTAAGTACCATCCGGCTCCTGATCCCTCCCTATTTCATTCTTGGACCCATCGGTAAAGAAAATATCCGTCAAATCTCCCTGACATCAAGTTTCCTTCGAAATGAAACTGTGGGTATCAGGTCGTCTTTAGGTGCAAAAAACAGTGGATACTACTCAGATAGCAACTTAAAGATTTCTCTGTGCCCCGAAGTTCCAGAAACCATATTTATGGAGTCTGCACATTGCTTTTATTGCTTCCTGTTGTATCTTAAGATCCATGGGGAGCAAATCAAGCATAGCATTTAGAGCATCCCCAGAGGTTGTACTAATGGCACCCGTGATGCATAAACATACACATCTTTGCAGTCTGTATAGTTCCCGGATTGTGGACTTAACCATAATACCTTAGAATTTTATATAAAATGAGAACTGTAAATTTCGAGGTATATAAAATGAAAAAAAAAAAATTACTGATATATATAAAATACGTGATTTCTTCTGCTCCATACACTGCCAGAAAAGTATTTTGAGAGCCCAGGTATTATACATTCTTTTCTTTCATTTTCATTTTGTTGCACTGTGCAATAAGTCGTCATTTTGACACTTTAATTTGACTACCTTAAAATTAATTTTTGTACTATAGTTGTGTGATATTTTTTGCCTAAGCAACACGTGCTCGGTTATGCATTAGACCAACTATGCGTATTTGTATGTCCACGTGTGCACCTTTCATTTTGTCCTACTTCAGCTCTGCTCCGGCACTTATTTAATTTTAGTTAGGATTTTACCTCTCACTTCACTTAAATATTTATTATCGCACTGGGGCCATCTTGGCCCGTTTAATTTAATTTCCTCATTTTAGCGGGTCACTTTTGGTATTTGCCTGCACATATACATACATACAAAGCTATATTGGAACATACATATGTACATATGTAAATACGTAGATAAGTAGGTTGGTAAGTGCTTGAAAAGTTACAACAATGGAAAGGGCGTTTGGTGGTACTACGCAAACTTATCACGCTACCTACCTACATACATATGTTACTCAATTAAGAGTTAGTCTAATGATGTCTGTATATACTGTCAGCGTCAAAAAAAGTGAACATTACATTTGATACGTTTTGACTATTTATTTGCTTATTTTGTAATTCCAATAATTTTTTTTATAAAAATATAGTTCATACTATAACAGAAAGCAAAGTTTCAAACTTTGTATAAAATTTGTAAAATTTCGGCTTCAAAATTTTTACTCAGAATTTTTAGAAAATTTTCGGGTACGCAGTTTTATACATTATTGATTTTGATATATAATAAAAAAGTGAAAGTTTCAGGTGCTGATTTTTAACAATTTTTGCTGACGGTGTTAAGTGTTTCCTTCCATATAAAAAATGTGGAGTTAAGCGTTAAAAAGAGAAAAAGCACAAGACCGTGACCGAAAAAAATTCTCAGTCAACGAAATGTTTGTCCTACTTGAAACTTGCACTTTACAATACCAAAATTGAGTGAGCTATAAAACTGCATTCCCGAAAATTGTCTACAAATTCTGAGTGAGAAGTTTAAGAAGCTATAAATTTGTGAGCTATAAAATTGCATACCTGCATACCTGCAATTTTGCTAAAAATTCTGATTAATAAATTTGAAATATTGATAAAAATTAGCAAAATTTGTATAACTTTTGTACAAATTTTGAAACTTTGCATTAGATGGTTTTTGCAGTAACCTTAACTATATTTTTGTACAAAGTTAATTGAAATTAAAAAAAAATAAATAAATAAATAGTCAAAACTTGCCAATGTTTGGTGTGCACTTTCTTTTGACGTTGCCTGTACGTATTTTTACATTTTTATAATTTAAATTCCTATTTTCGGCTCATTAGTGTTATCTGAAATGTAAAAATCCGAAGCCGATGTTTAACTCAACCACATAAAAATAGTGCACGTAAAACTCATGTACCCGTGACTGGTATTTAAGCTGCCCTTCTGTACTAATGTTTAATGTGTGGCTACAATTCATGCCCTACTGTTCTATCAGCCAACCAACCGCCGGCAGTTTAGGTAAGCACCGTACAAATCAGAAATTCTCACTCATCTGATTAACAGATCTTCGCTATTTTACAGCCACTGATGAAATCAGGAAGCTTCTTTCAACGCTGTGATATTCGCCTTACTCTGAGCGGAAGTTTAGATTTCACGGTTAGATGTCACTTCAAGGCTTTTAGAGCAAGCAAGCATTCAAATAAAGGGCAAATTGTAAATGAAAAAGTCCACAAAAGAATTAACTTCTAGCAAAAGGAAAAAAACAAACACAAAGCGTACAAAATATTTAAAAAATAATATAAATAAAAATAAAAAACTAATAAAAAAGAAATATCCATATGTTCACTTTCAATGAAAAAACAAAAAAAAAACAAATTAATTATTGTTAGGTATGTTAAAGTTGAGGTTCGAATCTTGGTGAAACACCAAAATTAAAAAACAACATTTTTCTAACAGCGGTCGCCCCTCGGCAGGCAATGTCAATCGTCCGAGTGTATTTCTGCCATGAAAAAGCTCCTCATAAAAATATCTGCCGTTCGGAGTCGGCTTGAAACTGTAGGTCCCTCCATTTGTGGAACAACATCAAGATGCACACCACAAATAGGAGGAGGAGCTCGGCCAAGCACCCAAAAAAGGTGTACGCGCCAATTATATATAATATGTATATAAAGGGTGTTTTTTTTATAGGTTAGGTTTTCAAGTTGGCACTACTTTTTTCGTAGATGGTCTTTTTGACAGCTGTCACCTGATTTATGCTCAGTTTGGTTTGCCATTTCATAATGAATTGACTTACACCTGAACAACGTTTGCAAATCGTGCAAATTTATTACGAAAATAATGGTTCGGTTCGCGCGACGCTTCACAAGAAAATTTTGTTCAGCGATGAAGCTCACTTTTGGTTGAATGGGTATGTCAATAAGCAAAATTGTCGCATTTGGAGTGAACATAATCCACAAGCCATTGCTGAGACGCCGTTACATCCTCAAAAAGTCACTGTTTGGTGTGCTCTATGGGCAGAGGGAATCATTGGTCCATATTTCTTTAAAAATGAAGCCGGCCATAATGTTAGAGTCAATGGAGAGCGCTATAGAGCCATGATTAATGACTTTTTCGTGCCTGAATTGGACGATGTTGATGTGGACGACCTTTGGTTCCAACAAGACGGCGCTACATGCCATACAGCCATCGCAACAATCGATTTATTGAAGGAAACTTTTGGTGAGCGCATTATCTCGCGCCGTGGACCTGTGGCGTGGCCTCCAAGATCGTGCGATATAACACCGCTGGACCATTTCTTGTGGGGCTATGTGAAGTCGCTTGTCTACGCAGATAAGCCCGAGACGATTGACGTCTTGGAAGAGAATATTCGGCGCGTTATTGCTGACATACGGCCCCAATTGCTGCAAAAAGTGGTTGAAAATTGGGCCTCTCGGCTGGAATTTATTCGAGCCAGCCGCGGCGGCCACTTCCCCGAAATCATTTTTAAAACATAATGGCAAACCCTTATCTTTATAATAAAGCTAAATTCTTGGCCATAACATTAAATTATATACGTTTTATTTCATCTTGAAAACCTAACCTCTAAAAAAAACACCCTTTACATATACAGGGTGGGCCATATAGCGTTTGCTTTTTGAACCACTTATTTTTTTCAGAATGGTAACACAAATGACATGTCAAATGTGTTCATAATTTACTTAAAGGTTTGACATTTACGAAATGGGACGCTATATGCTTGAACAAAATTTGAAAATATTGAAAACCTATTTCCAAAGTGGTGAGTATTCTTCTTCTTCCGCGGTTACCGGAAGCGAGCGTTACCGTGACATGCTCAACGAGTTGTTTCCAAAACTGGACGACATTTGGTTTCAACAGAACGGTGCAACTTGTCACACTGCCCAAGTTACACTCGAACTTTTGGCTACCGTTTTCGAAAACCGAATATTCAGCCGAAATTCCGATATCAATTGGCCGCCTCGGAGCTGTAATTTAAGCCCGTTGGGCGATTTTTTGTGGGGAGCCATTAAGGACAAATGCTATGCGAATCATCCAGAGACTATTGATGCTTTAAAACACGAAATCGAAGTTGCGATTCATGAAATAGGAGCCCAAACAAACGAAAATGTGCTTAAAAATTGGGTTGATCGAATGGCCTACTGTGAAGCCAGTCGTAGCTTATTATTTTTCATTCATAAATGACAATGTTCAATCTTGAAAATAAAAATAAAAGTTTGAAAAAATATTGATTTATTTTTTTTGTTATAGCCGGTTCAAAATGCAAATTCTATATGGCCCACCCTATATAAGTTAAAGTTCAACTTTCATATTTCGTGTAATACATTTCGACTCCTGGTGCTTTATGATGTCATTAACCTCTAAACCAATTTGTACACGAAATGAGTTTATCCAGGTTCCTAATAGTCATGGAGCTAAGTTCCTCAAGTTGCTTAGAGAAGTGTCTACCGGACACTTGAGCCTTTAGATAATACTAGTCAAGGGCAGAGGATAGACTCCTTCTGCTCTACATCGCAAAAACTTCAGCATAAATCGTTCCAAAGAATACCCCGTCTATATGAATCAAAGCCAGTCATTGCAATGCCTCGTAAGTACCGCGCTTTGTCAACTGAGAACGAGCAGAGAGTTCCTAAGTTGAGCGCTTATGGTCGGCAATTAGATAGACAGATTCCGCCCGCCATTTTTTTGTTTTTTTATTTATTTATTTATTTATTTATATAAATAGTACATAGTAAGACTAAGGTCTTTTAATAGTACTTCAACAACATTATAAAAAACTGGAATGTTTTTAACATACAAGTTTCTTAGTCTAAATTTTACACCAGTTCATTTACAAATCATTTGCTTCCCAATAAGAAAATAAAAAAGTAGTTAATCAACAGTTTGTTATCAAGTTCTAGTAGGATCCTGGTCTATCAATAATATGTGTAAATATGTATCAGGCAAGCTGGTGCCACGCAGAGCCAGCTACGCACATCTATGCACCATCAAGGCACACTAGAAATACTTTTAATACAAAGTTTTGCAAAACTACCAACACTCATAGCCGATATGCCTAAAAAGTCGGTGTAAAACAAAGCTGTCTCATGTGTCCGTTGCTGTTTCTCATACATAGTTCTGGACGATGTGCTGAACACAGCGCTCACGGGTAAGCGGGGTGTATCCTGGCACTTTCACGAGCATCTTGAAAAACCGGCGTACTTTCCAATGCAGCACCTCTCGCTTCTGTAAGCAATTCAGCAATTCTCTAGTTATAGTTCGCATTAGAGATGTTTTTTTTTTATTTCGTAGGAAAAAAATGTTAAGTATAAAAATAGAACACCGGCTGTTTTTCATTATTCTCATTCTGTCGCCAGGTTTCTAGTCGATTAAGATACAGCCTTTCAGTGTTAGACAAACTGGTTTATTCACCGGATCTGGTGTTTTGCAAATTCTACCTGTTTCTATTCAAATTCCTGCAGGACTCTCGCTACTGCGTTTGAACTTGTGGAGTACTACCTTTAAGAAATTGGTCAGCGTCTCAATACCATTACAACAATATCGTCAACATACGGCATTACCCTTTTCATTGCATTTAATTTCATGAACAAAGTCCACAGTAGAGTCCCTACAACTCCTCCTTGAGCTCTGCCTCTTAACGAGAATCTCCTCACTGAGGATTCGTCTAGATTTTTTTTGTGGGGACAACTAGCAAGTGCAGCACTCAGACATGAATTAAGTCCATTATACTACACTTGGTTTCCCTTTTAATTTTCTTTAAATTTACCCGATCTCCGACGAAATCTGAATAGATCTTGTGGTGCCAAAGCGCCAAGTTGGTCGCTTCTTAACACATCAGCGCCAAAGACCAAAGGCCTTCGAGCGAAGGCGGGGCAGACGCACAGGAAGTGGTCCGCCGTCTCATCCTCCTTTTCACAAGCTGGGCAAAGTACACTGTCTGAGATGCCCAACCTTTCCATGTGCTTCGCCCACAGGAAGTGGCACGTCATCAGTCCAAACAGCCGTCTGCACTTCCCTCTGCTTAATGACAGAAGGGCTTCCGACAGTCGATCGGACATGACAGGTAACATCAGTTTAGTCCATCGGCAGCCTCTCTCAGCCTGTCAAACTCGCTTGTGGGTGGTAGTTACCCATTTGCTAACCGTAGCTGTGATGACCGCAAAAGGGAGTGATAAAACGGACTTAGCTAAGGAGTAAGAGGTCTCGTTACCTGCGATACCCACGTGTCCCGGGACCCATGTTAGCATCAGGCTATTATGTCTTCCGACATAGTTCAGGACTTGACTACCCCTGATGTGGTTGGGGGGCTGCCTAAGGCCATAAGCGCGGCTTGGCTGTCGCTGCAGACACATGTATGTATGTAGATCTGCCTCTCCATCGGTTTTCCGCAACAAAGTTCATTGCTTCTTGAACTGCATACACCTCCGCTTGAAACACAGGTGCATGCATTCCAAGAGCAAAGTGCAGTTTTGTCCCGCTGGATTCTACGTAGACCCCAGAGCCAGAGCCATGCTCGGTTCTGGATTTCCATTTAATGCCGGCGCTATGAGCTACAATCAGCAAGAAGAAAAAACCAAATAGTTTTTAATTTTTCGTACATACCAGCAAACAATTACGAGTTTCTTACACGGCGCTGATGTGAAATATATTACATTCACGTACCAGCAAAGCCACCAAATGATTTAACCAGCCATGCCATACAAGCTAAATCGGTGCTAAAAACAAGTTAAGCGCGGGGCCAAAAGTTCATCTCCAAGCGCTACGCATTCGTTGTGGTCAAAACGTCAAGTGGCCAGGTGTAAATAATGCCATATTTTTTTCGTTTTTTTGTTTTGGATTTTAATTGCACACCACGTGAACAATTAAAATACAAATAAATAGGCATTAAAGCGCTCACCTTCGTGTGAGCATTCTCACCTTAGCACTTCCACATCAAGGCAAGGGCGCAGCGCAGTACCTTCATACAGCATTAAGGTCTCCACGCTGCCTTGCATTCGTGTTGAAGCCGTTATTGTGATGCTGAAATGTAGGCTAAACTGACCTGCACTACGTGTGTGTGTGTGTGTAATAAAATGCAAAATAATTTTATTATATTTACAAAAATTTAGGGCGAATAGTTGGTTATAAATTGCTTTTCCGCACAACGACTAGTGGCCGAGTTAAGCGACTTATTTCTGACCTAAGGCAAAATTAATTGTTTTAATGCCTTTTTATTATTTTGCATAAAATTTTCCCAAGTGTTTCATAAATGTCAACAGCATTTTATTTAATGAGTTGAGATTTATTTTTTATTGCTTATGAAAAAATTTAACCAATTGTTTAAAGTTTATTCAGCCGCAGTCACAGATATCAGCACTAATAGCCTTAATAACCGTGGAAAGGCAAGCGAATTTCTAACATTATTAATTGCGAGAAAAAAGATATGCAAGATGTGGCTATTGAATAACGAAACTGATACTGAATTAGAAAAACAAGAGCATTTACTATTAATAAATTGTAGACCCTCCACTACATAAAAATTGTCAATGCGCAGTAAGAAATTTCCATGAAAATTTTAATTAAAGTAAAGGGTGGTTAAGTTTCAAAGGCCGGTGTTGATTTTGAATGAAATACAATTTTTATAGGAAATTATTGTCATTTTTCTTTATTATGATAATATTGGTATGGCTGAATTACGCATGGAACAAAATATTGGCCAAATGCCTGCCGCGACTTCAGCGGCACACCTCCATCCGATGGTCCAAATTTTCGATGACGCTGAGGCATAATTGAGGTTCTATGCCGTTAATGTGCCGAGTTATTTCATCCTTTAGCTATTCAATTGTTACTGACTTATCGACGTACACTTTTTCTTTCAAATAACCCCTAAGAAAGAAGTCCAACGGTGTCAAATCACATGATCTTGGTGGCCAATTGACATCGCCGCGCACCGTCCTGTTGAAACCACATATGGTCCACATGCATATCTTCCAATTCGGGCCATAAAAAGTTCGTTATCATCTCACGATAGCGAATACTATTCACAGTAACTGGCTGACCGGCCTCATTTTGGAAAAAATACGTCCCAATGATGCCGCCGGCCCATAAACCGCACCAAACAGTCACTCTTTGTGGGTGCATTGCTTTTTCGGCAATCACTTTTGGAGTATCATTCGCCCAAATGCGGCAATTCTGCTTATTGACGAATCCACGGAGGTGAAAATGGACCTCATCACTGAAGATGATTTTCATCACGAAGTGGGCGATATGCATTTTGATTTGAACGCACGTTTTCATAATAAGCCTGAATAACTTTAACGCGTTGTTCGATTGTGTATCTTCCCATGGTTCAAATTGATTTAGTCTGAAATTAAAAAATGTGAAATGAAATGCAGAAAAAAACTTGACGTTTAGGTGTGGTTCACATTCACCATCGGCCCTTGAAATTTAACCACCCTTTATAACGTTTTTTTTGCAATTTTGCATTTTTCCTTTTGTATTTATTTGTAAATGAGGTCAATAGCACAAATATTTCACTAACGCATATTCACCTAAATTCCACTCACCTTGCATTACCCAACTGGCACTAAAATATCAGCAGTTAGTCTGCGCGAAACTTTCACCCCAACTTTTAAGCATTAAAAGCATTACCGACCATCAGCTGGGCTCTGTTGCATATAATAAAAGGTGAAGAAAAACATTTATCACCAAAGCTAATGATGAGCCCAGCAAAGTGCAAGTAAGCCTCACTAAAGCGTTTATATAACACAATACATGCATACATATATATATATTACATAAACATATACGAGTATGCATATAATATAAACATTTTGCCGCCCACAAACTCAAGCAAAATAATAAAAGGCACCTGCGGTGCAGTGAGAAGGAAAATGAATACGAATTTTTTTTTTGTTTTTTAATAACAAACTGTGAAATATGTAGTTGCTCCTCGTCTTTTTTGTTGTTGTGTTTTTTTTTTGTGATATTTATTTTTATTTTTTTTTTGTTTTGTTTGTAACCAGTCAAAAACTCTTTTGTGATAACGCAAACAAACATTTCCAGTTCAAGTGCATGACCTGGATTAGCGCCAAAAAAGTGTGCACGTTCCTAAACTAACAACAAAGGCAATCAACAAAAATGGCAGATAAAAAATTTTGCAAGGAATTCATGCATTACCTTTAGCAGTGCAGAGGATGCAGATTATGACGTCAGCAGAAAATATTATTGCCGCTGCTAAAAATGTAAGTTGTGCGGAATGATAAATGAGCGGAAGGAAATATTGGCAGTGAAAGGAAGAAAATATTGGCAGACGTACTTGAAATTTTAAGGCGCCAAATATAATTTTGCCATAAAAAAAAAGAAAAGTATATTAAAGTAAAATAAAATATATTAACTAAAAGAGAAGCAAAAAATACATAAATGTATTGAAGCACTCAGCTTTAATTAAGAAACTTATATCAGAAGATAATACCTACTTTATTAAATACAACTAAGACGACGCAGCAGAAGAAATGTAATTTAAATTACAATTTTAATCAGTCTAAGCGATTTGTGACTGGGCAAGTCAAAAAATATGTCACTTTTACTCCTGCAAGTTCGCGCTCAAGAGCAGCAAAGTATTCGACTTGTTCGTACACGGAAACTCTATTTAGCTGCCAACGCAACAAAAGCTTGAACAGCTAGAGAATCGGTACGACCTGCAGCTAGTGAAGCCATATTTCTGGACAGCCAAGCAGCTTTAAGCGTTCTTAGTCCTTTAATAGTAATTTTGAAACTTTTAAGTCAGTGCAGGATGTACGTCACGGAGTTGGCTCGTCGGCAAAAGGATACCTGGCCTTTAGATGTGGCGACAATGTGACATTCTTGGTAGTGTCACAACGTTGAGCTAGCCCGAAATGATGGCTCTATTGAGCTGATTGTATTCGTCAAAAGTGCGGGATAGTTTAGGGTTAAGTAGGCATGTGAATGGCACGAAGTACACTAAAGAAATAAAGGATATGATATTAAAAAAGCGAAAACTGTGTCGACGATGGCATCAGACAAATTACTTCTTATGGAAATGCACCAAAAAAATTAAAACACCCATCAGTGCCGAGTGTACCAATCAAGACACCGGTGGACACCAATAAGTGGGCAGCAACTAATAGTCAAAATTATCTAGGTATATGACCTAATAACCGAAACCGGAAATTTTAACTGCCGAAGAAAACGATTGAGCACTTAACGTGTATAATCAACGCCAAATTTAAGCTAAATTACTTTTCAATTAATTGGAAAATGGCAGAAATCATAATGCTCAGCAAGCCAGGCAAATCAGCGTACGAAGTAACGTCCTACCGACCTATCTCACTACTGCCCACTCCATCAAAAATTTTGGAAAAATTATTATTCAAGCGAATTAATATAATAATTGAAAAAGAAATTAATAATTCCTGGGCACCAATTTGGATCCCGCACTAAACATTCGACTATTGATCAAGTCCGTTGGATTGTTTGAATAATCGAGAATGCATTTGAAGAGAAAAAATATGCTCTGCTGCATGCCTTGACGTATCAAAGGCTTTTGATAAAGTATGTCATGCTGGGCTACTATTACCGAATCAGCACTACCTCCATTTATGTTCTTATTTATCCGATCGTTACTTCAGAGTCAAATAAGAAGAGGCCTCAAAGAAAAAAAAAGCTGGAGTTCCTTATAAGTGTGCTTGGCTTTCTCCTGCATGTACTGTTTATATCTGACGACCTGCCAAGCAATCAAAACTGCGTGACAGCAACATTCGCTGATGAGACAGGCGAAGGTTTCAGAATAAAGTGATAAAATGTGCCGGTGGTGCTCCTTGGTATTCATATCCGTAGCTCTGATCTCGAACGTAGCCACGCTCTTGATTCAGTTTCAGACAAAATAAAGATGAATTCGGATGAGGAGTGATAAATAAACATAGAAGCACAGAGAAGCCCATCCTTGTTGACGCAAATAAATGGAGAAGAAGGCTTAAACGCAAAAAGCCATAAGACCTGGTAAAATATGATCAATTGAAAAAAATTAAGAAAAACATTTTTCTAATAGCGGTCGTCCCTCGGCAGGCAATGGCAAACCTCTGAGGGTATTTCTGTCATGAAGAAGCTCCTCATAAAAATATCTGCCGTTCGGAGTAGGCTTGAAACTGTAGGTCCCTCCATTTGTGGAACAACATCAAGATGCACACCACAAATAGGAGGAGCAGCTCGGACATACACCCAAAAAGGGTGTACGCGCCAATTATATATATGTGACCTGGTCTACGAAAAGGTACCTTACGTGCGAAAACAAGTTTTCGAGAAAACAGCAGTTAAAGTTTAAACTTCTAAAAACCCTTGTAACTTTTTTAAATATTAATATTTTTCAATCCGGTTTGGCTTATTTTCTTCAGCATAGAACACAGTATCAATAAAATCACAGAAGCAGTGAAAAAGAAAATTTTTTTAAATAAAAAAAACCCCCGAATAACAGTTTTTAAATATTTTAATTAACTTTTGATGTTGAAACAAAGCCACAATTCGTGACAAAAATTTTGACAAATCCTTAAAAACCACCATTTATAAAGTTATTAATACATTTTTTGTAACACATTTTTTGTCTTCGTTATTCTAATTTGTATCATGACAAAAAAATCAGTCTTTGTCGTATTTGTACTTTTCTTTTTTTTACTTTTAACAAACTTTTAAACAAATTATGACTTTCTGGTTTTCACCATTTTAAAGAGCCTTTCACACACTATTCGAATCAACAAAAAAGTGAAGAATGATTTTTTGGCACGTAAGGTACCTTTTCATAGACCAGGTCACATATATATAATATATAATATAATTGTACGTTAGTTTTAAATATTTTGTAACTAGTGGCTATAAAAAAAATGAAAAATGGCACTAGAGGATATCTTTCGTGGACAACTTAATGGGTATCTGTAACCGCCCTCCAATCTAATCATATCTCTGTCAAAGGGGTTTTATCACAATAAACCTGAGGTCAAAGAGTGTTGAATGAATGGGTTTAGAGAGCATGAACTCTTCCTTAACAGGCAAGGACTTTGTGGATTAAATAGATAGCAAATAACTTCCTACAATACCTAGAAAATAATTATGCTGCCGAGCTCGTCATCTCCAACAGGTAGTGATTTAACTATAACTATTTAATTGGTATTCAGGGATACGAAAATTAATAAATGTTGCATTCCAGAAAGTCAGAAGCTTCATTCCCTGCTTTCTATAATTCTCCGGTACTTTAGCTTGGGTATGAGGCATCTTTTCCGGACAACTCAATTAGTCTTAGTGGCCGCCGTCTAATCTAACCAAACATCTGTTATCGAAGTTCAGGAATCGTAAACACCCCGACCAGATGGGGTGACATAAGATATTAAATGAATGGGTTTACAGGACATAAGCAGCAGTGGAAGTCTCCTTCACTCGCAAGACGTATGTTGGGTGGATGGATGGAAAGTGAATTTGCTAAAATAGTAGGCGGCGTAGCCGAATGAGTTACAGTGAATTCATTTCAAAAGTCTGATAAAAGTGCAAGTAAGATTTATGAACTGGTGAAAAAACTTAATGTTTCGCGAATGTTTGTTCACCGCACGAGCAATCGCTTTTCCCAAACGTCTGAAGTGACAGGCAAAAAAAAAGTGGTCGTCCTCGTGTGGTTCGAACCAGTGCAGCCATAAAAGACGTTCGAGAAATAATTCGCAGAAATCCCCTTAGAAAGCAGAATATCATATCGAGGGAAATGAATGTATCAACCAGATATATGTATGTCAAGACAAGTTAGAGATGATCTCCACGTAAAAGCCTCCGACGCTCAACTGGTCATCTTTTGACAACGCGCTTGAAGAAAATTAGACTCGACAAATGCAAGCAGCTTCTACGCCATGAAAATATTCTTTCCACTGATGAGAAAATGTTCACTGTCACAGTGTCTTGTGAAGGCGTGTTTATCTCTTTATTTATGCGAAAAAGGGGCTAAGACCGGGGCAAAAATGTACCAAAATAATGTCTTAGAAATGAAATGTCAATGAAGAGCGTTGGATCGTCCAGCAAGATTACGCTCCATGCCATTATGGGGCCGCGGTCCGGTCTAGAATTTTCATAAAATCGATTTTTTTGTTTGATACTTCGAAAGTATAGGCTTTTAAGAATAACCTGTCCAATTTTTGGAAGGATATTCCAAGCATTTCTGATTCTATAGCCGTGTTAGCAGATAGAGTCAGATTCTTCACGCGGTGGCGTAAAGGAAAATATCCTTACTCAAAACTTTAAACTCAATTATGGCACAACTACTTTTTTCGGCCTGGTGTTGTCAAAAAAAAACACTTTTCAACCGAAGGGTCTGAAATTTCAATGGATATCGCCCGTACTAAAATCAATTATTATTTCAAGTTTTTCAAACTTTTTTGATTAAAAAATTTGGTCAATTTTTTTTAATTTTTATTCTAGTACGGAACATAGTTACAGTCATGCTGATTATTTATTTTTTTGGTTTTTGTGTTTCAGATTCATAGAACAGCCAAAATGGACAACACCGTCCAGGTGCAATTTTTTGGGAGGGTCAACTTCAGCGCCATTTTTTAAATTATTAAAATTACAATTTTTTTTTATTTTTGTATGTAAAAGAAGTTAAATAAAAGCGTGAATAATTTAAATATCGTTTTTAATTCTTTTATTTTAAAAAAATTCCTGAAAATACCCTCAGTTTTCGAGCTCTAGACCCACGGGACCCCTTAGCAAAAACATCCCAGCAGTGGCTAAAAAACAGTATTCCTGGGTTTATAACCGCAGAATATTGGTCGTCTGGAAGTCCTGATCTAAATCCATTGGAATACAATTTGTGGTCAGAACTGCAGAACACGACCTGTCGAAGCCCTCATAGAAATTTGAAGAGTCTCAAAAAATTTGATTCGAGCAGCGAGTTCAATGCTGCAATAGCTGAATGGCCTAATCGTTTGAAGGCTTGTGTAAAAGGAAACTGGTGACCATTTCGAATGAAAATTTAAATATTTTTCTTTTTTAATATTTACTGATTAAATAAAACTACAATAACTTCATTAAAAAAAGTTTTATAGTTTCATAATATATCTTTAACGGACTTAACTTGTAACAGAACTTATAAATATAAGTAATGCTACGGTCACGCGTGTCCCTAGCTCCTCATCTGCAACAGGGGGTTGTTTATCTATTCCTATGTGCAAGTGGCTTTCAGTGGGTATGAGAAAGCATAAATTCTGCAATCCAGCAAGTTAGTTATTCATCCACTGCATTCAACAAATCTCCAGTATTTTGGCTCGGGTTTAGTTAAATACCGGTTGGTCGATCGTCTTTTCTGTCTCCAACAACGTTTTTCCGTTTGTTTTTGCGCCAAGTGTTACTAGTAAGAGATCCGTAAAACCATCGTTGTATCTCTAAATTTACATATAAGTGACTCCATTTGTGGCCGAAAAAGAAAGCCGAACAACCAGTCGGGCGAGCATCCACAAGCTTTGAGTTATTGACAGTCATCGGAATTTCGATGTATCGTAAATTTTGCTGCCCAGCCGAAGTTTGACTGCTTGAAAACTCTGATTTTGAAAAGTTAGTGTTAATTGTAGAAAAAGCAAAGCCTTTAAGCCGCCAAGATTAAATGCGCCTCCTTATTATTAACATGACCGCAAGGTCTTCATACGTTTCATGTAGAATAAGGAAAGCAGAAAGAGTTTGGCATGAAAATATTGCCTATCGCAGTGGATTTCGAAGCGCGAAAACGCTTCAAATCGTAGCTGACTTTCATCTAACATCCGCAAAACTATCATTAAAACCGTAATGCAATTTGTGTTTGTGGCGAAAAAACAATAATTGAAAAATATTACAATGCAAAAAAAATTTGAAATTGCCGACGAGAGAAAGAAAAAAACTATTAAATGAAAGAAAGCAATAAAGTTCAATGTTGAAATAGTAATGCCATTTAATTGTCAATAACAACAAAATAGCTCCAGTTAACGTTATATGGTCAGCCGGTGATTATCGAACGCTGACTATCGATTGACCTCAACCACAAACGATTTCAACCAAATCCGCCACTGGCTGATAAACTGTTTGTGGTTTTAAGCAGCCAGCTACAGTTATGTTATAAGTGCCTGACAGGTTGTAAAGATGAGTTTTCAACACAATGAAAATTAAACGTTTTCAGCAGCAGGCCAAATGAAAATTATCGTAGAAAATAGACGATAAGCGGCGATATGATATGACACATGTATGAATGTATGTGTGTGTATGTATGTATGTATGTATATACAGAGTGATGCAAATATTTTTTTAATTTTTGTGTTTTTTTTTTTTGTGTTTGCTGAATCAATAAGTGTTTGACTGGCCACTGGCGATTCACAGTGGAACAGCTTTGGAACACTTCAATTTCCCTACAAATACCTGGAAGCTCAGAAGAGAAATAGCACTCCATTTGTAGCATAGAAATGACATTAGCAACGTGTGATGGATTTCATTACTTATGGATCCTATTGCCTTCAGTGCCGCCTGACTGTCAACGCGTATGGTGGCATTACTGCCATGTAAATCATAACCCGCTTGCTCTAAAGCAAATGTCTTCTCCAATCCGTATAATCTGATCGCACTCCGTTTAAATGGATGGCCCCAATTCCTTTATCCAACTTCTTGTCTTCAAAAAACTAAAAAAAAATTATAGAAATACACTTCTCTTTGTTAGAAATCATGACTATTTCATTTGTAGGTCCTTCCAGCTACTGTTCTTCCCCCTTATTTCAACTTTTATTTCTTCATGGAACCATCTTTCACTTTTCCCTTGTTCGATTCCGGTTCGATTATTCTCCCGGTTATCCCGGTAAGCCAATTTAATTCCATTACCCAAACTCGACTCGACATTTTCAATAGCAGACTGGCTCCGAAAAGATTTCAATAGATTTACTTAGCCAAAGCACATCTTTTCTAACTGTACAGTTCTTCAACAGAACACAGCCTGAGAGGTTATGAATAGTGAATATGTACTTAGGTATGTAGGTAGAAAGATGAAATGGTTGAAGTACCACACTGACACTCCTCGAGTAGCAGTAAAGCACCGTTTTGATACCATTATGAGACCTCCAACAGGCAGATATCTACAGTCAGCCAGAGCTATTGATATAATGGATAAGATTGATGGGATTTAGGTTGGCGCACTGCCACAGGCAACGTCGAAGAAAGAAGCATCCAGTGACCCTAATGATCCAGCTGCCAAACACGGGCATTTACAGAGAAAGTGCTCAACAGTCTCCTTCTCTGAAAGGTTTTCACAACTTCTGTATTAGGGGTTAAATGGTAAACCCAGCTTTTACGCATGGCCGGTGACCACAACTACGAGTTTGGAGATTGAATGGCGTTGAGTTCTCAGAACTTTCTCAAACCTCCTTCTATTATGCTGGCGTCAAAGGGTTTTCGAAATAGCACATGAAGAAATGGAGCTCCATCTTTTCTGCGCTTTCTTGAGAAATAAGTTGTACAATTTCCCTCTAACAACAGTTAGAGGGATGCCATTGGCCAGATAGGCCGTCTGTGAGACCAAGCAAGCTCATCAGCAATTTTTCTTTTCCCTCTATTTTCCTATGTCCTAGAACCCAGATCAGAGAAATGTTACGTGCACTCCCAAGATATTTGATTTCCTTCTCACAGAAATTGACTAGTTTGGATCTGCACCATGGCGTTGTTAGAGCCTTGATCGCGGCTTGACTATCGGAAAAAATATTAATATCCTCCTTGCTCCCACGTTCCCTAAGCATTTTTCATGCCTGCAGGATCGCAAAGACTTCTGCATGAAAAGCACTAGGCGTATTTGGCAATTTTAAGGAGATATGTACCTATATATGAAGCGGTGGATGAATAGGTACTTAAATTGAGTAGAAACTTAAATCAATATCCATATCACTCCGAGAATCAGAGAACCCGCACGTTTGTGTCGAACAGTCAATTCAGTGCAGGGAGTATTAGTAGTAGGTTCTTTTCGAAAAGAGTAATATTGGGTTTACACAAAGCACTGCTCTGAAGACAATTGAAAATACGTATAAGTATTAAGAAGAAGAAAATTTTTTTTATTGTTGTTAAGTCACGGCTTACGATTTTATATTATTTTTTTTCTGCTCGTCACGGCATATGATTTTTTTTTTTGTAGTTTAAGTTTTTTTCTTTGTTAGTCACTGCATTTCAGTTCAAACAAAGTTTCCAGCTGACATAATTTATTGGATTTTAGGTAAAGCAATGGGTTTTCCCCTATTTAGGCCACCCTGTATAACTAAAAATGGGCTAACTATACGAGGATATAAATAAAATCTTAAGCTTTTGGTTGAAAAAGGTTTTCGAAATATTTTAATTAATATTTTTTTATTTATGTTTTTTTTTTGTGTGCTTGTTGTTTTTTGGTTGTTTTTCATACCAATTCCTTTTTTCTTTCGGTTTATTTGTTTTTTTTTTATGGTTAGTCACGGCATACCAATTATTTTTTTTTTTTTTGTCTTTAAATTTTTTGTTGTTTTTCAGCGAATCATGGCATATGCCTTTTTGTTTTTGTTGTTTTATTTTTCTTTTCTTTGTTCTTCGCTGCATACCAATTTTTAATTTCCGTTCAAACAAAGTTTTCAAGTAACAAATATCATTGGGTTTTAGATAAAAAAAATGGACTTTCCCGTATATAGACCCCCCTGCACAACTAAAAATAGGTAGTTTAGCGGGAGATACTCGTATAAATAAAATCTCAAGTTTTTGATTGGAAAAGATTTTCGAAATATCTTAATTTGTATTTTTTATTAATTTTGTTTTACCAATTTTTATTTTTTCTTCTATTGTTTCCTTATTGTGGTTTTGGGGTTTGTTGTTGTTTTTTTTTTTTTGGTTAATCAAGACATATGAATTTTGTTTTTTACTTTTTTTGTTGCTTTTAGTTTTTTTTTGTTAGTCACTGCATACCAATTTTTAATTTCCGTTCAAGACAGTTTCACAGGTAATAAATATTATTTGGTTTTCCCGCATTTAGACCACCCTGTATGTCTGAAGATAGTAAGGCTAGTGGGAGGCATGCATAAAATGATTAATTTTTGATTAGATAAGTTTTTCCTAATTTTATGTAATTTTTGTTTTGTTTTTTTTTTTTTTTGCATTGTTAGTCACTGCATACCAATTTTTAATTTCCGCTCAAACAAAATTTTACAGGTGGCAAGTAATATTTGCTTTCAGGTGAAAAAATGTATTTTCTCGAAATAGCAAAACATTATAAAAGCAACAGTTACAAAACTGATATTAACGAAAATTGCCTGAAAAGGTTTCGCCAAATGATTAATGGATTGGAAAATATTTTGCTTGTCATCAAGCAAAAATACGTGAACAACATCATCAACATCATATAGTCAACAAAAAAATAGAAATAAAGAAATGAGAATTGAGAAAATAAAAATAAAAGCAAAAAAATTTAAAAATAAAATAAAAAAAAATACCTCAAGCATGAAAATAATAAAAAAACATAAAAACAAAATAAATCTGTTCCATGCTGCCGAAGCGAGCAAAAACTATAGTTGAGCTAAAAAAGTGCTAAAAATTAAAAAGACATAAATAAATCGCTATTTAAAATAAAATAAAAACATCCACTCCAACAAATCGGATCTGAGCCCGTTGTTCGAATAAAAATTTAATTTGCATATCAATGCTTCGAGCCATCGGCGCTATGGCACTTCATTTTATCAATGCCGTTGCCATCATCTTCGTCGTCGCGTATGCCTAAAGGCATTGCCATAAGCAAATTTTAAGTATTTTGTATAAGTTTAATCGCATTTGTGTCAATTGAGCCTCTTCTTTATTTCTTTGCTTCACTGACCAGCTACCCCTTTTCAAGACAGCATCCGAGCTGATGAAGTGGCGAAATTTGTACGTTGATAAATTCATACAACCAACTTTTACCACTCCATAACGTGACTTGTAATCACACAGCTCATAGAAATGCCTATAGACTCGTACACACATACATACATACCTATTCACTTGGACAGCTCGTCTATAAAACAAAAATCTGCAAATAATGCTGTTAATTGTAGTGATGATTTTTACACCCGCCTTATCTTAACGCTTCTGCAACGGCAATGATGAAGATGATTTTAAAACAAAATGGTACAAACTCTTATAAAAAATTACAAAAAACATGCGCAAGAGGAAGACCAAAAATAATATGAATTAAAAAGAAAACATAAAGAAAAAATACAGAGGTAAAAATTAGTAAACCTAGAAAAATTTACGAATAGATTTTCGGCGTATTTATTGCACTGTTAACTTTCTTAATGCCGCAGTAAGATTCTATTAAGGGTTTGTCGAGGACGCATAGGACGCATGGAACGGGGCTCAAGTTTTATGAACACGGATATCCTCAACACAACGCAATCAAGAAGAGAAGAAAAGGTCCATCATTAGAGTAGAGTACTAATACTTTTTATACCATCGTAGCAGATTATGCAACTTTGAAGGGATGGATATGCCTGAAAAACCTTCAATTCATTTTTGCTAAAAATCTGAAGTTATTTTTGTGTAAGTACTCAGCATTGGTTTGTTGTTGGTTTAGAAGAAATAAATAATGCGTTGCTCAGAGCTTTCAATAAAATTGGTTTGTTGGTCGTCAGAGTTGATTTTTATTACTGCTCAGAGCTTCTGAAATTCATAGAATTTAAGGATGGAAGCGACCAGCCAAATTGGGCCTTTAGTTCGAGAGTGACACAGTCAGTTCGTCTTAGTATAGATAGAGATGGCTTCATCCTAGCCCTTTCTTTCAGTCCTCCAGAACCTCTTTAACCCTAGGTGGCAATTCTTCGTCGAATTTTTAAATTTACACAAGTTGACCGAAAAAGGTTATATGAGTATATTTAATATATAAGTAAAAAAATATATACAAAAAATGGAAAAAATTAACTAATATATACAAAAAATAAAACCTTAAATTAAATTTATAAAAACATCAGAATTTATTTTACATCGGAATCACTTCACATAAGCTTAAAATAGGCACCGTCGAATCGACGAAGATGGCGAAAAAAGACGACAAAATATAAAAAAAAACAATACAGGACTAAGGAAGTCTTTCTGAAAATGCGAAACTGTATTCGCAAGAGGAATATATTCTGGCTCTTTTCTGTACTTCGAAAACTTGTGAAGAATGCCAATGGCTGAAAAAGAAATCCATTGTTTTTGCGTAAACTTCAAAATTCGGGTTGTCCGATTCGGATCAAATATGCACCATATTGTTGTATAATTTGTTGCCATTTTAAAGGTAACTTCATAATGCCTCTCTCATTGAATCGATTTTCACAATATTCTCTTGTTACCAATTTTTTATCACTCAGGAAGTTTTGCAATGAATAGTTGGTAATCGCCTACGGACTATATGGTGGATGCATTAAATCTTCTCAACCAAGCTCCAGGAGTTTTTGGCGGATCAGTAGAGACGTGTGTGGAACATAACTTCTTTTCTGTTGGCCAATTCTGGCCATTTCTAGTCAAAGGCTAGCTTCAAACGGTCCATTTGTTGACAGTAGATTTCTGAATTCAATGTTTGGCCATACGGAAGCAAATCATAATAAATGATTCCTTTCAAATCCCACCAAAGACACAGTGGAGCCTTCCTGGCCGTTAGTCCTGTTTTGGCTACCGTTTAAGCTGTTTCCTCACGCGTTGACACGGATCGTTTTCGCACAATATTGTCGTATTGACCCATTTCTCATTCCCAGTCACTATCCGTTTAAGAAGTGAGCCGATTTCATTCCGTTCCGCCAAAGCTTCGCAGATAGAAATTCGAGCCATCATATTTTTTGGAGTTACTTGGTGTGGCACCCAAACATCGAGCTTCGAATCCAGTTTTGAAAAAATGGCTCAAAACTGTTTCATGGTCGATCTTTAACTCCTGGGCGATGCTACGACTGGAACATGTCGGTCAACTTCGAATATTTCTATGATTTTATGGACATTTTCGAATGTCGGAATCGGAATTGCACGTAATTAGCTGTTACACTATCGGCACCACAAACACCATTCACAATTTCAGTGGCCTGGCTTGCATTTTCCCCTTTATCAAAGAAAAACTGTAAAATGTACCGTATTTTCTCTTTGCTGACTGAAATGTCAACTTGACAACGACCATCAACTTTAAATTGTTTGATCGATACTTTACGAGATATCGATCACTACAGCTATCTACCGAGAAAAATAAAGTAATAGAATAATAAAAAAACAAATTTTTTTTGAATTAATAACTTAACTTAACTTAATAAACTTAACTAAACTTAACTTAACTTAACTTAACTTAAGTTAACTTAACTTAACTTAACTTAACTTAACTATTTTACTTAAATTTTTCAGAAAAAATATATGTTTTTATAAAATTATTTGAGAAAATATTTTCTTCGAGATTTTACAAAAAAACATTTTGCTTTTTTTTTGTAAAAAAAAATTATTTTACTGTCTTTTACAAAAAACGAAAAAGAAAGAGATTTTTTTTACAAACAAAAAAAAATAAAAATTTGTAAAACAAATTTTTTTCTTATTATTTTTATATTTTCTTTTTTTTGTAAACCAAATGTTTATTATTTTAAAAATTATTATTTTTTTATTACTATTTTTATAATAGCAGAGCAGAGATAAGAATGCTCCTTGACTTGTAATTTACTTGGCCCAATAGAATATAAACAGAGAATTCCTGTAATGTGTAAGCAATTGAACTTTCAGTACCCAGTCTTAGCATTCCATAGCACTTTTTATATAACACAACGTCCAAGAGTTATTTCTTATCCTTATGCTGGCGTATAAAATTTGATACCGAAAGCAATAATTTGCTTGCCGGTAGACATTACGCTTTTAAATACCTTCACTGAATAACATAAGGCGAAGAGCCAGAGCGGGATTCGCTTATTAAACGATTAAGCAAACGAGCAAAACATTTAACGCATGAATACCAAATCAAACACATTCACAGAAGATTTGAGTGAAGATTAGTGTGATCAATTCGTTCAGCCGATTACTGTAACGAACCTTCCAAAATCATAATCATTGTGGAATTTAATTTCCCTAGGTTTTTTTTCTCATTACGTATTACTTATTTGCGCACAGAGTGATATACTGAAGAGGCACTTAGCGGCAAGTATTTGGTTATGACCATTAAGTTGCCACTAAGCTACTAAATCGAAAGTCGTTTGTCTACGTTGTTGAGAGCATTTCAAATGATTGTTTGAGGAAAAAAATACCATTGGCACAGTGAGCTGACTGAGTGAGTGAATGTCAGGTCTAAATTTAAAATTTTTCGAAATATTTTCTCAATACTACCAAAGTAAGCGATTTAATCTGTAGCTTAACTCATTTGATGTAAATAGCTTTTCTGGCGTTTTCTGCCTACCTTGTCTCGAATTATGAATGTGAACCCCATCTCGAAACTTAAATCCATCAATGGCTCTGTAAAACTCCTTCCTTAGGAATTAGGATTAAAAGTTGTAGGATTCTTAGAACACAAGTTTGTACCAAGAACCAGAAGGATACAAGACGATACTTAAAGACGTTTAGAAATCATGGAGCTGCCTTCTAACTTTAGAGTTGAATGCAGACGATCTCAATGTCCCGAACGAATACTATAGCCATAACGAACGGCGAGCTTTTAAGGGACCAATTTTACTGTCATTTCAAATACAAATCGAATCATAACAGAGAAGCGTAAGATTATCTTCCAATATCTTTCCAGAAGATGATATCTTATTGTAGTACTAAAATATAAAGAACTCCCAATGCTTCTGGATGCCGAGGCCCTTCTCCCGAGATTATTTCGAATATATGGTAACTAAAATAGAGTAATGTATCTCTTGAGTGCGACTCTAATAGATTCTCAGCTCCGTCCTTATTCCAAGTAATCAGAATAAAGGTCAATTACGCGCTCGCAAACTCATAGCTTTGCTGTTAAAAACCAGATCATAACAGGAACTGGCATTATACCCTGAAATATGCCCTAAAATTTAGGACACTGTAATCGGCAATGAATTTGAAATATTTAACATACATACTATACTAAGTTTTGGGAGAAACAGAAGGAAAAGAACCAAACAGGTGGAAACAGGAAGAAGGGCTTTGAATTAGAGGATGACAACCAACAAGTTTGCTAATTACGTTCGTATTAACCGCTTCCAGCTACTGATGAATACATCAGGTGTGTCATATTTAAACCCACAATATTCTCAGGTGTAGCAAAAAAGTGAGAGCCCAAATGCCTAAATCCTTGCCCGACGAAAGCAGGGCAGCTGAGAGGAAGGTGCTGAGATGTTTCTACGTCATCCTTCAGACAGTTTCTGCAGAAAGTACTTGAAGCGATTCCAAGTCTCACCGCATATACACTTAAGAGACATTGTCCGTTAAGAATACCTACCAAATTAGAGAGCTGCGGTTTTGTTAGCCGTAGAAGTTCTGTCGAGCGCCCCCGATCTACTCGTGGCCAGAAGAATATCGCGACTTTGCACGTTTACGCACTAGCTCAGCGCTCGCCGAGTTGACGCGAGTCCCATCTTTCCAAGAGTAGACGACAGGGAACTCAAGGGAACCCCAATCCTCTCGTTTTGCAATGAAACTGTCTCTAGAGTCCACTTTCTAGCCAACTTATCCGCCCAGCATTTTCCTTCTATGCTGCTGTGACCGGAAACCCAAATGAGCTAATAGCGAAGTATTTGGAAGCGATTGAGAGAGAAGCCAGGCATTTCCCCACTAATTTGGAATGCACATCTAACGAATCCATATATTTACGTCCTTTACAGTAATTATAAAAGTAATCAACCAATCTACTGCTTCCATAATTGCGGCTACCTCCGCTTGAAAAACACTAGCGAAGTCCGGAAGCCTAAATTTGAGCTTGATAGGGAGCTCCTCGCAGAGGATACCCCCACCAACTCTTCCGTCCAACTTGGAGCTATCTTTCGAAATAAGAAGATCAGTTCGTTCGCTTTCAGTTATTTATTGATCACTCAATTCTTTTGGAAAGACGACGACATTGATAAAAGCCTTTTGCATGACTTGTACAAACACAAAAGGCTTTCCATATTTATTTACTACCCAAATCTAATGAATAGGGGAGTTGCGTAAAATTTAGTAAAAAAAAGAGATGGCGTATTATTCTCGTGCAAGAAACGGAAACTTCCTTCTAACTAACTGATTCGAGAGCCACTTCAATGATGATATGGGATTGATGGAATCGCAGATTTCGAGGAGGCAGTTGCTCATAACTTTTATCTTGATGCGTGATTACCATTTGGAAGTATCCAGGTTCGAGTCTCCGTGCATGAAACAGCAAAATAATTGAAAAGGTTTTTTCTAATAGCGGCAATGGTAAGCCTCCAAGTATAGTTCTGCCATGAAAAATCTCTTCATAAAACATCGTCTGCCGTTCGGAGGTGACATGAACCAGTTGGCAAGACACATATCACAAATAAGAGGAGGATCTCGATAAAAGTTTCACAAACTTTAAAGCGAAGATTAATATCGCCCTTATTTTGAAGCTCACCTAAGCGTTGTATCAAAATATTGTAGGCACTTCGTAGGCATTAACCTGACTTTTGTTTGTAAAATTATCTTTGAATCCTTACCGCAAGCGACTGAAGCTTCTCTCATTCTGAAATTATAAATATAATATTAATTTTTCCTTTTTAAATCCTTTATCCTTTTTAACGCCCCTTCCATAACCAAGTAGGATAAAGCAATATTTGAGAACGATAGCAATACACCGGCACACTGTGCGTTATTGGTGCCCTGTTGCGAAATAACTACGCTGCAAATTGCATAAACGACTACAAATCGCATGTAATGGCTTTCTTCTTCAAAGAGATTTACACAGAGTCTATGCAATTTTTACGAGTCAATTAAAAAAATGGAGATCCATTGCAGCACATTAAGACAGTAAAACAATGAGAAATGTAACCAATAGAAGCTGTGATCCGTATGAAAAGAAAAAAATCAACATAAAGAAATATGCCTGGAAGTAATACTAAGAAGATGTATCACGATAAAATAGGACCAGATCAAAGCATTGCCGATTACGTAAGCGAGTGTGTCGGTGTGTCGAATTTTAGTAGCCATAAATTACAAGTAGGAGGCACATCTAAAAAACAACTACAATAAATGACAGGTAGCTTACAACTTTCAATTTTATTACTTTTGTGTACAAAAATTTTACTTTTTTAAAGGAAACTGCTGCGGCTTAGATGTTGAGATAATCCATAAATGATATTTACATATTTATGGGAACAGGAGATTACACTGCATGTTACTGTAAAAGCTCTGCTTGCGGATGACCACATATGCGGTCAGCTCTTGTAACCTGTCGAAAACAAGATTTGTTTTCGTATTTGCTTCACTTTTGGTACTTTTATGATTACTTTTGGTACAAATAAGACTGAAAAATTACTGGCTCATGAGCAGCCCCTTTGGAGACTTTTACTGCATACGCAGACTATTTACTTTGGCCAGCTGAGAGTTTCTTGCAAGAGGTCGAGGTAGTTAGAAAAGCAGAGGATTACTATTTGATGATAAGTAAATCTAATGTCGAGTACATCGTAAGAAGATAGACTTGACTTGCAAAAATGGTTGGTAAGTAAATTCTGGTTTCACAGATTTTCGCATCAGACCAATTTCCCATTGCGAAATTTGCTACTTTTTAGGGCTCTATCTAAAAAGCACTTCCCTTAATTGAAAATACCTAGAAGGCGATATGTAGAAGGCTAACCAACTTTTACCTATCCATTCCTACTCACCTAGTCTAAATATCTAATAAGGTGCAATGTAATAAAGATCGGCCGCGTTCGCAGCTGTGTATACGGACAAGGGAGGTTTGCTGGCACCAAACTATAGGACTACGCGAAATTCTTACTGGCAAAAGAGGCTTAAAAAACTCACAACCCTCGCTAAGAATAAGCTGAGGATACTAACGGGCATTCTCACAGGCCACTGCAGACTGCGAAGTCATCTGCACATGATCGGGATTTGGTCTACGGACTCTTGTCATTTCTGCGACCAATCTCAGGAGACTCCAATGCAGGAGGTTGAGACATCTTGGCCAATTGCAGCCAGAGGAGGGGCACATATACTCAATCAAACCCAGCTCTATCCTGAGTTTAATAAGGGGTCTGGGTGAGCTACTGTGATGAGTAAATAGCACAAAAGGTCATGAGGTCGAAGTGCAAACCTCTTATAAAATCTATCTATCTAACTATACAGAACCTAGGTTAGGTTAGGCAGTGTTGGCTGATCTATAAAAACATCTCACTTAGACTACCAGTTCTAGGCACACACAAGGGCTGACAACATATATTTAGTTTCAGTAAAGTGAAAAGAAGAAAACAATGAGCAAGTAATACAGTATAAAAAAATTGGTTTTTACTTATGGTAAGGAGCAAAACAGTCCTTGCATAGAGGAATCTGGCATTCTTCGCACAGTGTCTTTGTTCGCCTTTCTCTATTTTGTTGTGCACAACCTGTGCAACGCCTTCGCTTAGCAATGGGAACAGGAAGATGACCTGCAGATAGTTTACTTTTTCTTCCATATGTACCAGATCGACTATCATATTTTCCGCTATAACGATCATCAAATCTAAGAGTGGATTTTGTCTACATCCAAGTTGGAAACTGATTACCCAACAATTTCCCACTGACATCATCAATAAATCATCGGTAAAAGACTTTTTTCCACCATTTGTTAGATTTCCGATCCAGCTCATATTGACCTGTCATTTGATCAGCTCTGTCCACTCCACCCATTATCTGTCTGTAAAACTTAATAATTTCGGCGCAGTCCACATTCATTTTTTGACCGTTTTTCAATTTCTTTTCTGTCTGCGATATTTCAGACGAATGGCAATTACTAACAACGACTACTTCCTTAGTGTCATGCCATTTGGTATACATCAAACCTGTGTTGCTTGCTCGGAAAACGCATTGACCTTTATTTTTTGCGGTTTGTCATAAGAGATTGATACTTGTGAAGAACCGATCGAAGCACAAAGTGACATCTGTTTCTCGAATTGTTGCAGCTAATTGATTTACGACGCGCTCGCCTAGGGCTCCCTCGACAGTTCCTTCTTCTCTCCCACAGTAGATGTTAAAATCGTAAGTATAGCCAGTAAGATCATCACACCTGAGCCACATTTTAATACCGTGCTTAGTAGGCTTCAATGGTAGGTATTGTTTCAGGAGGGAGGAGGCCTATGTTCAACATCCAGAAAACGGCTGGGTAATAATGATAATGGAAAAATTATTATAGTGGATAAAACTAACACAACATAATTAGAAGAGCTTAAGGGAGAAAAAAATGAAAGCAGAGTTGCCACATATCGTTTAATACAAACTTTTTAAATTATTAATTACTTAAAGAACGGAATTAGCAGATATAATACGAGTTTTCGAAGAAAGATGTTTCAAACAACTGCACCTAGAGCAGGATTGCCACTTAACTTTTTAATATAAAGAAAAAGTTTATTTAATAAAGAGTAAAAAAGTTTACACTATCGGCAACCTAAAAAAGGTGCCAAAACTTATTTAAATTCGGTTGCCACTCAATTTTGACTTTAGATCTAATTCCCAAAAACTCCTAAATTCCCAAAGTTTCTAAAAAAGTTTGATTTAAACACTGAGTTATGGGTAATTACATGAGTAAAAAATTCCAGAATGGAAAGAGCTTTGAATAGGATTGCCATACATATATATTTTACTTAAAATACGATAAAAATAATCAAGTTAGTATATTTTCGGAAAAGAGACATTTAATTTTTGTTATATGTGGTTATTAAGTTTTTAAATAATTACGCAAATAATTTTAGCAGGGTTGCCACATATATATTTTCAGTAGGGGAAAAGTAAAAATACTTCTCGAAACCAATAAATTAAAGGTAACTAATTAGAAAAATTACAAAAATATTTTTTTACTGGGCTGCCACATGTATAAGAAAATATCAGGTAATCTTAGTATCGAAGTGTATAGTAAACTATAAACATCACAATTAGGTTATTAATTTTAAGTTAATTAAATATGTTTAAGGTACATGAGTAGTTTAGCTAATGTAGGCTTAAGCAGGGTTGCCGCACAAATTTTTTTTTTGAAAAAGGAAAGTCAAAAATATAGCAGCCAAATATTGTTGAAGTCAGCAAGGTTGCCACATATGTATATTTAACCTAACATACGATCAAAAAAGTGCGCGAAAAAATTAAGTTTAATATTTGCTCTATATTTATTGAGTAATCAAAATATGTTTCGTGTAAACAGAATTACCACATATATTTTCACTAGGTGATACGTAAAAAAATGCTAAAATATTTAGTTAAGATACCTGCCCTAGATAAATTATAAAAATATTTTTGCATAGGGTTGCCACATATTTTTTATATTAAAAAATATAAAGTAAACTCATTATAAAAGTGTGAGATAAAACAATTATAAAAATTTAAACAAACGATAATTTAATAAACAGGGTTACCACATGTATTTTCAGTAGGTGATAAGTACAAAAAATGTCCAAAAGTTTAGTTAATGGTACATAATCTAAATAAATTATAAAAATAGATTTGTTTAGGGTTGCTATATATTTTATTAATATTAAGAAATATAGACTAAACTAATTACAAAAATATGAAATAAACCTTTTATAACAGAGTTATCATATATATTTTCAGTAAGGGATCAATAAAAATCAAATGCCAAACAAGTTAGTTATTGGTACCTAATTTAGATAAGTTATAAAAATATTTTTGCATAGGGGTTCCACATATTTTTTAATGTTAAAAAATATAAAGTAAACCAATTATAAAAATATGAAGTGAAATAATTATAAAAATATAAAGTAAACTAATATAAACAGGGTTACCACATATATTTTCAGCAGGTGATAAGTAAAAATAAAATGTCAACAAATATAGTTAATAGTACTACACGTAGATATGTATAATTTATAAAAATAATATTTGTAATGCCACATATTTTTTTAATATTAAAAAATTTTAAGTAAACCAATTATAAAAATATGAAGTGAAATAATTATAAATATAGAAAGTAAACTAATATAAACAGGGTTACCACATATATTTACAGCAGGTGATAAGTTAAAATAAAATATCAAAAAATTAGTTATGATTTTTAAAGTCGATATATACAATTTATAAAAATAATATTATTTGAGATTTCTAAAAATATTTTTGTATAGGGTTGCCATGTAATTTTTTAATATAAAAAAGTATGAATTGAACCAGTTTTTAATAATGTAAACTTTAAGCACTACAATACGTTTAAATAATTTAAGGTAACTAAAGAATTTAAGGTACGCATACGAAAAAAATTCTATTACTTTAGTTTCAAATCGGGTTGCGAAATATATTTACAATTTAAAGAGTAAAGTATAGGTCAAAAAAATTCAGGAAAGTGAAATTAAAGTTACAGAAAATATATTATAAAAAGTGGCTTAAAAGGGTTGCCTACTCAATTTTTGGGTAGTATATATTTTTTTAAAAACTAATTTTTTTGCGCAAATCGCCAAATGCCACTTCATGCATTTAGCATAATTTCCAGTTTGTGTGTAAAATATACAAGCACCTCATTTGACTTGCACAGATATTGCCCAATAATGATTGTTCACAATTAACTGGCTCACTAGACATGACTTACGCCAGCTCAGACACAAGCCGTCCTACTCAAACACAAAACCACACACAAAAACCTCCATTGACAAATATTTGATTGAGAATCCACTTGTGAAAGAATAAACCAGTCGCCTGCCAATAACTTTATTAGTGAACGCATAATCGTTGGAATTTCAAATTCCGGCGCATCACTTAACGCATGCAAACCGTTGCAAAATGTGTGGATCTTCTGAACGCCTCACCATTCTACTCCACTAACAAAATATGTTGTAGCAATAATCAATTTGATGTTGCAACATGCAGTGAATGCAGTCTACCAAGTATGCACGCACACACATACACGCGCGCACAATTTCCTGCACAGTCTGCACCAAAAAAGGCGAAACAACTGCGCTGCCCACTGGCACATTTACGCATGCGCAATAACCACTTCAACGCTAGCGCTTCTTAATTATAGCAGTTTAAAGCAACTTCTCCGCTTCCAAAGCTTCTAATACTTCCAGTTTGTTTGTTCTGTTTTTCACATTTTATACTATGGAAACCACATTTTTCCGCATCAAAATACGATTACGAAAAAGAACAGGAAATTTTGCATCCAATTCGCGCGCACACGTGCAACCAGCCACAAGAAATCAAGTGGCACCAATTAGCTACAAATTCGTGCAACTCGGAAGAAGAGAAGGAAAAACCGGCAAGAAATAATAATACTGAAAAAACATTTTGAAAAGGCACCACAGTGCTCACCTGTTCCACTCGGTTGTAGTTGTTGCTGTTGTGTTATTGTGATGCATTAAGTGCAATTCAAGCGCATCATCATTATGGCAAATGCACTGTGGTACGACCAAAGAAGCTGCAACAAGAAAGCAACACCAAAAACATCAACAATCCTCGCGATTCGACACAACGGCATCATCAGCACAAGGCAATAAGGATACTGCTGCTGCTGATGCTGCTGCTGCCACAATAGGCGCGCAAGGCAGAGTGAGTTGAGGTTCAACCTCAGTGGCCATTCCACTTCCACTCCACTTGGCGTTGCAGCCAATTAACAAAATTTTGCACGCATTTTTTAACATTTTTTGCAGTCTCCACGTTGCTGCCACAATATGTTGCAGTGCATTCGTTTTTTGCTTTTTTTGTTTTTGCATCGCTTTTTATGATCTTTTCTGCAGTTGCGATTATTTTCGTGCCAACAGCGCCAGGTTGGGTTATACGACTAAGTGTGTGTGCATATGTGTATGTATGTGTGTCTCTTCTTAGTTGCAATTATATGGCTGTATTTACTCGTTTTTTTCTCTCATTTTTAATTTTTTTTTTTTTTGTTTTTTTTTTCTTTCTTTGTGGTGGCGCCTACCACTATGATGTAAGTGTAATTTTTATGATTTGACGATTTTTGCGTGACTCTTCATCAAAATCTTGGTATACCTCACAAAGCTTCTTCTCTGCAGTAGTTTTCAATACAGTGTGCAAAGTATGCACAAAAATGCTATATATTTGCAAATCGCGCCTAATCGGAGAAAAATTAGTAAAAAAAACTTGTAAAATATATTAACTCGCCCGCCTCTTGCCTTACACTGCTGCATACAGATCTTCCATGAAAAAAACACTGCTGAAAGTCGCCTTCTCTCGGCTCCTTTGTTGTTCTTCTCAAATGTTGTTCTTCTTAAGGCAAGCTTCAGCTCAGAAAACAGAGTGAGGTCACATGGCGCAAATTCTGGTGGATGGTCTAACATTGGCATAAAGAAATTGTCTGGAAAACTATTGAAAGATAATACGGAATGAGCAGACGTCTTGTATTCGTCGCACATCTATGATTGTTCATTCTACAATTCTAATCGTTTTCTCCTTATTATTTCATGAAGGTAGTATCCTTGAGTAGTAAACGCCGAAGTTATTACAATTAGGGCTCCATATGGAGCTCGATTTAAAAGGGCTCTTATTATAAGGGCTCCCCATATAGACAAGTTTTTAGTATTTATTTATTTATTTTTTAATTTCAATTATTTTTTTTTATCAAAATGTAGTTCATTCTATAATAAACACCATAATAGTCCAAATTTCACACTTTGTATGTACAAATTTGCAACAAAATCTCAAATTTTTTTCAAAATTTCAATTTTTTTTAATTCGGGTTCGTAATTTTATAGTCAGCCTCTTAAATTTTAATGCAACAAAGTGCAAGTTCGAAGTCGCCCAAAATGTTCATTGATTTTTGATCATTTTTTGCCCTGGCGAGGTTTCGCATTTTCTCCGTACAAAAAACATTCCCTTGGTTATATGGAGACAAATTTTCACAAATCATATTCATACGATTTTCGATGTTTGCAAGGACCAATGTGTTCGCTAAAGTCGACAAAAAATTTCGTCTCGCATCAGTTTTTCTGAGCTCATCAACTTCCTTGCAAATACAAAACGTTGCCAATGCCATGACACCCAACATGTTGCAAAAAAAAGCCAAGGTCCATCGACTTGTTGGCCGTTTTAATGTGAAATGTGTGTGCCCATTTGATCCATACAATCGACGCCTCCTTTGTGTGCATTATAATAAATAATGGGCAATGGTTTTTTTTTGCTTCGCCTTCACAATCTTTGGTATAATGAAGGAATAAATTAACTACTATATTTTTTGGTACATAACACATGGGCTCAAAAGTCCCAGGCCTAACACATAGATGGCATTACTTTTATTGCATTCACCTCTTTTTCAGTTTGTACTAACCTTAAAAAGGCAGCTGTTAAAATTTGATGATATTCTATTCATTAGTTCCTGAGTTATTGTGCCAAGAGGGGTACTACTTTTGTTGTTTTCAAAACAAATGGGTCAAAAAGAACTTTGTGTTTTACTTTTACACTACTTCTTGATGGGAAAAAATACCGTTCAAGTACAGCAATTGCTTGAAAAGTGTAATGGAGACTCCGCTCCATCAGAAACACCAATAAAGCGATGCTTTGCTGACTTCAAACGTGGTCGTAGAGACACCGACAATGCACAACGCAGTGGACAACCATATGAGGCAGTAACGCCAGAAGACACAAAAAAATCCACAAAATCGTTTTGAATGATCGAAAAGTGAAGTTGCGTGAGTTAGCTAGCATCGTAAAGATAGCAAAAGGACGTCTTGGCTCTATATTACTTAAAGCGGCCGCCGTATCCGAATGGGTTGGTGCGTGACTACCATTCGGAATTCACAAAGCGAACGTTGGTTCGAGTCTCGGTGACACGCCAAAATTATGAAAAACATTTTTCTAACAGCGGTCGCACCTCGGCAGCCAATGGCAAACCTTCGAGTGTCTTTCTGTCATGAAAAAGCTCCTCATAAAAAAATATCTGCCGTTCGGAGCGGGCTTGAAACTGTAGGGGAACAACATCAAGATGCACGTCACAGTCAGTTAGTTAGTTAGTTAGTTAGTTGCCATGAAAAAGTTCTTTATAAAAATATATGCGGTTCGGAGTCGGCTTGAAACTGTAGGTCCCTCCATTTGTGGAACAACATCAAGACGCACACCACAAATAGGAGGAGGAGCTCTGTCAAACACTCAAAAAGGGCGTACGCGCCGTCACTATGAGGAAGCTCTATTCAAAGTGGGTGCCGCGTTTGCTCACATGACCAAAACGAAGTCAATCACAAGTCAATCAAAACAATGGCAAAACTAAATGAATCGAACTTAGAATTGCTCCCACATCCACCGTATTCGCCAAATTTGGCTCTCAGCGACTACTGGATGTTCGTAGGCCTACAAAAACTGGGCACCAGTAAGAACTTTCGCTCGAATGGAGAGTTTACCTTTGAAACTAAGGCCTATTTTGAGGCAAAAGATAATTCGTTCTAGAAAAGTGGTATTCAAATGTGAGAGCGGCGCTGGAATGATTGCGTTGTTCTCGATGGAAGTTACGTTGATGAATAAAGCTAATTTTGAAAAAAAACGTGTTTTCTTTGTTAGGCCCGGGACTTTTCAGCCCATGTGTTTCATCTGTTTGGTATTAAAGTAACTTTGCGATCTGAGTCATGCTGAAAATTTTAAAATTTCAAGTATCCAACTCATCGAGGAATTTGTTTAAAAGCAATTGAAAAATGTATGCCAAACAGATAAGAGAGAAAACGACCTAATCCGCGCGGTTTAAAAAGGACATTCTCGTGCGCTGCACAAAATTCCATTAATTTAATAAATTTGTTTCAAGGCCTTTCTTGAAAATATTCCCACTAATGATACAATTATCCCATCTCAAATATGCCAAGTCATTCCAAGCGTTTTTTTTTTCTTGTTGTTTTTTTGTCTATTTCTCTCCTTTTCTGCCCCGACCACACACACTGTCACTGTCCGGACTGCGTACACGCGCATAATTGAAATTTAAGTGGCTCGCGCATGCGCGTCACACTCGATTGGAGTTGTCATTTATTTCGTTGCGACTGATTAATATTTTATTTAGTTTTATTTTAAAATTTTATTGCATTTAATATTTCCTTTTATTGCTGGTAGCAGCGAGCTGCTGCTGCTACTTTATTGCATCAATTACGCCCCATTCATGTCCGTGTGCAATTCGATACAGGCGAGAAGAAATAGCTGCCGTATTTGTGCAGCTGTATGTGTGTATGTGTCTGCTGTTGCTGGCAAACATTTGGGCGATCAACCAATTTTGGCAGTTGGAGTAATTCAACCACTTCAGGTGGCATACCCAGACTCAGCAAGCTACACACACGGACATAGGTGCGTGTGTATGTGTGTGTTAATATGTAGGTAGGTGGAATTTTGACAGCAAGAAAAAGTGCATATAATGCAAATACAAATGTTAGAGGGGGAGCGAGGTAGGTACATATAAAATGTTGCCGTGCCAAGTGCATTTTTCTTGAGCTTTTTCTCTACTCTTTGCATTAAGACTTTCCCACACAAGCACTGTCCGCCCATGCAGCTCACCAATCTTGACTCACAGTATTTTTCGATATTTTTTCGGTATTTTTTCATTTGCATTTTCCTTTTTCACTTACGTCTTTATTTATTTTAATTTTTCCTTTTTTTTTGTTTTTTTTTTTTCTTTTACACTCACCTGCAACATCAGCTCACGCAATTTGTCCAATTCGTCGCCATGTGACCTTGTCGGCAGATAGCGTCCCTCGCAAGGCTGCTGCTGCCACGCCAACAAAACCAACAACACTGGCAATAGCCAAAGACCCAGACTGAGTGAGGACGCTGAGGCGACGCCAACGCCACTGCGGCGACATTTCACTTGGGCGCTGGTGCTGCTGCTGCGCATAGTTCCACTCTGTTTCTTATTGTTGATTTTGTGTCTGTTATTATTGTTGGTAATGTTGTTGTTGTAGTTGTTGTTGCTACGACGAATTGCCAGTTGTGCTGTTACCATTGTGTTTCCGGTTGTTTTATTGGGCGGTGTGTGGCAAAAATTTCACTTTTATTTAGGGTCTCTGTTGGTGTGCGTGTTAGTGTTGTTGCTGGTGCTGGTGCGTATCGGCTACTTTTTTTTTGTATTCTTTGTTTGTTGTTGCTGCTACTGTTTTGGTGGAATGTCGTCGTTGACTTCCCCAAATGGCGCCGAATTTTTACTACAGTACAATTGCCAATTTCTGTGGCTTCTGAGTTGCTGTTTTCCTCTCTTTTGCTATATTTAGCTGACGGAATTTTCTTTGTCCCTGCTGTTGTTATTGTTGTATTTGGTATGCAAGCTTCGGCCCATTAATGCGAAATGTTGGAAATGTTGCGAAATCGGCAGTAAAATTCAAGTGCGATCAGCATGAAAGTAAAGAAGAAGAGGAAGAAAAGGGAAAGGAAAAAAAATTTAATTGTACGGCTTAAAATTCACTAAACACCATAATAAAGCTGCATACGTACGAACAATAAAAATAAAATTTTTGTGTACTAATTTGAAAAATCTTCTTTTTCTACACAAAGTGTGATCTAACGGAATCGTGATACTTGTGCACGCATGCGTGTGTTCACAATTAAGTTTTCTTATTTTTTTATAAAAATATGGCTCATACTACAACAAAAACCATGTAACTCCAAGTTTCAAAAAAATTAAAAAAAAATCAAAAAACTTCCGTTAAATTTGCAAACTTTTTAATAAAATTTTTTAGAAAATCTCTGGGTATGCAGTTTTATAGTCCATTGAGTTGTGATATAATAAAGTGAAAATTGGAGGTGATTCAAAAATCATTTTTTGTCTTGTAAAGACAATTCGAGCTTTTCTTATATTATTAGTTTTATTAATTATAAAATTTAGTTTATTTAATTTTTTATAAAACTAAAATTTAACAATTGGTTACTCTAACCCACAAGTGAGCTTGGCAGGCTGAGAGCGGCTGCAGGTGAACTAAACTTATGTTATCTGCCATGTCCATGTCCTGTCACAAGTCCTCCTGCCATTAAGCAGAAGGGACTGCAGACAGTTGGTTGAACTGATGACGGGCCACTTTATGTGGGCGAAGCACATGGAAAGGGTGTGCATCTCAGACAATGCACTCTGTCCAGCATGTGGAGAGGAGGATAAGACGGCGCACATAGGAGTATTTCAGTCAAAAAATCGGTCAAAATTATTAAGTGCTTTTTTCAAATACATTTATTGATAAAACACGTTTATGAATCATAAAGGCAATGTACCTATTTCACAATAATAAAACAAAATTAAATAAAAATGATCATTTAAATAAACAATATATCTATTTATTTCACACTTATTTTGTGATAAACGGCATATAATTAATGGCTTATGATTTTTTTTCTAGTACTTGAATAAGCTGTGACTTAATCTTCGACCATTGTCGGTGTACCCGGAATCAGCAGTTTCTTTGCCTCTTCAGAAAACGGCTTTTCTTTTCTCTTATTTTTCTTTTTGCTAGTGCAGCTCAAGAATGGGTCGGTCAGATGTTAGTAGCAACCTGTTCAGAATATCTCTGTTGCACTCTACTCTAGAAAATTTTCAGGATAAATCCAGGCGGTATTTTCGGAAGTGTTTATTTCCGGCCTCGGCTGCCTCTTCTGATAGCTGTCCAATTGGTAAAATGGCATGAGTAATCACCATGGCACCGTGTATTAATACCTTATGGAGTGTAGGAGACATTGGGTGCCAGTCATACAATTCTGAGTAAAGTTTTGCTGCAATTTTTTGAAATTACTTCTAAAATAACTCTTAATCGCTCTATAAGCTCTTGATTAATTCCAGTGATCCGAACAGAGGTTTCTAGGTCTTCAAAAAATCTTCTTGACGTAATGCCATTGTTGGTGTCACCATAACCGGCTTTCGGAATGTCAACAAGTATACCCATTTCTTCTCTAAAACGTTTTTGAATATTTTCTTTGGTCTACTGCAATATTTTTCTCGCTTCTTTTGATCGTGCTTGCCATTTTTTTAATGTTAGCTTTTACGATATGCAATAGGGACTCGAAGAAACGAGTTCTAGCATGGAGGACCGAGAGGCAAAATTTGAGTGCCTCGTTATTTATCTGAGTTGCTTCCTTCAGTTTATTAAAATTTTTTGCAGTTTGGTTACATACATATTAGGCCGGGGCGATTTGTGGGGAGGCAAAAAAATCACCCATTGCTCTGTGAAAATCATATTCTAGGAATCAAAATAAGAAACTTTGCCAAAGGAACCATGCCTCTAAAACGAATTCTGATGAACCCACGCTTAGTGGGTTCGAATCGAATTTTTGTGGTGATGCTCCAAGAACAAGTTGACCCGTATTCCTTCACTGCTATAGGCAGCCTGTGCGATTGAAAAACCTTTTAAGGTTGCTTACGTCTATACTAGCCAGCTCTTCGACGTTTATTTTACAACTATGACAGGTTGAATTGTAAGGGACACCCATTTTGGCAGCTTGCTCTCCTATGGGCCATTAACAAGGTTGGTAAGAAAACGTAAAATTCGAATAGTTTGATTATTCTTCTCCCTCGATGTCTTCATCTGTCCAGTATTTTTCTGATTTCAATATTCTCTGCTATGAGGATGAGTACTATGTTCAAGTTCAGGTGTGGGGTCATAAGGCTAAGTAATATGTTTGAGTTCAAGTATTCGGTTATTGGGTAAGTAGTCCGTATAACTCTGAGTAGGCAACATTACTATGTAAAAGGTATACTCGTAGTTTCCGGTGCATTTGCAATTTTTATTGGACAACTTTTACTATTGCACAGTCTAATCATGTAGCTGTCCCCCTACAAAAACTGTGATTTAACTCCACTAGACATTTAGGGCCGTCATTAAGAGTAAATGTTACGCCAACTATTCAGAGAAGGCACCAGAATTGAAACAAAAAATTGAAGTTGTGAGCTGAAGAACTCAAACTCACGAAAATGAGCGATATAAAATCCGGTTTACAGAATGGGATACTTTAAAGCCAACCGAATCACTCAAATGAATGAAATCTCGTTGCGAATATGAGGTGGAAAAATGTATGCTTTCCAAAAAAGAAAAAATTTATTGAAAAATATTCATGCAAGTAGGCGAATTTTAATAAATAAAATTCCAAACGCTGGTTAAACCACAGTGTCTACTTATTTATTAACTTTTAATTATTAAAAATGCTGCGAAATTAAATGCAATGACATTCATGTACGGTCAGCGCACAGTCAGCGTGCAAAGGTCCCTGCTTCCACTGCTGTTGGCCGCTTGTATAATATTTATGTCGCGACGCATTGTCCACTCTCTGGCGCGCGCACAATAAAGTGCAATGAAAATATCATCTTTATGACTGGATAAAATGGATACAACCATAAAAACATTAAATCGTGATGAATATTTCACCGGAATTGTATTTGTTGTTGCTGTAGTGAAAAAGATAGATTGCCACGATTACCTCATTGGTAGCCAATACGCTGGACACAAGGTGCATACAGGGTGACATTCAAAGCAAACGATGCTTAAATTTACACAAAATTGCGTTGCGCGTGGGCAAAGGAAACATTTCTTTCAGCCCGCAAGTATTTACTTTCAAATATCCAGAGTTGTGACACATGACATGCGTCCACTTCCACTCGCCTCCACTTAGTTCCCGCGTGGGAAGTAACCCTTTCTTACTGTTTGCAAAGCTGCTTCATAGGCAATTAATTTCACAACATCATAAATTAGGTGCATACTGACTTCTACACATATTTTTGGCGATCCCACAATTTAGTCCCGCTTATCAGTTGCGGCACACGCGCCCGGAAATGTATCGTAAGGAGTGGAAAAGTGTTTAATAAAATCTGTAATATTGTCTAACCAACATGGGGTCGAGGCCAATGCAAAGCAAATGTAATGGAGCTTTGGCGCACACCTACACAGACACAAGCATATGCGTATGCATGCGATAGTGTGCCCACTAAATGCGTTCAATGCCCTTGCTTGCCTGTGTGCGGTAATCAATTTCACAAGCAAATAAGCAACGAGTGGAAAATTTGCAATAAATTGAACTGCAATAACTCGGTAATTTATGACCCCACAAGGGTAACAACCAAAGGCACAAATGCGCGCTTATGACTCTAGATATAAAAATTATGTGTGTATGTGTGTGTGTGTATGACCGTATGAGTGTGAGTGAAAGTAAGAGCGCGTACAATTTGGAGCAACATTTTTTACAACAATATGCAATTGGAGATTAGGAGCAGATCCCCGTGGGCCAACAACAGCACCAGCAACAGCCGTGTGATTGGTTGGGCTGCCACAGAAGAGTTGTGCTTACGAAGTGGAAATTATTATCTAGTTTTGATGTGGGCCATACGCACTGGCGAATACATGCATGAGTTTTCCTATGAGCAAATACCCTGTGGGAAAACTTAAGCTCATGAGATTAAATGCAGTTAGTTTAATGGAGGAGGGATTAGGAATAGCCGAGTGGATTCCTTCACTCGCTGTTCGGTTATTGACCTTTGGCAAAATGGCGCACAATACTCCTAAGTACTGCTTGTTCTCCACCACACAAGTTGCACCACTCAATGTGAAATATATCAGTGGACTTACATAAAAAAACCTTTGACTAGTCTTGTGTCATGTCTAGTAAGATTCGAAAGTACTTTCGAGCTTCTCGCTGATATTTCTGGATTAAGTTCTTTCACCCGATTTTAGTCTTCTGACTATTTGGATAGCTGGGCACCCAATGAGAACAATAACGCGTAAGAAAGCTACATGGCGGTCCAAAGTAGAGACTTCAAATCTTATTAAAAACGCATTCAGTTCGGTTAGGCTGAAGTATATATATATTAGGCCGGGTCGATTTGTGGGGAGGCAAAAAAATCGCTCATTGCTCTGTGAAAATCATATTCTAGGGATCCAAATAAGAAACTTTGCCGAAGGAACCATAAATCTAAAACGAATTCTGATGTCCCCCAATTTGGGTCGAACTTTTTAGTTTCTTTTCTCATGTAAAGGCCAAAAATAGTGATATTTTGAAATGATTGTATTGGGAACCCCCCAGGGGAGTTCCAGGGGGTGTGCCACTGGCATGGGTGGATCGGCCGTCCAAAGTTAGTGGGGTCGGTCATACATTTGTACTCGATTGGAGCACTCTAAATGGGTCAAAGTGGGATTTTTCGTTCGACCCAAATTGGGGGACATCAGAATTCGTTTTAGAGGTATGGTTCCTTCGGCAAAGTTTCTTATTTTGATCCCTAGAATACGAATTTCACAGAGCAATGAGCGATTTTTAAATCGACCCGCCCTAATATATATATATGATTGGCGCGTACACCCTCTTTGGGTGTTTGGCCGAGCTCCTCCTCCTATTTGTGGTGGGCGTCTTGATGTTGTTCCACAAATGGAGAGACGCACATTTTTAATCCGACTCCGAACGGCAGATATTTTTATAAGGAGCTTTTTCATGGCAGAAATACACTCGGAGGTTTGCCATTGCCTGCCGAGGGGCGACCGCTATTAGAAAAATGTTTTTCTTAATTTTGGTGTTTCACCGAAACTCTAACCAACGTTCTCTCTGTGAATTCCGAATGGTAATGGTTGCTAATGGCTTCAACCCATTCGGCTACGCTGGCCGCCAGGCTGAAGTACCTGCTATAAATTTAGCGTACATATTCCCCAAATTGGACCCTTATGATACCATAGCGAGGTCAAGTTTAAAAAAGCGCGCCAGTCATTTCATTCTCGTGCTAACCGGTGCTAGTTAGGTACACCAAGTGAAGCCAAGTCCTTCTCCATCTGATCTTTCTAACTCAGAGGAGGTCTTCTTCCATTACTTACGATAGTCGCCGCCACTAACGCACAAAGGTCCAAAAATCTTGCGTAGAATCTTTCTCTCAAGCATTCCAAGGGACGCCGCATCTGATATTGGCGTCGCCCAAACTTTTGCGCTACACCGTAGGTTGGGCATGATGACAGCATTATAGAATGTTAGACCCAACCTGTCGAAACAGCACATTTGCTAGATCGATCGTTAGATATGATAGACGATGACAATCAGTGATTACACCCCACTGACAGGCCTAGTGAACAGATGCAACAAAAACAAGGCTTTGTCATGGTATAAATTGAATAGAAGTCGGCTTGGAAACCCTTACAGTAGTGTTGTAGTCATTTAAGCATACTTCTTTCAATGAGAGTTACTGGGAGAGGATACTTAACTGGCCAATGCAAAGGAAAAAGCTCTATCGACATACAAAAACGATACTCTGTAAGTCCCTTATCATGTAGGTCTTATTGTCTGGCAGTTCTAGCACCGAAAAAAGTGGATATTTTTTGTGTTATAGAAAAAAAATTGAGAGCCTGATGAATCGGGAGCCAGAATCAGATTTAAATGAAACGAAGGTTTGTACTTCGAGCCGAAATTATTTTGTCCACTTGTGCAGATTTAAGTGTCACCTTAGTTCCAAAGAACTACTTCACGACAACTTTATAATCTTAACTTTATTTTATCACTATCTGGGAAAGACCGTAAAATATTGGTTGGAGAACTGACGGGACACTGTGGCGCCGCACATCACGCAGCCAAAATGGGATTAGTCCAGAATTATGTGCGTAACACATGCAACAAAGTGAATGCCAGGGCTACTTTGGAACATCTACTTTTCCACTACCCTGCTCTTTGTAAGGCTCGACAAATGTTCCTAGGATCAGCTTGCCCTGCTGGCAAATCGCTGAATAGCTTGTTAAGACTCGGGAAGACGTGCATTAAGAATTATATTATATAAAATGATATCTTCGGCTTCAGATACATAGCAGTGATAATAGAATGGACCCTAGGGGTCTTCCTACAGATTTGCCATTACTATCTAACCTAACCTATCCTAATTCCAAAGAACTAAACACTAAGAACTTCTGAGGTTAACAAAACCGCAGCTCGCGAATTTGGTGGGTATCCTTACCGGACATTGCCCGGAAGGTATGCATGCTGTTAGACTTGGGAATGCCTTAAGTCCTTTCTGCAGAAGCTGTCGGAAAGATGAGTTGAAATCATCGCAGCACCTTTCTCTTAGCTGTTCGGGTTAAGATTTAGACATCTGGGCTCCCTTTTTTCACTACACCTGCGGATATAGCAGATTTCAACATTACACAGCTGGTGAATTTCACCAGTAGCTTGAAGCGGTAAACGCAATATAATTAGCCACCGTTTGATCGTCAATCTCCAGTCCAAAGCCCCTTCTTCTTCCCCTCTCCTCTCTTCGTTTTTCCCCCTCTATTTTTCCACTGTATGGCATCACAATGGACGAATTTGATTATTTGTCCAAGGGGGCCCTCACTGTCGCAGCCATTTATCCTAACCCAACCTAATTCCAAAGATCAGACGACTAAAGAAATTTAACTCCATTTGGGGCTTCCAATTGACGTTAGTTAGGCTGCCGTAAAACAAGGGTAGCGCGCATTTCTACAGTCAAAAAACTGAAGATGAAGTCAAACAGTCAGAAGATTAAGATCTGGTACACAAGAAACACGATAAAAGGGAAAATAAAATCAGAAAACTATCAAAAGACGTCAGTAACTTTTCTTTTTTCAATTATTTATTTTAAATTTTTTATTTTTCTTTTATTTTTTTTCTTCTGAATTTTTCCCCCGAGAGTTATGTTGGAAACCAGCGCTTCTTTTATGTAAATCATTTTTTCTAACATTTTAATTATATCAGATATGTCCACATATGTGCATATGTACAGTGCCGTTGAGAATAATACCATACCATAACAAGCAACTCACTTTATTTCACAGTAAAACATAACTAAAAGGAATTTGGTTATTTTTCTCTTGTCTTACTGACAGTCTCAAAAGAAGCAAAATTCAAAAGGAAATGCAAAATAGGGCGGTAAAAATAATGGCACCAAACACACGTTTTTGTCGAAAAAAGCATTTGCGGGAAAATTATCATTGGGAAGCGCAAGTTTTTGTTATAAAAGGTGATTTTTTATAAGATAAAACAGATAAGACATCTAATTAATATCTATTTTTCAAATATGAGCTGCGGGAAGCACTGCAGGGAGGAAAACAACTATTAAAAAAATGCATGAGGAGAGCAAAACCTTCACCGAAATAAGTCGGTTAATGGGCTGCTCAAACAAAATGATTAGTAATGCCAAGAAATTTGTCCAAAAAGTAGACGAAACCCCATTATGTCGCCATTACTCGTCAAGCGATTAGTTAGACAGAGCAAGAAGAAGCCATTCAAGCCAGCAACGGAGCTTAAAAAGGACCTAAATATTGCTGCATCTGTTGAAGCCATTCGCACTCGACTGAGAGAAAATAATGTTAACGCTTGTAGTGCGAGCAAAGTTCCGCTTGTGACCATTAAACACGCAGCTAAACGCATGAAATTTGCTAAGCAACACTCCAATTGGCCAGTGGAAAAATTGAGAAACATGTTGTGGACAGATAAGAGCAAAATCGTGTTGTATGGAGGGACTCATTCTCGTAGTTACATTAGGAGACTACCAAATGAAGGATATAGGCCGATGGACACAAAAAAAACATGAAACAGTATTATGATATAGGCGTGATTTTCCTATTATCGAGTAGGTCTGATTCATTGGATTAGAACGATCATGGATCAGCACGTCTTCGTCGATATCCTACAAAATGTTATGCTACCACATGCAGAGGATGAAATGCCATTAAAATGGGTCTTCCAGCAGGACAATGACCCTAAGCACTTGAGCAAAAAGGCTAAAGGCGAAACCACGGCTGTCGGTTCTACGTTACCAAAACGACCCGGATTTATATCCGACTAAGGACTGTCACTCCAGCAGCATTCCCCGCATGTACATAAGTATGGGAAATGTTTATGCTGCTACAAGAACAACAACAAGAGCAAAAAGGCTAAAAAATAGTTTGGAAACAACAGTATCCAGATATCAACCCAATTGAGAATTTGTGGACTGGTGTTAAAATGGCAGGATTTCAAGTGTGAATCCAACTAGTAATGTGGCCTTTTGGTTCGTTTTAAAGGAAAGTTGGGAGAGAATTCCGATTACCAGATGCCAGTATTTAGTGGATTCCATGCCAAGGCGCTGTGCCGCCGCAATTGCCAATAAAGGGTACTCAACAAAGTATTAACGCACTAGTTAAATAGCACAGTTATGGATTAAAAGTACTTTTGTTTTACATTTATAGGTAATTTTTTTTGTTTTCGACATTGTGATTGAAATAAAGGGTGGTTAAATTTCAAGAGCCGATACTGAATTTGAATCACACCTAAACGTCAAGTTTTTTCTGCATTTCATTTAACATTTTTCAATTTCAGATTAATTCAATTTGAACTATGGAAAGATACACAATCGAGCAACGTGTTAAAGTTATTCGGGCTTATTATGAAAACGGGCGTTCAAATCAAAATGCATATCGCGCACTTTGTGATTCAGTGATGAGGCACATTTTCACCTCAGTGGATTCGTCAATAAGCAGAATTTCCGCATTTGGGCGAATGATAATCCAAGAGTGATTGCCGAAAAAGCAATGCACCCACAAAGAGTGATTGTTTGGTGCGGTTTATGGGCCAGCGGCATCATTGGGCCGTATTTTTTCCAAAATGAGGCCGGTCAGGCAGTTACTGTGAATAGTGTTCGCTGTCGTGAGACGATAACGAACTTTTTATGGCCCGAATTGGAAGATACGGATGTGGACGTTATGTGGTTTCAACAGGACGGTGCCACTTGTCACACAGCTAACGAAAGAATAGCTCTTTTGCGCGAAAAATTTGATGGCCGAATAATCTCACGTCGCGGCGATGTCAATTGGCCGCCAAGATCATGTGATTTGACACCGTGACTTCTTTCTTTGGAGTTATTTGAAAGAAAAGGTGTACGTCGATAAGCCAGTAACAATTGAATATCTAAAGGATGAGATAATTTTGCACATTAACGACATAGAACCTTAATTATGCCTCAGCGTCATCGAAAATTTGGACCATCGGATGGAGGTGTGCCGCTGAGGCCGCGGCTGCCATTTGGCCGATATTTTGTTCTGTACGTAATTGAGCCATACCAGTTTTATCTAAATAAAGATAAATGACAATTATTTCTTAAGAAAAATGTATTTTATTCAAAATCAACACCGGCCTTTAAAACTTAACCACCCTTTAGTACTATTTTTGTAACCGCCTTATTTTGACGGAAATAATTTATTAAGTGAATATATTTTGAAATATGCAAAAAAAATTAAGTCCCTTCTTATTAAAAATATGTTGATAGATTAATTAACTAAGTAACATTTTTTTATGTTCAAAAAATTGAGTTCTTTTCAAACTTTTTAAAGTTTGAATTTCGCAACAATCTATGGTGCTATTATCTTCACCGCAACTGTATGTGGGTCTGCGCAGCCACTACGTAGATTTGCACGCTAACTTTTTGACAACCCAAAATAACAGTTTCTTTCATATCCAATTTTTTACTAATTTCCTTGTATGTGTGTGTGTGTGTGTGTCTTTCGTTGAATCTGTGGCACTTCTCGCTTTCATTTGCATGCATTTGATTTTTTGTGCAAATTTAACGAACCGTTGCGGTACAGATGAAATTAAAAGTAGTGTATATTTATCTATTTTGTAATTGTAGCTTTTTTCGAATTGTTTTTTTTTTCATCTTATTAATAGCTTTCTACAAATGTATGGTGCATGGCTGCGTTGTTGTTGCTGTTGGCTGTGTATTTTCAATTAAAATCACAGCACTCCGGTAAGCATTACGAAAGAAGGTACCAACTAGCATTTTTTAGTTTTTCATTCATTTGTTTTTGTACTTTTTTTCTTTGACTCAACATAATTAAACCATAATTTTTGTATTCGCATGAGGGTTTTGTTGGCTGCGAGTCGAAGAAATGTCTACACATCACATACGGCATGCATACACACATACAGGTGCATATGTATGTGTACTCGTATTAACAAATAGGTGACTCTAAAGCAAGCTGCTATGCCTGCATATGCCCATCCATCCCATCCATGCCATCCATATGTATTTATGCAAATGCCGCCCTCCACGAATGTACTTAGACTTTTTAATTAGCTTGGCAATCATAACTGCTGCGGGTACAAATGAGTGCGAATACTTTTATTTATGGCAGCGATAATTAATGCCTACATACATATTTTATGCAGATAACTGTATACATTTATGCGGGATAGGTCAAAGAATATTTCTGCTTGACAAACTAAAGTGGCTATTTGTATGATTTGACGACGTCAAATATGAAATTTATTAAAAGAAAGAAAAAGTTTCTAGATTGCTTACATACAAATACATAAAAGCAATTATTCTTCCCACAAATTATGCACCACCGATATTACCTAAATACTTTTATCCTATGAGCAGCAGGTTGATCAAAGCGGTGGCATAAAAACCCGGCCAATGAGAGTCAATCAAAACTTGGAAAACGAGTAACGATAATCAGGTCAAGTGAATACCAAGGATAATGAAGTGCTTACAACTTCAATTTTTGTTATGAACTCACCGTCTCAACGTTAATGGACAAACTCTCCCAATTTCATCATTCAGCGCAAAGTAATGGGGAGTAATGTTGGAATCCAAACTTAGCTGGAAACTTGAAACATTGAAGAACGCGTAAGGAAAGTGGAAATTGCTATGTATGCCTGCAAACGTGTGCTTTGTAGTATGTAGATGAGGTCTTCAACCTAAGGATACCTTATGGCTGTATAAGGCGGTTATATAATATAACCAGTTTCATCAAACTACTCAGTAGAATTATAAGAACAGCCTGTGCAATTACGGTCGGTGCATCTTGATTATATCCTAGGGAGGCTCTTATGCACTGACACATGTCGCTCCGGTAGATCTCGCTCAAGAAGATGGCTGCCATGAGTGCATTTAGATTAAATGAAGCATATCGCTGGAGGAGGGAAAAACTTAGTCTATTATTGCGACAAACTCAGTTCACCTCGGGGAGGATGGATTAGATCATCGCGGCTGTGACTTTCAATAAGAATTTTGCCACTCTCTTTCCATCTCGGGAGGAATGGAGTAAGAGACTTTCACTAAAGAACTTCGACACTACAGACTATACAGAGCTCTAAAATGTATTATGCTGTTGGAGCTGATATATATTCTCCTAGACTTAGAATTGAGAAATCTGTGTGTCTTCCCAGCCGCCCTCAAAACTCCTTTTTAACAACAAACTCTCTAACGACCTGGGCCCGAGGACGGTCAAGGCTAACCTGGCTTGACCAGGTCATAGCCGATCTAAAAAAGACACAAGTTAGGAGCTGCAAGTCTATTGCTAAGAACCGTGCAGATTTAAAATGGATTGTGGACGAAGCTAAAACTCACCCAGAGATGTATTCTCTACCTAATGATGATGATGACGATGATGTGCGTCTTCCCAATACTTGGAGTGTTTTCCAGGCGAAAGTACTGGCAATAGGGAAAGCTTGTAGGCTAGTAATCGCAGATTGCTCTTTTAAGGGCAATATCGCTGCAATCCATGCACTGGATTGAGTTACAACAAGCTTTAAACTGCTGGAAGCAAAGCAGAAATAGCCTTACAACCTTGAGTGCAAACTATAAAGTTACCTTCATCTGAGTCCCGGGACATCGGAACATTGAAGGAAGCGAAAAAAGGAATGAACTAACCCGATCTGCCTTGAATAACATTCTTGCAGAATCCCTATTCACACCACTAGGTGCAATCTCCTGAAAATATCTACGAAACGCGGATTGCAGATGAAGATATCAGATGGTATGCAAATTTAACAGAACCTAAAACCTCCGGCAAACGTCAACGTCGACAAATATGAAACGAAGAGGCCTGCAGACTCACGGCAGTGATAACTGACTTCTGATCCATCAGGGAACAAGCAGCCCAAAATGGGCACCACTCACAACACACACTGTCACAGTTGTAAACAACCAGAGCAAAACGAAACGATTTTCCGCTTGGCAAAGCACTTTTCGAGAGACTCGAACAACTATCTGGCTTGGACGTCTTCAACCTAATTAAGTCTTAAGCCGCACAGACTGAATATAGTCATGATATACATATCCGTTGAACAAGTTGGAGGCGCGAGGTTGTGGCAACAAAATAGTTTGGAAGCGCTAGTTGAATTCTGGATGAATCACCCCTTTAACCAACCAACCAACAAACGGTCAGCTCTTACCAACACGACATTTTTGCGAACCAAACCCGTTTTCTACTCCGTCGTAACAGAGGTCTTATATCATCTCATATGACATGACAGTCTGACGTGACGCATTCAAGTACGCTACTTACGCACGAAACATGTGCTCTTAGACTCTGCTCTGCCTTCAGAACAGTCTCAAAAGATGTGACGCTCATCATAGCTGGCCGATGCCCACTCGACCTGATTGCGCAGGAGATGTATGAAGTGGCGCACAATCAAGCCCAAAGCGATCAGTTGGCACACAGAAAAGCCATAAATCAGTGCTACGTAGACCAGTGGCAGACACAATGGGATAGAGTAAAGAAAGGCAGGTTCTATCATTTTGCTGTTTCATGCACGCCCGAATGGTAGTCACGCACCCGCCGGTTCGGTTACTGTAGCAGAAGTAGACTATTAGCTCACCCAAATCGAAGGTTTTCAAGCGTACCTTTATCGCTATGGGCACGAAGCAACTGCGAGCAGTGCACACCAACAGTTGACGAAGATGTGGGACATGTGTTTTTCGTGTGTATCCGCTTCAGAGGTGCAATGGCTAAACTGAAAAATAATCTCGGTTGCAGCGTCACGCCCGAGAATCTAGTGCCACTGATGTTGACGAGTCAGAACAAACAGAACCAAATACAGCACATGACTACCGAAATAATGCAGCAAATCTGGCACAGCGAGCAGGCAAGGAGAGGACGTAGACGTTATATCAGCTTTGTCCTAGCAACAGTTTCAAATGTTTTCGAAATTGTTGTTAATTTCGTAATAGGTATATAGTTTGTGACATCTTCATCTTATCATCTGTGACTTCTTATTCCCGCTTTTAAAGACTGGAGTTGTGTGAGCTCTTTTCAAATCATTTAGAAATAGTCCAGCTGAGACCGATTTATTAAAAATTAACCTTAGTGGCTTTGTGTGTAAATGAGAAACAATTTTTGAGGAGAACAACTTAAAGGCCTTCAGCATCGGTTATGGATGAGGGTTTCGGAGTTGCTCTGAACAAGGAGTTGAGTCAAAGAACAAAGAAGAATCTGAAAAGCCTGTATAGTTTAGATCAGTTTCGAAATTCGCACTAAAAAATTCCTTAAAAAGATTTACCTTTTCTCCTCCGGAGCTCCCATATGTTTGTCTCGGTAAACGAAACGATTTTTTCAATTTAATCAAAGCCTAGAAGGTTTTGAGGTTCTATTTAATATTGAACTCAATCCACCTATTATGCAAAACTTTATCAAGCCTCATAAATTCAAGCCTCCTACAAACATCATAAAGATCAGAGCCTTTTGAAACTCTGTATTTTTTGTATAACTTATTGCAACAATTTTTCAAACGTTTGAGTTCCCTATTATATCAGAGTAACTTGTGTTTTTGGTAGGAAGTACAGGATGTCTGCTTAACATCGTCTGCAAACAATAAGCAGTTCGACTATGGGATGTGCGATGATAGGTCGTTTATGAAAACTAAGAATAATGGAGAGGCTATGTGAGTTCCTAGAGGAATACCCGATGCGGTAATGAGCTTAATCTCACAGCTCGCGGAGCCTATTCTCACTAATAACTTTCTAACGATTAGAAAACCCCTGAAGAAATTCCGTAATGTGCCGGGCACACCAAATTTATTGAGCTTAAATAGAAGAGTATTTTGGTCGACTTGATCAAAAGGCTTTGAAAATTCGGTATAAACAGCCTGAAGTTGAAATCAAATTAAAAATTAACAAGCACTTCATTCCGAAACAAATAGAACGAGTGTGCAAATAAATTCTTAATTTTCGAGAGCTCCTTTTCCTGTATTCTTTGGCATGTCATGAATGTTATGACAATTAAGAAAAGGGAATATTACTCACCCCAAAAGCGATAAATTATTTTAAAACACAAAAAAACTACAGCTGGCGCAAAATTAATCATCCGTTTTTTGATAACTTCTTTACTGAATGAAAAAAATATATTTGGAGTGATGAAAATCTTTATTTTCGCTGTCTGTTTGCATGCAGCAGCTGTCTAGTTCACAAATGTCAAATTAGATAGCTGTACGACGCCTTTGGCAAAAATTATAAAGCTTCCGATCGGGTGATTAATTTTTCGCCACCCTTGTTTATAATACAATTTGTCTTTAAATCCTGAAAAAAATGTAGCATTCACTAAATTTTCTGTTCCACAACAAAAACCAAATACTTTTTTACACTTCTTAAATAATATTTTTGCTATACTTTAAATCTGAATTACATTTACTTGCAGTTTGAATTCCTTTTACTGTTATTCACCTTTGAATGATTTCAAAATCACTGTACACTGACACACTGCCCGTTATTTGAATGTCCGTTTCACTTCCACGAAACTGTGTCAAGTCACTAAATTCAAAATGAATTCGCTTTTCTAGCAAATAATTTGCAATTAAATATTTTGCGATCGATATCGTAAATTCTCTTCAAAATTTTCAGTTACTAAGTAAATAAATTAGCTGCAGTTCCAAAATGAAAACTCTCTTATATTTGTTTTTTAAATTTATTTTCACTGATCTCACTGCTCTCGCTCGCGGCATCTACTACGGCTAGGATAACTGTGGCGCTTTAAGCCAAGTCCTGGCCAAAACATTTGTATTTATAGTCAGAAAGTCGTGCATGAACAGCGACGACAACGGCAACAAAAACGACAATGGCAACGACAAAAGTGGCGACAGTGACGACAGCGCCAACAGGGACGACAATAATGAGCTGGGAGCAAACAAAGGGCGACCGGGCGGCGACGGTTACAGTCGGCTGGTAAGTGCGAGGCAGAGCAAAGGACATGTGGTGTGGCTGCGTCGAGCCAACGCCAACGCCAGCACCAACAAAACACAACACTTTCGCTCGCAAAATTGATTTCGCTTTCGCCAAAGAATACTATGTGTGTATGTGCGTGTATGGGTGTGTATGTGTGCTGGCAGTCAGTTAGGCAACAGGACCCATAAAATGCCAACACAAGAAGCGACGAATGTGAAAACAAGCAGCGAGGGACGAACTAAGAGTGAAAGAAGAACAAGCAACTGCGTTGAGAAATAACAGCAGCCGAGCAGAAGTCAATACGCAGCAGCAGCAGCAGCAGCAACATTTGTTATTCTGCAGACAATCGACGTGACTGACTGGTGGTGGGGACTGTACGGCTAGAGTAGAGCAGTGTAAACTGCGAATTTGCCAGCGAATGTTGGTCAAAACCGCCATAGGAAAAAGTGGTTACAGTTTCGCAATAAAAAAACAAAACAACCAACAACATCACACAGCAGCTTTTCACAATGAATTACAGCAAATGTTTGCTTTGTTGTTACTTTATAGTTGTCTGTTCGCCTGCCTGTCTGTAATCCACCCGTATGCTGCGCCATTCGGCAGGACATGCGCGCAAGTCCAGCCTGGAACTGGTTAACAACAATAACAATGGTGGATAAATATTAACTTGTCCGTAGTAGTTGTCTTTTATGGTCCAACAATCTGGCTTGTTGATGGCGGGGGTGGTTGTGACTTGATAGCGCTTTGGCTTTGCTTGTGGCCTGTTAACCACAAGCGGATGAGTAACTACTAGCCATTGCAATTAGCTGAAAGTGTAGTTGTTGGGGCTGATAGTTTATTGTAAGAATGTAAATGTTACTGTGTTGGTCTGCTATGGAATATCCTTTTCGCGGACACTTATTGTCGGTCTGAGTAGGGTAATCGCGGGCTCGCGATTTTTTTAGTTTTATCACAAGCTGGCTCGTGGGCGTCTAGAGATATTTTGTGAAATGTAAATTGAAAGCATACAATTTTGTAATTCATACGGAAATTAAAAGGTATTAAGCAACCCACAGCGCTTATCAACGTGGTGACGGTGGCTTCGCTGGAAGGTATGCATTACGAGGTGGGAGTGCAGACCAAAGGAGCTGTTCTGAACTTATTTTCGTTTGAATACTGCATTTTCTAAGCTAGAAACTATAAAAGAAAAGGAGGTTTCTGATGAGATCCTCTATATAATTTTCCTTCTTTCAATACTCCTTTAAAACTCATCAATATTTCCACTTTTACTGGTCTAGAGACTCGGATAGGTATGATATTTGAAGTTAAACAGCTCGCAGAAAGATTTCCAGCCCATTTCTTTTGGCTGAGCTTAACCTTCATAAATCATCTTGAGTATCAATGATATTTAGGCCTTTTTTTGAAAGCATCTAAGAATTAAATGAACGATTTCGATGTTTATGCCAAGATTTCAACTCCTATTCCATCGTCTCGGACTCACGGTTTAGCTTTACTTTCTTGTACGGCGCCCGCTGCAGACTAATGGGTTGGTGTCTTACTACCATTCGTTAATGCCCGGGTTTGAAACTACTGGCATAAAACATCAACTGATAGCAACGTTTTTTCTAATAGCCGTCGTTCCTTGGCAGGAAGCAAGCCCCCGAGTATATTTCTGTCATCGTAAAAAACTCCTCATAAAAAGTCATCTGCCGTTCAAAGGCGGCATAAAACTGTAGGTCCCTCCATTCAGTGGTAGAACATCAAGACGCACGCCACAAATAGAAAGAGGAGCTCGACTAAAGACAAAAAAATGGGTTTAAGTACCAATTACATATAAATATAGCCTTTCTCAACACTGGTATTCACTGGTATTCGCTTTGTGTAGCTGAATATTCTTAAACCCTTAGGCTCAACAAACTCTTACCTTGGGAAATCAAAGAAGGATAGGCACTTTAAGGAGGTTACCACAGATAGTAATATATTACGCCGTCAGCTTGCTTCTTTCCAAAGCACAATAACGCCCATTCAAAATGTGCTTACCAAAAGCCTCCTTCATTTGCAGCCAACTTTTATAAGTAACCAGAAATAAGGGCTTCAATGATATTTGGAGTCTCACAAAACTTTCCCCAGTCTTCAAAATAGGTAGATTTCCCACAACGTTGATATCGTCGGACATAATAACAACTTTTTTTCCGCCCATCACTATTGTGAAGGTGTTGACTAAAATGTTCCTACTTCCCGACAGACTTAAAGTAGGCGTGATCCATCCAAACTGGTGAGCAATCAGAGAATATTACTTTTAATCTCCTGCCCCCCAGTTGTATCCATGATTATTTAGTGCATTCACCCCGAAAAAGTTAGAATATAATAAAAAGTGTTTATGTATTTCGACCTTGAGATCTTTTCTGCCTTATACTCATCACAATAGCTCATCCATCACTCAATTTCCTCAATAAACGTGGGATTGAACTGAATTGGACTGAGCCTGCTTGCTTTTCTTCTGGCCGATGTTTACTTCTTCTTCTCGCTATCGCATCGTAGGTAGGTAGGTAAGATGGCAAGAGTACCCCAGGTACGCTACAAGTAGCACTTACGTGCCGTTTTGATACCATAGAGTGGACCACTACCTGTGAAAGGATTAAGGGAGGAGATAAGACCGTCTACAGCCATCCAGTGCTGTTGATGTAGCGGAGGAGAGAAAAGGGATCTAGGCTGGAGAATTTCGTCAAGTCATCCCCAAAGGGAACGCTGAGGAATCTCAAGCGCCTAGCCGCCAAAGCCGGACATCTGCAGAGAAAGTGTACCACAGTCTCTTTCTCTGTAGGATCCCCACAGCTTCTGCAATGGGGGTTGTACGGAATTCCAAGCTTCTCCGCGTGAGTGCCGATCACCCAGTGGCCAGTGATCACCGCGATGAGTTTGGAAATTGAATGGCGGGGGGTTCCCATCACCTTAAGTGTTCTGTTTATGTCGTATTGAAGCCATAGTGCTTTTGAAATGGCACACGATGAGACAGACCTCCATCTGTCTTGCGCTTTTCTTAGAAAGAAGTTGTGTAGTTTCCCTTTAACGACGGCCAAGGGGATACCGATGTCTGAGAAGAGGGCAGCTGGACTCGGTTCTGCCGCCCCCTTCCTGGCAAGCTCATCGGCAATTTCATTTCCCTCTATATTCCTGTGCCCAGGAACCCAGATGAGGGAGATGTTTCCTGCCCGTTCGAGGCGTTTAAGTTCCTCCTTACAGGAGTTTACGAGAAGAGAGCTGCAATGCGGCGACGACAGTGCCTTGATTGCAGCTTGGCTATCGGAAAAAATTTTTATGTCTCCCTCCCAACAGCGATCCCGAAGCATTTTGCATGCCTGCAGGATCGCGAAGACCTCTGCTTGAAAGACGCTGCTTGTCTCCGGCAGTTTATAGGAGACCGAGATTTTGGCTGATTTGGAGTAGACCCCCGCTCCCACTCCAGACTCCATTTTGGATCCGTCAGTGAAAACAGAGGCCTCTATATCGCATCGTATTCGAGCAGCAAATGTAGTGGTATTTCCAGGAATATGTCGCAAATATGACAATAGTCATTGGGCTGAATGCAGAGCCTATAAACGAGTAGATGGCTGCATAATTTCATAATGACCCGTGTGAGTGACAGTAAGTATTCTAAATTTGCTTTTATGAGGTTTTGAGATGCTTAAATCTTTCTTAATTGTACCCTCCCAGTAAGGACTGTCACAAATAGGTCTCAGCTTACATCACGTAGCATTAGCTCTTCGCTTCTAAGCTCTTCTTTGACGATATGTTGGCCCTTGGGCAAGAAATGTCTTATGCGTTTCGAGACCCCAGCCTCTCTATCCAATGCATCCGCTACTTCTGCTCCCTATGTTGACCCATGGCCAAGAAATATCTTATGCGTTTCGAGACCCCAGCCTCTCCATCCAGTGCTCCCACTACATACTTTGTTCCCAGGTACCCTCCTAAGCATCGGGACAGATATAAACCGAAGGCAATTGCGCACTCCTAATAATGATAATCTCGCTATGCAATCCAGGACTATTAAGGACTTAACCTCATAGGATCGCAAAGTCTTGTGTGCAGCCTACTGTCGCTTAGAGTCCGCTGAGTCCCTGGGTGTTTTCCTAAAATGATCTCTGCACATTGGCCACCTATCAATATACTTGCGCTTTGAAGATACAAAGAAAACTCCACATCGGCACAGACAGCTTTCTGTGTGAGGGCCATATATTCCAGCGCCCATGCCTTCGCGTGTTTTTGAGCTATCTGTAGTTGCCTTTCACAACCTGGCGTACTCCAGTTAGCTTTATTATCCAGCTCAATCTTGAAGCTCTTTCCAAATTGTATGCACTTAGCGATCTCAACTCTGGGGAGTTGGGCAAGTGGAAGCTCCATGATCAATAATTGCACATTCTTTAATGAGATCACTTTTTCTTTGCCAAAACTTTCCCTAGTCATATTGAACCGGATATTTTGGGTTAATAGTAAATAACTAAAGAAACAGCACCACGTTCAACGAAAACCTTACATCCGATCTCCTTTTAGTGTTGCCTTACCCCAAAAGATAAAGTAGAAGGATTTTTTTACGAATTGTGCTAAATTTCTTCAAGCAAAAACAAACGAAATTCTTGAAGCCTTAAGTTGGTTAGATATAATATAAACAGAATATCATCAAAAGATATCTGCTTTCTATCAGACAGCCAAGCTGCGCTACGGACTGTGAATGCATTCCAAATAACATCAAGAAGTGTCTTTCATTGTCGCCAATCTCTAAATGAGATGTCTCCACAGTATCACATTATCTTATGCAGGCCACAGAGATATACCAAGGAACTGTAGGGCTAACCAACTCGCCATAGAAGGTACCTGTATGCCAAACAGAAATACTCTTATAGGGTACCTCTCGCAACTTGTAAACTTCTTGTAATGGACTCACTAATCAATTCTGTAAATCAAAGATGGTTTAGTGACAATACCTGTGAAATTGCTAAGCAAACATGACCAAGGCTAAAGTTACATCTATCCAAGAAAATTATGAAATTGAGTAGACTTCAAATTATGACCTTCGTAGTGCAGCCCTCACAGGAAATTGTCTCTTAGGAAATCACGCAAGGAGATGAGGCGTTTACATGCATGATTTCTATCATAGCTGTTGGAATGAGGAGGAGTTGGAAACAATTCAACATCTTTATTGAACCTGCCTGGCTCTAGCTAGAAGCACGAAGCGATATTTAAGATCCTACTTCTTAATGAATATGGACGTTCTATACATTTTAGGTATCAACAACCTTTTACGCTTTGTCCAAAGCTCAGGATGATTCCATCTGGGAGGGAAAATGTAGCCCAGCAACTGCGGCTCACAACGGACCCATTTCGTGGACTAATGACTACCCAGCTAAAATTACCCTAAGGGAAGATATGGTGAAGATATTCTAAATATCGTATTTATAATCCGACTTATCAAAGAATTTACATACAAATAAAATGTTCCATACGGACTTTCGATTTCGTTGACACTTGGACAATAAGAGTATTAATGATTTGAGAAGGTAAGGGTGATTTTTTTAAGGCGATATAAATGAGCTTCAAACTGTCTATAATAAAGCGTATAAGTTTATAAAACGGTGGGCGAGAAATTTGTTTCACTAGTTCAGATATTTTTTGCAGGGCATCGTAGCTGGTTGATATGTAAATGTTTATATTTGATATGGTTTCATTTTAATTCTCCCATGATTCAACGCTGACTCCACTGTTTCCACATGTCATAGCCCATATTTTTTTAGTATTTAGCTCAAATAATATTATTGGCACAGCTTCCTCCCACTACTTGTGGCCACATTCAGCTCTGGTCTGGTCAGATATTTATTAGTTTCCCGCCTTCATGTTGCCTGACTTTCAACATGTTTTTATTATTGACAACAATGTTGTTGTGTTTGTATGTATGCGAGTGTAAGCCACAGGCAGTTAACTGTAGTTATTAGTTATTTGTACAAGTATTTATGCATGTCATGTCGTTCCTGGTGCAGGATCTGTTGCTGGTTTCCTTGTGCGCTTATATGTTTTGTTTTTGTTTTTGCTTTTTGTTGTTGTTTTGTTTATACAACCATCACAAGTACAACTTTTATTACGCTGGTATGCTTCCTTGTATAATAGCCACTTTATCTTTGTTGTTGTTGTGCATTATTCATATATACGGAGCTATCGCAACAAATATTATGCCAAAGTGTCGCTAGTGGTTGCAATAAGTGCTTTTATCCAGATTAATAGGGCACAAATGGTAGAGAGCCACACACCGGAGCCCCAAGCGTGGATTTGGCAGGGGTAAGGTGGTATGTGAGTGGGTTTCGGTGGTCCAAAAAACATAAGTTCGTAGATGTTCTTTGAATCTGGAACTTTCAAAAAATTGGAAACAAGATTTGAACGACTAAAGAACGCAGCAAATGTGTTGATTGGCACTTGTAATTTTGACTTCAGACCTAGGCTATCTAGCGACGACCGCAATACTCGAAAAAAGGACATACCCTATTCCCTTGTCGATTTAATTGGGGACAAATCACGCCTGCTATTAGGTGTTACTGTGATCTCAGTAAGCAAATGTGTAGCAAAGACCTATTTCGCGCGACAAAACTAACAATCTACAGGACGCTCATCTTACCCGTGCTACTCTATGGCGCTGAAGCCTGAGTTATATCGCAGACTGATGCAGCCGCTCTTGGCGTATTCGAGAGAAAGATGCTTCGGAAAATCTGCAATCCTCTTCGTGTTGGCGACAACTACTACCGCCGAATGAACCACACGCTATATGAACTCGACGGTGATGTGGACATAGTGAAGCGCATTAATATTCAGCGCTTCCGATGACTGGGCCATGTGGAGCGTATATGTATGTAGATGCAGAAGCTCGGTGGTGATCGGATTGCAATACTTCTTGTAGTCGGTCGTAATCCGGTAGATCAAGCCATATAAGTAAGTAAGTATTTGGTACAAAACAAAATTGTCTAGGCCGATGTCTAAATTTGGTATCCCCACAAAATTAGTACGGCTATGCCAACAGCTATGACATCGAACTATTGCACAAGCACCATCAGAACTTGAAACAATTGCTCCGAGACGTGGCATAAAAAGGGACTTTCAAACTGACGCTACTTTCTTTAATCTGATGCTGGAATGAACTAAATCGGACAGCCATTAAAACTATTTCGAATCGCCAGTTATGCCGACTAAGTAGGCAATTGAGTAGTAAAGCCGTCTCTCAACGAACTAAAGTTTATAGTCAGACTTTATAAGTTCATCATTTTCGTCCTATTGAATGGTGTGAAGAACACTTGATGCGAAGGTCCTCAAAGAGTTTAAGAGAAAGATTTTGCGGAGAATTTATTAACCTTTGCGTGTATATCAAAGGCGACGGAACTATGAACTGCTATCTGTAAGCAGAGAAAGACATAGTATTAAAAACAGCGATTTAAGATTCAGCGACTCCGCTGGTTAGGTCATATCGAACGAATGAACACAAATGCCTCGACTCTAAAAGCATTGAATAGAATGCTTGAAGGTAGCATCAAAGGAAATGCCGAGTGGAGACTGACTTGGCGACAGTTGGCATTTCTAATTGGCGTCAGTTAGCACGTGAAAGAAATAACTGGCGGGCTTTATTGGCCTCGGCCCAAATCGCTTAAGCGGTTGTAGCAACGGTAAAGAAGACGAAGAAGTTGTACAGAAGTTTCAAGAAAACGAGCCAAGGTAGATTAGTTTAGACACGCATAGTAACAACTATGGCCTATTCAAGAAATGATTGCCCCATACCACCCTAACTATCTTTGAAACTTCCCAATCTTTCAAACAGTCTTTCCAGCAAAACTGTGCTTGAACTATCCAGGTCTGCGAACAAGAAAAACTTATCGATCAAGAGGATAATCACCAGCTCCTCCAACCTTAGAAGAGTGGATATGAATTGCAACTAAACATTGTTAGAAGCTCCATCCGCACACAGAAACGCTGTATAGCAAATTCCTTTCAATTTGACATACTATACAACGCAGATTCAATCCATCTACCAGCATGCTGGGAGCTTCTGAAACTTTTGAAAGTACGACGGCGTGTGATCCATGATGAAAAGAATTCAGAAAGTCCGGCCAAAATCAGACCGTTAAACGGTTCTCAGCGAATTTGAAAGCAACTGCTTATGACCTAACGTAACCGGGGTCATGAAAACGGTTAGCTTACGAAAAAACCGAGAAAAACACAGTTTTCGCTCATGATACTTCGTTGCAATCTGAACAAAGACTGATTGAACGAGTGTGTGAAATAGTGACGTAGCAGCCGAAGTTACTCTCTCAATTTCGGTTTTCACCATAGCTGTAGGCCAAGCCTGGTAGTCTATCATCCTTGGTGGGATCCGTATAAGTATACCTATAAGTCTCTTAAGAAACTTAAGAATAAACTACGAGTGTTCTATGCTTTCTATGCAACTTCTTTGGCCCAGAGCCCGTTTTGCCACTCCCTTCTGCGGCCATCAAAGCCACGAGCTTGGCAGGCTGAGAGAGGCTGCAAATGGACTAAACTGATGTTACCTGCCATGTCCGATCGACTTTCGCAAACCCTCCTGTCATTACGCAGAAGGGAGTGCAGACAGCTGGTTGAACTGATGACGGGCCACTTTTTGTGGGCGAAGCACATGGAAGGGTGGGCATCTCAGACAGTGCACTCTGCACAGCTTGTGAAAAGGAGGATGAGACGGCGGACCACTTCCTGAGCGTCCGCCCCGCCTTCACTCGAATCAGATTTGAGGTCTTTGGCACTGATGTGTTAAGAAGCGACCACCGTGGTTCCTTGGCACTACAAAATCTACGCAGATTTCTTCGGAGATCGGTAGATTTAAAGAAAATTAAAAGGGAATGCAAGTGTAATAGCTTCTGCTCAAATATGAACGAGACGGTATCAATAAAACGGTTCGCGGATGACATATGGCAAAAATAAATTTTTTGTTTTTTGGTAGGACTGTTATAAGCTTACATGGCAAATTTCAGCGTGATATGTCACATAGTTTGTTTTCTGTGCTACTGTAAACAAGTCAAGCTCGAGTGTGTTCTTCGAATTCTCTTTTATGACTTCAATTGTCTCAAAATGTTTTCCACGGAGCGGCAACTTGAGCTTGGGAAACAGGAAAAAGACACATGGAGCCATATCAGGCGAATACGGTGCTTGCGGAACGATATTAACATTATTTTTGTTCAAATAATTGCGAACAAGACGTGATGTGTGAGCTGGTGCATTATCGTGATGCAAGAACCATGACTTGTTGTCCCACAATTCCTTCCTTTTAAGACGAATGTTCTCGCGCAAACGCTTTTAAACGTCTAAATAATATTCAGCGTTAACCGATTTTGCAATTTGTGCGATTTTCAAGCACAATTTCCTTTACTTTTCCGATGTTTTCGTCGTTTACTGATGTTGCTGGACGACGTTCATGAGGCAAGTTTTCAACCGATGTACGGCCCTCTTTGAACGATTTGTACCACTGGAAAACACGTGCACGCGATAGAGCAGAGTCCCCATAGGCTGTCTGCAACATTTTTAAGGCGTCTGAAGCCGAAATTTTGTTGGAATAACAAAATTTCAAACAAATTCTTTGTTCAACTTGAGTTTCCATCCTTAAATTCGAAGAACACACTCGAGCTTGACTTGTTTACAGTAGCACAGAAAACAAACTATGTAAGATATCACGCTGAAATTTGCCATGTAAGCTTATAACAATCCTACCAAAAAACGAAAAATTTATTTTTGCCATATGTCAATCGCGGACCGTTTTATTGATACCGTCTCGTTCATATTTGAGCAGAAGGTACAATGGACTCAATTAATGTCTGAGTGCTGCACTTGCTAGTTGTCCCAACACAAAAAACAAAAAAAAAAAACAAAAAAGCTTATACTCGTATGTGTTACCTTAAGCTCTGTGCCCATCTCATATGGCTAATGCGCTCTCGGTGTATTTCACAGAATCGCTGTGTGTGATTGGTGATTGTGAGGATAGCAATTTTTTCGAGTGTTCTTTGCATATTTTCTTCTTCTTCTTGCATTCTTGTTCGTATTTTTTATACCAGTAAAGATGTTACATAAAAATTACTCCCAAAAATCCGCTCAGATAGGTTCCACCTTGTACTCCATCATTCTTGGTTCTAATCTAAGCCAATCACTACACCGCAATTAATGAAAAAATTTTTATGTAGCTTCTCCTTGGCCTAGAATTTGTCATAGTTTCAGTAGATCTATTCTGAGTATGAGAATCTTGTCAATTAGTCAGAATTCGTTTATATCTTCACTAGAAATTTCGCTTTCTTTGATTACTCAAAAAAAGGCTTTGTGTCTACTCATTCAGTAATCAATTTAATATTAAAAACTTTCGAATTTATCGAAAAACGTTCAACTATTCTTCCCAAACTCATCATCATAATATTAGATAACTCTAAATATTTACACAAGTAACTGTGTTCTTCTTTTAAACTTTCCCACGAGCAATCCCTCACACCCATCTAATGATCCTTCGAATATGCTTTAGATACTTAATATGGTGCGAGGTATTTCTGCTAAGTGGGATTTAAGTTTTTGCAATACCCCCACACTGCCACGACAAAGCAGAATGATTCACTTAAAAGAATTAAAACGGCGGATTTGTGCTCCTCTGAGGACAAGTGGACTCCTGCCACATCTTACACACTCTGAACTTTTGAACATGAATCACAAACATTTTCTGGCCACAAAAACACGACATCCATATAATATATGGTATGTACCAACAACAAAAAAACACAAACTATGAGAAACTATTGTAGCATATAAAACGAGAGGAGGAAAAGAGAGAGGCAGGAAGTATTTGGAATGGGCGGTAAAGAACGAGGAACTTTTTTTTAGTTTTTTTTTTAATAGTAGTATATGCATAAACACTGTAATTCGGCGGTTGTGTGTTTGTATTTGTGTTCTAGTATTTGTGAATTTGTGTATGTGTAGGTGGTAACCTCTATATGAGTGTCGACTAGGCGGCAGCCTTGTTATATGATAATGAAATAATGATGACGACATCACCGAACTGAAATGAAAGCAATGTCCTCTCATGAGGTGAGAGTGCATAAGTTCAGATGTGTACGTGGGTGTGTGTGTGGGTGTGTGTGCGTGGGCGAGTTGGTGTGAAAATGCGCTTACATGGGAATATCTCAAGCAAGGTGTGTGTGCGCTCACAGTCTGTGACATAAATCTTAGCGAGTTGTGTGATATGCAAAAAACAAAAATATAAATAAATATGAAAACAAGTTGCAAAGATATGGAAAAACGATATTTTTTTTATTATTATTTTTTATTTATTTTTTTTTCTGTTGAGTCCGCTGCCATGCTGCCTAGTTTATAGAACATTTTGCATATGTACAAATATGGCTTTTTATTCAATAATCCACAAAGTTGCTGCTGCTGCTGCCTGTAGCAGTTCCTGCGTGTATGCACAAGTACACTGGTGGTCACTTAAATAAGTCGCTTCACCTTTTCACAATTTTGAGCAATTTTATAATGCTAAATTTTTTTCGTTTATTTGTTATAAAAACATAGTTCCTTATACAAGGTGGCGCAAAATCACCCTATCGGAATTTTTTTCAGTCACATTTTATGAAAATATAATTAATTATGTAAGGTGGCGCAAAATTAATCACCCTATTTGATAGTTGTGTACCTTTTTTGTATTATATTTTATAAAAATATGGTTCTTCAAGCATGGTGGCGCAAAATTTATCCACCTAGCCGATTTTTTCTCGTGATTTGGCGCACAATCAGTCACGCTATAGAATTGCTCCGTTTATTTTTCATACAAATCTAGTTCATTATACACGGTGGCACGCATATAATCACCCTTCGCATTTTTTTGGTTTTTTTTTATAAAAATTTAATTAACTATGCAAGGTGGCGCAAACTTAATTACTCTATCTGGTTTTTCGTTTATATTTTATAAAAATTTAAGCCTTTATACAAGGTGGCGCAAAATTAGTCACGCTATAGAATTTTTTTGGTTTTTTTTTATAAAAATGTAATTCATTGTAAAAGGTGGTGCAAAATTAATCACTCTATCTGATTTTTATAAAAATTTAGTTCTTTATACAGATGGCGCAAAACTAATCACCCTATCAAAATTTTTCGTATGCTTTTTATAAAAATATAGCTCATTATACAAGGAGGCGGAAATTTAATCACCACATCGGATTTTTTCGTTTTCTTTTTATAAAAATTTAATTCATTAAACAAGATGGTGCAAAATTAGTCACCCTATCAGATTTCTTTCGTTTATTTTTTCTCAACATATACAAACAAAAAAGCAATGGCGGGCGTAAAGGTCAAAATACAGTTTTTCATCAATTAAAATCATTTTCTGTTTCTGTTTGTAGTTAAAAGAAAATTTTTGAAAACCAAAACAGGATGCTTAATGCGCCCACTTATAATAAACACCTTATAAATCGAAATTCCAATTTTTTTACAAAATTCACAAAAATTTAACAAACTAAGAAAGATTAGCATGAAATATTTCAGCTTTTTAATAAGAATTTTTAGAAAACTTCGGGGCTCGCAATTTTACGAGTATAGCTCACGGAGGATGGTTCCATGTGTAGAAGTCCACGCAAGTGGGGAAAGTTACTGATCGCCATTCACTTGGGAATGGCCAGGACGATTCTTCTGCATATGGTTCAAGCAGCTCACAACGGCCGGGATTAGCCCACGTATCCTCTGGGTAGCTTCCGAACATCCGTTCGGGAGTGAGCTAACGTGAGAAGGCGAAACATTCCAGGATAGCTGGTTGTGCGTTGGGTTTGGGACCCGCCACTTAAAAATCGCCCCCAATGAAAAGTTTAAAAAAGCCTCGGATGAGACCTCCCTATACTGATGACGACCCCTGTAAACGAACTAAGGACTATGATTTAAGGGCATGCAGCTGGAATATCCGGTCCCTTAATGGGGAAGGTGCCTCTGCCCGGCTGGTTGATGTCCTCGTGAGAGTAAAGGCTGACATCACTGCCATCCAAGAGATACGATGGACGGGGCAAGGAAATAAAACCATAGGACCTTGCGACGTCTACTACAGCTGCCATGTAAAGGAGCGCAAATTCGGTGTCGGATTTGTTGTGGGAGAGAGACTTCGTCGCCAAGTACTGTCGTTCACTCCGGTGGACGAGCGTCTCGCAAGGACGATGCGACCAAAGATTCCTCTATGAGCGCCTGGAACGTTCCTATGAGCGCTGCCCCCGCCACGACATAAAAATCGTGCTTGGCGACTTTAACGCCAGGGTGGGCAAGGAGGGAATTTTTGGTCCCACAGTCGGAAAATTCAGCCTGCACAACGAAACATCCGGTAACGGATAGAGGCTGATCGACTTTGCCGGGGCCCGAAACATGGTAGTTTGCAGCACCAGATTCCAGCATAAGAAGATTCACCAAGCCACCTGGCTGTCTCCTGATCGACAAACACGAAACCAGATCGATCATGTTGTGATAGATGGAAGACACGCTTCTATTGTATTAGATGTACGTACGATCCGAGGACCCAACATTGACTCGGATCACTACCTTGTTGCAGCCAAACTGCGCACACGCCTCTGTGCAGCAAAAAACGTGCATCTACCTACGCAAAGAATGTTCGACATCGAAAAGCTGCAATCACAACAGACAGCCAGAAGATTCGCCACTCGACTCTCACTCCTGCTCTCCGAAAACACTGCCCAACAAATCGGCATGCGCGAGCAATGGAGCCACATTTCTCGTTCCCTACGTACCGCCGCCGAAGAAGAAATCGGATTCCGGCGAGCCCGAAAAAACAATTGGTACGACGAGGAATGTCATGCTGCCGCAGAAGGAAAGGATGCCGCCTATAGAGCCACGCTGCGATCGGGCGCAACGCGAGCCATGTGGGATCACTACAGAGAGCTGAAAAAGGAAGAGAGACGTCTTATCCGAAAGAAGAAACGAGAGGGTGAAATACGTGAGTGCGAAGAGCTTGAGATGCTGGCCAACAGGAACAACGCCCGAAAATTCTACCAGAAAGTTCGGCGGCTTACAGAAGGTTCTAAGACCGGGGCGTTTTCCTGTAAGAACAAAGACGACGAACTGGTGACTGACGTACAGAGCGATCTTAAATTATGGAGGGAACACTTCTCGAACCTATTAAACAGTGACAGCTGCGCATGTCACCGAGAAAGTGAAGATCCCGATACCCCAAACGTTGACGACGGAATTGTCGTTCCGCTACCCGATCATGACGAGGTGAGAATAGCGATAACGCGGCTAAAGAACAACAAAGCCGCAGGCGCCGACGGACTGCCGGCTGAGCTATTCAAACATGGCGGCGAGGAGCTGGTAAGGTGCATGCATCAGCTAATATGCAAAATATGGTCGGATGAAAGCATGTCTGCCGATTGGAATTTAAGTGTGCTCTGCCCAATCCATAAGAAGGGCGATCCTGCAATTTGTGCCAATTACCGCGGGATTAGTCTTCTAAATATCGCCTATAAGGTTCTAGCGAGCGTATTGTGTGAAAGACTGAAGCCCACCGTCAACCAACTGATGGGACCTTATCAGCGTGGCTTCAGACCTGGAAAGTCTACCATCGACCAAGTATTCTCAATACGCCAAATCTTGGAAAAGACCCATGAAAGGAGAATCGACAAACATCGACGGAAAGGAGTTATCTGTATGTCGCGATGTCTGAATTTGGTATCCCCGCAAAACTAATACGGCTATTTAAGATGACGTTGCTCAACACCAGCAGCGCCGTCAGAATTGGGAAGGACCTCTCCGAGCCGTTTGATACCAAACGAGGTTTCAGACAGGGTGACTCGCTGTCGTGTGACTTCTTTAACCTGATTTTGGAGAGCATCGTACGAGCCGCAGAACTTAATCGCTCAGGCACAATTTTTTACAAGAGCGTACCATTGCTGGCGTATGCCGATGATATTGACATCATCGGCCTTAACAACCGCGCTGTTAGTTCTGCCTTCTCCAAACTGGATAAAGAGGCAAAGCGAATGGGTCTGGTGGTGAACGAGGACAAAACGAAGTACCTCCTGTCTTCAAACAAACAGTCGGTGCACTCGCGTATCGGCATCCACGTCACTGTAGACAGTTATAATTTCGAGGTTGTAAAAGACTTCGTTTATTTAGGAACCAGCATTAACACCGATAACAATGTCAGCCTTGAAATCCAACGTAGAATCTCTCTTGCCAACAAGTGCTACTTTGAACTAAGTAGGCAATTGAGTAGTAAAGTCCTCTCTCGACGAACAAAACTAACACTCTACAAGACTCTCATCATGCCCGTCCTAACGTATGGCGCAGAAGCTTGGGCGATAACAACATCGGATGAAGCGACGCTTGGAGTGTTCGAGAGAAAGATTCTGCGTAAGATTTTTGGACCTTAGCACGTTGGCAACAGCGAATATCGCAGACGATGGAACGATGAGCTGTATGAGCTTTACGACGACATAGACATAGCGCAGCTGGTGGTAGCAGAGCAAGAGAGCGGTCTCCTCTGCGTTGGAAACATCAGGTGGAGAAGGACTTGGTTTCACTTGGTGTGTCCAACTGGCGCCGGTTAGCACGAGAAAGAAACGACTGGCGCGCTTTGTTAAACTCGGCCAAAATCGCGTAAGCGGTTATAGCGCCAATTAAGAAGAAGAAGCTCATTAAGTTTAAGTGCAAAATGTGTAATTTTAAAGTCGCTCAAAAATAGCGTTGACTTTTGAAAAAACATTTTGTACATCTTCAGAAGTATTTTATGTGAAAGAAAACACTGAACTCCATACCAAAAAAAAATTACAAAAATCAATGTGATTTTCGACTTATTTTAAATCTTTACTTTTTCCTACTAAAATTGCATGGACTATAAAACTGCATACCCAAAAGCTTTTTTAGAAATTCTTGTTAAAAAATCGAAAATTTTGGAACTTTGATTTATAAAGTTATTGTTATATAATAAAACTTCGTTTTTGTAAAATAAATAAATGTATATAAATTAGGAAAAAAATCGATCATGAAAAATATAGCGAAAATTATAAAGAGATGAAGAGTCTCAATTATTTGGCCACAAGTGTACATGAATATACATCCTCAACCACACTCTTTCTCATGCTAATTCTAGGGACCTTTTATATCCTTTGTATACATCTTTTGATTATATCTTTCCTCTTGTTCTTGCGCTCGCTACTTTTGTAATCGATGGCTTTTAACTTATTGGGCAAAATTGGCAAATATGATGGAAATGACGAAATGATGCGCCATCAATGTTATTGTGTAATGCGTACTTATACTGATATATGCGTACTAAAGTGAGTGCTCAGATATGGGTGAGTAGTTTTGTACATGTGTTATACGCAAAATACAGTACTCAACATATAAATAAAAGCAGTTATAAGCTTTTAACAACTTTTTAACAGCATTTTTGATGGTATCTGATAGCTAAAATATTTAACGCCCCCTGGAGTAAAATTGGGCATGCGGAAAGAAGAAAGAATTATGTATGTATAATAATAAAACCGCAAGTAACTATGTAATGCCTTCAAGCTTTCTAAGAGAAATAAACAGCAAGTAGGTCTCTGAAGAAAAATTTGACTTGAATTTGAAGTACATGGCCGTGGCCGGTAGAGCTAAGATGCTGACAATACGAAGATATTTTTCTGATGAAAATTCCCAAAAGAAAATTTACAGAAAATTTCAAAGTGTGAGCACGAACACTTTAAGGCCCCCACTTAAAGACTCATAACAAACAAAAACTGAATGTTTTCGAGCTATAAAGCTGCACAGTTAGAAAATTTGAAAATTGTATAAAAAAGTTTTTGGGATTTTTTTAAATTTTATACAAAATTTCAAACTTTGAATTATTTGATTTTTCTTTACGCGGCATTTTTTTTAATTCTGATTAGAAAGTTTTAGAATTATAAACAAATTTGTGGAATTTTTTTAAATGTTATACAAAATTTGGAAATTTAAGCTATTTGTTTTTTCTTATAAAGGGTGGTTAAATTTCCTAAATCACCTAAACGCCAACTTTTTTTCTGCATTTCATTTGACATTTTTCAATTTCAGATTAACTCAATTTGAACCATGGAAAAATACACAATCGAGCAACGCGTTAAAGTTATTCAGGCTTATTATGAAAACGGGCGTTCAAATCAAAATGCATATCGCGCACTTCGTGAAGAAAATCATCTTCAGTGATGAGGCACATTTTCACCTCAGTGGATTCGTCAATAAGCAGATTTGCCACATTTGGGCGAATGATAATCCAAGAGTGATTGCCGAAAAAGCAATGCACCCACAAAGAGTGACGGTTTGGTGCGGTTTATGGGCCGGCGGCATTATTGGGCCGTATTTTTTACAAAATGAGACCGGTCAGGCAGCTACTGTGAATAGTGTTCGCTATCGTGAGATGATAACGAACTTTTTATGGCCTGAATTGGAAGATATGGATGTGGACGATATGTGGTTTCAACAGGACGGTGCCACTTGTCACACAGCTAACGAAACAATGGCTCTTTTGCGCCAAAAATTTGATGGCCGAATAATCTCACGTCGCGGCGATGTCAATTGGCCACCAAGATCATGTGATTTCACATCGTTGGACTTCTTTCTTTGAGGTTATTTGAAAGAAAAGGTGTACGTCGATAAGCCAGGAATGATTCAAGAGCTAAAGGATGAGATAATTCGGCCCATTAACGGCATAGAACCTCAATTATGCCTCAGCGTCATCGAAAATTTGGACCATCATAAAATGATAATAAGTTCCTAAAAAAATTGTATTTTATTCAAAATCAACACCGGCCTTTGAAACTTAACCAACAACAGTAAGTACAAAATATACGTATCTTTTGAATTTGTCACGTGGATTATCCTTTTTTCAATTTAATAGGCGGAAACTTTGGGCACAACTTCACAGAAACTTCGACGCAGAATATTAGAAAAATAAGTTAAAAAAAAATGTTGTTTCCTTTGTCAAATAGCAGTAGTAAGAAGATGTGAATATTCACACTTTTTGTGGTTTTGTTTTTCTTCTTACAGAGCATCTTCAGCGATGAATGTCGTTTGGTAGCGGTTACAAAACCAGAAAATTTTGAAATTGAAATTTTTGTAGAGCTAGAGAACGATATTCTAAAGATTGTGTGCTTCCAAGGGTCAAACACCACCCCAATCTTATGGTTTGGGGCTGTATAACCTCAGAGGGATCAGGTCCGCTACATTTTTAATGAGGGAACAATGCGCTCTGTCCAGTACGTGGACGTGCTGGACAACGTTTTGCTGCCATATTGAGCAACCCTGAAGTGGCCGAGCGACGAATACACCTTTATGCAAGATGGAGTTCCATGTCACACATCCAGGATGAGCATGAATTGTCTGAATTCAATGGAAATATGTAATGGTTTTGCCATGGCCTGGCAATTCACCGGACCTTAACCCCATCGAAAATTGTTGGGCATACCTCGGTACACCAGCGGAATAATACCAGCTTAAGGAAAACATCGAAGATGTGTGGTATAATGGCCAAAATCTTAAGATGAAGATAACACAGTGCGTAGCCAGTATGCCTCAACGAATTGCGGCCGCCTTAACAGCAAGGGGAGGAGCCACGAAATATTCGTTTAAAAAAAATATTTTTAATGCAAAAATGTCAAGAAGCTTTTAATAAAAACAAATATGTAAACTTTTTTAAATGCTTCAAACCCGTTTGCTTTTTATTCGCTCTCAAATCCACAAATATATCATTTTTATCATCGGTCATAATTCAATGGCCAGGTACTGTACTCTTAGTTTTTCGCAAAAAATTATTGAAAAACTCGTTGGCTGGAGGAGCTGCTCCCCTTAAGGACTCAAGCGAAAACTGAGAAATCCTCGAATCTTCCCAACTATTGTAATAAAGATAAAATTAGCTTGTATTTGGATTTTCAAACCACAGATTGTTTCAAAGTGTTCGAATTTTTATTTGCCCTAATGTAAAATTACAAAATGCAGTAAAATGCATATAAACGAATTCTTCATATATTTACCCTTCATCTCTTCTATGGTAGCTTGGAACAATTTAGTTTTAATTACTAAAAACATTTTTATTGAAAAATTCATTCTAATTATGTACATACATACATAAAATTTTGTTTGACAGTTGCAATTTTAAAGAATATGAAATTTTTACAGAATATTAAAAAATTATGTGAACTATGTTTTTCTATTAGCGTTTAGTGTTTTATATAATACAATATTTATTCTCTGCGCTTACGAAACACTAACTTTTCATCTCACGAACAATTTTCGTTAGCCATTCGATGATTTAATTAAAGGCGTCTCTCTCTCTCTCTATAGAATGGGCAATTTCTTCAGCTCATTAGGCTCCGTTTTACCCTATGCATCTGTCTGCGTGTACTGTAATTATATATATAATTACATAGCTATAAAAATAAATATGAACCATGAGGTACCTCTTCCTAAGCTGTTTTTGCAATTCGCTCGCTCTCACTTCCTTCACCTCGAAGTCAAAGTTTTGCGTATCTTTGGTGATTAAATTTGACCTCGACACTCGATAGAAGCCGCTACTCGTATTGATGACTCTTTATTGCTATTGTTATGTATTCGATGGGAATACTTGAATGGCGAAATGTGCCGAATTTTTCGTCCCAAATGCGCGCACACACATACACACACAAACACGCGGTCTAACAAAGGCACTTTCAGAAGACTTTGTTCTACAGATTTGAATGCGTATGCGCGTGTGTGTGTCACCTCGAGTAAAGTCTTTACTACGTATGTAAGCATTTTTTCCAATTTATTCATGGTTTACTTACAAAATATTTACTTCATAATAATAAGCTATGAATCGTTATTGTCACATGTGAGGACCTGCAAGAAATTAAAAAAAAAAAAACAAATTTTCGCACAGATTTATGTAAGAAGGTTTTCGGAGTGCACTTGTTTTTGAATACTCACCAAAAAAATTATCACAATTTTATTTCTTTAATCACTTCAGAACTCATTTACACCCCAGAAATTATATACCTATGAAATGAGACTTTGACCTATTAGTCCACAGATGTCGCTAGGAGTATTTTTAAACCTTCCCAGAAGTCTTGTTTTTTTCGTCTGTAATCTGTCAACAATATTCAGTTCATTGTTTGTTACGATTCATACAACAATGCATTTTTGTCGCTCTTAAAAATGTCGAATTTCGTGCCTGCAAACTACGATTTGGGGGCATCGTTGATTTTCTGTTATCAATTGAAGAAAAACGCTTCTGAAGCTCATCAAAGGCTTATAGAAGCTTATGGTGGACATGCTCTAAGTAGAGCACAGTGCTTCAGGTGGTTTGAAAAATTCCGAAGTGGTGATTTTAGCGTGGACAACGAGAACCGTGGTCGGATACCGAAAAAGTTTGAGGACGCCGAATTGCAAGCATTGTTGGATGAAGATGATGGTCAAACGCAAGAAATGATGGCAGAGCAGTTGGGAGTTACCCAAAAAACCATTTCCAAACGTTTGAAAGACATGGGCATGATTTTAAAGGTCGGAAGATGGGTGCCGCATGAACTGAGTTGATGACTATGCACCGTCACATCGAACAAGAGCGACCCGGGAATTGGTGGAGCCGTACGATTGGGAACCGCTGGTGCATGCGGCTTACTCACCAGACTTGGCACCTTCCGATTATCATTTGTTTGCATCGATGGGCCACGCACTTTCCGAGCAGCGCTTCAATTCTCACGAATAAGCCAAAAATTGGCTCGATGATTGGTTTGCGGCCAAAGACGGCCAATTTTTCCGGCGCGGCATCCACAAATTGCCTGAGAGATGGGAAAAATGTGTCGCTAGCGATGGCTATTATTTTGAAGGTTAAATTTGTAACCATTTTTTTGTTAAAAAACGTTTAAAATTGAAAAAAGAAAGTCCAAGTACTGTCACTTTAGCAGCGTTCCTCGTATATGTATGGGTAAAAGCTTTCGATGCTCTTTCCACGTAAAAAAAAAAACCAAATTCTACTTCGGATGTCTAAATCTTGTACTCTATAATTTTTGGTTCTGCGCTGTATCCCTTGGGCGTACAGCATAAATACGCTGAAGCCGCCAGACCGCGATGTGATTTACGCTTTGCAAGACAGGCAGTCTCTTTCGTTATCTGAAAATCACACACGGAACGGAACCCAGTCTAAGGTTAACTTCTTAGGGACTCTTAATTAGTTCTGAAAAGTCTTGTCCTATTTGTGTTTCTAAGAAGAAATTCGCAGGCAAAGCTCTACGCTTTAAATATGATTGTGTACGATGTACACCCTTTTTCTAACCCTCGGCAGGCAATTGCAAATCTCCGAGAGCATTTCGGCCATGAAAAAGCTCCTCATAAAAATATCTGCCGTTCGGAGTCGGCTTGAAACTGTAGGTCCCTCCATTTGTGGAACGAACAACAATAAGACGCACGCCACAAATAGGAGGAGGAGCTCGGCCAAACACGTAGAAAGGGTATACGCGCAATTTATTTATATTTTTTTATTTCTCTTTTTACGAAGAACCTTCGCCAAACTGTAGTTTTCTCGTTCAAAAGAAGGAAATCTACAGGGTTTGATTGGAAAGTAATGAGCCTTCCCGCGCGGAGCGTCTGCCAAGCGATCAACCGAATCGGCTGGTGGGGGAAAATGATCGTTGGATCGTTTGCTGGCTCCGCGCGTGAAAGCTGTTTTAAAAGTGTGTTAGGATTTTGCAGTGGCGAAAATGGAGCTGATCATCCTTTTCGACTCTCGAGGCATCGTCCACAAGGAGTTTGTACCTCCAGGAAGCACTGTAAACGCGGCATTTTACAAAGAAGTGCTCCTTCGGCTGAAAAACCGCGTCGCCCGGGTTCGGCCCTACCTCATCAACAATTGGACCCTTCAACACGATAATGCGCCGGCGCACACCGCCTTCCTCTGCACCTCTGCATTGGCCAAGATGGGGGTTCCGGTGCTTCCCCACCCTCCGGACTTCTTCTTGTTCCCGCGCCTGAAAAGAAAGCAGAAGGGGAGGCGTTTCGACTCCATCGAAGCGAGCCAAAAAACTGTGACAGCCGAATTGAACGCGATTCCGGCGGATGAGTTTAAAAAATGCTTCCTGCAGTGGAAGGACCGCTACCATCGGTGTATTGGCGCTCAAGGATCCTATTTTGAAGATTATTAGTTGTATAAGCCAAAAGGTTTAATAAAACTGCTTAAAAAAAATAACGCTCATTACTTTTCAAACAAACCCTGTAGTCACATTTCAGTCCGGCCACATCTGCAAAAATCGTACCCGTTCGATTTTGAGAAAAGGCTTTCTTAGTTCAGTTTTTCTTACAGGGTTGCATACTTTGCATTGTTCCTTCTACAAGGTGGCGCAAAATTAATTAACCAATTTTTTTTTTATTAAATAATTAATTAATTTTAATTTTTTAATTAGGTACTTTTTTAATAAATAAAACAAAATGATTTTGAGTGCTGAAAAGCTTTATTTTGACCTCTACTCGCTCCATTGTTTGTCTGTTTGTATGCTGCAGCTGTCTAATTCACAATTGTCAAATATGATTGGCGTGCGACGCCATTTGCAAAAATTATAAATCGTTCGATAGAGTGATTAATTTTATGCCGCCTTGTATTATCCTATCGCCCACAAAAATTATACACACATACCACATACACATATGCACAAATATTCTGACATCATACTTTACGTCATTGTTTTTTTTTTCTGCGAACTATTTTTATATCTGCGAATAATTTGTTATTCCCCACAGCTTTGAATTTCCGCTTAGGCGAAATCTTGACAACGAGCCAAAAAATCGCAATACGCAACCAGCCAAGTACGAATACACTGACTTGCCACAAAGCGGCAATGTCAATGTCGCCAACGCCTCACCCAACGGATGCGCAATGAGATGCGCTGGAGGAGGCGATAAATTCCAGCTGCAATGAGCTTGGCACAGATATTCTACTTTTTAACACTCGCTCTCTCAGTTCTTTTTGTTTTTGTATCTATTCATTGCTTCTGAATTTGATACGCAATTTTTAATAGTTATAAAATTCCCATTCATTTGCCATTCAATTCCATTCACTTGACTCACACTTGGTTTCTTCCTTTTCCTTTCATTTCGTCAGTCTTTTGCCAATACCGATTTTCATATTTTCATTGAGGAAATTCATTCCTTTCATAACTCCTAGCCATGGATAGACTGGATGTTGGCGTCAGAAGCTGGCAGACGTTTCGCCTCCAATTTGTTATACGCCTCCGTCCTTCGTTGTGCGATTCGCCTCTGTCGTGTCTTTCTCACTTTCGCACTTAAGTATTCATGCCAGCAACTTTCATTCTCAGCTATGCAAGTAGCATTTGTAATAGTTTCCCATTTGATGGTCTGCACATTTTTGTGAAAATTGAATTGTGCTGCCCTCTCTACGGTTTACTTTCCGCCTTTTACTCCACCATTGGCTTCCGCCCCATCCGTGGCATTTTCTGCGTCACGTGTCTGCTGCTCATCGCAGCCGTAAAAGAAGCACTTTTGTTTGCGTTACAAGGACAAATTTAATGGTCAATTTATTTTACTGATTTATAATTTATTTCTTTAAAATTCCATTCCCTGGGTGAGCTGATGAAATGGAAAAATTTTACAAATATTTATAATGCGTTACATATAATGGCATATGTGTTGGTAAATGGTGTGGCAACGAGGGGTTTTCAATGTATTTTCGATATTGGGATAATTTACGAGGGTAGTTTGAAAAGTCCGTGTAAAAGTAGAAACTACTTAGTTGTTGAGGAAAACCCGTTTTTATTTTTCAACATAATCTCCTTTAAGGTGTATACACATCGTCCAACGCTGTTCTAATTTGTTGTTTCGAATAATAGGATTTGTCCAAGTCTGAAAAAATAGAAATCCGTTTCTACAATCAAAAATCAGCTATTTCTGCAATTAGGGAACAAACAATGGTCCACAAGATCCGAGATAGCCAACTTTGGAGAATAGGGGGCAAGTGAAACCGGTTGATACCCTATTCCCATTAATTTTGCGAACACAACTGAAAGGAGAAAAGGAAAATCAATCGATATCCTCGATTCAAAGGAATGCCAAACACAAAGCAATAGACCAACCTGGCTTGGTGTGCGCTCTTCCAAGAGCTGCTACTATCTAAGCATAACCTCGACACGTCATCCCAGTAATGCTATGTTTATGACTTTTCAAACGACCCTCGTACTAGAGAGATGGATAATTTATAGGTTTAACAAATAGTGAATGGGTTTAAGTACAAAATTTCACGTAATTACAGTTATTAATAGTAACCCGTAGGCGAATGGGTTGCTGAGTGGCTACCATTCAGATGTTCACAGACTCGAAACCTCGCGAATGAAGAACCAATTAATAGAAAAAGTGTTTTCTTGTAGCGGTCGCTCCTCGGCAGGCAATAGCAAACCTTCGAGTGTACTGCGGCCATGAAAAAGCTCTTGAACGAAAGCCATTTTCCGGTCGGAGGCGGGGTAAAGTTGGTAGTACTACGTACTAGGTACTGCTGTGCAGTAGCTCTACCTAAGCCAGTCGCTAATAAGTTTTTGTCAACTGCTGTCTAAGGATTATATTCCGAATTTTCTGGTCAAAAATAAAGTCAAACAAGGAATTGCTCAAAAAATCAAATAAAGCCGCTAGACATTTGGATTAGAAGACAGAAATGGAAATGGATTGATCACACTTTATGCAAGGAAGGCGGTAGGAAGACTTTAGTAAAGAAGGCAGTGGAATGGAACCCACTCACAGCGAGCGGAAAAGCACCTGACAGACCTAGCGAAATCTAGAAAAGAAGTGTGGGTCGCGAGATGGCTCAACTCGGGTTAAGCTGGAAGCAGGTGTAGGCGCCGTCCAGTCATCGGTCGAGATGGCGCATAGGAGTTGTTGGTGTCCTATGTCCCGCTAAGGATTCAAAGAAACAATGATTATGATGATGAAACCTGACTAAGAAGAGAACGAATGACTTATGCGACAATGTTGAAGAAAATCGAATACCACGTTGTGACTAAACTCCTTACAAAACAAAAACTTACTCTCGCAGAACTAGAATTATCTACAATTTAAAAGTAGTCAAGTGAATTTTAAAGGAACAGGGAGAATATTGAAGATGATCCTCACTCATGCTGGCCCGTTTCTGCCGCTGCAGCAGAAAACGTGAAAAAAGTTGAGAAACTTGTACTGAAGGACGCCTGAATGACGGTTGAATTGATAGCAGATAAGAGTAATCTATCCACTTGTGCCAAGCAAACTATTCTTCATGAATTTCTTAGTCTCTCGCAAGTTAGATAGCGCGAATGCCCACGGATCCTGTCGGTATGTTGCTTCTTTACGACAACACTCTGCTTCACACAGCGGGTATTTCGATGGTCTATAATTGTGGCATTGTTGTTGGACTCATTGAGTTAGGATTTTTACGTGGCGGGTCCCAAACCCAGCGCAAACCAGATATCCTGGGATGCTTCGCCTTCTCACATTATCTCGCCCTCAAATGGGGACCGCAAGAATCGTTCTGGCTACTCACAAGTGAATGGCAATCAGAACTGTCCCCACGCAAAGCCTTGAAAACCAACAGAGAATCTCTCTTGCTAACAAGTGCTACTTTGGACTAAATAGGCAATTGAGCAGTAAAAACCTCTCTCTAAGGAATAAAACTCACACTTTATAAGGCTCTCATCATGCCCGTCCTATCGTATGGGGCAGAAACGTGGACGATGCCCACATCCGATGAGGCGTCCCTTGAAGGGTTTGAGAGAAAGATTCTTCGTAAGATTTTTGGAATTTTGCACGTTGGTGATGGAGAGTATCGTAGGTGATAGAACGATGAGCTGTATGAACTTTATGACGATATAGACATAGTGCAGCGGATGAAAACCCAGCTAAGTCATGTCGTACGAATGGAAACAAAAGCTCCGGGTCTGAAAGTATTCGATGCGGTACCAGCTGGTGGTAGCAGAGAAAGAGAAATCCCTCCTCTACGTTGGAGAGATCAAGTGGAGAAAGACTGGGCTTCACTTGGTGTTTCCAACTGGTCCCGGTTAGCACGAGAAAGAAACGACTGGCACGCTTTGTTAAATTCGGCAAAAATCGCGTAAGCAGTTATCACGCCAATCAAGAAGAAGAAGATTATTGTGACTTCGAAAAAATCAGTCAGCCTCCGTATAGCTCAGTCCTCGCTCCTAGTGATTACTTTACGTTGCCAAGTTTTAAAAAAGCTTTTAGTGGGAAAAGATTGCTGACGTTTTAAAGTTCAAGGCGGGAATAAACTCACATTTTTTCAGGCAAAAAGCAAAGATGTGACATTTTTTAGAAGGCAATGGAAAATTAATTTCAAGATATAAAAAGTGTATTGAATTATGGGTGATTTTATTGAAGAATAAAAATATACAGAATTTAATTCGAGTTATTTCGGAAATGATACCGAAAATACATTGAACGCCCCTCGTATTTCAATAGAGTGGTAGTCTGAGTTAAAACAACCAAGAGCAGTCATTTGGCTTTCGAAAAATTCTTTAATAGTGTAACTGTATGTCTTTAAATATATATAGTAATAATATTTATATATATATATGTATGTGTGTATGTGTGTGTGTGTGAAATAGTAAATTTACAGATGAGTGAATTCTATAAGTACGTAAGAATCTGCATCACACACTGAAAACTTGTGCAAACACGCGTGACACTTAAGTGAGCGATGATGTTTTCGCATATCCTGAAATGCATTCTGCATGTGGAAGCCACTCCCTAATCTCAGTTTATCCATCTATGTAAATGTTTACGATTCACGTCAATGGAAGAAATTTCTAGTTATGGTTATGACAGTTTAGAATTGGTTTTAAGTAATAGGTCTATGAATAAGTTCGTGCGGTTTTTTTCGAAATTTGAATTTCGGATCATTCCCATGGCTTTTAAACGTTTGGAAATGGTTGATTGATCAACTCCCAAAGTTTTTGCAACCTTTTCTTGCGTTTGAGCCGGATCTTGATCGAGCAATTCCTCCAATTCGGTATCCATGAACTTTGGCGGCGCGGCCAAAATCACCACTTTTAAAGCGTGCAAACCACTTCTGGCACGTTCGCTCAGCTAGAGCATGCTCACCATAAACTTCCACCAAGATACGATGACTTTCGGCTGCTTTTTTCTTCATATTAAAATAATGAAGAAGAATTCCCCGCAAAAACACATTATTTGGCACGAAATTCGACATTTTCAAGTGTGGTAAAAATATTGTTGTTTACGCTTCAAATAAAAAACTTATACTGACGTTTGTGCCTTACGACAGTAGCTCTCCAATGAATGTTTGGAAATGTGGATCGATGGAATAATAATCAAGTTACGCCATCTGTTGTAAAACCGCACGAACTTATCCATAAATGAAGAGCTGAATATAATCGAAGGCGTAAAAAATGCATGCATTGAAAGTGAAAGAAATGAACCTGAACTTGAAACTGAGGCCAATGTTCCGATTTTTATAGAAAAACCGCTGACCTATGGAAAAGGAGTAATAGATAAAGTAAAGGGTAAAAGGGAAGGGTACCCGTTGGATTGCTCGCAAGATTGCGACAAAAAATACACTCTGTCACAAAAGTCTAATTCACTTATTTCAAGTCTAAAACATAATTACTGTTTTTACAGACCACTTAGATCTAATATAAGCTTAAATTACTACAGATAAAAAACGCCTAAAAAGTACTCAAAGGGACTATTCAAAGACTACGCACACTGCAGCGATGAATGTCATGCTGCACCTATTACCGATTGAGGCCTACAGCAAACAGTTGGCGGCGAAATCGGCACTTAGGTTAAGAGAATCTTCCAACTTAGCCACTAACAGAAGAGGTCACGCAAGAATACTAGACGAATACCCCTTCCTACATCAAACGACAGACTTCTGTAGCTCAGTGGAGTTGCATTTAAGAACATCCTTTACCACAACTTTCCTAACGAAAGAGGATTGGGACATTGGGGTAATGGACAGCATCTATACTAATAGTTCCAAGCTAAATTATCAAGTAAGCGGAGGCCTGCATTCTGAAAAGGCCTGCTAGCCCTAAATAAAAGTGTTCTCACAACAAAAGATATAAACATATATTCAGATAGTCAATCGGCTCTGAAAGCTTTACAATCGCCTAATATTAACTCGAAGACAATAAAAGAATATATCGACGTTTTGATAGAACTATCACAGTACTTTGTAATAAACCTGCTCTGGGTGCCGGGTCATAGAAACATGGAAGGTAACTGCAAAGCAGATGAACTAGCGAGATTGGGTACCACATTACCGATCCAACCAGACAAAGCGAACTTACCAATGCCTTTAGCAACTTGTAAAATGCTTATAGATAAACACATTGTCAGTACCGCCAACAAGCCATGGTCTCAGTCCCTGACCTGTGCAACTAGTAGAATGACGTGGCCGGAATGGAACATGGGCCGCACAAACCGACTGTTGAAACTAAGCAGGGGTCCTAACAGGGCATTGTCTGATTGGCAGGCATGTCAGTAGACTGGCAGCGCCCTATAACGACTATTGCAGAAATTGTAACGACATTGAAGAAGAAGAGACCATAGAACACTTTCTACGCGGATGCATGGCTCTGGATAGAAGAAAGTTCAATATTTTTGGAAAAAGCTCCCTAAATAACTTGGCAGAAGTGGCCAATACAAAAATAACAAGTCTTGTTAGATATATCAAAGCCACAAGTTGGTTCAATGAGGACGATGTGGAGTGAGGAGAGGGGACAGCCCCGGTGGTATCACAATGGGTCTACAGCAGGCCTAGGTGTGTCAAGCGACAACCACTATACCTACCTACCTACTACAGATAATTATTAAATAAATTAAAAGAAACGAGTTTAGAAATTTATAAAATTCTTTGAAACCGAAAAGTCAAGCGTAACAATTTGTGTAATAGAATTCTTTGAGAAACTTTATCGAATGCTTCAGAAAAGTCCGTGTAAACACAATCGACTTCAAAACCTTCAGCAGCAGCTGAAAAGCAATATTCACCACAAGCAGGCAGGTTGGAAACTGTAGACCTACCCAAGATAAATCCATGTTAAGAGAGATTAAGCTCTTAGTCGCAAAGTACGTCTTTTCTTCAACAATTCCTTCTAAAAGTTTAGATTTAATAGAAAGTTTCAAGATCGGCCTATAGTTCCACACTTTTTTGCCACTTTTGAAAATAAGGATGATAGTTTTGATGTCCTAATCGTTGATAAAAACTGCAGAAGATAGAAATTTATTAAAAATTAGCTTGAGAGGAATAACAATATCAGTCTGCGAAGAAGTTTTTAAACCCAAAATCCCATTCTCAATGTCCAGATAAACAAGGTTTAAATAGTCGCAATTCAAAGATGAAAGTTGATTAACATGACAAGAAGAAAACGATTATGTATCATCACTAGTGAAATTAGATTTGAAAAAATCGGCAAACAAATAGGCTACGTCCGCAGGAGTAGTTGCAGATTTTTCGTTAAAACGAATCGCAGAAGGGACTCCAGCGCTTGAATTTTTACATTTAATAAATCGTAAAAAGGGCGGATATTTTTCAATAAAATACAAAGTATTTATTTTTCATTCAACTTTATTGTATCGCCCTCAAAAAAGGTTCTTTCCGAAATATAGTAATAAACTTATGCCACCGAATAGTCAACCATTAGACCCTTTTTCAAACCCATATTCCCGAAGCGATTTCAGTTCTCGTCGCGAATTATATTTTAAGTATTCGGTGAACACAAACTGTCCTCGGGACAAGTCTTGCCGTTTTCTGGTAATCAAGGAAACAACGGTCCTCATACTCACGGTGTTGGAATGTTTTTAAGCCGCATCACTGAGGTTGCACTCATCAAATGGGACCCAACTGATGAGAGGATTATTATAGGCCGGCAAAAGTGAGAAATGTAACAGTGGTGCAATGTTATGCGCTTACAGAAGCAGCTACGCACAAAGGCAAAGAAATGTTTTACAGTAAGCTAAGCTACGTTTTTAGTAACATTCCATATGACGACATCAGGGTGCTTTAGGGAGATATGAATGCGAAAATTGGCTTGGTTGTGGTTACCCTCGAATCCGACATGAGAAAATGCGGTATGGGAATTATGAATGAAAATGGCGAACTGCTTACAGAATTCTGCGACAACAATGACTTACTAATTGGCGGCAGCCTCTTTTCTCACAAATCATCGCCCAAAGTAACCTGGGTTACACCGGATGGGTATACAGAAAACCAGATAAATCATATCTGCATAAACCATACAAACCTAGTGTGGTGGAAAACATCGTGGCCGAAATGAATATGCGAAATATGGATTATTATTAAATACATCAACTACAGCACTACATAAGTTTTGAGCTATGTAATTACTGGGTCCAATAAATAAACTTAAACGAAAGCACAATTTAATATTACGTCATATCGTTTTTCGTTTACCATACATAAAACTATATATCTGCACTTTTGCCTTTTCCTACTTATTTTCGATCTTTTCATGAAAAGAAGAAAATAAGTAAATTCAATATCTTTGCATGCGGCTGTCACTAAAGCTGAAGCCACTCGATCTGAAACTCCAAATCTACAGCATATCTAAGCGAAGTTGAAGACGTCGAATCTCGAAGTATGTCGACCGCCTTTTAGCAGTGGCTCTGTTGCAATTGCAAAGTCATTGAATTTCCGTGCATATTCGGTTCATATTCAAGTTCAACAGTAGGATCAGTGCAACCCAATAAGACCGTTGGTATTTTGGTACTTCTTCTGTCTCTTGTTGGGGCACTGCTAGTTTTCGCTCATTACGAGTTCGTTGATCCAAAAAAAAATATTTTAAATGCCTAGTATTGGTTCCCACAAACATTCTCAGGTCACTAAATTCACAAGTAAAAAATACTTTGTTCAATGACTCCACAAACACTTTGGACTTATCAATCAAGATTTTATCCCCATCAAGATGGCTCCAAGATTTTGTTTACTGGTCGGTTGAAATTAGAAGATGGTAAGATAGAAAATTCAAAAAATGGTTTCCAATGGGTTTTTTCCCAACAAACTTACAGGCAGAATTACATCCCATTGAGATATGTGTTAGGGAAGGTCTCCATAGGAAACTGAGGGGAGCCCCCATTTCCATACTTTCAGATAGTCAGTAGACTTGTAAAGCCCTTCTATGAACTATAATCATCTCAAAAATGATATATGACTGTCTGAACCTTCTTAGATGTTAGGGAACTTCAACGCAGTATTAAAAGGCTGGATTCCTGGACACGAATATGAGAGAAATGGAATGACCATCTAGGAAAAAAGGGGCAAACATGCCACCAATTGGTTCTGAGTCTTTTTGTGTGAACTTACAAAGGTCCACATTAATGAATTTCTCAAAAAGTGGGAGGAGAAGACATTCGTTGACGACTGGGGAAGCGTTGAGCACAGCGACAAGCAAAATAATTCTTAACGCCGGATACAGGAACTACTTTCGAAGCTACTTTTGTTCAGCAGGGTAGACTTGAGACTTTTAAGGCCAAGGCATAAGGCAAGGACTTTACAGGCCACTGTAGCCTGAGATATCACTTAAACAAAATTCATCTGTCTGAGAAAATCATCCACCGATTCTCTGAAATAGACACTGAAAATTCAGAATATATTCTTTGAGCATGTCCTGCGCCAGGCAGAAAGACACTACCCCACCTTGGTGGTATTGCCATGGATTCAAATAAATTACACGGTGCTACAGTGAATCAGAACTTTTGAAGTGACATGAACGAGGCGGAACTGTGTTCAAAAAATTTTTAGCACACTTAAATTTTTTATTTATCGTTAAAAAACCGATTGAGGTAAATGTTAGCCCTTCTGACGTATGTCATCTATTTTTCACGCTAAGCAAAAATAACCACTGATTTTTCAACACAAAACTAAAATTGTAGTCAATTTTCTCAATTTTTGCGAGTTTAACGAGATGTTGTCGATATTATTGAAATGAAAGATTTATTTATTAGTATAAAGTCTTATAGCTGTGTCTATTCCGAATGTAAAAAGTGTTTAATTTCAGAAATCGATCAAAATGTGTCGAAGTAACGGTTTTTTTGGAAAACGAAAAAATCAGTAACCTGAAAGTTTCTGTTCACTACTTTCATATTTGCAAATTTAATGCGGTTCTCCGTTATTATTCGCGAGATACGTGTATAATTAAGTATATTTTCTCATACCTGTGTCTATTCCGAATCTAGCAAGCATTATTTCATCAAAATTGTTAAGAAATTTTCCAAGTGAAGAACGTTTTTGTAGAAATAAAATAAAAACATAACATTCTCGAGTTGAACAGACGTCAAAAAAAAAAGGATGCAAAAAGTAACGCAATTTGCTGACTTACTTCTGCAATTTTCTGACTTACTCGGACGTAGTATTACCTAACTAAACCTCACCTAACCTAACGTTATCGAAATCAATCCAACCGTACACAATGTGAGACAATCGAACCCATTGTGCTGCTTTTCTGCATTGCAAAAGGAAGTCATTTTAATTAGTTTGTAATGCCAACCTATCCAAACTCGACGTAACCTTGAATAACTTATCCTAATCTCACTTCACTAAATAGAACCCTACGTAACACAATTGAGTCGATTGCATTGTACTTCTATGTGTACTCGATTCAAAACATCTACAAATAAACGTAACGTATCTTTACCTAGCATAACACAAAATAACATAACCTTACAGGAAATTCATGTAATACAAGAGTGGCTAATTTGAGCATAAAATACTGTTAAAAAATGAAACATTTTTGAATTAAATGTTTTTATTAAAAGTTACTTTTTTAATTCAAAAACTAAAATTATAATGTCAAAAATGTTTACTTGGTCTTCTACGTTTGTAAGACGTATAATATCATTTGTTTCACGTACAAGTGACCAGCTTAGCCTTCGCGAAGCCGTTGCCAGGGTAAGGGTCTATTAGGTTAGGTTAGGTTATATTTTCTTTGGTTTGTATAGGCTAGATTTACAAGCTCTGTGAATTTATTTACATATTTTCGCTCGGCACAGAAACACACTTAATTTCATTGTCTTACGTTTGTGTGTACATTAGCTTAATTTAAATAAGGTTAAATAAGGTTAGATTAGGTTAGAATGCTAAGTTTTAATAGGTCTTGGTCATTCAAGAGTGATGATTTTTCACACTCATTAAATTGTACATGCTTACCAGCAAATTGCAAACGGTTCTGCTGCGGCATGCAAGCTTCGGTTGGTCAGTTTGGATTAGGTAAGCTTGGGTTATAATGAGTTTTGATATGTTAGATGTATTCATAGTTATGTAAACTTATTGTTGTCTTTCCAAATTAGCCGCAATGAGCAGTAAAGCACTGTCGGTCATGCGGTATTCTCTCGCAGTTTCGGTTCAGCTGGATTTTTAAAAATGTGGAAAAAACCTTTTTTTTTTTTAATTGTAACTTTTACAGTTTTCAATGTATGAAGATGAGGAATAGCTTATTTCGAGCACATTTTATTGGAGTTTAAAAATATGTACATATTGGTGGTCCCCGTTGGAGGAGAGTGGCCGAAAAATTGCATCACATTGAAAAAAACGTGAAAAAATTGCAAAAAACAGAGCTTGTTACTGAAAATTTCTTTTGAACGTCAATCGTTCAATCTTATAATTATATACATTCATAACGCGCATACACTCCCCTTCCCAAGACCATATTGAAATAAAAAATCGGTTGAAAAATGGATTAGTTATGTATTTTTACTTCATCAAAAACACCATAAATCGGTTTTTTAACAATAAATAAAAAATTTTGAGCAGGTTTTGAATTTTCTAAAATTTTCACAGTTTTGTGTTGTACTGGTCTTGACCTAAAACGTGCACTATATCCCTTGAAGAGTTCTTTCGATTTTTTTTTTTGTAGCACCGTGTTATGGAACAATAAAACCCAGAATGCGCTATAATTTTTAAAAAGCCTTAAAATATGGGGTATCTTAGCAGTCCCTTTTGGTTGTAGTGCGCAGTAGCCTAATAATAATAATAATAATAATCAATCACTATCCACTAAAAAAAAAAATAAAATATAGTTTCTTTTTTTACATTATGCGGCTTAAACTTGATTTTAGGATATACAAGATGGCGCAAAATTAATCATGCACTTTTTTTACTACATAAAAAGCTTATTTTGAGTTATGAAAATCTTTATTCTAACCTTTAAGCGCTCCATTGCTTGACTGTTTGTATACTGCAGCTGTCTAGTTAACAAGAGTCAATTGTGATTGACGTACAACGCGATTTGAAAAAATTATAAATTCTCCGATAGGGTGATTAATTTTGCGCCACATTGTATAATGAACTACATTTTTATAAAAAATAAACGAAAAAACTCGATAGGGTAATTAATTTAGCGCCACCTTGTAGTTTGTTCAACATTTTTACTCATAATTTAGCATAGAACTCGAATATGCTGTACACTCTCTACAAAAATTCCCTTTCCCTTCCTTTCTCTCCTTCACTCAAACTACTTATACTTTTCAGCTATTCAGTCTAAGTCTGAACGCACCTTAGCCATGTGTAGGCAAGTAATAAAAATGCAAATCGCTAAGTTATGCCACCACTTGCACTCCTGATTTTTATAATTCTTACTCGTCTGCCATATTTATAAATACAGTATAACGTTCATTAAAAAACCAGGCAATAAAGTCAATATTAAGCGTGCGGTTGGTGGCGTTGATAAGCTATTTAAACTGCGCAGTCACACAAACCCGCACTCTCAACTAGTTATGTATATATGTATGTATGTACATATGTATATAAAAGTAGGTAACTTACAGCACGGAGCACCCGCCTGACTGCTTGACAGGTTTATTTTTAGCCAAGACCGCATTTTTAATCAGCTTAAGACCACTTGCCGGCCTCTGTGTGTTGATTATGCCATGAGAAAGCGAAACACGCAACAAAAGTAAAAGTGACAAATATACATACACTCATTCACACATACTTATGTGTATTTTACATAGGTATGTTGGTATGTGCATGCACTCTTGAGTAGTGTACGAGTGAACTATTTTCAATAGCCGCTCAATTGAAAATGATAGATATTTTGCTTTGAATTGACTCTTTGTAGTTTGGTAAGTTCCCTTCTTTCAGCTGTTTCCGTGGTGTAGTGGTTATCACATCCGCCTAACACGCGGAAGGCCCCCGGTTCGATCCCGGGCGGAAACAGATGATAAATTTTTTTAATAAAAAAAAATATTAGTTATCAATTAATTTATATAAAAATTCACATCGGAGTATTGGTTTAATCATAAAAATTAACCAAAGGTCACACAAATTAAACATTGGCATAATTTACTTAACCTTCGATTGACACACTGAAGTGTGTGAGTCAGTCACCCCACAAGGGGTTTGATGTTGATGGGTTGGGTTGTGGTTTGTCTATTTCTAGTACATATCTGGAAATATACTCTTAGCTGTATTTTAGCAACGCCGATTTTACTCTTTGAATTCATGCAGTCCGAAGTCTTCAGTAGTTGGTGCGCACCGATTTTATGCAGATCTAGAAAAGCGATTGGATGGAATTTACTCCAGTGCGTAGTTCGCGTACTTTTTTTGCGTATACAGACAGTCAAGTCTAGGATGCTATCAGCGTCACCAAAATCAATTATTTCATCATCGCAATCAGATAAAATGGTTTGCAACTCGCTTTCTTTTAGAGGCCGACTTCTATACCACATTGCCATTATGGCTCTAAAAGAAAATCAATCGCAGTGCGAGTTCGGCTAAGGCCTTAATGCACTGCGACCAGATTGATCTATTGTGCGCCCCTAATTACTTACTTATAATTATTTAGTATACCGAGGAATTAATATTTTTTCCGATAGCCAAGCTGCGATCAAGGCACTGTCGTCGCCGTATTGCAGCTCTCTTCTGGTGAACTCCTGTAAGAAGGAACTCAAACATCTCGATCAAGCAGGAAACATCTCCCTTATCTGGGTTCCTGGGCACAGGAATATAGAGGGAAGCGAAATTGGCGACGAGCGTGCCAGGAAGGGGTCGACAGAACCGGTTTCAGCTGTCCCCCTCGCAGACATCGGTGTCCCTTTGTCCGTTGTTAAAGGGAAACTACACAATTTCTTTCTAAAAAAAGCGCAAGACAGATAGATAGTCTGTCTCATCGTGCGCTATTTCGAAAACACTATGGCCTCAATACGATAGAAACAGAACGCTTAAGGTGATGGGAATCCCCCGCCATTCAATTTCCAAACTCATTGTGGTGTTCACTGGTCACTGGGTGATCGGTACTCATGCGGAGAAGCTTGGAATTCCGTACAATCCCTATTGCAGGAGCTGTGGGGATCGTACAGAGAAAGAGACTGTTGAACGTTTTCTCTGCAAATGTCCGCCTCTGGCGGCTAGGCGCTTGAGATTCCTTAGCGTGCCCTTTGGGGATGACTTGAAGAAATTCTCCAGCCTAGATCGCTTTTCTCTCCTCCACTACATCAACAGCCCTGGATGGCTGTAGACGGTTTTTTCTTCCCAATAATTTTTCTTTGCACAGGTAATGGTCCACATTATGGTATTAAAATGACACGTAAGTGCTACTTGAAGGGTGCCTGTGGCACTCTTGCCATTTTACCTACCTATCTATACTGAGAAGTCGAACCAAGAGGAAGCAGTTGTAGGTCTTCCTCCTTTAGTAGGTACGAGCCCAGGATTCTGTGTCTTCTGTGGCCTAATGCCTCACAGTTGGTGATTAAGTGCTCCATAGACTCCTCTTCATCACAGCAGAACCTTCATAATCTTGTAATATTGTAGATAATCCTATTGTGTTAAAGTGTTTATTACAGGCAAAGTGACCTGTAAGTGCTCCACAGAGTAATCTTAGGTCCTTTTTATCTAGGGTTAGAGCAGATTTTGCTCTGTTGACATTGAAGTTCAAACTTTTTGGAGTTATTAAGGCCGCTTGTGCCGTTCCAGTGTTCCCTGACGCTTTTTTACATAAAAGCCTTCCCGTTTCCTTCGTGTCCCACATGTCCTGGTACTCAATTCAGTCAGACCTGAGTAGTCTGCCGTGTAGTAGTAGTAGTAGTAGTAGCCGTGTAGTCTTCATCGTTGTCGAGTATCGCCTGGCATCTTCTTCATGCTTTGAACCAGCTTTTCTGCGTAGTTTGTCACAAAAAGGGCTTTGCGAACTTGACGCACGAGTTACTTTAAAACGTGGACTGGCTTTCCGGCAAGGTGCGTTTTCATAATTCTCCACACATTTTCCCGCAGACGCCAGTCTAGGGACTGGGAAGGCCAATCCATTACTGTGACGCCATTTTCTTGTTTCCAGGCTTTACAGAGTGTTTTTCTGAAAGTAGTGATTTTGATGATGTGTGAGGGTAGGATATGTTCGCCTCCTTCAGCCAACGTGCGATGGTGTTGATACTTACATCTATTCCCTTTTTAGCAATAACTGATCGTGCTTGGCGTAGTCACAAGGAAGGGTCCCGCTCAAAGAGTTGGACGATCGCTTTATCATGCTTTTTTGTCGTAACTCGCTTCAAACCGCGCTCGGAAAAGTCATCAATATTTTTGTACACTTTATACCGCTAATTCCACATCACAACAAACTTTTCTGATTTTTTTAATACTTTTGCGGCCATGGCGTAAGATAATTTTGACCCTTTCGAATGCGTGGATAAAAATACCGCCTCAAAACGCTTCGCGTACTTCTCATTCATTTTTGTTTGATTGCGTTTACGGGAAAGTTTCGAACGACACTAACCTCAGTTAGCCATGGCGTCGTAGCCCTTGAGTGGGACTATTATGCAGAAAAACGCAGAACGAAATACCTATATCTTGAAGTTAAAAGAAAAAAGCCGGTTCTTTTCTTATGACACAGACTGTACGTGGTTGTTTATAGGTAGGAGTCTCTTATTTGCGGATCTTGTGCTCGGAATTAGCTGTCATAAATCAAGAAACAAGTCATAATTCATTCTTCAAATGAGGCGGTAACACCAGAAAATATAGAAAAATTAAAATTTCAAAAAGTTAAGTTGCGCGAGTTTGCTGAAATCGTCTTGGCTTTATATTACATGAGCATTGAACTATGAGGAAGCTCTCTTCAAAGTGGCTGTTGCGTTTGCTCACTGTTGACCAAACACAAGAAGGTGTTGATGATTCTGAGCACTGATTGGCCTTGTTTAAACCTAATAAACCAGATTTTTTCCGTCGATATGTGACAATGGATGGATCCCTCACTTCACTCCGGAATCAAAACTCGTCCTAAGCGCCCGAAAGCACAACAATCGCCTGGAAAGGTTATGGCCTCGGTATTTTGGGATTTTGCGCTGAAATGATTGCGTTACTATTGATGGAAGTTACGTTGATGAATAAATCTAATTTTGAACAAAAAAATACGTGTTTTTTTTGTTAAGCCAGGCACTTTTCAAACCATGTGTTATATGTGCTTACACATACATGCATACACATTTATATGAGCTCTTTAATGCACAAGGTGGCGCAAAATTAATGTTGTTGTTGTAGTGGTTGAGTATTCCTGCTGAAATATTCGTAATTAGCGACTAGCGCCGATTTACTACTACTGTTCTTGTGTGATGATGCCTTGTGTGTGTGTTTTTTTTAGTCAAATCCATTTAATTAGCTTCAAATCTAACAGCCAACTTTTTATCTCTACGTCCAAGATTTCATTAATTTGCTGTAAGAAGGGCTTACCAAAAGAGCGAAGTCTTGCTCTAGCTAGACCTGGGCATTCGCATAGATAGTGGAAGAGACTTTCTTTCACCCCTTCCGCTTCACAATTTCTGCAGATGGGATTGAAAGGGAGGTTAAGTCTGGCTGCGTTATCCCCTACTTTCCAGTGTTTACCTGTAAGGGTTACAGTTTTACGCGAAATGTTTGGTCGGGAGCATCCTAACAAATAATTCGTCCTCTGGATGTTGTACGACGGCCATGGTTTTCTTGTAGTACTACAAGTATTTATTTGCTTCTTTCGACTAAATCATAGTAGTGCGAAGCAATGGATGTTTCTATTGTGTTCAAAGGGGTAGCGACCGCCACGGCCTCTGTTATGTCTAGTGCGGAACCTTTTCTTGCTAACTCATCTGCCATCTCATTACCCTCTATGTTCCTATGACTGCAGCAAGCAGTTCTAGTTCCTTTCTGCATTGTAAAACTAACTTGGTTGAAGTGGAATTGGAATCTAAGATCTTAATAGCTGCTTGACTGTCTGAGAAGATAGCTACTCTTGCACCAACTTCCTTATAGAGCTTTAGTGATTTGCATGTTTCTCTGATTGCTAGTAATTCTGCGTAGAACACGCTGGCATAGTCAGGAACTCGGATTGATTTGGATATATTGAGCGGCTCCAAACAGAGGCCAACTCCGACACCACAGTTCATCTTAGAACCATCAGTGTAGATTTCAATGTAGAATGTACCAAGCACTTTTCCTTTCCTCCATTCGGCTCCCAGTGGAAAACGTACCGTAAAGTTTTTCTTGAAGTTAAGGTCGCGGACTGTGTAGTCTGATTTGTTTTTGAGCAGTTAGGGGCCCCGTAGGAGGATTTTGCTGTGACCGTACGATCTTGTTGTCCAGCTTCCTATATCTCTGAGTCCCACCGCGCTGCAAGTAGCGATTGCTTCTATATGTAAGTCTAATGGTAATAGATGTGTTAGTACGTTGAGCGCATCCGTAGGACTGGTGCTAAGCGTTCCTGTGGTCAAGATACACGCTGTTTGGATAGTTTTGGTTGGAGACCCCATTTTTTACCCAACATTCTCTTACACGTGTAAAGTGTTATAATGCATTTACCCTGTACTCTACGTTGGACCCCCAGCTGAGTTTGAAATTAATAATCCAATTTTGTTTTTGGGTAGGTATCTTTTTTACTAAATTAAAAAAAAATTATTTTGAGTGAAGAAAATTTTATTTTGACCTCTACGCGCTCCGTTGCATGTCTGTTTCTATAAAGTAGTTGTCTATCTTCCACCGGGTTGATTCATTTTGCGCCACCTTACACATATTGAACGAAGCATCAGCTGTCTTAGTTGAAACCAAATATGCACAGAGTTGTATTACATTTTCCTCACCATACCTCAACCTCTCAATAATCCAACAAATGCCATCATCAACAAATTTGCTTAGATATTTAAATTCCTTCAGCAAAAGTACGGTGTAAACCACTGCACACCCTTTAGGGGGCAAACATAGAGTACAATTTTGTACCCTTCATCTGTCAAGTTTCGAATAAATGTGTTCTAATGCATATCAACTGATTGTCTAGTTGAAAGTAATTCATTTGTATTGTACGATTTGAGTGACTGTCTGACTGAATGTGTGTTGCGAGCTAAAAGGCATACCTACAAACTATGCACTTTAGCATTCAGCTGTCAATCAGATCGAAATCTCGGCGTAACATTATCCATAAATACATGCATGTGTATTTGTAAATGTGCCCATTTTCATATTGATGTATCGGCACCATTTCCCATATCTCATGGCGATACGGTACAAAAAGCGCTGTTGATGCCCGCGTGTTGGTCGATGGCGGGCGAGATGCTGAGAGGCAATTTAAAGGTGACTTTCTTTGTTTTTTTTTTTCATTGAGCCCGTGAGGCACCCTGGCTCCCAATTTTTCGGTAAATCCCATAGAATGAAGGGGATTGACAATCGTTTTATGATCGCAGTTAATTTTTTCCGCCAATTCACGACTGGTTTGGCGGCCGTTCTCCGTTCTCAGATGTGATTTGCGACGTTTTTCATCGAATTCAGAATGCCTTACGCTACGGGACGTGTCGTCGACGTGGTAGACGCCATATTTGAAATTTGCAAACCATTTCCTTGCTATAGAATCGCCTATGACCGCTTCCCCATAAACATCGCAAATGTGCCGAGTTGCTTTGGCAGCTTTTTGACCTCGATAAAAAGCAAAGAAGTGCAGGTGTCGAAAATGTTGATATGCGCCTCCCTTCTAGGCCTCAATACTAATAAGAATTTTAATAACTCAAAATTACAATTAACATATTTTTGTAGAACAGAAAGAATTCTATCGAATGATTACTTACCCTTTACCAAACAGCAAACAAATCGTTGTAAAAAAAAAAGAAAATATAAAAACGCTGAACTTATGCCCGAACCCGATAATTTGAAATCGCCTCTCTATCTTGGGCAGTGTGAATGGATTGTCAAATCGTCCTCAGTCCTGTCCATTCCCGAATATTTCTGGAACAGAACATCTCCGGCTTTCGTCTTATAAAGAGTGGTTAAATTTCAAGGGCCGATGTTGAATGTGAACCACACCTAAACGTCAACGACACCGTTGGACTTCTTTCTTTGGGGTTATTTGAAAGAAAAGGTGTACATCGATAAGCCAGCAGCAATTCAAGAGCTAAAGGATAAGATAATTCGGCCCATTAACGGCATAGAACCTCAATTATGCCTCAGCGTCATCGAAAATTTTGACCATCGGATGGAGGTGTGCCGCCGAAGCCGCGGTGGCCATTTGGCCAATATTTTGTTCTATACATAATTGAGCCATACCAATATTATCATAATAAAGAGAAATGACAATAATTTCTTAAAAAAATTTATTTTATTCAAAATCTACACCGGCCCTTGAAACTTACCCACCCTTTATCACGTGTTTCTTCTATTTTTACTATCATTATTTTTTGGCGTAGTTCATAATTAGCATCTCGGTTCACCTTATGCGGTTCTACCTAGGAGCGATAACATGTGCAGAGAGATGTTTTTATAGCAGTTCTTTAGTTCTTTTTAAAAATGTCATCGAAGAAAATATATTATGAAGGAATAGTACCCCGAATGATGCATCCCAAATATGTCACTTTGCGGCGCTCATCCCTTTTGACATCTTCTCAGAACTTCTTCATTTGTTCAAAAATGGAAAGAAAAATTTATATGCAAGAGTTTTTACGATTGTACGAGCAACGAGAGGGTTTCATAAATAAAACAAAAAAAATTAAAAAAAAAAAAATTTAAATAAACGGAAAAAAGTAAAAATAATCAGTTAACAACTTATAAATTCCAATTTTGCATAATTTCATAAATATTTTTCTAGGTTTTTACTCATGAAAATATCTTCATAGGTATTGGTAGGTATTAAGCTCAGGCAGTGGCACTATGACAAATGACAATTTATTTGACAGTGAATGAAGATAGTCCTTGAGAAGCACTGAACTCTAATTACTGGAATATTGAGTTGGCATGCAATAAGGGGTTAAGAACACTATGAAGAAAAGAGAGAAGGACGAAGCAAAAATATGATAATACATATTGCAGAATTAAACAATTCGAGGCACGTTCTAAATCACAACAATTTGGCATGAAAGAGAAATGTAGGCGAGTAGATAGTCAACGAACTTTTGCGGCATACAAATGTAACGAAGCAAAGAAGAGACCAGTCATTCTGAGAGACTACAACTAGAGACTAACGACCAACCAGCAGGCATTTAGCGTATAAGTACATGCATGTATATGTGTATGTGATTTAGCATACAAGCAAGGAAGTTTTCTGATAAGTCACACTGGCCAAAGCGAAGTCAACTCTTAAGTGGGTGATGGTGTCATGATTTAAAACTAAGCAAATCGCAGAAACTAGAAATGTTGAAAGAAAAGATTGAAACTTATGAAAATTGTGCAAAATCATCCTAACAGTGCTGCCACTAATTCTCCAGCGATTAAGAATAACTACAAATAAAAAGTTGGATAAATTCTCTCAAAAAATCAAACAAGTAGAGCAAAAGCTTTTTGCATGCAGCTGATTACCCCATAGTTTCCTATAAGTTGAGATGCTCAAAGCAGCGATATGATTTTCGCTATTGTCACGTAGTTGGCATATACATACAAACATACATAAAAGCATACATACTTGTATAACATATTGTTGGTCATTTATATGCAGTGAGCGAAGAACAAGCCAGTGGATTATAAAATAAATGAAATGAAGTGAGCTAATAAAATTCAATTTCATACAGCATTCATTGTACGCAGCTACGGTCAGCAGTTACAGCAAGGAAATGAGAGTGCAGTTGAACTTTGCTTAACACTCAGTGTGAGCATTTTCATAGTAGTGACCTGTATAATTTCATATTCACACATACATAAATAAGATTAAGAATAAATAAGAACAAGAGTATGCTCCCATAAGAGTGACAGTCAGTTCTGGGAATTACAGTTGATTTTATACATAGTAGATGGGAGATGGGAGAGAGTTAGCGAAATGAGCGCGTGTTGCAAAAATGCTTTGATGTATATAGAGAACTACATATGGATATGTGCAAAATGAACTGATAAACTGCTGAATGTGATAAAATGTTGGAGACGGAAATTGAATAAAAGCACAGTGAAATATTAGACTAGTTGAGAAAATCTGATTAACCCCTGAGGCTTAGCATATTTCGACTGTTTAATATTTATGAAATATGTTTAATATGCATGAAAGAGCAAAATGAGAGAAAGTTTTTTCTAATAGTCGTTGCCTTTCGGCATACAATTGCAAACCTCGGAGTGTATTCCTGATATGAAAAAGTTGCTAATAAAACCATCTGTCGTTCAGAGGCGACATAAAACTGTAGATCTCTCCATTTGATGGAAATTCAAAGCGCTAGCGAGCGGGTATGAGAGTAGCTCAGCCAAACACCTAACAGAAGTGTACGCGCCAATTATTTATTGTTTTATTTGAAACAAACAATAGCAATTACAACAAAGCAATAATGGTAAAAATATTAGGTGCTGCACTATTTTACTACTGCAACCGTATCTTTGCAAGACCTGCTCTGCCGATAGACGCTCTTCTATTAGGTCTCAAACTTTATCAGCTCCTCCGCCCGAAATAAAAAATAAAAAGTATGAAGGTACAAATGTGCACAATAATAAGCAACAAATTACATTGCTTGTTGTTGTCAAAGTAATAGTTGCGCTTAAAACGGAAAATAGTCGCATACTATCTGCTGTAAATGCTCTGCATGAAGAAAAAAACAACTGATGCAAATATCAGATGATCTTATTGTAGAAATTCGCTCTTTGCACTTTAAGTTTGAAGCAAAAAATGCCGCGCTCTCTACGTTAACTACTGAGGTTCAAAAGCATTATTGCTAACTGTGCTAATATTCTCGGCAGTGCAAATTCATATCATACGAGCACTTCGCTCCCTCTTCTTTCTGCTCGATGTGCGCCTGTTGACAATGAGAACAATGCGCTGAACTCTGCTGCTGCCTCTAAGCCTGCATCGCAAACCTCTGCTATGCATGGTCCTGCCGTCGCTAAAGAAAAGAAAGCCAAGTCTACATTTAAGTCAGCCGCTGCTACTACAACTGCACCTGCAAAAGTAACCTTCGCAAACCTACCATAACCTCTCTGTGACTGCTATTTTCGGCATTTCTAATGCTGCTACTGAAACTGTGCCTGCAATGCGATAAACATCCCAGTGGAAAACGGTCACACGTCAAACGTCAGCTTTTCAAGAGATTTTTGAAGTTTTTGACGTGATAACATCTTATAATTCGATTTAACAGGCTGCACGCACGAAAAAATGTGCCCTTACCTTGCTCATTAGTGTTACCTTGCTCATTTGTCGTTACCTTGCTATTGCCGTTACCTTGCTCATTTGTCGTTACCTTGCTCATTGCCGTTACCTTGAATGAATTGCAAGCGAAAGCGCGGAACGAACGACAAAGCAAACAAAGCAAACGAACGGCAACGTTCGACATCTTGCTCTCTCCTACTTAAGTGAGCGTATATGTGTATGTATATGCGCATATGTACATATATAAATTCACGTATTTGTATTTGCATATGCCTTCTTATTGATTATTATTAATTTGATTTACTTGAAGAATTTAAAATAAAACCAAGTTTGTTAATAATACCTGTTGTTTTAATGTTATTATTATTTTTTGACGTGATAACGTCTTATAATTCTATGTAGCCGGCTGCACGCACCAAAAAATGCGTCGTTATCTTGCTCATGCGTCGTTACCTTGCTTGAACAGCATGTTATGTTCTGTTATGTTATGTTATGTTATGTTATGTTATGTTATGTTATGTTATGTTATGTTATGTTATGTTATGTTATGTTATGTTATGTTATGTTATGTTATGTTATGTTATGTTATGTTATGTTATGTCTATATCCATACAAAATATCTATCAAACCAATAAAATCAAAATTTTCTTTTGAAAAATGCAACCATTCAATCAGTATTTTCTTATGACGTTATCACGTTAAACTATCGTCAGTAAACCGACTTTACAGACAACCTCTTTTTTTTTATAAATGCTCAAAGCTGGAAACTTTGATTTATATCATATTTTTTGTAGATTTGCTATATTTTTACAAAAAAAATTTAGGCAAATTAATAAACGTAAGAACAGTAGTTAGAATTAATCAAAATATCGCGTTTCCATTTCTTTGGCTATGGATATACATATATACCTTACGGTGCCTCACCAGTTACAGTAATTATGCAACGTAATTATAAAATTCATTAAACTTTAAGGCTTTGTTCAAATATTTCTAAAAAGATTTGCATAAAATATATACTACCACAAATCGAGTTTTTTATAAATAAAAAAATCAACTTGGGTGGCAAAAATTGTAGGCTGAAAATCAAATTGGAGGTACTTTCAGTATGGTCCAACTCTGAAATGAGTCATCTCTATGACAGGCAGAGAGCAAACCCATAAAGGAGAAAAAAGCTACAGAACTTCTTCAATCCATAGAAAAATGGCAACATAGATGGGATCTATCAGTCAACGACCGTTAGACCTGAAATTTTATTTAACGCATCTAATCGGATGCTTTCAGTCTTATCTCCACCTACTACCCGCACTGCTCCAACACGATCGACGATGCAAAGAGCGTAATTTTCCAATGTCACCGTTTTCGAGACGAGCGTCAAACGCTGGAAATGCTACTTGGACACCCGTTGCAGGTGAACAATCTGATACCAGCCAAGTGCGCATCAAACAAATCCATTAAGGCGTATTTAGCAAAAATAATGTAGCACCTCCGATACGCGGAGTAGGCGACTAAAAAGTAGGAACTCTTGAATAAGGAGGCACTAACTGTTTGACTAACGAAAGACAGTCACGAATGCCGGAGGTAACGCTCACGACTATATGAGAGCAATGAACAAGTCGATACTAACAAATTTGATATCGCAATCTTTCGATGTTTCTTTTGCTCCAAAAAAGGGAGCGATGGAGACTATCGGTGACATAAAACCTCCATATGTCGTGGACGCCGTTCTGGGGAAGGTAGACTCCCCAGAAGAGGAGGAGGGATTGTTTAGTGGGCACACTACTCAACGAAATAGACGACGGTTTCTGTAAGTGCAAAGGCATTTTGAACCCTACCTCACCTTGAGATTGCTCGGTCTCGCTGTCTTGGATAACATTGCGGATATTGCGAGCCTCAAACAAGCTCGTATAGCCAGCTTTTTAAAGGCTACAAGGCCAAGTACAGTACGGATAGGATTGCTCCGGTGGTATCACAAGGGTCTTCTAACTGGCCTAGGTGCGTCGAAGCACAACTATTTCACCTAACCTAACGGCTGACGCACATTCACCGAAATTGACGCCGAACAGATCGATTGTGGCACGAGTTGAGTGGACGGCGCACCTAGCTGCTAAAACCAAAGATCATCAAAATTCATGCCTTCAATTCCCGGTCACAAAAAGTCATGTATAATGCCTCTGGAGCTCTGTAGCTCACCGTTGACCGAAATGACGATTCCAGCAGAAAAGAAAAAATTAAAGAAAAATGAGTCAATGAGGATAATTTTACTAACTTTATGCAGCCAGTTTCATAGTTTCCAAGTTTTTACATACTTTTTATTAGAAATATTGAGTGACTGTCTAATAGATTCAAATTTCTATACTCCTTTGTTATTATTTTTTCGTAAAATTTACGTAGGTACATCGCCCATTAGTGTTTCATGGAAAAGCTGACGAACTACCAAAAGAGTTGGCATTTTTCCGCACAATTCGGTTGTCACTCAAAAGAACTAAGCTAATATCAAAGTAGTAAACAATGACCGATGGCATTCACGAAAAAATATTATATATAAAAACTATTCTATTATGCACAGCTCCATACAAATTTGGCTAATACGTATTATATTTCAAGTATGGCACAATTCAGTGCTGCGCACAAAGGATAGAGATGAGGTAGAGAGAAGTAGAAACGAGATGACTGAGAGTCTTTTGATCGCAACCCTGCCTCTGTCTATGTGGCGCCACGTGCCCTTCAAACTCCAACTAACCAAAAGACGCATATAATGCGAATAGTTTTTATGGCCACTCTGGCCAAATGTGAAAGATGAGTGAATGGAAGTGGTAATGGGTACGAAGTAACTGATACGGACATGTAATGCATAGAAAATGTGAGTCGAGTGTAGTTTGACTTTTGCCCTTGTTGGTTGGTTTGCACTTTTGCATATTTTGTTGCTTCTTCTTGCGCTCTACTTTTGATTGCCTTAATTTGACATGTGGAATAATATTATTTTTTTTTTGTGGTAAGTGAGTTGTGGCATGTTCTTGGAATTAATTGAATTGAAGTGTCAATGTACACTCACGGGTTAAAAAGGAGAAAGGGTGATAGACGAATGGCATACAGTGCAGAAGAAGCACACAGTCTTAATGGAGGAATCAACATGTGAGCGGGGAGCGGCTATTAATTCTAGTATTTTATTTGAATTTCATAAAATTAGAGGTATCGGATTTTAAATCGAAATAAAACAACGAAAATTCAAATTGATTGTATAATCTTTATTATTTTTATGACATTTTTAATTTTTTTTTAAGATAATCCCTTTCAAATGTTGGCCGCAACGGCGCCGTAATTCGGCCATCCGTAAACACCGATTTTAAATGACTCGCTTGTAATGTTGGTCTTGTAATGTTGGGTTGCAATGATGCCTCAATTGGAGCTGGTTTACCCATAAAGCATTTAGACTTTACCTACCGCCACAAATAAATACGATTCATAAACATAAAAAAACATAAAAAACTCGTGCTTTGTTCGAAGGATTTTTGTTTTTTTTTTTTAATTTCGATTTTTTTTTTTAATAATTAGTTGTCGGTTTATTTTCTTGAAAATCTGAAAAATAAATATTTCCGATCAGCCTCTGTCCGTTACCGGATGTTTCGTTGTGCAGGCTGAATTTTCCGACTGTGGGACCAAAAATTCCCTCCTTGCCCACCTTGGCGTTAACGTCGCCAAGCACGATGTTTATGTTGTGGCTGGAGTAGCGCTCATAGGAAAGTTCCAAGCGCTCTTAGAAGGAATCTTTGGTCGCATCGTCCTTCTCTTCCGCCGAGGCGTGGGCGCAAATGAGCGAAATGTTAAAAAATCGCGCTTTGATGCGGATTATTGCGAGGCGCTCGTCCGCCGGAGTGCACAGCAGTACTTGGCGACGAAGTCTCTCTCCCACAACAAATCCGACACCGAATTTGCGCTCCTTTACATGGCAGCTGTAGTAGACGTCGCAAGGTCCTAACTTTTTCTTGCCTTGTCCCGTCCATCGCATCTCTTGGATGGCAGTGATGTCAGCCTTTACTCTCACGAGGACATCAACCAGCCGGGCAGAGGCACCTTCCCCATTAAGGGACCAGACATTCCAGGCGCATGGTCTCAAATCGTAGTCCTTATTTCGTTTGCCGGGTCATCATCAGTATAGGAAGTTCTCATCCGAGGCTTTGTATATATTTTCATTCGGAGGGATTTTTTAAGAAGCGAGTCCCAAACCCAGCGCACAACTAGCTATCCTGGAATGCTTCGCCTTCTCACGTTAACTCACTCCCGAACGGGTGTTCGGAAGCTACCCAGAGGATACTTGGGCTAATCGCGGAAGTTGTGAGCTGCTTGAAACATATGCAGAAGAATCCTCCTGGCCACTTACAAGTGAATGGCGATCAGTAACTTTCCCCACTTGCGTGCAGTTCTACATATGGAACCAACTCACCCAAGTTACTCTCACAATTTCGCTTCGGATTTTCAAATCCTGTATTCTATCCTTCTTAGCTCTCAGTGGCAAAAAAATCCTAAACAATCTCTTACGACAAACAAGCTTGAATTTAAATGCTTTAAAGATATTTTCATGAGAGACTTTATTTGGTTTTTCGTTGTGGGACGATTTTCAGCTCCCTCTCAAACGGTTGTTTGGAAGCTAACCAGAGAATACTTGAGCGAAGCCCGGAAGTTGTGAGCTATTTGAAGGGATGATGTCTAATGTGTGTGTTTTTTTAGTCAGATCCATTTCGTTAGATCTAGGTACAACAGCAAACCTTTTATCTCTACGTCCGAGATTTCATTAGTTTGCTGTAACAAGGGTCTTGCTCTAGCTAGACCGGGACATGCACATAGATAGCGGAAGTGATTTTCTTTCACCACTTCCGTTTCACAGCTTCTGCAGATGGGATTGAAAGGGAGGTTAAGTCTGGCTGCGTGATCCCCTTCTTTCCAGTGACCTGTAAGGGTTGCTGTTATAAGTGAAATATTTGGTCGAGAGCATCCTAACAAGTAATTCGTCCTCTGGATGTTATACGACGGCCATGTTTTTCTTGTAGTACTACACGCAGACATTTATTTGCTTCCACCTTCTTTCGGCTAAATTCTAGTAGTGCGAAGCAATAGATGTTTCTATTGTATCCAAAGGGGTAGCGACCGCCACCGCCTATGTTATGTCTAGTGCGGAACCTTTTCTTGCTACCTCGTCTGTCACCTCATTACCCTCTATGTTCCTATGACCGGGAACCCATACTAGAGTAATTTGAAGCTAATGACCAAGCAGTTCTAGTTCCTTTCTGCATTGTAAAACTAACTTGGTTGAAATGGAATTGGAATCTAAGATCTTAATAGCTGCTTGACTGTCTGAAAAGATAGCTACTCTTGCACCAATATCTTTGGAGTATTTAAGTGATTTGCATGCTTCTCTGATTGCTAGTAGTTCTACGTAGAAAACGCTGGCATAGTCAGGAAGTCGGATTGATTTGGATATATTGAGCGGCTCCAAACAGAGGTCAACTCCAACACCATAATTCATCTTAGAACCATCAGTGTAGATTTCAATGTCGAATGTACCAAGCACTTTTCCTTTCCTCCATTCGGCTCTCCGTGGAAAACGTACCGTAAAGTCTTTCTTGAAGTTAAAGTCGGGCACTGTGTGGTCTGATTTGTTTTTGAGCAGTGAGGGCCCCTGTAGGAGGATCTTGCTGTGACCGTACGATCTTGCTGTTCAGCTTCCTATATCTCTGAGTCTCACCGCGCTGCAAGTAGCGATTGCTTCTGTATGTAAGTCTAATGGTGATATATGTGTTAGTACATTGAGCGCTTCAGTATATATTATATATTCGCATTCTTTAGCCTGCACTCTACGTTGGACCTCCAGCTGAGTTTGGGATCTAAGATAAGACCTAAGTATCATATTTCCCCTGTTGGGTTAGCATAAGACTAATGCATTTTACGGACTATGCTTATGGTCATCCGCGTACGCTACTACTGTAATTCCCTTTCGGTCGATAAGACCTCTCTCTGAGGGTTTCCTCTATTGACAGAGCATTGTCACGTGCTTCTGCCTACCTCGCCGATGATTATTCCAGCTTTTAGCATGTTCTCTATCCATTCGTTGAGACCTATGTCTGCGCCTAATATATTAAGAGCCTCAATTATGGATATTGTGCTAATATTGTTAAAAGCCTCCTCTATGTCAAGAAAAGCGACTAGTGAGTATTGTTTGTATTCTATGCTCCTCTCAATCGTACTTACAATCTCATGAAGAGCTGCCTCTGTAGATTTTCCTTTGAGGTAGGCATGTTGGGATGATAAAATTGTTGTGTTTATAATCTTTTCTCTGAGAATACATCCAATCGTTACAATGGGAATCGATTACGACACTAAGCTGGGTAACGCAAGGTTACGCAACACGATGCACTCCGTGGTGAGGCTGATAATAAGATATTTTTTTATTACCCGATAGGTGGTGCTAACGTCGAAATCTATGAAAAACTCAAACTATCCTTTGCAAGAAAATAATTATATTTTCTAAAAACAGGCACTCAATATGAGGCCGAGGTTAAGGGATTTAAAATGACCCTACATTTGTATGCAACATTAAGATTGGGCAAACCATCTCACCTTAAAAGAACTATTTTTGTAAATTGATATTGACTTTTACAGCACACGGCTTTATTTTTTTTTAATTTTTATTTTCATTAAAAACTAAATTTTCTTAGTTGTACAGACTTAACTTATCTTACCTTTGTAACAATTTTCGTTAGTCTATTAAAAATACTAAAACTTTTAATGAAAATTTTTCAATATGTAACATTCATTTAAAACTTTTTCTACTCGTACGGCAATCACAGCGTTCAACTGAGCTTCCCAACTTCTGAAAACATTTTTCTTCTGTTTCTTCCTGTACTTCCCTCCTGCCCAGCTAGCACTTGAAGCACAGAAAAGTCATTAGTAGTCAATATGTAAATTAGGTAGTTTGAAGCTAAAACTTTCAAATAAACAACAACTAACTCGAATACATAAATCAAAATAAATAGCAATAAAGATCCAAAAAGGATTTGAGTTTGAATTTGATGAATGCAGTTAATGATTTGCAACTTAGAGAAAGGAAAAAAAGGCATGGATTTTACTTTGTTGCAACTTGAAAACTACAAATACAGAAGAAGAACAAAGAAGAACCTAACCAAAAAAACATACCTACAAAGCATTTTTAAATGTGAAAAGTTCGATTGATTCACATTCGTCTCGTCTGTTGTAGCGTCCCGGCGTTCGTTTGCCTCGTTCAAGTCATTTATGCATTTCTGTAGGTTAGGTTAGGTTGAAGCGGTTGTCCATTGTGGACACACTCAGGCTCGTAGCCCATTGTGATGCCGCATGGGGAAACTAGCCCTTATCCCTCCTGAAACCACAGTGTACTATTCAAAAATTTTGCTAGATCCTTAATTTCGACAGAGCCGAGATCTTCTAGTTCATTAAAGAAATGTTTGCCCAAATTGGCGAGTCTGCGTCTGGATAGAGCAGGACAATGGCACAGAAGGTGCGGAATCGTCTCTTCCTCTTCCTCGTCTAGACAACTTCTGCAGAAGTCATGTGTTTGCATACCCATTCTCTGGGCGTGCCTACCAATTAGGCAGTGCCCCGTTATGACTGAAGTCAGTATGTTGAGACTATGTTTGTCTCTCCTTAGTAGAAGTTCTGTGCGTTTAGCATTGAGAGTCGGCCACATCTGTCGGGCTATTTTGCAAGTGGCTTCGTTTCGCCATCTTTCATTCGCTATTCTTACAATTTCCTCGTGGATATGTAGTCTACATGTTTGCAAGGGTATACCTATATCAGTGTCTATGTGCTCATCAGTCAGTTTGGTGCCGATTTTCGCGAGTTCATCAGCTCTGCAGTTCCCCTCTATGTCGCAATGGCCAGGAACCCATGCTATCGTTAGGTGAAATGACTCAGCCATCTCGTTAAGAGATGTGCGGCATTTCATGGCTACCTTAGAGGTTGTCGACTGTTTAGTGAGGGATTTTATCGCCGCCTGGCTATCAGTGAAAATGTAGATATCATCACCAGATATCGCATCACACTGTACCAGTGTCACGGCTTTCATTATTGCCATCAGTTCAGCCTGAAAGACACTACAGTAGTTGGGGAGCCAAAAACTGAAGGAAATCCCCAGATGCTCGGAATACACACCCCCGCCCACCCTGCCATCGAGCTTTGAGCCATCTGTGTATACATGGATGGACTCGCCCTGTCTTACCACGTCACGTTCCCACTCTTCCCTCGTGGGTAGGAGGGTCACGAACGTTGTAGTGGCAAGTGTAGGCGGAATTGTGTAGTCCACCTGTCTGGGAAGTCCCAACGTGCCATCCAGGATTTTGCCGTGACCATAAATTGTGTTTGACCACTTACTTAAAGTGCTCAGCCTTATTGCTGCACTGCGCGCCATGTACTTTGCCTGCAGGTCTACCGGAAGGAAGTTTAGTATCACATTTAGTGCTTTCGACGGTGTGGTTGACATTGCACCGGTGATAAGAACAGATGCAAGTCTTTGGACCCTGTCAACCCTTTTGATGTGCACGCCCTTCTCCAGGGCGTTCCACCATATTGCAATACCGTAGTAGAGAATTGGCCTAATTACTGCTGTGTACAGCCAGTGTATCATACTGGGCTTCAAACCCCATTTTTTCCCAACGAGCCTTCCACAGGAGTATAGCGCCGTCGTAGCTTTGCGTACTCTGTCTGCGACTGTGAGTCCCCAATTTAGCTTCCTATCTAGTACAAGTCCTAGGTATTTAGCGTTTTCTGTTACTTTAAGGGGTTTTCCCCCCAAAAGAATTTGTTGAAGAGCAGGTGTTTTGTGTTTCCTGCTAAACAGTATCAGTTCCGTTTTTCCCGGATTTACTTCTAGTCCTCGACTCTTGCACCATAGTGATAGTCTGTTGAGAGCTCTTTGTTGAAGATCACACATAGTTGGAAGGTGTTTGCCAGAGATTGCTATTACAATATCATCTGCGTATGAGATTACCTTACCTCCCATTTTTTCTAGCTCCTGAAGGAGATTATTGACGGTCAGGTTCCATAGAAGTGGAGAGATTACCCCACCCTGCGGTGTGCCCCTGATCGGAAATTTCTTGATGGATGTTTCACCCAAATCTGCGCGAATCGTCCGCCCGACTAGCATTCGCTCTATGAGCGAGACGAGCGCTCTGTTTACTCCCATTTCTGTTAGCGATTTGGTAATTGCTTCCGGGTGTATGTTATTGAAAGCACCCTCGATGTCTAGAAAGACAGCAAGGGTGTATTCCTTATAGTGAAGTGATTTCTCAATCGTGTCGACCAGCGAGTGAAGCGCCGTCTCTACTGATTTGCCTTTGCTGTATGCATGTTGGGAAGGTGATAGCTTGTTGCCAATCTTCCCCTTGATGTGCCCATCTAGCAATCGCTCTAAAGTTTTTAACAGGAAGGATGATAGGCTGATCGGCCTGTAGTCCTTCGGTCTCGTATGTGTGGTTTTTCCTGCTTTGGCAATGAAGACCACTTTTACTTCCGCCCATTTCTTGGGGATATAACTAAGTCGTACTACTGCCTCAAAAATTGAGACGAGTCTAGGTGCAATCATACTAATTGTGTGTTGCAGGTCGGCGGGGATGATTCCATCTGGTCCCGGCGATTTATAAGGTTTGAAACTGCCAATGGCAGATTTTATATTGTCCTCCGTAATAAAATCTATTGGAGGACCCCCATTGAGAACTGTACGATGAGTTCTACCATCTTCATTGCATAGACAACCTGGGAAGTGTGTCTGCAATAGTAATTCTAGTGTTTCTTCACTATTAGTTGTCCAATTGCCGTCCTCTTTGATGAGGTAACTAGGGTTGCTGTGGCTCATTGATATAACTTTCCTGAGTCTACTTGTCTCAGAGGTACTATCTATCTTTTGACAGAAATCTCTCCAAGACGCCGTTTTAGCTGCCCTAATGGCATACTTAAATCTGCGTTGACAGTCTTTGTATCCATCCCACGAGTTAGTTCTTCTCGCTTCGTTATACTTGGTTCTGCATTCTCTTCTTAGGTCTGCTATGTCTGTGGACCACCATAGAGGTTTCGGTTTGCCTCTTTTCGTCCTCGGAGGGCAGGCTGCTTTCGCAGCCTGTTGAAATGCTGAAGTCAGTTCATCAACAGTAGAGTCGAGTTGTAGCTCGGAGTTAATTTGGTATGTCATGCCCGTAAGGTTGTTGGCTACAATGTTTTCGAACATACCCCAGTTTGTGCGTTTGCGGTTCACGACCGGTTTACACAGTTTAATTGGTAATTCAATGCTATACGTTAGGTACCTGTGGTCTGAGAAGGAGTTGTCTTTAGACACTCTCCAGTCTCTTATAATTTGTGACCCCCGTTCATTGACACACGTAATGTCCAGAACTTCCCTTCTAGTAGCTGTTACGAAGGTAGGGGAGTCGCCTATATTGCTAATATGAAGATAGTTACACATGATGAATTCAAAAATGTACTCACCGCGTTCGTTAGTGCATTTCTGTAACTGGCAAAAATATCGAAAAAGGTAGGAAAAATGTGCAGGAAGATCATCGTGTGAGTGTAAGCAGGAACAGTCGATGTAGGTGGCATACAACTGGGAATTCTTGCAGAGCGCTATGAACGATATTTTCGTAATGAGACGAATTGGACCGTGGCTTTAGCCGAGAGTGGCAAATTTTTCGCAACATCTGCATTGAATCGCTGTCAACGATAAAGGAACTTATGAATTTTACACATCCACGAACAGAAATTAGAAATCAGGATGGCAATTGTCAGGCGAGTTAAGCTCCAAAATTCCTCTACAAGCCTTCTTTCATGCACATTGGTCTTAGATTATGGCCTAAAGGAGCTTAATTTTTAGGTTTTACCGACTAAAATTACAGAAAAATTAACATGGACTAATTTATATTAAAAGTATTTATGTACTAAACAATATTTTCGATTTATTTGTATGAATAAAAACAATTCTTCTTTTTTATATTTCTTATTTAAAATTGTTGAAGTGCTTGAACCTGATACTCCGTAAGCCGTGCTAAATGTATATAAAAACGTTTTAAGTGGATAGATACCTTTAAACGGCCATATTTTCCCTGATTTTCATTAAAATTATTTAAAATGAAGAAGTCAATATATTTTTTTCAAAATTGGAATACAGTTTATTTATACATTAAAATAATATAAAATTTTTTTTTTTATTTTAATCATTTAAAATGACGGATTTACACTATGGGCATTGCACTATGGAAAATAGTAGAACAACGGGATGTCAAAAATGATTTTTAGAAATCTCGCTATTGTCATCTTTTTTATTTTTTCCCCATAGCTTAAGGATCGAATTAAACTATCGTAAAAAAAATTATTAATAAATTATATGAAATAAATTTTTTATCATTCGACAATCTTTGTTATTTTTGGAAACGTCCAGGTGAAGCCACTTCACCTTACTACATTTAAAGTGATTTTAAGGTCATACTTTGTAGGAGTAAATATAAAGTGTTATATATTTTCGGAAAGCTTATTTTTTTGCAGATTATTAAAAAATAATATGTCTTCAAATTTGTTTTAAAATTAGTATAAAAGAGAGTTTGAAATAACATAAGTTATAAAAAAGGGTTTTTTAAGTTTATCGAAACTTTCAATAGTTACCCACGCCTCCCCACGTTTAAAATTTAAGTGGGATTTGCAACTTTATTATTAATAAGAAACATTTATAAAAATTGGCTGCAGATTTTTGCGATTTTAAAAGTTTTTGATAAAAATGTAAAAAGTCAAAACATGGAAATCCAATTTCAATTGCGACTGCAGAGGCAATCTATATACTGTTTTATCTTTTGAGTTGTCTTACTGCGTGAGACGAAATTAGTGAAATTCTTTGGAGTTTGTGACTTCCTCAAACCGAAAACTTTTTATGCGCGCTTCTTGTGGCATGTGAGCATTAAATTATTTGTACATTCGCGGCGCGTTAAATGCAACAAATTTAATAAAATGACTTGTTTCAAGTGTTCTAAGCGTGATATAATAATAATTGGAATACAGTTCATATTGAAGGAGGAAAAACTTTTAATGGCTTATAAAGTGTTTTGAAAAATAATTACAAAGTCTTTGAAGACATTCCAGCGTTTAATAAGAGATGGATGGAAGTATCCCGTAAAATAGTCATATTTAAAAAAAAAAACAGCAATTGGTTGGATTCCGAATATTCAGTTATTTTACAACCTAACAGATTTTGACAACCTAACAGAAGATGTGGTGTGGGAAAATCCAGTACCTTCATCTGTTCGATTTTGTCGACCAATATCTATTGAATTTAGCAAAAAAACTCCGGAACAAACTAAAACCGTGGATGAGATAAAGTGTCAAATAAATTCTTTAAAACCAACATTTATTATTAAAGGAAGTATATATCGTCCCCTTAGTATTAAAATAGCCTATAAATTTTTTGATGTTTTGAGAAAATGAATTTCAAACTTTTTGTCCAAAGTAACTCTCACTCAAATCTCGTTATGTATGTAAATATTTATTATTTTTTGACTGACGTTTTGACCCACTTTGTGGAACTAGAATTTGACAAAATTTTGACCACATATTAAATCGACGATGGAGAATCCAAAAATTCAATAAAAAAATAATAGCCTATGAGCACATAGGCTATTGTTATACTAAGGGGACGATATAAGAAAGTGAAAGTAAAGCATGAACTCTTTCTAACAATGATTGATGGCAGAGCAGCTCAAGTATTGACGGACACTTAAACAGCTTCCACATGTACAATATTTAGGGCTACTCCACGTGAAATGAACGATCTAACTAAAGTGATTGCTAGGCCTGAAAATGAAGATTCTTATCAATATGGACTATCTACATTAAATGCCTGGATTCGTTACATGGAAATGATAATACATATTTCCTACAATCTTTCCTTCAAAACATGGTCAGCTCACAGTAAAAAAAATAAACAGCTAAGGCAAGAGAAAAAAATCCTGGTACGAAGACGTTTTCGCGATGAGCTAGGATCGATAATCGCCAAGCCCCAACAAGGAAGTGGCAATACCAATGACGGTAATAGTGCCAGACGATTTTTTTACAATTTCAGCTAAAATTACTGGAGTCGACATTCATTTGATTAAGCGCTTTCATATAGTTCTACAGACTCTTTCATCGGGAATGATGATAAATTCATAGAAATTTGGTAGTTATGCTATGGAAACTGTTCAGATCTACAGGGTTAGCCATATTAAACTGACCCATGTGATTATTAAAAAAATATGGAAAAAGAAACATTTTTTTGTGTTTCATTGTGAAAAACATTTAATTTAGTTCAAGGAGATTCGTTTACATCACTTTTTGAATATGATATCGCGCAAGTGGTCGCCCTTAGCACGTATTTGGATATGTACAGGGTTGGCCATCTTAAACTGACCCATGTGATTATTAAAAAAATATGGAAAAAGAAAAATTTTTTTGTGTTTCATTGTGAAAAACATTTAATTTAGTTCAAGGAGATTCGTTTACATCACTTTTTGAATATGATATCGCGCAAGTGGTCGCCCTTAGCTCGTATAGCGTAATGTGCCCGTTTTTCGGCGTTTACCATAGTTTTGGCCAGCGTCTCGGCCGATATGGCGGCTATTTCCCGTCGGATATTGGCCTTAAGGGGTTAGGGGTAGTCAGAATTTTCAAAAAATCGATTTATTTTTTTTTACATTTTCTTAAAGTATAATGTTTTAAAAATATTGTGTAAAAATTTGAAGTGAATCCGACAAATACTTTTCAAGTTATTCAACAATTAACACAGGGCGCTCGGCCGCTCCGGAGCCGATAGCAAAACTTTAAATGCGTTTTTCTCAAAACTATGTTTTTCAAACTGGTGAACACTGTAACTTAAAAACCGCTACGTAGATTTCAATAAAATTTATACAGCTTTTGAAAAACATAAAAAACTTGTGCCTGATCGAAGGATTTTTTTTTTTCTCAAAAATTTCGATTTTTTTTAACAATTAACTGTTGGTTTTTTCCCGAAAATCTGGAAAAAAATTTTCTGAGGCCGCCATTTTGTTCATTTTGAAAAAAAAAAAGCTTCGATCAGGCACAAGATTATCTATTAATAAAACTAATTTTTCTTGTCCGATTGGTTTTAGATGAATCTGCAAGGACTTGTGATGTTCACCGCAAGGGACTTCTGGAGAAACGGGCTTCACACAAACAGCGATAACTTTTGCAATTATTAATTTTTTTTTTTTTAAATTTGGTGAAGTCAAGTTAAAACATGATGTTTTTATGCTATGTTTTTATTTTTGTTAAATAAATTAATTAAGTAGCAAAAAAAAATTCGTGAAAATCATCATTTTTTCGAGCCTCTGACTACCCCTAACCCCTTAAGTGCGCCTAGTGTCTTTGGCTTGTTGACGTAAACCTTAGATTTCAAATTACAGTAAAAAGTTATAGGGTTACTCAATGGGTCAGTTTAATATGGCCAACCCTGTATATGACTAATTATAAATGCTATTACATGCCATCTACGGTCCACAAAATTTTAATACATGGAGAAAGTATTATAAAACATTTTACAGTGCTTCCTATTGGCCAACTTTCTGAAGACGCACAAGAGTCCCGTAATAAGGATTATATAAAAATCCGGTTACATCATGCTCGGAAATGCTCTCGATCAGCTACAAATGAGGACGTTTTCCACACTATTCTTTATACATCTAATCCATTTATAACAAGTTTAAGAAAACCCTATAAAAGAATTGTAAAGGAACCCGAAGAGGAAACCCTGGATTTACTAAACATTAATTAATTTGTTTTTAATCCTTATTTTCCGTAATTAAAAAAAAATTTTTGTAAATAAAAAGTGTTACAAAATTAACTTTTACAATGTTTATTATTTCTATTTCTTTAATACGAATTGTAATGTACCACTTCTTCTTACTGATTTTTATACTTGCTTTACTTAATTCTTTGACAATAATTTAAATATTTTGTTTTGTTAAAAGTTATGAGTTATAAGCTTATTTTTACATAGATATTTTAAGACGTTTAGCTATTTAAAATGGAATAAAATAATTTTGAATTTGATAATTTTTAAGTTTAACTTTTTTTTCACACGATATTTAAAAGTATATGATATTAAAATATATTTTATTTACATCTTTACACATTTTTTGGTTTTTGAGCACATTTTCGCAACTTAATCTTTAGAAATGTAACAATTATCGATTTTTGGTCCGTAAGGCTCCTCGATTTTCCAAAGTGCATTGTAGCATCGGCGTCAGTGACCAAATTTTTTTTGTTTATTAATGACATAATTTCTATATGAATTAACAATAAATAAAAAAAAGAAAATCGCGTAATAAAATGCTTAAATAAAATGAATTTTGGGGCGAATTTTCCTACTATTTTTGCTTCGAAAAAATTATTTTTTCGAAAAATTTTCAAAAACTTGTAAATTTACATAGAAAGTAATATCATAAAAAAGTGTGTGTAAAATTTAGGGAGATCGGTCAATAACTTTTCGAGTTATCGTGTACGCCAATTCGAAAATTATAGTTTTGAGAAAAACGCGTCTAAAGTTTGAATACAACGTAACTATGCCTCTCCCAGCGCTCGAACGCGAAGAACAGAGTCATCACGGTTGACGGTCTATAATATAAGAAATATCAAACTTAAATTTACGTTCTAACATTTTTTTGACATATTCTTAAAAGATTATATTAACATTTTAGAAAAAAACAATTTTTTTTTTTTCGAAAATTTACAGGTACAGTTCCCCTTAACACAGCAAATTGTTCTCATTGCATAATAACTATGATACTATGTACTTGTATTAGTAAAATATTATATGTGCATGCGCATATGTATGTATATCAATAATAAAATTGGCAATAATTCAATGGGTTAAGTAACTGATCCTCTTATCTTTATAGCCGTCATATTACGCCAATTGGCTCCCAAGTTTAAATAAAATTATACGAGCTTTAAGGTAATTTAATTTATGAACTACGGCTTAGCAATGGGTTTGAGCTGATCGATAACAGCAGTTCATAAAAAAGTTATAAAAATATAATTAACAAAATTAATATTTTCAGCTGGTTAGCTTTGCTGAGACGGTGAAATTCAAGCGCGAATAAAATAGTTGATGAATAGCGAAAAAAAAAATTTTGTTTCAATTCAATAAAAATATCTGAATAACACTTTTAATAGTACTACGAAGTTCACTCCTTGAGTCTGGGTTTCATTTAATGGGATTTTTCGCAAATTGCTTATTGCGACTGTATTAATTTTTCGCTTGGCATTCAAATATTAAGTTTATTTTTCGTGTATTTATTTTATTTCATGTTTTTTTTTTTGTTGAAAGTAGATTGCCTTTCAGTGTGAAATTTATATAATAACGGCTTTCAGCAAAAGCAAATATCAGGTTAGTCCATAAGTTCGTGCGTTTTTAAAAAGTGGTTTCAAAATTAATAAAAAAGATGTTTAAAGTATTTATTAATCAATAATATATGTTCCTTCATTATTTACAATGTCTTCCAAACGTTTAGGCAAATTTTTAATTCCCTGCTCAAAAAATTGTTTGTCCTTGGAGCCAAAATACGCTTCGATATCCCTTTTTAAAGCTTCTTTTGAGGAGTAGTTCTTGTTACTCATATGGGATTGAAGTCCACGGAAAAGGTGATAATGACAAGGTGCAATATCCGAGCTCGTTCAGCTTGCCTAATTTTTGCCTTGCGGTATGAGGTCTTGCGTTGTCGTGGTGAAACAAAACTTTGCATCTATTCACTAAAGACGGTCGATTTGTTTTAAGTGCCTGATTCAGGTTTGACAGCTGATGGGAATAATAATCAGCAGTTATCGTCTGGTTTGGTTCCAGAAGTTCATAATAAACAATACCGGTCATATCCCACCAAATAGACAGGAGAATCTTCTTGGGGTGAAGGTTCAAAAAACTTTCATTTTCAAGCCATTGCAGCAGCTGAGAACACACATTCACTCTCTGCTGAAGGTTGGCGACGGAAAGTATATGCGGAACCCATTTTCCCTGGTTTCAAACCTTCCCCAACTGAACCAGGTACCTGTGAACTATTCCATGCGATGAATTTAACCTCTGAGCTATCATATCGATCCACGAGTTCGAGCAAGGCGTCCGACTTAAAGACTTCAGGACGACCAGCGCGCGGGCCATCCACCACGTCGCAGTTACCACTTCGGAATTTTGAAAACCACTTTTGGGCAGTCTTTACACTCACGCTATCCTCTCCGTGATCTCGGTTGGTTAGTTGGGTTTACTTAATTCACCGAAAACTTGTGGCAAGGAAAAAACACTCAGAACTGATTGTTTTAAGTTACTTTCGTGGTGCAATAGCGAGGTGACCAGATTTGCTGAAAGCAGAGGCGCCCATTTGCTTTACGGTCCTTCTTCCGCGAATTGAATTAAGCTCGTCGGGGAACTCGCATAGCGTCGATTGCTGCTCTGCTTCCATCTCATTTGCATAGATGCTTGTTACGATGTGGTAGTAGACGTGCTTTGAGCCACAGCAGTCGAGTATCCTCAACATTTCTTTACACCAATCAACACGAGTATTTTTTTGGGAAATTATCAAATTATGCGGAAGAACCAATCTTCTTGACGGCCAAATGTTCATGCAATATTGAATGTATCCTAGTCCCACTAATGCCCGAGGATGTCTTCATATCGCGATATGCCCCATGACAATCTTTCAGTATCAATTGAGACATAGCTTTTATTGTTTCTGACACCACAACAAACCCTTCTTAGATGGCCTTCACGAAATTCATCTTGCAAGGATCAACGGCCACGTTGGAACTCGTTGTATTAGCGTCTCGAAGTCGCTCAATGTGGTGATTCAACACCAAAAGTCGAAGTAAGTCGATCGGAGTGCATTGATCCACGTCGAAAATTGTAATAAATCATCGCACGAAAATTTTTAAGAGTCAATTCCAACCTGTGGGTGAGATGAGATTTTTAACTCACTGGAAAAAGAACAAATAAGGTTCGTAAGGTATGTAAGTTTATGCTAAAAATTACCAAACGTTTCGATAAAAAAAATCGAATTACACGAAGTGTTGCAAAGGCGTTAAATACAAAAGTCAACCTTCAGAATTTTTATAAATTAAAAAAAGGCTAGTGGGAAATAAATCAGACAATTGTTACCAGAAAAAATTTTAACGGTACTTTACTTTACTTTTGTCTGTAATTTTTCGCATTGCCCGGCAAAACATAACTCACGGGGTGCAATCCTTATGTCAGCGCGTTGATCATTACTTTGTCAGTGCTTGTGAAAGAAGGGATAAGAACTTACCGTTCCGTCCGAAGATGTTCAATCCCAATATTTATCACTTTTTTATAACTAAGCCAAGTATTTCGTATACGATAACTTGTAGGAAAGCGTAATATAATTTTTTCAAACTTTGATAGGTGGTAACGACGCCTGAAACTAAATCTAGAAAAAATTAAAACTTTATAATATTTTTAGATAAAAAAAAAAATAAAAAATTAAAAAAAAAATTAAAATGTTTAATAAGACTTAATAAACATTTTTAATATTTTTTGAAAAAAAAAATAAAAATTGTATGTAGATTAAAATTTTGTATACAATTTTTATAAAATTTTTTAATATTTTTAGATAAAAAAAAATAAAAATTTTATAATAATTTTTAATAAGATTTTATAACCATTTTTAATATTTTTTTATAAAATTCATAATAAAATTTTATTTAGATTAAAATATTTTATAAAATTATTTTTATTTTTTTAGATTTAGTTTCAAGCGTCGCTACCACCTATCAAAGATTGAAATTTGAAAAATATGAAGGACCCTAATGCACCCACACAAAATGCACTTAACTCTAAAACCAACTTACAGCTGCATTTCTCCCCAAGCTACAAACGAATCAAGCGCGCCAAATTCCCTGATGAAATCCACTTTTGGGAAAATTGTTCGTGACTTAATCTATAATATTTTATTTCTTTTAAGCTACAAATAAACAAATCACCGAATAATAACAATGAATGAATTTGAATGCAATCTACTATGGAGAATCGAAAGGCATTTTCTAAATAAACTTTAGCGCATTTCATCTGCTGGGGCTAAATTTTGGGGCATGTGCAGGGAAAGTCATTTATGTACAAACACTACAAAATGTGTGCGGCATATATACACATACATATGCACATAAATATATAAAAAATGTGTTAGGTGTTTGCCTGAGCTACTCCTACAGTTTATGCTGTGCATGAGGCACCTCCGATTTATGTCAGCCCCAAACGGTGAACGGTGAAATTAGCTGGCTTAGAGCCGACTCACACCAAAGTGCCGATCGCTGTTCGCTTTCCAAGTAAGATTGATTTACCAGGTTTGGCCATTAGCTATTGTGACAAAGAAAATTGTGCGATCAACTTGGGCTGTCATATCACCGGGGTCTCAGCAGCAGAATTCTGATCGCTCGTTTCAGACGTATTCACACACTCGTCCAATCAGTCGTTGTTCACAAGGCAACGAAGTGAGATGAGTGAAGGTTGTGCTGATGTTTTTTATATATCACTAACACAATCTCAGTTTTTTTGTAAGCACATCCCCAGTTACATCAGTCAATCAGTTGATTCTGTAAAATTCGCTGAGAGCCGGTTAAGGGTCTGATATTGGTCACACCTGTAAAAATCGTTTCGCCATAGTTTGCTTTCAGTCCATTCTTGGTCAGGTAAAGGGTTCAGAAGTCAGAAAGCTTTTGTGACTTCATACCATCCTTAATAGTAAAAATTCGATCTGATGCCGTTCCAGTCCGAATCAGTTTCAAAGAAATGTTTATTAGCGTGACTTCAAACCTGAAAGGGTTGGGTTCAGATTGTGAACTCTACTATTAGCTCGCATTCCTAGGCTGAATCGTAACTGAATTAAATGGAATAATGTAAAAAAGATACAATTTTACTAAACCTAGAACGAACCGCATAACAGTTACATAATGAAGATAAAGGCTCATCTACAAGGTAGCAGCAGTAAAGCAAAAACAACAATGATGCGTGTTTTGTTGTTACCTTAAATCCCTAGAATGTCAAGATTGAGCCCATCAGAGAGTGCAAGAAGAAGGAATTACACAAACAACACTCGAATAAATTGCACAAGTGCGACATCACACACAGCGATCAGTGTGTCAAATTCCCTGAGAGCAAGTAGCGGTACCTTATTATTCTCTCCGTCATGGAAATGTGAGGGGAATGGTTCAGCGCACTAGATAGGGGTAATTTACTGGAGCGGCAGTTTTTGGTCGTGAAAACACCGAGTCATTCCGGTAAGTGCAACCAGCTGTCATTGGAATTAAACTCGAAATGGTAAATATGCCATTAGCGTGCATTTTGTTCTTGTTTGAATAGTGTAGACCAATGATTAGCAGGCCATATCTCACCAAGTGCTCTCTGTGCACGCTACTCTAGACAACAGCAAAGTAAAAGGTAAATAAAGTGCGGTAATTAAGAGAACAGAGTAAAGTTAAAAAAACTTATTCAGCTGCTCAAATGCTGCCACCTTCCTTATGGTCCTTGCATGAAGATGACAAACTAAACTATCTATATGAAATTTCTACATCATCAAACCCTCCCCACGCCTCGAGAAATAATTAGCAAATTAAAAAAAATTTAAATCTGTTTCCGCCCGGGATCGAACCGGGGGCCTTCCGCGTGTTAGGCGGATGTGATAACCACTACACCACGGAAACAGTTGGTAATACTGTACTGAAATGCTGACACACGTATTTGGCCTTTTGATTTATGGCTAAGAAACAATGCAAATTTGTGCATTTACACTTTTAACCCTTTGGGGCCGGAGCTTCTCTCAATATCTTTAACAAGTAAATTTCTTAAAATAACCAACCTAAACCATAGGATTTAATATACAAAAGTACACACATTAAGCGTAAGGCATCTATGATATTGCTTAGCTTATTCGATTAATCTTTTAAACAATTTTTTACATAAAAAATAAAATAAGAAAAAAAATTTTATGACTCGTTTGTATACCTCTTTATTACTCACATTTTGCTTTCCCCTCAATGAAAAGTAAAAATCATCTTCAAACCAAATAAAAAGCGAAAGCGATGAATGAGTCGAATCACATCGGCCCATCAGCCTATTTCCTCTAAAGTAATGGAGTCCCTTTTTCTCAAATGAATGATGCCTGTAATTGAATACTGAAATAAAATTCAAATCACCAATTCGGTTGCAGCACAAAACACAGTACCATCATCTATAAAATAAAAGACAGTTTTCCAATAAATTATTACATTGAATATTTATTAAGTCCTACCATGAAAATCGATATTTCTTTGTTGGACAAGGCGTAGAATAATCTGAACTAAGTAAAAGTTCAACTGCTGTATCCCAAGGCAATATTATAGGCGCCATCCTATACTTGCTATACACATACGATCTACCAGCTTCCGTATAAACAATGCTCGGCAATGGTTCACGGATGACACTGCCGTACTCACAATTGGCTCCCACCCCCATGTGGCCTCCCAAAAACTGACGAAAAGGACTTGATAAAATAAGTCATTGGTTGGAAGTGTGGCACATTAAGCCAAACGAGACAAAATCTTCTCAAGTCACTTTTAAACTAAGTCGAAAAAGTTGCCCACCCGCTAAGCTCAATAAAATAACCATCACCCCAACTAACGTCACAAAATATCTCGACATGCATTTTGATAGCAAACTTTCATGGAAAACCATGCTTTTACCAAACGGAAGGCTCCAAAGGAATAAAATGTAGAAACCTGCATTGGTTATTACATCGAAATTCACATCTTCCTTTCTAAAGTAAGCTCTCACTTTACTCAGCTGTCTGGAAACCGGTATGGATATATGGCATTCAGCTTTGGGCCACTGTAGCCAACTCAAACATCAAAGTGCTTCAAAGATTGAAGAAATAACTAAATATGCCAGATTACACAATACTCGACTCCAGTCGCACTCAAACACTCTTGTCACAGAAATAATTGCAAGTCCCATAACCTTCACCAGACTCAAGGGAAAGTATACCGAAGACTTCATGTAATAATAAATTAGTCTAAATTATTATTTATCATAAAATTAGTAAATGGTTGCACCAATGAATGTATTCAATAAATAATCTTTCTATTAAATGAATTTAATAGTTTTAAGTAAAAATATTGCTTAATGTTTAAAAAACAGATCGCAGTAAAGAAATAGTTTAAAGATTTATATTTTTCTAAAATTATATGCCATAGTTTTGAGAATGAAATTTCATTGAACGAATTTACTTTAAATAAAACAAAAAACGATTTTTAAAAAAAATATTAAAAACAAAAAATTAATTAAAACAAATTAATTAAAAAAATTATGTAATTCAAAAAAATAATTTAAAAAAAATTAATTGAACTTAAAAAAGCTAATTTTATTAATTAAATTAATGAACTAAATTTAAAAAAAAATATTTTTTTATTAGGTATTATTTATAATAAATTAATTTTTTATATAATATTTTTAAATCAATTTAATTTAAAATTATTATTTTTTTTACTTCTGTTTAAATTATTTACTTGAATGACTTTAAATAAAATAAAATATGATTTTAAAAAATTAATTAATTAAGAAAAAAAGTTAATTTAAAAATATTGTTCAAAACAAATTAATTGAACTTGAAAAAATTAATTTCATTAACTAAATTAATGAATTAAATTAAAAAAAAATATATATTTTTTTTATTTTATTAATTATAATAAATTAATTTGCTATATTATTTTTTTAAATTAATTTTTTTAAATGAGTATAATGTCTTTTTTACTTTTATTTAAATTATTTACTTGAATTACCTTAAATAAAACTAAACAAAAATGATTTTAAAAAATGAATCAGTTAATTTAAAAAACATTATTAAAAAAAAGTTAAATAAAAAAAATTAAAAAAAAAATTAATTGAACTTAAAAAAGTTAATTATATTAATTAAATTAATGAACTAATATAAATTAAAAGACAAAATATTTTTTGTTGTGTAATTATTTATAATAAATAATTTTTTTATATTATTTTTTTAAATTAATTTTTTAAAATTATTATACTTTTTTTTACATTTATTTAAATTAATTAATTTACTTCAAATAAAACTAAAAAAAAATTGATTTTAAAAAACTAAGTAATTAAGTTATTAATTTCACCGCCTATTACGACAATAATTATTAGCACAATAAAATTTCACTATGAATGAATATAAACAAAACCTGACTGTGTACAAAAAATTACTAAGACAGTACAGTTATTTAGAAAGAGTATTAAAAATTAGACGAAAATGCGCATTCAATTTAATATCCGAAAAAATATGAAATCTTCCGTTTTGCAGCAGTGTTCGGTTTACGGAGTTTGCACTGTACTTATGTAGATATGTATGTATGCAACACGTGTTTTCATCAAACGGCCTTGAGATGTGCCTTTAATATGTGTATGCGCCATGCTTAGCAACAGCAACCACACGATTGGTTACTTCCAAAATAATTAATTCATGGGCGAAAAGTACAAAGCAAGCAAATGAAATGGGAAAAAAGTAATTCAAATATAAAAAAAGGAAAAAACTAGATGAGCAAAAAATTCGATGCCTGTTTCCGCCCGGGATCGAACCGGGGGCCTTCCGCGTGTTAGGCGGATGTGATAACCACTACACCACGGAAACAGATACCGTTATGTGGTCAAATTAGATACTTCACTTCAGATTGCTCATAAACACATCTCTTTCACCATGTGGTGGGACAAGTGGTTAATTCGCCCATACATGTATATATGTATGTGTATACGTACTTAAAGCAAATTTTCAATAGATTTTTTGTCAGTTATTTAAGTTCTGAATTTTAGAAAAATACAACAACACTTCGTTTACACTTCAATACTTCAACCATTGCCTATTTTACGCGGTTGTACTTTTTCGCAAAGGCAATAAGACCGTTAGCATTTTTTCCAAACTACTTCCATTAAATTGGTTTGCCTTGACGCCTCTATGACGCTCTTGAAGTGTTGCAAACTGTTACTGTAAACCTTTTTTGAAATATTTCGCATTTCGAATATTATTTGTACCAAATTAGAAGCCTCGTATTTCTTATTTTTATTTGATAGATATTTACGAATTTTCAATTTTGCAATATTTCGTCAGTGGATGGTAGCAGGCAGATGCTGCCTAACAACAAGGCCTGAATCCGAACAAGTATTCTAAAAACGTGTCTGAAATAGTTTTGCGAAATGAAAGAGGGAATTGAAAAAGCTCATACAAAAGCCGATGATTCTTTATTAAAATGCATTAAAGGAACTTTTCTGTACCACACACCAGTAATCTCACTGAGCGGTGCATTAAATTTTTCCACGCGTCCAGGGAAAGAACCAAGAGACCTAACAGCGAAAACTTAGGCAACTGCAGTAATACGGGAAGGTTGACTCTAGCCACTAGAACAAAGTTACGGCCAGCAGGAATAAGTGATGTAGCTGAAAATCTAAAGAAATAACTTCTTTGCGTAATCCGGAGGTTCAATAGAACTCGAAATGTGATGAATAGCTGTCGTTTTTGGAAACTCTTTCCGTGTTCATTGAAGTCATTGAAGCTGATTTGGCTCGCAGACAATATGAAATTATTAGAATCAGTAGCAAAAAGTTGTATTTATTACAAATATAACAAATTAGAATTAAAATAAGTGCGTGTAGCTCAATACACATAACAGAAGTGAAACTTTCAAGGCAGACAAAGAAAGAGGGAGAGACCCGAGAGAGAATGAGAGAGAGAGAGAGAGAAAGAATGTACTTTTAAATAATACAAATAGACAAAATTTAAAGGGTCGACCGGTGTAGATAAACGCCGGACACAAACCATGGCAACAACGCGCACCACTCCGAGAGTTTATCACCCGCACAGGACCGCAGCAACGGCACAAATTACCGCAATGCAATACCAATAAATCTGACGCCGGAATGGATAGCACTTTATAGTACGCACAAGCAATAGCCAGGAAACAGAAATAAGCGCCAAAAAGTAGGCACCAAAAAAAAACAAACGCCAAAAAAAATTGGGACAAAAAAACGCCCCAAACAGTAGGCACCAAGGAAATATAACGCCAAAAAGTAGGCACCAAACAAAAACGGCAAAAAATTGGGACCAAAGAACGCCCAAAACAGTGGGCACCAAAATATTACCTATAAGTTTACACCAACAAACAAGCGCCAAAAAGTAGGCAGTGTTATTTCCACAAGGAAAAACTCAGGAAAAGTAGCCTAAAGTGTATCTAAGATATATATAAGGTATAGCTCTCTCTCTCTCCTTTTCCTCTACGTTATATATTTTTTCTCTCTCGCGTAACGAAAATGCCCAAAACGTTGCATGGCCTTGAAATTTTACGCTCCATTCCTGCTCGTCTATCGACGCCTAAGAAGTTTCATTTCAAAAACAAAAATTGTCTGGGTTGTTTTGGTGGAATAATTGGATCTCGTCCTCCTTAAACTAATTAATTTCAAACCAGACAACGCGTATGTATGGTATATGGTATGTCATTAAGCCATCTGACGTCTCTGTCAAAAAAGATACAGGGCTGCCAGATGGGTCCGTCGAATATAGGCAACCCTGTACATAACATTTTTTTATTTTTAAAGTTTTACTGAATTTTTCATAGAGATACCCCTATTCAAGCGAGTGTTTTGATATAATAAAACACAAAAGTTGAGATTCGGGAACTAGACAATCTTTTCTAAAGTCATTTACGAGCATTTTAAGAAAAAGCATTATTAAAATCGGTCAATAATTCCCTTCTCTAGGATTTATGAACAAAATTTGTTGAAAAATTCCTATTCTGCCTTGGTCGGCTTTTCATTGATAAGTACTTTCACATGGTAGATCCCAAGTCCAGCGTATAATCCAGCTTTTCTCGCCATTTACTCACATTGAAATTATTCAAATATTTGTCGTTCCCTTCTTAGAGAACATCTGAACTTTCAATTCATGCACGTAAAACTACTTAGCCAAACAATTACAATTAAACTTCAAAATGCATGCAGCTGAGCGCAGATCTCTCTTATTTTGGCACTGAATGCTCGGACGTGAGTGCTTCAGCCATAAAGTCACCCCTCAGCAGTGAATTATTGACTTGTATTTATGACTCCAGGCACTCTGATGACAGGAAGAACTGCCAGTGCCATATGCTATGCTTTTCTAATTTGCGTTAATCCTTTTGAAATGAATATAATGAAATCATCGAATGCGTGGAGGTATGAAAACAAATTTTAAAGAAAATAAATTGGTTGGAAAAAAAAACAAGCTGATGCAGCTGAAAAGGAGTTCAAATTTGCGTCTTGTTGACGCAATCAATGCAGTGGGTGTGGAAGCAAACACAAGACGGTTAAGCCATATGAGGACATACGCACATGGGCATACATATACATGGATGCGTAGAAAATCAATTCCTTAAAAGCGCGCATGGATGTGTGTGCGTGAGTCCTTGTAACCTGTCTGCAAGTGCAAATATTCTAAGTGAGTGGAAAATTTCGTCGCACAATAAAAACTTCAAAGCTAAGTTCGCAAAGACTATTTAAATTCGAAGTAGGTAAACAAAACATGTATATGTATGTGTGTGTGTATGTATGTATGAAGGTAAGAGCGTAAGTTGCAGCTGCAGGGCATCCAACAACCCCGCAACTTGCAGCAGAATTTGCGTAACAAGCCAAAAGTAAACAAAGTGTGCGTTTGAAGTGAAAAATAAGCTCATAAATTCACGACGAGTGGTGGAGGGTGTCATTCTGGCGGCGAAAGAGTTAACACCGGCAAAACAAAAGTTACCATAAAACAGCTGATGACAATGCGCAAGCGATGTATGAATTGCCGGTGGGCGAAATTTCACAAATTACTTGTTATTTTGGGATATAAAAGCAGATTACACTTACATACATACGAACTATCTATCGACGATGTGCAGAAAGTCGAGGTGAAGCCAACATCTGACCGTTAGCCGACTCGCAGGGTTTTTGAAGAAACCAGCTGATTTGCTGACGTAAGCGGAGTCGTGACAACGATTTGCTTACGAACAAACTGAGATCGAGTTGGTTATATACAAAAAATCAGCGCAACCTTTACTGATGTTACTTTGTTGCCGTCTGAGCAACAACTGATTAGATGAGTGTGTGAAATGAGAAGACAAAGAGTATTTATTAGTCACACAAATTTATTGTTAAACCTTTAAAGCAGACTTCTTCCGAATAACTCAATATTAAAACACTTCTTAAAAGGATTTTCCAGAATCCGGTTCAGTTATCAAAGAAAAAATCGAGCCACGAATTGGTAAATATGCAAAGTAACCACCTTTGTGAAGACTAATCCTCGCCAGAAAGCAAGCCAAATCGCAAAAAACATAGAAGAAGAGTTCTACAACCAGATACGTCCGGATGCAGTACGAAAAATACTTAAAAAGGCTGGGTTTCACGTCAGAAGCGCACGGAAAAATACCTTCATTTCAAGAGTAAATCAACTTAAGCAGATAGCCGAGGACTTAAATAAGCCTCCTGATTTTTTGGAATGGAATTATTTTCTCAAATTAAAACAAATTCTGCATTTTTGGTATAAAAGGCCGCAAGATTGTGTGGTGCGCACCGGGAACAACGTTCGTTAAGCAAACCCGGGTGCCTACGGTAAAGTGCTTTGGGGGAGGTGCGTTGGTATGGGGGCGTATGGCGAGCTCGGGCGTTGATAAAATGCAGTTTATAGAATCAAAAATGAATAAATATGATTGATCTTGATAAGAAACTGGGTCTGGGCGAAAGATATATTTTCCAACACGACAACGACCTGAAGCACACGGAGCACACAGAGCCCCCAAAAGCACTAGACCTAAGCCCCATAGAGCACTTATGGAACGCACTTGATAAGAAAACCAGGTAGCGGACTATAACCAACAAATAAACGCCAAAAGATGTGTAATAACTACGAAATTAGTTGGGCCAATGAAAAATCGCCTTTTAGAGATCATAAGAAGACATGGCTATCCGACTAGCTATTGAATGCATGCATTTCTATTGTCTATTATTGTCTTCCCCTTTCTTCATTATTCCTAAAGTGAACACAGACTTTTTGTACCCAGCTTAAATTATCTTTTTCTTTAATGTGATTTCATTTTTTATATTATTTTTTATAACGAGCTGGCTAGACAGAGGGCACTGGAGACGGTTTCATTGCAAAATGAGAGGATTGGGTTTCCTTTGAGAACCTCTGTTCTGCTATTGGAAAGATGGACCTCGCGTCAACTTAGCGAGCGCTGGGCTCGTGCGCAAACGTGCGAAGGCACGAGATCCTTCTGCCCACAGGTAGATTGGTAGCACTCGAGAGAACTTCTGAGACTAACAAAGCCGCAGTTCTCGAATTTGGTAGGTTTCCTTATCGGACATTGTCCGTTAGGTGTGCATGCGGTAAGGCTTGGGATTACTTCGAGTCCTTTCTGCAGAAGCTGTCTGGAGGGCGAGGTGGAATCATCTAATCATTACCTGCTTCTCAGCTGCCTTGCTCTCGTCGGGCAAAAGTTTAGACATCTGGGCTCTCATTTTTTCGCCACACCGGCGGATATTGCAGGTTTATTATTATTATTATTAATAAGAATTAGAATAATATAAAATATTACACTAACTTAAAAAAAAGAGCACACTAGCTGCTTGAGACTTCGGTGCTTGGTAATTATGAGATTATGTTTAAGTTTTAAGGTATGGGATAAATGACAATTTTGCAAGCTTTCAATTAGGCCGATTGCTTTAATAAAGTTAAATATTTTAATGACATTCTCTGTTGTGGTGTTTCAAAAGTTCGGAGGGGTTTTTGGAACCAAAGATAGGGACACGTTTAGTATTTAAATTTGCACAGATGTCTATTATGTGTATATGGTTAAGTTGATCGTTACAGAAAGGACATGTGGGAGGAGACGTGGATAGAAGGAGGTGTTCATGGGTTAGCCTGGAGTGACCGATCCGTAAACGCATGAATGCAGAAATTTGATTCCTTGATAATGAGGATGTATATATTGCTTTTTCACACTCTGGGTTAAAAGCTTTATACGGGTGCCCGAATTGCGCCCACGATACATATTTTTTTTGTCGAAGGAGATAGCTGTTTATGTAAGCTTGAAGGTCTTTAGAGACAAGTGGAGTAAATAGCAAGACTGGGGATTGGTGCATGTATTTGGCCGCTAGATCTGCCGATTCATTTCCCAGAATGCCTTTGTGACTTGGTATCCATACGTATTTTGTCTCCATTTTTTATTAAGTAAACCCGTATTTGGGAGAGAATTTGACTACTACCGTAAATGTTGGATAGCCCTTGTATTACCGAAAAGCTATCAATAAATATGGCAAATTTACCTTTCGATTTCGACAAAAAGTCCACTGCTTTAAGGATAGTGGTTGCTTCGAATGAAAATATTGAGCTATAACTTGGTAACAAGCCTCCTGTTATCAGTGCACCATTATTGTGTACTACAGCGAAAGTTGTGCTATCGCCGGATTTAGACCCGTCTGTAAATATGTGATTTCTACTAGCGAACTCTTCTCTGTTGACTAGTTCGCCGTAGAGTTGTTTGAACAGTTCGGAGCTAGTATTATTTTCTATAGCACTTGTAGAGGTCAGACTTTATTGAGGTGGGGGAGAAGGTCCAGGGGGCCTGTTGACACAATTTAAGCGATGTTTTTGGGATTTGTATTCCCAGGTTGTACAGTGATGAAATGCACTCTCGAATAGCGGACTATATATGTTCGTTTGTGTTTGGAAGCAGTCTTCAAGGTATTAAAAAGAAGTCTATTGGTGTTGGTCAAAAGCTTCGGGATTAACCTAAAGTTGAGAATTCTGTATCTGTAGGCCAGCCTCGGAAAGTATGCACTTAGTAGGAGATGTTGGAAAGGCGTTAAGACTTCTACGAACTGCGGTATCGGAAGGCTTGTTTAGTAATTTTAGGTTTGAGATTGTGCGTTTTATACTAATAAAGCTCTAGCAATTGCAGGTTTAAATATCACACATCTGGTGAAATTCATCAGTAGATTGAAGCGGTTCATACAAACATAAATCGCCAACGTTGGCCGTCATCCTCTAATCCAAAGCTTCTTCTTCCTTTTCTTCTACCTGGCTGGTTCTTTCTCTTCTTCTTTTCCCCTCCCACAACGGCCGAATTTTCAATTTTTTCTCCAAGTGGGCCCCTCGCAAGTGCAGCCATTTAACCTATCCTATTTCTGAATAAGCTAAATAAAAAAACTGTAAAAATATTAAATGAATAATTAAGAGTTTTACATTTTCTTTACTGTAAAGAAAATAGAAATGGATGAACACAGACTTTTTGTGCTATGTGTATGTACATAAATTTCTTTGTGTTTGTGCACGCGTTGACAAAGTCACTCCAGTGCTCAGTTACTAACTGAAGGGGATTAAATAATATTTTTTTACGCGCTCGTTGACGCCCTTTCTTTGATTTTCTTAACTCCAGCATTTTTGTTATTGTAGACAGATATATATGTAAATATTTAGTTATTCCGACAGCTTCCGAAGGCAATTGGGGTTAGTTTTATCTTTGCTGCTATTTACCTTCACTCCCTTCATTGTTACTAATATCCCCTCTCGTAGTTTCCCCTAATTTTGCCACTGGCTTTTGTGAAATGCCGCTGTACTTAATTAAAAATTTTAAAGTTTACTTTTCTTGGTCCACACATTTACACAATTTGCAATTTCTACTTCGATGAAGGGACTGAGTGTTAGTCGATTTCCCAAATAACGGGAAAAATATATGTACATATGAGAATTTGCAGAATTAAATGCTAAACAGCAGAGCAGCTTAACTTAATAGAACATAAATTTTCAAATCTTTGGCATAAGAAGTTTATGCCTATTGAGTTGGCTAGAATAATACCCCTGAAAGCCATCTCTAGCCAGGGTAGATTGGCACCTTGAAAACAGCAGTCCACCAAGAAAGATACTCCTGGTGCACGAAGCAGAGAGTAAAGAATATATCGCCTTTAGTCCTGACGTATTTGGCAATTGAGTAATGTTAGTACAAAAATCTTGGTTCCAAAACATAGGAACATAGAGGGAAATGAAATTGCTGATAAGCTTGCCAGGAATGGGACTGAATTGGACAGACGCGTCCTACTCGCTCATCGGCATCCCCCTGACAGTCGTTAAAGGGGAACTGCTCAAATTATTTCTTAGGAAAGCGCAGAAAAGATGGAGCTCCATTTCTTCATTTGCTATTTCGAAAACCCTTTGGCCCCAGTATGATAGTAGGAGGATTCAGAAAGTCCTTTGGACTCCTCGCCATTCAATTTCCAAACTCGTAGCTGTGTTTGCCGGTCACTGGACGATCGGCACACACGCGAAAAAGCTAACGTTACCATTTAACTCCTATTGTAGAAGCTGTGGGACCTTTCAGAGAAGGATACTGTTGAGCACTTTCTCTGTAAATGTCCGGGTTTGGCAGCTAGGCCACTAAGCTACTTCTTTCTTCGACAGCCTGGGGCAATGCGCCAACCTAAACCCCATCAATATTCTCCATTATATCATGCTAAATACACCGCGAACTTTTGCTATTTGATTGTATATGATAGCTGCGGACCCGCCAGTTCTATTAATGATGCTTCCGAGATGGCAGATTTCGTCCTCTTCTGCGATGTTAGTACCATGTATGTGGAAGATTCGCGTTTCTATTGTGTTGAAGCACACCACCTTTGTCTTTGTTAATCCTCAGTCCTTCTTTAGCTTAGGTCTATTTTAATGATGACCACAAACTTCCGCAAACCTTGCATGATTTTCAGTCTTTCCACCTGCAATCAGCCGAGTTTAGTCGGTGTTGACAGATCCTACGCTTGAAGCAACTCGAAGACAAAAACCTGTTCTACCTCTTATCGAGAACCTCGCCGATCTGTAGCAACTTATCGGTATTTTCGTATATCCGTTACGTGTCCCGATAAAAGCAAAGCAATACTTTCCACTTCCTCATCGTCTATGCAGCTCCGGAAACAATCATTCGCTGTAAAACTCATTCCTTTTCCATTCCTTCTTTTCTTTAGATATCGACCGGTTATTACTTTTACCACCACCATTAAGGAAAAACGAACGATGCAATTACAGATCTTCATCGGCTTTTCAACAGATTTTTCTAATTATCTCACAATTGGGCTCCATGACCTATTTATTACTCGCTCTCTCAATGATAGTCAGTTTCAAGCCAGTGCCTACAAGAATAATTTGAATGAATGACCGCCAAATTTTTGGCTGCCTAAGTTCCCACCCCTCTTACTCCCCTCGATTACTACGTATGGGTTGTAGTTGAGCGTGAATCCAACGAGCATCAGCATCACAGTCTCACCATTTCTTCTGTGAAGGCTGCAATTACTACCATTATGATCAGTACGAATTAAGAGCATTTGATTCGGGCATGGAATCGTTTCCCGACCGGGATCTATTGGGTTATTGCAGCTTATGGAAATTTGATTGGATGATTTTATAGATGCATATATAATAAGTTAATGTTATGTAAGCAATTCGTGATGTTTCATTAAATGTTGTTCAAAATAAAAGGTAATTAGTTTTACTCTCAAGTTGTCCTCGAATACCGTACGCATCCTGTATTTTGCAAGCATCTTAGAGTCTACATATCTGTTGAATGTCATCTTCATCATCAATGGCACTACGGTCTTGTACAGATCATTGCCTCCACAACTACGTTCTGTAAATGTGCCCCAGCCATCTGATTCGGTGACTTTTCATAAAACGTGAGTTCGTGATTGTATCTTATCCGATATGTTCCGCCATTTCGCAGTATCTTTCTTTCAAACCTCAATATACGAGGTGTGTTTAAAAAGTATCGCGAATTTTTAATTTTCGCAGGTTACGTATATTCGAATTTCGATATTTTTGTGGCGATATGTTGGTACTCCTGTCTCTCACTCATGTCGACGAGTTCGGCCATTTTGAATGTTCATTTAATTGTTGGCAGCTGCTTTGCTTGCCCGTTTTTCGGCTATTCAAAAAGATGGATCAAAGAACCTGTATCAAATTTCGTGTGAAAAACGAAATTAAGTGCTCGGATGCCTTCCGAATGTTGACTGTGTCATACGGAGAAGCTACTTTGGTCCAAAGCAACGTTTATCAGTGGTACAAAATGTTCTCAGAAGGCCGAGAAGATGTGAACGACGAAAAGCGTGCCGGCGTGCCGGACGCCCGAGCACTTCAACAACAGACGAAAAAATTGATGAAGCGAAGAAAATGGCATTGGCTAATCGTCGGATCACCGTTAGAGAAGTTGCTGAGGACCTAGACGTGTCGATTGACTCGTGCCATTCGAGTTTTTTCAATGATTTGGGCATGAGACCGGTCGCCGCAAAATTCGTACCAAAACTGCTCAATTTCGACCAAAAGCAGCATCGCATGAACAATGCTAATGAGATGTTGGACTCTGTCCGCGACGACCCACATTTGCTCCAGAGGGTCATAACTGGTGACGAATCGTGGGTGTATGGTTATGACGTGGAAACCAAAGCTCAATGGAAGCTGCCGCACGAACCAAGACCGAAAAAAGCGCGCCAAGTTCGGTCGCATGTAAAAGTTTTGCTTATCGTTTTCTTTGGTTCCAGGGGCGTTGTGCAACATGAGTTCTTGCCACAGAGTAAAACGGTCAATAAGGAATATTACCTGTGACTTTTTCTTATTCCCGCAACTGAAGAGGCCTATGAAAGAACGACGCTACGCTACGATTGACGAGATAAAGACGGCATCGAAGGAGGAGCTGAACAAGATAAAAAAAGGATTTTTTGAAGTGCTTTGAAGATTGGAAAAAACGTTGACACAAGTGCATAATATCTCCTGGGGATTACTTTGAAGGGGACAAAATAGATATTAATGAATAAATAAATAATTTAAAAAAACACAAGATACCTTTTGAACACACGATGTCTGTTGTTTTAAGGGGTTAGGGGTAGTCAGAGGCCCTAAAAAATGGTGATTTCCAATAATTTTTTTTTGGTAGTCAGTTGCTTTATTTTACAAAAATAAAAACATAGTATTAACACATCAAGTTTGGACTTGAATTTAGCAAATTTTCAGAAAAAAAAATTAATACTTGTAAAAGTTATCGCTGTTTGTGTGGAGCCCATTTCTCCAGAAGTCCCTTGCGTTGATCATCACAAGTCTTTGGAGATTCATCTAAAACCAATAGGATTAGAGAAATTAGTTTTATTAATAGATAATCTTGTGCCTGATTGGGGCTTTCTTTTCAAAATTAACAATAAGGCGGCCTCAAGAAATTTCGAGAAACCAACCGCCAATAATTGTTTAAAAAAATCGAAATTTTTGAAATAAAAATCCTTCGATCTGGCATGAGTTGTTTATGTTTTTCAAAAACAGTATAAATTTTATTGAAATCTACCAAACGGTTTTTAAGGTGCAGTGATCACCAGTTCAAAAAACATAGTTTTGAGAAAAACGCATTTAAAGTTTTGCTATCGATTACCGGAGCGCCCGAGTGCCTTTTGTTAGTTGTTGAATAACTCGAAAGTATTTGTCGAATTCACTTCAAAGTCTCAACAATATTTTTAAGATATTATACTTAAAAAAAATGCAAAACAAAAAATTCAATTTTTTGCAAATTCTGACTACCCCTACCTCGCTGCTGTATGTCAGTATGGGTCGTACAAGTGCTTTTTACATTGTCATCTTTTGAGCTTTTGGTAGCAATCGAGACTTGAATAATTTTATGTGTGCAAAGAATGCTTTATTTGCCGCGCTTACTCGGTCATTTATTGCCACGGAAGAAACAGAATTACTGCTTATGAAAATACCTAAGTATCATACTTAAATTTGTCAACTTTCTGAATGCATTCACCATCGATTTCAATGTGTGCATCGCCACTCGGTTTCTTTGCGAAGTGCATATAGGTACATATTTCGTTTTCTCTCTATTTACACGCAGACCTACTTTTAAAGCTGAGTTCTCTAATCCCTTATATATTTTCTTAAGCTGTTGTTCATCTTGCGCAATCACAACAATGTCATCGGCATAAGTTAACACTTGCGAGCTGCAGTGAAAAATCGAATTGCCACATTTTAGTTTGCATACTACCTAATGGGTGCTCTTTTCTTCGAGAGCCTGGGGCAGTGCGCCAACCTAAATCCCATCAATCTTATCCATTATATAAGCAGCTCTGGCTGACTGTATATATCTGCCTGTTGGAGGCCTCATAATGGTATCAAAATGGCGCTTTAGTGCTACTTGAGGAGTGCCAGACTGGCACTTCAACTATTTCACCTACCTACCTACCTAACGTAATAATGAATTAAAATTTGTCGTGCGTTGCCTCTGCATATACATATGTACGTTCAACCTTTTATTAAGTATATTTGTAAAGACTTTATAGCCAGTGTTGAGGAGAGATATATCTCGTTAATGGCTACTGTTGGATTTTACGCCCTTTTTATGTTATGGTACTATAAGGCTACTGTTCCATTTTTCTAATAACTGTTCGGTTTCCCAATTTAGCTTATCAATTCTGTTATTATTCATATTATTTGGCCACTTCCGCTGGTTTTAGATATTATTTTTCAACTTTGTCAGACTTTCTATCACTTCGTTACGACACGGTGCTTCTATGGGGTTTTCTGCTGTAGAGTATATTTCATTGATACGGTGTGAATCGAAGCCTGTCGCATTTTCTTTATCCAGAATATCGCTAAAGTATGCAACATCTATGACGTATTTTTTTCTTTTCCTGTTATTATTTCACCTTCCTGGTTGTTACACAAATTTGTTCGAGGCAGATATGGCTTTGTTTGGTTTCTAATTGCCCTGTATATAAAGGGTGGTTGAATTTCAAGGGCCGGTGTTGAATGAAAACCACACCTAAACCTCAATTTTTTTTTCTACGTTTCACTTAACATTTTTCAATTTCAGACTAACTCAATTTGAACCATGGAAAGATACACAATCGAGCAACGCGCTAAAGTTATTCAGGTTTATTATGAAAAATTGGCAACAGTGAATGACCAATTTTCGAAGAAAATCATCTTCAGTGATGAGGAACATTTCCACCTCAGTGGATTCGTCAATAAGCAAAATTGCCGCATTTGGGCGAATGATAATCCAAGAGTGATTGCCGAAAAACCAATGCACCCACAAAGAGGGACTGTTTGGTGCGGTTTATGGGTCGGCGGCATCATTGGGCTGTACTTTTTCCAAAATGAGGCTGGTCAGGCAGTTACTGTGAATAGTATTCGCTATCGTGAGATGATAACGAACTTTTTATGGCCCCAATTGGAAGAAATGGATATGGACGATATGTGGCTTCAACAGGACGGTGCGACTTGTCATACAGCTAACGAAACAATGGATCTTTTGCGCGAAAAATTTGATGGCCGAATAATCTCACGTCGCGGCGATGTCAATTGGCCGCCGAAATCATGTGATTTGACACCGTTGGACTTCTTTCTTTGGGGTTATTTGAAAGAAAAGGTGTACGTCGATAACCCAGTAACAATTCAAGAGCTAAAGGATGAGATAATTCGGCACATTAACGGCATAGAACCTCAATTATGCCTCAGCGTCATCGAAAATTTGGACCATCGGATGGACGTGTGCCGCCGAGGCCGCGGCTGCCATTCGGCCGATATTTTGTTCCATACGTAGTTGAGCCATACCAATATTATCATAATAAAGAGAAATAATAATAATTTCCTAAAAAAATTGTATTTTATTCAAAATCAACACCGGCCCGTGAGACTTAATCACCCTTTATTTTTTACATTTCCGTGACTGAAATCATTTTCGATACGCTGAACTTTCATGTTGATGTCCAGTTTTTTCTTTTGTTTTATAATTTTCTTTGCTCTTTGTCACTGTTGAATAACATTCACAGTTTACAGTCTTTTACATAAGAGCGTGGTCACTGTACACGTAGATAAAAAAATCATAGCGCCCTCAGTCCTTCATGCTTTTTGTAAAAGGTCAGCTGTATGTCAAATTTAGTGTTCAATTGAGTGGTTTTTCGAAATGAGTGCTGTTTACGCTTTGAGGCAATTTTTTTATATTTGCACGAAAAAGGACCCAAATCCCATAGAAAATGTGCGGGCTCTGATGAAAATGCAGCTTCGCAGATGCAAAACATGTAATTTAGATCAACTTTCTCGACAAGTTCGGAAAATTTGGAGGTCTTTTCCGGTAGAATATGCAGAAAAACTAATGGAAAGTATGCCCCGACGGTGCCAGGCCATAATTGACAATGCAGGAGATTGGTCTTGCTACTGACGTATTTGCATTAAGTATTGACGAGCAAATTATCAATAAATTTGCGAATTTTCGAAAAATCAGTTGTTGTTATTATTTAACAGTGACCTCGCTCTTATGTAACAGACTGTATATCTTGAGATTTGTTGCACTATTTCCCCTTTCACTGATGAAGTTTCCGGATTTTCGTGACTGTTCACGTTTCTAATCTTCGATGGTGCTCCAATGAAAGCATGTCAAAATAGTTCTTTCAATTAATCAGTAAATGGAATGTAGACATTTCCAATAATAAAATAGTAATTTATCAAATCAATATTTTCCCAATACACGCGCGCCAAATAAATGAAAAAGTCTTTTACAATAGCGTAAAAAGGTAAAAAAACAGATACGCGCAAGCTAAAGAGCCGAGAACCAGAAATCAACACACAATATCGAAACCCTAAAGCACTTCACTTAAATAAAATAGTCTGCTATTGTTTGCGAAAGAATTGGAAGTAGGAAAAGGCGTGCGCCGTAGTGACAGACATTCTGGACTTCTCAGTACAAATTAATTCTTCAACAATAGTAGAAAATGAACAGCACTGATGCTGATGCTCAAATTGATTTAAACTGTGAGCGTAGCGCATTGTAGTCACGTGGCGCTTTTGATGGTAAGTACCGTTGCTTTTTCGCGTTACTCTTCTCAAAGTGCATGAGCCGCTTGGTGGTGAGTAAGCGACATTGAAGTACTAAGAGTACTAAGAATTAATGCAAAAAAGTAAAAGCAGACTAGCCATTGAAGCAATTTACGAAAATGATGTGCATGTTGAATGCAAGGTAAATATAAAATAAAAAAGGTTTGAGTTTTTTTTAGTGCAAGTAAGTATTTAGTGAATGAAAATTTCGCAGATTTAACTGGCATCTATGAAAGCAGCCAGGTCTAATTAAAATTTAGTCAGCAATAAAAGATCGAAAGCTTCGTAAGTGCGCCAGATATTCTTTAGAACCACTCGAGAGAGTGCCTCAATATTCTGGAGCACCAACGCCAGTTGCCAAGGACACAGGTAAGTAGAACAAAAGCAGTCCGGCTTTGAGTAGCAAACTAATGGTGTTTTTTGTTTTTTTTTTTTGTACAGTCCTTCCTATTTCTTGCCTTTCTTAGCAAAATTCTTTTATGGAGCCCATTGACACCAACTCCATCGTCGGCGTCATTAGCGGCACCAACTTCAACGACTGCACACAACATCAATGCAATGCGACTACAGCTACAACAACAACTACTACTAAAGCTTGAACCGCTTTGAGATGCTGAGGTTATCATTGTTAGCGTCGCTGGGAGGCTTGCAAAATAAGCACAATACAGCAGCCGTAAAGCGAAAGAAAGAAAAAATACAACGAAATAAAAAGAAAAAATAAAACGAAATAAAAAGAAAAAATACAACGAAGTGAAAAGAAAAAATTCCAACTATGCATAGCAGAAAAATACAAATTCACAACAAATTGTTGGAGTTGCAGCGAAGTTGCAACAATGTAAATATACAATACGAATAATATGTAAATTGTTGGTGTGATGTGCGCAAAAATGGTATGGCAACCGCAACAAACAAAACCAAAACAAAACATGCCCTCACGTTGAAGGTCATTAACATTTGCGCAGAATTCGCCACTTTTCTTGTTGATCTCTGCACTCTGTGAATGCTTTTTATATACCGTTAAATGTGTTTATTTTTTTGTTTGTGTATTTTTAAGTAAATTTATTTAATTTTTACTTTGTCATTGGATTGCAATTGGGTAACTGCAACAATTTTTGCCAAGTCATTACTGTCTAAAGAAATTGCGCAAATAAAAAATATTGAATTTATGTCGGATAACAAAAATAGATTTAATTTTTTTATTTTTTTTATTTCATTGTTTCCATTCAAACTCAAACAGAAAGCTTCCCAAAAGTTTGTTTTTTACTTTTAAATATTTTTTAATTGTATTCCTTCAACTTCCATTAACTTTAAGCGGCAGTATTTAATTTTTTAAATTTTGTTTTGAATTTTTGAAGTGAAAACTTCTTTAGAATCGTTGGGAGTGATTTGAGAAAAAGTGAAACGAAAAAAGCGACACTCTTGGCTACGAAGCGTTATATTATATGTTGATATAAACGTAGCGACGAACTAAATAACTTTTAGGCCAGCGCCGACAGCATGGCGCGGTAGCCGAGCGACTAGCAATGTGAGCTTCCGATCTAAAATCCTTGGTTCGAATCACAAGAAAAAAATTTTTTTTATACAGTTATTTTATTTTATTTTATGATATGTTTATGAGGAGCTTTTTTTCATGGCAGAAATACACTCGGTGTTTTGCCATTGCCTGCTGAGGGGTGAGCGCTATTAGAAAAATAGTTTTCCTTAATTTTGGTGTTTTCACCGAGATTCGAACTGACGTTCTCTCTGTGAATTCTGAATAGTAGTCACGCACCAACCCATTCGGCTACGGCGTTTGTTTAATTTTACTGATGCAAAAATGAGGGAAAATATTTGAATAAAGTTTGCTTACTGTTTACACATTTTCCAAAGGTGACGGAGAACCAAAAAAAAAGTCGATTTTCAAACAAATACGAGTGCATATGTGTAATTGTGTTACAGTTTCGGTCACGCCCCAGCAAAACCTGCGTGCATATGTGTTTGTAACATTCAAAAAAATGTAATTGTGTTAGAGTTTCGGTCACGCAGGTTTTGCTGGGGACGCTCATAATAGCTACCGCGTGTGTATTTTTATATTCGTAAATATTTTCATTTTTAAATATTTACCGCAATTATGCCGAAAAATAATGCAGAAAAGTGTCGTGAATATCGACAGAAAAAAAAATCAATAAATAGCATCACGGAATTCATTCACGAAAATTTAATAAAGTTACACCAGAAGTATCGCGGATACTTAGAAAAGATTACGATAAAGTTCCAATGATTTTAAGTGGCGATTTTAACGTAAATTTTGCATTGGACACAGCGGTTCCTTCAATTGACTTTCTCAATACAACATTCAATTTAAAAATAAGTAACAATCGCACTGAATCGACAACACGATCAAAAACAACAATTGACGCGGTATTTCAAAGATATGTTGACAACATCGAAACCAAAGCATTTGTATCATATTTTAGCTATCATAAGCCACTCGTATCATTTGTTGAAATTGAAAACATTGAGGATGAATAATAATAAAATGAAGAAAATAAAATATGAACTTTATAGCAATATTATAATGAACCTATAATTATCTCGCCCCTAATGCTGCTTTCGTCTCATTCTCTCTCAGTTTGTTTTACGGAAGGTTTCACTTCTATCGCGTCTAACCGTTAGACTGGTATTTTTTTTTTTTTATTTCAAATTATCAAAACGCGAATTGTTCACGTATTTGAAAATCCGATAAAACATTCATTACATTTGGCCCAATTATGAAATAACTGTTTCCGTGGTGTAGTGGTTATCACATCCGCCTAACACGCGGAAGGCCCCCGGTTCGATCCCGGGCGGAAACAGATGAGTATTTTTTTCCTAACGAAGAAAGCCGGCAATCGTTTTGCAAGTGCAAAAAAGCCCTTATCAGTCATGTCTTTAGCCTAAATCTTAAAATGCGCTTTGTGAAATGTTATGTTTGGTCAATATGTATGTAAATATGGTTGTACGCAGTAGAAAAGTGAACTCTAAGGACCGCAGATATGGAGGCATTTGAAATGTGGCTCTTCATACAAATATTGAAAATTCTCGGCTATAACCGTTAAAGCTATTTGGGTCGATTTTATTCTGTTCACTTAGGGGAAACCAACGCCAATTAAGAACACCATATCTCAGTCCTCGAAGACATTTTAGTATGAACAAATTTCTTCATTTAAAAATTAACAATCACAAAGTTGCGAGACCATCTCCAGGTGGTGAAAGCCTGTGTCTGTTACGCTCATTTTATGTAGATTAAAAATGTTTTTTTTTTTAATATTTTTAAATTATTTTAAATTTAAGTCATACCATTTTCAAAGGAGTAACGAGAATTTTGAAAATTTCTTTATACCTATAAATTATTATTTAAATTAGCTAAATCATTGCATTGGTCACGAAATATATTTAAGTATACTGAAATATGCATAAAATGTATTTTTGGTTCACGATTGCTTTGCCACATTTATAAAGCTCAATTGAGAAAAATGTGTGTCTACATCTGTGTTCACAATAAGAGCAGCGTGACATATTGCAAAGGTTCGATTACTTAAATATTTTTTATATACCTACTTATATATATTTTTTTAAATATTGGGTATGGGAATAAGTTTCCGACCTTTCTTTGCCAAAGTTTGGAATTATTTAAACAATTAAATAATGATAAAAAAGGATATTATGTGAAGTATGTGCCATTGAAAGCTACAACTTTACTCCATCTTTCAGGCAGCATACTGATTCCTCTGACGAAAAATTCGAGTGCTTTTGACTTGATCCATTCATTGAGCCAGTTTGCGATGCTCTCGTAGTAAGTGAACCGCTCTCCAATAAGGGCTGACTGCATTGATCGGGACAGATGGTAGTCCGAAGGTGCAATGTCTGGGGAATACCTGCAATGTCTACTGTCCCATTCCGGTCGCTTTTCTTTGAGAGTTCGATTCAAACGCATTAGCTGCAGTCGGTAACGATCGCCAGTGATGGTTTCAGATGGTTGAAGGAGTTCAAAATGGATGGCACCGTTCTGATTCCACCAGATGTACAACATAAATCAATTTTTTGAAGCATGAATCAATTTTTTCGCTGTGGATGGACCAGGTTCACCAGGCAGGCTCTAACATTTTGGACGCTTAGGGTTATCTTAAGGGGTTACATGGGTTTCGTGGGTTCAAAAAATCGATTTTTTTTTGTTTTGCTTTATTAATTTCTATAACATCTCAAGAATATTATCCTAAATTTTCAAGTCGATCCGAATAATAGTTTCGGAGATATAGCCTTTGGAAGGTGTGCGCTCCAAGCCACTTTTATTGTTACTCAAAACTTTAAACGCGTTTTTCTCGGAACCGTGTCTTCAAAGTCGGTTGTCAAATGTTCTCGAAAACTACTCAACCGATCTTGATGAACTTTTACACGGGTGTTCGAGTAGCAATTTGCTCGAAGGATTTTATCTTTTTTCAATTACAACTATTTAAAAAAAAAAACAAAATGTCAAGCAAATTTGACCGAAACTTTCATTTTTTTGGAAAAATGCGGCCAAAATTTGAATTTTTACTTTTTTTCTTTCCTTCGCTCAAGCACGAGCTTATGGTCTTAACTAAAACACTTATTCTTATTTTTTTCATTTTAAATGATCCGGTCAGGAGTTATGCTGACAACGCGGACGCACCTTTTTGTTCGAGGGGTTACCGGAAAGGACGTCACAATGGAAGAGTTTTAATTTTTTTTTTTGAAAATTTCAGAAATTATTCTTTAAATATGTATCTATAAGACAGAAAAACGTTTGAATTAAATAAATAATTTTTTGCATAGAAAAAAAATATTGAAAATAGGCCTTTTTTACTCGAAGAAACCCATGTAACCCCTTAATAGATCCATTTTTCATCGCCAGTGACGATGTGATGCAGAAAACCTTTTCTTTTCTGCTGTTCAAGAAGCATCTCACGCGTCACTAAACGCCTCTCGATATCCCTCTCCTTGATGCGGCACCCAGTTACCTACTTTCTGGACCATTTCCCTCGCTCACAAACGTTTACCTACGGTTGATCTCTCAAAATCCAACACTTTAGACATATCATCAAGGGTTCGACATGCGCCTTAATTCAATAATTGTTATAGTTGAACCGATTTTTTTCGGTGCCTTTTCGCGATCTTTATCTCTCGCTTCGCAATTGCCACTTCAGAAGCGTCGAAACCACTCTTTACAAGTTCTATTTGATTGAGTGTGATTACTGTAAATATTGTTCAATATACAACACGTTTCAGCTGCACTTTTCTATAAAAGGTAGTAATGATGAAAGAAGTTCAACGGTGTCAAATCACATGATCTTGGCGGCCAATTGACATCGCCGCGACGTGAGATTATTCGGCCATCAAATTTTTCGCCCAAAAGAGCCATTGTCTCGTTAGCTATGTGACAAGTGGCACCATCCTGTTGAAACCACATATCGTCCACATCCATATCTTCCAATGCGGGCCATAAAAAGTTCGTTATCATCTCACGATAGCGAACACTATTCACAGTAACTGCCTGACCGACCTCTTTGGAAAAAATACGGCCCAATGATGCCGCCGGCCCATAAACCGCACCAAGCAGTCACTCTTTGTGGGTGCATTGGTTTTTCGGCAATCACTCTTGGATTATCATTCGCCAAATACGTCAATTCTGCTTATTTACGAATCTACTGAGGTGAAAATGGGCCTCTTCACTGAAGATGATTTTCTTCGAACGCCCGTTTTGATTTGAACGCCCGTTTCCATAATAAGCCTGAATAACTTTAGCGCGTTGCTCGATTGTGTATCTTTCCATGGTTCAAATTGAGTTAGTCTGAAATTGAAAAATGTTAAATGAAACGCAGAAAAAAACTTGACGTATAGGTGTGGTTCACATTCAACATCGGCCCTTTAAATTTAACAACCCTTTACAATAAAAACCATATAATTTAAAGTTTGATTTTCGTCTGAATTTGGTTTTATATTTTTTTAAATATATTTTTTATTTATTTCTTCATAAAAATATTATTTATATTGCAGCAAAAACCAAATAGCTTAAAGATTGAAACGTCAACAAATTTTCATCTGCATCTCAAACTTTTTCATCAGTACTTTTGTAAAAATTCTGGGTATAAAGTTTTATAGCTTATTTGATTTTGGTATAATATTGTGCCAGTTTGGAGTGGCTCAAAATTTGCATTGATTTTTTCATTTTCATTTTTTTTGCTGATGGTTCCATAGTGAATGCTTGAATTTTTTATATAGCGAAAATGAAAAAGACCGCCAGCAAAAAACATTGTCAAAAATCAACGCGAATTTTGAGCCAGTTGAAAGATATCCAATATTGTAATAAAATTCAATGGGCTATAAAACTGCATACTCGAAACTGCATACTTAGAAATTCTGATTAAAAAGTTTGACACATTGACGAAAATTTATAGAATTTTTCCAAATTTTGTACAAGGTTACAAACTTTAATTTATATGGTTTTTATAATAGTATAAGCAATACTTTTATGAAATAAAAAAAATAAATAAATAAAAAATAAAAACTTTGCACTATGTCGCGCTGTTATTATTGGGAACACCGGTGTATGAACGCATTACGAATAGGTGGGCAAACTTTGTTGTACGTCAAACTTCATATGCACGTGCACTTTCATTTGAATTAACATACATATATTATATAAATATGTGTATATATGTACTTGCATATGCAAATGAATTAAATTTATGAATATATATTATATATATCAGTCAAATAAAATTTGGCATATTTTGTAGGACAATACAGAAAAAGAATGAAATTTTGAATGTGAAAAATAAATATAAAAAAAATAGTGGTAATTTTTCTTGGTATTGCATTTTTTTAACACATTGAAAACACAGCTTTCTCAATTTGTCCTTAGGGAGGGTTATGCACCTTCTTTGATTATACACCCACCAGTAAGGACTTCGCTTGGCGTAGCTTCATAATTTGGTGCCAGCTCATGTCTCTCAGCCTTAGCTCTCCACTTCATAACTTCTTACTGATTGTGTGTTGTCCCATAGCAATGAAGGGGGCTCGAGTCGTATTAATAACGAGAACGATTGATTCAACGATTTGCGCCTACAAATTTTATATCAGTGTCTATATTCTCTTTAGTCAAAGTCATGTGGTTCATGATTTTCGAGACATTTTTAGCATTTCTGTACTTTCCAACTTCTAAGACTTACTTAGAGTTAAATGAAATACCGGCTGGTATCCATATTCTACTTGCTTTGTAGTCAAATATGCAAAAAAATTTGTCTCGGCATGTCATACATTTTCGTGCTGAGTTGCCTGTCTCCCATCGGACGCGTTCTCAGGTGGCGGATTGGGGTGTGCTCTGTAGATGTGCACTGGAGGTGTAAAATAAAATAGCACTCCCGGACCAAAACAAGCAAAACACCTTATTGGAGGTGCTGATAGCATTCAATCACCAAGCTAGGGCAAGCAGGCTAGCAACCCACTTAGTGATATTTATTTGCTAATGAATCATCAACTACATTGCCTTGGATAACAAAAGCAAACCAATCGTCAACGGCTTTTGGCTATCGACCTAAGATCGAATTCTGGAGTATCAAAACCTTGAGAGGTGCTGACAAAACCACCAACATGAACTCGAGATTTCGAGTCGCTATGGAATTACCATCCTTGGCTTAAGTGGAATAAGGTGAAATGGTTCTGGTGAATTCTCCTCTCCTAATGGACTGTCTTTCTGAACTTTCGAAAAATGCCTAGAAATGTATTTCTTTAAACTAGTCTCTTTGTGTATCCAAATGAACGTACAAATATGAATGGAACAGGTTTCAAACGTTAAATATCAAAGTCTCGTCTGTTTTATCAAAAATCAATGAAGTCCTTAGGCCCTCTCGTTTGAGTTGGAAACAAGTTCCAAGTGCATACCTATAGTCTAAAAACAATCCCTCTCTGGTACGGGAACTCAAAATTTCACACTGCCTGATTATTACAGCTTAGTCGCCGCTTGCACACGCATTCTTTGCTTGCTTCAAACACCGCCTGATTATTCATAAATCACTCAGACACATACCTGCATTTGTATGTACGAATATTTACAATTCTAAAAATTTTTCTCATGAGCGATGGCTTTTAATTACCTAAGTGGCTAAGCTGCTCAATAAACGGACTGAAATTGCAGTTAATGAAAAATTATTTTTAGTACGAATAGCAAAGCCGAAGGTTTTTTTTTTTGATGAACTTGAATTTATAGACAGATATGTACCTTTATGTGGCAGTCATGCTGCTCACAACGCCAACGCATGCATACAGAATGCAATAAAAGTGTGCGTATTGTGTTTACCACTTGACATTTTTCAACAACAACAAAGTACCAGTGCAGCTGAGTTGGTTTTATTGGGTGAAATGTTTTCGTAACAAAGATAATTTCGAATAGGGGTAAGCAAGTATAATTGTATGTGTACCTATACCGATGTAAAGGGTGGTCCACATACAAGTTTCTTTTTAAGTTATAGATTGTTTTCGCACGTTATTTTTTTTTATTCCTTGGTAATACAAGGTGAAGTCCAAAATAAACAAGGCTGAGCTAAAATACAAACGACGACAGGAGCTTTGTTCTGATAACTTTGAGTTTATTTATTCAAAATAGTCCCCTTTGGCCTCGATAGTGTTTTGCGCGATCTAAAAGCTTTTTGAAAAAACGAAAAAAAAGTGTTTCAGGTCATTGACCGGAATGTCCTTCAGGATATCGGTACAAGCCGTTTGGATGGCCTTTGCGGACGCAAAACGTTTTCCTGTCATGGCCAAATACAATTTTCCGAATAGGTAGAAGTGACAAGGAGCCACATCAGGCGAATACGGTGAGTTATTGATGGTTAAAATACGATTTCTAGTCAAAAAATTAGTCACAAATGTGGATCGATGAGATGATGTATTATCATGTAATAAGCGCCAGCTTCCTCCTTCGCGGTATTCAGAGTGAATTCGACGAATGCGATGCAACAAACGCTTCAAAACGCCAAGATAGAAAATCGCATTGACAGGTTGGCCCGTTGGCACGAACTCCTTGTGGACATTTCCCTTAGAATCGAAAAAACAAATTAGCATCGAGTTGATTTTTGACTTCTCCAAACGCGGGTGGCGAGTTGTCTGTGGTCTTCCATTCGACACTTTGACGCTTAGTTTCAGGTTCATGTGGGAAACCATACGTTTTATCACCAGTTAAAATGTTTTAAAGGAAGTTCTCGTCTTTTTTCGCCTCTTTAATGAGGTCTTTCGAATGTTGAATTCTGAGGGGTTTCTGGTCCTCAGTTAACTTGTGCGGAATGAAACGTGCACAGACCTACCGTACGCCCAAATGATCAGTTAAAATGCAATAAATCGGTGTTTTATAGATACTCAACTCCGATTCCATGAATTTCAACAATGATTTCGGTTCACTTTTGATAAATTTACGAACAATTCCGATGGAGTTTTTGGTGATTACTGATTTTCCCCGGCTCGTATGCTCATTGTCATTTATGTCCTCACAACCATCGCTGAAACGTGTAAACCATTCATGAACTCTGGCACGAGGTAGACAATCATTGCCATAAACTTTTTCCATCAATTCAAATGTTTCGGTAAATGTTTCACTGATTTTAAAACAAAATTTGAGAATACGTCTTTGTTCGAAACTCATTTTTGTACCGATGGCACAAACATACTGACACTTTGGACGCAAAAACTTCGAACCAAATGTCACCAAGTTTTCATTGGAATTCAGCTAGGGATGTAACTTCCAACGCACTAACTCATTAAAAAGATGACGGCATCAAAAACATTTTTATGACGCCAGTTTTTTTGTTTTTGACTTCACCTTGTCTATACTCTTAGGCGGCATTTTAAAAAAGAATTTAGAACTACTATAAAAGCTATACAATACTATAAAAAAACATCTTTCTACACATATTATCGCTCTTAGTCGGAACATAGAGTGGAAACAAAGCTTCTTCATCGATTTCTGTCAGCCGCTAAATGTCTGATTTCGTTCCAGGTGGCAGTGGAAGATTTCTCATGGAAGATTGTGCGCATCCAAGCTTTTCGTGGGTGAAAGCGCCGGCTTCCTTGTGGTTTCCATTGAAAATCAATTTTTGCAACATTGTCGTCTTCTCTACGGAGAGTACGATTATGTCCAATCCAATTCAATTTTTGTCTTTTAATTTCGTAACTAAGCGGACAGCTATTAGTCAGCGAGAGAAGGCCACCATTGGTGATTGTTCTTCGCCAAAACACACGGTATACCATATAATCGTAAGACATTTGTTGACAAACGTTTTAACGCTTCTGCTTATGTACTCACAGACAAGCCGGCAGGTCTCTGATCTATATAAGAGGACCGATTTTACGATAGATTGTTTTAACAGTGAATTAACTCCTTATTGAATTCTTACGTAGTAGCGCCATTTTTGGGGAATTTTTTTGGATACTTCATTTAATTTCGCTTTTATTTCATCAAGATGGCTCGCTAGGCCTCACACTGCATGAAGTAATCCATCTTCCTGAACTAGGTTCGACATCATGTCTTCAGGAATAGAATTGAGCATGGTTTGTCCCATCGTTTGAAGAATTATTCCGCAAAGTTCCAAGGGAAGCGATTAGCAAAACTGCAGGGTTTAGTTTGCTTGTAATGTGAAAAGTAAAGTAACAGCGCTTGAACTTTTTTTTTGAATAAAACACAAACGGTTTGACTTTTTTAACTAATTTTTTTTTATTATCGAGTTTGAACATATAAATTTAAGTATGAAATTCGATTTCTTTTGCATGACCACCGCGTGCACGTTTTACGAAGTCCAATCATTGAACCCAATTTTCGACCACTCTTTTGCATAAATCGGCCGAAATTCCAGCAATTTCGCGTTCAATATTGGCTCTGAGCTCACAAATCGTGGCCGGCTTGTTACTGTAAACCAATGACTTCACATAATCCCAAAGAAAATAGTCTAGAGGCGTCAAATCACACGAGCGCGGCGGCCATTCGACCGGTCCATTTCTGGAAATAATGCGCTCATCGAACTTACTCTTCAACAAATCAATTGTAGCGTGTGCTGTGTGGCTTGTGGCCCCATCCTGTTGAAACTACATGTCGTCTAAGTCCATACCATTCAATTGCGGCCAAAAATAATCGTTTATCATGTCGCGGTATCGAGTTTTTCGGCAATCTCTCTTGGATTATCTTTCGCCCAAATGCGGAAATTCTGCTTATTGACGAATCCACTGAGGTGAAAATGTACCTCATCACTGAAGATGAAGGGCGCGATATGCATTTTGATTTGAATGCCCGTTTTCATAATAAGCCTGAATAACTTTAACGCGTTGCTCAAGTGTGTAGCGTTCCATGATGAAATGTATGCTAATGAAGTTTACAAATGACAAGCGAAAAATAAAAAATATTGCCTCGTTCGCCCTCCCTATCGTAAAAAAGTTGAAGCGCACCTATTGCAAAACGCCTTACATATCCTGCCGCAGAATGGCCTACAGTCACTGGTTGGTAATATTCATTTCAGCAGATAGTTCTTTGTCGACACAACATTAATTGCGTTTTGCATCTGATCTGAGTTTTCATTGTAAGATTTTCGAGCAACTAACCCGCGTTTCGATAGAAAGCTTACGTGTGCTCTGAAGCTCCCTCCCTACGAAAATTACCGACTCCAGTATGTTTCACAAGCCTCCAATATGAATCTTATCATTTGAATGGTCCAGTATTATAAAACCTAAATAGCCGCTGAAGACTGCAGTATCCAAATGGGTTGGTGACTAACATTCGGTAGTACCAAAGTTCAAAACCCCGGACAGGGCATGAATACCATTTTCGCCCCACGGCAGACAATGGGAAACCTCCGAGTGTATTTTCCGCCATGACAAAACTCCTCATAACAAACCATTTGCCGCAGACGACATAAAGCAGTAGGGGCCTGTATTTTTGGAAAAATATCAAGACGCGTATCGCAAATAGGAGTACGCATATCGCCCTTTTGTAAGTAAAAATAATTGATTTATAATTATATTATAACGCGCCTTGCTGCCAATCTATATATTTCAACTTATGGTAAACCTAATGTCAAAGCTAATACCGGCCAAGTCATTCGTCAGAAAGTGGTAGAAGTAATTGACAATATCTTAACCACCACCACCTTGGGGTGATATGGTTTGCTATCCATTTGGCCGCATGACAGTAATTTTTTTTTTTTTTTTTGAATAGAGGATATATTTTTGAAGGCGACTTACTCAAGAAAAGGTTTAAGTCAAAAGGTTGTGCATGGCATAAACGTGAGTTCTACTTATCTGCGTAACAGCCACATGAGTAAAGTTGTATTTTTTGTTTCATTTGCTTCTTGTTTCTTCATATTATTTCATAGCCAAAAAAAAATAATTTGTATTTAGACCACCCTTTATGCGAAACTGAGTGTCCTTTAGCAAACGATAAACCATTTGAAAGTAATAAAAGTTCTGAATTTAGCGCGATTTGCACACAAACCCATATCTACAAACACACATACATGAAAAACAGCAACAGAAATCAGCATAGAAAATTTTAATGCTAAAAATCGATTAACAATTACGCAAAACGGCTTACTGGCCAGGAGCTTTAAGCGAATGTGTGGTTACAAAAATAAATTTTATAACAGTTTTTAATTGTTATTAGTTGTTATGTCCACGACTAAGTATTTAAGATACTCCGTACTCCATAAGTGACGCAACAACTAGGTATGCATCGAAAAAAGTTAGTCAGCAAATGAGCATCGCAAAGCTAAATAAAAAGCGTACGGAATCGGCGCGCGCGTTGATGCAGATGAAGCAGTCCAATTACAGCAGGCCTTCTGGATTTCGAATTATTTGAGACATTCGATTATGTAAAGTGAATTAAATGCACGCAAAAGCATAAATCCACTCTCCCATATTTGCTTCTAGCCATCAGGTGGCCAGACGCGGCAGATTTCACGGTTGCAATTACAAGCCACATTGAATGAGTCGTCGACGCTCTGGCTTCCACGTACGTAGAGACGTACAAATATTTGGAAATACTTTGAGTGAATGTTGTAAGTCTTTTCAGAAGTTTATGCGATAGCGCAAAAGTTTGCAGGTGGATAATGACTGGTCATTTATGGTAACAGGCGATCGTGCGCCGCTCTACTCTGAGATGCAACGCGTGCGTCGTGTATGCTAATGTCGAGCGACTGCCATCAATGTTGCAACATGTTTGTGATGCTACTATGTTGCAACTCACATTTGAATATGGAAATTGTATATTATTTTTATTTTAATATAATAAATTATATTGAAAGAGGTCGCTTCTTATGTGTCTGATGGGTTAGAAAATTACTATTTTTTATTTGTATAAAAAGCTTTATTAGGGAAAGAATTTTAGCTTTGGAGTTGTGTGGTTCTGCTGCACTTTTCTCGAGAATTTTCTTATTACAGCTAATGTAAGGTGGCGGAAATATATCAATCATTTTTTTTGACGTGATAACGTCTTATAATTCGATGTAGCCGGCTGCACGCACCAAAAAATGCGTCGTTACCTTGCTTGAACTGCAAGCGAGAGTGCGCAACGAACGACAAAGAGGCACAATCGGCCCCCGCGTTCAGCAATGTTCGACATCTGGCTCTCTCCTACTTGAGTGAGCATATATATGTGTGTATATGCGCATATGTTTACATATATAAATTCACATATTCGTATTTGCATATGCCTTCTTCCTGTGTGCATGGTAATGAACCATTTCTCTGTTGAGAATAGGACTATGATAGAAAAAGTAGGAAATGAAAGGGAGTGTTTCGAGTGTAATGTGTCTTGAAAAAGGCAAATCACATCATCGATTGCCTTAGTGTTGTTGACTTATTAACGCCTGATGCCCAATCAAAATTGAATATATCTTTCATGAATTTGATAAATGTTTCGTCATTTTTCACGTTTGTGTGAATGTAACTTGACCTATTCCATTGCGATTCCATTTACCTCCTTCTCTATATCCATACAAAATATTTATCAAACAAATAAAATGAAAATTTTCTTTTGAAAAATGCAACCAATTCAATCAGTATTTTCTTATGACGTTGTCACGTTAAACTATCGTCAGTACACTGACTTTACAGACAACCTCTTTTTTTTTAATAAATACTAAATGAGAAAACGTTTTTGAATGATGGAAATTGGTCTTTATTTAGACCTTTACGCGCTCCATTGCTTGTCCCTTCGTATGCTCCAGCTGTCTAGTTCATAAGTGTCAAATATGACTGACGTACGACGCGATTTTCAAATATTCCGATAGGGTGATTAATTTTGCGTCACCTTGTATATGCACATATTCTTCAAAAACGGCACAACTCAACATGTTTTGCTTACCCGAAAGCTTAAAAAAAATCAAAACAGTTTGATGTAGTAAATTAAGAGGAAAAATGTATGCCAAAAATCGAGTTGATCTATTTTTAGGTTATCGAAATACGTAGTACGAATAACAAAAATACAAAACTTGATTTTGAACTTACGTCTCTTTTGAAGAATATGTATCATACGATGGGTGTACATATGTATGGGCATGTGAATCTTTACTGCATATTTTGCTAGTCCTTGGCACATTACTTTGCCTTTTATTTATCTTGCTCTACATGATTTCAAAGCTTTTTGATCTCTTTAGAACAAATAACTGTTTCCGTGGTGTAGTGGTTATCACATCCGCCTAACACGCGGAAGGCCCCCGGTTCGATCCCGGGCGGAAACAGACTTCAGCCTTTTTTGGCACACAAAACCATTCCTTTTACTACGTCTGTGTTCAAAATAATAGGAACGAGACGAATTACGAAGTTTATAAATTTTTTGTGTTTATTTTTTTTTTTTTAATAATTATATAAAAGTATAGCGCTTTCTACAACAACAACTATATAACTCGAGTTCCAAACTTTGTGCAATATACAGAAAAAATTTATTAAATTAAGAAATTTGTCCATCAAAATGTTAAACTTTTGATTCAGAATTTTTAGCGAAATTCTAGATATACAGTTTTATTGCCTATTTAATTTTGGTATAATAAAATGCAAGCTTGAAGTTGCTCAAAAAGCGCGTTGCTTTGTGACAAATTCTTTTGCATGCGATGTTGCGAATTTTCTTCAATATTTTCTTTTCATAAAGTCACGAGTTTTGACTGACTTCAAACCTGCAGTTTTTTATACTAAAATTTATTGAATTATACATTGGCATCACCGGAGCTCGTAAAACTTGGCCAAGTGCTGCCCTGAATGTCCTTTTGCACTTATTCCCCACCGAATTTTACGTTATTTCCATCGCAGCTCAAAGTGCAATCAGGTAAAAGAGGCTAGCCTCTGGAGGCAATCTCTCTTAAAGGACATGGTAGCATTTTCAGGCAGTTAACTCCGTATTTATCCGAACTTTGAACAGATCTTTCTATCTGCAAACTGGAGTTTAAGGATCCCGCTGGGGCAACCTTTCGAAATAGGCAGGATTGAATCGAGCGTAAAATCTGCACCGAAGCTTGCACCTCTGTGTTCACTGACGGTTCCACGATGGAAGCGGCAGTCAGAACAGGGGTTTTCTCTAAATCAGCCAATTTATATATCTCCTTTAAACTGGCGAACTCTGCTAGTGTTTTTCAAGCAGAAGACTTTGCGAAGCGCAATGGCCTTACAGTATCACTTAACTATCCAAATATCTTTAAAACAAATTACTTATTGTTAATATAGACAGGTAATATTTTTTGGAAGCAATAAAAAAAATTCTGTTAAAATATTTTTCAATGTTTTATGAAAACTTGTCGTATTTTTATAAATTTTGTACAAAGTTTGAAACTTTTATAATTTGATTTTTGTTTTTGTATAATAAACTATACTTTTTTCAAGTAGTGAGTATTAAAAAAATATATACAATATCAAAAAAAATATCGTGTTTCTAATTAGTTGCACGCAACTGTGTGTATGTACATATGTGCTACTAATATTCCCTTTCCTCTTTTTTATTTCCCTTTTATTTGCTAGTGGCATTTCGTGATTTTTGTTTAAACAATTTTTATAGAGAAATCAATACACAAAATTTTTAAACCTACCAGTTTGGCATTAAAGAAACTGTTTCCGTGGTGTAGTGGTTATCACATCCGCCTAACACGCGGAAGGCCCCCGGTTCGATCCCGGGCGGAAACAGATGATAAACTTTTTTAATAAAAAAATATTAGTTATCAGTCAATCGATATAAAAAATTACATTTGAGTATTTGTTTAAACATAAAAATTAGCCAAAAATCACACAAATTAATAAATTAGTTAATTCAGCATAATTTAATTAACCTTCGGAAGACACACTAAGGTGTGTGAGCCACCGCACAAAGGGTTTTGATGGGTTGTGGTTTATCTATTAGGTGCGCAACTAAGTTCTCGCTGTTTTTTTGCTGAACATACAACTTTATTCTGAAAAAATGGTTACAAGTGAATCATTGAAAGTATTGCCCATCGCTGGCTACTACTTTTCCCCATCTATCTGGAGATCTCGCATACCGTCGCGGTAAAACTGTTCATCTATTGAGTCTATCCACGGATCAAGCCATTTTTTGATGTCTTCATATGAATGGAACTGCTGGTCAGGTAGACCATGTGCCATTGATCGAAGCAGGTGATAATCGGACGGCGCAATATCTGGAGAATATGGCGGATGCGGTAGGATTTCCCATTTCAGTGTTTCCAGGTAGGTTTTAAAGGGTTTGGCAACGTGAGGCCGAGCGTTGTCATGCTGTAAAATCACTTTTTCATGCCTCTCCGCGTATTACGGCCGCTTCTCGCACAGTTGAAGTCGATACCGATCCCCAGTGATGATGGTTTCGTTTGGTTTTAACAGTTCATAATAAATAACACCAACTTGTTCCCACCAAATACATAGCATAACCTTCGCAGCGTGAATATTCGGCCGAGGCGACGACGTAGAAGCATGACCGGGCAGTCGCCATGACTTTCTTTTCTTTGGATTGCTGTAATGAATTCTTTTTTCATCACCCGTCACAACGCGATGAAGAAAACTCTTCTTTTTTTGCCGCTGCAGCGGTTGTTCGCAGGCGAAAAAACGACGTTTAACATCCCTTGGTTTGAACTCATAAGGAGCCCAAGTTCTCTGTTTCTGAATCATTCCCAAAGCATGCAATCGCTTGGAAATGGATTGGCGGGTAACTCCTAATATTGAAGTAAGCTCTTCTTGCGTTTGACACTGCTCCTCATTGAGCAATGACTCCAATTCAGCGTCTTCGAAGGTTTTTGGCCTTCCTTCACACGGACGGTCGTCAACATTAAAATCGCTGTCTTTGAAGCGACGGAACCAATCTCTGCACGTTGTTTCACTTAAAGCAGCATCTCCACAAACTTTTTGTAGCTCTCGATGCGCTTCAGCCGCCATTTTTTTTTTTTTTTGAATGAAAGAGGAAAATCAACAATTCCCGCAAATGGCGATTATTCGGTACAAAATCAGACATTTTCACTAAATCAAAAGTATATGATGCCAAAACAAAATCACTAATGTGTCGAAGCAGTCTGTTTACCATATGTCTAAGCTTGGTTTATGACGTTTAGGTTATGTTAGAATCGACTAGCACACACTGCTGGCGGCATCTATTGACAAACAGTGGGAACTTAGTTGCGCACCTAATATTTCTAGTATCTGGGAATATACCGTTAGCTGTAGTTGGCAACGCGGAAGTCTTCAGTAATTGGTGGGCACCGATCGATTCCGGACGGAAACAGATGTATATTTTTAAAAGATCATTGACATATTAAAAATGTGTGAAAAATATTATATAAAACATGAGTTTGCTTGTGTGGTTATGTACATGGTAAAATATTGCTACAAATATCAGATCTATTCAAGCAATTTTTTTTTTTTTTTTTTTGATGCCATGTGATAGCCTTGCTCGTTTGCTGTGGGTTTTTGCAAGCCGATGTGCGTGGCATCAAATCAGCCTACAACTAAAAATTAATTATAGTTAAGACTATTACAATTTGGGAAGTGTTTATTTACCTCCAGGTATTTTATACTGCTCCACAAACCACTCCTTGCAGCCAGCCCATGACAAAGGGCTTTCCATTTCTTTCAGGACGTTGACATCACAAACTTTGAAACAGTGCTCAGGCACATACGAATCAAATAATCGCTGCCGGCACTGTGCCTGATACCCACCGGTGGCCAAAAGTGAAAGTGTGACTGCCAATTGTAGCACTAAAGACACCGCTTTGACGTCAGATTTTATTTAATTTATTTCCTGCAGAATAAATGCATTTATCTCATTTATAAACTTTTCCTTGCATATTCCTGAAACAGGCCTCTCGTTTCAGGAATATGCAAGGAAAAGTTTATAAATGAGCTAGAAAAATAAACCATATACGCTGTGTTTGGAAGCGCCAAAGGATTGCTCCTTTCGCTTAGCTGTATCCGCACTATTTTTTCAGCTCGTTTACTTTTACCAGAACTTTGACGAGACGGATTCATGGTTATATTTTATTTATACATATTTATTCAATTTAATTTTTTATTTTTCACGTCTATTGTGACCTAAAAATACGATCAAAAGCATTGTGGAACTTGAAGGCTATTGTGAAGTGAAAATAAATTACGATTCGTTTGTTTTAATGCCATCCATATGTGATAATTCGACCCCTGAACGCAGTGTGATTATAGTGTTAGGCTTACGCGATTTTGGCCGAGATTAACAAAGCGCGCCAGTCGTTTCTTTCTCGTGCTAACCGGCGCCAATTGGACACACCAAGTGAGGCCAAGTCCTTCTCCACTTGGCCTCTCCAACCCAGAGGAGGCCTTCCTCTTCCACCAGCTGGTACCGCTTCGAATACTTTCAAAGCCGGAACGTTTGTATCCATTCGAACGACATGACCCAGCCAACGAAGCCGCTGGATCTTTATTCGCTGCGCTATGTCTATGTCGTCGTAAAGCTCATACAGCTCATCGTTGCATCGTCTACGATATTCGCCGTTGCCAACGTGCAAAGGTCCAAAAATCTTACGCAGAATCTTTCTCTCGAGCACTCCAAGCGTCGCTTCCTCGGATGTTGTCATCGTCCAAGCTTCTGCGCCATACGTTAGGACGGGCATGATGAGAGTCTTGTAGAGTGTTAGTTTTGTTCGTCGAGAGAGGACTTTACTGCTCAATTGCCTACTTAGTCCAAAGTAGCACTTGTTGGCAAGAGAGATTCTACGTTGGATTTCAAGGCTGACATTGTTATCGGTGTTAATGCTGGTTCCTAAATACACGAAGTCTTTTACAACCTCAAAATTATAACTGTCAACAGTGACATGGGTGCCGATACGCGAGTGCGCCGACTGTTTGTTTGAAGACAGGAGGTACTTCGTTTTGTCCTCGTTCACCACCAAACCCATTCGCTTTGCCTCTTTATCCAGTTTGGAGAAGGCAGAACTAACAGCGCGGTTGTTAAGGCCGATGATGTCAATATCATCGGCATACGCCAGCAATTGTACGCTCTTATAAAAAATTGTGCCTGAGCGATTAAGTTCTGCGGCTCGTACGATGCTCTCCAACATCAGGTTAAAGAAGTCACACGACAGCGAGTCACCCTGTCTGCAACCTCGTTTGGTATCAAACGCCTCGGAGAGGTCCTTCCAAATTTAGCGTTGAGCAACGTCATCTTACATAGCCGTATTAGTTTTGCGGGGATACCAAATTCAGACATAGCGGCATACAGGTAACTCCTTTCCGTACTGTCGAATGCAGCTTTGAAGTCGACGAAAAGATGGTGTGTGTCGATTCTCCTTTCATGGGTCTTTTCCAAGTTTTGGCGTATTGTAAATATTTGGTCGATGGTAGGCTTTCCGGGTCTGAAGCCACACTGATAAGGTCCAATCAGTTGGTTGTCGGTGGGCTTCAGCCTTTCACACAATACGCTCGCTAGAACCTTATAGGCGATATTTAGAAGACTAATCCCACGGTAATTGGCACAAATTGCAGGATCGCCCTTCTTATGGATTGGGCAGAGCACACTTAAATTCCAATCGGCAGGCATGCTTTCATCCGACCATATTCTGCATAGGAGCTGATGCATGCACCTTACCAGCTCCTCGCCGCCATGTTTGAATAGCTCAGCCGGCAGTCCGTCGGCGCCCGCGGCTTTGTTGTTCTTTAGCCGTGATATTGCTATTCTCACCTCGTCATGGTCGGGTAACGGAACGACAATTCCGTCGTCAACGATTGGGGTATCGGGATCTTCACCTTCTCTATGACATGCGCAGCTGTCACCGTTTAACAGGTTCGAGAAGTGTTCCCTCCATAATTTAAGATTGCTCTGTACGTCAGTCACCAGATCGCCGTCTTTGTTCTTACAGGACAACGCTCCGGTCTTAAAACCTTCTGTAAGCCGCCGAACTTTCTGGTAAAATTTTCGGGCGTTGTTCCTATTGGCCAGCATCTCAAGCTCCTCGCACTCACGTATTTCGGCCTCTCGTTTCTTCTGTCGGATAATACGTCTCTCTTCCTTTTTCAGCTCTCTGTAGCGATCTCACATGGCTCGCGTTGCGCCCGATCGCAGCGTGGCTCTATAGGCGGCATCCTTTCCTTCTGCGGCAGCATGACATTCCTCGTCGTACCAATTGTTTTTTCGGGCTCGCCGGAATCCGATTTCTTCTTCGGCGGCGGTATGTAGGGAACGAGAAATGTTGCTCCATTGCTCGTGCATGCCGGTTTGTTGGGCAGTGCTCTCCGAGAGCAGGAGTGAGAGTCGAGTGGTGAATCTTCTGACTGTCTGTTGTGATTGCAGCTTTTCGATGTCAAACATTCTTTGCGTAGGTAGATGTACGTTTTTTGCTGCACAGAGGCGGGTGCGCAGCTTGGCTGCAACAAGATAATGATCCGAGTCGATGTTGGGTCCTCGGATCGTGCGTACATCTAATACACTAGAAGCGTGTCTTCCATCTATCACAACATGATCGATCTGGTTTCGCGTTTTTCGATCAGGAGACAGCCAGGTAGCTTGGTGTATCTTTTTATGCTGGAATCTGGTGCTGCAGACTACCATGTTTCGGGCCCCGGCGAAGTCAATCAGCCTCTGTCCGTTACCGGATGTTTCGTTGTGCCGGCTGAATTTTCCGACTGTGGGACCAAAAATTCCCTCCTTGCCCACCCTGGCGATGAAGTCGCCAAGCACGATTTTTATGTCGTGGCGGGGGCAGCGCTCATAGGAACGTTCCAAGCGCTCATAGAAGGAATCTTTGGTCGCATCTTTCTTCTCTTCCGTCGGGGCGTGGGCGCAAATTAACGAGATGTTAAGAAACCGCGCTTTGATGCGGATTATTGCGAGACGCTCGTCCACCGGAGTGAACGACAGTACTTGGCGGCGAAGTCTCTCTCCCACAACAAATCGGACACCGAATTTGCGCTCCTTTACATGGCTGCTGTAGTAGACGTCGCAAGGTCCTATGGTTTTCTTACCTTGCCCCGTCCATCGCATCACTTGGATGGCAGTGATGTTAGCCTTTACTCTCACGAGGACATCAACCAGCCGGGCAGAGGCACCTTCCCCATTAAGGGACCGGACATTCCAGGTGCATGCCCTCAAATCATATTCTTTATTTCGTTTGTAGGGGTCGTCATCAGTAAAGGCAGTTCTCATCCGAGGTTTTGCAATTCTTTTCATTGGGGGGATTTTTAAGTGGCGGGTCCCAAACCCAGCGCATAACCAGCTATCCTGGAATGTTTCGCCTTCTCACGTTAGCTCACTCCCGAACGGGTGTTCGGAAGCTACCCAGAAGATACGTGGGCTAATCCCGGCCGTTATGAGCTGCTTGAACCATATGTAGAAGAATCGTCCTGGCCACTCCCAAATGAATGGCGATCAGTAACTTTCCCCACTTGCGTGGACTTCTACACATGGAACCATCCTCCATTTCATAACTATAGGGTCTTCTAATAGGAATGGTTGCATCGATACTGGCAAAATATGGTACTCAAGTTGTTTTGGTGGCGCTTAACAAATCTTCTGTCTGCTATATTAAAAGAAGTTCCGAGATTCTTCTTAGGCTTAAACCTAAAACTTCGGCTCGGTTTCAGTTCGCCTTTGGCAAAAAAGAACCCAATTTTGGCCGAACATTTCTTTCATTTTTTTTTTTTACTGGTATCAATGTCCACATTTTGTTTTGAAAAACTTGCTTCGAAAACTCCATCTGCTGCTCCATGGAATGGAGCTAGTGACTAATCGCTCTGCACTTTTACTGGATTTTTAAAGGTCGTTGCCTTAATTTTGTTTCGGCCTTAAAAATCGATGTTGGTTCGTCCTCTAATTGTATTCAATCACTCCAATTGGTCAAATTTTGTTATGAAAGATGAGTATGGTGTCTCTTACAGGGGTAACGAAGCACGTTTAATTTGCCCTTAATTTCTTTACACTCTTTTGTGGAGCTCTCGATGTTGCAAGTCTACGCCAATAAGCCGTAATTGACCGATGCGCTCTAAGTCAGGCTCCTTTAAAGCTTATACACTTCGTCTAACGCTGTTCTAGTTTGTTAATCCCTTCCGAAAAATAGGATTTGTCCAAGTCTGGCATGTCTTTGAATAAAATCCTTTTCTCAAATTGAGGAACAAAGAGACGTGTGCGCAAAGTCTGGAGAATAGGGCGTATGTGAAACGAGTTGGTTCGCTATTTCCATTAATTTTGCCACCGGAACTGCTGAGGCGTGAGCTGGTGCGTTGTAGTAACGGAAAAGGAAAATCATTCGACTTCTCCAGCAGAGTCACTGAAAATTGACCTTCAAAGATCCGTGAAATACATATTTCATCGATGAAAACATGACGAATGATCCCGATCTATGGTAAAGCTTTTAACCGCGCCTCCCCCCAAAAGTGTGATGAATATCTTGACAATGGATTTTACGAACTACTTTTCATAACAGAAATACATTTAATACGTAATTTGTCGTTGCCTATTGAAGGACGACCGCTATTAGTCGAAACTTTTCCACTTCATTTGATGTTTCATGCCCACTGTATGCATGGCACCCAAGACTAATTGCATGTTAATCACGCACAAAACCATGCGACTGCTTTAGCCGCCAAATGGTGTGTTTAATTTTATTAAGGAAGGTAGAGTCATTAAAAGTGCAATTCGCGTATCAACCTCCAAACGCCCATAAATGAATCGTCTAATGAAAATGTCATAACATATCGTACTGTCATAAAAGATGTTTCAATAACGCAAAAAAAAACATTAATTGCACGTTGGCAGTTCGATGCTAACAGTCGGTGCAAACCACATCAAAAGCAATTAAATTGTGGATAGAAGAAGGTAAAAACTAAAAGAGACACCCACTAAGTACTTGAGAAAAGCAAGCACGCTCTCTCATACACTCATAAATACATATGCCGCTGGTAGAGAAATTTTGTGTTGTTCTGATACCGCTATGCTCTCGATAAATGACTCGTTACTTGTTGAAAGTATGGAAAAAGTGCCAATGCTACAAAGTTATCGGAGAGATGTGCTCGATATTTACTCGTATCGAACTCGTTCTAAAATTCACACAGAGAAACTGTTTTATAAAGGGTGGTTAAATTTCAAGGGCCGATGTTGAATGTGAACCACACCTAAACGTCAACGACACCGTTGGACTTCTCTCTTTGGGGTTATTTGAAAGAAAAGGTTTACGCCGATAAGCCAGCAACAATTCAAGAGCTAAAGGATGAGATAATTCAGCACATTAACGGCATACAACCTCAATTATGCCTCAGCGTCATCGAAAATTTGTACCATCGGATGGAGGTTCACCGCCGAGGCCGCGGCGACCATTTGGCCGTTATTTTGTTTCACGCGTAATTGAGCCATATCAATATTATCATAATAGAGAGAAATGACAATCATTTTTTAAAGAAACTGTATTTTATTCAAAATCAACATCGGCCCTTGAAACTTAACCACCCTTTAGAAAGTTGAAAATGTCCGTTTAAGATATTTCCATTCTTCTGGCGGGTTACCCTTCACGGCCGAGATTGGTGCCGCTATATATCTTAAAACAATATTTTTTTTTGCTCAAACTCGAATCCTTGTTCGCTCTCTCAAATCATCATCTAATCATATAGCTCCCGCAATATCATCTTTCGCAATAGCCTTACTACTACCTGAAGCATTAAGAACTTAAGCCATGATAAGCTCTCTAATTCTCTAATCTTTTCCACTGCTTTAGAATAAGCAACGAGAGAAGTGTATACGTTCGAATCTAAGTTGTAGCTGTATAGCAATGATACTGTCGAACTTTACTTGGCCGAATGGTTTTTCCAGCTCCGATGTATAAATATTGCCAAACGACTAAAGCATGTTCGTGCATTTTCACATTTCAAAAACAAATTCTTGAAAGAAAAAGAAGTAAATACTTACACCGCATACTCGACACCCACTTGAGTACTTATGTATGTACATGAAGGACTCGATTATAAAAGTTACTCCGTACTTTAACAAAGTTTAGAATATTTACTCAAAGTTACTCATATTCGAACACCACTAGAGGAATTTTGTAGTTTAAATTTAGTAGCTCAATCAATGCTAGGGAAAGCCGGTATTGTAGTAGCTTTTACCATAGCCACATTTACTTATCAATGCATAATATATTCTTGGCACCTGAAACTTTTCCACTTTGATTTATATGTAGTATTACACTTTTCTAAAACTGCAGATTGCTTTCAAAATAAAGGTTTAAGGATTATTTGAAAGAATTTTCATAGGTCTCATCGTTTAGATCATAGCAATGAAAAGAGAACAAATAAGAGTCGACCATCTTTATCTTGAATTCTAAAAACCCTCCGTTCAATCATTGAATGAATCCACTAACTCAAAAAGACGGGAAAAAGACTATATTTAGCTTAGGCTGCCTCATCTAACTTACTTGCGAGTTTTATCTCATATTCACATATGAAATATCATCCTGATCTTTTGACCAAACAAACTTTTCTCTCTATCCTTCTACAAACCTTGCCTCAAAGCTCTTCCTCGCGAACTCTTCTGCTTCTCTATTTTCTGAAACACTATTAAGGTGCCTCGGTACACATTGTGGAGATCTTTGACAGTCTTCAGTACATTTCGGGTTAACTGGTACTGACGTAAGGACCTTAATCACAGATTCACCGTCTATCACCGTGTCTTTTACATAAGGGTGCAGTAGGGCTGATCGATTTAAAAATCGCTCATTGCTCTGTGAAAATCGTATTCTAGGGATCAAAATAAGAAACTTTGCCGAAGGAACCATACCTCTAAAACGAATTCTGATGTCCCTCAATTTGGGTCGAACGAAAAATCCCACTTTGACCCATTTAGAGTGCTCCAATCGAGTCCAAATGTATGACCGACTCCCACTAACTTTGGACGGCCGATCCACCCATGCCAGTGGCACACCCCCTGGAACTCTCCTGGGGGGTTCCCCATACAATCATTTCAAAATATCACCATTTTTGGCCTTTACATGAGAAAAGAAACTAAAAAGTTCGACCCAAATTGATCCCTAGAATATAATTTTCACAGAGCATTGGGCGATTTTTTTGCCTCCCCACAAAAGACACTAAAAGTTCGACCCAAATTGGGGGACATCAGAATTCGTTTTAGAGGTATGGTTCCTTCGGCAAAGTTTCTTATTTTGATCCCTAGAATATAATTTTCACAGAGCAATGGGCGATTTTTTTGCCTCCCCACAAATCGACCCGGCCTAGTGTGCAGATATTGGCATAAAATCTGTAGTAAGCTTCTATCTATGAGAGTCACTGCCGAAATATGTCTGTTTTTATTCCACTGCCCATTTTTGCGCGAACTGTGAAGATTGAAATCTCATCGTTCCCGCGACAGTCGATTTTGCTTGACAGGGACGACATGGATTTAGAAAAACATTGAAATCTCGCCTTCACTTAAAATGATATCATATCACCAGTCACGTCTATTGGTGACATGAACGTTAGAGTTATGGCTAAAGACGATCCACCCGATCTCATAAGTCAGTTTTGTATTCTATTTTGTTTACGATGATGTCATGACCTCAGGAGTATCTCTAGTGCTGCTTAAGGTGAAAAATGGGCTGCTCGCTTTACGCTTGGATACAACAATCAGAAGTTGAGCAGTTGAAATTTGAGGCTAGCTGCCTTTCATTGTACGAACACAACAAAGGCAATGTATGTTATATAATTATTATCTGATTTTACCAATCGTTTTCTGACAGGATGTATTACTGCCATTACAGGACAGAGGCAGACCAAGAAGGTGTTCGAAAGCGGATCTTATCACTTTTGAATTTTCAGACTTTTGACCTTGCTGACGCGCCTATTGAGTACCCGTTTAGTATTATTTGATAGGTCCAGTCTTATAAGTCTCATTTGCATCTGATTTGTGTCTAATGCAGTTGAGCTTGTCAGTCATCCTACGAAAGAAGAGTTCATTCTGAACCAACTTTCCTAAAGCTAGAACTGACCGCTCACCAGCTACCATGAACAAGCTCCCGCAACACCCGGGTTTACTGGTTTTAGTTAGCCCAGGAGAGTTGTCAGTCCTATGAAAAAAAAAATTATTTAGTTCTGATATTTTTAAATTCTTTACGCAATTATTCAATAGCGATAATAATAATAGTTCAATTAAGTAAATAATAATATAATAATATCGCATTCCGACCGATTCTCTTCCTACATGGTTGCCACTGTCACAACATTGAGTATACTTGAGTAGATCGTCTGCCTTGAATGAGCTACCCACTTTTACAATTGCCACCGACACCCGAGTGCAAATTATCATCCATTAATGTCATCGTCCAATGTTGTCTATTCATAATTCAGTGGTGATGACGATAATACTCTCACTCTCACCCTCACTTTTCCTTTTTCTTACCTCAACAATTTCGCTCACCCACCACATTGGGTTCGTTTTAGCCTCGTGCGTGGGCGAGAAACTTTTGTTAGCACAACGATTAAAGGCAGCGGCCAAAAAGCTATTTCAATTCAAAATGGATGCTACTCCAATAGGCCGTTGATGCAATACAACAAGAAAGAGAGGAAAAGAGGGGAGCTATAGGCAAAAGTACCGCTATAGTAGGCATACACTTTTAATTGTGGGCAGTGCAGCTGCATTGTGAAGTGTTTCCTTTAGCAGTGGCCTGGGCTATTGAATTGAGATATTTTGCAGAGTGGACGGTCGTAAAATTTAATGGTTATGTGACAATGACAGCGACAGCAGCAGCTGAAACAAAAGCAAACACGATAAAGTCGCCATAACTATGATACTGCAAACTGCCGGCTAACGTTCATTTAAGTGTTGCTTACTGATTATTTAACACAAACACGGGCGGACCCGGTTGGATGGGGGTAAACTTAGAGATGGACGGATATAAAGTGACAGGATGTTAGCGTAATTATGTTGTACTTATTGCTTAAGAGAATTAAATTTTAGTTTGGAATTGTAAGAAATAGAAGAAACTAAATAAAGTAAAAATACGTAATAAATACCATTAAAAAATTTATATTTAAAACAAATTTTTTTTAATAAAATTAAGATTTAAAAATAATGATATATAGTAAATAAGTTTGTAATAAAAAAAAATTGTTTTTTAGTTTAAGGGGTTATATATGTGCCTTGTGAGCCCGAAAAAATGGAAAATTGTCATAATTTTTTTTTAATATGTTTAAACTTTTATTCAAATGAGGTATATATCATACTGACGGGTAACTCTCGAAGAATACATTTTGGTGTTTTTATTTTAAAAAATGTTATTATTTATTGTTGATATCGCCCCTCCCCCGAAACGCCGTTTTTTAGAAGAGCCTTGCGGTGATCACGGTAGCGCATGAGCAGCTCAACTGAAATCAAAAAAATTAAATGATTATTGTAGAAAAATGGTTTTTTAGTGAATCTGAACGGTTTATTTACCCAAAAAATTTTTTCTCGATATGAAAATCGCCTTGCACCAAAAAACCAATTTTCGAGGGATTGAAAAATTAAAAAAAAAAAATTATTTCCAGCGAACTATGCAAATATTTATAAAAAGTCAACCGTTCAGATTCACGAGTTTGTAACTTCGAATAATTAAAAAAAAAGTTTATGCAAATAAATCAAATAGTTTTTGATAAATAATGATCAAAAAACACGACTTCGAGATAATCGCGTCTAAAGTTTTGCGTGCACTTCATTTATGGATAAGGTCGCGCGCTTCCACGGTCTGTAACTTTCGTTCTAGTGCTCCGATCTTTATGATTTTTTGAATTTATATTTTTAAGATGATGTACTTTTAGAATATGCCATAAAAATTTTTTAAATTTTTAGTCCAACGCAAGGTATATAACCGCTTAAAACATTTTTAAAACGAACTAAAATTATATTTTTTTAGACCTACATGGAATCTTACCTGCATACATTTTAGCCTAAATATTGTAAATACGCATTTTTTATCACTATAGGGTTCTAAATTAAAAAAAAATAAATAAAATAATTCCGATATTGGGCTCAAATTTATTCCTGGCCTTGTACAAATAAATGACTCCTTTAAGCTCATAATTCTCTACTGCTCTTTCCAATGCTAAGATTCAGCTTATCTATATGTACTTCTTGGCAATCTATTACTGGGAGTTCTCGAGTCTAGTTTCTGTTCTGCAATACCTACAATTTTTTTAGAGCATCATCTTACTTATATTACTTACTTGTATTTTTCCCTAACCGCTGGAGCAGCGTTGCTGCATACTTTTCAAATAAATTACTTTTTGTGGCCATACATTAACGTGTAGGGAAGAATAAAATAGATTTTAATGGAGAAAAAACTCTTACTCAAATACTAAGACCACCTCGTTTGCACCGGGATCGAGTGCCAGATGCGTTAAGCGTTCGCGAAAAAAAATCTTAAAAAAAGTTCGCTACTACAAACACCTAAAATCCACACTGGTTGGTCCTTACTCATGAATTTTTGAATTCGTAAAAGCTGAAAATTACACTGTATGCGAATATTTTCTGAAACCGTTAAGAAACTATTTTTTTAGACTAATTTTCCGAACACGAAAATGAGTTTCCAGTTTGAAAATCTGCCAAATATTGGTATTCATTTTTTATAATTTCTCCGTTTGCAAAAAGACAAATTACAAAAATTTGAAATGGGCGCTTTTTATTAATTTTTCATAACTGTTACAGTTCTTTCTCCGATTTGAGCGCTTTTATAATGAAATTGTCTTTTATTTCAATATTTTAAAATATTTTTTTTACTAAAAGTTGTACTAAAAAGATTAAATAAAAAAAAAAAATCTTGAAAATGCCCTATTTTTTTAATTTAAATACCCGTAACTCATAAAGACTATATCCAAAAATGTATCAAGCCAAAGAGGCGCAATATAATTTCCGTACGAAATCCATGAAATTTTACTTTTTCGCTGTGGCAATAGCTGCAAAAAGATCTAGAAAATAGATTCTTGGCACATGGTATGTCTGTAAAACGCTTCTTTGGAAAAATAAATCAACTCATTTTCGTTGTCAGTGACACCAAATTGGTTTGAAAGACACTTTGTTCATGTAAACTTATGTTATGTTATGTTGTTGTTGTTGTTGTAGCAGTATATTTGCCCTGTCAGTGTAGTGTAAGCACCGGTCGTCTTCGTCTAGCTCATCTATCGGTAGACCCAGGAAACTAGCTGTTTCGGCGGGTTGGGTCCAGAGGGAGAGGGGTGTTAGATGAGTGGGTTTGTTGGGGCATGTGAAAAGGTGATTAGTGTCGTGCGGGGTGCCTTCACATGCTGGACATATGTTTAGTATGTCAGGGTCGATTCTGGATAAGTAGGAGTTTAACCTGCTACAGTATTCAGAACGTAATTGTGCCAAGGTTACGCGGGACTCTCGGGGAAGTTGGAGCTCTTCGTATGCGATTGGTGGTGGTTGGACTCCAATTATGGCATTCGGGATCGGGAGCTTAAGAATGTGGTGAGAGTCTCCCGATGAATGTCGTTTATGGCCTGCCTGTACACTGTATGTCTGTTTTGTCTGGGATCTCGTCCTCGTAGTTGAGGAAATGCGTCCTGATGTGCCTGGGAGGTAGCTCAGGCTCAATCAGGTGTCTGGATGTTATCAAAATACTCGCTTGTATCAACAAGAAAAATGTGTCGAAATGGCCGTTGGAATTCTAGTTGATGAATTTATAATTTATATAATTTATTTTAAAAATTAAAACACTAATAAATATTTTACAAAATCCATACAAAGAAGAACTTAGTCACAGACATAAACGCTCCGCTCAGCAATAACATTAAAAATACCGCTTTGTCAAAATGGTGGCTGGAGTTCATCCCCACGCATAGGCCCAAAACAGAATTGCACCGGGACAGCTCTCAGATCAACTGAACCACTTCCGCCGGAAAATTCGGTCGGTTGAAAGCAATTGCGACGATTCTCAGCTGGTATTTTATGGTTACAGTAAAACTAATTTTGTATTGAGTCTTCAACCAGTCAGAAAAAATAAAAAATGAATCTAATTATGAAATATAAAAAAAATTAAAAAATACAGTTATACTAACAATCGCATGCAACATTGCTTGACTTTGAATTTTTAATAATTATACTGATTTTGTTTGTAAAACCTCGTCAAAAAAATTTTGGGAAGCAATTTTAGTTGCGGCTCTTAAAAATGCAATGGAAGATTTTCTAAACGTTTTCTAGACTTTTGGCATCCGCCATTGTATGTCATTTAGACCCAGTTTATTAACAAATTTAGAATTATTTTGCACCTATAAAACACACAGCCGCCAACAATAACAAATAAACGCAAAAAAAATTAAAAAATAGAAAAGGTGCTCATCATATATAACATAACGAAAGGGCCACGTTATTCACCACATTTCCAAAATTCGTAACAAAACCGAAGTTAAGAGCTATATTTGTGTTCTGTTTCCGTGGTGTAGTGGTTATCACATCCGCCTAACACGCGGAAGGCCCCCGGTTCGATCCCGGGCGGAAACAGGTATACTTTTTTTTTAAATTCATTTTTTTATTTTATGGCAAATGAATGTAGGAAGTATTTCAAAGTAGAATTTTGTTGCTGCCTTATGAAAAATTAGTAAACTTCAGCAGACCTATTTAACGTCTATTCTCCAATATTGTAAAATATTTAATAAAACTAAAACATGGTTTCATCTTTGTTGCTTAAAAATTGCAATCTGCCTTTTTGTATTTTTGTTGTTGTAAATCATCTCCTCTATGTACTCTACATATGTCTGTATGTAGATTTATTTATTTATATTTATATGCAAGAGTGTCTGTATGTAGAAGCTAAATTGTAAAAAGCCGCATTCAAAGGCAAATGAGTACAGAAACAAGCGCCGTTGCAAGTAAATCATTTAATATTGGTGCCTGAAAGTATGCCACTCGTTTTCAGTGTTTTTTCGCTACAGTAGGTGATTTGTGTGTGATGACATGCCGTATGATTTTTCTCAATTGGAAAAGTAGCACAGGTTCTTCATTTATAAATGAAAAATCAGAAAAATGCTTTTGATGCATATGTATATGTATATATGTACATATGTGGGTGGTATGTGCTTTATGAGGAGCTATGAAAGATTTTGAATTGAAACTGCATAGATATGTGCCACTTGCTTACCTTTGTACAGATTACATTTAAATACTTCATGCTATATATACTTGATTTTTAATGCAAGCAAAATAATATATAAAAGAGATAAATTACATAGCATATAGGGTGTCTCATTAAAGAGTTAAACCACTGTAGAAATTAAAAACAAAAAATCAATAATTTTGTTGAAAAGATGCCCCAAAATATGAAAATTTATATACTCAGCGGATTAAGTTGTGAAAAAAGTGAATATATAATATTAGTTTGGGGAAAAAGAAATCCATTATTTTTCCGTAAAATGTTGGCGCAAATGGTTTAAAACTATTTTTCATTGTTGTTATGGTCGATCTTTAGCTCCTGGGTGATGCTACAACTACTAAAATGCCGGTCAATTTCAATATTTCTGTGATTTTATCGGCATTATCGACATTTCCTTTAACATCAAAAATACCTGAACGGAATCGACGAAACCAAATTGCACGTAATTGGCTGTTGCAGTATCGGCACCATAAACAGGATTCACAATTTCAACTTGCATTCTCGCCTTTACGCTTTTATCAAAGAAAAATTTAGCGAATTTTCTCTTTGTTGAGTTCCCTTGTTAACACCCTGTAACTCGCAACTGCATGGAACAAACAAAACACAACAAAATAATTTTTCAGTGTGAAATGTCACCTTGACAACGAGCACAAACTTTGAATTGTTTGATCAATAGTTTACGAGATATGGATCACTACAGCCAACTATCGAAAAAATAATGGATTTCTTCTTTTTTCCCCAAACTAATATTAGAATTGTCTTTGAAAAACTGTCCCGTGTAAACGCCAAGTTAGTAGAAGAAAAGCTGGGCTGTGATTTTCATTTATATTACCTACAAGAGCAAAAAACGTGCGTGTAGCGTAGTACCCATAACAGAAGTGAAACTTTCAAAGCAGAAAAGAAAGAGGGAGAGACCCGAGAGAGAATGAGAGAGAGAGACATGAGAGAGAGAAACCCGAGAGAGAACGAGAGAGGGGGGAGAGAAAGAAAATATATCTAAATAAATTCACAACATTTGCTGAGAATACAAATAGAGAAAATTTACAAAAAAACGGAAAAGGGTCGACCGGTGTAGATAAACGCCGCACACCAACCGCACCAACAACGCGCACTACTCTAAGCGTTTATCACCCGCACAAACGCAGAGATTCCAAGACCGCAGCAACGGCGCAAATTACCGCAAGGCAGTACTAATAAGCCCGACGCCGGAATGGATAGCACTTTATAGTACGCACAAGCACTAGCCATGAAACGGAAATAAGCGCCAAAAAATAGGCACAAAAAAAACGCCAAAAAAACTGGGACCAAAAAACGCCCCTAGCAGTAGGCACCCAGGAAATATAACGCCAAAAAGTAGGCACCAAAAATAGATTTCCTACAAGTTTACACCAACAAACAAGCGCCAAAGAGTAGGCACCAAAAAACCCCCGAAAAATTGGGACCAAAAACGCTTTAAACAGTAGGCAGCAAGAAAATATAACGCCAAAAAGTAGGCACCAAAAATATATTTCGTACAAGTTTGCTCCAACAAACAAGCGCCAAAAAGTAGGCAGTGTTATTTCTCACCAGAAATTAGCAACCACAAGAAAAAACTCAGGAAAAATAGCCCAAAGTGTATCTAAGATATATATAAGGTATAGCTCTCTCTCTCTCTCCTTTTCCTCTACGTTATATCTTTTTTCTCTCTCGCGGAACGAAAATGCCCAAAACGTTGCATGACCTTGAAATTTTACTCTCCATTCTCGCTCGTCCATCGGCGCCTAAGAAGTTTCACTTAAAAAAAAAGTTACCTTTTACAGAATTTTCATTTATTAATTAAGCCCACTGGAAAAAAATTCAAAATTTTCCGCCGCTGATGTGGTTAATGTTTTTATAAATATTTGAGAGCAGGCTATTTTATGGCATTTCGGTTTTTTTTTCGACGAAATTGTCGATACCGTTTTGACGTAGCACCGGGTCAATTTCATCATTGCTGCATCTAATTTCGCTTTTTAGTTTCAGATTTTTTTTTCTGGTCATTGGCGCACACTTTAATTTTCAAAACTCCTTTAAGAAACTCGTCCAACGGCATCAATCGCATGACATTCGTGTCCAGTTCACATGGTTCGGCTTGAGATAAGGTGGATCTGGCAAGGGCTAAACGAATTCCCACATTTCCGTATAGATTTTCAGCGTCTAAGTTCTGTGCTTCCATGTAACCCTCATAAGTGTCCTTCTGTCCTTCGAAAAATTTTTTTTTTTATAAAATGTTAATATAATCCTTTAAGAATATGTCAAAAAAATCTTAGAACGTAAATTTAAGTATTTCTTCTATTATAGATCGTCAACCGTGACGACTCTATTCTTTGCGATCCAGCGCTGGGAGAGATATAATTACGTTGTATTCAAACTTTAGACGCGTTTTTCTCAAAACTAAATTTTTCGAATTGGCGTACACCATAACTCGAAAAGTTATTGACGGATTTCCCTGAAATCTTGCACACATCATTTTTATGATATAACTTTCTATGTGAATTTACAATAATTTTTTCGAAGCAAAAATAGTAGGAAAATTCGCCTTAAAATTCATTGTTTTTTTATAATTTTATTCCGCCAATTTTTTTTCATTTTTTTAATTCATATACAAATTATGACATTAAGGGGGGGGGTCTGGTTTATATGGTAAAAAAAATAAATTTTTTTTTTCGTTTTAAGCGATTCCTAATATATTTCAGAATATTCACACAAAGTTACAAGCCTAATTCTCAATATTTCCGTAGATACAAAGCCAAAGGTAGGCGAGCGTTAGGTAGTTACGTTGTGTCCTCACCGCAAGCTTTATCTTCTTTTCTCGACTTTTCATTTTATGATTTCTTTGAATTGGCGTACATGAATGAAAAAAAACGAATGAACCTTTTGAAATGAATCATAGCTTGTTCCCTTCAGTATTAAATTCTCTTCTATTTGAACTAACAAAATAGATAAAACAACATTTTTCAAGATTTTTATACCAAGTTGAAGTGAATTTTTTTTTATAGAAAGGCATTTTTTCTTTAAAACCTCCAAAAAGTTGAAATTTTGGAATTTCTCTCAGTTTTCTTTGTTCATCTAGAATAAAAAATCATGATACTTAGAAATCCATTTGAATTTTTTGCGAGCTGTATCTTGCACGCCAGTTGGAAACTCCAGCGTTGCAGCGCTCTACTGATTTCTATGTTAAACATTTTTTTCAACTTATTTTAACCAGTACAAAAATTTTTTATACTTTTTAAATGTTCATTAAAAGATAGAAAAAACTTTGCAGTGCTAAATTAATTTTTTCCTTACAAAAAAAAAAATCGCAAAGAGATGCAATTTTTAGACCTCATAAACCAGGCTCCCCCTTTAATAAGCAAAATTTCAGGCTTTTCGTATTCAGGTCACTGACGCCGTTGCTACAATGAATGCCGACTTAGAAGCCCCGCTGCGACCTTCCTGGAAGAATTGAGTGTACATCCGCCATTTTAAATTATTAAAATAAAAAAAAATTGTTTTATATTATTTAAATTTATAAATAAACTGTATGCCAATTTTGAAAAAAATATATTAACTTCTTCATTTTAAATAATTTTAATGAAAATTAAGGAAAATATGGCCGTTTACAGGTACAGTCAGCGTCAAAATAAAATGTACACCACATATTGTTAAGATTTGACTATTTATTTATTTTCAAATTTCTATTACTTTTTTTTTTATGTATAGTTGAACTACAACAAAAGCCATATAAACTAAAGCTTCGAACTTTTAATAAAACTTGTAAAAATTCGGCAAATTTTCATCAGAATTTCAGACTTTTTACTTTGAATTTTTAGAAAAATTTCGGTTATCTAGTTTTACAGATCATTCAATTAGGGTATAATAAAGTGCAAGTTTTAAGTACATTCAAAATTACACTGATTTTTGACAATTTTTTTAGGAAACGGTCTTGCGCATTTTCTCTATTCGACGCAATTTTCTTATATGGAAAAATCATCCTATACCGTCAGCAGAAAAAATTGTCAAAAATCAACGCAATTTTTGAACTACTTGAATTTTGTATTTTAGTATATCGAAATTCAATAATCTACAAAACTGCGTACCTGAAAATTTTCTATAAATTCCTAGTAAAAATTGTGAAATTTTGCTGAACATTTGCAGAATTTTTTTAAATTTTGTGCTAAGTTCGAAACCTTAGTTTATATGGGTTTTATTTTAGTACGAACCATATTTTTATAAACAAATAAGAGAAATTATAAAATAAGTAAACAAATAGTCAAATCTTAACAATATCTGGTGTACACTTTATTTTGACGCTGACGGTATCTGTCCCCTTAAGTCTCGGGTCGTGCCACTACCCAAACCCATTGGGCTTATATTGCCAAACAAAAAATCATTTGCCTCCGCAAGAAAGTGTCGTTAAACGCAAAATATGTACTAAGTACCCGTAATGAGGCACCCTCCACAGAAAACTCGGCTCAAATTATCGTTTCCTTTCAAAATCTATCAAAAGAAAAATTAAAGCAAAAATAAAATAAAACACTTCGCAGAAGAAATTTTTATTGCAACTATTTCTTTTTTAGTATTTCGCTCTGCCATTTTTGACCTTTCATTCATTAAATTATTCTCTCTTTTAAATTTCTAAAACTCCCATCATTAAAAGCTAACTGTGTGCTAAATTATGTGCTTAATTATTCAACAAAATGTATTCATACGCAAATTCGCTTCAATTTGAAATTCAATAGTGAGTTGGCATACTTTCCCACCGCATCCTGGATAAGTAAATAAATGCAAGTTTGCTTCATTACAGAAAATGGAAAAAATATCATTGAAAAAAGAGGTTGTCTGTAAAGTCGGTTTACTGACGATAGCTTAACGTGATAACGTCATAAGAAAATACTGATTGAATGGTTGCATTTTCAAAAGAAAATTTTAATTTTATTTGTTTGATAGATATTTTGTATGGATATAGAGAATGAGTTAACATTAACATAACATAATATACTTTAACATAACATAACATAACATAACATAACACAACACAACATAACATAACATAACATAACATAACATAACATAACATAACATAACATAACATAACACACCCAAGGATGAACCATTCACTGAAGAAGAAGTACTCGAAGCGTTAGTAACCATGAATCCAAATAGAGCCCCAGGTTTAGATAACCTAACCTCAGACATATGCTTGGCTTTTACAAAGAAATATTCCAAATTTCTCACAGCTCTCTATAATGCATGCCTCCGTGTGGGTTACTTTCCAAAAATTTGGAAAAAGGCTTACATTAAAATTTTACCAAAGCCAAACAAAGTTGAAACTAATGAGCTAGGATCTTACCGCCCCATAGGACTCCTTCCTGTGTTCGGAAAGCTGTTAGAGAAACTCTTTACCAAACGCCTTATATATCATGCTGAATCGAATCAACTATGGTCTCCAAAACAATATGGTTTCAAAGAGCAGACCTCAACTTTGGATGCTTTGCGTAACGCAATTGAAACTATTGAGAAGGAGAAGCGTAAAAAGCGGCAGGTAATTTGTGTGTCTCTAGACATTAAAGGTGCGTTTGATCACGCTTGGTGGCCGGCGCTCTTAAATCAGCTAGAACGAATGCAAACTCCGTCTAATATTTACAGGCTTATTATAAGCTATCTTACAGATCGCAGCGCTTCACTAAACTACGCCGACGCCACTGCAACAAAAGCAACAACTAGAGGCTGTATCCAAGGGTCTGTATGTGGTCCAATTTTTTGGAACATTATCATAGATGAGCTTCTTTCTATGCCGCTGCCTGAAGGGTGTGAAATTCAGGCCTTTGCAGATGACATCCTCTTAATAGTCAGCGCCAAAACTGTAAAAGAACTGCAACTTTACGCTAATGATGCTTTGCGCCTAATATATAATTGGGGAAAGAATGTGAAGTTGACTTTTAGCGACACCAAGACATATGCTATGGCATTTAAAAGTAATGCTAAACAAGCTGAACTATTTTTAAATGGCAATCGACTAATCTTCGTCAAAGAAATTAAGTACCTGGGTGTAGTAATAGATGATCGACTGAGATTCACCAACCACGCTAAGTACGTTGTCGATAAAGCTCAGCGAGTATATAAAAACTTATGCCGATATGTTAGACCCACATGGGGTGTACACGCAGACAACGTTATCACAATCTATAATCATGTTGTGGAGCCAACTATAACTTACGCTGCAAGTATATGGGGCAAAGCTATACAGTTTAATTATATTCGCCGTCTTCTTCGCTCGTTCCAAAGAACTTTCGCTATACGAGCAATCAGAGGCTTTCACACAGTTTCGGCTAATTCGGCTCTGGCGCTTGCAGGATTCACACCGCTGCATCTGAAGATAAAAGAAACTATGCAAATCGAAAGTGTCAAATTATCCGGAGTATATGATGAAACACTAAACGTCATGCTTGAACAACGCACTACACCAAAAAATCAACTACATCCTTCCGAGCGTCAGTCTATACGTTTTGAAAGTATAGCATCACAACAGGAAGCTGACAATACTATGGATGCAAATGCGACCCACATCTATACCGATGGAAGCAAGTTAGAAACAGGCGCTTGTGGATCAGCTTTTGTCGTTCATAAACAAGATGACGACTGGACGTCACGTAAATTTAAATTACATGACACATGCACTGTCTTCCAGGCTGAAGCTCTAGCAATTGACACTGCACTGAAATGGGCTCAGAATGAATTGAAAACTGAAAAGCTAGTCATATATAGCGACAGTCGCTCTTGTTTGGAAGCTATCCAAAATCGGAGCAACCCCAATCCTTTAATTGCATCAATTCATCAGCACCTGTACCTTCTTCGCCAGCGACACAGAATTGACTTTTACTGGGTCAAATCGCACATCGGTATTGAAGGAAACGAGCGTGCAGATGAACAGGCAAAAGAAGCAGCAAATCAAGGAGTCGATCCAGTATATACTGCATTTCCCTTAAGCTATGCTATACGGCAAATACGTTCTCAAATATTCGAGTCATGGCAGCAGGAGTATGCCGACGATACCACTGGCTCCATTACAAAGATTTTCTTTCCAATTCTTGAAGATGCGCAACTATACCGACAACTCTTTGGGATATCATTTGAATTGACACAGCTCTTTACTGGCCATGGTTTCAACAAGGCATACTTAAAGCGATTCAAAATCATTGACGAAGACTGGTGCCCGTGTGACCAACTCACTGTGCAGAGTATGCATCATCTTTTGCACGACTGCCCACGCTTTCACAGTGCACGACAGAGACACGAAACATTCTGTGCACAATATGATATTCCAGCATTCAACATAAAACAAATTTCAAAATATCCTAGTTTGATAACATCATTTAATGAATTTGTCAAAAAAAATAATTGATAATTTAAAAAACTTCAATGCTTCAAACATTCCTACCTAATGTCTTAATCATAATAGTAATATAGTAGAATAACCATCTAACTGCTTGTATCCAATCGCAGGCATTTTAATCTATCTGAATGTTATACTGCACATATGTATGAAAATATTTGCTCTAGAAAACAAACTAATTGAAATAATAAATTACTCGAAACGCAGTAAGCGCGTAGAGCCCACGGAAAAAAAAAAAAACATAACATAACATAACATAACATAACATAACATAACATAACATAACATAACATAACATAACATAACATAACATAACATAACATAACATAACATAACATAACATAACATAACATAACATAACATAACATAACATAACATAACATAACATAACATAACATAACATAACATAACATAACATAACATAACATAACATAACATAACATAACATAACATAACATAACATAACATAACATAACATAACATAACATAACATAACATAACATAACATAACATAACATAACATAACATAACATAACATAACATAACATAACATAACATAACATAACATAACATAACATAATATACTTTAACATAACATAACATAACATAACATAACATAACATAACATAACATAACATAACATAACATAACATAACATAACATAACATAACATAACATAACATAACATAACATAACATAACATAACATAACATAACATAACATAACATAACATAACATAACATAACATAACATAACATAACATAACATAACATAACATTACATTACATTACATAACATTACATTACATTACATAACATAACAAATTACCCCGTATTAAAGCACTTATCAACAGCTTTCATTTGATACCCATATTGTACATACACAACCAAAGGTTACCCGGGTCCACGTTTTGACCTATATCTCGAGACCCCAGTCACGGAGCGGCATGAAAAATACTCTGTACTAAAGCATTCACCAACAGCTTTCATTTGATACCCATATTGTACATACACGTCCGAAGGTTACCCGGGTCCACGTTTTCACCTATATCTTGAGACCCTATCTACCAATAGGTATTCAAACTATACGGAAATCATCTTCAATACCTACTTAACAATGTGTGTAAGTTTGGTTTAATTCGGTGCAAAGACACGGCGGGTCCACGTTTTGCCATATATTTCGAGACCCTAGTCATCAATAGGTATGAAACCTACCCCGTATTAAAGCACTTATCAACAGCTTTCATTTGATACACATATTGTACATACACAACCAAAGGTTACCCGGGTCCACGTTTTGACCTATATCTCGAGACCCCAGTCACGGAGCGGCATGAAAAATACTCTGTACTAAAGCATTCACCAACAGCTTCAATTTGATATCCATATTGTACAAACACATTCTAGGGTCCACGTTTTGGTCTCTATCTCGAGACCCTAGTCACGGAGCAGCATGAAACATACTCTGGACTAAAGCATTCACCAACAGCTTCCATTTGATACCCATATTGTACATACACATCCGAAGGTTACCCGGGTCCACGTTTTGACCTATATCTCGAGCCCTATTTCCAAAATAAAATATAATCCATGTTACTCGTGGATGATGTAGCTTTCGAATGGTGAAAGAATTTTTAAAATCGGTCCAGTAGTTTTGAGCCTATTCATTACAAACAAACAAAGTTTTCCTCTTTATAATATTAGTATAGACAACATATCTTATAAGGTATATGGTAAATATTACCATACATTTTTTCCTTCATATATAATAAAAAAATTAATAATTATAACATTAAAACAACAGGTATTATTAACAAACTTGGTTTTATTTTAAATTCTTCAAGTGAATCAAATTAATAATAATCAATAAGAAGGCATATGCAAATACAAATACGTGAATTTATATATGTACATTTGCGCATATACATACATACATATATACGCTCACTTAAGTAGGAGAGAGCAAGATATCGAACGTTGCCGTTCGTTTGCTTTGTTTGCTTTGTCGTTCGTTCCGCCCTTTCGCTTGCAGTTCATTCAATGCAATTAGCAAGGTAACGGCAATGAGCAAGGTAACACTAATATGAGCAAGGTAACACTAATGAGCAAGGTAACACTAATATGAGCAAGGTAACGGCAATGAGCAAGGTAACACTAATATGAGCAAGGTAACTACATATGAACAGTAATGAGCAAGGTAACGACACATTTTTTCGTGCGTGCAGCCTGTTAAATCGAATTATAAGACGTTATCACGTCAAAAAAAATTTCTTTGCAGATATTTTTTTTGTTTTCATCAATATTTGCTTCATTTTTTATTGAAGTAGGCTTCATTTATAATCACTTAACCACGCGATTATAAAAAAAATACATTTTTATGTTTACACTAAAGAGGTGTGCGCGCGTGTTGAAAATCTCATTCTAGAAATGTTAAGTGTTCTTTAAATCACATCCCAAAAAATATTATAAATAATAGAAATTTTATCGATTTTTATTATTAAGTTTCCTGGGAAGTGTTTAATCTTCTTTTTTTATTATCAATTTTATCGGGCCTCTATTGTAGCCTATTATGATTGAGGGCAAACCTTTAATTGGAGATTTCGAATGAATTCGCGCACTTTCTCAGGCCTTTTTCTTTCAATGTCTTCACACCTACTGGTGTGGGTCTTCGCCTTGCGAGAGCTGCAGATTGGCAGAGTATTTGCTTTGGCGTTTTATCGTTCAGTTCGCAAAAACGGCAGACGCTTTTTTCAACTAATTCTAATTTCCTGAAATGATAACCAAGGCTATAATGCCCCGTTTAGTATCCAGTGAGAGTTCGTAAGTTCTTTCTAATAAACTAAACTATTTTGCCTGCCTCTGTCTAGGATTCTCCGTCCAGTGTTGTACGAATTCTTTGTCTTCTCAGTACTCCATAACTTCCCTTATGTAGGCTTTGGTAAGCCCTCTAAAAGCGTTCTGGTCCATGGAATTTTAATGTAGCTCTTAATACCGCTAAACAGTCGCCTGTTCGTTGAGGTCATGACGTTCCTGTGCAGATACCTAGTCCAGCAAGACAGTGTTCCGTGGTCCCAGGTATTAAGGACAGTGAAGCATTCATCTACGAGTTTAGATATTATTACGTGAGACTGCAGTGCACGTAAGACTGCCTGGGTGTCTGAACAAATGAAGATGTGCTTTGTAGAAGATGTGTATGACATGAGTATCGATCTTTTAAAGTTCGGACCAAAAACACTCAATCCAATCCCACCTTCCTAAAACTTCAGGTTCATTGTGTGACTTACCGGTCTTCCAGAGCACTCGACCTATAATATATATCTTGAAATTTCTAGAGACCTCTAGCGCAATTCCTAGTGACCTTCACGTATTTACGCTTAATTGTTTATAAATTTTATGGCGGTTTCCATATGTCCGGTTAAATTTTTGATGCTTCGATTTCAAATATTATTCACTCACTAAGTCTTAGCGCTCCTAAGATAACTTTCTGGTCGATGATAATAGCGACGGGAGGTATTCCTACAAGTGCACTGAGCGTATCCGTTGGTCACGTTCTCATTGTCCGAGTTATGTGGACGAATACGAAGCGCAGTAATTTACTTAATTTAGTGCTTGGAATTCTTTGCTCAATTGAATTGTTATTTGAAGTTTTTAGTTTGCAAATGCGATCGTGAAAAGATATTTCATTTCTCAAAGTATTATTTCCGTTCTTTAATATTTTTATGAACTTTCATTAATACCAGCTACATTCAACTGTGCTCTTAATAATAGCAGCGCGGCATTTTGCAAAGTTTTGACTATTTTATTATTTTTGAAGTGCAACTTGTTGTTGTTGTTGTTTTAACAGCATAGGTAGCCCTGTCTGTGTAGGCATATCATCGGTCGTCTTCGTCTAGCTCATCTAGGGGTAGGCCCAGGAAACATGCTGTTTCGACAGGTTGGGTCCAGAGGGAGAGGGGGGTTAGATGAGTCGGTTTGAGGGGGCATGTGAAGAGGTGGTTAGTGCCGTGCGGGGTACCTTCACATGCCGGACATGTGTTTGGTATGTCGGTGTCGATTCTGGATATGTAGGAGTTTAACCTGCTACAGTATCCAGAACGTAATTGTGCCAGTGTTACACGAGTCTCACGGGGAAGCTGGAGCTCTTCATCTGCAATAGGTGATGGTTGGACTCCGATTATGGCATTCACAGGACGGGAGTTCATGAAGGTGGTAACGGTCTCCCGGTGGATGTCTTCTTAGGCGTCGATGGACGAGCGAGAATGGAGAGTAAAATTTCAAGGCCATGCAACGTTTTGGGCATTTTCGTCACGCGAGAGAGAAAAAAGATATAACGTAGAGGAAAAGAAGAGAGAGAGAGAGCTATAAGTTGTATATATCTTAGATACACTTTAGGCTATTTTTCCTGAGTTTGTTTGAGGTTGCTAATTTCTAGTGAGAAATAACACTGCCTACTTTTCGGCGCTTGTTTGTTGGTGCAAACTTGTAGGAAATATATTTTTGGTGCCTACTTTTTGGCGTTATATTTACTTGGTACCTACTGTTTAGGGCGTTTTATGGTCCCAATTTTTTTTGGCGTTTATTGGTGCCTACTTTTTGGCGCTTACTTCTGTTTCCTGGCTAGTGCTTGTGCGTACTATAAAGTGCTATCCATTCTGGCGTCGGATTTATTAATGCGCGTTGTTGCCACGGTTCGTGTGCGGCGTTTATCTACACCGGTCGACCCTTTTCCGTTTTTTTGTAAATTTTGTCTATTTGTAGTCTCTGCAAATGTTGTGAATTTATTTAGATATATATTCTCTCTCTCTTATTCTCTCTCGGTTCTCTCCCTCTTTCTTTGTCTGCCTTGAAAGTTTCACTTCTGTTATGTGTACTACGCTCCACGCACTTTTTTATTTAACTTTTTCATAGAAACAGTTCATACTACAACAAAACCTGCAGAAAATTAAAAAACAAATCAACAAATGTCCATCAAAACTTCGAACTTTTTAATCGAAAATTTCGACTATGCAGTTTTATAGCCGATTGAATTTTGATATAAGGTGGCGCAAAATTAATCATCCTATCGAAAGATTTATAATTTTTGCAATCACATTTGATACTTGTGCACTGAGAACACTTAAGGCAGCTGCAGTATACAAACAAGCAATGAGCTCGTAAAGGTCAAAATAAAAATTACCATCAGTCAAAATCTTTTGTTTTTACAATAATTAATAAAAAGTTATTCAAAAAATAAATTGGATGATTCATTTTGCGTCACCTTGTATGTGGTAAAGTGTAACTTTGAAGCGACTAAAAAACGCCCAGCTGTTATTGTGGACGCATGTGTATGTATGCAGCTAACTAAATTGAGCAGAATATTAAATAACAAAATATTTTTCAACACTTCACCTCGACACAGTTCAAAAGTCACTGTATTAAGCGGCGTCTCAAACCTTTGGATTAATTTACCAATAAAATATTCACCACGAAATCTTTATTAACTCAAAATATTCAGTTACACCCTGTGTGTATTTTCTTAAGCAGCGTACCACTCTGTGTGCATTCTACGGTTGATCTAAAAATAGCATCGGAACCGCAGGGCACCATATGTTTCTGCCGCGTGGCTATACGGGTTCGATTCCCGTACGATGCAAAAATTTTTTAATATTTTTATTTATTTTTTTTCTTTTTATATTTTTTTTTTAATTTCTTTTTTATAATTTAGTTTTTTAACTTTTTTTTATTATCTTTTAATTAATATTTGATATTAGAATGATGTGTGTGAAAACATTCATATGTTGCGTGAAACTATCACTCTCATACGGCTTTTACAGCATTTTTTTTACGAAAGAGGACTTTCCATCCCGGTTGCCTAGGTGGTGTGAAGTAAAAAGAATTAACAAAAGTGATTTTCTCTGACTTTCTTATTGGACTTTGCTGGTTTCCTAGTAAATATCTTTCCATAATACATTCTTGTGCCTCGTAAAGGCGTGGACAATCTCTAGGAAGCAGTTCATGCAGCTTTATCCCATTTAAAGGGGAAAAAACTGGTTCAGGTTACCGGTGCTCAAAACTGCCATTTTAATATCTACAAAGGTACAACGTGACAACGTGGCTCCTCTCACTGGCTCAGCTCTGGTGGAAGTTCTTTCTGACAGAAAATTCGAGTTGGCGAGAGTTGTCGGAAAGATTGTTGGAAATTATTATTAGGTCTAAATGGCATTTAACTAACTGGGAGTATAAGCCCCATCAACCAGTATGCAGTTCAGATATCTGAGACGCATTTTTCAGACGTTTGAGTTGGCCAGAGGTTCAGCGTAGACTAGTCAAGGCTTGCAACTTAGAGATGTAAGTGCAGCTAGCTCGGATTCGTGTCCTCTCAAGAGGGAGGTGATGGTAGAGGTGTTGTCTGAGGGACACAACCCAGACCCAATTAGCACAAAAGATGCCATTTTGATACACCACTTGTAAAAACCACTGCTTTTTATAAATCGAGCCATCTTGATTTGACTATGAATCTGCCTATGTTGTCTAATTTCTTTTTTTTGGAATTTCTTTCAAGTTAACCGTCGGGACTTGTACTCAGCATTCTATGTCTTAGAGCAGCCAGATCTGGGCACTCACACAACAGTGAAAATCTGCTTTCTTAGATTCTTCTTGATTGCAGTTTCTACATCTATCGCTAGACGGCCGCCCCATCTTCCCGGCGTAATCTGAATATGTCTGCTCGTAGCTTTCTTAACAATTCGTCTGTTCTGGATTTGTTGAAATTGGGTCACGTTAGTTCAATTATTTTTCAGATATCCGTGTTAGTCCATCTGTTAACGGCCGGCTTCTGGAATTGCAAGAACATCTCCCATTTGCGCACTCCTTGGAGACAGCCTATTCCTACCGCTTTGGATTCGTTATAGGGTCTCCCTTGTCTTGCCAGTTCATCAGCTTTCTCATTTCCGTCTATGTTCCCATAGCCAGGTACCCAGATGAGAGTGATGTCTGCCGTGAGGAGGAGTTTCTATAGCGATGATAACTAATATTACTGTAAGCCATTTAACTAAGTCAATGCATTGTTTTGGAAGTCACTAAGGCAGTACGGATGAAGGCGTCATATCTAAAAAGGAATGCAAGAAGGTGATATATTTTATCAAGGAAGATTTAAGAAGGTATTATCAGGGATCATTTTCATCTAACGAGGGTTTTAGTTGGCATCAAGGTCCGTTAAAGCAAATTACTTGTGCTAAAGAGTGACCATAGAGGGAACATTTTTGAAAAGTGCCAAAGAGAGCTAGGAATTAAAGGGGCTAGAGAGAGGTTGGCATCTCCGCACAGGCCATGGAATAGCCATGTAGGGAGAAATTAGGAAAGGGGCCAAACTGCAGCTCAAGCCAGCTGTGAATAAAAGAGACTTCCCAACCATTTTTGGATTGCTTGTGATTCCCCCGGATTAGAGAAAATAGAGAAGAATTTCCTCCATTATTACACAAACCGAGTCTTCCGACGCACAACTGGAAGGTCATCAGATTTGAAAAGAGCGAGGACCCCATTGACAAGTCCTGATTTTGCTCAATGGAAAATCTCTCGGCTCTCATTCGAAATCAAAGTACTCACACTCTTGATAATGAAACATTTTTACTTAATTTTATAAAATATATCTGCTACGTGGATATATTTCGTTAAACGTAACGGCACCTGCCATCACTTAGGCGGATTAGCGAGTAGGTGCAGCATTTCATATCAGCTCACTAGACAGAGCTTGTTTACTTGGGCGGCAGATCATTGACGCTCGCGAAAAGCCCGAGTCATTCGGGTACGTAGAAGCGGATGGCTGTTAGCCCGGCATGTGAAGGCACCCCGATCGATACTAATCCCCTATTCCTTTGCCCTCTTATACCCACTAAACTGACATCCCTCTCCCTCTGGAAACAGCGATTTGAAACAGCTCGTGCCCTGGGCCTACAGTGAGATAAGTTAAATGACGGCCATCGGTGACGATCGGTGACTACACTGCACAGGCAGGGCGTAATGAACTGCAACAACAAAAACGAGGTCGAACAATCTCAGCTCCCTTTTTGTTGCATTAAAATAAAAGCATTTTTCTGGTTTTGTTTTTTATTACTAATTAGTTAACTTTATTAGAATTTATTGATTGGTTTCGATATTTGAAAATTTCTACTATAAATCGCATTAATATTAGACATTCATAGACTTACATACATTTATGTAACTAATAATTTCATACAATTATTTTTTTGAAATTTTACACTAAAATCTACGAAAAGAATTTATTATTCTAAAAATATTATTCATATTGATTATGTGAAATTAAAAACAAAAACCTTATCAAGGGAATATTTAAGTTCGGTCCGTAGTGAATTTTATATACCCGGCGCATGTTTTCTGTGAAGCCTTACAGTCATTGTCAAATAAGGAGCAGCTCCATAAGTTTAAGTTCCGTTTAATCATCTAACCAAGATTAGCTTATGGATTCAACAAATTATTTCTACTTTTGAAGATACATTTAAACCTCTTCGTTTTTTCAACTGCCGGACACAGATCAAGTTGCTAGTGCCAAAACTATGGCGAGGGTACAGCTAAAACCCTAAATTTTGCTCAACCAACTGTAAGACTCGTAAATAGTCTGAAAAACTGCTGTTTTTTATTCCCATTGGCTTAATTATTTTTGGAATGTCACTTCATTTTGAACCTTACTAAACTTTTTATTCGGCCCTAGAGTTTAACAAGTTTTTGAGAGAAAGAAAAAATATTTATCGGCAGCTCACTTTAATTTTAAAGTTTAGTTAAGAAAATAACCCTAAAAAAGGCAACAATGCATATGTATGTAGATAGACAGAAGTACCACTTTTTATGGGGCGAGTTGCGAAGCTAAGACGGGATGAAATGCTTGTGAAAATTTGGCTGATTTTGTTGGAGTAGGTTCTGGGTTACACAGTTTACAGAAACTATGGAATATTTAGAAATAAAAAAAATTATTTCCATTTTCAATTAAGTAAACTAAATCCCTCGGTCGCGTCTTGAACAGCTCGTATTCCTGCGCAGAGTGCCAGGCATCGTTGGGTTAATCAAGTTATGAGTTGCACAGACGGCTGGCTGGAAGCCAACCCAAATTTCTTTTGCTTGTACTTGCAAGCTGCGATCAAGGCGCTGTCGTCGCCATATGCAGCTCTCTTCTGGTCAACTCCCGTAAGCTATAAGGAGGAAATCAAACGTCTCGAATGTGCAGAAAACATTTCTCCCACCTGGGCTCCAGGGCATAGATGCATAGAAGGAAACGAGATTGCCGATGAGCTTCCCAGGACAGAGTCGACAGCACCGGTTTAAGTTGTTCTCATCTCAGATATCGGTGTTCTATTGATCGTTGTTAAAGGGAAACTGCAAAATTTCCTGCTTAAGAAAGTGCAAGGCAGTTCTGTCATTGAGTTCTGTCTTATCGTGTCCTAGTTCAAAATCGCTTGAGCCTCAGTACGACAGAAGCGGCACGCTTAAAGTGCTGGGTATGCCACGCCACTAAATTTTCAAATTCATAGCGGTGGTCACAGGTCACTGAGTGATCGGAACTCTTACGTAGAATTTTTGTACTTCTGTACGACCCCCATTGCAGAAGCGGTGGGGATCTTGCAGAGATAGAGACTGTTGAACACTTTCTTTGCAATTGCCCGGGTTTGGCGGCTAAGCGTTTGAGATTCCTTAGTGTGCCATTCATAGATAGTCTGAGGTAGTGCTCCAGAATAAATTCCGTTTCTTTCCTCCACTACATGAAGAGCACTAGATGGATGTAGACGGGGTTTCTTCCTTTAAGTTTTTGAAATTCTCAGATGCTACTTGTGTAGTGTACCCGTGGTACTCTTGCTATCTAACCTATCTACCTACCTACTTGCATGTGGAAGGTGGTTTGCCTTATTTCCATAATCTTCAAGTTTAGTTAGATCAAGAGAAAATTGGTTTTTGTTTTGACAATTGAATTGTTTCTCATTTAATTTTAATACTATCCTTATTAATTTTCACGCTCCACCAAAAACCATATGCAGTAAAATCTCTCTTGGACGAACACTCATAGTCAGTCAGCTTTCGTCTGCCCAAGAGAGGTGTCCACTCAAAAGAGGCTAATTTCTTCCTTTACATAAGATTTGGTACAGCAAAAACTGTTCTCTCAAGGGAGTTGCCCGGCTAATAGCGGTGTCCGTTAGGAAAGGTTACACTGAAAGTTTCATCTTCCAACTTTGCGCAAATTGAAAAAAAGTTCAACAAAATTCATCAAAATCTTAAATTGAATTTTGGCATAAATATGGCATAAATTGCAGGTTTTCTCCATATAATGAGTGCTCGTTATTATTTTATACGGAAGAAAATAGTCCACACGGCGAACAAAAAGAAAAAACCAATTTAAATCAACGCGACCTTATAGCGAATGCTCCTTATTATTTTATACGGAAGAAATTAGTCAACACGGCGAACAAAGAAAAATTGTAAAAAATCAACGCAACTTTCTTCATTTAACGAATGCTCTATATTATTTTGTATAGAAGAAAATAGACAACAAGGCCAGCAAAAAAAATTAAATAAACGCGTCTTTCTTTATGAAGAAATGCTCCTTATCATTTTATACGTAAGAAAATAGTCAACACGGCGAACAAAAAAAAAAAATTGTAAAAAATCAACGCGACTTTCTCCATTTAACAAATGCTCTAGCAAAAAAAAAATTAAATCACTGTGACTTTCTCCATTTCACGAATGCTCCTTATTATTTTATACAGAAGAAAATAGTCAATACGGCCAGCAAACAAAAAAAATTGTGTGCTTTCTCGAAGTTTTTCTAAATTCTGATTAAATAATTTAAAATTTTTAATAGGATTTTTTAATTTTTTTCTAATTTGCACAAAGTTTGAATCTTGCATTTATTTGGGTTTTATAGTAGAATGAACTATATTTTTATGACAAAATTATTAAAATTAAGTGAGAAACAAAAAATTGTCAAAACGTGTCAATAAGTCCATGTGTTATAGTTATTTAAGGCAGTGTAGTGCGGCGAAGTTCCTTGAAATGGGGGAAAAGTGCCACTCGCAATTTTTGATTCTTTTTTAATCTTATTACTTTCTTTAAGATTATCTCTTTTAAAAAAGTTTAGCAAATTTTCATGCTAGTCACTGAATTATCAAAATTTAAATTTTTTTCAAAATTACCGCAGGTGAGTGTGATTATCCAACCATGACCATTTGCAATAACAGGAGTAGTATGCGCACCAAGTTTCATTGAAATATCTCTAATTTCTGACGGACCAACGAACGATCATACAGTCAGACATGGATATATCGTTCGCGTCATAAATATCGTTAGCTTAATACAGAAAGGACGCTTCAATATATTTTTACTTTGCAGGATTAAACTAGAATAAGGTTTGAGTTTTTTTAGGTTTTAAACGCATGTATCACTGCTAGTTTCCATAGTAATGGAATAATCCTTTAGTGAAGGTATACCATAGTTAGAGGTTATAGTACATCACAATCCGTTAAAGACGTGGAATGGTAATGGATATTGATCAGAGTCTTTCCATATTAAGCTAACGACAGGAAAATCTATATCTAACTCGATTCCGTTAAGCTAATACAAACAAACCCACGGGGAAAAAGTCGTAGCGGACGGGTATAAAAAGTAAAAAAAAACAAAAGTGGAAGCAAAATGAACACCTCGAATTACTTGAAAAAATATTTGCTTGTATGCACGTGGGGCGCCCCATCATCACAAAAAGTTCCAGTTCTTCCAATGGAATTATAAAAATTTGTTATATTTTATGACTATCACTCAAATATTTCAGAAATATATGAAGATTTTCGTGAGCTGTACTCATTTGAAACTGCCTCCAAAAATCGATGTTTTTCTTAAAAATAAAATTAGAAAATATAGAAATATATTTTTTGTTTGAGTTGAAAAGGTCTGCATAAAAATACTTAAAAAGTTGATCAGCGGAATTCAAAATACCGGGTGTTTTTTTTTTCTGTGAGAATAGTACGTGGATGAGCTAATATTCCAAGAAATGAGGCGGATAATAAATTATGTTTCCGTTTCCAAGGATATCTTAGTAGCCTAAAACGGCAGCAGACTGGGTCAGTTTTCTCAAATTTATCTTTCAAAAAAAGCCAAAAATAGTTTAATAAATTTCATTATTTCATTTCTTTTATTTATCAGAGCTGTTACTCTCTTCCATTCGGACATCTAGGGCTAAATTAAAATTTTTTTTGAAAACTAATTTTATTTATACAAAAAAACCTAATTTTTGGAAGTACTTCCAAACTGGCTCAACTCTAGTAAATTTAAACTTTTTTCCGAAATATTTTAGCGAAAGTCTTGGAATGCAATAAATTTTATAATTTCGATGGAAAAACAGTAGCCAGTTTTTTTAAGTAGATGTTGTGACGCACTTAAAGGGACAGATACCTGTAAAATTTCGAAAAAAAATTTTTTTTTTCATAAAATATTAATATAATCCTTGAACAATATGTCAAACAATTTTTATAACGTAAATTTAAGTATTTCTTATATTATAGATCGTCAACCGTCACGACTTTATTCTTTGCGTTCGAGCGCTGGGAGGGGTAGTTACGTTGCCGACTTTAGACGGGTTTTTCTCAAAACTATATTTTTCGAATTGGCGTACGCGATAACTCGAAAAGTTATAGACCGATCTCCGTGAAATCTTGCACACATTTGTTTTATGATATTCCTTTCTATATGATTCAAGTTTTCGAAAATTTTTCGAAAAAAAGCAAAAATAGTAGGAAAATTCGCCCCAAAATTTATTTTTTTTTTTGAAGCATTTAATTTCGCGATTTTTTTTTTCATTTATTGTTAATTCATACAGATATTATGACATTCATAAACAAAAACATTTTTAGTGTTTTGTACTTGTACCTTCCCGGAAGAATTGAGTGTACATCCGCCATTTTTAATGATTAAAAATAATATATTATATATATGTTATTTTAGTGTATAAATAAACGGTATGCTAATTTTGAAAAAAATATATTGACTTCTTCATTTTTAATAATATTAATGAAAATCAGGGAAAATATGGCCGTTTACAGGTATCTGCCCCTTAAAATAAAAAGGGTAATATTGTATTAATCACAAAGAAATTAAAAAAAACCGCTAATAATTTTAAGCTACTAAATTAAATCGGTAAATTTTTTTGCTCTGAAAGCTCTAAAGAAAAATGTTTTTTTCTCTAATCCTTACGTGGCCAACCTGCGTTGCCAATCAAACATTGTCTGCTTAAACTAAATAGTCACTTACTTTAATGTATTTTTTTAACCTAAAAATGTGAGCGAATTAAGCAAAAAAATAGTTTTTGAAAATGATTATCTAATTCAATACAAAAAAACTGAGACTTGTGTGCTTAATTTAGCCGCTTAAGTGCTTAAGTACATTACTTATTTGACTTAAGTGTAATAAAAATAAAAGGGAACAATTTTGTTTGGTGTCTCATAGTGCTCATCCAACGCAGCACTTAAGGCTTGCACCTACACACACAACACGACGGAAAGAGGAACCAGTCCATGAAGATGCCCTTGCAGTCATTGTCCGGATCGTAGGCCAATAGGCGATGCCATTTATACTTTTGCTCACAGCCGCAGTCGCGATCACAGCGCGACGTCGCTGGCGTGCTGGTAGTAAAAAGAAACAACAAAAATTATCAGAAATAATTTATTTAACTCGAAAACTCGCAAAATTCCATTGAGACTCACGAGCAAATCTCCTGATGTATGGCCTGCTCAAAGTGCTGGGTATTCACAATGGCGCGTATTTTGCCCGCCGAATTGGAGGCCCAATAAGGTGTGACAATCTCCACTTTAGACTCACAGGCGTCCACTCTGTTCAAGTAGAAGCAGAATTTTATGTTTTAGCTAATTATTTTTAAATACATTTAATATTTAAAAATCCCTACCTTCCCGTATTTTGGCCCGCATTCGCAAATGAATTCACGCTTGGCTTGTTCGCATTCCGATTGGTTTGACGTTTGTTGCGCAGCTTGCCGAAGTAGCTTTCGCCGGCCTCCTCTGCGTGTGGTTCCGTGCTGCCACCATCGTCCGGCACAAACGCTGGAAATGCTCCGGGTGGTATGAAAATATCGGGGTCATCAATGAATCGTCGTTTGCGCTTCTTCGTTTGTGACTGTGGTCCGCCGGGCTCGAGATTCATCTCGAAATCGCCATACATTCGACGCATTAGCGCTTTGTTGTCGTCGATGAAGCGTTCGATTTTGTCACTGCAAAGAGAAGAGGGTTGCCATTTTAGTGCGGGTTGGAAAGCATGAAATAAGTGGTTAGGCTGTTCAAATCTTAAAATAAAAAATAAGAAATATAAAGTTATTGCACAATCCAATGAAAATATTTGAAAGTATTGGCTGAAAATATTCCTACAGGTGAAAGCAGGGCCGTCGTGGCCAAATGGGTCGGTGCGTAACTACCATTCGGGAGTGCGTAGGTTCGAATCTCTGTACATGAACATCAAATAATAGAAAAAGTTTTCTCTAATAGCGATTTCCTCTCGGCAGGTAATGGCAGACCTCCGAGTGTATTTCTGCCCTTTTACATGGCTTAGATGCGTAGGTCCCTCCATTTATGAAAAAACATCAATTCTGACACCACAAATAGGAGGAGAAGCTGGGCCAAAGAATTTGAGTTGTCATAAAATTGTCTCTCAGTGTAATTCTTGAAAAGTCATCGCATCCGTTCAAAGTCGCTGTATGGGGCGCATTACGGCCTGGTGGTATCACAGACCCGAAAAGGAATATGGAGAGATCATTAGAGTCAAATGTGTATATTTTGAGAATTTTAAAAGCTTTTTTATTTTCTTCTTTAACTCTTCTCCGCTGGCATAAACTGGCCAAAGCATATTGTTTTTCAACTGCCTACTGTTTTTACACAGACTTTTCTAAAGCATTTGATAGAGTTTCTCCCACAATTCTATTACGCAAATTAGTCTCGCTTTTTCTCATTCTTTTTTTCTTTCAATGGTTGAAATTTTACTTATCCGATAGACGATGTGTGGTAATAATTGAAGGTGGATTGTTCCCAGCCTTTCATTGCCTCTTCAAAGCAGTATTTTAGGGTCTCTACTCTTCTTTGTTTTCCGTTTGCCAATTTTCTTCTATATGCTGACGATTTGAAAATATTTTCTGTAATACTGAATATTTTAGAAATACTGAGAATGTTCCTATATTGCAATCGGAAAAAATTGCGCTCGCTAGTGCAGTAGCTCTGGCATATCTCTAAATATCAAGAAATATTTCCATGTAACTTTCACCACACCTCAACACTTTTACAAAAGGTCTGTACTCTCACTGTCTGTTGTTATTAGTGTCATGAAAGGAGGAATTGATGGAGTGCGTGACGTCACGTTTGCCGAGTTGTGCAGTGTTGCCAACCATTTTCTCTTCGCAATAAATTTAGTGCTTTACCCAAAATGCGAAAATTTTTAAGTTTGGTGTTTGTTTCTTTTTTTAACACGCTTTTATTAGCTCGGGTTGTATGTATGTATGTATGTATGTATGTATGTATGTATGTATGAATGAATGTAATGGAATCTTTGAGCTTACTGATCGACTTTTAATTTTGCACACCTATCAAGGACCGATGACAATGCAATAATTTGATAAAAGTTTTCCATTATCCTTATTAGGATTGCCAGGAATAATATTTTCTTTTTTAGATCTTCTGTAGAAGAGTAAGAAAGACAGAGCTAACGCGCGGTCTGCGCATGCCTGCACTCTCCGAGTTACTCTTAATGATTTCGGGAGTCTACGACTTACTCTTTCGAATTCGAACTCGCTCGGGCACGCGGCACTGCAGTACGAATAGAAGGCTAAAACGTGTTCAGGGTAGTTGCATTCTCACTTTGTATAGTCTTTACACATGCGTAGATACTACAAGTCTCATACACGAAAATTTACTCTATTCAATGTTCATATAAGATGAAATAATTTTCATATAAGATATAATTTTGTTAATTACAATAAAATAATCAAAACATAAATTTTGAAATTATTTTACGGAACAAAAGTTTGGCAAGTAAAGAAGGAATTTATCATGACCATAATTTCATTTATAAAATTTTATCGATTAAAGTACCATTCACAACAAAAATGAATTAAAAAAACCAAACTAGAACTTTACATCTCGTTTTGATTGTGTCATATAATCCACGGTCTCCTTTTTCTGTGCTGAGAGTATCTATTCTGTGTCAAGGCCAATGCTGGCCTATCTTTGTACATATAGTCGGTAAAGAAGGAATTAAATATAACACAATTAAATCGGACTATAAATCACTGACTAAACGAAAACAATAATTTTCATTCAGAAAAACAAGGCTCGACCTTCAATCAATGATCTATATGGGAAAAATTATGTAACATATTGATTATGTCAGTATATTTTGTTGTTACCTCTCCGTTTCAGGAGTGGGGTAGCCGTTTCTCAGGCTCCCTCCACGAAATAAGTTCTTCATCCCGATTACTTCTTTATCACGGCCGATAACTGCATAGGTTTAGACTCACAGTCGATAAAAAAGGAATTAAATATAACACGAATATATCGAATCATTAATTCACTGACTGCAATGATGGCAATAATTTTCATTCATAATAAAAAATAGTTTAAAAAAAAAACTAAAAAACACGCTTTTATTGCTAATCGAACTAAAAAGTAGAAAATAAAAAATAGTTTAAAAAAAAACTAAAAAACACTCTTTTATTGCTAATCGAACTAAAAAGTAGAAATAAATTTTAATGACAAAGAGACCTATAATGAAGTAATAGCAAATCGAAGGATCAGTCATAGTCAACTACCTCAGAACAGAATTATAACAAAAATTAAGATACAAATAGAATAATTCAAATTAGAGTTAAAAGCGTGGGATGCTTGATATAGTAAATATTACAATCATTCTATTGGCAACTACCTACTACAGAGGGTTATGAGAGTGAAGCAAACAAATTTTTATTTTACTTCAAAGCTACCGAAACTGTAAGTTAAGAAAAAAACTGTATTATTAAACAAAAGAAGGTTAAAAAAGGTCACTCTGAGAAGATTTTAGTGCTAATGAAATTTTGTTGATATTATAAAATTTGAATATTTGAAAGTGTAAATTTAATTTTTTGTTCCTTTTAAGGTTCTGCAAGAATATTAAATCTTCTTCCCTCAACTCTTCTTAAGATTGAAAACCTTTTTACACACTTTAAAAAGCGTTTGAATTTACTGAATGCGAATTAAAACCATAGAGGTGTAATCGTTTCTTCCGGTCATCAATCCTTAGTGGGACATGGGGCATCTAAAGGTGTATTCATAGTAAAAATAATCAAAAAATACCAGAAAATACTAAAGAAACCATAATGACCATGTTTACAAAAAGAGTACCTCATCTTGTTACAAAACCTCAAATATAGCAAAAAAGTCTTTCCCTTAACAAAAGAGTTTTTCTTAACAAAAGAGTTTGCCTCAACAAAAAACTCATAAATTAAATTGTCCATAACTATAACACATTTATTTAAAAAAGCGCACATTTAAAGACAATTTGTCACACATACAAAGTTCTTTAAGTAATTCAATAAAAATTTGGTGTTTTATTTTCTTTAAATGGGCATTTTAGTGCGTTTTTATACCCAAAGCTAGGCAACACTGGAATAGCGAGAGAGAGATTTGACCGCTGAAAGCAGAAAAACACCAACAACAACTGCAATTGTGGGCAATTCTATCAGATGTTAAAAAAAGTAAAGCTAAATAAAACTGAGTAAATTATTTAACTAATTACATATTAAAAAATGTATATTTTACAAAATTATAAACATTTTATTTAGAACAGGCTAGAAAAATGTCATGAAGAAAGAACTAAAACTCGGAGCCTAAAACAAAAAAAAATGCTAAATCAAGTTACGAAAATGGTAACCTGGCCATACTGGTGCTAAAACCACGAAACTCATTGTCAAATTCGCTGAGAGCAAAGTAACGGTACCACGATAGGCGCCATCTCATTATTCTTTCTATCATGAGTTCACCCCTATTACGAAGCATTCACAGATCTCTACGCAGCACTTCGCCATTTCAGCTTATGTTAAATTGCTTAACAGAAATTATGCTCCTAATGCTCCTATTGCTCGCGCTCTAAGAGAATTAAATGAGATCACGAGTTCTATGCCGCTTGTCTTTTGGATGTTAAAGAAAGAATTTTACAAATTTCTAAACTATTTTTTTTTTATTTAAATAACTACCTGTAGTAATTTAAGCTCATAATAGCTCTAAGTGGTCTCGGCCTAGAAATGCATACAAACATCTACGATTAGGCAATACGAGTGAGTTCAGTGGTCGAGCTAATCGAGATCAGTGCTAGCATTTCCATAGAGTTCAGATCCAGGCTACTATGGAAATCAATGGTACTTGATTTTGAATAAAATACAATTTTTTTTTAGGAAATTATTGTCATTTCTCTTTATTATGATAATATTGGTACGGCAAAATTGCGTATGAAACAAAATATCGGCTAAATGGCCGCCACGGCCTCGGCGGCAACCTCCATCCGATGGTCCAAATTTTCGATGACGCTGAGGCATAATTGAGGTTATATGCCGTTAATGTGCCGAATTATCTCATCCTTTAGCTCTTGAATTGTTGCTGGCTTATCGACGTACACCTTTTCTTTCAAATAACCCCAAAGAAAGAAGTCAAACGGTGTCGTTGACGTTTAGGTGTGGTTCACATTCAACATCGGCCCTTGAAATTTAACCACCCATTTTAAAAACTATGAATGAATAGAAAGATTTTTAGAAAATCTGGTGATAACTAAATTTACAAACACCGATGCATCCATACTCCAAAGATATAAAGAATTACTTGAAGGTTGAACTAGAGAATAAAAAAACACAACAAAATCTTTCCCCTTACATGTCCATAAATATGCAAAAATACAGTTTCACCTGTCTAATGGGCATTGACAGCTTTGGTGGGCGTGCGTTCACACCTTTCGATTCGCTCATCTGTCAATTCATAATAAAACACATTATAGACATCTATGCGCAGCTGCACTGATGTATACGTCAGCCAGCGTGGAATTTCATTGACTACATACGAACATACATACAGATGCATATACTCGGTTACTCATTCATTCATTAATTTTTTGGTTTTACAAAGCGAACTTTTTGCGTGGGTACAAGTTGTAAATTTGCTCGTCCAATGTAGTAAATCCAAAAAAAAAAAGAAAATTAAAACAAAAATTTAAAAAAATTTAAAAACGTAAATGTAATTTTTCCAACATTTTCGCCCACATAGAACATAAATATTTGCACATTATATTGAATTTAACAGTGTGCTTATGTGCATTTGTATATCAGCCTACAACTAAGAAGTTCAAAAAAATATTTTTTCGGAAATCGCAGGCGTCAAAAATATACTCGAGCAAATGACATGTACATACATGTAGACATTTTTAATGCGTCTTTCAGTTACTTCCGAAAAACATTTGATGGTTGTTGGGTGGGAAGTTTGTTTGCTTATATTGGGAATATTGCAATGACAAATCGGATGGCACTTTACTAATTTTTTAACGAATATTTTGCGTCTAGTTACAGCTCTTCCTCTTCTTGATTGTTACAGTAATAGTCCGGGAGCCAGGGGTCATTTTGATCTCATAATTTCATGCCGACTGATTTTAATACTGAAGGCAGACGCCATCCAATGGATAACGAAACCAACCGTCACCTGGTCCAGTAGCGGTGGGTGTGATTGTGGGAGGGTACGAAACGTGTCGAAAAAAAATTTCCAACAACTCATTTAATACCGGCTTTTTGTGTATTGTTGAAATTTAGTAGAATAAAAAAAAATAAGTCAGCTGCGCCGTAGAGGAAATACGTCAACTGAACGGCTTCTTGCTTCGGCTGACGGTCTTCCCACCGTTATAAACGCAGCTGACCATCATTATTATATTTTCATGTGTCCAAAATTATGTAAAAAAATTTCCATCGGCATAAAGTAGTTTTACTTTTTAATTTATTTTACAAGTTCGCCTGTTCAGCTGACGTATTTTCCCCCTCTACCGCACAGCTGACTATTTGTTTTTTATTCTACTAAATGTCAGCAATACATGAAAAAAATTTCAGCCGGTATAAAATGAGTTGGTAGACATTTTTTTTCGACACGTTTCGTACCCTCCCACAATCATACCCACCGTGGGTGCGCCAGCTGACGTTCACTTTCGTTATTCATGAAAGCTAAATCACAAGTATAGTCAAGAATTTAACGGTATAAAAATGCAGTCTCAAATGGATCTCTGGCTCCCGGACTATAAGCGCCCAAGCGTTGTTGGCTAAACTTAACAAAGCGCGTCAGTCGTTTCTTCTTTCGTGTGCTAGCTGCTGCCTATTAGTTGCACCAAGTGAAGTCAAACTCCTTCCTAATTGACCTATAAGATGCGGAAGAGATATTTTTCTTTATTTTCCTCTTCTTCTTGCTCTGTTGCCATCACTAGATGCTACATCGAATACTTTCAGCGTCTATTGTAGGTCTCCATTCATATGACATAACCTCTTGAGATATTTATACTAAAGTTTGAGATGCTGGTAGACAGAAATTATAAATACATGCTAATCATATACAGTATATGCTTGTATCTCGAACGATAGGCTCCACGAACAACTCATCTGCAGGCGTTATCTTCTCTGCTTGACATTTCGTAACTCTATCATTCGTCTCCCTCTAGCATTCACTTCAAGCCATTGCTTCATTTGCCGGTCTGTGATCAAGTAAGCACATCAAATATTCAATCTCTTGCAAAGCACAGCCACTACCGCCAGTAAGAGAAGCGACACCACGACACAGATAGCGTACTCTACACCTACTCGTGCGCTACGTTCTATGAAGCGAAAGAGAGAGAGAGAGGGGTAGAATCCGTGCTGGCTGAGATTTGCAAAACCAAAAAAAAAGGACCAACCAACCAGTTGACATATATAAAATATATACAATATGGTACAGTTACTATTAAAATACACAATTTTCGTTTCCGTTTAGAGTAGAATTTTGTGGTGCATTTTAACCAGCTATATTCCTCTATTTGGGGTATTTTAGGAGCTTTCCCGCAAAATAAATGCCCAAGAAAGAGGGCAAAGGAGACAAAAAAATACCCAACACTATTTATTATGTTCCTAACCTAACTTTTAGTATAAATATTTTTCTTGATTTAAGACTGAAGTTATATTTTCTATTTAAAATTTTTTTTTTAATCTTAGATTGAAAATATAATTTTTTTTTAATTTTTAAACTATTATTTTATACGTTAGAAGACGTAAATGAATTTTGTTTTTTAGTATACCTAAAATCTAATCACAAATATATTTTATAATTAACCTGCGTTTACAATAAATTCTCTGCTTGAAAGGTTAGGTTAGGTTGGTATGGTTGCCCAAGGAATGAGCACACTTGGACGAGGAAAAACGGTTTCGTCCTTTGTGGTACCATTATGAAGGAGGTGAGGTGAGAAAGGAGGACCGGTGGGATGCGGGGAGATGCAGCACAGTCATCGTTCGTAGTCCACACAATCTAAACCAACCCTCCTAACCATCCCAGCACCACCTCTCTCTGCCCTCTTCCCGCTCGAAAGGTGAAGGTATTAAAAAGTCAAAGGTGTTGATTGAACTAAAAATATTACAAATATAAGGAATGTAATCTTTGAAAAATCAAAAATCCGGCAACGTCATTCTAACCAGATTTTCTCATAAATCGAAACTCTGCCGCTCGGTGGAGCTGCTCTTGAAATAAAAACAAGAGTGGCGAAATGGGCACCCACCGGTGGCAATAAGACTTCGTGTATTTTTCTCATTTGTCCGAATTTTCAAGTCAGCAAATATCTGGACAGAATAAAATTCAATGCCAGTAAAAGTGGAATCAACAGTTTGAGAGCATTTATGGAAGGGATGAAATATCTGCTTAGTTCTTTCTATTCCACGGCTGGATCATGAAATTTAATTTCATTAATTATCATTATCAATCATTAATTTTCCACATAATTTCCTCTATCACACTTCTACATTTTTTCGATCCGATCCAAATATTGCCACAGCACTGGTCAGGCTAGGATTTCGCTCCATTTCGCTGACCAAAACCTCAATTTGGGTGGTTGTAGTTTTTTCAGTAATATAAGCATTAGGCCGGGTCGATTTGTGGGGAGGCAAAAAAATCGCCCATTGCTCTTTGAAAATCATATTCTAGGGATCAAAATAAGAAACTTTGCCGAAGGAACCATACCTCTAAAACGAATTCTGATGTCCCCCAATTTGGGTCGAACTTTTTAGTTTCTTTTCTCATGTAAAGGCCAAAAATGGTGATATTTTGAAATGATTGTATGAGGAACCCCCCAGGGGAGTTCCAGGGAGTGTGCCACTGACATGGGTGGATCGGCCGTCCAAAGTTAGTGGGGGTCGGTCACACATTTGGACTCGATTGGAGCACTCTAGCAGAATGGGCCATCGGCTGTCTGATAACAAAAAATGTAAATGTGCTTTAAATAAGGTCTAACGTTAAGTAATTATCATATTTAAATGCTTATAACTATTTAAATAAAATAAAAAAAGGTAAATGTAAGCTAAAATTTTAGATCCGCCTTAACAAGTCGTTGGCTTTTAGAAATTTGTAGACAGTCAGTATCTTACTTGCAGAAGGCTCTTTAAGAAAATCCAGTGCGGGAGAGGATCCAAAGAATTTTTGTCTGGACGTGTGTAGATTTCGACAAGATTTTAGAATATGATCTAAGGTTGCGGTTTTGTCACAAAAGGGGCAATCGGCTGGCAGCGTACGTTGGAGGAGGTGTGCATGCGTGAGAAAAGTGTGGCCCAGGCGTAGGCGCGAGTACGATTTTGAGAACTTTTAATGGAAGGTCCGAAGGAAGTGATATCTTTGATCTAGATGGATTTAAGAAAGCATAGTGGGGTTGGTAGTTTTTCCAGATCTGTAACAGATAAATGCACCGTTGTTTTGTTATCTCCAGAAGGATGTCACTTTTAGAGTAGCATTTATGAAGCATTGACGCTAGATTAGAAATGCTTCTTGCCGCGGCATTAGCGTTTTCATTGCCGGTAATCCCCGAATGTCTTGGAACCCACATTAGCTTAATTTTGTTTGGATAGCTTATGAGAATATTTCTTATTGTATTTATATGAGTTTGATCGTGAGTTGGACAACCGATGGCATTGATGCGTGATTGACTGTCTGTGCATATAATTATTTTGCCTTTAATTTGTTTGGCATAAATGGAGACTTCCAACAATGCCACTGTTTCTGCTGTAAAAGCAGAGCATATTGGGTGAAAAAACCATGTTTAATCGTGTCTCCGTTTTTCTTTGTGATGCCAAAATTATGTTGAGGTTTGGGTTTTTGATCCATCTGTAAATATAGACTTCCATCCCTGTTTGGAGTACTTTTCTTTTTCAGATGTAAACAGTGCTTTGTAAATCTCCTTCGCTGTATGTTCTTTTGGTCGCTGCAGCGTGTTGATAGCAAATGGAGTACACGTATCGTCCATGGAGGTTGCGTTTCAGCTGTGCGGTGGCGAATGATACACGGCAGTTCAAGTCTTCTTTGCAAGTTCAGACATTTGTCTACAGCCTACGTAATTTTAGGATGCCCTTTTTCTTGAAGATGCGTTTCTGAAATCTTTAATAAGATTGACATTGTAGGTGAAAAGTAGTTTTGGCAGAAGTTTATGAGTACTGTTTTCGATCCGATCTTTGGCAAACCTGTTTCAGCAAACAAGTTTCGAAGTGGTGCAGTTGGGAACGCTCTAATGCTCCTGCATATCGCAGAGTGAAAGGGCGATGATATTTGGCTAATTGAGGGTTTATCTGCGTTTCTGTATATAGGAAGGCCGTAAACGATTTTTGATAGGATGAGTGCTCTGCATGCATGAACAAGTGAAGACGGGTGTACAAAAGATTTCTTAGAAGATAGGTACTTAATTATATTTAACCGTGTCATAATACAATCTTTTTTGTATTTACAATGTTTTTTAAACTTATACTTAGCGAATATAATTACACCTAGAATTTTTATTTCTTTTACTGGCATTATGGAATGGCCAAAAAACTGTGTCGGCAGCCCAGAGCAACTAGATTTTTTTCTAATGTGGAAAGTTTTATATTTTTCGAAAGAAATTGATGTGCCTGAGGTTGAGGACCATGTCATTTTGTCTCGGAGAATGCTTTCGAAAATACGCGAGACTGAAAGAAGATTAGCTTTTTTCGTGAAAAGGATAACATCGTCGGCGTAGAGCTGACATTCTATACTGTGATAGTTCGCTGACAGCTTGGCAATTTCATCGAACGCTATTATAAAAAGAAGCGCGGAGAGTGGAGACCCTTGTGGCGTTCCATTCTCTAGATTTACAATGATTGAGGCAAAGCCATTTATTCTCACTCTGCATTTTCTCTTAGTGAGAAAACTTTTAACAAAGTTTATAATTTTGGAACCAACCTTCAACTTAGTTAATTGTTTCAAAATGATATGCACTCCAATTCGGTCGAAAGCTTTCTCCAAACCGATTGCTAAAAGTGAAACAGAAAAATATCTTGTCACTTCTCTTGGTAGAATCCGCCGACCTTTCGTCTGTCCTGAACGATTATTGTACTTTTACTTTTCTCGCGGAGTAATTTTGTGGCACATTTTAATCATCTAACCCGTGAATAGATGGGTCTTTTTTTTTTGTTTTTTTGCGGGAAAGTTCCAAAAATACCCATAATAGCAGTGGAATATTGCAGTTTAAAATGTACCACAAAAATATTTGTCATAAAATTCTATTATAAGTTTCTTAATACAACAAAGCTTAAAATTTAACTTGAATATCAGAAGTAAGTCAAAACGGCCCTAGTGTACGGTAATAGTAACTGTATATGTTACTTATGGTATACAATTTTTTTCTTATATACATCCACTAATGAAATTATCGTAATTAGTGAGGCAGTGAACGAGCACGAGAACTGTTCCCCGCTATACAAAAATTACGCTCTTTACGAGAGTGTGTAAGTTCATTATTGTTGTAGCTGCTGCTTATGCGGCTCTGGGAATTGTGCTCCGAACGATGCAATATTACAAAGTGCTTTGGATGCTGCGATTTACTGATATGGAAAATGTAACTGTATAGGCTCTTTGCCTACTAAATGAAGATCTACAAGGTGTCCGAAGTAACGACAGCTTGGCCGAGTGAGGTTTTGCAAGTGAGTGCTTTGAATGTCTTATATTCAGTTTAAATGGATTCCAAGTTTAGCGCCACAAAAGAAAACTAAAAAATTATTTGAGCCATTACCTGCTGTACATCTATACATAACGCAAAATTATTTACATATCACCTACAAAATTTGTAAACAATAAAAATGCATCTTGTTGACAAGCGTATCATCCCGTTTGCCGTGGCGCTGGCGCACAATAAGGTCGTAGAACTTAACAGATGCGAAATCTCCCCGAAAAAAAAAGCAAAAGAAAGAATTAATAAGCAAAAAACGTTAATTTCTTACTGTCGTGTATAATAAACTTTTTCTTTTTGATTTATTTGCTAATTTTTTGTATCATTCATGAAATTTTCGAAACAAGTTCTGACAACACAAACAGGTGACGAAACGTTCGTGGAATTATTTTGTATTCGCTCGTAAAACAATAAGGAACAAAATTAAAGAAAAAAGCTTAAAACGCAACAGAAAGAAAAATTTTTTAAAGACCAAATTAAAGTATATTAAACCTGATTTAAATAGGTAAGTTCTTTTGAGGCCGAGCGTAATGCTTTAAAGCCATAATCGGCGCGGCAAAGCTAGGCAGCTGGGTTGCGCTGCTCTTTGGGAATCAAAACTTGGAAAAAGTCCATTTTTCAACTCAGTAGAATAAATTTTTTTGCTTTGCTTCAGGTCTTTTTAGCTCGAAAATCATAGCTAGAAAAATGAAATAATAATCTTTCATCAATAAAAAGTACCTATGTGAAAAAAACTCAATTTCATCCACTATAAAATTTTTGTTAAAAGGAAGTAAAAATGCGTTTGATTGAAATTCTTTTTACGATGTAGGGCAACTGGGATTTTATGCGCGGCTTCTACTGAAAATACCGTTGAAATGTGATTAGTTTTTTCTAAACTTTATTTACAGAAAAATTCGGTACTCTTCTGGTGCCCGGAATATATGGGCTTGAGGCACAGCAGCTGGAGTAGAAAGTGATATGCAGCTTGAGTTTAAGAGATAATAAGACTATTTCTGTGCAGTGATTGAACTGCCAACTATCAACCATCGCAGTAAGGCTTCGCTTCGGTAAAACCTTGTCTCCATTATTATTGTTTTTTTTTTCACTGCAAAAATGCTAAATGCAATAAAACAGTGAAGATTTGCTATGAAATTTCACAAACAACTTGGAAAACCCACTATTGAAAGACGTCTATGGCCGCGATGTATAGAATGTAGAGGTGTGAGTAATATCAGAGGCGTGAGCGTTAAGCAGACCTCAACGATTTCGAAAAAATTAGCTGATTTGCTGACGTCACTGAGGTCATGACAGCGTTTTGTTCACAAAAATCTGACGATCGCAACTGATTGCGCAAGTGTGTGAATACGTGTGAAATGAGCGGGCAGAATTCTGCTGCTGAGTTCTCGATGATGTGACAGCCGAAGTTACGCTCACAATTTTGCTTCGGATGGCTAATCTTGGTAATCTATCATTCTTGGTCTATGACAATAAATGTTTATCGGCTCCACATGTTTATGAGTAGTCTTGACGTTTGTAAGTTGGCCGGTTTTCCTTAAAGTAAGTAAAGTAAACGGATGTCGATATCGAAAACTGTAATGCAAGCTAGTAGTTCAATCTGTCCTTTTACTGGGTTTCTGCAGATCAAACTACTAGTCAGAAAAACATTACTAATTTCAATTTCTTGCTGAGCTTCGTGAAAACATAAGAAAAAACGGACCAAATTGAAGAAGAGCGGGCCATGGGTTCTCCACAAAGACATTCTCATTTTTCATAACAGTTAGCGCAAGGCTTATAGCTAAGCAAATAATGTTAATTTTATATCCTATTCGCCGGTTCCTAGAGCATGCAACTTATAATATTAAGATTTGAGTACGTTGCGGCTGTGGAAGAATTCTGAAATTCTTGAAATGCATTCGCGTTCTGAAAGAGCTGACGGAACAAAATTCATATTAGCTTACAGCTGTAATTTAAAGGAAATATTCACTAGGAGCGTTCAAAGGATAGAGTAGAGATTTATTCAAGGTGGCGCAAAATTAATCATCCAATCTTTTTTTTTTAAACTTTTTTGCTAAATAAAAAAAATTTGTTGAGTAATGGAAATATTTATATTGACCGTTACGCGCTTTATTGCTTTTTTTGTTTTTTGTGGTGGGTGAGGAGGGTTTACAATGCCTTCGCACTTACAGCGACCGTCGTCAACTGCGTCGAATGGTGTAGCCACTAAAACAATCCCTCCTCCTCTTCTGGGGAAACTCCCTTCCCGGAACTACCTTGCATTACTTCGGGAAGGCCCAGAACGGTGTCCATTAAATACTACATATTTGTAGCCAGCTTCATGCTATAGGCTCGTCTTCTAATGTCTCAGTGCCGTCATACCAGTGGTATGTGTGGCATGTTCTCAGGTTCCTCTCACATGGGCGTATGGATGTTATACGCTATCGAGGTTTCTTTTGCATCTGTAGCAAAGAAGATGTTGCGGTAATACTATACCGTCTTATGCCGTCGTGAGCACGTGACTCGACCGTCTGTTATTTGTCGGCAGTTCGTAGACAGTCCACCTCCTATCGAGGGCTGATTTGTTTTTCCCTACGTTTTACGCTGCCACTCCGCTTGATTGCTTGCCTGTTTGTATGCTGCAGCTGTCTAATTCGCAAGTGTCAGATATGATTGACGTACGATGCCATTTGCACAGACTTAAAGTTTTCCGATAGGGTGATTAATTTTGTGCCACTTTGTATTAAGTATACGATAATAAGTCAATATGTGTGAAAACACTACAAAATATTTTACAGCGTCAGACTCACTTAATAAGCACAAGTCGGTGGGGATTAGATAAGCAGGAAGATATCTTCTGTTTAGGATAGATAAGCAGGAAGATATCTTCGGTTCGCTCAAAGGCTGGCTCAAATCAATTCGGCTTAAACATTTTAGCTGTTGATCTAACTATCTTCATTTCAATAGAATATTCGTATATGTACAATAGATAGCAATCCCTTGGCTTAGACATTTTTATTAAATTTTTCAAGGCCTCATTTTTCTTGCTATTGAGTGCAATTCGGTTTAATTTTAGCGCCCATTGATGGCTACGAAATTTTATTACATTTCTGCTTATTAGACAGCCCCTAAATGCTTATTTTTTATATTTTATTTTTTCAATTTATTATTTTATTTTCTTATTTATATTTATTTTTATATTTATTCTTTAGAATATTCATTCAAATGCCTGATTTAGTAGCAGAACTTCCTTTTCTGCTCTCATTTGCAAAAAAAAAATTCTTAATTTTTTTCATATCTGGCATGAAGATTGAACGAAAGTTTTTCTATATAAGAAGTCGGATAAATAAATTCAGGTTTCCGGTTTTAAAGTGGATGCATTAAAGCAAATCATTTAAATTATAAACAGCTTATAAATTCAGCAACTGATTGCCAATTTTACTTTTATGGGACATTTAATTCCAAATTCATTCTTCGCAAATAGCTTTGCATCAATAAAAATGTGTTTGCCGTTAGTGAATTAAAATTTTTGATTATTTTTGGCATTGTGTATATGCATCTGTGTGCAAAATAATAGTAGTGCGAAAAATTTGTTATTTTTTTTTTATTTCCTTGACAATAAATTAAAAAGCAAAATAATAATCTAACGTTACAATTTACTGTTGTTACTAGTAGGAACCTCTTGCAACGAATTACCAAGTGTGAATTATTTCTTATTTCTTTATATTTAATTTTTTTATCTTTTTATAAAACTGTAGTGCATTCTGAAACAAAAACCTCCTATAATCTAATAATTTTTACGAATTTCAAAAAATTTTATCAAAACTTCAAAACTTTTTTTCAGAATTATTAAGAAAATTCATTCCATTCATTATTAATATTAAGTGCAAGTTTCAAGTAGCTCAAATTTTTCGTTGATATTTGACAATTAAAGTGAATAAAATTGCGTACTTTAAAGTTGTGTAAAGATTCTAAAGAAAAAGATGAAAATTTTATGAACATTTTTTTTTTTAATTTTTAATTATCTTAAGTTGCACATCAGCTGTTCCATATTATCAGTCTCTACAAATCTTTAGTAATTTTACGCCACATCATTATAAGGCTTAGAGTGTGTAGAAAAGTTGAACTTCCTAGCAGTCCATAAGCCGCTTCAACTCCCAAGAAAGGATCCTATGCATGAACGCGAACGAGGAATTGTTAAATTGGCTATAGAGATTGCGACAATCACAACAAGAGGATCCCAGCTTTTCATGCCAGTGGGAGAGTACACAATGAACGAAAAGATTAGAAGAGAAGAGGAAAACCTGATTTATTGATGCCAGACAAAGCTCTCACTAAAGCCGTATAACCACAAAATATAATATGTTAATACCTTACTAGCTACTCAAACAACATTCTCATGGATTATTGCAGATCACGGAGTAATCTTCATAGGCGCGAAATATGCACATTTGTGTCTTGTTATTTTTTCGACGCCTGCCCAAGAGACATGAATAGCCTAAATAATAGCCCTCATTAACTGATTAACCCTCAACTTCTGGCAAAAGTTCGTGGTGTACAATACCGTTGTAATCCATAAAAACCGTGAGCATCGCCTAATTTTTTTACTGAAAGATCCGTGGTTTTTTTGGTCTTGGTTCATTCGGTGCTTTTCACTCACTTGCCTGATATCTGGATTGCGTGTCATACTCAAAAACCTCTAACAAAAACAAAACAAAACTTAAATCAGTTCACTAAAATCATCACCAGGTCATTCTTCCGGGAACGTTTTGGTAATTTCCTTACTTCATATGATATATTAACTTTATACCTATCTACCTGATTTCCATCCATAACTCCTGTAATTTTAAGCAAAGTATTAATGCAGTAACTATGATCAGATGCTTTACACCATATTTTTTGACCCACAAATGGGATAAATTGTCTCTGCTTTATGGAAAACCAAGATCACAATCGGCCATCTCGACCTTTGCTACAGACCACACTACAGGCCACAAGTGTTCAATGGTTAACTTCAGTCGATGCGAGAATCGTAAGAGCCTTAGTCCGGCGAGTTTACTCAACGATCAAGATCTTTATGTGAGCGCATGAAGCGTACTTATCACTAACTATGTTAGAGTGGAAAAAGAAGAATATCTATTTGTTTTATCGGTCGAAATTGTGAGAATATAAGAGAAATCTGCGCTATTGAAATAATTATTTACAACTCTTGGGGGTGTCAAGCCACGTGTCGTACATTGGATGTACAACTTAGTGGTTCTGCCAATTTTAACATATGGTTGCCTAGTTTGGTGGGGAGCTCTTCAGAAGGTATACAACACCACTAAACTATAGAGAGTGCAGAGGAAAGGGGGGAGAGTTGGTACGGATATAAATACCTCTGTTTTCACTGACGGATCCAAAATGGAGTCTGGAGTGGGAGCGGAGGTTTACTTTAAGTCAGCCAGCATTTCGGTCTCCTTTAAACAGCTGGAAACAAGCACCGTTTTTCAAGCAGAGGTCTTCGCGATCCTGCAGGCATGCATAATGCTTCGGGATCGCTGTTTGGAGGGAGACATTAATATTTTTGCCGATAGTCAAGCTGCGATCAAGGCACTGTCGTCGCCGTATTGCAGATCTCTTCCGGTGAACTCCTGTAAGGAGGAACTGAAACGTCTCGAACGTGCAGGAAACATTTCCCTTATCTGGGTTCTTGGGCATAGGAATATAGAGGGAAATGAAATTGCCGATGGGGTCGACAGAACCGGTTTCAGCTGTCCCCATCTCAAACATCGGTGTTCCTTTGTCTGTTGTTAAAGGGAAACTACACAATTTCTTTCTAAAAAAAGCGCAAGACAGATAGAGGTCGGTCTCATCGTGTGCTATTTCGAAAACACTATGGCCCCAATACGATAGAAACACACCGTTTAAGGTGATGGGAATCTCCCACCATTCAATTTCCAAACTCATTGTGGTGTTCACTGGTCACTGGGTGATCGGTACTCATGCGGAGAAGCTTGGAATTCCGTACAACTCCTGTTCAGAAGCTGTGGGGATCCTGCAGAGAAATAGACTGTGGAACACTTTTTATGCAAATGTCCGGGTCTGGCGGATAGGCGCTTGAGATTCCTTAGCGTGGGCTTTGCGGATGACTTGAAGAAGCAAGAACGGAAGGCATGCTAACAGACTTTTGAATCCGATAACTAAATATCAACTCGAGGCGTTCGTTTATTGCAGCAATACTCGTAATCGCATACTCTCTGATCAGCTAATTGGATATTAATTTGATTTTGAAGAGGTACGAGGATTTATTGAGACCGTAAAAAAAACAAAAAAAAATACGTGGGACAAAAACTTCTGCAGGTACCAAAACCTAAAAAAATATACAACTCTTGGTGTTGTTTTACGCTTGTTGTTGTCCTACAAGCGTTAACCTCCCTCCGAACGGTTTAATTGATTAGCTTTTCCATGGTAGAAATGAATTCCCGTACTTGTCTTTAGCTACCTAACGCCTTTTTTGTTCTATGTTCATTATGAGTATCTATCGGATGGTACGCACGTATAAACCCACACCCAAAACCGAATAGCACAGATCTAATATATTTAAATTGACTAATGCATAGTTGATAAGAATGATATGATTTTTATATAGACCACGGTCGAAAAACTTTATTTTATCACTCTCTAGAAAAGACAGCAAAATATTGGTTGGAGTACTGACGGGACACCTCCTCACGCAGCCAAAATGGGATTAGTTTAGAGATATGCGTGTGACGAAGCGAATGCTAGGGGTACTTTGGCACATCTACTCTGCCAGTGCTCTGCTCTTTGTAGCACTCGACGGATGTGCCTAGGATCAGCACACTTTTCATCCTTGAAGGATATTGCTGACAAAAGACTGAACGGCTTGTTAAAACTTGCGAAAACGTGCATTAAGAGTTTTAAAAAATAATATTTTCGACTCCAGATACATAGCACTGGTAACACAATTGACCCTTAGACCTCTAGGGTGATCAGAGATCTTTTTACAGATCAGCCAGCACTAGCTATCCCAGGATCGGAAAAATCTACTGTTCGAAAAAATGTTCAATAAAAATTAGGTTAAAGTTAGTAGTCCACGTTTTCTGATTACCGGCCAACGAGTTCTTTTTTTTAATTTGATGAATCAAATCCATTGTGAAGTACATTTTGGCTTTGAAAATTCATATCTCATTTAAGGGGCTCATTTTTGTCGATTTCTCAATAAAAATTAAATTTAAACAAATTAAAATATGTCAGACAGCCCAAGCAAACTCAAAATATTAGAATAAATCGTATTTAGTCCCCTCCATATTTGCGTCTGTTCAAATCGTCCACGGCCATGGTGAAAACATTTTTAGAGGTTATTACGCTCTGAGCGAATTTGACAGTATCAGCCGATGGGCTGATGTCACCTGGGATGTGTTTACAAAAAACCTGAGATTGTGTTGGTGATATACGAAAGAAATCAAGCAAGGACACTTCGTTGCCGTCTGAATAACGACTGATTGGACGAGTGTGTGAATGTATGTGAAGAATTCGGCTGCCGCATCTCCTCAGAGAGGTAGAGCACACCTTGTAAATCTATCACCACAGCCGTGGGCTATGCCTTTGATGCCAGTGGCGAACTTGTATTTGACACGCGAAAACTACCCACAATGAATAGCAAAGTTTTAGCTTCTCACAAACGCATTGAGCTAATAAAAATAATTTTAACACAAAATACAATAAATAAAAAAAAAAAATAAAAAAATTAATTATAGAGTTAGAAAAATGTCATTAATCAGTGCTTGTTTTTTTGCCAAATTTTGTGATAGAGGCAGTTGATTTTTTTTAAATTTAATTGGCTTGACCTAAGTTTATTTTAAGCCTTCTTTTAGTTCATAATTTAGCATTTTTTATGTCTCTGCTGTTTTGCTTTCTGCAATTTAGTTCATTGAAATATTAGGTAAAAATAAAGCGCGGTGAATTTTTGTATTCAAAACGAAAAAAATAAAATAAATAATTGGTGCGGACACATCTGTGAGGGGTTTGGCAGAGCTCCTTCTCCTATTTTTTTTTTTTTTTTTTTGTTTACTTATCATTCAAAATTGAATGAAGTCGGTCTCGAGAAAAAAATAAGCGAAAAAAGAAAAACCACAAAGCAGTTAAAATATCTGTGTCTCTGGAAAATTATATTCAAAAAGCTGTCCCCTTGTTAATTCGCGATAATCAACGTAAATGAGCTGAAATGATTACTGAGCCGCCGTAAGCAGTGATCAGCTATGAAGCAAAAATTAATGGTAAAAAAGTAAAATACATATCTACATGCATAAACTTAACGACATCCATACACTTCTTGACGTTTCTTACTCACATTGGATAGCTATTGCCCGCCGTCGGACAGAATAATTGATGATAGCGTTTGATGCATGGCACACCTTTGATTAAATCACCGCGCACGTCCAGACCCAAGGCAACAGATAATGCCGTCCACCAAATCTAAAAATTGAAAGTGAAAAAAAAATTAGTGAGAGAAAAGAAAACAAAAATATACAACAATAAAAAATTGAATGAATTAACATAAAAGAGTTTAGACAAAATATTCCAGAAGTCAACTTACGGCTCTATCGAACTAATTAAAAGTAATTATGGATATTTTTCATAAAGCGTTTATAGAAATGTAGGTACAACAAAAATACTTTATATTGGCACAATTACACTGTGGAGGAAAAATTGTTTTTTTGTTGCAAAGATTTTGATAGGCGATTTTGCGTAACTGAGACCTTTTCAATTAAATGGCACCGCTCGTTTTGTAAGATTGGCTTCAGTTTTTGAGATAACGAAAATTTGAAATATTTGAAATATTTGAAAATTTCCCTTGGAGGAAAATAATGGGATTAGCAAACCTGAAAAAATTATGTTTTTAATGCTTTTTTGTTTTTTAGTTTTATATTCATTTTTTAATTTTTTTTTAATTTATTTTTTATTTCTTTTTTAATTTTCTTTTAATTAATTTTTTTTTCTTTTTTAATTTATTTTTTATTTTTTTTGTATTCCTTTTTTAATTTTTTTTTAACAAATTTTCTTCAATTTCAACTTTTTCGCCAATAATTTGAAGCTATTCCTCTAAAATTTCACATTAATTTTTTTTAATATATTATAACCTCAGTTATTTCTGAAGTCATCAACCTGGGTTCAATCATCTTTGGCACTTGTGAATTAGCAGCTGCAGTATACAAACAGACAAGAAATGGAGTGCATAAAGGACAAAATAAAGATTTCCAGCACTCAAAATCAAATTTCTTTTAGGAAAAGAGTTCAAAAATAAAATTGTCTGATTAATTTTGCGCCACCTATATGTGTATGATCATTAAAATAGGTACCTAAACGTGTGTAAGTTTTTTAAATTAATAATAACAGAAATTCAGACGTATGTTGTTTTTGTTTTTCATAGATTAATAAAAAAACAAATATAGTTCAAGGATCCTTTAAAACTTAAACTAATTACAATGGGTACAAAAAGGGCACATTCAAAGCAAAATAGGTACGAGATGCGATACAAAAATAACTTAGTGATTTTATTGAAAATGCTGTTTAAATTATCGAAGTTTAATCAGTAGCGGCGGACACAGTGTGTTATGATCATCAATGGCTTTTTGTATTTCATTTGGCATAGAACTGATAATCCTACGGCAGGTTTCAATGCAAGTTGAGTACCCAAGTTCTTTGATATTTTGCAATATACCCTAAAATCCTATTTTTGAATCTTTCCTTCACGATTCGCTTTTTTAAATCTCCCAAAAGATTTTCAAAAGATTTTCAAAGGGATTTCCGTCGGTTGACTGGCATGACCTATCCAATAAATTTGCAATAACATTAGTTTGTGGGGAGGAGTGTAAAGAGTCATTTTTATATTGCATAAAAAGCCACCAAAGTGGCATGTTTTCCTCAGCAGGGGGTAGCATCATTTGTTGAGTATGTCCTTATAAATAAATTTGTTCATTTTGTTGGTTACGAGATGAATAGGTTCTGCTCCGTACCAAGAGAAGCATCCGCAAATCATTTTGTTGCCGCCAACGCCATGTTTGATGTTTTTTTTCGTTTTTTTTTTTTGTGAACCACGATAAGAACTCTTGTCCTTTAGGACGTGTGACATTTCGCCGATCATCAGCTCCAAATTTAATTTTTCAACGCTCCATTGTATGTTATATAGTACAATTTGTTTTCTGGCCCACACGATTACTTGTGCTCTTGAGCAAAACTTTTCCTCTTCCTAAAAGGGGCCCGGTGGTCTAGAAATTTCCAAAAAAGTGAGTTTTTGGTTTTTCAATATTTCGGAAGCATAATATCTTAAGAGTTTACTGTGAAATTTTCACACGGAAATTCCGAATAGCAAAATTATCAAAATTAAAAAAAATTTTTGTTTTTTCATTTTTGTATGTAAAAGAAGTTAAATAAAAAGCCTAAAAAATTTAAATATCGTTTTTCATTTTTTTATTGTAAAAAAATTCCTGAAAATACCCTAAATTTTCGAGCTCTAGACCACCGCACAGTTCGGCCGATTCCCGAAAAGCTGGCCAAAACTCAAAAAATTAAGTAATTGATTCAAAATTTCTTACTCGGGGGTTGTCGGGGTCGCTGATTATGAATTTGATCTTAAAATTTTGAAAATCCACCCCCTTCCACCCCTATTGGCCACCCCCTCACGTGAAATAGCGTATATTCATTATCTCTTCGTATTTATTTCTTGTGCACAAAAAATAGCAATAGCCAAGGTAGCAAGTGGTAGCAGCTGAATCTTGTTTTATTCAGTAACCATTACTTTTTTGAGTAACCCTTAATAGGTTTCAAAACAGCATATGACGGCGTTGTATTACTATACAGTTTGAAAACTCAAATTTTATAAAAAAATTGCAAAAAATGTATCTACGTATTGCTGCAGCTAAAAATTTTGTGTCGAGGTATTGATATGTACTAAAGATTTCTCGTATTTTACTAACCTTCCGAAGATGATTCCATTTGGTTTTGTTCAATTTACTCCATTACAAAATCTTTCAAATGTGTACAACTTTCACTATTCATCGACAGTAATACGATGCTCAAACGAAGGCCACGTTGCGACTGAAAATACAGAGCATACTTAGGGTACAGGACGTTGCTATGAACGGTTTTCACTACTCAAGGCATTACTGTAGCCAACCCAAAGACAAAAAAACTCTATCTAGAAACTTTTTTTTTCGACTTTTGGCCAGCTTTTTGGGAATCGGCCGCACTGTGCACCGGGACCCCTAAATTTTGCTAGTTTCAACAGAACAACTTTTCGACCTATTCTGTCTGGTAGGTTAATATTATACAATTAACACCGTACAGTTTTCGCTGATACTACGTTGTTGATTTCAACTACAATGCCTTTTGCTGAGTTAAAATAAACTCTTTTGGCAAGAGTCACAATTAAATTGTCAGTAGTGCAAGATGACGTTGCTCAGCACCGTCAGAATTGGGACGAACCTCTCCAAGTCTTTTGCTACCAAACGAGGTTTCCGACAGGGTGACTCGCTGTCGTGTGACTTCTTTAACCTGATGTTGGAGAGCATCGTACGAGCCGTAGAACTTAATCGCTCAGGCACAATATTTTATAAGAGCATACAATTGTTGGCGTATGCCGATGGCATTGACATCATCGGCCTTAACAATCGCGCTGTTAGTTCTGCCTTCTCCAAACTGAATAAAGAGGCAAAGCGAATGGGTCTGGTGGTGAACGAGGACAAAACGAAGTACCTCCTGTCTTCAAACAAACAGTCGGCGCACTCTCGTATCGGCACTCACGACACTGTTGACAGTTATAATTTCGAGGTTGTAAAGTACTTTGTTTATTTAGGAACCAGCATTAACGTAGAATATCTCTTGCTAACAAGTGCTACTTTGGGCTAAGTAGGCAAATGTGTAGTAATGTCATCTCTCGACGAACAAAACTAACACTCTACAAGACTCTCATTATGCCCGTCCTAACGTATGGCACAAAAGCTTGGACGATGATAACATTCGATGAAGCGACGCTTGGAGTGCATACGATTTTTGGACGGCGAATATCGCAGGCGATGGAACGATGAGCTGTATGAGCTTTACGACGACATAGACATATCATAGCGAATAAAGATTCAGCGGCTACGTTGGCTGGGTCATGTCGTCCAAATGGATACAAACGCTCCGGCTTTGAAAGTATTCGATGCGGTACCAGCTGGTGGTAGCAGAGGAGGACTAAGGAGGAGGACTAAGGCCTCCTCTGCGTTGGAAAGATCAGGTGGAGAAGGACTTGGCTGGCGCCAATTGGCGCCGGTTAGCGCGAGAAAGAAACGACTGGCGCGCTTTGTTAAACTCGGCCAAAATTGCGTAAACGGTTATCGCGCCAATTAAGAAGGAGAAGGAGAGTGCAAGTCCTTTTTTTGTCTGTGACCCACGGTTTTAAGCCAACTCCAAACGGCAGATATTTTTTATGAGGAGCTTTTTCATGGCAAAAATACACTCGGAGGTTTGCCATTGCGTGCCGAGAGGCGATCGCTATTAGAATAAACTTTGAACGTACAAAAAATTAGTAGGTATTAAAAAACAAGCGAAAAATAGCCAAAACTGGTCAAAATATCGCACACCGATTTTATAGTCCTTAAGTGTGTGGGTGTTCAAGACTTGTCCTTAAAAACATTGAAAATAATAAATAAATTCTTACTTTTTAATTTTTAATATCTTTCAATTATTGTCCTTTGAACATTTTATTTCTAATTTGATTAGAGCACTTTTCTTGCTCTTCTTCTTCTTCTTGCTCTTGCTCTTTGCTTTTCTCTTATCTCCCATGACATTTAAATAACTTAGCGCTTAGTATTTATAACTGCACTTTGCGCTTCGTGGAGCAACTTGTGCCAAAATAACCTGATATGACTAAAGTATTTATGTATATTTTACTCTGCCTATTTTATATTTTTGCTAACTGCAAATTCCTCTGTGAGTGTTGGTGCTTATCACAAATCGCGTTTTCGCTCTGCTTACTCATACCTTCTGCTATGCCTGGCGTAGGTTGTGTATACTCTTCGGCTATACTTAAATACACGCATCGGTGGTTCAGTGGTAGAATGCTCGCCTGCCACGCGGGCGGCCCGGGTTCGATTCCCGGCCGATGCAATTGTATTTTATTTGTACATATAAATGTGCAATGTTTTTAATTTATTTATTAAATGTGTGTAATAAATATTTACATGGAGCTTTGCATTGCCAAATATGCGAGTCACTTGTTTTTACTCATTACTTGAGTCAATGGCAAAAAAAAAACTATGTACACATTTCTAAAGGCGGCACCAAATTGGAAGAATGAGAGAGAATATTTGAGAACTTCTTTGTTTTCACTTGTTTTTTACAGTTTCGTACGCGTAATTACAACAACAAAAACTAAGCAAAATATTAAAAACGAAAAATTACGCATAAAAATGAAAATTTGCTGCGACATTAATACAATCCTAATCATCCAATTTCGTTTACGAATAAGTCTTAAAATAAAAAATAAAAAAAACAAAAAATCGCTTATTAGCTTCAACAACAACAACAAACGCTCCTTTCCTTATCTGTTTGTATACTGCAGCTGTCCAGTTCAAAAGCGCCAAGTGATTGGCGTACGATACGATTTGCAGAAATTATGAATCTTCGGATGGGGTGATTAGTTTTGCGATACATGGTATAAAGCCAAATTTACTTTGGAGATATTGCAGTTATTTTGAAATGCTCTAAGGAGGATACACCTTTATTGCTTAATCTTCTGTGCAGACACATCCTGGCATATTGCCTATCAGTGAACAGGAACAATTGGAACAAAATTTCGTCCATTCCCTTTGAACAGTTTCCTTCAACTACTTAATATCCTTGAATTAGTGTAAGTGACGGAAAACTTGGGCCAATAGCATGGAAATTCAATCCGTATTGGATTAAAATGTGAACTAAAATTTGGTCAGTCGAGAGTTGGAATAACTCGGGGTTCCTAGAATTATGTACAGTGTACTCTCTCCTAACGGAAACCTCTCTTAAGCGAACACCTCCCTTTAGGGGACACTTTCTTCGGTACACTTTCTTCGGTACACTCCACAAATCCTTAAGAATTAAAAAAAAAAAACATGCTTTTCTATTGAGCGGGCAAACCTCCCATTACACGTTAATCTCCCTCACATAACCTAATATTATAAATACTTGAGGGGCATAGAATCCCTGCAGGCAAATTAACTACTACAATTTTTACTGTTTTCCTTCTTTCTTGAATATTTACTATTTTCGTATAAAAGTTTAGTTAATTTTCTAACAGAAACCACTTTAGTCCAATTTTTAAACTTATTACAAAAATTTCAAAAATTCTACAAACTTTTCATCTACATTTTTTCATCTCAGTAATATAATATTAACTTTTTTTACACTTTTCTTATAAGCGAGCACCTCCCATAAGCGGACAAATTTTTCGGCAAATTAGGTATGCGCTTAAGAGAGAATACACCATATTTAGAAAATATCGTATATTTAAGACATGGTTCAATTATTAAAGGTTTGCTCAGTTATGACATTAGAATTCTGACACTCCCTTACAAAAGGTCGCATTTAAAAAGCATGAAGAAAATGGAAATATTAAATAACTTTTTGCTTAAAACGGTAGCAAAATAGTCTTTTTTTTAGTTAAATTATAAAAAAATATATAGTATAAATGGAAATTGCCAAGTATGATATTAAAAAAAATGGTTTAACTTAATGCCAGAACTATAAATATTATATTTTGTGAATTAATTTTTAAATTCAAAACTGATCGCAAAGTTTCGCCAATATGACGCTATTATTGTTACCTAAGTCTTATGACTTTGAATTCTTTCATAGAAGAAGCGGATTCATCATAAAAACAAACTTTGAACATACTCACGGCACTTTACTTTACTATCCCTTTGGATCACCCAGTCAAGATTATTCTTACATTCATAATTACTTAACAAACTACCTGCACTCATTTAAACTAATTATTATTATATAGGCGGCAGCCGCCGTAGCCGAAAATACCAAATGATAGAAAATGTTGTTTGTAATAGGGGTCGCCCTTCGACAGGTAATGGCAAGCCTCCGAGTGTATTTCTGCCATAAAAAAGCTCCTCATAAAAAACTATCTGCCATGCGGAGGCTGTGATTAATTAATATTACTAAATGAGCTCTTGTTGGTAACTTATGTATCTTTAAAGTAACCTAGTCAGTACTTCCCCAACCATTATTTAAAAGGCATCAGGCTCAAATTATCCAAACGTCCATCTTTCACGTTCATTGCCCCCAAAAGATGCTCTATCATATCCTGATTTCTGATTTAAGCTGTATGTCAGGATGTTTTCTGTATCGTTTTGGTTATGGACATACCGAGAAAGTTCTTGTGCTTAAAAGCCCTTTTGAGAACAAAATGTTTAACTACAAATTTTACTTTTCTTCCATTTTAGCTAAACATTTTTAGAGTTAGCAACCCAGTGTTTTGTTAAGGGAGCCGATTTGTCAAGAGGAAATGAGAAAGTTGCTTACTGAGCAAACCTTTTATTATTGAATCATGTATTTAAGAGAAAAAATCCCGTATGCTTCAACGCATTGCTGTCTTATATTATTCATCTTCTTCTTCTTACAATTTCTTCCCTCCAAAAGATCGTCCATCAGTCGTACGTAATACTCAGAGAGTAGTTTTGCAAAAATTAAACAAATTGGCGTTTTTTCTCTGCATCCCGCACCTACCCAAGCAATAGCAGAACCCTCTCCAAAAACATGTACTTATCTCCTTTGTACTTTTTCGCCGTTGCCTACTGTCTTGAACGTTGTACAAAATCACAAGTAAAAACACTCTTCTTCTTCCTATTTTTTTGCAGGCACCTAGGTGTGCGATAGTGTGAGTGTCTGGGCTTATGCTTGAGGTATTAACGGGATTGCTATGCCAAATTAGGATTTTTGTGGGAACATTAATATAAAAACAGTAAAATATCGACAAAAAAAATAAATAAATATCAGATTTAAAAATTATATCTTTACCATAAACAAGTATTTTTATATTTTTAATATATTTCATTGACATAATAATGATTTTTATTGAGAAATATCTGATACGATTTCCTATGAAATTTAACTATTCTTTATGCAACTATGTTACATAAAAGAGCGCTTTGGTATCAGGTGATCTCAGGTGCCACCAGCTGAGAGTGTTTTTAGTTATGGGTTTTGGCAAATCATTTAGATCGCCAATATTTGTCATTTACATCTGGGAAATTTAAATTAAATTTCTTCTTCTTCAAAAGTACTAAATGCTTCCATTTGTCATCTAAGAATTTGCGTTTTTTAGTCAATCGAAGTTTAGCAAATTTGTGTCATGACAAAGGAACAGGTTTGGCAACTTTTTTTTCATTTACATGAAATGTGCCAATTGCATTGTAAAATTTATATCTTGATTAAAAGCCCATACCTCGTTTTTTATTTATTTTTTGTCATACGAAAGGTGCCAAACCCATTTTAAAATTTGTTTATTTTTTCTTTTTCCCAGTTCGTGCATTCAATGCCTTTGTAACTGAAGCTTCCTTATTGCCTATTCCCTAAAAGTAGTGTCCGTTCTGTTCGCTTGATAGCTCCAAATAGATGTTTTGTAACACAAAGAAAAAACTATACACAGGACTCTTAAACTGCCTATGAACTTCACATTTTTCTCAACCAGATCTATTTGCGTATTTTTATATAATATAATATAATTATTTTTAATTATTAATTTTAAATAATTTTAACACTAAAACTGAAATAAAAATAATAGTTGTAGATTTTTTTTTTTATATCACTTGTCAGCAAATGTTCATTTTTTTTAAGAAAGAAGAAAATGTTTGAAGAAAATTTGCTTAAAGCGGCCTTATTTTGTTAAATATTACTTCTTGGGCAACCTGTAGCGTTTTGTATCAGATTGGATGTACAATAGGGGTTTTTTGACAGATCACGCGTGGCTACTGTCAAACTAAATACATAATTTTTTTCAGTATTCGTTCAGATTTCATCATGGGAAGTCTTATGCCTCAACAAATTTTTCAAATCGTACACTTGTACTACGAACCGTCCTATCGAACGCACTTTGCCGAATAGTCAGCAAAATTCAAAATAATTTTACGTAAAGATCTTGGTTTGAGATCGTATAAAATACAGTTAGTCCAAGAGTTGAAGCCTGCATATCTTCCAAAGCGTCACACTTTTCAGTCGCTGGGCTCTTGAAAAACTGTCTGAAAATCCGCATTTTGGACTTGAATTTTTTTCAGCGTTGAGGTCGACTTAATGGCTATGCCAATAAGGAAATTTGCCGTATTTAACCTGAAGAGCAATCCAAAGCCATTGAAGAACAGTCATTAGATCGATTGAAAACAACCATTTGTTGCGGCCTATGGAATCATCGGCAAATATTTCTTCAAAGACGAGGCAGGCGCGAAGATAAAAGTGAATTACGAACGCAATCGCACTATGATAAACGACTTTTTGGTCCCGGAAATTGAAGCCCGTGATCTCCACAACATTTTATTCCAACAAGACGCAGCTACTTGCCATACAGCCAGACAGCCCGTGAAGCAATGGATTTACTGCGTCGTCGCTTCGGTGCGCATTTTATCTCCCGTTTCGGACCAGTGGATTGGTGAAAGATCTTGTGATATCACACCTTTAGACTTTTATTTGTGCGGTAGTGTAAAGTCCAAATGACTTTTGGATAAACCAGCTTCAATTGAGGCATTGGAAACCAACATTACTATTATTCACGAGATACTGACCGAAATCCTCAAGCGAATCATTCAAAATTGGTGTTTAGGGATGGTCGAATTGCGACGCATTTGCGGTCAATATTTTATGTCTTTAAAAAAATAAATGTCATGAATGGCTCTACACAAAAATAATAAAGATTTCCCAATCAATTTAAATTTTCTTTGTTTTATTTCAATTTAAAATCCGATACCTCTAAATTGATGCGGTTATTTATTTCAGCAATTTTCTTTCAATTATTTTTTGCGGGTCTAAGATTTCCACATTTTGGTTCTTAATTCAATTACATTTTTACGTATAAATTATAAAATATTTATTGCTTAACAAAAGAATTCACAATAATCTTGCAGTTTAGCAAAGCTAGCAATCGTAGTAATCTCCAAGCTGGTTCATTTGAAAGGATCTCCCATTAACAAATTCTAATCGGATGAACGTAAACTTCACACTTAATTTGACTTTAATGTTAACTGGTCTCTTCGCTCTCACAGCAGTCGACTCCCACTTGCATAGCAACTGCGAGCAATGCGTATGATCCTTGGTGTTAACTGCACTGGCTCTCACAGCAGCCGACTCGCGCTTGCATTGTAACTGCATGGGATGCTTTAGAGTCGTATGTGTATGATGTTCGCTAGTTGGACGGCAGAGAGCATGTTCGTTTACGTAGGTGGCCAGCAGTTATTTCTGCTTAACTTATATATTGATTACTAGCTTTAACCCGTGGCCCCGCTCGCGAAGGAGTAGTTTTGAGGGATTTAGGATATGTATATAAAAGAATTACAAACAATAATTTCATAGAAAATATTTTTTTATTAATAACCATAATATTACAATACCCGGCATCCGTTGCTATGCCTCGTTGAATAAAATCAAAACAACCAATCAGAAAAATATCAAGAAAAATTATTTTTATTAACTTTCTATCTCAAACCGTGAACAACTTATGCGGATTATGAAGTCTAGAGTCGCTATAAATAGTGGGAAATAGGAAAAACTAAACTTTTTTATATTAAATTTAAGCAAATATTCGATTATTAGTGTCGAATGAGAGTGGTGGCGCGGCCTGGGGGCTGTGAAAAGGGAGTTCCATCATAAAAACATGCCTATAACCTTCATTGGGTGAAAATATGAATGTATACAAATTTTTACGTTATTTGGTGTTGTCGTTTCGTAGTGATGCGCGGACAACGTACAGACATTCACCTTTATAGTATAGAAGATTACTATTAAATATTATAAAAAAATCTTATTACTGAAATAAATTAAAAAAAAATCGTATGCATCGGCCGGGAATCGAACCCGGGCCGCCCGCGTGGCAGGCGAGCATTCTACCACTGAACCACCGATGCTGATAATTAAAATAATTCAACATACTCAAACCGCTAAAATTTTTCATAAATAAGGAACAGTTAGTAACAAATAGACAACAATAACATAAAATGCTAGTCAGCTGAGCTTCAGGCTATGCTTGGCTTGCAAAACTGGATTTCGGTGTGGTCTCTCTCTTAGCTCGCGACTAATCATAGGTGCTAGCAAATTGAATGCAACAATAGTTTACAAGTATGGAAATATACAATAGCAGGGTGCTAAATTGTGTAGGAAATTTGTTCAATGCAACAATAAAAAAATGAGGACAGAGATAAGAAACTTGTTCGGTGTTCGGTAAAGTAAATAAGTTTGCCTCCAAGAAAACGTTGACAGTAGCCAATAATCAAAAGTTGTCCTAATAATTTATCACTGCCCAGTGATTAGATAGTATTTGCAGAGAGGAACAGGCGGAGGAACAAGCGTTTATTAATGTCTTCATAATTTAAAAATAAGCAAAGAGCGTAAAATGCCCTGTGGCCAAAAAATATCTAGTTTTCATGTTAATCATTTCAACAGGTTGATTGAAAAGTAAGCAAGCAAAAATAAAAAAATTAGATAGATTCTGCAAATTATTATTTTTTAATTTTCTGGCTATTGCACGGAAATTCGATAAGAAGTGAATTATGGTAATGATATCGTAATGATTGTACGGGTTGGGATAAGGCCTTTATGCACTGCAACTAGATTGAACTGTTGTGCGCCCCTAGGTGCTTAATTTTAATAACTTTTTTTTATTGATTTTATGGAAAATATACATCAGAGCTTTTTTATAGAGCATTCTTTTGTGAACATTTTTGTCTAAAAGTTTTTTCCGCTATCTTTATTTAGTCGTATGATTTTGAGCTGCTAAGCGGAGCAACCAATACATTAGCGAAGCGCGTACATGATTACACAGGCCGACAAAATTTAACCAACATTCAGACCCAGAAACCAGACTATATATTTCCAAAGGTTTATGATGCGCTAAATCCAAATCTGGCCTCAGAATTGCTCTATCAGCTCTGGTTTTCGAGATATCCTAACCTAAAAGTGCAAAAAACACCATTTTTGCCCATATTAGAGGTTATGTAGCCTTGCAGATGTTTTCTTTCATCTTTCTTGGCATCTTTAAATACAATCCTTCTTTTTTCAAATAGCGTTTTGTTTGCTCAAATATGATTTTTTTCGCAGAGATATCGCATTTTGAAATTTTCATGTTTCCTACACCTGAAAATCGATTAAGATAACATAGACATGATATATTCGATTACTAATTTTCTTGAATTGAGTCTTATTTTTCTTAAAATTTTGTCTCACACCATAAGTGTCCTGACTCACCACATCCTACACTATCTAACCTTTGGGTACCGAGTCACACACAGCCCTAACCCCTAGAAACCACCCCTATCATACCGCGAGCAGGCTTTCCCACAAACTCCAAATTTACATACTATTAATCCATATATTTCAGGCCCTCAAACCCAAGAAAATTAGTAAGCGACTATATCATGTCTATGTTATCTTAATCGATTTTCAGGTGTAGGAAAATTTCGAAACATGAAAATTTCAAAATGCGATATCTCTGCGAAAAAAAATGATATTTGAGCAAACAAAACGCCATTTGAAAAAAGAAGGATTGTATTTAAAGATGCCAAGAAAGATGAAAGAAAACATCTGCAAGGCTACATAACCTCTAATATGGGCAAAAATGGTGTTTTTTGCACTTTTAGGTTAGGATATCTCGAAAACCAGAGCTGATAGAGCAATTCTGAGGCCAGATTTGGATTTAGCGCATCATAAACCTTTGGAAATATATAGTCTGGTTTCTGGGTCTGAATGTTGGTTAAATTTTGTCGGCCTGTGTAATCATGTACGCGCTTCGCTAATGTATTGGTTGCTCCGCTTAGCAGCTCAAAATCATACGACTAAATAAAGATAGCGGAAAAAACTTTTAGACAAAAATGTTCACAAAAGAATGCTCTATAAAAAAGCTCTGATGTATATTTTCCATAAAATCAATAAAAAAAAGTTATTACGCTTTAAAACAATGCATCCCTTAATTTTGCGCGTAATTTTGTTTATAACTTTTTTATTATTACTTTTACAATAAAACGTTTACAAAATTTTCGTAACTTTCGAAATTCACGAGATAATCGCAAAAAACCAGTTGCACCCTTATTTCCAAGATGGCGGCCGCGGGACACAACCCCCGACCCCGAAAACTCAAACTTAAGTTCACAGTGATGGGCTTTACATAATAAAACCATAAACTCGCATACTCCTAAAATTACGAAGTTAAATCTTCTTTTGACTGGACTAAAAGAGGAAGCGGGCAATCGCGTAATAGCGCAGACACACCAAATTTAGCGAAGTCCTTAACCATCTGTACGATCCTTCTGGCAGAAAAATGTGACACACAGATGGCGCTTCAAGCAATAAGAAGGCGTTGTTCCTAAGCAACGACAGGTGGGCATTCCCACTACTTAGGACTGGTTGCGGCAGGCTAATCACCTACCATGTCAGAAACCAAAATAGATGAACGAAACCAACGCAAGACTGAGTCTTGTCGAGCCCTGTGCTCCCGAGTAGAGTAAACAAGGAAAAAAAATTTTAAATATATTTAACCTCTTCAGAGTGGATATATTTAAAATCCTTTCTCTGGTAAAAGGGACAATATTGGGTATTTGAAAGGGTTTATTGATAGTCCCTCTATCCTACACCATTCCCACGTTGTATTTAAGGCATCCTGCCTTAAGGGGTTATACGCAGTTATGACTTTCAAAAAAATCGATTTTTTTTATTGCATTTTTGTAATGTACATATATTCAAAAGCATACGCACGAAATTTGAAGTAGATCTAAGCAATACTTTCGGAGTTATACCTAAATATGTAGAGCTGCCTCGGCACGTTTTAAGGTTTAAACGTGTTTTTTTCAAAACGGCATTTTTCAAGTCGGTGTACACGATATCTCGAAAACGGCTTGTTTGATCGGTCAACTGTTTTAATTCAATCTTTAAAGATACATTTTCTAGTAATTAATCGTTCCTTTTGTAAATCTGATACTTATTTTCCATTTTATAATAAATTTACGGCCAAATTTTAACGTAAAAATCGAAAACATTTCTTTTAAAAGCTGCCATTTTGTGAAAATTCACTATTTTGATTAGCCGAACGATTAATTACTAGATAATCTAATATATTAACAAAATTTGTTTGGTTTTTTAATTTCAGATAATCCAATCCTGAGTTACGATGTACACCGTAAATCGTCTTTTTTTAAAGGAGGTTCCAGAAATCGCCTGCAGCGCGCTCTATAATCAACATTTTCATAAATAAAAAATTTTGTTACGTTTTTGAAGGATGCTTTTATAACCGCCAAAAATTTTCAAATTAAAATATTCTGAAGTTTCTTCAGGATAAATCCTTGACAACCCGTCTTTTATTTGCTTCATAACTGCGTATAACCCCTTAAGTCCTTTATGGTCCTTTCGAGGTTGCCTTTAATTATTACAAAAATGTCAGCTGAATATAGACCAAAGCAGTAGGGATAATACTCCCAATATTTTTCTTAAAGCAACCAATATTTCCATAGGAACTCAAACCCCTTTTTTTAGTCTTAATAAGTTCTTCCTAGTTCCAGTTTGCAGTCACATACAAGGTGACGCAAAATTAAACACCCTAGCGGCAGATTTATAGTTTTTGCAAAAGCCGTCGTACGTCACCATTTTAACACTTCTGAATTAGGCAGTGGGAGGGCGTAAAGCGCAAAATAAAGATTTTCATCACTCAAAATATTTTTTTATGTAGTACATAAAACAATTAAATTTGCGCCACCCTATAAAAATAGGTACCTATGTCCTACTATTGAGCTATTTGCTGAGCTGTCGTCCAATCTGTCATAACTTTGAAATCTTTTAATTAAACATAATCGGTACTCTTTAATATTTCATCTTTTTCCTCAATTGTTCCAGCAAAATAGCAAAAAGTGTTGTTAGACCACCATTTGAACAAGAGAACGACATACCAAAACCGCTAAATACAATATAAAGCGTTTTTCAGTAAGAGCGCTTCAACTTTTTTTTGAATAAAACACAAACGGTTTGACTTTTTTAACTAATTTTTTTTTTATTATCGAGTTTGAACATATACATTTAAGTATGAAATTCGATTTCTTTTGCATGACCACCGCGTGCACGTTTTACGAAGTCCAATCGTTGAACTCAATTTTCGGCCACTCTTTTGCATAAAACGGCCGAAATTCCAGCAATTTCGAGTTCAATATTGGCTCTGAGCTCACAAATCGTCGCCGGCTTGTTACTGTAGATCAATGACTTCACATAACCCCAAAGAAAATAGTCTAGAGGCGTCAAATCACACGAGCGCGGCGGCCATTCGACCGGTCCATTTCTGGAAATAATGCGCTCATCGAACTTACACTTCAACAAATCAATTGTAGCGTGTGCTGTGTGGCTTGTGGCCCCGTCCTGTTGAAACCACATGTCGTCTAAGTCCATACCATTCAATTGCGGCCAAAAATAATCGTTTATCATGTCGCGGTATCGATTTCCATTCACAGTAACGTGGCGATCGTTCTCGTCAACGAAAAAATATGGGCCAATTACGCCGCCGGCATGTAAACCGCACCAAACAGTGATTTTTTCGGGATGCAACGGTGCCTCATGAATCACGTGGGGATTGTTTTCTGCCCAGTAACGCATATTTTGCTTGTTGACAAAGCCATTGAGCCAAAAATGAGCTTCATCACTGAAGATGATTTTTTGGAAAAAAGTAGTCTTAAAGTAGCAGCAACAGAACGATTATTTTCATAAAAAATTTGCACGATTTGCAATCGTTGCTCAAGTGTGTAGCGTTCCATGATGAAATTTATACTAATGAAGTTTACAAATGACAAGCGAAAAATAAAAAAATATTGCGTCGTTCGCCCTCCCTATCGGAAAAAATTGAAGCGCACCTATTGAAAAACGCTTTACAATGAAATGGACAACTATATGAAAATACGAGTAGAAGCTAGGTGGACTAATCTGACCACATGCAAAACAGCAAAAGTCATGTGCAGAACTAACGACAAAAAACTGACTCAATTCGTACTTACGATCTCGCGAAAGGACTGCGGAACTATCATAGGTATGCTAACAGGTCATAATCTATGGGCTGCACATGCGTACAAGATAGGGATTGCTAACACGGACAAATGCAGGAAATGCAGAGAGGATGTTGAAGAAACTTTAGAACACCTTTTGTGCGTTTATCCGGCATTAATAAAAACGGGTCTAAAATGCCTGGGAGCCCCATTGTTTGAGAGTCTGGAGGACGTCTCAAAAGCGGATCTCCCAGCTCTGCTTAACTTCGCCAAAAGCGCTGACATCCTACATGATGTCTACTTTCGGTATTCATAGAGGTCGGTCTCCATCTGGTATCGCTAGGGACCAAAAGGTCTACGCGTGGCTTATTGCCAACCAGGCTAACCTAACCTAACAATCGTTCCAAACGGATGAATGAATATAGAATTGATATTTTTTCAAAATCTATGATGAATATTGCCTTCATGAGGGTCGAAACGTAGTAGTTCAAGTCGGTTGAATAAAGTTGTAATTGGTTCTACGAGTATTGAGCTGCGCAAAAAAATAACCTAACCAGTCACTTTTTAAAGAAGGAAAGCACGACTCTGGAAAATATTCATTCTTTATTCAGCTGATTAATTATTTTTGTAGATAACTGTTTTCGATCTCTTTGCTTTACAAATTCTTGTACTTCCTCGCTGGGTGCAAAAGCAAGAGCGGGCGGAAAGAGGGTAACCGTTAGGTTTATTATTATTATTTCACGTATTAAAAAGAATTTTATCAGTAAATGCCAAATCTCAGATGCCAAAAGGCTGTCCACATATGAACTTTCCGTTCGCTTTCAATTTTGTTGTGACTTTCAGCCGATCTCGAATGCACACCAAGGCGAATTGAATACCGAATAGTCTATTACTCTTGAACGCACGCTATGTTTTTTTTTATTTTTCATTGATGACATTTTAATTCACTATCCCAAATTATCTAATATGACATCTACAAAGACATTTATTTATACGTAGATTTGTAAGTTTGACTTTAATGCTCCTTTTGTTTGCTGTTCTTAGGGAGTTAACTCCATTCGATCTTGGTGCACTCGGCTATCATCTGCGCCGTTGTCACAGCTTTTAATGTCGCTTCATAATTGTCAGCCACTAACGCTCGACCTCATTGCATGGCTGTCAAACGGTTGTTGCCGAATGTTTCTGGCAAAAATTCTTTTGTTGGGTTTATAGAAAGGCCGCAACAACAAATGTCATACAGCCAGACAGGCAAACCACGAAACACCAAATATTAATGCACCTGTCGCAACTATTCGCGCGAGTAAAACATCAGTAAGAATTAAGAATTGATTGCAAATTGCCGAATTCCAAAACGCTTAGGCTGTCGTGGCCTGAACTTTTGATGGACTAAAGAGATGATAAAGAAGATGAGAGAGAGAGAGGGAGAAGGAGTGACTGCTAATACGATTTGATGGTCATAAAAAGCGGTTTCATAAACTTTTTCGACTTTTTGTTATTTCCATTTTTTTCTTGCAAAAAAGTATTGATTCTTTTATACCATATATGCTATGAGAAGAATAAACTTTAGTAGTAGTTATGAAGGCATTTAAATATTTTTATATTTTCACTGAACGCATGCAAAATAACTCGAAATGCTAATTGAAAAAAAATTGAAGTACTAAAAAGATTCTAAATCCTTCATATCATTTAATTTCCACTCCAAACCTACATTTTCCAATATTTATTTTTCTTTTATTCGACGTTTTAGTTCGGACTTTGTTGATCCATGTACTCTAAAGCTGTTACAAACCTTTCTTCTGCGTTCGAAGCTGACATATGTAATCTTTACTCCGGTACCATTTTATGCTTGTCATAGCCTTAGTAGGCTTGCACGTGTTTAGAAAGCCTTTGTCCGCTGTGCTTGTCATTTTTGCATTGCACTGATCCAATCCCATTATATGAAAGTCGGTGGTTGCTCATTAACCTAAAATCAACAAATAGTAGAAGGACTATTCCCTATAGTGGGCCCCTAGAGAAAATTAATTTCAATATTCCTCAGCGAAGCTTAAGAAATCAGGATATTTCCTGTTTTGGGATTAGATTAGATTAGATTTGTGGCTTGACTGTCACTACAAATTCCAATACTGCTGCCCCGTCACTTTTTCTCAATTAGCGAGTACGCCACATTCAAGATGGCATAGACTTCCGTAAAGAATACCGTGGCCATCTGTCCTGTGACATAGGAGTACTTAGTGTCTTCGTCTAGGTACCATCCAGATCCGCTACCATCACTGGTTTTGGATCCGTTGGTGTAGAAAGTGTGCTGATACCCCGTTAAGAGGTTCTCTGCACTTAACCATTCATCTCTATCTGGGGTCAAAACATCATACTTCCTACCGAAGCTAACGACAGGCACCCGATTATCCACTGGCATCGAGAACAGTGTGCACCGCTCCGATAACTGGTGGTATATCTGAGAGTGGCCAATACTTTCTTGATTTCCCCAGACTCCGTTTAGCTTGAGCCTGTACGCCGCCTTCATTGCTTCCTTTTGAATTTGAACATCTAGAGTTTGCAAGTTCAGAATGACATTAAGGGCATCACCAGATGTCGTACTCATGGCACCTGTGATACGCAAGCACACATTACTCCTAAATATTTAACCTCAGAAGACAGTTGCAGTGTTACCCCTTTCAATGTGGGAAGAGACCGGCCTTCCGTATTGCGTTTCCTAGTACCCTAAGCACTAAGGTACTTTTTGTAAGATTCCCCGAAAGATCATGCAATTCGCGCCAATACTCAATCTTATTTAGAGCTACCTGCATTTTATTGCATATAACTTGAAGTGATCGTCCTGAGATTAATACGCACACATCGTCTGCGTAGGTTTGGATGTGTCAAATTTCCTGCAGATCATTAAGAAGAGAGTGCACCACGAAGCACCAAAGTAGAGGAGAGAGTACACCGCCTTGTGGGCAACCCTTCTTAACCTCAACCCTGACTCCTTCATCGCTTTCTCTATCTATGGTAAGCAGTCTTTTGGATAGCACTCCATGACATCTGATAGAAGAGCACATAGAGTCAAATGTAGCATTGTCGAAAGCTCCTTCAATATCCACAAACACTTTATGGTAAAGCGTAGTCGTCCTTGCCTGGCTTTGGGATTCTTTTCAAACCCTTTATTTGTTGTTCTCCGCCCCGCTTGAGCATGATTCGGTAAATGCCATCGTGTCCTGGGGACTTAAAGTTTTCGAATGACGAGAAGGCGAACCTTATCGTTTCCTCGTTAAGGGGTTACATAGGTTTCGTCGAGTAAAAAAAGGCCTATTTTCAATATTTTTTTTTTTTTCAAAACGAAAGAAAAACAAAAATGTCAACAAATTTTGAACAAAATTTCATGAAAACTCTCTACTCTTCAACCAGAATTTTTAGAATTATTCTGGGTATGCAGCTGTATAGTCCATTGAGTTTTAGTATAACAAAGTGCAAGCTAAAAGACGCGAATTTCTTAACTAAGTGTAAACCTGAGCACCTTATACGGAGGGTGCCAGGATTAGAAGGGTATATGTCAGGATTAGAGAACAAAAACAAATTTTAATTATCGAAAATCACTTTATTGTTTTTCAAAATATTCTCCATGAAGATCTATACACTTTTGCATGCGTTTGAACCAATTGTCGAAGCACTTTTGCCACTCTGAAGGAGGTACCTCCAAAACATGCATTCTGAATCCCGCAACCGCTTCTTCAGGTGTCGAAAAACGTTGACCTCTCAGTTTGTTTTTTACGTACGGGAATAAAAAGAAGTCATTCGGTGCCAAGTCAGGACTATACGGCGGATGACTCATTAATTCGATATTTTGGGTGCTCAAAAATGCAGTTGTTTGAGCCGATGTGTGAGAGCTCGCATTGTCCTGGTGAAGAGTGATCCGTCTTTGGCGATTGGTTTTCCTAATTTCTTGGAAGACAACTGGCAAACAAATGGTTGTGTACCACTCAGAATTTACTGTTCTGCGTTGTTCTAGTGGTACGGTTGCGACATGCCCAGTTTTTCCGAAAAAACAGGTCACCATTTGCTTGGAAGTGCTTCGTGCGCCAACCACTTTTGTTGGATTTGGCTCATCTTGAAACACCCATACAGTCGACTGCTATTTACTTTCGGGCTCATACGCGTAAATCCATGATTCATCACCTGTCACGATGTCATAGACGATCGTATTTTTTGAGCATTTCCTTCGACCAATCGACACGAGCCTTTTTTTGAGCGATTGACAAATTGTGTGGGATCCAACGCGAACAAATTGTTTCGACAGTCAAATGTTTATGCAATATTGAATGTATGCTGGTCCCACTAATGCCTAAGATTGTCTCAATCTCACGATAGTTCACATGACGATCTTGCAATATCAGTTCGCGCACAGCATCAATGGTTTTCGGAAGAACAACTGATTTTGGACGACCTTCACGAAATTCGTCTTGGAGTGAACTACGACCACGATTGAATTCACCATACCATCGATAAACACTGGGCCTTGATGGAGCTTCATCGCCAAAAAATGAATTAAGTTCATCCATGCAATGTTGCTGAGTTAATCCACGTCGAAAGTTGTAAAAAATAATCGCACGAAAATGTTCACGATTTAATTCCATTTTTGGACCGAGATGAATCTTTTAAGTTACTGCAAACAACACAAATAGCGCTGGTATTTCAAAACGTTCTGAGTACGTAAAAGCCAAAAAATGTCAAACTTTGCGATACAGCTGTCAGTTGCCAGATTGCCACACCAGGGTTGCCAAATCCCGAAATATAAAAGGCACCCCTCGTAGGGCATCTAAACTTAGTTTAAACTGGAAAGCATAAATAAAATACTCTGAAAAAGCTGTCCTAAGCATATTCCACTACGGATGACCGCCTAACATAAACTAACCTAAAAAATTACAATAACTTATTTATTATTTTACATTATTTTTATACATTGTTTTTTTTTCGAAAAGAAGTATTGGTATTTTTTCCCATGCAGTGAATGGCATACGTTTTTCATACTCATAGTTTTGTTTTTAAATTATTATTTTTTTCGTTTGTTAGTTTTTTTATGTAGTTTGTCACTAACAATTTGCCATTTGCTCGCCTGTTCACTTGTTGCAAAGGCCTTGCAATGCCATTTAACATTTTAATTTGCCACTATTATTTTTTTTCTCTTTATTACACAGTGCAACACATTTTGACTTCAGTTTCTGAAAGTACTTATCGAAACTAGCAAAATCTCATTTGGGTTTTTCTAGATTAGCTCGGATTCTAATTTTATTGCGTCATGAATATTTCCTCTGAAACTTGATTTTGAGCAGTCTTTCTTTTAAAGAAAACGTAATTCTTCTCACATCTATATATCGTAAAATGATTGGAAGTTATTTTCTTGTCTTCAGCATAAATGTGCGTAAAAAATAAAAGAAATACTAGTGGATAATTATTTGAGAATCAAATTTTAAATGTCAAAAATAATAAAAAATTGTAGTTTACTCTATCAGTTCTTGGTAAAATATACACTTTATATAAGTCAATCGATTCGTTTCTATTCAAGGAATTTAATTTTTTGACTTACTAATTAAAATTTCTTTTAGAATAAATAAAGAATTTATAGAAAACTTATTTTTAAGACAAAAATTATTTTTGAGACAAAAATCTGCTCACAATTTGTTGATTTAGTATTTCTTAAAATTCCTGTTTTCGTTTCTAGATTTTTTTGAGGGCAATAACTCTGACAAAATTTCATTGAAATCGTTTTCTAAATATTTGGTTTAGTAAAAAGTGTCACACACAAACACACACACACACAAATTTGCTTAAAACTTCGTACACATCATTTTTAGATAAGAAGGATTTGATTCAAACTATGAAGATAAAGGTACCGAAGACACTAGATTTGAAGGACATGATGAAAGAAATATGCCCTTAAATGTTTTATCAACTTTAGATGAAGAAGCAGATTCAGACCATCAATGTGAACGACCAGTGAAAAAATCGAGAAGGTCCACTTCGCTTTCAATGGACGCTGACTAACATTGTGTTTTTCACAAAGTAACATCTTAAATTTTAAATATAAAATAGTAGTAAAATAAATGGAAACTTTTTATTATAAGATGCAATAATAAACTTTAAAATTAAAGAGTAAATATTTGTTGATGATTAAAGAGCGTTGAGTAGTATATTAATAGTAATAGTAATAGTAAAACCGAATGAAAAATTTGATAACATCTATCGTCAAAAATGTTTAATTTGACTAAATTCCTTAAATATTGTTTTTAATTCGAAATTCTTTAAAAGTATTCACACTAAAATAGTAGTCTGGATACACATTAACACTGTTTAAATACACTAATTTTTGTTGATACAAATCATTTTTACAATATTTAAAAGAAAAAAGAAAATTTTGATTGCTTAGACTATTATATAGACATTAACTTCTCTCTACTTTTTCATTTTTAAGGCATTTGATGTAGTTTTTTTAACAGATTTTTTTGTAGTCTCTACCTACATTTATGTTGAAGAAAGGAAAATAAAATTGCAATCGGTTTAAGCGATATAATATAGAAGTGAGAAAAATTACATTTTTTTTTTACATTTTCAAAACACTATAAAATTGGAATCCGAGCTAATACAAAAAAACCCAAGTGCAATTTTGTTAGTTGTGACAAGTGCTCTCAGAAACTGAAGTCAAAACGGAGGGCACATTCGATGACTTCAAAAATGTTGTACAGTGTTATTATATTTTTTGTTTTTAAATTACGGCGCAAGCACTTCTTCTTGGTCGTCTTAATTTTTTCGCCTTCTTCTGTCTTCTGCACGATTTTGAAATTAGAACGCCAACAGTTTACTGCAACACACAGAGATATTAATGTAAAGCATAACAGGTGATGAGCACTGCTGTAAATGCTCTTGCACGACTTGCCAACAACACGGGCAGATAGATGGCATCCTGTTAGCGCTTAACGGGGTCAACTGAAAATTGTCAAATTTTATGAATGCTTTAACTTTTTTGGCAAACACTAAAATAGTTGGTAATTTTTTGGTTGCACTTAATGTCTTACATCTGCTTGCTGACTGTGGAGGGCCTCTAGGTTTCAAAAAAATTCCACTATCGGCATAAATGGTTTGTTTTTGCATAAACCTAGAAGTTTAAAAAATATAGAACTTCTAAACTTGAGTTGAGTGCTGCTTGAATGGCTTAATCCGCTAATATTCAAAGACATTTTGGAGCATTCATTTTTAAAGTAAGTTTCGCGCATTCAAGAGAAGTTAAGTTAAGTTGTTAAGGTCAATTATTTTAACTTTAATACATTTTTCATAGTACAATTTTGCCACAGGCAAAACAAATTTTAAATTAATTGCTATGCAAAAATGAAAGTTGCTGTCAGTAGAAGCATTTTACAGCCCTGCAATTTCGATATTTTTTTCATACATTTTTTTCCCCCATACTAAAAAACAAACTCTTTGACTTTAGGAAGATAAGAGAGTTGCCTTCTATATTTTGCGCCCATTAATGAAAACACAGTAAAACAATAATCAAAATGGCTTTATTGTTTTTCAAAATTTTCTCCTTGGCAGTCCAAATAGTGCAGAAGTGTGTATTCGCTTGAACCAATTTTCAAAGCACTTCTGCCACTCAGAAATGGATACCTCCAAAATGAGCTGCTCAAGGGCTAGTACAGCTAAGTTAGGCGTTAAAAAGCGTTGATCTCGAAATGTGTTTTGATGTTCGCGAAAAAAGAAGAAATCATTAGATCCCAAGTCCGTGCTGTAAGGCGGTTGACCCATCAATTCGATTTTTTGAGTGCTCAAAAACTCTCTTGTGTGAGCCGCTATGTGACAGCTAGAATTGCCTTGGTGAAGAATGCTTCGTCTTCGACAGTTGGCTTTCCTTAATTCTCCGAAAAATCCTCTGTGGTGATTCGCATGTAAGCAAGAGCTAAGCACGAACTTTACATATAACTTTTTTCCTGTTTATTTGTCCGGGCTAATCTCCAATTTGAATGGAGACTGACTCATAAAATCACAAATATGATTCTTATTACGTATTTAGGGTGTGATTTTTGGTTCTAGTCCACATGAAATCTGACTTAAATAAACTTGAATTTTTTGTTATTCGTATAAATTAAAATTTTTGGTTAAAGTTCGGTTCACATTTTTTTTTCAGAGCATTAAACAGCAGAATGAGAAATTTACAATCTATGCTTATTTGCTATGTTGCCAATTTTCTGAATATTAAATGAGGGAGAGAAAAGTTTTTGATCTATTCACTTAGCGTTTCAATTATTTCATAACCAACAATTTTCTTTGCATCATTTCCATATCTACGGAGGTAGGCACAATAATTTGAACTTTTTGTTATTCGTAGAAATTAAGATTTTTAATAAGCGGCATTTGATATTGATTATCCGGGTGCATCAAAATAATGGTTGAGCAGCTATACAAGGTGTCGCAAAATTAATTAGATCACATCATAATTGACATGTGCATGTCGAGAATGGCATTGGACTGGCACCCTCAAGTGAGCAGAGGTCGCGGTCGCCCGAAAAACACTTGGAGAAGGTCGATGTTGCGCGAACTAACAGGTGCTGACATCTTATGGGACGGTGGAAAAACAACAGCACAGAACCGTGTACGGTGGAAGAATATTGTCAAGGACCTATGCTCCCGAGAGGAGTTAACAAGGAAAAAAAAATAATGTTAATTGTCATGTGTGAACCAGACAGCTGCAGTAGGCAACAAGAAGCAATGGAGTGTTAAGTTCAAAACAAAGATTTCCATCACTCGAAGTATTTTTATTTTTATTTATTAAAAAAATAAAAAAAAATAAACTTTATTCAAAAATAAAATTGGTTATTCATTTTGTATCACTTTGTATAAGGAAAGTAAAATTGGTGCCAACCCTCCGAAGTTCATCGGCTCTGCAGTTCTCTTCAATGTCGCAATGGGCAGAAACTAGTGTTACCTTTGGGTGACATGACTCAGCCATATCGTAAGGGATGTGCGGCATTTCATGGCTACCTTAGAGGTAACGCACGGCTAGTCATATATTTTGTCAATCCTTTCAATGTTCACACTCTTCTCAAGGGCTTGCTCTGTTTCACAGGTTCTCTGATCCAACTTCACCAGAGTTGACGAGTAGGCCACCCTATCTCATCTCGAAGCATTTTCTGTAAGCTGGCTCAACTTATTCATGAAAACTAAACAAATTTTTACATTCAGCTCAGCTAAAGACTGTCCTCACTATTCTGCGAAAATCTGAATGGAAATGTAAGTTTAAAAAGACTACTTGCTACAATTCTGATCCGTCTTCCAAAAAAAAGACACAGATGAAAAATTTCACCATACAAAAACGTGTTAGTTCTGCTTTAATTACAAATTTTTGTAGTTGTTATTGAGTGGCAAAAATTCCTACTCATATTTTTTTGCAAGTCAGTAGATTTTCAGTTAGCTTCCCATAGAATAAGAAGGCCAGTGCACTGAGTATTTTACACAAAAGGCCATGAGGTCGAAGTGCAAACCTCCAACAAATATAGTCCAGTTTTATTACAAAAAAAAAAATTACTCTAATACTTAGGGTTGCACACCATTTAAGATACATATTTATGAGTTCAAACAACCATTAGCCAATTATTCACTTAAAAGTTGAATAATAGAAAAAAAACTGAACTATTGCAACTTAATCACAGTTAGACCGCTACAGTCAGAAATTTATATTTCATGTTTTAACATTTGTAATTAAACTTAAACACCTTTGATTCCCTAATCCAATTACCAACCTATTTCCTTCATTACCTAACTAAGTGAAGTGGTCAGACTTCCTTCAAGCCACACCCAACCACCTGAACAACACCAAAGACTAATTCGTTTAATTTTAGTGGAATTTGCCAGTTAAACGACAATTAACTTGTTGCTTCTAATTGTGTCGTATGAATCATAGTACAAAAAGACAAAAAAAACAACATAGCGAGAAAATTCACACAAAATTTATTGCACTTTTCGTAATCGCTTGGAGACCTTGAATTGGTGAACTAAGACCTCCCTTTGTATTTAGTTGCATTGAAATCAAATTAATTTATGACGATAGAAAAGTAGTACAGCCAATCAATAGATTCTTCTGTTCAATGCAATATGAATAGTAAGATTGGTTGAAGGGATACATACAAAGATATTTATGTGCATCTTGTTTCTATACCGGCTACAAATTGCTTCAACTATTCCCATTCGTATCGGCCTGTCAAAAGCTGCAGCATAAACTGGAAGGTTTACAAAAGCCATTGAGCCAAATCGATCGAATGATTTATGGCTGTGTTACTCATTTATAAAAATTCAATTTAAGGGTGGAATTAAGTTCAAGTTCGGTTCACTTTTTTTTTTCAGAGCATTAAACAGCAGAATGAGAAATTTACAATCTTTGGTTATTTGCTATGTTGCTAATTTTCTGAATATTAAATGAGAGAGAAAAAAGTTTTTGATGTATTCACTTAGTGTTTCAATTATTTCATAACCAACAATTTTCTTTGCATCATTTCCATATCTATTTATCTATTTATTTTATTATTATTTTTTTAAACTTAAAAAAAAAACTTTAAATGTTGGTTACACTACAGGAGGTGCGGATATAAGCACTCCTCTAAACGAACTGTGTACTGCGTTTGACTTGAGCGTAATCGCGGAAACCACTAGAAGGTGGTCTCTGACCACTAACTGTAGGGTCTCCAAAGCGGTTTGGTCAAAACCTTAAAACCTTAAAAGGACAAAATGTCTGCTTGGATGCAACAGATCAACTACCAGCGGGTCACTGCACTATTGTCAACGTAACCAGTGGAGTGGGCGTAACTTATAATGACTTCTGCTGGAGATGTGGAGATGAAGAAGAAATGGAGTCGGTATACCACCTCCTCTGTGAATGTCCTGCATTTCAAAGAAGCTGGGCCAAATATCTAGGCGATTATTTCTTTGCAGACCGGAGAAATTTTCAAAATATCTCACTGGTGGAACTATCATAGTTACTTTCCTAAAAAGATCTATGTGGCTTAAGCTACTTAGTTAGGTGATGGAAATCAAATGCGGGTATCACACTTTGACTTAGGGCCACCGAGTGTCTTATCTTAGGCAAGCAATCTGGTTAACCTAACCTAACCTATATAAAAATACAAATCATATAACTCAAATTTCGCACTATGTACAAAAATTGTAAATCAATTCAATATATTTTCATCAAAATTTTAAACTTTTTAGTAAGAAGATGTAGAAGATTTCTAAGCTTACAGTTTTATAGCGCAATAAATTTTGATATAAAATTTTTGCCAGTTTAGAGTAATTGAAATTTCGCACTGATTTTGATTTTTGTTTTTTTGTTTGTGGACGGCGTTACGCATTTTCTGGCATAAGAATTTTTTTTAACTTTACCACTCTTATACTGAAATTAAATGGGCTATAAAGTTGTGTACCCAAAAATTTAAAAAAAATTTGATTAATTTTTTTAAAGTTGTGTACGAAGTTTGAAACTCTCAAAAATATTGATTTTGTATACTACAACAACGTTTATTAAAAAAAAAACTGTAGTTTTAAAAAAAAAAAAAATAAATAAATACTCAAACTTTGTAAAATATCTCTGTGCTATTATTGAGACGGTCTATGGCATTATGCGGAGCGAGAGCAATTATTCATCAGCATCATCTGCGCAGTAAAGCATCCACGGAGATGCTATGTTGCCAAATTTTCCATATTTTTTAGCTTTACATTTAGTTTACATTAAGTTTAGTGTGGCAAAGTTAGAGATTGATTGGAAAGTGAAAAGAATTTTTGGGTTTGTGAAAAGTATTTTTTTTATAAATTGTGAATAAATTGGTATAATTTGCATATTTTATTAATTTCAGTAGTTTTGTTCGCAAAAGTGGAAACTCTGTTGCATTGGTGTTAAAAAACTTCGCCATCTAAAGACTTCATCACAATGCAGACAGTATTCTCATTTCTTTTCATTCCGAAGAATGATGTTCAGCTACATATGTATGTCCACAGATTTGTCTCTAAAGAGTGCTTGATAAGTATTCTCTTTAGCTTCTTCTTCAGTAGCTACATTCCCATAACAGCTTTAATGTGTTTTTTAACATCAAAATTTGAAGGATGTGAAACACTGCTTACCCAACTTTGGCGTGGGGTCTGTTTGGAAAGAAAATTAAATGATCAAATAAAAAAATTGTTAGTAAATAAATACTCAAAACTTTGCAAAGCGTTGCTATGTGATTATTGAGACCACCTCTATAGTTTGCACTACCGTGCGATAGCAATTAAGCAGCATCATCAGTTGTATATGTTAAACATCCGCTGAGATGCTATGTTGCCAATTTTCCATGTTTTTAGTTTTTATTTACATTTTTAAGACGAGTGTCACTTTTTCCAAAATCTCTATTGTTTTTCATAGTTTTTAGAGCATACCTAATATGGTGCTTCAACTTTTTAAAGAATCCAAAGATTTTGGTGTAATTTATGACAGTCGTTTTTCATTTAATACTCACATTAATTTCATATTATCAAAATCATATTCTATCTTAGGTTTTGTTTGACGGAATAGCTCATATCTTAGGGACCCTTATACCCAGAAATTGCTTTTTACTGTATTCGTACGCTCTAGGCTGGCATATGCCGCGTTTATTTAAAGGCCATACCATAAACGTATGCAAGAGGCGTTCCTGACATATGTATCATACTTAGATCTGTAAAATTTTCTGATCTTATTAAATGAATCTTCCTCATAATTCCTTTATGTCACTAAAATCATACTTACAAAGGTGACATTTTCGAGTTAAAATAAATGAAGAAGTTACCAGACTCTATGAAATCTATGCAGGTGTTCCATAGGGAAGTGTCCTGGAACAATTACCGTATACGCTCGACCTTCCTTTAACAGTAAGCACACATATAGCTACATATGCCGATGACACTCTAGTAATGGCTTCTAATCAACTTCAACAAAACCTTAACAATCCTAGCAAATGGCGAACAAATGGCGTATAAAAAGCCGGTGAAACAAAATCAGCGCAAATAATAAGTTTTGACTACTTATTTAATTACTTTTTAATATCAATTATTCGTTTATAAAAATATATATAAGGTTGTCAAAAAAGTCTTGCGGTATTTCCGCAAGCTTTTCTTTGCAAGCGCGTAGTTCTAGTTGTATTCGTCGCATCGGTTCACGCTAGAGCTTTTTGGAAAGCTCTTTTCACGTGCTACCACGTGTTTGATTAATTGTTGTTTGCTTTTAGTCGTTCGTGAGTTATAGCGTCACAAACATGGAGCAAAATAAAGAGAAAATACGGCATATTTTACAGTACTACTACGATAAAGGCAAAAATGTATCCATTTCCACCGCACAACGATGGTTTCAACGTTTTCGTTCTGGTGCAAAGGTGATCGAAGATGCGCCACGGTCCGGAAGGCCTTTCGTCGAAAATTTCGATAAAATCGCTGAATTGATCGAAAGAGACCGGCATAGTAGCAGCCGTAGCATCGGCCAAGAGCTGGGCATGAGTCATCAAACCGTTATAAACCATTTGAAGAAGCTTGGATTCAAAAAGAAACTCGATGTATGGGTGACACACGACTTGACGCAAAAAAACATTTTTGCCCGTATGGATCCATGAGAATCTCTTCTGAATCGCAACAAAATCGACCCATTTTTTGAAGCGGATGGTGACTGGCGATGAAAAGTGGGTCACTTACGACAACGTGAAGCGCAAACGGTCGTGGTCGGAAAGCGGAGAAGCTGCCCAGACGGTGGCCAAGCCTGGATTGACGGCCAGGAAGGTTCTTCTGTGTGTTTGGTGGGATTGGCAGGGAATCATCCACTATGAGCTGCTCCCCTATGGCCAAACGCTCAATTCGGACCTGTACTGCCAACAACTGGACCGCTTGAATGCAGCACTCATGCAGAAGATGCCATCTTTGATCAACAGAAGCCGAATTGTCTTCCATCCGGACAACGCCAGGCTACACACATCTTTGGTGACGCGCCAGAAGCTCCGGCAACTCGGATGTGAGGTTCTTTTGCATCCACCGTATAGTCCGGATCTCGCACCAAGTGATTACCACCTACTTCTGTCCATGGCGAACGAGCTTGGTAGTCGGAAGTTGTCCACAAGAGAGTCCTGTGAAAATTGGTTCTCCGAGTTTTTTGACAATAGGGAAGCGAGCTTCTATAAGACGGGCATTATGAAGTTGGCATCTCGTTGGGAACTCGTCATCGAACAAAACGGCGCATATTTGACTTAAATCGCATTATTATAACCAATTTTATGAACAATTGAAAATTCAATAAAAATACCGCAAGACTTTTTTGACAACCTTATATATATTTATATATTTAGTTCATACTACAACAAAAACCACATAAACAAAGTTTCAAACTTTTTACTCAGAATTTCTTAAAAAGTTTCAATTATGCAAGTTATAGCTTTAATTTTTGATAAAGTTCCAGTTTTAAGTAAGTAAAAAATCTCAGTGATTTTTCAGAAATTTTTCGGCCGCGGCCCTGTACATTTTCTCCATTTAACGGTTACTCCAAAATTTTTTATGTGGAAGAAAACACCCAACACCATCAGCAGAAAAAATTCTCAAAAATCAACGCGATTTTTAACCATTTGAAACTTGCACCTTAATACGCCCAAATTTAATGATTTATGAAACTGAGTAAAAAGTTTGAAATTTTAAGAATTTTTACATAGATGGCTGAGTCATTTCACCTAATGATAGCATGGGTTCCTGGCCATTCCGACATTGAGGGCAACTGCAGAGCCGATGGACTAGCGAAAATAGGTACCAAATTGACTGATGAGTACAGAGACAATGATATAGGTATACACTTGCAAACATGTAGACTTCGTCTCCGCGAGGAAATTGTTAGAGTAGCAAACGAAAGATGGCGTAACGAAGCCACTTGTGAAATAGCTCGACAGATGTAGCCGACTCTCTATAGTAAACGCACGGAACTTTTACTAAGAAGAGAAAAGCGTAGTCTTAACACACTGATTTCAGTTATTACGGGGCACTGCCTAATCGGTAGGCACGCCCAGAGAATGGGTGTGCAAACCCATGACTTCAGCAGAAGTTGTCTAGACGAGGAAGAGACGATCCCACACCTTCTGTGTCACTGTCCTGCTCTCGTTATTTTGGGCGGACATTTCTTCAACGAGTTAGGATCTTGCGAACTTTTTGAATAGCACACATTGGTTTCAGAAGGGATAGGAGCTAGTTCCCCACGCGGCATCACAATGGGCCATGAGCCTGAGTGTGTCCTACAATGGACAACCGCTTCAACCTAACCTAACCTACATAGTTCGAAACTTTATTTTATATGCTTGTTGTTGTAGTATCAACTATATTTTTATGAACCAATAATTGAAATTACAAAATAAATAATAAAATAGTCAAAATTGATCCATTTGCGGTTAACACTTTCTTTTGAAGCTGACAATGTGTATGGATGCCTTAAAGTCTATCCGCGCTTATGAAACATTTTTCTTGTTTGGGTGCATTTGGGTCTTTTTTAAAAGCCAACCCACTTCAGCTGCTAGAATGCACGTTTTAAAAATCCACTCCATTCTGTCCTACTTCACTCTTTTTCTCTCACTCATGCACGCTAAAATGCTCCACTTATATCGAACACACGTATTTCATCATTTGCGGAAATGATTGCGACTTTTCGATGAATGAAGGCCGGCAAAGTACTGGTACCCAACTGGTTCGGTTCTGGTTTCTTTTTCGTGTATTGCGAATTGAAAATCGCCCGAGCAGAAACTTGCAAAAACTCTAACAAAATGAAAAAAAAACCCGAAATGAGTGTTAAGTGGGGAGGGGAAGGCTGTGGCTATGTCCGAAGAAGAGCGGCAAACAAGAATTCATTAAAAAGTTAATAGAAATGAAAATGAAAACGAGAACGAGAACAAGTCAATGCTGTGCCGCTAATATAACAAAAGCAACAAGCGAGATGATGTCCAACGTGATAAATTGCTGTGCGCCATCGATTCGAGCTTGAGCATGCCCACATTGTGATTTGGCTATTGACCTTCGTTCGCTGCTTTTGAGTTTTATTTTGAATTTTTATTTTTTTGAATTCTTGAAATGACTGTCGTCACATTTTTATTGCGGTTGGTTGGCATGTTAATTATTTTATTTTTTTTCTCTTTTTAGTTTCTGGCGTTGACGAACGTCGCATGCGCGACCTGTTATTTGCTTAAGGTCTTGCTGCGGCGCGCGTGGCGTAGAAAGGAAGAGTGCGCTTTGGTTGGCGCTTAACGGTTGCCTTTCACAATCCTTCTTAACCGCTGTCAAAGCTGCTCATTGTTGCAAATTGGAATGATTTATTTGCACCCCTTTTTGATCAAGTTCTAACACCTGTTGGCGCTGCGGTATTTGATTTATGGCTGTACTTTCTCTTTAAGTTTCAATATTTACTTTTCATTATCTTTTTTAAGTTTTCTTCAAGTGAAGTCATCGTTAAAATACATATTTTTTTTCACGGGCTAGATGAATAATGGTTTTATTTTCAGCTCTTGCTCTACCCATCACTTTCCATTTTTATGGAGTTCTGTAGTCTCTTAGCTTTTCTGCTTGTAATTTGTATTTGTAAATAATTTGTTAAGTTGTTATTGTATTGTATTTGAAAAATATTTCCCCCAGAACTTGGTTTTTTTCTTTTCCTCCCGCGCACTTTTAACGACGCTTTTTTATTATTAATATTTGGGAATTCTGTACACATTTCTAGCCTTGATACCTTCCAGACCGATGCCCACTCCCAAACGTATGGTCATTGAACCAATGGACTTTTATTTTAACATATTTGTATGCCTTATATTTCAAAGCAATCGGAAAGTTAAATGCCACACTGATATACAGTCCTTGAAAAATAAAGAAAACAAATAAATGAAGTTAAAGCGGTTAAGAGTTCCGCAGATTATTTGGGCTTCTTCTGTCGCCGAGATGCCACTGGCATAGCTACTTTGGTAAGTCTCTCTGCCAGCACTTGTACACCGATGGCTCCTATATTAATTGAAAATTTTTGGCTAGGATTTTCTTGGCCCTCTCCTCCTGTAGAAGTCTGGTTAATGTTTTGAGTGTCTTTTCGGCATCAACGAAGATTGTCTACTCAGCCATATTAAGGCATGATTTCTTCAAGATGAACGCGTAGGTAGTTTTTCGCTGGCACATTTCACAACAAAATCGATTCCGGTAAAACAATGGAAACCTGTTTTGAATATCGTCTGCAGCCAGCTCTCGGCACACTTAAATTGGGTTCTTAGTCAGCCAAAAATCCCCGAAAACGAGCTGGTAGCTCAGAGGAAGAGAGAGGTTGTTGTTGAGAGACTTTTTGACCTCGAACGTGCATAAGATCCCAGCATCTTTAGCAGACGATTGATACAGCATATGCCAGCACAATTATCAAACTTCTATTACGTAAGTATCACCTAAAGGCGATTTTGGAACTCTTAGCGCAGGCCTGACGTAGCGTGGTTTGTCGTCTTTTTTACTAGTCTACTAGCACCCATACCAGAACGCGGGTATAGCCTACAGTGATTGCTCTGTGCAGGTACAAAATTTGGGCAAAATTTTGATAGTAATCGTACTTAATAGGCGCCTTCGAAATAGCGTCCCGCGTTATGCCAGATTGGCTCGAGGTTTCGAAGTACCCTTAGTCGAAAATTGTTACCACTGGGAACCCCATATTTGAAGAATCACTTCTACGGGAGCTATAGGTTAAAGCGATCCGATCCTGATGCTGTTTGGAAATAACTGAATTTATATTAAAAAATTGTTCGGTGCAAAATTTTAGCAAAATAGTTTAAGAACTGAGTTCGTTATTTACAAAATCAAAAAAAAAAAAAAAAAGTAAAACTGGTCCAACAAAATATTAAAAATAAAATCTAAAAAATATGAAAATATTGAAAATTATTTTTTCCATTGTATATTACACACAGCGCGGATTTAACGATCCTCTCATTTCAAAATTTATGATGTGAGGTTGTCTCTAAATGAGTTCTCAGCGGTCCCAAGCGAAATTATCAAATATCCTTATCTCTAAAATTAGAGCCAATCTGGCAAATTGAGGACCGCCAATAAATCAAGAAGGCCACAATTAAGTTCAGTCAACCATTAAAACCTCTGCTCAAAACAAAAATTTTGCAAATTCGAGCACAGTAAAATTGAAGGAGTCACAGAAAGGAAAGTGAGCAAGTGATCGTGAAAAGGAGCGCTACGCTGATTAGTCGTTCGCAAAAATTATAAATCTTCCGAAAGGGTGATTAAATTAAAATGAATTCCTTTTTTATGAAAATTAAATCCGATAGGGTGATTAAATTTGCGCCACCTTGTATAATGAACTATATGATTATAAGAAATTACCGAAAAAAATTCGACAAGGTGATTAAATTCGTGCCACCTTGTATAATAAATTATGAAAAAAACATGAAAACAAAATCCGATGCGGTGATTAAATTTGCGCCTCCTTGCATAAGGAACTATATTTTTGTAAGAAATTAACGAAAAAAAATCAACAAGGTGATTAAATTCGTGCCACCTTGTATAATAAATTATGAAAAAAAAGTCCGACGGGGTGATTAAATTTGCGCCACCTTGCACAAGGAACTATATTTTTATAAAAAACAGAAAACAAAAATAAGTTGAACATAAAAAAATTGCTCATATTGTAAATAGATGAAGTGCCCCAATTATGTGACCACAAGTGTAGCTTCAGACATTAGGCAGCAGCTGCAGCAATTATGTGGACTAATGAAAAAAAAGACAAAAAAAGGCAAAAATTTGAAATTTCCCGATAGGGTGATTAATTTAATGCCACTTTGTACTTTGGCATTGAAGTGACCTCAGGTGTAAAACAGGGAGATGCGCTTTCATCCCTGCTTTATAAATCCCCGAGGCACAATTCCTTCCAAATCTACACAAATTTGTGCCTATGCGAATGACATCGTTTTGTTTTTTTTTATTACAATGTTTATTTGTACAGATTTGGTACAGAAATTTTTTTAATCTAAACGAACAAGATTAATAAATTCAAACAAGAATATAAGGTACAATGTCCTAAGTTGAGCTCTCAGCTCGGATGACATCGAATTTATAGCCAGAATCAAACAGGCGCTGCAAGAAACATTAGAAGGACTTAGATCGAAGAAGAAACCAAAGATATGAAAGGGGCAGCACGCAACGCAACACATAACTTAAAATTCGGCAGCTATAGCTTTGAAATAGTCAAAGGATTTAGGTACCTTGGAGTTGTGCTGAGTGCACAGAAAGCTACATCTATTACCATACAAGACAGGATACCAGCAGCAATTAAATCTTACTTCGCGCATACAAAACTGATGAAGTCGAGATTATTTTCTAGAAACCAGAAACTACGAGTACTCGTATACAAAACTGTCATAACTGAGTGCTGAAATCCAATGAGACCGATTAGTTAATTTGTTTTGAAAGAAATATTACAAGAAAAATAAATGGACCTGTACGACTTGAAGACGGTAATTAACAGGGGTTGCAAATGTATTCAGATACATTAAAGCGCAAAGGATTCGATGGTACGGTCACATTCTACGAATGAGCAACGATAGAACTAGAAAAAAGATTTGTGGAACAAATTCACAAGGCGACAGAAGAAGAGGCCGGCCGAGAAAACTATGGTGATATGGCATAGAATGCGACAATTGGAACATAACCGATATCAAACGAAAAGCTGATGCCCGAGTGACGTGGAGGCAAATTGCAACGGAAGCAATGGTTCACCTCGAACTGTGATGCTATGACGATTATGATGATGTACTTTGGTATTGAGTCACTTCATCGCCTGGGTACCTGATCATAGCGACATTACTGGAAACTGCGAAGGCGACGAGGTGACCAGACAAACGACCTGTGAGGTAGTTAGTGTGCCGGCGAAAGGAGAGGATCGGGATCCCCTTGACAACCTGCGCTCTACTCCTGGAAGGATGGGCTTTGCACCAACCCAGCGAGCGTTGGGTAAGTACACGAACGTGTAAGGTCGCGAAATTGTTCTTGCCACGTTTGGGTCGGATGTGTTCGAGTGATAGTCTAAGGATGACAAAAACTCAGCTTTCAAATCTTGTGGGCATTCTCATGGTGCATTATGCGCGGGGTATACATGCCGGGAGATTCGGAATTACTTCGAACCATGTTTGCCTAAGCTGTATGGAGGATGAGGTGAAATGATCTAAGCACCTGTTCCTTAGCTGAATTAAAATTTAAGCATCTTGGTTCGCACTTCTTTTCTGCGCCTACTGACATAGCAGATCTTGATATCAAAACTCCGATGAACTTCATCAACAGCATAAAGCGGCTAACACAGCCTCAAATTATTCACCGTTCATAGTCCACAAATACCCAAGTACCTTCACCCCTCTCCTTTTCGTCCTATCGTGTTCCTCCACCTCTTTCCCCTTGCAATGGTATCACACCAGATGAACCAAATTTCTTTCGTCCAAGTGAGTCCACTTTCTGGGCAACCATTACAACCTAATCTAATCTACTTCACCTCCATCTTAAAAAAACCGGACCTCTAACATACGCTATTGCGTCTGAGCTATCAGTGTGTTTGTGGTTTCGGTGTAGAAAGCTCTGGAAAAGATATCAATAAAGTTTTTTTCTTTTAATAAAGCATAAACATATTTATGCAACCCTCAATATATGGACTCTATTGGCTGTCTGATTTGATTTCCACGCGGATTATCTGCTCGATCGAATTTTGCACTATTTTCTTCAGCATAATCGACTTATCTCGCGAATAATCACCTCGGATTACAGTAGCTTGAGACACCCCACAAAACATTATCTAAAGGAGTCAAATCACACCCAGACGCCGGAATGATTTTTTAACTATCATACATATTTACCAATCACCTTTATTCTCATATAATTACGCAACTTTTGTATCGTATTTTCGTCACGTCTTATGACTTGCGATATATTTTTAAAATCACATAATTTGTTAACAACTTTATTGCATTTTTCGCAAATTTTACAACTCATTTTTCGCACTAACGCTCGACGCATTTTGATTTGTTTTCTCATTTGCAATTTGCATTTAATGCAGTTTTCTTTAGATCCCTTGCGGTGCGTCGTGAAGCCAACCAACCAGCCGGTGCGTGCTGCGACTACTGCACGCAACTGTGTCGAGAAAAAAAAATATTTACATAAAAATCCCATGCCGACGGTACTTTATTGGTAATTTTTATTACTCATCAACATAAATGACAGTTGGCGAAAATAAACTCATCGCCAATGGGAAACGTGTGGCAGGTATAAAATACTTATTTAACTGGATATGTGGATTTCATGCCAATTTCCAGACCGATTTCATTCCTTAAGCCTAAATTTTTACGTCTATCCAGCAATGCAAACTTTGTTCGGGCCAGTAAGAACTTCGGCAACTTTTATACCTTTTTCGTATGCTGTGCACAATTTTTTAACAGACAATTTTTTAGTTACTACATTTTTAATTATTTCTATTTTACTAATTTATTTTTTAAGGAAGTATTCAACGCAACAACCGCTTAGGATGCATTGGTATTAGGTTAGGTTAGGTTAGCCTGGTTGGCAATAAGCTACGCATAGACCTTTTGGTCCCTAGCGATACCAGATGTAGACCGACCTCTATGAATACCTGAAGTAGACATCATGTAGGATGTCAGCGCTTTTGGCGAATTTAAGCAGAGCTGGGAGATCCGCTTTTGAGACGTCCTCCAGACCCTCAAACAATGGGGCCCCCAGGCATTTTAGACGCGTTTTTAATAATGCTGGACAAATGCACAGAAGGTGTTCTAAAGTTTCCTCAACATCGTCTCTGCATTTCCTGCATTTGTCCGTGTTAGCAATCCCTATCTTGTACGCATGTGCAGCCAATAGATTATGACCTGTTAGCATACCTATGATAGTTCTGCAGTCGCAAGAGCCTAAGTACGAATTGAGTCAGTGTTTTGTCGTTAGTTCAGCACATGACTTTTGCTGTTTTGCATGTGGTCAGATTAGTCCACCTAGCTTCCACTCGCCTTTTTATGTAGTCGTCCATTTCATTGTATATTGTGTTTAGCGGTTTCGGTATGTCGTTCTCTTGTTCAAAAGGTAATCTAACAGCACTTTTTGCTATCTCATCTACTATTTCGTTCCCCATAATGCCTGGTACCCAGTAGATATGCAGCTTACTGTTTGTAGCTAGCCTTTCTATGGCCTCCCTGCTCCGTCGAACATTTTTGGGCTTAATGCAATATGAGCTTGTTGCTTTTATTTCTGCTGTCCACGTCTATATATTAATTGTTGAGTTCTTTCTTGTTCTAGAGTAGGCTGCTCCGCGGCTTTCCCCACAGCAAAAACATCCGCTTGGAAAATACTGCTGTGGTCTGGCAGCTTGATAGGCTGCCTTATCCCTAGTTTGAGCAGTAAATACCTGCTTCCACTCCATCTAAAGTTTTGGAGCCGTCTGTATAGATGTGAAAAGTTCTATGGCCAGGCTTCATCCTTTGTGCCATCCCTCCTTTTCAATTGTGGTGCGAAACCTTCTCTCCCAGTTAAAGTACGGAGTCATGTAGTCTGTGCAACCTGAGCTCCACTTTAATATTGAGCTGTGTCTGAAGGTTCTGCAACTGAATACCCAGCAGCCACTAACCTTCTCACGGATTTCAGTATCCTTCTCACGGACCTGAGTATCATTTCCAATGCCGCCGTTGGAGTGGCTTTTATCGCTCCTGTTATGCACAGAGCAGCGAGTCGTTGAATCCTTTCCAGTGGCATTAAGTATGTCAGTTTTCTTGTCGTAGTACACCATACTAAGGGCCCATACAGCAATATCGGTCTAACTACTGCCGTGTAGCACCAGTGCGTCAGAGAGGTTGATAAACCCCAAGTGACGCCCAGCATTCTTTTACATGCCTACAACGCATTACTGGCCTTTTTCACCCTTTCCTCAACATTGTGACATTGGTATTAGATTAGATTAGATTTGTGGGGGTTGCACAAGTAAAAGCACTCAGTCAGTAGACCATTGTATTACACCCGGATAGAATGAACAGAGATAGAAAGGATAAAAAGATGGATGGTAATACAGATAAATTAATTTGAGGTCATTCTTCCATAAATCTCTTGGATTCATTGTTGAACCCAATAGTCTAAGTCTGATTCTGAAAAACGCCGGACAGCTACAGAGAAAATGATCTACAGTGTCGTCATTCTCAAGCCGGGATAGGCATATCTGGCTGTCTACGACCGCCTTTTCTACATTTTTTATTCTATGTAAATAGAAATAAAAATATGTTAAAGAGGCCTGACTTGCAGCTTACTTTAGCGCCTCACGAAAATCACTCTAAATAGCAGCCTTTGCATTCTAGCAAATCCTATACAAAAACAAAACGATTAACCTTCATTACACTAACAGTCAATTGTTTAATTTATGGACTGCTTACCATTTGCGAGGGTTAAAAAATTAATTTGAATGAAATAAAATTTCTTTCCGCTGACCAAATTACACCCTTAGAGGAAAGTGGAATCTTGTAAACCACCCAAATTTTTCTCGAATCCTTGGCAGTTTAAAATAAGATAGAAACACACAAACGAATAATGCTTTCAGCCGGCTTAGAACACCATCTTGACCAAAAAGTTAACGGAATATATTTAGAAATTTCAAAATACAAGTTGATGATAGGTATTCCTCAAAAGTTATATTATCGCCTTCGAAGTACTTTCAATCAACTGCAACGCACTTGTGCCAGCGTTTGAACCAGCTCTGAAAACATTGCTGCAATTCCATTTTCGGTGCCGCCATCAGAATCCTCTTCGATTTTTGCATGACTTCCTTTCAATTTTCTTCTTCCTAATGGCTTTTTGGTACGCTCAAACAGAAAAATAACGCAGCCTTATCAGGTGATCCGTTTCGTTTTTGGTAAAAAAATGCATTGTACGACGACGTGTTGTCATGATGCAAAAGCCACGAGTTGTTTTCCGATGATTTTTTTATTTTTTGGCGAATTGCGAATTGCGTCACGTGAACATCGCGAAACGCCCAAAAAGATGGTTGTACAAATGTCTGACCTCCTGGCAAAAATTCTGGGGTGTACAGCATCGTTTTAATCCATAAAAACCGCGAGCTTAGCTTTCTTTTATAACTTAGAGCGACGTGTTTTTTCGGTCCGAAATTTAATATAAATTCGTTGTTGCAAATTCAAATCTATTTCTAAAAGTGTAGAAAGTCAAAACATCTCCCGAGGTAGATGTTCACAAGATGGCGTAACGTTTACAAATGCCAAGCAATGGCGATCAAATTTTGGTACGAATAGTAATCACAGCTGCGGCAACCTGACAAAAAACAAACACAGAACTTAAATCAGTTAACTTAGAGCGTCACCAGGCGGTTGTTCCGGGAACTTTTTGATGAAGATAGTATTTTAGAGAAACAAGAGTAAAGGCTTTAGAAATCAATTTAAAGGTATGCCTTACTTCGAATAGAGATGCCTGAGGATGTGCATTTAGTGGGATACGCAGATGACATTGTAGCTGTAATAATCGCCCGAAACTCTGACGAATCCAAAAGGAAGTTAAATCAGGTTTTGATCCGAGCTCAGACTTGGCTAGAAGACCATGCATTAAAGCTGGTCACAAAGAAAACAGAGCTAATCCTTCTAACGAACATACGTATACCATTAGAGGTAGACATACAAGTACTTGATGCCACTTTATCGGCAAAAAGAGTGGTCAAATACCTAGGAGTGCAATTAGACACAAGCCTAACTTACTGGGCGCACATAAACCATGCTCCCACAAGAGCTACCAAAGTAAGCGGCATGCTAAGTAAGGAGGTCCTACGCAGAACAAGCGAAAACTTTTATTGGACACGACGAACTCGATTCTCTTATACGGATGCGAAATATGGGCAGATTCACTAAGGGTGCAATGCCGGTGGAAAACTCTGCAGTCTGTGCAACGCACCTGCGCTCTCAGAGTGGCTTCGTCATTCAGAATAGTATCTGAAGTAGCGGTATTAGTTATCAGCGGAACCATCCATATAGACATTCTAGCAAAAAAGCGCAAACGGAGATGGGAGGCAAAAAAACGCTCACACTTTGGCAGGCAAGATGGAACTCTGAACGGTATGGTAGATGGACAGCGAGACTAATACCCGATCTAAAAAAGTGGGTAGAAGGAAAGTACGGTGAGGTTAACTATTACCTCACAGTTTTTGTCCGGGCATGGGTCCTTTCGCAAGTATTTGTGGCGAATGGAAAAAGTGAGCCAACCAAACTGCATATGTATATGGAGATACTGAGTATGATTATGCAGAGCACACCTTCTTTAAATGCGAGAGGTGGAACGTAGAGAGAACAGGCCTGCAACGAGAAAATGGCGATAGACGAAGAAAAATGGAATTTCGTCGCAAATTTTTTGGAGGATATTATCCGAAAAAAGAAGCGTAAAATAGAAAGTTATGCTGAAGAGCATTGAGCATAGGTTTCTCAAAACAGGCGACCCTGGACGCAGGGTGAGTAAGTAAGTGTCCTTCTTAGGACGCCGCACACTGGGGATTTAGCGGAAGAAAGTCAAATTTGCAACATACCACCTACGCAATGTTTAATGGTACTTCTAAATTCCAGAATAGAACCAACAATAAAATCAAAAAGAATTACTAAACTCCGACTTACAGTTTTTTTATAGATATGTCAAAAGTATAATTTTTTTATATATAGTATTGAACTGACTAAGAAAAAACTTCAAAGCCCAAGGTGGTTTTTTTCCTTTTGCTTGAGCCGACTTCCAATTTTTTATTTTTCATTTAGGGTACGATATTTTTATATATTTTAGCCGGAAGAACAAAGGCTGTGAAGCATTTGATTATCTATTTATAATTAATTTTACGAAAAAAAAAAATCATATTCCTTCATATTCTTGGATCTGCAAGTTGAGCTACATTTACCTACGGTCAGAAACTAGTATCAACGTGTTGCATAATAGCGTCTCTTTCAGTTTTAATCAATTGCAGGTGCCACCAGGCGCCACTGATTATTTTTTGGCAATGATAAAAATTTTCATATTTTTACAAATAACGCAGTAGTATATATTTCTATATGGAAAAAACATTGATTTTCAACATTTTTTTAAACAGTTTTTAAACATTGTTTTAAATCATGTTCTTTCCATATATTTTTAAAAATAAAATTTATGAATTTTAAAAAACATCGTTTTTTAAAATTAAAAAAAAAATAGTTTTTAAACATGTTCTTTTCATACACAAATATATATAATACAACTTCGTTAGTAGTAAAAATGTAAATATTTTTTGGGATGTATACTTTTTTCCGCATCTCTGTACAAAAATAACCAGTGTGCGCCGTCTTGGCCCTCTACCTCGAAGCAATACGGAAGCAGTCCCGGGGTGGAGGGAAAAAGAGGAGGGATATTTTTAGTGGAATCACCACACAGGTAGTAGCGACGGTGCGAAGGAATTTTTAACCCAACCTCACCGCCATTAAAACAATTGAAACTCATATCACCTCTACTTCTAGAAAGCAAAACGTTTATCTTCCAACGGAAAAGTCTCTACTAAACTTCGTTCACGATTGATAACTCAAGAGCCCTCAAAATGATAAATGCAAGACTCTTCTTAAATATCAGTTAAATAATATTCACATTCGTCTTTTTCATAAATGTTTTTATTCACTCCAAAAGTTGGTCTATAAAAATTTGAAAATTTGTCTATAAAAATAATTTCCAACAAATTGCAAAGGCGCTTAATTTTTTACTTATTCCATTGCTGCTCCAATTCTTCTTATAATTAGATGAATTCAAAGTCGACATGCTTTTAGCACCTCATAAAATACTTAAGCCAATATCACAAAAAAAGAAAAAACAAAAAACGGAAAATGTAAATTAATTTTGCAAACAAAGTAAAGCACAATGAAAATAAACAAATCCGTAAAAGCTATCAACCTTCAAAAGTGTCAAACTAGATTTACTGCTGCCTCTATGGATAAATTGAACGTTGATACTTTATCATTCATACAGTAGGTATTAAAAGTAAACAAATAACAAACAAATAAAAGTGAGGCAATAGACGCTTCGTGAAAAATTTACGGTTTTAAGCAGATTTTCAAAATTCAAATACACTGGCGAGCATAACTAAAAGCATGGGGATGTTTTTTTTTAATATTAGGGGTGGTTAAATTTTAAGGGCCGATGTTGCATGTGACCCACACCTGAACGTCAAGTTTTTTCCTGCATTTCATTTTCAATTTCAGACTAACTCAATTTTAACCATGGAAAGATACATAATCGAGCAACGCGTTAAAGTTATTCAGGCTTATTATGAAAACGGGCGTTCAAATCAAAATGCTTATCGCGCACTTCTTGAAAAAAATCATCTTCAGTGATGAGGCACATTTTCACCTCAGTGGATTCGTCAATAAGCAGAATTGCCGCATTTCGGCGAATGATAATCCAAGAGTGATTGCCGAAAAACCAATGCACCCACAAAGACTGTTTGGTGCGGTTTATGGGCCGGCGGCATCATAGGGCCGTATTTTTTTCCAAAATGAGGCTGATCAGGCAGTTACTGTGAATAGTGTTCGAATTGGAAGATATGAATGTGGACAGCTCACGAAACAATGGCTCTTTTGCGCGAAAAATTTGATGGCCGAATAATCTCACGTCCCGGCGATGTCAATTGGCCGCCAAGATCATGTGATTTGACACCGTAGGACTTCTTTCTTAGGGGTTATTTGAAAGGAAAGGTGTACGTCGATAAGCCAGGAATAATTCAAGAGCTAAAGGATGAGATAATTCAGCACATTAACGGCATAGAACCTCAATTTTGCCTCAGCGTCATCGAAAATTTGGACCATCGGATGGAGGTGTGCCGCCGAGACCACGGCGGCTATTTAGCCGATATTTTGTTTTATACGTAATTGAGCTATACCAGTATTATCATAATAAAGAGAAATGACAATAATTTAAAAATAATGTTGTATTTTATTCAAAATCAATACCGGCCCTTAAAACTTAACCACCCTTTATATCATTTTTGTTATTTTTATATTTTTAATGTTTTAACTAAAAACATATACTTCTAATTCAAACTTTTAAACTCTTTAAAAATTCGGAAAACTTCAACAAATTTGTATCCAGATTTTGAACTTTTCAATCTTAATTTTTAGAAAAATTTTGCGTGTGCAGTAACTTGGCTCAAGAAGGGACCATGCCCCCAGTTATGCTCACAAATATCATTTACAAATATCAAACAGAAAATATATTTGATCCCATTTATTTACAATATTTTATATTTTTAATAATTTATTAAAATTAAAAATAATTTAATAAAAATTTATTTAAATTAAATAAAAAAATTAAAATATATTTGATCCAATTTATTTACAATATTTTATATTTTTATTAATTTATTAAAATTAAAAATAATTTTATAAAAATTTATTTACTATTTTTAAATGATTTTCCAAATCTCAGAAAGCGAAATATGCCATTTTTCTCATTCTCATATATTTCGAAATATTTCTTTATTTTTCTACTGTTTTTGTTATTTCTCTTGCTATTATTTTTTCTTCGTATTTCTTTATATTCTTTAAGAGCATTTAAAATCAATAATGCCTAAGTCGAAAGAGTGGCTCTAAAATGATTTTCTATTAACTCGATTGGTTTTCTATCAAGTCACGCTTCACGCGCCAAATGCGCTCATTTCCAGTTATAAAGTTGTACAATTAAAAATCATTCAATCAATTATTATTGTATGCCCGAACAATGGAATCGTTGTGTCTGTTGAATTTTTGAGGGTTGAAAACTACGAGCATTTGTATGAGTTTCAATGCGCTTCATTTAGATATAATACCAATTCAGGTGGCAGAGAAGATTGGAGGAGTCGATAACGGAAGTATACAAGAGCGCACAGGTTTATACCCCTGCTGACTAGTGGTACTATAACTTTATGCATATAACGTTTGTGTATTTCATCCAAAAGGAATCGAAACAGATCTTACTTCGCCTGATGGGATTAAAGATTTCAGGTCTATTTTATTTCAGGCTCAATATTATCACGCACTTAGGTTAGGTTAGGTTGAAATGGTTGCCCGTAGAGAGGATATTCGTGAATGAAAATAAAAAAAGTCGTCTTTTGTATCATTGTAAAGGAGATACGAAGGCTGGGAAGAAATGAAGGAGGAGCACAGAGGGAAAACTTAAATTAGGAAGTTCCAATTAATTTCTATGCTCATTTTTGTAAGACGTCAGTCTTCGCATTGCTTTTATTTGAAGAATTTATCAGGCAGTCCATATAAATTGAGTGGAAAGGGTTCAAAAAATTTGTATACGTTTTGCACTCTATTCACTCAATGTCTCAGATCCGAATCGACAATACGAACCTCGAACCAGAAATAATACAGTTTAATGTTCTTTGCAGAAATTTTCGCCGTTTTAAGATTTTTTTTAAGGCGAAAGGAGGGGGAGGGCTGAGTATATGTGGATTACGAAAGATAAATGCGTTGTGGTTGTGTTAACCTTTTAATGCTGTTGACGAAGTCCATCAGATTTTTAATAGCTAAGCCTGTTATATCAGCAGACGTAGTACAGAAGTGAGAACTTAAATCTTAGCCCCGCGAGAGCAAGGCAGGTAAGGAGAAGGTGCTGAGATGAGAGGAGTCGAGGTGATTCCAAGTATCACAGCATGAAAAACCTCGCGAATAGTGTCCTGCGAGGACACCCACGAAATTTGAGAGCTGCGCTTTTGTCAACTTCAGAAGATCCCCCAAACGCCTCCGAGGCACTTGTGGCTAGAAGGGTTTCGCAGCCTTACAAGTTTGTGTTCTTGCCCAGCGCTCACTGTGTTGGCACGACGACCATCTTTCTAGAAGCAGACCGAAGGTGGTCAAGGGGATCCCAAGCAAGTCAGTGTAAATGCAATTAAAAAAGAGGTTGTCTGTAAAGTCGGTTTACTGACGATAGCTTAACGTGACAACGTCATAAGAAAATACTGATGTAATGGTTACAATTTTCAAAACAAAATTTTAATTTTATTTGTTTGATAGATATTTTGTATGGATATAGAGGAGTATGTAAATGGAATCGCAATGGAATAGGTCAAGTTACATTTACACAAACGTGAACATTTATCAAATTCATGAAAGATATGTTCAATTTCGATTGTGCATCAGACGTTAATAAGTCAACAACATTAAGAGGCAACATCATCGATTTGCCTTTTTCAAGACACTTTACACTCGAAACACTCCTTTTCATTTCCTACTTTTCCTATCATCGTCCTATTCTCAACAGAGAAATGGTTCATTACCATGCACACAGGAAGAAGGCATATGCAAATACAAATATGTGAATTTATATACAAATGCGCATATACTATACATATACATACATATATATGCTCACTCAAGTAGGAGAGAGCCAGATGTCGAACATTGCCGAACCGATTGTGCCTCTTTGACGTTCGTTCCGCGCTGTCGCTTGCAGTTCAAGCAAGGTAACGCCGCATAAGTGAGATAATACCGCATGAGCAATGTCACGCTGCATTTTTTGGTGCGTGCAGCCGGCTACATCGAATTATAAGACGTTATCACGTCAAAAATTACTTTCTAGATATGTAACAAGTCGAATTAATTACTTCGAAATTTTGTGTTATTTTAGTTTTATAATTATTAATTCGTTAAAATTCAATAGCAATATTTTTTAGCAATTAAATGGTTTCTTTTGTTGGAAATTTAATTTTACTACACTTGGCAATGCTAAATATTTTAAAATACTTGTATTATTGCAGTTATGAGTAAATCTCTTAAATGCCCCGTCTGAATTCTGATTAGACATTCCTGAATGAGTATAAAAATAATCATAAAAAGATAATTAAATAAATAAATAAAAATAAATGTCTATATTAAAATGCTCAGAACGTATAGAGGAAAAGAGTTAGTCTTCGCCTTTCAGTCTGTGGGTGTGTGCAAGGAATAAGAACATTTAAGATATCACAACGAAGCTCAGCACACTCGACTTAAATAATTAAATTTAGTACAGCGAGAGGCTTTGCCATTCCAATAAACAGATAATTAAACACGTCGCACGACCAAGCAGCTCAGTTGCATAGTACTCAGTTCCAACAGTACTTTCTCAGTATCTACTTCTTTGTTACTAATCGAAGTGATTAAGTTCCGTAACATAGTTTCCCATTCAACAGTTATTGTATTATTTAACATTGCACAGACAGAGACGATGCATTGCATTTCATTTACATTGTTATCCGGATGTTATCAACATGAAACTAACATTAGTGCTCTCATTAACATAAACTTATACTATACATAAATCGTGTCAGGCTTAGTACACGTGAAATTGGTTCTATTTTTTATTGGCTAATTTTTTATTGGAATTTTGGGCAATATTTCGAACTATAACAATGGCCCTCTGCTACACGCCGGTTATTTTCAAAAAATTCCAAAACGATACCATTTCAGCAATTTATCACAAAAAATTGCTCAAACTGGGTGTAAGGGCTGATATCGAGGAAAGGAAATACGAATAATTTAAGCAATGTGCATAGAACCGGCGACCTTAAAATGAAAGTCTGAGTTTCTAAATCAGTTGAATTCAATAAAAATTGGCAATTGATTTAATTATTGAAAAATAAAATACCTAAAATCAGGCAATAATTATAAAATATATTTTGGCTTCCTTCTGTCTCTAAGTTCGTTCAATGAAGAAAATATAATAAAAATAATTAAGATATTGTAACGAAACTCAGTATATCAGCTGCTCTTTGCGCAGAAGAAATGGATAGTTAAAACGAGCTATTTGGTTAATAACGGTAACATTGGTAGACAAAATTTTACGGCGACATAGCGTTCAAGGTGTTAAGAATCTGTTAATAAAAAAAGAAATAAAGAAACAAATCTCGAAAAAGTTTGTGAAGTGACCATTGCCGCTTTCCAATATTCTTAATAGATTTACAGGGATTTCCCTTTATATGCGATTTCAACACTTTCCCGCTATTAATTTATAAGCGTAACATGTTTTTTTTTCTAAATTTTGTAAAAAAATATTAATATTGTTATTGATTTCTTCCCCAACTTCATTTTGAAACAAACAGAAAAAGTGCACCAACCAGTAAATAATTAAAAAAAATAAATACTGATTCTAAACACCACAGCTGCGCTTACTGACAACTCATATTAATGTATGTATGTACGAGTATACCCCATTAATAATATTCAATATTCATTGTAATATCAATTACGAGCACCAGCAACAAGTCAAAACTACGATTTTATTGATTTAGAAAATTCATCATTTCTCTACCACCCTCTGCCGTCATCAACTCACTAATAATCCACATCTAAATGGATCACTGGATTGGTTGGATTGGTCATTAGCTAATGGCAATTATGTAGACATTTATCATTAATGCAAATCTTGCGGTATTGCTGCTCTTTAGCCGCTCTAACGCCTTTTGATTCTTCCATTCACTACGACTACAAACGTGATTCTCTATACTAAATCAATAACTGCTCTCTCGCGTATGTTGTTGTGCTCTGAATACCAATTAAAAGTAAATTTATGAGTGGGATTCATCTTCTCATTTCTTTCTTTTGCTCAATTCATTTTTTCTTTTTAATATTTCATATATTTATAATATTTCGAATGTGTGGTAAAATAATTATTAATTTTTTTGTTTTGTGATTTTTTCTCATTCACTCCACTTACCGGTATTTGTACGAAGGAGCCATTATTTAGTGTAGGATACGAGAAAAGCGGTACCACCGGCGCTGTTCCATTTTTTAGGAATATGGGGCCTTGTATTGGCGTCACAGTGGGCATTGATGACTTTTTATTGGCATCTGAAAATTTGAAAGAAAAAAATTGATAATCAAAACTAAAAGTAAAAAAGTTAATTTATGAGTCTGCCGAATTTTAGAAATTGAATTATAAAAAATTTACAAAGGGATTTTACTATTTAAATGCACCAAATGTGATTTTCACAGCCTTCAAAGCCAAGTTTATGTATCACGTATGAGGGCGTACTTCTCCTACCTCAAATATACACCACGAATCAATTTCTCTTTGTAAGGTTGTAAAGGGGCAGTGAGTCCAATAAGCTGACAGCAGGAGAATTGACAAATGTGTTTATGGGAGCTGCAGGGTTCTAACGTATATTTGAATGTATTCTCCTACCAAAATAATATAAATCCAAGTTAAAAGCCTTGTGGAAATTTGAAACAAATTCAAAAAATTTTCACTGCATATTCAACAAAACTGCATACCCGAAATTTTTCTAAAAATTCTCAGTAAAAAGTGTGAATATTTTATAAAAATTCGTTATATTTTTTTTATTTCTACAAACTTTCAAACTTGAATTCATAAGATTTTGGCACGAAAATTAGGTATATTTTCATTGATTTGTTTTTCTAAATTAATTGAAATTGAATTCGGTTAATTGTAAGTTATTAAAACTCGCCAAAAAATCCCAGTGCTATAGTTGTTTATAGTGTTTTGATGCTAATAGAAGTGTGACCGCCATAAGTTGGAAATTATTTGACCAATTCGATTCAAGCTAACTTCAATGTATGGGTTTATAATATTCATTATATTTGTGCTATTTATTATATTTATGATACCTATGAAATGAAACTTTTTTTTCAACTTCAAACATTTATTAACAAAAAATGGTTACAAATTTAATCTTTAAAATAATAGCCATCGCTAGCGACTCATTTTTCCCTGCTCCCAAGCAATTTGTGGATGCCGCGCCAAACAAATTGGCCGTCTTTGGCCGCACCTGAAGCACTGTGCTCTACTTAGAGCATGTCCACCATGAGCTTCTATAAGCATTTGATGAGCTTGAAAGCGTTTTTCTTCAATTGATAACAGAAAATCAACGATGTGCGCAAATCGTAGTTTGAAGGCACGAAATTTGAGCGAAATAAGAGCGACAAAAATGCATTGTTGTATGAAACTTAACAATCAATGACCTGAATATTGTTGACAGATGACAGACGAAAAAAACAAGACATTTGGGAAGGTTTAAAAATACTCCTAGCGACATCTATGGATATCTACCTTATAATGGCTTCACATTTTCGAGTCATATTTTGTGTTAATTTTTGCGCACGTTATGCAGGTAATCACCTCCAAATCAGTCGAATTTGCCTTGATAACAATATGACCGTCCACGCTTGGTTTCCTCTCAGTTTTTGCTTAAGTTTTGCCCAAACATTTCCGATAATGTTTGTATCAGGCGACTGTGAAAACCAATCCGTTCAGGTTTTGGATTTTAAACAAATGCTAATAATGTCGAAAATATCGATAAAACCACAGAAAGAATCGAAGTTGACTAGCATCTTAATAGTCGTAGCATCGCCCAGCAGCTAAAGATCGACCATACAAGAGTTTTGCATCATTTGCGCAAAACTTTTACGCAAAAATAATGGATTTCTTTTTCCCCGAACTAATATATTTCGCACAATTGGTTCTAAACTGGAGGCAATAAAATTATATTTAGTTTACAAATATCTACGAACAGGATTTACACCTTTTTTCAATCAAATTACCCTGCTGGTTTCTCTGTCTCCACAGCTTCTCAAAAATATACAAAAAAATTTTATTTCACCACTAAAATGAAAATCTTTTACAGTATTAAAATTTAAATTTCGTAACTCGCAATCAGTTGATTTACACGGATCGTTTGAAAAGTTTAAAAATAGAATTGGCCAAAGTCTGAAAAATAGAGATTCCTTTCTGCAATCACCTCCTCGTTTGAGTAAAATCCTTTTCCCGTCAGACATTTCTTCAAATTGGGGAACAAATAGCAGACCGAAGGAGCCAAGTCTGGAGTATAGGAGCGATGTGGAACGAATTGGGACCCTATTTTCATTAACTTTGCGACCACAACAGAAACAACAAAGGAAAATCACGCGACTTCCTGAATTCAAACGATTGCCAAGCACAAAGAAAAAGGCTAAAAGAAATAAGCTAAAGCGCTAGTCTCGTTTGTACATAGAACGAATGCTAACTGGGCGAATGATAAGCGCAAATCTGGGTGACACATCCATTAAGAAACCTCAAGGTGGGGTAATCTCTCCACTGCTATGGAACTTAACTGTCAATAATCTTCTTCAAGAACTTGAAAAAATGGGATCATATGCCGATGATATTGTTATACCAATTTAGGGGAAACACCTTCCAAAATTACATGATCCTCAACAAAGATCTCTCAACAGACTATCACTTTGATGTAAAAGTCGAGGCCTTGAAGTAAATCCGGAAAAAACGGATCTGATACTGGGTACTTAATTCGGGGCTCACCGTCGCAGATAGTGTTCCCGACGAAAAGTACGGCCGAGCAGTAAATATCATTCTCTTATTTTTGTATGTTGCCATTATTCTCATATTCGCATTCTTTCTCACTTGCACTTTATTTCTGTTATGTTATGAGCATCTCTCATTATTTGCATATATACATACAGTAAGCATAATTACAGTAACATACATTCTATTGCTATTTATTACATATTTACTAAATCTAACTGTAATATCAGGCCACTCTGACTAGCTATAAATATGTGTCACTTGGTGTAAATCGGAGTAGTCGTAAGAAATAAGACAGAAATACAAAAAGTTTTAAAGCGTACGGACGCTGTTGAAAATTTGTGTTTGAATTAGAAACAATACGACTGCCGCGCATGAAAAATACGCGCAACAATTCTTTAAAACTTTTTTTGGTGATTCTTTGAAACCTTTTTGCCGTAATTCTTTAAAATTCTTTTGCCGTAAAATTAAATTTGATTTAACTAATTTTAATATTTGCTAAATGGTCAATATGGACGAAGAAACAACGGGGCAAAGTTGTCGAAAATGTGACGCAGCGGACAACGAGAGTATGGTCCAGTGTGACACCTGCGACGCCTGGCAGCACTTCAACTGCGTTGGAGTACATAGCAACGTGGCTGACGAAAGCTGGAGCTGTGAAAGCTGCCAGAATCATGCATCAACCACGAACGCACATCCAACCGCATCGTCATCGCCAACTACCAAGCAAGGTAACCGGCACGTGAATTTTCTCCCAACGTTTCCAACAATTGCGAAGATATCTAACTCAACAGTCAATCCGCTTCTAAAACCTGCGACTAATATAGCAAATTCTACAGTTACTACCGCTACTCCAGTATCCACGAACTTTTCGACCTGCGCTTCTTCGAACTGGAATTTCGAACCCAGTACATCAGTTCAGGGATCGCAACTGCCAAATAAATCAAGTGAGTATAACCCAGGGCTACAACAATTCACAACGGGCAGCATCGCCACCTCTGCAAATGAGATCTCGTACAGTCAACCAAAAGTATTCTCGTCGGTGCAGCAAGTAGGTATACGAAATGGCCAAGGTATGCAGATGCCATTCAACTCGGAAACATATCGAAACCTTCAGCTTGAAAAGTTGGAAGAGCAGATGAAATTGCAACAACAATATTTGGACAACAAATATAAGATTCTTTCGCAGTATAACGACCTGCCCTCATCCAGCACTTCGATGGCCTCTTTTAGCAATGGGCCTACACCTGGGCAATTAGCAGCAAGGCAGGCCATACCTAAGCAGCTCCCAACCTTTAATGGCGATCCTGAAGAATGGCCGCTGTTTATTAGCAGTTTCGATAACAGCACTACGGTCGCAGGGTACACCGATGCGGAGAATTTAATTAGATTACAAGAGAGCCTTAAAGGCAAAGCACGGGAGATGGTAAAATGTAAATTGTTTTTGCCGTCCATGGTCCCTGAGATCATAAAAACTCTTAGAATGTGCTTTGGCAGACCTGAACACATCCTTGAGCGCGCAATGAATAAAGCTCGTGCTATGCCTGCACTGAAGGATAAATTGGAGGGCCTTATTGAATTTGCACTCTGCGTCAGGAATATTTGTGCCACGATGGAGGGATGCCAAATGTACATGCACCTGCATAACCCACTGCTCGTCAAGGAGTTGGTTGACAAGCTCCCCAACAACCAAAAGCTGAACTGGGCGGTTCACCCGAAAGATGAAAAGACTCCGGTGGTGAAACAATTCAGCGACTGGTTGTACAATCTAGCCGAAGCGGCCAGTACTGTCGTCTCTTTAGCACCTGCTAAAAGTAGTGCTACGGTTAACACGCATACTATCGACGTGAACACTCAGCATCCATCACCAGCTCGCAACATACCAAGGAGCAAGCAGTGTATAATTTGCAAGAGCAACGATCATAAGGTAATGCAATGCGACACTTTTAAAAAATTTACACTTCAGCGAAAATGGGAGGAAGTTAAGGCGAACAACCTCTGTCGCCAATGTTTGAATCCGCATAGACGGAAATGTTTTATGAATAAAGTATGTGGTGTAGATAGTTGCACTATAAAACATAATCCGTTACTACATAAAACAATCACGGTAATGAGCCAACAAAAACCCATCGCCGTAAGTACAAATACAAACGAATTTTTAGATGCGCAGATAAATACGCACAGTAGCAGCCACGAAGAAATGCAGCCACTCTTCAGAATCGTTCCGATTCGCATTTATTCTAAAAATAAAGTACTGAATATATTTGCATTTTTAGATGAAGGCTCTTCTGTGACGCTAATGGAAAAGAGAATATTTGATGAATTAGGCTTGAAAGGTGAACGAGACTCTCTGTGTTTGCGGTGGACAGGTAACACGACGCGTGTTGAAGAAAATTCTGTGCGGGCGGCCATCGAAATTTCGAGTGTGACAAATTGGCAGAAATATACTCTCAAGAATATTCATACTGTTGACGATCTCAATCTTCCGGCACAGTCAATCAATGCATCTGCGATGGAGCGGCTATATCCATATCTAGCGGGACTGCCAATTGCATCATATAATAACGTAAGACCATCATTGCTTATCGGTGCGGACAACTGGAGGTTGGCAATTCCACTCAAAATTAGAGAGGGAACCTGGTTCCAGCCCATAGCGTCAAAGACCCGTTTAGGATGGGCGTTGCAGGGGTGCAATTCAAGACAGACTGCCGAATATCGACTAAATATACATACATGCGATTGTCAAAAAAGATACGATGAGCTGCACGAGACCGTAAAAGAATTCTTCACGTTAGAGTCATCCAAACCTACTCAGCTACTGTCGGAAGAAGATGCCAAAGCTGTGAGTATTGCGAATAACACTTGTAAAAAGGGCGATAACTTTTACGAAATTGGGCTACCGTGGCGTACCTCAAGTGTATTGCTACCCAATAACTATGTATATGCTAACGGCTGATGTGTTTGCAGAGGAAGTTTGTTAAGGATCCTATGCTAAAATCTAATATTCAAATTCAAATCAATAATCTACTTTCCAAGGGGTACGCGAAAAAACTCTCCCCGATTGAGGCTGCTATTTCTAACGGTAAAACATGGTATTTGCCTATTTTCATTGTAAGCAATCCAAATAAGCCTGGAAAGCTTCGGATGGTGTGGGATGCTGCTGCAAAGGTGAACGGTGTGACTCAACGACTTCCTACTGAGTGGCCCAGACTTACTTAACCCACTCGTTAGTATTTTATTAGCTTTTAGAGTAGGCAGAGTGGCTATATGCGGTGATATAGCGGAGATGTTTCACCGTATCAATATACGGAACAGCGACATGCATGCTCAGCGATTTTTGTGGTGCGATGACGGTGATGATCCTCAGCAACCAAGTATTTATGTCATGCGAGCGTTGACCTTCGGATTGAATTGCGCTCCGTTTATTGCCCACTACATACGTGACAAAAACGCTGACCATTTTGAACATGAACTTCCTCGAGCCGTAGAAGCTGTAAAGAAGAACCATTACGTGGATGACTTTATTGACTGTGGAGATGATGAACAATCTGCGTTAGAATTGGCTCAACAAGTAAAAAAAATTCATGGCGCCGCTGGCTTCAATATACGTGGCTGGTCTTCAAATTCCAAATTTGTCGTGGAGCAGCTCGAAGAAGATCCTATGTCAGTTCAATCCGTCAAAGAATGGGGTTCAACCACGAAAGTCCTCGGTATGTTTTGGGACCCTTTAAGCGATAATTTTAAATATATTTGTAGATTTGCGAGACTTCGTCGCGATGTTATTAACGAATCGATCATACCAACGAAAAGAGAAGCACTCCAAGTTTTAATGTCGATCTTCGACCCTCTTGGATTTGTTTGCTGCTACACCGTAGGGTTAAAGATCTTGCTGCAAGATGTATGGCGATCTGGTCTCGCCTGGGACGACCCGCTCCAAGACAATCTTTTCGACAAATGGAACCAGTGGAAGTCCATTATGCCATTAATAACAGCTGCCGAAATACCTCGATGTTATTCACTATTAATGAAAGATGCTGAAGATGTTCAACTTCACACCTTTGTTGATGCCGGGGAAAGCGCGTATGCAGCCGTTTGCTACTTGCGTGTATCAAAGGGAAACGACGTCACGGTTAGTCTAGTGGCTGGCAAATCCAAAGTCGCACCGCTAAAGCCATTATCGATACCCAGACTAGAGTTGCAGGCGGCGGTAATTGGTGTGAGGCTGGCGAACATGGTAAGCAATACGCAACGTATTAACATAATGTCGAAATATTGGTGGACAGACTCGAAGACGGTGCTAAGATGGATGCGAATGGACCCTAAAAATTTCCACCAATTCGTGATGCATAGAATAGGCGAAATTCTAGAAGCATCAAACGTAAGCCAGTGGCGGTGGGTTCCCTCGAGAAATAATCCCGCTGATTTAGCTACAAAAACAACTACACGTCAGTGCTACCAATTGTGGTTTACCGGCCCAAATTTTTTAAGGTCGAGCGCAGAAGTTTGGCCGCAGTGCGAAGAGTTAAGCTTAGAGGAGTGCGACGATTCGGAAATTAAACATTATGTTCTACATATGAAAAAGGAACACATGAACAACCTGATGCTGAACGTGGAGCACTTTTCCAGCTGGAAACGTTTGTATCGAGCTGTGGCTACATTTTTATTTTACGTCGACCGATTACGCTCAGTTGTGCTAGCAAGGCAACGGAAAACATCCATCGACTTTGACATGATTCAGAAAGCTCAATGTCTTTTTATAATGTATGCTCAGTCTACTGAATATTGTGAAGAGATCAGGTGCCTCAAACGCGGTAAGAATATTGACAACTCTAGCAAACTCTTTACTTTAAACGTTTACTTAGACACAGATGGTATAATAAGATGCAAAAGTCGAGTTGAACACTTAAACAACCATGAAGATACTATAGTGATACCTAATTCTCATCATGTCACCTTTTTAATAGTGTGTTGGGCTCACGAAAATTTCCATCACCTGATGCATGAGTCTGTAATCAATCAAATTCGTGGTACATACTTTATAAATCGACTGAGGGTGTTGTATAAAAGAGTGCGCGCAGAGTGTCAAAAATGTAAAAACCATAGCTCCATTCCTCAGCCGCCACAAATGGCAGCGCTGCCGGCTGCAAGGATTGCCGCTTTCGAGAGGCCCTTCACGTATGTAGGTATCGACTATTTTGGCCCATTGCTTGTCATCGTGGGAAGAAGGCGAGAAAAGAGATGGCGCGTTCTATTTACATGTCTAACGCTTCGCGCTATACACATCGAAGTTGCCCACAGCTTAAATACCAGTTCCTGTATCATGGCGATACGCAACTTTATATCACGACGCGGCTATCCCAGGGAGATATTCTCGGACAACGGCACCAATTTCAAGGCATCTGAAAAAATAATTAGCGAGAGTCTGAAAAATATCGATTTGAATGGTATCGCCTCATCTTTCGACCGAGTAAAATGGAGATTTAATCCACCAAGCGCCCCCCATATGGGTGGTGCATGAGAAAGGCTTGTGAGATCAGTGAAGACTGTGCTTTATGAAATACTACCTTCAACAAGTTTCAGCGATGAAAGCTTGCGAAGTGCATTGAATGAAGTAGAATTTATCCTGAACGCCCGCCCGCTTACATTTGTTTCTTTGGAAAATGGTGACGACGAGGCTCTTACTCCCAACCACTTGCTGATTGGGTCATCGGATGGCTACAAGCCAATATGTAGCGACACCGTCAATCTGCGCCAACGTTGGCAATTGACCCAACAATTCGCTGACCGCTTTTGGCATCGATGGGTGAAGGAATATATACCGGTCATCTCTAGACGTACCAAGTGGTTCACAAAACAACGCCCAGTACGTATTGGCGATGTCGTGGTAATTGCAGACCAAGACCTGCCGAGGAACTGCTGGCCGAAAGGCAGAATTGTAGATGTGGTAAAAGCGAAGGATGGCCAAGTTCGGAGCGCTATGGTAGAAACCAAATCAGGCATTCTTCATCGACCGATTGCAAAAGTAGCGGTGTTAGATGTCGGTACCTAGTAAAGGAAACATGCGTTGTCAGACTTGTTTACGGGCAAGGGAGTGTTCCCGACGAAAAGTACGGCCGAGCAGTAAATATCATTCTCTTATTTTTGTATGTTGCCATTATTCTCATATTCGCATTCTTTCTCACTTGCACTTTATTTCTGTTATGTTATGAGCATCTCTCATTATTTGCATATATACATACAGTAAGCATAATTACAGTAACATACATTCTATTGCTATTTATTACATATTTACTAAATCTAACTGTAATATCAGGCCACTCTGACTAGCTATAAATATGTGTCACTTGGTGTAAATCGGAGTAGTCGTAAGAAATAAGACAGAAATACAAAAAGTTTTAAAGCGTACGGACGCTGTTGAAAATTTGTATTTGAATTAGAAACAATACGACTGCCGCGCATGAAAAATACGCGCAACAGATAGAGTACAAAAATCTATGATGGCGTTGTACTCCTGCGGAAGACTAATTGGAAAGAAATGGGCATTGGAACTTAGGCCTATTCTCTACTATGGTATTATGTAATATGGTGGAATGCGCTTGAGAAGGGTGTGAACATCAAAAAACTCGACAGGGATGTCAACCACACCGTCGAAAGCATTATATGGGACATTAAACTTTCTGCCGGTAGATCTGCAGGCAAAATATATTGCGCGAAGCGCGGCAATAAGGCTGAACACTCTAAGTAAGAGGTCAAATAAGAGCTACTTCTTCTTCTTCTTAGCTTCACAATCCGTGGTGGGCCATAACTTCATCAACAATTTTTCTCCACTTTATTCTATCCATGGCTGCATCTTTCCAGTTGTGTACGTTCATATGCTTAAGATCTGATTCGACGTCATCTAACCATCGCTTTCGTGGGCGTCCTCTTTTTCTTCCTCCAATGGGTGTTAAAATAAAAGCTTTCCTAGCATTTCGCTTTTTCGGCATGCGCAGTACGTGCCCAATCCATCTAATTCGTTGGGCTACGGTCACGGCAAAATCCTGGCTGGCACTTCGGAGCGCCCGGAATGATGGACTGACTATGCACTCCCGCCTACACTTGCCATTACAACGTTCACGATCCTCTTACCCTCAAGGGAAGTGTTGGAAAGGGCGATGCAAGACGGGGCGAGTCTATCCGTGCATACACAGATGGCTCAAAGCTCGAGGGCAGGGTGGACGGATATGTAGTAGTACTGTAGTGCCTTCCATGACGAAATGATGGCAGTAATGAAAGCTGCGACACTGGTACAGTGTGATGCGATATTTGGAAATGACATCTACAGCAAGGCGGCGATAAAATCCCTCACAAAATAGTCGACAACCTCCAAGGTAGCCATGCAATGCCGCACATCTCTTAACGAGATGGTTGAGTCATTCCGCTTAAGGATAATATGGGTTCTGGGCAATCGTGACATTGAGGCTAACTGCAGAGCCGATGAATTAGCGAGACTCGGCACCAAATTTACCGATGAGTCGATGGCCGACTCTCAATGCTAAACGCACAGAATCTTTGCTAAGCCGAAATAAGCACAGCCTTATCACAATGATTTCAGGCATAAAGGGACATTGTCTAATAGGTAGGCACGCCCAAAGGATGGGTGTGCAAACACATGACTTCTGTAGAAGTTGTCTTGATGAGAAAGAGGAAGAGACAATCTTGCACCTTCTATGCCATTGTCCTGCTCTATCCAGACGGAGATTTGCTATTCTAGGCAGAAAATTTTTAATGAATTGGACAATCTCAGCTCTGCAGAAATAGGAGAAATTCTAAAATTTTTGAAATGCACACACTGGTTTTAGGAGAAATAAGGAAAGCTCCCCACGCGGCATCACAATGGGCTATGAGCCTGCGTGTGTCCCACAGGACAACCGCTTCAACCTAACCTAACCTAATAAGCTAAAACTTTATGTGTTCTTTCAAGCAGGTTTTAGGATTTTAGTTTCAGTTTTTCAGGGTTTTAACTATCCGCTTATTGCATTAATTATTTAGCGCACTATGCCCAACTCTGCTTCCAAGAGCTGCCACTAACTAAGCTTCACCTCGAGGCGCACCAGAAGTGCCGTCTCTGTAACTTTGCGCGGACTTTTCAAACGACCCTCGTATTATGAAAGGCTTTATCGTGCAGATGCAGCCTCATTTTTAATAAATAAAGAAACAAAAAAAAATAAAAATAAATTAAAAAAAAAAATAAAAATAACTCTTTGAAAAAAAAAATAAAATTACTACAATTGCAAGGTGTTAATGACTAACATTTTTTTCCACTTTTATTGTGCATTCATTTTTTTATTCTTTTCTTTTATCTCCTTAAGCGCATTGCTACACTGACACAGTACGCCTACACTCGTCAAATGCTAACAGCCAAACGCCAAACGCCTGCGAGCTGTCACAAATCGAGTGAGCGCATCGCCTGTGGCGTCGACATCCAACCTGTTCAGCACCAACTCACTAACTCACTTGCGAACTTCAAAATATCATCAATCTGAACAACATCATCAATGGCGATAATCTGCCTGGAAGTTGTTTTACAAGCGCGCCGCTCACTGCTGCTGCTGCATTTGCCTTTGCTTTTACTATAAATGCTTGATGTTGTACTCGTATATGCTTTTTTTTCTTCGACGCTTTAATTGCTGCTGCTACTTAACAAACATTCCACGCACAGTGGCAATCACAGCAACAGCAGTCATCAACAATAGCGGGCAACAGCAACAATAACTTCATCATCGGCGGAGCTCAGCGGCATTGTCGCATTTTAATTGACAGTTTTGAAAAATTCCTACACTCCCTGGCCAAGCTTCTGCTTTTGTTGTACCTGTTGCTGCTGTTGTTGGTGTTGTTGGTGCTGGTGGTGGTGGCGGTGGCGGTGCTTGGGCTATTGCTGCCTCGTTGCATACAGCTGTTGCAGCGGAGCACTGGCTGACTGTGTGCTGGTGCGCATAACTGTTGATTGGTTGACTGGTTGATTGGATGATTGGTTGATTGCTTGACTGGCTCTTTGCATTGCATTTTAATGCTTCTCGGCTTGTCCGCCACTGTCATTTTTCTGTTCCATATTCATACTTTTGAATGTCAGGCAATTGGGTTTGGTGGTGGCCACATTTTGCAGACAGCCATGAATTTTCCCATTCCGCTTTGGGAATTGCAATTGCGATTGCAATTTTATTTGGCATTGCTGTGCTTTGCATGCAAGTGCATCTGTGTGTGTGTGTGCATGTCTGTGGTGGGCTGATGTTGTGCTGATGGTCAAGTGCGCCAAAATGTTGGCGGACATGGCAGGGACTTTTGCGAACAAATTTCGAAATTTAATCAAAGCGAGAGTTGAAGTGCAGGCTTACAAAACATCGACACATGCAAAACACAATCTTTGGCCTAATTTGATACGAGACATGTCTCAGATACATTAACATTTATTCTTCATGGTGGCGCGTTGTGCGATTTTTGAATGGAAATTTGCTAAAACTGAGCACTGAATTCGAGTTCTGGTTGATTTTTAGAGAATAAAGTGTAAGTATTTAATAATATGCTAATAATTTGAAGAGGGGTGAAATTTTTTCAATTTTGACTTTACCTTTGGATGCTCTTTGTTATGCCAAAAACCCAGAATACCATTGGTATAAAGAAACAACAAACATGTTTTATATCAGAAATCAAATCTTTTCATTTTACGAGTGCAATAAACTTTCCAACTTGATTTCCTACCATTTTCATTTTTACACATTCATATTTCTGGCCTAAGGCTACTGACTTCTGCATTCGGCAAATTCAAAGTTTATGATATAAATTGCTCATATCGGTATCGATATCGATTTCGAAAAATGTGTATTCTGTTCCCTGATATTTAACTGAGCTTAGCAAAAACATGGAGTGTATCTTTGCCATAAATAAATATGTAAGATTTCTAATTTTTTAATACATTTTATTAAACTAAATATATGCCATTACTTTGGAGCTACTGAATTTTCTAAGTCAGAACTTATTCAAGCGCGTTTGACCGATGTCTAATGAAGTTAATTTGACTTCGCTAACAAAAAACTTATAGAGACGGAGGCGTGGCAAAATTTAAGGGTACAAGTCAGAACTATGTGGTGGGTGCATCAAAATTATCAAGCCAAAAAATTCAGTTTCTGTGATGTCAATGTTTAATTATTTTATTTTGCTCTATTTTGCTTTACTTCATTTTATCTTTTTTGGTTTATTTAATTTTCCTAATTTATTTTATTTAATTTTTTTAGTCTAATAAATAAATAATATTAAAATTAGGTTTTTTTATTTATTTTTGTTAATTTTTATTTTTATATATTTTATTTTACTATATTTAATTTAATTTTCATTTATTCTAATTGATTCTATTAAATTTCAGTTTAATTTAACTTATCTTAACTTGGTTTGTTTTTATTTATTATTTATTATTTATTTTATTTAATTTATTTTTATTAATTAATTAATTTATTTTATTTAATTGATTAATTTTTATTTGATTCTATTTAATTTTTTTACTTATTTTTTTATGCTTTTTTGTTTCATTTTCATTTTATTTTTATTACGTGTTTATTTCTTTTAATTTCAGTTTACTTTAATTCAACGGGTGATTTTTTAGCTATTATCCTTTTAAACAGTTGGTTTGAACAGCTGACGCACGTCTCGTGTATTGTTTCAATGTCTAACATCTTCAGTTTGGTCTATAATTTAACCATGAATCGTCTTATAAACGAACAACGCTTGCAAATGATTGAATTTTATTATAAAAATGCGTGTTCTGTTAATAAAGTTTAAAATCCACTTTTTTATCGAAAAATTGTGTTCAGCGACCAAGCTCATTTTTGGATCAATGGGTACGTAAATAAGCAGAATTGTCGATTTTGGAGTGAAGATCAGTCAGAAGAATTGCAAGAGCTGCCAATGTATCCAGAAAAGGTCACAGTTTGGTGCGGTTTATGGGCTGGAGGTATCATTGGACCGTACCTGTACTTCTTCAAAGATGCTGCGAATCGTAACGTAACTGTGAATGGTGAGCGCTACCGCGAAATGATATCCAACTTTTTTTTTGCCCAAAATGCAAGAGCTTGACTTGCATGACATGTGGTTACAGCAAGACGGTGCCACATGCCACACAGCACGCGTAACAATGGACTTGTTGAGAGGCGAGTTCGGTGAACATTCTATTTCACGTTCGGGACCTGTCAATTGGCCACCTAGATCGTGCGATATAACGCCTTTAGATTATTTTTTGTGGGGCTATGTTAAAGCTCATGTCTTTTCAGACAAGCCTGCTTCAATTAACGCATTGGAAGACAACATTAAAGCATTTATATGTGAGATACCGGCCGAAACATTGGAAAGAGTATGCCAAAATTGGATTAAGCGGATGGACCATTTGAAGCGCAGTCGCGGTCAACATTTTCATGAAATAATCTTAAACATTAAATTATATTATATGGACTGTATTATCGATTTAAATAAAAATTTCATACATTTTTCTGAATTTTACGTGTTTTTTTTTTTGAAAAACTTTGCTATATCTCTTAAAAAATCACCCGTTACTTATATTATACTTTGATATAATATAATTTAATTTTAATTTATTACTCATTTCATTTTTAATTTTTTTCTATTTTATTTTTAAAATTTTTTTATTCCATAAAATTTGTTTTTGTTTATTTTTTACTTTTTTTATTGTTATTTTTAATTCTTTTTATATATTGTTTATCTTTTTTTCTAGCTTATTCTATCTTAGCCTACTTTACTTAATATTAAGTTGCTGATTTGATTTCATTATACTTTAGTTTAATTCAACTTAATTTTGTTTAATTTTAATGTATTATTTAATTTTTTTCCTTCTATATTGTTTAATTTTTTATTTATTTTGATTCGTTTTATTTTCTTATTTTCGTCTTTATTATTTTTTCATTTTAGTTCAATTCATTTTATTATTTGATTATATTTTGATTTAATTTAATTTAATTTTATTTTATTTTAATTTATTATTCCTTTTTTTTATTCTACTCAACTTTATTTAGTTGTGTTTTAATTGTTTTTTTTTTAATTTAATAAAATAAATTTTAATGTTTTAATTTTTTTTTAATATTTAATTGAATTCTATTTGACCTTATTTTACTTTCTGTATTTTATTTAATTTTCCCATAATTTTTATTTATTTTACGTAAATTTATTTTAAATTTTGTTTATATTCTATTTAAAATTTTCTCATTTACTTTTAATTGAATTCAATTATTTATTTTATTTTATTTTTCCATTTTATTATTTAATTATATTTTAATTTTATTTTAATTTTATTTTAATTTTATATTAATTTTAGTTTTAATTTTATTTTTTGTATCTTACTTTGCTTTACTGTATCATTTAATTTGAGTTTACTTTATTTTATTTTTCATTTTTATTTTATTTTTTATTTCACTTAAATTTATTTCTATTTTTATTTTTGTTCTATTCTACTTTATCTTTATTCATTTTACCTTATCTCATTTAATTTAATTTTAATTTAATTTAATTTGTTTTGATTATTTTTCTATTATTTCGCTTTATTATATAGTATTTTTTATTTATATTTATTCTATTTTTATTTTTGTTCTATTTTATTTTATCTTTATTCATTTTACTTTATCTCATTTAATTTTAATTTAATTTAAATAATTTTGATTATTTTTCTATTATTTCACTTTATTATATTGTAATTTTTTATTTATTTTTATTCTTTTTTTTATTTTATTTAATTTGGTTTATTTTATTTTATTGCGTTTTAATTTAATTTTATATAATTTTAATTTTATTTTTTGTATTTTATTGTGTTTTATTTTATTATTGAATTTAATTTTTACTTTACCCACTTCGTTTATACTTGACTTATTTATATTTTGCATTTTGCAACGATTTCCACGATGCTTATCTGCATTTCGTTAATTGTGTCACTCGGTAAGAGTGCACGAATGCGACTTGCCTGCACAAGTGTAATCGCTGATTGCATATTTTTCGCCTGCATGCAAGTGCACATGTATGGGTATGTGTGTGTATATGCGGGATGTTGACAATAAAAAGGACAGTCCAACGTTTTGTGGGTCAATTAAAACAACTCGACTGCAGCAAATGTCTACACATCTTTTTTAATTTCATTTGGTGTAGTAAAATCCCTTCAAAGAAAAACAAAAACAAAAACAAAAATAAATGAAAAAGGCAGAAAATCCGAACATAATTCGTGCAGAAATCAGCCAGCCGACAAGTGAGTTATCGCAAATGCGACAACAGCAACAACCACAAGAGCTATATAGTAGTGTCGTACTAAGTTTTGTGGTTGCTGCTTTTCAGTTAAATAAATTCCAATGCAGTCTGGTACACTTTTTTTGGTGCAATTGTGTAAAGCAAAATTGGTTAAATGTATTTTTGGAGCAGAAGAAGGGCTTTCAAAACGACTTTCTCTTCAAGTAACTTGAGTGCAACTTAAACTTTTTCTTGCCGCGCTGTAATGCAAGATCTTTTTTTGATTTATTTTTCACAATTTTTTTATACATACTTTCTTACTACTACGTGAATCACAAGATAAGGCCATCCAAGTGCAACTTTACAAGCCACAAGCTGCGGATGACAGCAAATAAAACTTTTTTTTTTAACTGCAACAGTAACGTCATTAAGTACAAGTGTTAAATACATGCCGTAATATGCACTACAACATGTAGAAGTTCCACACTTAATTTCATAAAACAAAACCGAACACAACCACCTGTCATAAAATATAAGATTTGTATAAGCAGCTGAAAGCTTAAAAAGCATATAAAGATGTTGAGCGTCTCGAGAGTCATTGTTCAGTTGTAACTATTTGGTGCCTGCTCGCTGTTTACCGTGTTTTACTATTTCTCTCCCTTTTTCATAATAAATAGCAAAAAAGATCGCACATCTTCTTTAAACAAACAAACAAAGAAGTCTTAGCAAAAGTCGAAGAGAAATAAACTACAGCGACGGTAACTCACACGAATGCTTGATCTGAGTCAATCATTACTTTAGTTGTTGCTTTAAAGCTAGACATGCACAGCCCACTTGCCCACCACCTTCTGGACATACTTATGGATATACTCATATGTATATATTTGTTGTAATGTAGGGATGTACATATATTACTACTTCGTTGCTTTACGACTTGATCATGAAAAGTTGCATAATGTCGGAAATATGCAATGTGTGTAAAATTTTTATGTAAATATAAGCATACTTGCATACTAATTTACAAAAACCCATGACATGTATGCTGCTGTGCTCCACTCTGCCTCAGTGCGACAACAGTTCAAGTATCATATGTATGCAACGAGAGCAAACGAGATGTAGAGCGTAGATTATGCGGTGAGTTGTACGAGCGTCGACAACAACGATGACGAAGCAAAGAAGTGGAGTGAGTCGCGAGTAGGAGAAGGCATACAGTGTTTGTTTATTAGCGTGAGAAATTTTGATTTTTAAAAATAAATTAAAACACAGTTACTGCTTGCAGCCTACGGTTGCAATAAGTGTGTTTGCTTTAAAGGCTGCAGTAGTAGTCAGTAGGCATATTAAAGACTTAAGCAACGAACTTGATTGGCAGAACATTGATAAATGAGAACTTTGCTTCTGTTCCATTTACATGACTTCGAAATTAAATGGTGAACTAAAATTTCGCATAAAAACCTTGTTTTTCTGTTCAAAGTTGTTTAAGGCTGATAAATTGTTTAGTAAATTGATTATGTACGTATTGGTAGGTAATATTGAATATTCTAGAAATATTATGCTATGAAAAGATCATCAATAATGGCGCACAGAATTGGTCATTGGGACACACATACATACATAAATAGTGAAAATTTTCGCAATTTAATTATTTATTGTTTCTTAATTCAAAATGAAATACTTCCTGCATGCTGTACATGGGAAAAAAATCGCAGCATCGTAAGCAAAGAAAAAATTGTGAATCAATGTGGTTTTTGAGCGACTTCAAAATGTTATTTTGTTATTCTAAAAAAAATGGGCTACAGATATTTTCTAACAATTTTGATTAAAAGGCCGAATATTTTGATGGTAATTTTTTTAGAATTTTTTACAAAGTTTGGAACTTTGTTTTAAAAGAGTTTTTGTTATACAAACCGTATTTCTATAAAAAAAATTTAGGATGAAAAATAGTGCTAATATTGGAAAAAGATGAAGTAACTTCATTATTTTAGCAGAAATGTTCATATGAAAAATATGTTTTTTACATATTTTTGCTTGCGAAAAAAAGTCCATGAAACCTGAATGTTCAAGACTAAGGTACAGTTCTTAAAGTTTTTCAATACTAGTCTGGAACCTAACGCCACTGAAACTTATATACACCGGAATGTTTATATAATAATTACTATTAGCTCAGGTTTAACAATTTTTTTCAGCCTTCTTGATACTGCGTCGGCAAATTTGAGTATCTGATTCTGATTCAAAGAGTTATATTTAATAAGATAAATAACGAAAACCCATTGCGTCAGACTGATTCCCAGAAAAACTCTTAAACTACCCTAAAAACCTAAAAAAACTACCCTAAAAACCAAAAAAATCGGGCTTCCTCCCTAAACTGCGAATGAAAGATCTCCAAAGATGCTCGAAGAACATTTTTGTAGCTGTAGTGCGCCTGATCGCTGATACTTCGACCTAAATGTACTTTTGTGTCCAAAGAACATACGACTGCTTGGTTATTATGCGGTACATTATAGGGCTTCGATACCCAGTAGAGGTATAGTTCGTTCACCCGGGGTAAGGGGAATAGCACATGTGCATGACGTCCATCTTGTGGATCCGAACTTTTCAGTTTATAGGATTTCTTAAGCCACTGGTGTTTGTCCAGTTGAAGATGCGGCTATAACCAGGCTTGTAGCTACATAGTTCCCGTAAAGAAAAGACAAGTATACTATTAATATGGAAACTTGAAGATATGCATTTTTACCGCCAATTCATTCATAAGTTCGAATTCGCTCAAACATTTTTTTCTAAAGACTCTGAATTTTAGAAGAAGGAAATTTAGTGTATTCTTTTTTTCTAATTTGTTAAGTTCTTGTGAACTTTGTAAACAAAAATTTGGATAATATAGTTTTTGTTGTAAATAGAATACTGCTTTGAGGAAGTGTGCTTAAGGGAGCATGAAGTTTTTGTAAAAATATTTATGTGAAAATAAAAGTAGCTTTGGTAAAGATCGATAAATAGAATAATAGGTACGTGTGAGCGTATGTTTTGGAGCGAAAATGATTTATCGGGAATTATGAATCTACTTAAACGATCACTATGCTATGGGAGAAATGCCAACTGCTTTCCAAACGGAAATTTTTGTCATCCTGAAAGTAGCCGAATGGATAATCGAGAAAAGATGGTGCAGGAAACAGATTGGAGTTTTCAGTAACAGTAAGGGTGCACTGAAGGCCCTGGAGAACGCGAAGCAAACCACAAAGAGTGTTCAAGAATGTAAGAAGAAGATTAATTCAGAACAGGCTTGTACTTAGATGAGATCCAGGACACTCCGGTTTTCAAGGAAACGAAATTGTCGATACGTTGGTCAACCGTGGATCAGCGGTTCCACCACAAGGGCCAAAGCTAATAATCGGAATAAGTTCCGCAGAAATCTTGAATTGGATTAGCGATTATGTAAGCAATCTACACAAAGAGTGATGGTCCGGTCTACAACGCTGCAGAACTGCAAAGTGTTTTGTGAAAAGTCCGAATAGAAAACTATCAAATTTTCTACTAAAACTTAGAAGGAAAGACGTTTGGTTGTTAGTCGGGATCATTACAGGACACACCCCATGGGGTCAGCGTATGACCACCATTGGAATCATTGAGGACCCAATGTGCCTGTCGTGCTTGGAGCAGGCCGATATCACTGAGCACTTTCTCTGTGAGTGTCCTGCCTTTACTAGAGCAAGACTACGAGTTGTGGGTTCCGATGTCGTTAGAATGAGTAATATTCTTTCTCTAAAACTGGAGGATATTTACAGATGTGCCAAAGAATCTGGAAAACTCTCACAGGACTAACTACCTCTGTCTCTATCTCTGTCTCCGACTCTATCCCTGTCTTTGTCGCTGTCTCTGTCTCTGTCTCTATTCTTTCTGTGATACTTTTCTCCTTTCCTTCTTGATTACCTACCCTCTTTACAGAGCTCTAATCACAATGGGCTTTTTAGCCTGAGTGCTTCAGGAGTCTCCAAATCTCTTGGTGCTCATTGGCTTGACCAATTAAAATTTCAATTTCATTTCAATTTACTTTGTAGTGATAACGAAACGATTGTGCCAAAGATTACGACAAGTGTTTATACAAAATTATAAGTAACAGAAAACTAAGTCTTTTTCATAGCCCCTTCTGCATATAAAACCACCCAAATATAGTTTTTAATTTGACAAAAAAAAATGAATTTTTTGTATTAATTTCTATTCTAAAAACGTACACTGAGAGTGATGATCCCATCCAAAGTTCGCCGTATGCCAAGAGACGCGACAGTTGATAGTTAAAAGTAATCAGCTGTCAATTTGTGTGCAATAACCAACGATTGAGGATTGTCAAATGTATATATTTATACTTATATTCAACTGAATACTCATTTTTTACATGCCAGGATATTTTTTTTCCGGGATGACGCCCGTAAAGTGGGAACTCTCATGAGTACTGCTATACAAGCATAGCAGTATGCACGACTCGTAGTCTCACAGCTACATCTACGTACTAAACACCTCTCCACTATCTACCACTCTCCCCGCGGAACTATCGAAAAAGCAATTACCTCACGGGGTTGGCTAGCTCATAGGCTGCCAGCTATTTCGTCCACGAACCTTGGCGTGTCTTAGATCATTGTGGATATATTTTACATGCACGCAGATTCGGTTCCAATTATCACTCGATTTTAGCATAAAACCTGTAAAATTCTCTTCTTTATACCACAAGTTTCGGGAGCATAGCGTGGGTATTGGAACATGACGTGATCAGCGTCTTCTTCCTTCTCCGTGCAGATTGGGCAGTTTGGGGAACTGTCATGACCGAATCTATAGGGGTGTTTTCGAAATACTTCGCGCGCTGAAAGAAATTGGGTTAGGTGGAAGTTTTTCCCCCCATGATTCTTTTCTAACCATGTTGTAAGATTGGGTCCATCTACCTTTCGGGGATCTGTTCGACCGGTCTTGCCAGTGGACGGTCGAACGACGCCTTTCTTCTTCTGCAATAGTTTTACGCCTTGCTCTACCGTCGTGTTCAGATAGTCTTATATACACTCCCTGCATTTCTTTCGCCAAAATATCAACGGGTACTAGTCCTACTACAACGAAGGAAGCATCGTGGGAAATTGTACGGAAGCCGCAGATAGTTCGCAAAGCGCAAAGCGCAAGGCGCTTAGCCGATAGACGGCTGTCAGTTTTTTGTGTGAAACTATTTAAGTTTAGTGCGTCAGCCCAAATCGGTGCGGCATACAAAAGAACTGAGCTGACTACCCTGTTATATAGCATTCTTTTACTGTGGCTAGTCCGCCATTGTTTTGCATGATTCGCGTCAGACAGGACTGCACACTCGATGTCTTCTTCACAGCGTATTCTAGGTGCGTTTTGAAGTTTAAACGGCTGTCAACCATCACTCCTAGGTATTTAATAGCGGGTTTTGAACTAATGGTTACAGACCCAACTTTTGCATTTATATTTTCTACTATCTTCCTGCTGCTTATTAGAACTACATCGGTCTTATGCTCAGCTAATTCCAGCTTCATAGACCTTAGCCAAGTCTTGTTGATCCTGCTTACTGATTCGCTGGCGATCCCCTGAATTGCGTGGATATGTTTTGCTACCATTACCACCGCGATGTCATACACGAATCCAATGACTTTAGTTCTAGGGGCATATCCAGTCTTAGAACCCCGTCATATATTGGGTTCCATAGCAGTCGGGCCCCCCTGATGAGCCCCTGCTGATACGATATACTCTTCAACGCCTTTATCACTGCTAAACCTTAGTTTACGGTCGGTGAAATAGCTCTCATTTCAGCAATTATTTGATATTTACTCAGAGATAAATCCATAACCCCCAGCGCATGCGCACGAGACACTACCAGATGTATTTTTTGACGCAGAAGTTACTTGGCAAACAAAAGCTTTTAGAGCAATAAGAAACAAGTGGACATAATAAATGCGCTATTATTGTTTAAATAAATTATAATAACAATTGGGAGTAAAAAAAAACAGAAACAAATGACAACAAAAGTAATTATAATAATAATAATGGCAAATAAATGGTGCGAATCTTATTGTTTTGCTTGTGATTGGATCGAGGTGCGTCGAATAGATTTATATGTATATAAATATGCATTGTGTGCAATTATATATATTTATGTATAAATATGAAGGAAAAATATAGAAATAAAAAAGAACTAAAATCTCTCGCTTGCCTTGAAATGTGGCGCACTGCATTGAAATGCCGCAAAATCACAACAATCAGACCAAGTTAAGCGGCCAACTCTTGGCTGAATAACTAATGGACCAATCAATTGCTTTAGCCACTAGTCGACTAGATAATCGGTCGTTGTTATTTGACGAAATAAAAAAATCGAATTAAATAAATAGCAAACACAAAGCGCCAGCAGCGATGGTGGGCAACCGCACACAACCCCAACCGCACAGAAATTCACACACAATCGGTGCAATAATGCACGTACATATTTATGCACAAACATACACACACACATACTTTTCATCATGTATACTTCTGTATTTAGATACTCGCATATGAATAAAGTGCTTGTTGTTGTTGTTGTTCGCATTTGATGGCAATTGCAAATTGAATGGCTCTTAAGCTGTTTTTCATATGCATACCTTTGTGTGGATGTGTGCAGGTTTGTACAAATGCAAGTAAGTGCGGCTTAAAGGTTGTTCGTTGCAGCTGATCATTTCCATTATATATATATACACACACACACACACATACCCGTTTATGAGAAATATTTCATTTGATATTTGATATATATTTCAACGATTTGGCGTTGAATTACCAGGCTTTTGAAAATGCTCCAAATGATGATGGCTGCGCATGCGCACGTACTCGTACACTGTGTCGTTTTAACACTGACCCCAGCGCATTTAAAGTAGGTAAATGTTTATTCTATTTTAAGTTACAGGCTGGCGGCATGGAACAAATTGTGTGACATTTAGTGCCAAGCGGCGCAAATTTGAAAATATTCTATTTTTTTAATAAATACATTTAAAAATATCTTACAAATACAAGTGTTTGGATCCAAGACTTTTGCCACAGGTGTAATAGGTAGTCGCTGAAGGAATGCAAAGAACTACCTTCGCTGATTATTTGCTGTTGTCTTAATGCATTCCGACGTCTTCGTAAACTTTTCCAGCGAACTTGGGGCTTCGGAAAGGCCAGCTTTGGCGTAGCCTTTTCACATCTTTACATCTACTTAATAAAATATATAAAAAATTAAAATTTTTTTGAAAAGCACTGCCCGGAAGATCGAATCAGTCGTTTTATTTCTTAAATATCAATTAATTTAATAAGTTATGTTTGGCTAATTTAAGAGGATTTACAAATAAATAAAAAAAAAAATCGAATCGCTACTTTCTTCCTCTTACCATCTTAATCGGCAATTTACACACTTAAACTATTTCGGCAGACTTCAAAAATTCCTCTTCTTCATGATTGGCGCGATAACCGCTTACGCGATTTTGGCCGAGTTTAACAAAGCGAGCCAGTCGTTTCGTCTTTCTCGTGCTAGCCGGTGTCAGGCTAACACCAAGTGAAGGCAAGTTCTTTACCACCTGATTTAACCAAAGGAGGCCTTTCTCTTCCTCTACAACCAGCGTTTTTATCCATTCGTACGACATGACACAGCCAACGAAGCCGTTGGATCTTTATTCGTTGCACTATTGTCTAGGCCGTGGTGAAGTTTTTACAGCTCATTGTTTCATCTCCTATGGTACTCGTCGTCTCCAACGTGCAAAGGTCTAAAAATCTTCCATAAAATCTTTCTGCCAAACACTCCAAAGGACGCCTCATTGAATATTGCCATCGTCCAAGCTTTTGCCGCATACGATAGGACGGGTGTACATATAAAAATAGTACGTTTAGTATCACGCGGAGTACTTTGAAGCTGATGAAATAAGTTTAGCGCAGTTTCCCCATCCTGCCTATCGAGTACTCTCTACGAACTGAAACGATATTTTGTTGCTCCCTTTAAAGTGTCCGTTGAGTCTGCTTATGGAAATTTACCTATATCAGAGAACGTAAATATGGCGCACAGGTGGGTTGAAGCCTGCGGATGGCAAGACTTGTTCGGACCGAAGCTTAAAATATCCCAACTTCGTTAACAATGGACGGTTATTCCATAGTCTTTCAAGCTGAGCTCCATGACACAGAAATTTGGGACAGAGAATGCCTACAAGGAGGTTCTAATCCATCAGCCCACCTGTATTTTGTCTGGCAGTTAGACAGCAAGAGAGCTAAGTACACTAAAATTTTACAAAATAAAACCTAAGCTCGTTGAAAAATGATTCATTATTCTCAATACGCTGGGAGTCAGAAATACCGTCCTGCTCGGAAGAAAAAATATGAAAGTTATTAGACGCTATATCAAAAGTCCATGGACCAGAAACCTTCTGCGGGCTTACGAAAGACCACATGAAGAAGTTAAATTTGGTTGGGAGAACATGGAATTCATACTACACTTTTACTTTCTGCTAAAGAAGCGTCAAGTAGGCTCTTAAATCTGTAGAGAGAGACCTTACGAAGTCTCACTGGATATTATATTGGATATTGTAGTCAGAATCAAGCGTCTGTCGATTGGACGATTATTCAAGGTAAGATCTCTGCAGCGGCTGGGGCTACATTAGAGGAAAACCAGTGCGACTTCCGTAAAAATGGATCGCGTGTTGACCTTATAAACATCATATGACTTATTTTCGAATAATCTAGCGAATTTCGAGCCCGCGTGTATGCGGTCTTTTTGGACTCTCTAAGAAAGCCTTTGATAAACTCGTCCGATGCTTCTTATGGGAAGTCCTGCCTCGTAAAGGAATTTCCGCACAAATAATTAACTTATTAAAACACCTATACAAAGATGTGAAGTGCTGCATAGTGGACAAAAACGTGTTATCGGAGCCTTCACAGATAGATACTGGCGCAAGGAAAGGATGTATTCTGCCACCATTGCTTTTCATTTTCGCGCTGGATAACATTTTGTGCTCAGATTTGAGAGGCAATAATGGCATTCAGTGGGGTTTATTTGAACGTCCAAAGGACATAGATTTCGCAGCTGACGTGGTGCTTGGTGTATGGGGAGCCTAGTGAGCTGCAGTCGTTGGTTGCTAAAGTGAAGAAGCATGCCAAAGAAGTTGGTCTCGAAATCAGCATCAAGAAAATTTGAGTCATAGAAAATGGCTATGGTGCGATAAAAAATAGCCGAGTATATGTAAGTGTAAAGGGCGAAGTAACTGCATGCGTGAGCTCGTTTACCTACGCTTTATGGCAACTTAACAAAATATGGCGATCCAGTCAACTCACGAAACGAATAAAACTGCGTATTTTTAATACGAACATAAACTCCATTTTGTACTTGAATCGCGGCTTGGAAGCCTTTAAGGACGATCAAAAACAAAGATGCAAGTCTTCGTTAACAAATATTTGCGCCGAATACTGAAAATCTGGTGACCAAACCGCATATCGATCGCATTGTTATGCGCCCCCGGACGCAGCAAAAGGCTGTAGCAAAAGAAATCAAAAGCAGTAAATGGAAATGGAGATGAGATATGTCTTTCTTAAGGCAGCCCAATAGGTATACCCTACGATCAGAAAGAACTGGAATGTTTAATTTAAACGAACCGCGCACGTGGGAACCGGAGGTCCATATTTTTTTCTCATGTTGGTAGGACTGTAAGACATACATCTGTCCCTTTTTAGCGCCATCGGATCATTTGTCAGATGCTATACGTCGCAAACGGCCGAAAATGTAGGCAAACCATTCTTGGATTTTGCATGATGATAACGCGTTATCGCACCGAGCCGAAGTTGTTCTGAATTATTTGACCAAACACCAAGTAAATACCATCGTACAAGCACCGTATTCACCTGATATGGTGCCGAGCGACTTATTTTTGTTTCCCAAGTTGAAGCTACCACTTCGTGGAAGGAGATTTCAGTCGATAGAGGAGATAAAAGCGAATGCGACGAAGCAGCTGAAGGCCATCCCTTCGTCGTCCTACTAGGGGTGCATAGAGGACTGGGTTAAGGGGGGAGCCTGGTTTCTAAGGTCAAAAAAATCAATTTTTTTCCCGTTTTAAGCGATTCCTAATATATTTCAGAATATTCACACAAAGTTACAGAGCCTAATTCTCAATATTTCCGTAGATACAAAGCCTAATGAACCTTTTGAAATGAATCATAGCTTGTTCCCTTCAGTATTAAATTATCTTCTATTTGAACTAACAAAATACATAAAAAAAAATGTTTCAAGATTTTTATACTAAGTTGAAGTGAATTTTTTTTTTTATAGAAAGTCATTTTTTTCTTTAAAACCTCCAAAAAGTTGAAATTTTGGAATTTCTCTCAGTTTTCTTAGTTCATCTAGAATAAAAAATCATGATACTTAGAAATCCATTTGAATTTTTTACTTTAGATAATAATTACGAGCTGTATCTTGTTCGCCAGTTGGAAACTCCAGCGTTGCAGCGCTCTACTAATTTCTATGTTAAACATTTTTTCAACTTATTTTAACCAGTACAAAAATTGTTTATACTTTTTAAATGTTCATTAAAAGATAGAAAAAACTTTGCAGTGCTAAATTAATTTTTTTCTTAAAAAAAAAAATCGCAAAGAGATACAATTTTTAGACCTCATAAACCAGGCTCCCCCCTTAAACCTTGGCACATGTGTGCTGCTTCAGGCGGGTCATATTTTGAAGGAGATAAAATAAATTTGGCTGAAATTTAACTCTGTTTTGTTTTATTTAAATATTCCCAGTACTTTAAGATCTTAGAGTATACTAGGAAGACAAACACTTAATATACATAGAATTCGCAGGGTAGCTGACGTCCCAGAGCAGCAGCAAATACGTGGCGAGGAGCAATCGAAAAGGGGTTAGCCGAATCACGATACAGATGGAACGACTTATGCAGAGAGGCAACGAACAGAATTAGAGATAGAAAAATCGTTGAGGTCATATGCCGAAGGAGGGGAAATGGACAACATTAGCAGAAGTAGTAGTAGTAGTGGTAGTAGTAGTAGTAGTAGTAGTGCGCAATCAACTCTTCAACGAGTTCCTGTACCCTTACTCCGCCTATGGAGACTTGGATCAGACTAGTATGAAATTTAACTTCAGTAGCACCACTCCGATGTATTCACTTTAAATGTCCACTGCAGTTCGCAACGTCTGCTTCTTTTATAATAATCTTTATGGCTTTATAGCATAACCCACCAGTAACATAAACAGTTATGTTTGCGCTTTCCCACAAATATTTTCTATTTTTATTGAAAATCAACACCATAAATCTTCAGCTACACGCAGTTCAACAACGAAGATCGCCGACATTTGACATATTAAATTTGGTTGTTGTTGTTGTTGTTGTTGTTACTATACTTAACAACTTTGTAGCACTGTTGAACATAGAAACCATGGAAATAACCTAGAGCCATAAATTGTATTGCATTTGCATATGTAAATAAGCGAGATCACAGTGACCGTTGCATGAGAAATGCGGGCACTTGCACAGCGCCAAGTGTTATTCTACTTTATGGCAATTCAATTTGTACGAATGCTTTGATTTGTGCTTAGTCTGCCATTATACCGTCTTCCTACTTCTATTCCCAGTAATCGTAGGTGCATTAATTAAACTTTGTTACTTTATTGGCTTTTGTTCAATATTTAATATATTTTATTAATATTCTGCAGTTGGAATTGACATTTAGTACGCGCAGTTACCATTGAAATTACGCCCATAAATGCTCGGTCGGTAGGGTGTTGGCTAATATACAGGGTGAGGGAAAGGTATCACTCTATTTACATACTTTAAAATGCCCTCATTCGGCGGTTAGATTAGGTTAGGTTTGGCTGTCGCATCGCACATAGGGACAGCGGGGCTACTTAGACCACGAAATGTGTGCGTTGTGAGCCGCAGGGGCTGGGCCACTTTTCCCCTTCCAGATGGAGCCATCCTGAACTTTGGGTAAAGTGTAAAAGGTTGTTGTTAACGGTTAATTTAAATACATATTTTTTTACATTTTACAGCTGACATTTACGAAACTTATTGTGTTTCAAATGCGGCTACTAAAATGCGCAATTTTTTAGTGTTTTTGCGAAATAATTCGTAAGTGGTTTTAACTCAACGTAAATTTCGTAAAAAGTCATATTTGCAACTCTCCGCGCATATAAATAATTGAAATACCCGATTCTAACTAATCCGACAATCGACTTGTTCTCCTCCATGAGACACCACTCCTTCCACAAAGAGTGACCTTATGGAGATTGGTTCCCTCAGAAAATGTGATGGAGCCATTTTTTTACAAACGACAATAGCAACACGGAACTATCATTGGCGAACGGTATCGAACCATGCTGAACAAGTTTTCAATGCCTAAACTGGATTAGAGCAGTTGGAGGCTATTCGGCTCTAGCGAGCCTGTGACACCGCTCAAACAGCGTAACAGAGATTTTGAGGAACACTTTTCCAGGCTATTTGAATCCTCGACTAGGATTTTTTTAGACTGCTGAGGCTTACCGTAGGGTTACTCGAACTAGGCTGGTCTGCGGAATCAAGTCACAGTCCAACCAGGTCTTCAAGGATGCCTAAAATTTTGAAGAACTTGATGAAAAAAGAACTTCCATTTGCAGAAACTGATCTTCAAAACGTGAAAGCACTAAATTTATTGCTTCGTATGAGAACATACATACATACATAGCCTATAAATTTTATATAAAACTTTTTTTTGAAGTGAAACTTCTTACACGTCGATGAACGAGCGAGAATGAAGAGTAAAATTTCAAGGTCATGCAACGTTTTGGACATTTTCGTTCCGCGAGAGAGAAAAAATATATATCGTAGAGGAAAAGGAGAGAGAGAGCTAGACCTTATATATATCTCAGAAACACTTTAGGCTATTTTTCCTGAGTTTTTCCTTGTGGTTGCTAATTTCTAGTGAGAAATAACACCGCCTACTTTTTGGCGTTCGTTTGTTGGTGCAAACTTGTAGGAAATATATTTTTGGTGCCCACTTTTTGGCGTTATATTTCCTTGGTGCTAACTGATTGGGGCGTTTTTTGGTGCCAATTTTTTTGGTGTTTTTTTTTTGTGGTGCCTACTTTTTGACGCTTATTTCCGTTTCCTGGCTAATGCTTGTGCGTACTATAAAGTGCTATCCATTCCGGCGTCGGATTTATTGGTATTGCCTTGCGGTAATTTGTGCCGTTGCTGCGGTCCTGGAATCGCTGCGTTTGTGCGGGTGATAAACGCTCGGAGTAGTGCGCGTTGTTGCCATGGTTTGTGTCCGGCGTTTACCTACACCGGTCGACCCTTCCCCGTCGTTTGTAAATTTTGTCTATTTGTATTCTCTCCAAATGTATTCTTTCTCGCTCTCTCTCTCATTCTCCCTCGGGTCTCTCTTTCTTTGTCTGCCTTGAAAGTTTCACTTCTGTTATGTGTACTACGCTCCATGCACTTATTATTTTTTTTTTTTTGATGTTTTCTTTGTACTTCTCCTATGGAATTTTAGAAAAAATTCAATATTTTTCTTCAAAATTGTTGGACAACAATAGTTTTTTTGCCATTTTTGAAAAACACTCCCCTAATAATGACAAAAATGAAAATAAAAATCTGAGAATATTGAGGATATTTTCCAATATACGAATGTTATAATCTAACAAAATTTGTTCTGTTTAATTTTTATTACACTCACCTACAGATTCCAGTTCGCGGTATTATAAATGAAAACTTATACAGCTTATTAAAACACTAAGCAAACAAATATATCCTAAAAAATGTCCGACCACCCTAATGTATAATCTGAGCTAGTAGATATAAATTTACTCTTTAAAAAACTATTTTAAAATAGGTAACGAGTCATTCATCGATGGGCGTTTAATTGTGCGCTAAATTAAATCACTTTCAATCACTTTTCATATAACTTGTGAACAAAAATTAATGCAGCTGTTTAGTGAGGTTGCTGAGGTTAAGACAAAACGTTCGCTTTTTTCGCTTTTTCTGTAAGCCAATTAAACAATTAATGTAAGCACTGGATAATTGAATAATTAGCAGTTGAGTGGTGAGTTAATAAACTTACACAGAGTTAAAAAGTAACACCAACAGATGAATATAAGTCAAACTAAACGGAAAAGTTTAAAATTGACGCCAAACGCTAAACGGTTTTTCTAGTTAATTTAAAGCATTTCCGAGCTTTAAATTGTTTTTTTAGTAATATTTTAAAGCAAAGTATTTTTTGCTCAGAATGTTCGGTTTTCTATTCATTTGTAAAGCTTCCCCATTTATTGTTTTATTTTTTCAATTTCTCCATTATTTTTTCACAAACTTCACGAAACATACACTTTCAATGATTACACAACAAAGAAACAGAGCCAGCCCTCACAAGGCAATCTCAAATAAAATTCGCACTCTCGTTTTCACTGCCCGCCAACTGCATTAGATGAGCGCCTAATTCAACTGATGAATGAAAAATGTCAAAGCGTTCAATAGACATGAATTTATCCAAAAACTCAAGAATTAAATTTATGTAAAAATATAAAATTAAAAAAACTTTCAATAAATAAAATGTTATGCGCCAATACAGGTTTGATGCTCAGCATAATTTGGTTTAGGCAAATAAAAAAAAAATTATAATAATGATTGAGCAAAAATAATCGCAAAATCGAAATCATACAAGTTTTCTCTACCAACAGAAGCATTAGCTAGCGTTAGAAGTGTTATAGAGTCATGTGCGACATCGGCGACGGCAAGAGCGTGCACCGAAAGTGAGCCACTGGCAGGCGTGCCAAGCACGAACAAACACAACGGAGGCGTTTTTCGACGAACAACTCGTTGTTTTAGTGGTTTTAGTGTGGCTCATCGCCGATCGCGTTGTTGGTGCTACTGTCGCCACTGTCATTTTTGTTGTTGCCACCGGCATAGCTAGCGCCCCCACTCCAGTTGTTATGTCCAAAAAAGTCACTCGCAAGTTGCCGAAATCACAGCGGCAACCCAAACGGGTAATGCCAGTTGCCCGCTCAATTAGCCAACTGTCGCGCCAGTATTGACATTTTAGCGAAATTTTTATTGATTACCTTTTTTACCCTGAGCATTTAAGTGCTAGGCAACGAGTTGCCGGAAAGACAGTAGGTCGCACGTGAAAATTGATACCTTTCAAATTACACTACCGTTTAATATTAAAGCAGGAGATGTGCTTTTACATATGTACATACATATTATATATTGTTTTTTTCATTCAAGATTACATTGCAAGGTTGTTATAGACTTTAATTTAGTCATAAAAAAGTCACAGACATTTATTACCTTTTTTTAAATTTTGAATGCCAATTCGATGCAGATACTTAGTACTGTAGAGCTCTAGGCAAATTGATTTTTCTTTCGTGGTACTTTGCCTTTGCAATTTTTTTGGAAGGTTTTAAAAAAATATGCCACATAGCACCTTGGCACCTTAAGCTCGATGCGTAAGCCTTTTCCAGATTTAGTCATGCCCTAATAAAGGCATGTACATTCACAACACTTTACTCCATCGTTATTGTATGGTTTTGAAATTTTTATAAATTGTGGTTGTGCGTCCGCACACAGGGTTAATAATATTACTCGGTTTGCATTCGGGATCAAAACAAGAGATCACGTTTCTCATCTTGCTGATACATCTGCTCAATTTTCTTGGATAAGCTTCTTCAGTTCGAACTTCAGAAAGAACGTAGGTTCAAATCTCGGTGAAACACCAAAATGAAGAAAAAGTCTTTTCTAATAGCGGTCGCCACTCGGTAGGCAATGGAAAATCTCCGAGTGAATTTCTGTCATAAAAAAGGCCCTCATAAAAAATATGTACCTTTTGGAGTCGGCTTGAAAGTGTAGGTCCCTCCATTTGTGGAACAACATCAAGACGCACACCACAAATAGGAGGAGGAGTTCGGCCAAACACCCAAAAATGCTGTACGAGCCAATTATATATATATAGGTATATACATACCTATATTGTATTTATATAGGGGCAGTGCCAACTGTTTCTTCCCCTTCCTCATCTCTACAATTTCTTCAATATTCATGGGAGAAAACTCCTAGGCTCAAGGAATGCCGGCCGAATAGGCAACGACCTTCTAGATATCCTCTCTTGAAAGGCTAAGCAGTTCCTTTGTTTTTTTTTTTATTTATTTGCAGCCACAGTAGCTTAGCTCTTACGCATGTAACTTCATCTCTCCATGCCCTATCAGCCTCTTGGATAATGTTATTCTTAATTTTTAGTTTGCTCGTGGCCATAGGTATTCCATTGGTACTTCTATCACTGATCAGTTGAAGAGTAATACCGTTCCTGGCTAGCTCATCGGCTTTACAATTTCCCTCAATATCTCTGTGCCGCGGAATCCAAATAAGGCTGACATTGAATACGACCATATCATGCAGCAACCTTTGATCTTAGTACAGCCGCATTCATTGCTTTAATGGCCACCTGGCTATTCTAGAATATATCGTCCCCTTAGTATAACAATAGCCTATGTGCTCATAGGCTGGTGAAGAAAACCGCAGTTTTTCGCGGTTATGGTGGATATGAGCTCTGGTACCATCTGATGGCTAAAGGCCCCATGTCACTGCGCCATAGTTAGAGTAGAATACCAAGGCTGCTGAATTCGAGAGACTCGATACTAAATGTCTCGACACGGTACATAATTGATAAATTTAGAATAACTCGCAGCCTACTTTGATAAACTCTCCAAAGTTGCGAACAGCAGTTGACGTGATGAGCCTACTGGTAAATTTGCCACTCAGGTATCGGTACTTAATACAGATGGATTAAATTGATGTTACCTGTCATGTTCGACGGACTGTCGCAAATTCTCCTGTCATTAAGCAGAAGGGACTTCAGACAGCTGGTTGGACCGATTGCGGGCCACTTTCTGTGGGCGAAGCACATGGAAAAGGTAGGCATCTCAGACAGTGTACTCTGGCCAGCTTGTGAGGAAGAGAATAAGACGGCGGACCACTTCCTGTGAGTCTGCCCCGCCTTCGCTCGATTCAGGTTTGAGGTCTTTGGCACTGGGTGTTAAGAAGCGACCATCTTGGCTCCTTGGCACCACAAGATCTACTCAGACTTCTTCGGAGGTCGGGTCGATTTAAAGAAAATTTAAAGGAAATCCGAGTGCAGTACAATGGACTTAATTGTGTCGAATGCTGTACTTGCTAGTTGTCGCGACAAAAAAAAAGAACATCTACTCCAAGCAGACGATTCTTCGAATATTTAGACGACAAGAAGTTTCTATTCTAGCTCCAATTGAAATGAATGAAAGCGAAAATGAGATTTACCTTTCGACCTTACGGCCCTCTGCTCAACACAGTACCACATCCAAACCCAGCTGTCTTAATAAACGTATGGCAGAGTTGGACACACATTGGAGGCTATAACGCAGACAAAGATAAGACATCTCAGCCAACTGCGGCAGAAAGAAAGGCACATACGCTTAGCCCAGTCCAACTCTGTCATACGTTTATTAAGACAGCTGAATTTAGATGAAATCATAGAAACACAGTACAAGCAGAGGGCACAAAAGGCCGTGAGGTCGAAAGGTAAATCTCGTTTTCGATATACCTTGGAATTTCCGGAGATTGATCGAACCCTTCCACAGTGACCTGTGAGAGTGCCCGTAAGCATTCCCAGTTTAGCCTTAGATAGAGTTATGAGTTTCCTGTTTTGATTATTCCTCCCCAGTGAGTACTTCGCCTGGCGTGGACCTATAATTTGGTGCCAGCTCACGGCTATTAGCTTTAACTCTTCGTTTCTAAGCACCTCCTTATTGGTGTGTTTACCCATGATAAGGAACTGCTCGGGTCCGCAGCCTCTCTAGTCAAAGCATCCACCGCTTCCTTCCCAACTATACCCCTTTATCTTGGGTCCATATTAGCCGAATATGATTGTGCATTTCTAGCAAATTCAATTTATCGATGCACTGGTAGTGAAAAATTATTTTGGGCGTATGCCTAGGATGGTATCGGCTGAGGAATATCATTCTGGAGCACACAATTTTTCGAGCTTTCGAGGCCATATGCCAGGAATAATATACATGATGATGGTATGCAATAATGCAGTAGTTTTTGGAAACGACTTCAAACAGCTCCACAAGAAACTAGTCTCACCATAGAAGAGTAACATTGTATGGCTTTCTTCAGTTAATGAACTGATTTTTTTATGGAGATAATCTTTTAAAAAACACAGTTTGCTTGTATATTGAAAGCAAGGATTAAAAAAATATCAAGAAAAAAACATTTTCACGGCCTTTAAGAAGACTTAATTGCCAAAAAAAAATTAAAATTAAAAAAATCAAATAAAAATTGTTCGATTGTTTTTCACAAAATGTTCGAAACATTTAACGCCAGCAATTAATAAATTTATCGAGTGCTGAGTAAATATACAAAACTACGAAATCACGTTTTTGCAAAAATTAAATAAATATACGAAGGTTAAGATTCATTAATTCCGAAGCCGTCAAGATAAGAACGCATGAAAAGAATACATAAGAAATTCCAGAAATATCGAAAGTGCTGCCAGAGAAGAAAAACAAAAATTGTTAGCAACGCCAAAAAGAAACGAAAGACTTTAAGAATAATTGAGCCTCAATTATCTACTAATTCAATAGTTGCGAATTCAGCGCCACCAATTAAGTGAAGCGTTCGACCAACAGATCGCCAGACAATGACAGACATTTAGGCAGGCCTTTGCACACACTTACTCGTACATATACATACACATACACACATAATGAGCTCGTCTATTTAGAATGTTGTGAGGGCTTAAGTGACAGCCGCAAGTGTACGATAGAATTCTAGTTTGAAAATAAAAATACCAAGCGGGCGCCGGCACTTCAAATCCCTCTTCTACCCGTTGCTTCGTCAATTCTGACAGCTGCTATGATTTCAACACCTCGTGACCAACTCTACCGCGTTCAAGAGTAAGAGCCAACGAACTGACCATTATAAAGGGTGTTCCATTAAGAGTGCCTATTTTGGATTTAGCTGCATTTTTCTTTTTTGTCTGTCAAAGGCAGGTGTTTTTCGAGAGCAGTCGTGTGTATGTATTATGCAGAAGCATAGAATTTAAACAGAAATAGCGGGAGTTTTCGCAGGACAATTTGAGGCTGTCGTAATTTGGCTCAGCTGCATGGTGAATTGGTCATAAAAGACATGGTTTTTGAAAGGAAAAACGTTCGCCAATGATGCAAACATTCAACATTTCTTGAAGTAAAAGGTGAGATCTGAGTTTATATATGAATAGGTAGGTGAGAAAGACTCGGTGCTTTTTTCGTTGTTCTGTGAGCAATTTGAATTGACGTGGGGATATATTGCTGGTCTTGCCTAGAAGGATAGTTTATCGACATTTTCTGGCCTTACTATATTCTTTTGAAAAATCTTCGCAAAATATATAATACAACACGCGAATATCCACGTCAAAGACGAAATCACTAACAATTTCAAAGGACCCATTAAGGACCCTGCAAGTTAGCCGTATATGGCAAAAACATCAAGCAGGTCATGGAACTTAATTACCAGGGCGTAAAAATAACATCTTAAAAAATTGATAAAGTGCGAAATCCATCCGGAAAACCCGCACGAGTGATCGCGTGTTTACACGATATTATATGAATAAACAAATCAACAAGCATCAAGAGCAAAGTTTCCATATATAAGACCTGCGTAAGTCCAATTATAGCATAGGGAATTGAAACGCGAACGAGTACAACTACAACAGAGCGAATGATATCCACGTCGAAATGCAAACGCTGCAAGCAATAAAAGGCAACACAAGGCGGAATCTTAAACAAAGCGAGAAGGTACGAGAGATGTGCGGAATCACTCAGGTAATAAAAGGGAGCCGCAAGAGAAGAAAAGAATGGAACCAGCATGTAAAGAGAATGGAAGGCGATCAGTTGGCAAAGGTTGTGATAAAGGTCAACTTAAAACACCACGACATCCAGGAAGACCACCAAAGAGTTGGCACTAGTGTTGGACGTCTGGATCCCGTCACGAAAGATGCAATTATATTTTTATTTAAAAACTCAATAGTATATTGTAATTTTTTTCGTTGAACAAATAGTCGTACAATAAATATTAAGAACAAGAAGAAGGAAAAGGCCCGGCATTAAGACTAAATTCTATATAATATTCGTGAAAAAGAACCAATAAGTGGACCGATAATTTGTTCTAAAAACCGACAAGACGTTTCCGCGTTCATTGACAAAAGAAGAAGTATATTTCACAGCATTGAGCATAAAATTGAAGTCAATTACTTTTGAACTACTTTGAAGTCAACATTACTCAAGAAGGCATAGTGGCTTTAAACTATGAATCTGAATTGCCTCGTTAGATAGATAGATTTTATAAGAGGTTTACACTTCGACCTCATGGCCTTTTGTGACATCGGTGCCCCTTTGTCCGTTGTTAAAGGGAAACTACACAATTTCTTTCTAAAAAAAGCGCAAGACAGATGGATGTCTGTGTGCTATTTCGAAAACACTATGGCCCCAATACGAAAGAAACGCTTAAGGCGATGGGAATCCCCCGCGATTCAATTTGCAAACTCATTGTGGTGTTCACTAGTCACTGGGTGATCGGTACTCATGCGGAAAAGCTTGGAATTCCGTACAACTCCTGTTCAGAAGCTGTGGGGATTCTGCAGAGAAATAGACTGTGGAACACTTTTTCTGCAAATGTCCGGCTTTGGCGGATAGGCGCTTGAGATTCCTTAGCGTGTCCTTTGGGGGTGACTTGAAGAAATTCTTCAGCCTAGATCTCTTTTCTCATCATCAACAGCACTGGATGGCTGTAGAAGGTTTTCTCTTCCCAATAATTTTTCTTTGCACAGGTAATGGTCCACATTATGGTATCAAAACGGCAAGTAAGTGCTACTTGAAGTGTGCCTGTAGTACTCTTGCCATTTTACCTACCTACCTACCTACTATAAAAACACCACATCTTTTTAGATTAACATTTTCTTACTTTAAGTTTTCAAATAATCCTCTCAAATTAGACACCCTGTACCCGCTAACCATTGGCAGCGCCTGTCTGCTCGTGCTCGCAATATTTTTAAGTTTCTTTTTTCACACCTGCGCACGTCTTTCAATTGTCTTCCCGTTTCACTCACATCGCGCCTCTTCTGCCCTCTGCAATGGTATGATTTACTCTTTTTTGTGGGTGCCTTTGAAGCGCTATGGAAATAGAAATGCGAAAACTTTTTATTTTTCCTAATTTGCTTAACTGAAATTCAAAAAGAATCAACGTGACTCAATGGGGAATTTCCGGAATTTTTCAATATCGTGGGATTTGTGCAAAGTAAAAAATAGGGTTTCTCCTCTGTTTTGGTTTGGTCTGAACTTTAGTTGCTTTTTTGTTGCGGGTGGATTACGATTTGTATTCGATGTTTAAAGTAAAAAAAAAAAACAAAAAATGAATAAAAGAGTTCCGTCAGGAATAATGATTTCATTTGGGAATTAACCAATATGCGAGTATGCTGACTATGTAAAATAATTAATTAGCCCACCAAAAATTCACAAGCAGAACTAAATATCTCATCACAATTCTTACAATAAAGTTACTGCGGAGCTTTCATGTAGAGGAGAGTACGAAAAAAGGTAAAGCAGCGCCCTTTCGTTGTAAAAAAGTGATTAGGATATACATACATATATGCGCATGAGTCTCTTATATATTTATAATAGAGGCAAGCTAGTATATTTTAATATCAATGAACTTTCCTGAGAAGATTTATTTTCGACTTTCTGACCACTTTGAGCAGAGACCATTTTGGTGTAGGAGCCTGAAGGTATAAATAAATCAAAAGGTAGCTATCGTTCCTGAAAGTATAAAAGGCTCTGGACTCGTGTGTAGATAATGTCAAGTCCTTCAGTCTCACTGAGTACCCTAAGGCTCTTAACGAGGCGAGACAGATTTTAAGTGTCCTTTTGGTTATATTGACTTCAAATTGGTCAAATTGTTAAAAACAAGTTCGACCTTCTTAAGTACTATTCTACCCAATGCTAAGAAACAAACTACTGATCTAGTTATTAGACAGGAGATTAGCTTGTCCTAATGTTGAGTTCCCAAAAGACTCGCACAAGCGCATAAACATCTCACTCTTCTTCTTATTGATTGGCGCGATAACCACTTAAACTAATTGGGCCGAGCTTAGCAAAGCGCGCCAGTCGGTTCCTCGTACTAACCAGCACCAGTTGGATACATCAAGTGAAGACTGGTACGTCTCCACCTTACTTTTTCAAGCAAAGAGCGTATTCTTTTTCCTCTGCTCCCAAAAAGGTACCGCATCGGATACTTTCCCAGCTGGAACAGCCGAAATAGCCGGGCCAACGAAGCCAGTCTCACTCTAAAATAATACAAATAATTGGCGCGTGCAGTTCTGTTAAGTGTTTGGCCGAGCTTCTTTTTCTATTTGTGGCGTACGTTTTGATGTTGTTCCACAAATATACTTCAAGAGGAACAACTCAAGTGTCTACCTTGAAAATCTTAGATACATAGAAGACAATGAGAATAATAGGCATTTATACGCCACTTTAGTTCAGCTTTTCCAGCCGAGATCTGTGGAATTGACAACTTCCAAACGATTTATTTAAACGAATTTTAACGCCTGCTTTGTAGACAGTTGACCTGCAAACAAAGCAGCGATCGTTAACGACCAACTCGAGATGTGTTCACGAACGTAGAAGATCCCTTCAATCTCAGCTGGTTTGCGTGGAAATGATTTAAGAAAGGACTTGGGAAATCGACTCCAATTATACAAGTTTTACCGTGTCTCTTGTTTTCTCAACTTAAGAAGAAGGCTGAAACAATTAGCAGATATAGGTATTCATTTTGACTCCTGGAAAGTATCGCTTCGCTGTATCCAATACTTCAGGAATGCAGAATACGTCACTTAGATTATATTTATATATATATAATTGGCGCTTACACCCTATTTGAGGGTGTGGCCGAGCTGCTCCTCCCATTTGTGGTGTGCGTGTTGATATTGTTCCACAAAAGGAGGGACCTACAGTTTTAAGCCGATTACAAATGGTACATATTTTTTATGAGGAGCTTTTTTATGACAGAAATACACTCGGAGGTTTGCTATTGCCTGCCGAGGAGCGACCGCTATTAGGAAAAACTGTTTCTTCATTTTGGTGTTTCATGCAAATTCGAACCTAAGCTTCTCCGAATTCCGAATGGTAGTCACGCACCAACTAATTCGGCTACGGCGGTCACTTAGATTAGATTGATTTAAGGTTTGTTATTGTGGTTTTTTGTTATAAACTCAGGATAGAGCTGGGCTGGGCTACTCGTATGTGCCTTTCTTCTAGTCGTAAATAGCTAAGATATCTCAACCTTCCCCGTGCTATGGCGCTGTATTCAAGAAAAAGATGCATTGGAGTGTCTTGGGATTGGTCGCAGAAACAGCAAGAGCCAGTGGACAATATCCCGAAAATGCCCGTGAGCAATCTCACTTTATCCTTGGGAGGGGTTATGAGTTTTCTAAACCTATTTTGGTTGTACCCCTCATGTAACTTGCTGACGATCTCAAGCTCAATACTTCCAAAACAAGAATGACCTTTCACAAAAGTGGGCAAATGGATTATTAGTTGTGTGAACGCCAGTTTTGGAGCCTAGCAACACGATTTCTTTAGAAGCTGTAGCGAAGTTCTTGCCATTTTTATCCGAATGCACTTCGAAAAAAGCGCTTCAGATTTTTGGAAAATCAAAAATTCCAGTCTCTGAACAGGTTAGGGGGCTAAGGAAATGTTTTCTTGATACCACACAACAGCTCTCTATGGTTACGAAATGAACTTTTTAAAAGTAAGCCGTTTAACTGAATCCAACCTAAGCTAAGTTCAGAATGTTTAAGAGGTTTTTCTTGTTAAAAAAACATAAACAAAAACAGAAAAAACCTACAGTAATTATTGCAAATTTCTTAAGCTGACTAAATAGAGTAAACCAATTCAATTAAATTTAATTTAAACTTTTTTTTTAATTTTTTTTTAACTTTACGTAATCTATTGGGATTTTCGCACGCCTGCGGCATATTTTTGAATTCAATAGACAATACTTTTAATTTTTTTACCTATTTTGGTTATGGTTTTTGGTGTCGCTTTTGTTAACACTTTGTAAACAAAAAAGAGTATGTGAGAAATTATGTTTGACAATGTATATGTAAGTGCTCCGAGTGAGCCAGAAAGAAAACAACAACGACAATAACGCCGTAACTGGAAACAACAAAAAAATTATACTGCGGGAGGGAATTAATTCGAAAAGTAATAACAAAAAGTTGCGTATTTAATACTTACGCACGCCAGTTTTCTGCTTGTCATTTCGTTGCTTTACACTCTCCGAAACAATTGCTGGCCTTTAGGTGTGTAAACACAATACAGCTACAGGGTTTTTAAATAAGAGCATACGATTTTATATTTTGCAAGAAAAGCACGTATAATTTTTTGTTTAATATGGCAACGTCGAAATTTCATTAACATGTAGTACAATTCACGAACGGGAAAGGCTTGAAAATGACTGTAAAGTGGTTCCCAAATTCTGAATGGTCGTCGCAATTTTAAGCCATTTAAGTCGATCATAATAATCGTCCCACTAGCAGTGTGTACTGTAGTGAATGAATTCGAGTCAATATACCCGTATTCACTATTGAGAGATCTTGCATCAGGAAGACACCGCACTGGCTAAGGTATCGAACATTTTTGCAGCTCTTTTTGGCTCTGTTCAAAATGAGCCAAAGCAGTCGATCACGAATACAAGCCTTTCACTGAAAATAGAAATATCTTACTTGATATTTTGGCGAAATTTGAGATAATGACTGAATGCTATACATGGAGTACAAGGAAAAGTTGTCAATTATTACACTGAGTCAGAGCAAAAGTAACTAATTTTAAATCATATTAATTAATTTATTAATTATTTCCTTGAGACAGATCTTTTCTAGACAGATCTTTTCCAGGTATTCCTTGGTTGGCCGCGCTTTGAGCTTCCCTGATGATTACAATCTGGGGCCATTCTTGTAATGATGTGGGGCGGTTTTCTAAGAGCCTGGCCTAATCAACTCCATTTCCTGCGTGCTATATGGCATAAGATGGGCTTTTCCTTCTTTTGTCTCCAGAGTTCGCCGTTACTTGTTATGTTAGGCCAGAATATTCTGCATTTTATTCCCAACCATTTGTTGGCGAAGCATTGAGGTTTCTGCGTAATCCTTTTCGAGGCAAGCCACGTTTCATTTCCATATAGCAACGTCGACTGGACATATGCGCTGAATATCCTGAGTTTGGTGCTTCTGGGAATTTACTAGTTTTACCCAAAAATTCCATAGGTGCGCGAATGCAGCGCTGGCCTTGCTCAATCCGTTGTTGACATCTGCCTCTGCTTCGAACCCCACTTCTTTGCCATCTGCTTGTATAATTACATGGTTATTGTTGATGTGGTTCATTCTCATTGCCTTGGTTTTTGTGACGTTAATTATACATACTTAGAACGCCAATATTATTTTCACCTGAGGTTGATATGATAAATGGAATACTAGAGCAGCGATTTCATGTTAAGTCTAAGTTTTTCAGGAATTGCCGTGATTTTTCTAAAAATTGATTTATTTGTAGGCTTGAGTATAATAAGTAAGGAATAAATTGAAATTTTTGAGATTAAAACAATGGGAATATTTTGGCAATGAGTTAAAGCGAAATCCCTTTGGCCCTTAGTGTTTTTGAAAGATTAAAAACAATTTTTTTCGAAAAACACTTTTTGAAAGCTTTGTGTTTGAAAGATTAAAAAAAAAATTCTTCTCAATAATTATTAACAGATAAATATAATTTTTCTCCTAAATGTATACTTGATCAAAAAAATTAAAAAGAATTTATGAAAACATTCCAAAAATCGTATACCAAAATCTCAAAATATGTATGTAATTAAATTTTAAAAAATATTTCTCAGTTTACTACTCTTCACTGCTATGAATTTTGAAAATTTCGTCTAGTCAATTGAATCGACAATCAATAGCGGTTTTCGATTCACTGTTCACTATTTTCTGCTCGCTTAACGAAACATTTTTCTGCGAAAGCAACGACTATTATATTCACTTAGCTCACAAGCGACATGCTTAGGTCAGCGCTTGCAAGAATAAAAACGGATATTTTTTATTGTATTTTGCAAACTCTCAGGAGCAGCACTTCGAAAAGCATGAGAGCGTTTGAGTTATGAAAAGCTTAGGCCAGGAATATTTGCAACAAATTCAAAGCATTAGTAAGCCCGATACTATGATAGAATTAATATGCATGCACTGAGTTGTGTCAAAAAAATATTTGCATAACTAATGAAAACAACAAAAAATGGAATTATTTTCCGCGAATTTCATTCATTAGGTTTTTTTTTGCAAATGGTATGGAATGTGAAAGGGGTAAAAAAATATTTAGTTGTAAAGTGATTGTCTTCAGTGCTACAAGTGATCTCAGATTTGAATGAAAAAATGCCAGGAAAACGAGTTTCAAAAAATATTATTCAATTAGTGTACTTCAATCACTACAAAGGCAAGTCAGCCAGAGAAATCGCCGATATGTTTTCCCTCAAAATTAGAACTGTATATAATATAATAAATCGTGCTGAAAATGAAGAAAGACTCGAGTTGAAAGAATCTGCAGGCAGACCAAAAAAAGTGACGCAGTGAATCGAACGTAAAATTAATAAAACTATTTATAATAGCCCGTAAAGCAGTACAAGAGGATTTGCGCTTCAAGTGGAAAAAAACTACGGGTTAAGAGTTTCTCATGAAACCGTTCGAAAAGTGTTGCAAAAACACAAATATTCTTCAAGAGTGGCTAGTATGCTGATATCAGCACAAAATGTTGATTAAATATTGCGATTTGCCACCGAGCACATATCGTTACCCACAGAGTACTGGGATGACGTTATTTTCTCAGATGAGACGAAAATGATGCTCTACTACCATGATGGACCCCAGAGAGTTTGGCGTAAGCCTCTCATAGCACTACGAAACAAAAATATTATATTATCTCTACCGTAAAGTTTGGAAAACTGTCAGTAATGGTTTGGGGTTGTATATCGACAATAGGAGTGGGTGAAATCTAAATTTTGGGCGATATAATGACCAAGGAAGTATACCTTGATATTCTAAAAGACGAATTGACTTCCAGTAAAAATTCGGCTTTGTTGCCCCGGAAAACTCGAACAAATTTAAATACAAATACTATCAAGATAATGATCCCAAACATAAATCTTATTTATGCAGGTTCTGGTTACTTTACAACTGCACCAAAGTTATTGATACTCCCACCGAGAGTCCCGACATTCACCCAATCGAAAATTTGTTCATTTAAAAAGAAAAGTAGGAAAAAGATCGCCAACTAATAAAACTGAATTAATCAGATTCATCAGAGAAGAGTGGGGGAAAATACCATTGGACTATGATATTTCGAAACTAATTAAATCAATGCGAAGTTATCTTCAAGCAGTAATTGATGCACAAGGAGGACATACAAAATATTAACCCAAAAAGACTGCATATTTTGTTGTTTTCATCAGTTATGCAAAAATTTTTTTGTCACTTTTTAAATAGAGTAAACATCCTTTTTGTTGTTGTTTTTGTAATGTGTGTGTGTTTATTTAATAGCTGTTGGCGCCTAATAATCGTAGACAAGTACAGTAATGGAATGTGTGTATTTATTTTTTGTTTGCTTTTTTATTTGTTGTTGGAGTTCTCGATCAGCTAAAGTTTTAAATTTTTCTTCACTATGCAAAGATATCCTTGACAAACTGTAAGAATAAATATTTAACAATTTTATTTTCAACGAAGATACCTACAGCATTATGCACAACCTTAGCCACTTATATTTTAAGCATCTTTATTGCTTTTAAACCATGCAGTTGCAACATTTTTCTCTATGTGTCTCTGTGAAGCTGTCAAAAAAACAGAGCGCGGCTCATTTACTACGAAAAAAATAAGCAAAGCGCAATCAACAGTGGGCTCGAAAATCACCGGTTTGCCAATAAGTGGAAAAAAATTAAAAACAAAAACTTGAAGTGTAAAAAGGTTACAAATTTCATAATTACAAACTGAAAGCACTTGGCCACATATTTCTTGGAAATAAATGGTATTTTTGTGCCAATGGCGTGGTGCAGATGTGTGAAAAGGTTTAAAATAATTTATAAAGTTAATTGCTTTGAAGAGCGTTGTAGTTGCTTTACCACCACATTACAACACCCTTGCACACACCGCAACACATGCCCAAATACAGCAAAAACGTTAAAGATATAATTTCTATCGTGTAGAGGAGTAAAACATTCGTATTGGCCATTGTTGCTGGCCAATACGTACTTGAGCTATTTGGTAAGCGTTGCTATGCTTAAATAAAATATGTATAAATTCATGTTTGTATCATATTTATGTATGTAGATGCATATACCTATATATGTAGGCATTCAGTTGGATATTTCGTAATAGTTTTTAAGGATTTTTTTCAATACGCACTTCGTAGCAGCTTTCCAGGAGGAACTCTTTCAGAAAGATTCGAATACAAATGCTCACACACAAATCCATACATACATACTACGCATGGCATGCATTCCATACATACCCCAAATATACTTATTCATTTATTTCAAATGTCTTCTCTGCATTAATTTTATTGCTGTGGCTTTGATTTGTTTTTTTTTTTTTTTTGGTAACCTTTTGCAGCGCATTTAAGCTAGTCAACACTTAAAATATTAGAGCGCTTAAAATGCAACCAATGGGCGGAATAGAGTGTTGAGTTGTTAGTGTGGCAAATACCAGTTCGACTATTTCGCTAATTTGCAAATTCAGATATTACTTCCGCATACGACTTTACTGAAAAGAAAACCACTGCTTTACTTATTTGGATAATTAGAAAAACGTGGTTCTAGTTTTTTTTTTTTTATTGGCCGTACAGTCACTTTGCGCTGGTCTTATTTGCTATCAAGTCTCCTTCCCAAGCTTTATTTCAGCCCAAATGACGGCTCCACTGGTTGGATCTACTCTCAACAGTAGAGAGATAAAGATAGTGATAGAGATTTTTGCCCGGTGTGCCCTGACGAAGTAGAAAGGGGCATATGCCATTCTGGTGCCTGCGTTTCGAAACCGAAAGAGAAAACCTTTGCAGGGCTTTTGACGAGCATCCCACAGAGGCAAATCTTACGATGCAAATGTGCTGGAAAATGGCGAGCATTAAGTGGTAATGGCGAGCGTTAAGAGATAGAGATCGAAATAGATGTAGAGATAGAGAAGGAAATAGAGATAGTGATAGAGATGGAAATAGAGATAGTGATAGAGATAGGGATAGAGATATAGATAGAGATGGAGATAGAGATAGAGATAGAGATAGAGATAGAGATAGAGATAGAGATAGAGATAGAGATAGAGATAGAGATAGAGATAGAGATAGAGATAGAGATAGAGATAGAGATAGAGATAGAGATAGAGATAGAGATAGAGATAGAGATAGAGATAGAGATAGAGATAGAGATAGAGATAGAGATAGAGATAGAGATAGAGATAGAGATAGAGATAGAGATAGAGATAGAGATAGAGATAGGGATGGAAATAGATGTAGAGTTAGAGAAGGAAATAGAGATAGTGATAGAGATGGAAATAGAGATAGTGATAGAGATAGGGATAGAGATAGAGATAGAGATAGAGATAGAGATAGAGATAGAGATAGAGATAGAGATAGAGATAGATATAGAGATGGAGATAGAGATAGAGATAGAGATAGAGATAGAGATAGAGATAGAGATAGAGATAGAGATAGAGATAGAGATAGAGATAGAGATAGAGATAGAGATAGAGATAGAGATAGAGATAGAGATAGAGATAGAGATAGAGATAGAGATAGAGATAGAGATAGAGATAGAGATAGAGATAGAGATAGAGATAGAGATAGAGATAGAGATAGAGATAGAGATAGAGATAGAGATAGAGATAGAGATAGAGATAGAGATAGAGATAGAGATAGAGATAGAGATAGAGATAGAGATAGAGATAGAGATAGAGATAGAGATAGGGATAGGGATATAGATAGAGATAGAGATAGAGATATAGATAGAGATAGAGATAGAGATGGAAATAAATGTAGAGATTCAGACGGAAATAGAGATAGAGATATAGATAGAGGATTAAATCACTAATTCAGAGATGAAGAGGGACTAGTTGATTTGATTCTTTCATTCTTTTCCAATGGAGCTAAAATGCTTAATAACTCCTTAATGACTTGAACATTATAAAACATACCTAGGTAATAGAATGCGTTCGATTACTTTAGACAATACCTTTTCCAAATTTCTTTTTACAATCTCTGCAGTTTTTCGAAGTAGAATTTTAAGGCCTGCATTTTTCGTTTTCTTCATCAATATTTTCTACAACAGAGGTGAGTCGATTATTTGCAAATCACTTTAGGCGCTCAATTTTTTCTAAAGCGAAATCCTTTTGCCTTGAGAACTTATAAATTCTACACTGTAGCATTGAATAAGTAATTTGGCTTACCTGAATATAAAATGAATCCATATAGCTAATCAAAATTTATTTCATCTTAAAAAGCTATAAAACTTCAAGGGGGCAAAAGATGCTAAGCAAAAGCAAAGTTAAAAAAAAACAGAAAAAAAATCAATTTTATTGGATTACAGTTATTAGTTTATGTGAAGAATTGTTTGCCAGCTTTGCTTTTAGCTCTTAGCTACTTTGCTGTTGTTGCTTCATGCTTTGCTACTTTGCTACTCAGCCATTTAATTTCAACTAATCTAGTATATTTCCTTAATCGACACATTTATCTTTCGCGTATGAGATGCTAAGATGCTAATATGACTTTGACTGCTTTGAATGCTAATGATTTCTAAAACTCGTACGATCTGAAGCATAGCAAACTACTACTCGAGCAATGCAAAGGTGTCTTGCTAAGCTGATTCTTCTATTCCTATGACCTAGCGTTTATATCATACAAAACGAGCATATGTTAGTATTTAATACCCCACCTAGAAAGCAGCAGGGAAGCATAAAGAACAGGTTTCATATAGATGAAAACTTAAGCGGCAATCAATTCGAAATAGTTCACAGACTCTATAAAGGCTATGCTCTTAGCCAGAAGCTACTTGGTGGCGTAGGTACTAAAACTAGTTAAGCAAAAAAAACTAAAACACAACAAATGCAGTGCATGCGAGCATAGTGAGTAAAAAAAGTGTACATAGATTTAAATTTTAGTAATATATACATACATATATTTAAAATACATATAAATCTGCATGCGGCCATTATAGATAAAATGTGACAAACAAGTCAAAGAAATGGAAATACGAGGGTGAGTCAGTAAATAACTGAAAATGAACATCAGGAACATTTTATTAGCCCGGTCTCCTCTAAAGTGAATGCAGTGGAAAACCACACGCTCTGCGCTCTCTGTTGAGTTGTGGCAGCTGGGGTAGTAGGGGCTATCTGTAAGCTGGAAGCGATGTATGTAGATATTAAAAAAAAAAACCGTTACCGATGATTAGTTTGGTGAGGTAATAGTTAGTGTCACCGTGTCTTCTATTCAGCCACTTTTCCAGGTTCGGGATAAGAATGTAAGTCCAACGGCCTTTCGTAGACTCTTCCCATCTTCTTTTCCACTCGGCCATAGATTGTTCTCTTTCTGGTGCTTTTTTCGCTGTCGTCAATTTTGCTCCTTGTACACCGTACCAACGATGAGCCAGCGGTTAGTGTCACTTGCGCACGCCTGCCTTTGTCCTGAAATTGTCTTAACCAGCGATAGATGGTTCTTCTGGATAGTGAATAATCCCAATAAAGTCTTTCAAGCTTAAGCTTGGCCTGCGCGGTGGATGATTTCACTTTTTTACGAAAATGCTAATAAACGTTTGTATGAAATGCCGATCATAAATAATATTTATCAAATCAGTCAGCAAGTTTGAATACCCTCTTTCTGCCTTGACAAGCATTTGTTCTAATTTTCAGCGTCTTATTGAACCAACCTCGTAGTAGCAAAAAAAAAAAACAATAAAGTCTATTATTTGGCGCAACCAAAAAGTGGTAAAGTCAAGCGCTTATTCTGGCTGGCATGCAAATAAACATTAACCGTTTAGCAAAAGCAACTAGTCAACTGACACAAAGAGGAAAGAGGTGACAGAGAATGGGGAAGCAACGCAAGTCAAAGGAGTGTTAATTACGTCAGAAGCAGCTGGCTGACAATCGATGTCAATAGCGTAGCAGAATTCAGTAAACAAATCATCAATGCCAATAACAACAGCAATAACAACAAGAATCCCAACAGCAAATGCCCAATCAAAAGGTTGATGATATCTTCCACACAGCTGTGCAAGGTTAAAGGCCTATAAAAGTAAATGGCAAGGCCGTTTGCGGTAAATTAAATAACAAGCTGTCACACGTATGCGTGTAACTGCTTCTGTATGTGTGTGTTAAAAATGAAAATTCGATTTAGACCAACTTTGTATATGACATCGTTGGAGTATCACAAAGAAAGATATTAAGAATCAAATCCACTCTCTTATGGCTGCAACAAACGATGGAGTGGAGATGTATTTGAAAGAATTTATTAACCGTAGCACACTAACGACCTACTAAGCATATTTATGCGTACATATTATATATACACGACAAATGACAAGAAAAAATCTAAACCGGCAGCGAGGTTTAGAGAGTCAATGACAGTATAGATCATTTAAATACGGCAGCTCTTTGTCGAGTTTTAGTGACTAAAATGCTAGGCAGAATCTGAAACCAAGTATGCACACAAGCTTCATATAAAGCGTGGTTAAGTTCAAGGGTCGGTGTTGATTTTCAATAAAATAAAATTTTTGTAAGAAATTATTATCATTTTTCTTTATTATGATAATATTGGCACGGTGGCTCAATTACGTATAAAACAAAATATCGGCCTCGGCGGCACACCTCCATCCGATGGTCCGAATTTTCGATGACACTGAGGCATAATTGAGGTTCAATGCCGTTAATGTGCCGAATTATCTCATCCTTTAGCTCTTGAATTGTTACTGGCTTATCGACGTACACCGTTTCTTTCAAATAACCCCAAAGAAAGAAGTCCAACGGTGTCAAATCACATGATCTTGGCGGCCAATTGACATCGCCGCGACGTGAGATTATTCGGCCATTAAATTTCTCGCGCATAAGAGCCATTGTTTCGTTAGCTGTGTGACAAGTGGCACCGTCCTGTTGAAACCACATATCGTCCACATCCATATCTTCCAATTCGGGCCATAAAAAGTTCGTTATCATCTCACGATAGCGAACACTATTCACAGTAACTGCCTGACCGGCCTCATTTTGAAAAAAATACGACCAAATGATGCCGCCGGCCCATAAACCGCACCAAACAGTCACTCTTTGTGGGTACATTTGTTTTTCGGCAATCACTCTTGGATTATCATTCGCCCAAATGCCGCAATTCTGCTTATTGACGAATCCACTAAGGTGAAAATGTGCTGCATCTCTGAAGATGATTTTCTTCGATATGCATTTTGATTTGAACGCCCGTTTTCATAATAAGCCTGAATAACTTTAACGCGTTGCTCGATTGTGTATCTTTCCTTGGCTCAAATTGAAAAATGTCAAATGAAATGCGGAAAAAAACTTGACGTTTAGGTGTGGTTTACATTCAACATCGGCTCTTGAAATTGAACCACCCTTTATATATATAATTGGCCGTACACCCGTTTTGGGTGTTTGGCCGAGCTCCTCCTCCTATTTGTGGCGTGCGTCTTGATGTTGTTCCACAAATGGAGGGACCTACAGTTTCAAGCCGACTCCGAACGGCAGATATTTTTATGAGGAGCTGTTTCATGGCAGAAATACACTCGGAGGTTTGCAATTGCCTGCCGAGGGGCGACCGCTATTAGAAAAATGTTTTTCTTAATTTTGGTGTTTCACCGAGATTCGAACCTACCTTTTCTCTCTGAATTCCGAATGGTAGTCACGCACCAACTCATTCGGCTGCGGCGGCCGATATTATGTTACCGGCCGGTGTTATGTTACTGAAAAATGTCAATTTTTACTAAATATTTTCACTATTACCAAATATTCAATGATAATATCGCAAAGAAGAAGCATGCCAATGAAGAAGCACATAATTTATTAGTTGCAACCGACGGAGCAATACGAAGGCTCAGACGCATTAAACCTCGCAATATCATATTTCCATAAAAATGTTTTATGTTATGTAGAGTGAAAATACTAGAATATTGTCATATTTAAGTTGCGTGTTAGTCATTTAAAAATATATATGAACTTATGAAAATTTCATAAAATTTCATTTAAAAAATTTCGCTGAACATTTCTTTAATGCATTTCTCTCCTTTATGAAAACTCTGCATAAGAGAAAATTTTACTTTCGTGGCCATTTATACGTATATCGCCTGCTCTGGAGTAAGAATTATTTATTAAAATATTAGGTAATTCAAGCGCCGATTTTGGTAGTTTGTGTCAAAAATAAAAAGTTTCTTTCCTGACAAAATAAAACAGCTGCTTGTATAATTCGGTTACTGTAAAAAGCATAGCGCCCTAAAGCTTTTAATTTTATAAGTTACACACCGAATTCCCAATGGCTTACAGTTTGATAAAAATGCTGCTTATTTTAAAAGTTTTCATTAATTTTTCAAGAGCACAAAATTAGGTGTTTATTTACCAGCTTGATTTTGACCACTAGTTAGATAAAATGGCCTATGGCCTACCTAAAATGCCTACTGGGTATTATAATATTAGCCTTAGCATAAACCGCTTTTTTGTAGAATGGGTATATGGGTATCAATTCCACTACTAACGAGTACTCAACTATTCATCTGAGTCGCTTAAGTTCGTCAAGTAAATAACAACAAAAGCCGTCTATGCGTTGACATTTATCACAAGGAGCGCACGAACGGCATAAGTAAAAAACCATAATATTAGCATAAACAATAACAAAAAAAAAAAACAGAAAACACAAAGCAAAGGGTAAAAACAAATTAATAAAAAGAGAACAACAACAAGTCATATATGTATGTATGTATAATACTAACCTCAACACTCGTCACATAGTATAACACAATAAATGTTTAGCAAAAGCAACAAAAGCTTGCATTTCAACAAATATTTGTCTTTATTTGTGTATTTTTATTTTTAGTAGACTTACTAAGGAATACACGTACGTATGTATGGAGGTATGTATGTACGTGTATTCCAATGCCTGCGTAGTGCAATATATTAGCATCAAAATATTCCTATTTCATTTTTGTTGTACACTTTGATCTCCGTTCATTCGAATTGAATGAGTGGAATAGCTTAGAATTTGAATCGATTAGATGTCAAACAACTTTACTTCCGAGTTTTTAAGCTAATTTCAGCATATTTATTTAGATAAATTGTTAATAAGTAGGTAAGTGTTCGGGTGAATCACGGCATCGCGTAATCTTAACATTTATTTTAAGCAAAGTTCAATGCAGGTTTCTTATTCTTAGTTTTTCTAATTTAAGTATTTGCACTGATTTTGAACAATTAAAGAATATTGACCGTCAGAGTTTAGGGAAAGGAGGGCCAATAAAAATAAAAAAAAACTAATAAAAATGAAAATTTTTTTTAAACTTTAAGGGTGAATTCGTTTTTCAAATAAAGGTTTCAATAAACACCTTTTCTGTGCCTTTAAACGTCATAGGAAAATCTAAAATCTAAGATTTAAATATTTTCTTTTAAAGAGCATCACCAACTATTAAGTTCATTGCGTTTATAAGTAGATTCCACAGCATGAGAAAACGAAACGATCGAAGTATTTTGAAAAATTGCTTTTCGACTAGAAAAGGATTATATCGACCTAATTACAAGGGAGTAGAATATAAATGAATTATATTTCATATAAAGCAAAGGTTAATTTGACCAAATTTTATCTTCATATCACAGGAGCTTTGAAATACACTGAACTAAGCAGGTATAAACTGAATGGAATTGAACTGTAGTGAACTGAGCTGAACTGAACTTCATTAAACAAAAGTTAAATGAAAAGAAATTAACTGAAATCTATTGAACTGAACTTAACTTAGCTTAAATAAAATAAACTAAAGTGAACTCAACTGAATTTGGCGAAACTGATTTTACCTTAACGAGATTAACATAACTTAACTTAGCTAAATTTGGTTTAACTGAACTAAACTGAACTTTACTTCATTAAACTCCAGCGAACTGAAATTAAGTGAATTTAACTGAACTGACTTTAATGGAACATAAATGAACTTAATTTAACTTAATTTAGCTTTACTCAACAAAGCTTAACTGAACTGAAATCAAGTAAACGGAACTGAATTGAATTGAACTGAACTGAACTTAACATAAGTTAACTTAACGTAAATTACACATAACTTAACTTAACGTCAATTAACATGACTTAACTTAATTTAATTATACTTAACTGAATTTAATCGCGTTGAACTTAGTTTCGCCGAAATTCACTGAACTTAACCTAACTTAACAAGACTGAACTGAATAGAAATAAATTGAACTGAACTCAACTCAATTGAGCTGAAACGAAGTGAATTTACCTGAGCTGAACTGAATTTAGTTGAACAGAGATCAATTGAACCTAACTTTACTTAACTTAACTTAATGTAAATTAACATAACTTAACTTAACGCAAATTAACATAACTTAACTTAATTTAATTATACTTAACTGAATTGAAATGCGTTGAACTTAGCTTCGCCGAAATTCACTGAACTTAACTTAACTTAACGGAACTAAAATTAAGTAAACGAAGCTGAATTAAACGGAACTGAACTTACCTTAAAGTGAATAAGCATAACTTAACTTAACATAACTTAGCTTAATTCCACTAACTGAAAACTAACCAAATTGAACTGAACTTAACGTAACATAAATTAGCATAACTTAACTTAGCTTAACTGAGATAAACTGAACCAGATTTCACTAAGCTTAGCTCAACGGAAATTAATATTTATAATTTAACTTGACTTAAATTAGCTTAACTGGATTAAAAATAGTTCAAATGTATTGAATGAACTAAACTTAACTTAATTAAACTCAATTGAATTAAACTGAACTGATTTTTTGTTGTTGTTTTTGCTGACGCTAAGGTAGGTAAAAAAGGTAAAAGGTAAAAATGCTTTCGCACCATACTAACCGTCATTAATATGTGTGTGATGACTCCACTAAAGGCATCTCTCCTATTTTCTTGAAAGTTTTTCTCAACCCCGGGTCCTCTACCGCACTACTTCGAGGTAGAAGTCCAAGAAGGACACATTCGCTTACTCACCCTGCATCCAGGGTTGGCTGTTTTGTAAGAAGCTATGCTTAATGCTCTTCAGCATAAGTTTCTATGCTGAACTGAACTTTACTGGAAAGAACTACTTGAAATAGAATTTATTTTCTTATAGGAGCGTCAAAAAACAAAAACCCTTGCTACTAAACCGCGATGTTGTTGTTGTTGTTGAGGTGGTTGAACATTTCTTAGCTGAAATGCTTCTAATTAGTGACCAGCACCGTTTTAATACCACTATCTCGTGAAATGATGAGATGTTTGTTTTTTTTTTTTTTTTTTTTTTTTTTTTTTGTTGTTTCCAAGTCAGATCCATTTAGTGGTCCAAGTATAGGAGCAAATCCTTTATCTCGATGGCTGAGATATCCTTAATTTGCTGTAGGAAAGGCTTACCGAAGGATCGGAGTCGTGCCCTGGCTAGTCCCGGACACTCACATAAATAGTGGAACAGACTTTTCTTCGCCCCTTCCGCTTGACAGCTTCTACAGATAGGATTGAAGGGTAGATTGAGTCTAGCTGCATGATCCCCTACTTTCCAATGTCCTGTAAGGGTTGTAGTGATCCGTGAAATGTTTGGCCGAGAACATCCTAACAGGTCATTCGTCCTTTGGATTTTATATGACGGCCATGTGTTTTTTGTTGTGATACATGTAGGTATTTGCTTCCATCTTCTTTCGGCTAAAGCATGATAGTGTGAAGCAATAGATGCTTTTAGTGTGTTCAGTGGGGTGGAAACTGCCACCGCCTCTGCTATGTCTAGTGTTGAGCCCTTTCTTGCTAGCTCATCCGCTATCTCATTGCCTCGTATGTTCCTATGACCGGGAACCCATATCAGGGTAATTTCAAGCCAATGGCTGAGCAGTTTCAGCTCCTCTCTGCACTGTAGGACTAATTTGGATGAAATGTAGTTGGAGTCTAAGGCCTTAATAGCTGCTTGACTGTCTGAGAAGATAGCTACTCTTGCACCAACTACCTTGTAGAGTTCTAGGGATTTGCATGCTTCTCTGATCGCTAAAAGTTCTGCCTGGAACACGGTGGCATAATCAGGAAGACGAATTGATTGAGATAGGTTGAGTGGCTCCGAATGGAAGCCAGCTCCCACACCACAGTTCATCTTAGAATCATCGGTATAAATTTCGATATCGTGTCTTCCAATCACCTCTCCTTTGCTCCACTCGGCTCTCGGTGGAAAGCGTACCGTAAAGCCTTTCTTGAAGTTGAGGTCGAAGACTGTGTAGTCTGATCCGTTTTTGAGCAGCGGGGGTCCCTGTAGGAGGATCTAAACCGCGATAGTCGGTTCTATGTTATCGGAATGGCCCGGATTTATATCCGACCAAGGACTGTTGCTCCAAAAGCATCCCTCGTACATGTATGAGAACTGTTTATGCTGGTACAATAGCTCACCCCTGCCGATTACCTAACATTTTGTGTTATAACACACCCATAGACATTGGAGGCGAATAGGTGGCGGTACCGAAATCAACTCCTCCGCGTTGTTAAAGTTCTAACTGCATTGCATTTCCGTTTCCCAGAGGAGTGTTGCTAAAGGGGCAGAGGAAGAAAGAAGGTCTTTTGTAGGAACCCTATTACGGGCCTAACCTAGTGCGTCCTAAACCTTCTTAAATTTTAAACCTTACTCAAAATTTAAAAAAATTTCTAACGCAGATAGTTTTTATATCAAAGGGTTCATAAATAAATTAGGCAATGTATCGCTCTGGTAATTCTGTTTTTCACTGATGCAGATATTTTTAGTTTAGGGCAGTGTTTTTGTCAGTAATCAATTTTTTATTATAATCTACTTTCTTGCATTTTTGTCGATTACCACTATTACATAAGTGATTTTCTAATAACTCAAGATTTTGGTGAGTCACAAATTTCCAGTAAACCAGCAAACTTTGCCAATTTCGTCATAATTATTGCACTTTTTTCTGTATTTCCCACCTATTTTCAAATGAAATTTTATCTCCACGTACTCACCCTTATAACCATCATCGTAGTAATCTCCCTCTTCGCCCTCCTCCACGTCATAATCCAACACTGCATGCACCTGTGTGCGGCCGCCCTGTCCAGCCTGAACACGCGTAAATCCTGGCGGACGATGAGGATATGCTTCGTTGCCAGCACCACCATCACCGCCATCTCCTGCACCACCCACTCCATCATCGCCACTGCTCAATTCATCATCCGTCCTCACTGACGGAGTAGGTACTGCACCATATACTGCAGCTGGTTGTGGTGCTTCGGTAATGGGTGCAGAACCAAAACTCTGTTGGCCTGTTTGTGTTTGAGTCTTCGATTGGGACTGAGCAACAAATGAGGATGTGCTGTGAGTATAGGAATTATAATATTGCTTTTGTTGTTGCTGTTGCTGCTGTTGAGCTGTTGATGCTCCTCCTCCAGAACCAAAACGATTGTATGTACCTTCACCGTAGGTTCTAGTCGAAGACGAAGCCGCTGAAGCAGAGGCTGTGCCGCCAGCGGCAGAGGCAACAGTCGATGCGGAAATGGCTGTCTTGAAAGCGACATTATTGCCATTTGTTTGTTGAAGTTGGTGGCGCTGTTGTTGCTGTTGCTGCTGCTGTTGATTTATGCTGAAATGACTATAATGCTGTTGTTGTTGTGGCTGCTGTTGTTTTTGGTTATTAAATTGTGTATTACGCGCACCGGGTGGCGGTATGGGTGGCAAGTAGGTGTTACCACTTTTCAGCCGATTATTATTCTGTGTACTTGGATTGTTGTTGTTGCTATTGTATTGATATGATTGACGTATCTGTTGTTGTTGCTGCTGATGTAGTTGTGGTGGCGCATAGGGATTATTTTTGTAGAATTCTGACTCAGGCGGCGGCGGTGCATCGTCACCGTGCTGCTGCTGATGATCGGCCGGCGAGTAGAGTAAATTGTTGGTGTTGGCAGCCAATTGGTGTGCGGGATGCAGTGGTGGTAGCGTGGCAGTCCACGTAGGCACTTGTTGCGCCAATGCACCTGCACCAAAGGGTAGTGAGAAGTTCGTTAGCGCCATTTGTTGGTGTGTTAGTCACTGGGTTTTTTGTTTTCGAATACTTTGTCAGCAGCAGTGGCGGAAGGGCATTTTTCACACGCGAGCAAAAATTTGATTCGATTTTTTTTTTCTAACCACTGCTGTTGGTGTTATAAAAGTTTATTTGTCAATTGAATTTAATGTTCAATTGCTTAAATATTGGTTTTTATTCACTTTACTGGAGTTGTCATTTGAGGTTTTCATTTAAATGAAAGACTTAAGCGACGAACTTGAAGCTAGGGTTTGCTGCTGTGAAGATTTTGCTTCCTCTGAAAAAGTGAGACTTAAATATATTGATTGCAGTTTTTAATGTGAGTTTATTTTGTTTTAAATTTTCATGTTCATCAATTAATTTCAATTCAATTATTTCATTTCTTTGTTTCAGTTTCTATATTTTTATTAATCGATTTTTAATATGAGCTTTTTATTTCTGAAAATGTATTTTAAGAATTTTTATTAAGGTTCCTTCAAAATATAACAAATCAGTGTTTTTGAAATATTTCAAAATATGCTGGTATTTTTTTCATTGTTTAGTATAATTAATTCCTCTGTTATTAGCAACTTTTCTTTTGGAAAGCTTAGAATTTTTTTCATTTTTGGATATCAAATCTTTAGTTTTAGGATTTCTTTCTTCTACTTTTACTCCTATTATTTATTAATGTATGGACATCGAATTTCTAGTTCCTAATTTTTTAACGGCAATTTGTTGAATTCTTTATTATTGGAGTTTTTATTAGTTTTCGTAAACTTTTTTAGTGGAAAATGGTTTCCATCGAGTTATAGTAGTACATTTTTAGTAAAAACTTGACTTATGGTTTTTCTCATTGGTTATTCCCCTGCTACTTTTTTATTGTTACTAATTATATTTGCATAAAAAACTTTAGATTTATTTCGATAAATGTTATAAAAAAAATTGTATCAAAAACAAATATTTTAGTTGCTGAATTTTTTCTCACTTATTTCATATGACATTCACTGACTCTTATCTTACATATATTTGGGGCATTCTTCGCCAACCGGACACCCCCATCTGCCCAGAACAGTTTTTATAAAAAAAATTTTTCCCTATGCCGAAATAAAAGCTTATGTCATGTACTTTAATTTGTCATGTGGCCCTTTTAAAATTTTCAAGATGGACCTACTTTTCTAAAGGGATTAATGCATCGATCTCTTCTCGATTTTCCCGACATTTTTTAGGCGATAATAGTTCTGAAAAGAACTGTTTGACAGGTATTAGATATTAATTTATTCTTTCAGAATTTTTTATAATAATCTCCAGACATTTCTGTACCCTTTGACATGTGAAATACATCAAGAACTAGTGCTGTTAATGAAACAGTCCAACGTTGCACCAGAATCTCTCTCTCTACTTTTCTTAACAAACTACTTCATTTTTTTTGGTGTTTTCCAACATATTGTCAATATTCGTCGTCCATCTTAAATATTTAAAAAGTGCCACATGACAAATTAAATTACATGACATAAGCTTTTATTTCGGCATAGGGAAAAATTTTTTTTATAAAAACTGTTCTGGGCAGATGGGGGTGTCCGGTTGGCGAAGAATGCCCCATTTATATATAATTGGCACGTACTCGTACACCCTTTTTGGGTGTTTGGCCGGTGTCCTCCTTCTATTTGTGGCGTATGTCTTGATATAGTTCCACAAAAGGAGGGACCTACAGTTTCAAGCCGACTCCGAGCGGCAGATATTTTTATGAGGAGCTTTTTCATGGCAGAAATACACTTGGACCGCTATTAGAAACCACTTTTTCTTAATTTAGGTGTTTCACCGAGATTCGAACTTACGTTCTCTCTGTGAGTTCCGAATGGTGGTCACGCACCAACCCATTCGGCTACGGCGGCAGCACATTATGTTTCATGTTGAGCAATATTTAAAATAGTTTTTGAAAATCTTAGAAAATTTGTTTACGTTGCTTGGAGATCTCTAATTTTCAATAGGTCTTCAAAATCTTCGTCAGACTTAAAATATTAAAAAGATTTTTTTAACAGCAAGCAATGGCAAGCCTCTAACTGCTTTTGGACATGGAACATTTTCTCATTAAAACCATCTGCTATTCAGAGGCAATATGCTCAACTACAGCTAATACTACTACTACAACTCCATTTTGTAAAGCAACAGCATCAGAATTACTCAGAAATATCAACGTTGGCAATCCTTTAGGAAGACTTTGGAAGTATTTATTGGCTAAACCTTTTTCGAAAGTCTGTTGACACAGTCGCCAAATGTTCAGATATGAATTTTTTTAATATATAATATTTCTGTGAATTTTTAATGGATTTACTTTGTATTTACAGAATTGTCAGATGATTGAAAACCCATTAAAAAAAGCATTTCAAACAATTTTCAAAAAAAAATTATACACAAAAAAAAAATTAAATTAATTTTTCATTTACCTATTTGGCAATCAACCCAATTTATGAATTGTCGGTCTTCATATTTAAAGATAATTTTTTGCGTTCAACAAAAAAAATGAAGGTGGCTTTAAAACTTTCGGTATTGCGGAGTATTTAGTTTAAGAAAGCACCATAAAAACATGTAAGGAGAAGCTCTCAGCTTGCATCTAAAGCGTACCAGTACTACCTATTTTCAATGCGATCACAAGAAATCTAGTCATGTGGTTTTGTATCGAAATCTAATATGAAAGTGTGTGTTATTATTTCAATCATTTGGCGCTCATTCAATATAAAATCAGAATATATGAACCACAAAATACTATAATTCAACTTTTTCTAGGACTCAATAGATTTCCGTGTTGGAGCGCATATTTCATACTAATATGTTTAAAACACCTTTCAAGGTATTTCAAGATATTTGGTAGGATTTTTGGTTTATCACTCCTATTGGAATCTGATTTTTTTTTTTAATTTTCTTAGTTGGTGGGTAAGATTTTTGGCTTATCAATCTCATTGGAGTCTGATGTTTTTTCTTTAATTCTTATTGGCGTCTTAGTTTTTTTTGTGCTCTCTCTTTGGTTGTACTTTAAATATATTTATTACTGTATCTATACCACATACTAAGATTTATCTATTAAAGAGAATTTTGGCTCTTATAATTCGTTTTTAATAGTTCTTTCTGAATCTACAAAAATTCCTCGCTGTGCACTAAAAGAAAATTTTACTATATTTAACTTTATTATGTTTTTTGTTGAAAAAAGCCTTTGAAAGCAGTTAAATTTCAGGCTGCATTCTTTTCGTCTTACTTAATCGAATCATGTAAATATTCGCTTTTGTCTACAAATTAAATTTAATCAAAGTTATGTTTTCCCTCACATAATTTCGTTAAGGAAGGAGTTCATTTAATATATTTTGCAAAAAAAGATAAGTGTTTAAAGTAATTTCTCCACGTATTACGCAATACTTTTTAAATTTATCATTGAACGTTGAACGTTGAATTTCAAAAGACATAGGCCACGAATTTGAAGCAAAATTTCCGATTTTTTATTATGTTCCTATTAACATATTTTTTCAAATTATTCGTGATTCATTGGTTTGGCAACAGTTCCAATTATATTGCTTTTGTTAATTTCTTTATTTACATCCTTATTTAGTAAACTTATTTGTATATATTTTTCATTATTTACTAAATCGTTTTTATGATATTTTAATTTTTCAGATTTTATTAGTTATTTTCAATAGAAAAAAAAAATTATTTTTATTTTTATTTATGTTTTATTATATCATTTTTATCATTTAGTAAAAATATATCTATTTTGATTTGAATTTTTTTTTTAATTTACTAGAAATTTTTTTATCTTTTATGTTAATTTAGTGAAAAACAAAAACATCTCTGATTATTTATTTACTACATATTTTTGTTATAGTTATTTAGCAATTTTTAATTTAAATTTTTTTCTTGTTTATTTCATTTTCAATTATTTATCTACTTAGCAAAAAAATTTTAGTTTTTTCTTATTTTTACTTTTGTATATGGAGTTCAACAACATTTTTTTCCTATTTATTTAATGAAAGGTTTTTGAGTTTTATCAATTTTAGTTATTTCACTTATTAAAAATATTTCTATTGCTATTTAGTAAAAAAAAACATCTCTGTTTATTTATTTAATTAGTACATTTTTTGTTATGTTTATTTAACTTTTTTGAATTTTAATTTTTTGCTTATTTTGTTTTAATTTATTTATTTATTTATAATACAATAGTAAAAGGCTTTTAGTCTCTTTTTCGTTTTTACTCTATTATTTTTTATTGCTATTTCATTATTTAATTTCATAACCACTTTGAAATTTTCATATGTTAATTTAGAAAGAAAATTCTTGTTTATTTATTTATTTTTTTGCTTTTATTTCATTTTTATCTATTTATTAAAAAAAAATATTTTTTTTTTTTTATTTGTGCTGTTGTATCACATATTTTTCTATTATGCTGAAGCGTATCGAGTGCTACAAAAAGGTTGTGGAGATGTTCATTTAAGTGAAACAACGTGCCGAGATTGGTTCCGGCGCTTCAAAGACGGTGATTTTAATGTTGACGACCGTCCGCGTGAAGGAAGGCCAAAAACCTTCGAAGACGCTGAATTGGAGGCATTGCTCAATGAGGAGCAGTGTCAAACGCAAGAAGAGCTTGCTTCAGTGTTAGTAGTTACCCGCCAATCCATTTCCAAGCAATTTCATGCTTTGGGAATGATTCAGAAACAGGGGACTTGGGTTCCTTATGAGTAAAAACCAAGTGATGTTGAACGCCGTTTTTTCGCCTGTAAGCAACTGCTCCAGCGGCAAAAAAGGGAAAGGGTTTCTTCATCGCATCGTTACGGGTGATGAAAAATGGATTCACTACAGCAATCCAAAGAAAAGAAAGTCATGGGGACTGCCCGGTCATGCTTCTACGTCGTCGCCTCGGTCGAATATTTATGCCGTGAAGGTTATGCTACGTATTTGGTGGGACCAAGTTGGTTTTATTTATTATGAACTGTTAAAACCAAGCGAAACCATCACTGGGGATCGGTATCGACTTCAATTGATGCGATTGACACGAGCGGTGCTCTTGAAGAGGCCCCAATATGCGGAGAGGCATGAAAAAGTGATTCGACAGCATAACAACGCTCGCCCTCACATTGCCAAACCCGTTAAAACCCACCTGGAAATACTGTAAGGGGAAATCCTGCTCCACCCGCATATTCTCCTGATATTGCGCCGTCCGATTATTACCTGTTCCGATCGATGGCACATGGTCTAGCTGACCAGCAGTTCCATTGATATGAAGACATCAAAAAAGGGTTTGATCCGTGGATAGCCTCAAAAGATGAACAGTTTTACCTCGGCGGTATACAAGATCTACCAAACAGATGGGAGAAAGCAGTAGCCAGCGATGGGCAATACTTTCAATGATTCACTTGTAACCATTTTTTGCAGAATAAAGTTGCATTTTCATCAGAAAAACAGCGAGAACTTAGTTTCGCAACTAATATTTTTTTTTTTTTTTTGCGGTTTTATTATATATTTTTTTATTTAATACATTTTTTAATATTCATTTAATAAAAAGTTTTTATAATTTATATTTTGCTTACGTTTTTATATTTAATTCGAATTAGTTTTATTAAGCAAAAATATTTTTATTTCTATTTAATTTTTATTTTTTAATTTAGTATTTTTTTTACATTTCAATAAATTTATTAGAACAACTTTTTTATCACAATTTAATTTTTATTTATTTATAGTGAAAAGTTTTTAGTTTCTCGCCCTTTTTAGTTTTTATGCATATATTTTTTTTGTTTTCTGTTTTTTAATACAAATTTATTTACATATACATACTATATATATATTTACTTATTAAACCATTTTCATATCATATCCATTTAAATTATTTTCTTTAGTGAAAATATTTCAATGATTAACTTTGTTTTTATATGCCCATTTGGGAAAACAAATTTTTTCCATTTATTTAGTAATTTTTTTTTATTCAGTAATTCTTTTCGATTTTATTTTAACTTTATTTATTTATTTAATTAAAAGTGTATAATATTTATCTTTTTATTCAACGTCTTTTTTTATAATTATTTAATGAAAGTTTTTTATATTTCATCATATTTCATCCATTTTAATTATTTGATTTAGTAAAATTATTCTTATTTTTAATGAATTCTCATTTATTAATTTGCTCAATTTTTGGTTAAAGTTCTAACACTTTTCCCTTTTTTTTATTTTTCCCTTATTTTTATTTTTATTCCTATTTTTTTATTTAATATATTTAAAAAAATTTTTTTTTTAGTTCTACTGTGATTTATTTATTTGGTGAACATTGTTTCCATTCTTCTTGAAAGACAAAAATGAAGAAATAAATGACTTTCTATAAAAAAATCGTGCATTTTTACATTCGTGTTAAATTAAATATAGAACTCATTTTTAAAAATTGCATTAGTAAAAATTCCACTCCTTGAATAGGGTAGATTTTTTAAATTGAAGTACTGCATAATGCATGAGTGTTATATTTATTTTTATAACCGATTTTTATTTAATTTTTTTTATTTTACATAAAAATAGTGTCTTAAAAATAGTGCGCTTGGAAACTATATTTATTTTATAAAAATTTACGTATTTCTATACTGCTTTTAAGCACTTAAGTATTGTATTTCTTCAGTCAAGCTTTTCAAAACTACTGGCATTGCATTATTAGTATTTAGATACATACATATTTATGTATTTCTTATTTGAATTTTATTTCTTTCATTTATATGCGCACATCAACATAAAATTTTATTTTATTTATTCTCCACTCACTTTAAATAATTTTTGTTTCCTTCACACACATACGCAATTAAATTAACCAACCGTCAGCGTTTGTCTGTATTCTCAACAATTTACACTTAAACGCAAAAATTCTAATTATTTTAACAAACAATCAAGCCACGGCATAAATGCGAAACACACATACACACGTACACGTTCGCTCAAAATTTGCGCGCCCTCGAACGAAAATATGCTAAGTACGGAAAAATATGCATAAACACACGTTGTGTTTTTCTGTTTTATATTTTGCAATATTTTTTTATTTTATTTTATTTCTTTTGAAGCTGCACGCAAATCAATCAATGCCGAATCGATTGTGTTGAATGTTTTTAGTTTGTTCTCAATTAGCATCAAGCGAATGACCGACCGTTCACGGCGAGTAATCGCAAACGACTGCCACTTTTGCGTTGCTGTGTTAACCCGTTAAAACTTCAAGCCACGAACGCCAGCAACATTGCAGAAAACTGTAATGAGACAGACAAAAATACATTCATAAGTACTTATACAAAAAAAAAATGCTTCAATAAATAGTGAGGAGGGAAATAAATACGATAAAACAAAAACAATAACGCTGCGAAATACTCGCGCACGCGTACGAGCTGGGCTGAGCTGAGTGCCCATGCAAAGATCAGGCTCTGCTGAAAAGTCATTTCCATGTGTGTACAAAAGCAAAAATTAGTACTCACAGACATACAAACACACATTCGAATATGTTTACGCTCAGCACTTGCCAGCTCTCATTTTGCCGCAAGGCATTCGCATGAAATGCGGTAATAACAATAAAAACCAATCCAACAGCCGCACTAATAATAAAGAATATGCAAGCACAACAACAATGACAACACATCAGAGACGCCATACTGAAAGCAAAAGTGATTTTTCAACAGTTCGATTTTTGATTTCAATTTCAGTTTGCTACGTTCGATGCTGCTGTCGCATTATTTGGCGTGCATTTATATTTGTGCGAGAGTGTGAGAGTAATTTTTTTGTGTTTTCATACTCATTGGAAAATCACCTACGCTCTTAGCTCTCTTTGCGCTCTTTGTGATAATGAAAAGTTATTTATTTATTTATTGAAAAATAATACTACAGACAATGCTGATTTACGGAATACTGCAATTTTGTTTAACAAAATAGGGGTATTCACACAGAGCTGACGACTCTCGTCATTCGTTATTCGAAAACTTTTTCTGTGAATTTTATATTTGTTTGTGGAGTTTGCAAAAAACTATACATATTAAGTTAATGAGTAATGTGCAAAAAATAACAACCTCGATCTGAAATATTTAACCCAGGGACGAACTAAAAATCAAAGATGAAGCCCTATGGGACCTTATCTTGTTTTAACAATTTGCGCGGAGATATTTGAATATTCTTAATAGTCAGTGCTAGGATAGCACTTGGTAAGAGGATACTTTAATGATTTTAACCGGAGCGTTTACTTTCTAACGAATCCGGGACCATATACACTTGTAGTCACATAATTACACAATTCTTCATGCAAATTGACAAACATCGTATGAATCAAAGCTTCACGTTTTGTACAAAATTCAAAAAAATTGCTCATTAATTTAAAATTTGTTAATCTATATATCTACAGAAAACTGCTGGATAAGCAATCTTAAAGCTGATTAAATTTTAGTCCAATAAAGTGTAAGTTTGAAGCCGCTCAAAAATCGCGTTGATTTTTGGATTTTTTTTTTTTTTTTGCGCCCGATTTTGAGCTTTTGTTCATACAAAAATCATGTCTGGAAATCTTTTAGCATAAGAAAAATTGCGAATAAGCGAATATTGTTTTATTATAATTATTAGGTAAATTTAAAGCCACACTCCACTTAAAGTCTTTGCACTCTCTAAGAAAAAATGCTACACTGCATGCTATCTGATGGAGTTTCGATTCCATTTGCTCTGGAACATTGCATTTTATTGATGAATTCCGAACGTCCGTCGAGGGAAAGTCCGATTGGCATATTTGTAAGAATTTTTTCTCAGCAATATTTTCTTAAATTTTTACGCAAAATTTAGGAAAATAAAGCGACGAACATTGAAGCTCCGGAAGCACCTCGAAAAAAATTTGCTCTGCGGTGCACCTCAAAGCTATCAAAATAATCATCTGAAACAAAAAAATTAAAATGTATTTGTTAAATTTTTTAGATTTTTCTCTGAATTTCAAACCAAAGCTAAAAGAAACTTTTCGCTAAAAAATTTTAGTAACTTAGCTGGATGCTAAAGTCGTTAGCTATAATAGAAATATGGTAAATTCACGTCCAAAGTCGAAAAAGTCTAGCTAGAAAAGTCTTAAAGCATCTCTCCACTTCGATCTTCTGTCAGCTCTAAAAATACTTTTATTCAGAACAACTTGGCCTGCTGTTGGGTAAATACAATAATGCATTGTAGCCTAAAATTCGTAATAATATTATTCAAATGCAGGCGTTAGACGTCATTGAAAAGTAAATATTTTCCCTTCCTTACACATACAACAAATATGCTGCGCACACACATTCCTCAAATTCACGGAATAACAAAAGACTTAAGCAACAAACCTGGCATTTTCCCATATGCGGCAGTACTACGCTCTGAAGTGTTTACCATTAGCTACTAAACAACAATTATCTAATTCAAGTGTGTTCACTTAACTACGTAGCATGGAGTTAAGTGAATGCACACAAGAAATTTATTGAATTATTTTTTCCACTTGATGTGGCAAATTGCTGCCAACAACTCAATTTACTAAAATTCAAACTAATTCGAGTGCGTAAGCACGCGCGCGGCAAAAACACAAAAAAAGTGCAATTACTTGTAAACAAAAATAAAATAAAACGAATGCAATTATTTCAGTGTAACTGCTTTTATGAGCAAACAAAGGGGCGGACTAATATGTCAAATGGCAGCTTCGAGGAGAAGTGAAAGAAATCACGCGAAAGTGCGGGGCGCTCAGCGAATGTCAACAGCAAAAGTCCGTGTTAACTTACTACCCACCAACAAAAACATCATCAACAAACCCAACATCATCAAAAACAATATTGCATGACATCCCCTCACCTCTTCTGCTTTGCGTAGCCGGCATTTGTAGTGCTGATAGACAGACAGACAACCAGCACGAATGACAGGCGTTTATGGTACAAAGCCTGACTGGCTGACTAATATCGACGGGAATGTATGAGTGCGAGCGCGCATCACTCAGCTAGACAAGCGTTGGCTGTCAGCGCGACTATCTTTAGATAATGCAGCAATGTTGAAGGCATTTGCGCGCCACTATAGCACAAAAAACAGCTAAGCAAATAAATTTATTTGCCGCCAATCATTTGTTGTAGGCACAGTGGGTTGTAAAGATTTTAGCGCACTGCGAGTGATAAGCATTACAGCGAATATTGCTTTGTTAATTATTTATTTGTATTTTGCTAAATTTTTTTATACGTATATTTGTAATAGTATGAATCCAACGCTTAGCATTCACCTTCTCAAGTATCACAAGAGGCGCAGTCCTCATGACGTCGAGATCATTTCTGTGTTGGCTCTGCCCTAAGAAAGGGAAGAGTTTGATAAGCGTCGAGATCTAAAACTCTTCAACTACAGAAAAATTGCATCTGTTGAATAGAAAATAATTTATTTTCCTGAGTCTGTCGTTTATTGATTATGAGTTGTTTATTAGTGAATCGAATATATAAAAATGCTGGAAATAGAGTTAAAAGCTTAGCAAAGAATTTGTAGAGAAAATTCAGGTATGCAGTTTAATAAATCATTGACTTTTGATATATAAAGTGCTCGTTTCAGGTAAATCAAAAATTACACTGATTTTTATTTTTTTTTTTGTTTTATTTTATGAATTGTAATACAAGTTTAAAGAAAAATAAATCCATTATTTTTGCGTAAAATTCAAAACTTTATTTAAGGGAACCTGTAAACGGCCGTATTTTCCTTGATTTTCATTAAAATTATGTAAAATGAAGAAGTCAATATATTTTTCTTAAAATTGGCTTACAGTATATTTATAAAGGGTGATTTTTTAGCTATTATCTTCTTCAGCAGTTGGTTTAAACAGGTGATGCACGTTTCGTGTTTTGTTTCACTGTCAACCATCTTCAGTTTGGTCTATAATTTAACCATGAATCGTCTTATAAACGAAAAACGCTTGCAAATCATTGAATTTTACTATAAAAATGTGTGTTCTGTTAAGAAACTTTATCGCGCACTTCTTCCATTTTATGTTCAGTTTAATCGACCCACTGAAGCGGCTTTTCGAGCTATTGTGACTAAATTTAGAACCAAATTTACATTATTGGACATCAAACCACCAACACGCTTAAGTAGAGTGCGAACTGAAGGAAATATCGCAGCTGTATCGGCCAGTGTTAATGATGACCATCAATTATAGATTCGTAGCAATTGGGCCTCTGTTACTCAACAGCGTGGAAAAGGTGTGAAGCCTTTCAAATACAGCTGGTGCAAGAATTGAAGCTGAACGAACTACCGCAACGCAGAATTTTTGGTGAATGGGCTCTTGGAAAGTTGGCCGAAGATCCACTTTTTTATCGAAAAATTGTGTTCAGCGACGAAGCTCATTTTTGGATCAATGGATCAATGAATTGTCGATTTTGGAGTCAAGATCAGCCAGAAGAATTGCAAGAGCTACCAATGTATCCAGAAAAGGTCACAGTTTGGTGCGGTTTATGGGCTGGAGGTATCATTGGACCGTACCTGTACTTCTTCAAGGATGCTGCGAATCGTAACGTAACTGTGAATGGTGAGTGCTACCCTGAAATTATATCCAACTTTTTTTTGCCCAAAATGCAAGAGCTTGACTTGCATGACATGTGGTTTCAGCAAGATGGTGCCACATGCCACACAGCACGCGTAACAATGGACTTGTTGAGAGGCAAGTTCGGTGAACATTTTATTTCACGTTCGGGACCTGTCAATTGGCCACACAGATCTTGCGATATAACGACTTTAGATTATTTTTTGTGGGGCTATGTTAAAGCTCATGTCTATGCAGACAAGCCTGCTTCAATTAACGCATTGGAAGACAACATTAAAGCATTTATATGTGAGATACCGGCCGAAATATTGGAAAGAGTATGCCAAAATTGGACTAAGTGGATGGACCATTTGAAGCGCAGTCGCGGTCCACATTTGCATGAAATAATCTCAAACATTAAATTATATAGACTGTATTATCGATTTAAATAAAAATTTCATGCATTTTTCTGAATTTTACTTGTGTCTTTTTGAAAAACTTTCCTATAGCTCTTAAAAAATCACCCTTTACATTACAATAATTTAAAACTTTTTTTTTATTTTAATCATTTAAAATGGCGGATGTACACTCAATTCTTCCAGGAAGGTCGCAGCGGGGCTTCTCAATTGGCGTCAGTGACCTGAATACGAAAAACAAAAATTTGTTTGTTTTTTAAGGACAAAATTTCTATATCAATTAAAAACAAATGGAAAAAAAAATTCGCGGAATAAAATGCTTAAAAAAATGAATTTTGGGGCGAATTTTCCTACTATTTTTGCTTCGAAAAAATTATTGGGAGGTTGAATTAGTTTTAAAGGTTTTTTTCGAAGATTTGGGGCTTTATTGTGAAAAAACGGTACAAAATATTTTATTCGAAGTATTGGCCATCGCTAGCTACAACTTTCGCCCATCTTTCGGGCAATTTCCGGATGCCGTTTCTCCAAAATTCTGGCCGCTGCTTGGCTATCCATGACTCAACCCATATTTTGGTAGCCTCGTACGAGGAGAACCGCTGGTCCGCCAAATCGAGACTCATATGCCGGAACAAATGATAATCGGAGGGAGCTATGTCTGGACTATACGGCGGGTGGGGTAACACTTCCCAGCCAAGCGTTCCAAGGTATTTTTTGACAGGTTGAGCAACATGCGGCCGAGCGTTGTCATGTTGCAAAATAACCTTGTCGTGCCTTTTTACCGTTTCCGGCCGTTTTTCTTTCAATGCCCGGCTTAAACGCATCAATTGCAGTCGGTAACGATCCCCCGTGATTGTTTCGCCCGGTTGGAGCAGCTCAAAATATACGACGCCGACCTGATCCCACCAAATGCAGAGCATGATTTTCTTGCCGTGAATATTCTGCTTGGCCGTCGACGTTGATGCGTGGCCGGGCAAACCCCATGATTTTTTGCGTTTTGGGTTATCGTAGTGGATCCATTTTTCGTCGCCAGTCAAAACCCTTCCGATTTTTCGCTCGATCAGCAATTCGCACGTAAAAAATCGCCGTTCGACGTCGCGCAGCTTCAACTCGTACGGGACCCAATGTCCTTGCTTTTGGATCATTCCCATCGCTTTTAGACGCTTGCAAACGGTTGATTTATGAACGCCCAATGATTCAGCAAGCTCTTCTTGGGTTTGGCACGAGTCCTCGTTTACCAATTCCCCCAATTCCGCGCCCTCGAACTTTTTGGGCTGGCCAAGACGCTCCTTGTCTTCGGTGTGAAAATCACCACTTTTGAATCGTCGAAACCAGTACTCACATGTTGAAATCGACGGAGTATGGTCTGGGTAGACCTCCAGCAGCAATTCACGGGCTTGGGCTGTATTTTTTTTTTTTCAAATTGAAGCAGAAAAGCAAAGCTTCCCGCAAATTGCGATTCGACGGCACGAAAGTTGACATACTCGGAGTACGAAAACACTGCGTTGTTTATACTTCAGCGAAATGACAGATACTGATAAACAAAGCCTAGGGATGAGGCTTTGTCATGAATATATATTCAGTATTGCCAACGCGATAAAGTGATAAATAGCGCCATCTGTGTGTCACCTTTAAAACTAATTCAACCTCCTAATATATTTTTTAAACAATTTCGAAATTGTAAATTCACATAGAAATAAATATCATAAAAAAGATGTGTGCAAAATTTCAAGGAAATCCGTCAATAACTATTCGAGTTATCGTGTACGCCAATTCGAAAAATATAGTTTTGTGAAAAACGCGTCTAAAGTTTGAATACATGAACATTCCTCTCCCAGCGCTCGAACGCAAAGAATAGCGTCGTCACGGTTGACGATCTATAATATAAGAAATACTTAAATTTACGTTCTAAAAATTTTTTGACATATTCTTAAAGGATTATATTAACATCTTATGAAAAACAAAAATAATTTTTTTTTTTTTTGAAATTTTACAGGTATCTGTCCCCTTAAGAATCAGTTTACTTTTGCTCGATATGACAACCTTTTGTCTTGACTATGGCCTTGAGACCGTCCAGAAACGAATCGCAAGCTGTCCGAATGTGACTTTCAGCTATTTTAGCCCACTCGCGGGCAACGGTTTTTTCAGCGTCTCAAGACTGGTGAATCTTTTAGTTCTTCTCATTACTCTTAAGATGTTTCGAATTGTCCGATTTGGGTCAAATGTACACCGATTCCATTTTAAAGGTAGCTTCATAATACCACTCTCATAGAAATCTTGGTCCTTATAGGCGAAAAACTTTGGTAATCGATTTTCACAATCTTCTCTTGATACAAAATTTCGTATCACTCAGAAAGTTTTGCAATGAGAGAAAAAGGTGACAGGTCCGTACTATATGGTGGATGCATAAAAACTTCCCAACCAAGCTCCCGGTGTTTTTGGCGAGTCACTACAGACGTGTTTGGCCGCGCGTTATACTGGTGGAACACAACACCTCTTCTGTTGACCAATTCTGACCGTTTCTGGTCAATCGCTAGCTTCAAACGGTCCAGTTGTTGACAGTAGAAATCTTAATTTAGTGTTTGGCCATACGAAATATATATATATAATTGGCGCTTACACCTTTTTTGGGTGTTTGGCCGAGCTCCTCCTCCTATTTGGGGTGTGCGTCTTGATGTTGTTCCACAAATGGAGCGACCAACAGTTTTAAGCTGACTCTGGCCATACGAAAGCAATTCATAATAAATGATTTCTTCAAGTTCCACTAAATACATAGTAGAACCTTCCGCGCCGTTAGTCCTGATTTGGCCACCATTTCAGCTGCTTCGTCACGCTTTGACTACGATGGTTTTCCCACAATATTGTCGTATGTGACCCATTTCTTGCCGCCAGTTACCATCTGTTTAAGGGATTACAAGGGTTTCGTCGGGTAACAAAAGGCCTATTTTCAATATTTTTTTTCTATGTAGAAAATTATTTATTTAATTCAAACTTGTTTCTGTCTTATAGATACATATTTAAAGAATAATTTCTGAAATTTTCAAAAAAAAAAAATTAAAACTCCTCCATTGTGACGTCGTTTCCCGTGACCCCTCGAAAAAAAGGTGCGTCCGCGTTGTCAGCATAACTCCTGACAGGCTCATCAAAAATTAAAAAACAAAAATAAGTGCTTTAGTTAAGACCATAAACTCGTGCTTGAACGAAGGAAAGAAAAAAAGTAAAAATTGGAATTTTGGCAGACATTTTTGCAAAAAAAAGAAAATTTTGCTCAAATTTGCTTGACATTTTGTTTTTTTTAAATAGTTGTAATTGAAAAAAAAAAACAAAATCCTTCGTTCAAGCACGAGTAAATTGTATTTCGAACACCTGTGTAAAATTTCATCAAGATCGGTTGAGTAGTTTTCGAGAACATTTGACAACCGACTTTGAAAACACAGTTCCGAGAAAAACGCGTTTAAAGTTTTGAATAACAATAAAAGTGGCTTGGAGCGCACATATTCCAAAGGCTGTATCTCCGAAATTATTATTCGGATCGACTTGACAATTTAGGATAATATTCCTCAGATGTTGTAGAAATTAATAAGCCAAACAAAATCGATTTTTTGAACCAACGAAACGCATGTAACCCCTTAAGAAATGAGTCGATTTCATTCCATTTAGTCAAAGCTTCGCAAATGGAAATTCGATTTATCTCGTTTTTTTTGGTGTGGCACCCAAACATCGAGCTCACTTTCAAATCCATCCTTGCGCAAGTGGTTTAAAACTGTTTTATGGACGATCTTTAACTCCTGAGCGATTTTATTACTACTAACATCGTGGCTAACTTTGATTATTTCTGTCGATCTGTTGACATTATCGACATTTCCTTTAACATCAAAAATGTCTGAATGGAATCGACGAAACCAAAATTGCAGAAAAGATTTTTTTTCAGTGAAATGTCACCTTGACAACGAGCATAAACTTTGTTTGGTCGATATGTAATAATGAATTTTTTCCCCCCAAGATAATATTAAGTATTTCTCTCAAACTTTGATTGCCCGTGCTCTCAGCCAAAGGTCTGAGAAGAGTTTAAAAATAATTTATTGTTCTGCTGTTGCTAAGGTTTATCATTGGTTTGATACCCTATCAGGTAATTTCAATCCGGGGAGTTGAGCGCACGCAATAAAATATGCAAAAAGTGTCCCGTTATTCCGAAAAATTTCGATACATCTATTCTAATTGCAATTACTACCATAAATTACGCCATTGTATTTAGTAAAAATTTTAGAGATTTGCAACAAGATTTTTACTACTCGTATACTGGGTGATCTAGAATGTTCTATAGTTCTGGCCACCAAAAAATGTTCTGCTGTGTATGGACCCATTACAACAACGAGTGCTACAGCAAAGCATTGATTCAAGCGATTACATTCTGGTAGACCGATCGTAGATAAGATGAGGAATAAAAAATTTTGGGGCCATTTCAACTAGGATAAGTATAACTATTAGTTGGTTTATCTACGAAATATGGCCATATGGCGTTAATGTTGAATCAATGACTTCAAATGCTTTACAAGTTGATGATTTGTCAGCATAAACCGTTGACTTAGCATAGCCAGATAAAAAGTAACACAGAGACGTTTAATCACACGAACGAGGGGGCCAGTGAACAGGACCACATCTGAAAAGAAAGTTGCTGCCAAATTGATTTTGCAATAAATCGATTGTTAAGTGTGCTTTATGGCAAGTTGTGTCGTCTTGTTTGACCTAACATCATCGATGTTTAGCCCATTAATTTTTGGTAACAAAAATTCAGTCAGCATGGCTCGATAGCGCGAGCCATTCACAGCAACGGCAGCTCCTTCCGTCTTCGAAAGAAATAAGGACCGATGATGCCGCCAGACCGCACCAAACAGTCAATATTAATGGACGCAATGTTGGCTCCATATACGGAAATTCTGCTTATCAACAGTAATCAGCTTCATCACTAAACACAATTCTTCGATCAAAATACTCATCTTCGGCCAATTTCAAATGAGCCCAATCGGCAAAAAAGCAACCCAAAATATGGTCATTTGGCTTCAGTTCTTGCACGAGCTGCAGTTTACAGTACTCGAAGGACAAAGGCCAAGAAGTTGAGAAAGATGACGAATAGCCATTTCGGCGTCTTGCTCCACACTTCACGCTACAGCAGCAATATTCTCCTCTACTTATACGCACATTTCTTTGTTCTGTTGATGGCAAATGAATCCAAGAATAGTAAAATTAGTGCGAAAAGCATAAGTAAATGCACAAATTGCATGCTCACGCGGCCTATTATGTTGGCCGTAAAATGGTCGAAGTGGTCTATAAATTTCGCCAACAGATTTTTTTTTTTTTTCAAAGTAAGTTTCTACAATTTTGAAGCCTTGTTTTGGCGCTAAATGATTCATGCTGGCTTGCCAAACCTTACTGCACAGAAATTTCAACACAATTTGCCATTCTCAGTTATCAGGGCATAGTTATCGATAGTTCTCATGCAGCTGAGGGAACACCTGATATTTCAATTTCATCGTCACAATAAAGCGATAAAGCATTGAGAACTCTTTACTTTCCTTGCGAATATGAATGTGAGTGAGTAAAATAAATTCTTTGGCAACTTGATTCTGCTTGACTACCCACTGTGCACTCATTTCTTTGGTAGGCAAAAGTGCGCATGCAAAGAGTACCGGCTTCATCGTAAACTACATACATATATACGTACAAATATATGCATCATTGCACGTCATTATTTTTCATTGAGTAATACTACTCAGCTGTCACTCATATTGTTATTATTTTTTATTTATTTCTTTCAATTTTTTATTTTTATTTTTTATGATTTTTTTTGTTTTTGTATTGCGCTGTTTGTTTAGTTGGAATCCCCAACTAAAGTGTATTGTAAACGGTTTACACATCCACTGAGCGCCGTCATTTTTTCTTCTACATTTTTACTACATTTTCTCTTTTTTCTAAATTTCCGCATTTTGATTTATTGAGGTGATCTCATTTGAATTACTGATTGTATCGCCACATACAGTGGCTTATTACCTATTTAAATATGTACATACTTACATTCATTCATATGCAGTGTGAGTAAATATTTTTATTGGAAATTCTTTATTCGCCTTAAGGAGCTTTGCTGATCTCGTTTGTAATTGGACTGCTAAATACCGTACGGAATTCCCTTGTGTTGGTCAATGTTATTAGTAGGTATGTTCGGGAAAATTGCGGGGAAAGTACTAGGCATCCCACGCTGTAAATATTTTTTTGTTTGTATGAAAACATTGAAATTTGTCACAGTAGCATGGAGACTGAATGATTTTTACAAAATATTTGCGCATAAAAAATAGTTTGGAAACTGGAAATTAGAATATCAAATCCTGTTCTCATGTGGGTTGTACGTAGTTTATTATGCAGTGATATGTGCAAAAGTGTTTTCCAGGTGAACTACACAGAAGCATTTAATGTATGGATTTATAGGGAATTTGAAGGAAAGTCATAATAGGCCGGTAGACTATACTAGCTGGTGATACTTGGTATTGACTCACTCATTGGTAGTGAAGTGCCAATAGTTTGGTAAGTAACTATTATTTTAGTGCATTAAATCGGATGTCTGCGTTCAAAAAACCGGAAGAAAGAATACATGTAGCTGAACTGATAACACAGGCCAACAAAATCTCGCTTTTTTACAGCTTTTAAAACGGCTATGGGTGTTTCTTGAAGGTTTTTTTATGCTCACAACGAATATGACCTTGAAAATGCTCCAGCACGTCAGGATTTTTGGCAATATGAGGTTAAAAAGTCAAAAAATGCTGATTTTGGTCATTTTTTTAATTTTTTTTTGGGCAAGGTAAAGTTTTTTTTTTAATTTTCCACAACGGCATCGCAAAGTACTAGTCTTCAGCTTTAAAATCCATTTTTAAAAATATTTTTGCGATTAATATAAAAAAAGTTATACTATTTTGAATTCGCCCTTTACAGGGCGTTAGAGAGTTAGAAAGGTTGAATTTGCATATCTAAAAGTCTCCAATTCAAAATAGAATAACTTTTTTTATATTAATCGTAAAAATATTAAAAAAATGGATTTTAAAGCTGAAGATTAGTACTTTGTGATGCCGTTGTGGAAAATTAAAAAAAAATTTTACCTTGCCCAAAAAAAAAATTAAAAAAATGGCCAAAATCTGCATTTTTTGACTTTTTAACCTCGAATTGCCAAAAATCCTGACGTGCTGGAGCATTTTCAAGGTTATATTCATTTTCAGCATAAAAAAACCTTAAAACCTTGGTTAAAATTATCGAAAAAGTTTTTGGTTGCTGGCCGGTGTAATCAATGCAGAGAAAACTAAATATATGGTCGGATCAAAATCAAATATTGTATCCAATGATCTGGAGTGTGTGGCATGCACGTTCATCTACTTGGGCATTACATACATTATCAGCCAACCAAGACATGTCGGTAGCAATCAATGACGGAATACGAGCAGCCAACAAAGCATTATAGCTAATCTAAAATTGATCAAATCTAAAATTTTATCGTATATGATACGACCTGTGCTTACATATGGCTGTGAACTATGGACGCTGAAAGCTAAAGAGACAAAACAGCTAACGTGCTTTGAAAGAAGAGTGCTCCGAAAGATCTATGGTCCGCTTAGACTGGCAGATGGCACTTATCGCATTAGACACAATGCCGAACTGGAAAACATAGTTAAGAAAGAAACTATGATAGGATTTATTAAGTCTCAATGATTTAGATGGCTGGGATATGTGGTTAAAATGCCAAGGGAGCGATCAACGAGAAAGGCACTAAATCTTCGCCGAATTGGAGAAAGAAGAAGGGGATGCCCGAGGAGAAGGTGGCTAGAAGATGTAGAAGCTGATCTTAGGAAAATGCGCGTGCAATGTTGGAGGGAAGTGGCTGTAAAGAGATGGAGGCAAGAAGCTGTGAGGGAAGAAATGGTTCCCCAAGGACTGTGATGCTAAGAAGAAGAATATATCGGAAGAGGATCTAAAGTTCACCTTTTAGGATATATCGGAATACTTAGTCGTCACGAACTTCTTATTTATTTTTATTCATTTTATTTCGTACATCAACCTTGATCGAAAAGTTCCCGGTTCAACCAATAATCGGAATCAGTTCATAAGGAATCATGCATTGGATCAGCGATTATGCATGCAATTTCTTTAAAAAGCGATGACCCGCTCTAGAACGCTGTAGAACTGCAAAATGTTATGTGACAAGCCCTAACAGAAAGATGTTGCACTTTCTTCTAAAGCTTTATAGAAAAGACGTTCGGTTGATGGTCGGTACTATTAGAAGACGCACCCCATGGGGTCAGCATATGACCACCATTGAAATCATTGAGGACCCGAGACTGGCAAGTCTTGCTAGAGAAGTCGGATAGCGATTATTTTCCCTGTGTATGTCCTGCATTTACTATAGCAAGCCCACGATTGGGTTACGATGTCACAAGAATGAATAAAATTAGTTCTCTCAAACTGGTGGCTATTTTCAGATTTGCTTAAGAATCTGGAAAGTTCTCACAGGAATAGCTATCTCTGTCTTTGTCTCTGTTCTATCATATCTCTTTCTCTCTGTCACTTCTCTCCTTTCCTCCTTGACTTTTTTTCCTAGTTCACTCCTCTCGGGAGCATAGGGCCTCGAGAAGACTCAGTCTTGTGTTGGTTTCGTTAATTTATTTTGATTTCTGGCAGGGTAGGTGATTAGCCTGCCGCAACTAGTCCTAAATAGTGGGGATGCCCACCTGTTACCATCTTACTGCTTGTAGCGGCATCTATGCTTCACATTTTTCTGCCAGAAGGATCGTACAGATCGTTGAGGACTTCACTAAATTTGGTTTGTCTGCGCTATTATCGTAGTTGCCCGCTTCCTCTTGCTGGCGCCACTGATGCAATGTGTAACTGTGTGTTTCTTTTTGTTTTTGCTTGTTTTAGCAGCCAACATAATGCGCTGTCGATTGTGTGGTAGTAAGGATGAAAGGATATGTTTTTTTGTTTTGTTTTTTGCGGGAACCGTGATTACGTGGTCCTTGATTATCAACCCTTTTACTTTCCAGAGCTTCAAACGCAAACGCCTTTTTAGTCTGAGAGTTTTAAAAGCTACCATTCTCTCGGTGATTCTTGGCTCGCCTTTTTTTCAAATTTCAATTTCCCGACACAACCGCCAGGGGACGCTCTTAGTGAACTGATTTGAGCTCTTTTTTTGTTAGGCTGCCACATCTGATTGCGCCGTCTCGATTAAATCTACCTCTGCACGTGTTTTCGTTTTTTATAGGTTTAAAAATGCATTTTAATTATCAACAACGAGTTTATATTAAATTTTGCGTTGAAAATGTATTCAATGGCGCAAAACCCTTAGAAATGTTGGGAAACTGTTTCGGTAATGATACTCCAAAGAAAACAGTCATTTACGAGCGGCATGAGCACTTCAGAAGAAATCGTCTCAGCTACATTACGTGGGCTTTTGAGTTCCACACGCAATCCAGATATCAGGCGAGTGAGTGGAAAGCTCCGAATGAACCAAGGCCAAAAAACCCGCGTTGTTGTGAATTTTTATGGAGTACAACGGTATTGTATGCCAAATGTTTTTTGTCTGAAGATCAGCCAGTTAATAAATTCGCCAAAAAAGAAAGGATTTGTAGGAAAACAACTCGTGGATTTTGGGCAGTGGTCAAGAATGAAACCAACACTATCCAACAGTCATCGAATTCACCTACGAAACCACTACAAGAAATTCGTTTTAACAGTCGAAGGGAAGTATTGGAAAATCGAAGACGGCTCTGATGGCGATACCAAAAATAGAGTTCCAGAAATGTTTTGGGGAGCTGAATTAAACGCTGGCATATTTAAGTATGTTACAGGCAATAGTGAATACTTTGAAGGCGATAATATCAATGAGAAACGAAATTTTGATTTGTACTCAGCTGGTGAAATTGGAGACGGTTCCTCGGTGTTGGATGGTCGGGCTTAATAATAAGTAGCCATTAACATACCAGCGGAAAACTAAACCTACAGGTTAGGTTAGATTATATTGGCTGCTCCAAGAATAACCACGCTGGGTGGTAATAGGCTCCTACTGAGATATCCAGTAAAGATTACCTCACTCGTTTTTTCATTATTATTATGAAGGGATTTAACACTGCGCCCTGAAACAGGTATATCTATTGTGTTCCCTTCACGGACTCAGAGTATTTCTCTGGGCACAGCTTCCTTAATAAATTTTAGCATGTGTGCTATTATATTGAGTTTTACTTAATACTCCTGTAAAATATGTTTACTCAGCTATTTATTTAGTGATCCTCCCACCCAGCCATATATTCACATTAATGTGATAACTCAAGGCTAATCTCTCCAAAATATGTGACCCTGATGGTATACTTAAAGAAATCGATAGTAGAGCGCAACGCTTCATGAATGCCAAACCACCAGTCGTCAAGGGTTAGGTAGCAGGGAAGGAAGGAATGGTCCTAGCCCTATATAACCTTGAGCTATCCTCATGCAATCAACCCTTCTAGTGAGGCTATTTATTAGAGATTCTCCAAAAAGGGTTCCCCAGAAAAAATTGCAGTGCATTCTTCGAAGTGTTGGGTAATCTTGCAGGAAGTACTACGTAGACAATGCCGCTTTCCTATTTCTTCCGAATTTCTTAGTCATATGGACAATAGGCGCGTGTCTCCTATCAAGTCATTTATTCGTTTTGAAATTTTTTTTGAAATAATATTAATAATAATCATACTTTTAGATTTAATCTTCAGTGGGTATGTTCACATAGATAGTACAGAAGGGGTTGAAATTAGCATACACAGATGATGTCCGGGGATTTTAGCGTGCCGGTCTACATACAGGGTTTGATTGAAAAGTAATGAGCCTTCTCGCACGGAGCGTCTGCCAAGCGATCAACCGAATCGGCTGGTGGGGGAAAATGATCGTTGGACCTTCCCTTTCCACTAGAAACCGGTCCCAATTCGCTGGCAACAGCGGTGCAGTCAACATCGCTCCGCGCGTGAAAGCTGTTTTAAAAGTGTGGTAGGATTTTGCCGTGGCGACCAAATTTTGCGTTACTCGACCAAATTTTGCGTAAAGCTAAACAATACGAGTACCGAAACCATTGGGCTACTCAAGGAGGCGTACGGGAACCAATCTCTGTCCAGTGCCCAGGTAAAACGGTGGCACAAGTCGTTCAAGGGAGGCCTGTCAAAACCAAGGTCAAACCATGCTGACCATCTTTTTCAACTCTCAGGGCATCATCCACAAGGAGTTGGTACCTCCAGGAAGCACTGTAAACGCGGCATTTTACAAAGAAGTGCTGCTTCGGCTGAAAACCCGCGTCGCCCGGGTTCGGCCCGACCTCGTCAACAATTGAACCCTTCATCACGACAATGCGCCGGCGCACACCGCCTTCCTCTGCACCTCTGCATTGGCCAATATGGGGGTTCCGGTGCTTCCCTACGCCTGAAAAGAAAGCTGAAGGGGAGACGTTTTGACTCCATCGAGGCGATCCAAAAAAGTGTGACAGCCGAATTAAACACGATTCCGGCGGATGAGTTTAAAAAATGTTTCCTGCAGTGGAAGGACCGCTACTAGCGGTGTATTCACGCTCAAGGGTCATATTTTGAAGAATATTAGTTGTATAAGCCAAAAGGTTTAATAAAACTGCTTAAAAAAATAAGACTAATTACTTTTCAATCAAACCCTGTACATCTTTTCTTTGAGTAAAATCAAGCGCGACACTCAAGACCACTCTCAGACGAAACTCTTAATGGTAGTGGTGGCCAAAAATATGCCACAGCGAGCATTCGGGTTTTGGAATGTTATTCTCGAAATAAAAACAAACTGTGACTCCTTATTTTAATTCTTTTCGTATTATTTAAAACTTAATGCTCGATTAATTTGCCTCCCTTTCTGTAAATAGAAAAACCACTAATTTTCAACTATTTGTAAGCTATAAATTCAAATATAAATGCATGCGTCATTTGCAATATTTTCCCTACAAAAATTAAGTTATTAAACACCCATTTAGTGCCGATGGCATGGCGCACATGATGGAGCACTGGCAATTTGCAAAAGACAATTGCATGACTTGGAACAATAGATATAAACTAGCAATTAAGGGGGCGCATAGCAACCACATACCAGCAACAGCAGCAGCCGCAAATCAACGATTTTTTAGCGTTTTTACGAGGCTGTTCGATGAAATTCTTGACCACTGGCACGAACGGTAGCCAGTGTTTATGTTACACCTAAGCAATGGCAATAAAGTGTGGCACATTGCATGCCTAAATATCTGGGTGTAAGTAATAAAAGCATTGGCAATGAATATTAAAAATAAAATATAGAAAAAAACTAAAAATTAAAACAACAACAAGAAAAACGCGCGCACGTGAAAAGGTGACCATTTTACGACTGGGTGTGGCTGCAATCAGCAATGGAAATGCCCACCTACAAGAGATCTAGTGAGGGCCACAGGCGTACAGTGGTTCAGAAAATATTACCACGAAGTATAAATTTTAAATTATTTATAGGCAGTGAATGATTTTGTCTTTGCTAATTCTTATGTTGGAGAAAGCAGCACTGAACGCTTGTTTTAGAGAAAAAGAATTTTTGGGATTCTAAAGCAAAATATGAGGAATTTTATTATTTATTTTGAAAAATGAAATATCTGTAACCTCTCAATTTTTTTTCTTTCATGTATTGTAACCTTTTGCAACTGGTGAGGCCCAATTCACATTTGAAACTTTGGCCACTTTAGTAGGAATCATTACGAAAATCGATCATATTAAACTGCTCCTTTTTCACTTCGGATTTTTAGACCTCGTTGATTATCTACAATCAAGTATTCGCTGCAAGAGTAGCTACTCTCCTAGGTTGAAATTTTAAATTGACACATGAAAAGGTCGAGCAAAGGAGCACCAGGAGATTTGGTGGCTCCTAAAACCCTCAGGCTAAAAAACCCATTGTATTTAAAGCTCAGGAAAGAGGGTAAATAGTCAAGGAGGGAAGGAGAAAAGTATCAGAGAAAGAGATAGGAAAGAATAGAGACAGAGATAGAGATAGTTAGTCCTGTGAGAATTTTCCAGATTCTTTGGCAAATCTGTAAATATCTTCCAGTTTTAGAGAACTAATATTACTCATTCCCATGACATCGGAACCCAATACTCGTAGTCGCGCTCTACCAAAGGCAGGACACTCACAGAGAAAGTGCTCAGTGCTATCCGCCTCCTCCAAGCACGACAGGCACATTGGGTCCTCAACGATTCCAATGGTGGTCATATGCTGACCCCATGAGTTGTGTCCTGTAATAATACCGACCATCAACCGAATGTCTTTCTTTCCAAGATTTAGTAGAAAGTTTGACAGTTTTCTGTTCGGACTTGTCACAAAACACTTTGCAGTTCTGCAGCGTTCTTGACCGGACCACCGCTCATTATGTAGATTGCGTACATAATCGCTAATCCAATTCAAGATTTCTGCGGAACTGATTCCGATTATTAGCTTTGGCCCTTGTGGCGGAACCGCTGATACACGGTTGGCCAATTCATCGACAATTTTGTTTCCTTGAACCCTGGAGTGTCCTGGAACCTATATAAGTACAAGCCTGTTTTAACTTGCGACAGAATTAAGATTCTTCTTACATTCTTGAACAATCTTTGAGGTTTGCTTCGCGTTCTCCAGTGCCTTCAGTGCAGCCTGACTGTCACTGAAAACTCTAATGTGTTTCCCGCTTCACGTCAAACCTCCCTGCATGCATTCTGGATTGCTCCATTGCTCATCTGCTCATCTGACATCAAATTTCCTTCCAAATGAAACTGTGGGTATCAGTTCGTCTTTTGGTGCCAAAAACAGTGAATACTGCTCAGATAACATCTTAAAGATTTCTCTGTGTCCCGAAGTTCCGTCTTCGTGCCTGAAACCAGGGGGAGCAAATCAAGCATATTATTTAGAGTATCACCATAGGTTGTACTCATGGCACCCGTGATGTATAAACATATACTTCTTTGCAGCCTATATAGTTCCCGGATTGTGGATCTAACCATGCTCCGTCGCCACCAGACCACAGAAGCGTAAGTGATGACTGGTGTGATAAGTATCCTAGGTTACTATTTCAAGAATTGATTATTGACACTGATGGCTACAAAATTTCGTGACCTTTGATTTTAGTCTATTTAGTGATGGAATTCACGCGTATTTACCGCGTCTAGACAAAATCTAAGCAAATGATGTATACGCTTAGGCATCAATTGTGATTTTTTTGCCATATAACTTTTTTAATTTAATTTTAATTACTGTTCAATAAAAATATCGTTAATTTTTTAGCAGCCTTAAAGTTCCAAACGTTATACAAAACTCAGAAAAATTCGTCAAAATTTCGAAAATTTTAGTGAACTTTTTTAAAAACCTTTTCAGCCTGCTGTTCTACAGCATACACTAACTTCTGAGCAATGGTACTTCAAGTGACTACAAATTAATTCAGATTTTAATTTGGGTACTCATAATAGCTCATTTAATAGATTAGCTGCTCTCTGGCAACTTTAAATTTCTTAGGCCATTAGTTTTCTGATTTCCTGAATTGATTTTAATGATTGATTCTGCATCTCTTTGCTTCAGCTCGAGTGCAAAATACTTCAATAGCTTTACCTTTTTTTACACAAAAATTGATTTTTTCATCATATTAGCGAGGGAGCCATACAATTCTTATGTTTTTTTCTTCCTTGATCGCTCCACTCGGGAGCATAGGGCCTCAACAAGACTTAGTATTGCGTTGGTTTCGTTAATCTATTTTGATTATGTAGAATTACCCAAAGTTTTCTATAGCATTTTTAGTATATAGTAAATGTATCACAGAATTTTATCAACTGCAAAATCTTGTCTGCATATAACAAATACATGGAAATATTGCGTGATCGTTTTTAGTCCTTGATATTCTCTAAATTTGCTAATTACATTGGCTTACAGAAAAGGATCCCACTGTCCACACTCAATGTAGCAAACAAATTTTTCCGAGATATTTGCTATTTAACCTTATTCATCCAAAAAAATAGTGGTTCCACTTTATCACGTATGAGTATATCACCGTTTTGCTCTCAAACCAATACATGTGTATGTAGTCATCATATGATGCATTTATACATATTGTGAGCGTCAAAATAAAGTGTACAAAGCATTTTTATATAATACGGATTTTATTTCAGTTTTTTATAACAAAACAATATATTTTAATTTCATGTTTTTTTAAATTAGTATTTGATTCTCTACTAATTACTAGAAAACAACAAAAAAAATAAATCACAACAAATAAGACAAAAACAAAATTTAGTGCATATTTACGCGTCAAAATAAAGTGTACAGCGTACATCAGTAGCATTTTAGCGATGTTGTACGGTAAAAAATACCGTTATATTTGGTTGTTCACTTCCTTTTTCGATGCATTGAAACTTTTTTCATATTGTATTTTAATTGGTTGCGATCGGCAGAGTGAAAAGTTTTTGTCTACAGTAAATTAAATTCTATTATTTATTTTTTTTTTTAATAATGGGTAAAAAAACTTCGACTGATGTTAGAGAACTGGTACTAAAGCTTCGCAATGAAGCTAAAACCTTTCGTGAAATTGGGTCTATTGTCAACAGAAGCCATAATACTGTGAAAAAAATAGTTGAAAATTACAAAAAGTTCGGCAAAGTAGAAAATCGCCCAGTTGCAGGCCGTCCAAAAATTTTAAATGAGACTGAAGTAAGGTCTATAGTGCGTGATGTGAAGAAAAATCCCCTTAAAAGTGCGGTCAAAATATCACAAGAAGTTTCAACTGCATCAGATACTAGCGTAAGTGCCAGTACAATACGTAGAGCGTTGCACGCAAATGGATTACATGGTCATCTCCCACGAAAAAAGCCGCTAATATCGCCAGTTAATCAAAAAAACGTCTTGATTATGCAAACAAATACGAAAATCGGGATGTTTCTTTCTGGAATAATGTCCTGTTTAGCGATGAAAGTAAGTTCGACGTATTTGGTCAGAGAAAACCGGTTAAAGTCTGGAGAACCAAAAATAAAGAGTATGCCGACCAAAATTTGATAACCACAGTTAAGCACGGTGGGGGTTCGGTGATGCTGTGGGAATGTGTGGCGGCAAGCGGAGTTGACAATTTGAACATGAACAAAACAGATTATCTGAATATTTTACAAAATAATTTACTAACCAGTGTGCAGAAATTAGACTTGCAGGGATCTTGGATCTTTCAACAAGATAATGATCAGAAGCACACAGCAAAAACAGTAAAAGAATGGCTCCTTTATCGCACTCCGAAGAGATTGGATCATCCTCCACAATCACCGGACTTAAACCCTATTGAACATTTGTGGGAGCATTAAGACCACCAAATCCGGAAAAGCACAATCACCAATATGGATATGCTGAAACTCGCTATAAAGGAAGAGTGGGATAAAATTTCATCTGACGTGACAAAAAACTAGTTGAGTCGATGCCCCGAAGACTGTCTTCCGTTATCAAAGCAAAAGGAAAATCAACAAAATACTAATTCGATATCATTTTTGTAAAATATATCTCTGTCCACTTTATTTTGACGCGTAAAATATGCACTGAATTTTGTTTTTGTCTTACAACCTTTGTTGTTGTAATTTATTTTTTTGTTGTTTTCTAGTAAATAGTAGAGAATCAAATACTAATTTAAAAACATGAAATTAAAATATATTGTTTTGTTATAAAAGACTGAAATAAAATCCATATTATAACAAAATGCTTTGTACACTTTATTTTGACACTCACAGTATAAAATACACAGTGCCGTGCGCAGGGGGGGCTTTTGGGGTTTCGGCTGATGATGAGCGCCAATCGCTTTGTTATGAATACACAGCGAGGAAAGTTGTGCTGACTAGATTTTCTGATGTTTTTCGTCATTGTTGTCATACAGTAAAATAATTTGTGGTTGCGACTGACTGCCTGCTTGACTATTAGTCTTAATAAACTACAGTTAATATAGATATTAAGTCTGTGTATGTCATCCAACTGTGCCTTTGGGCGTAATTAATTTTGATTTTTTCATCTTATGTGAGTGAGTAAGTGAGTGAGTGAAATAGCAGTGAAATAGCAAACATTTGAGTGAAATAGGAAAAATGGACATCCGTCATAACTTTTCGAACTTTTTTTGCAAAATTCATTTGGGTGTGTGAAGATAAACTTAATACGGGAGGAAAAAAAGGGGAAAAACGAAAAAACTTTCATGCGGTCCGACATATTATTAGTCAAGTGTGCCAGAGCAAAAATTTCCAATAATTCGAACTTATTTGAAATGCTATTCTTCTGCTCGATAATCATTTGCCAAAGAATCTTTGTTTTTATAACCTTGTAGGCTTTATTCCGTTCTTTCCGATTTTGATGAATGTGTACACAGAAAACGTTAATGTAGAGAGAAGTCTCAATGACGGGAACACATGGAATTTTGGGGGGTACTCCTTACGCGAAAAAAATTTGTTTGTGATTAGAAGCAGCATGAGGCAGTAGTGACGTATCTTCATATGCAGCCAGTTGTTATTGACACATTGGAAGAGATTTCAGCGACTTGGAAAGACTCGGCCTCAACCGAAGCTTTTCAGCTGCTTTCAGCTATCAAAACTCTAGCTTTCCAGGTATAATAATGCAAGTAATACATATGTCGTAATCAATCTTTCTTATCAACATAATAACTAACGTGAAACATTTCTAGTTCGTTCTCAATTTATGTCCACATAGTCGTGTTGGACACTATGAAATATAACTAGCTGTATTTTTCTTAGAAAAAGCATACATTTTGATTTTCGTACCATCAAAAACTTTTCATTTTGAGCAGTACGCTTCTCTAATACTCAATTAAAGAGGAAGTCTTCATATTCCGAGTGCTTTTCCGCATTGTGTCTAACAATATTTTTTTGTTTTTTAGGTGACTTTGCACGTCCTTCAATCAGTACATTCAATCACACTGTCTTTGAGTAGAGTTCTACGAACTGTCAATCAGGATTTAGGCGAAGCAGTTGAATTAGCTGATGCGGCACAAAGAGTTTTGATGTTGAGACGTGAGAGCTCCTAAGAAAATGTCAGGAAATTTTTGAAGCGGTCGTTGTGATTTGTAATCAATACAAAATTCCAATTGAAAAACCAAGAATTTCACGAAGGCCGACGCAACGCTGCAACGTCATGACCGACACCGTTGAAGATTATTATCGCATTAGCATCTACATCCCATACTCGGAACAGTTCACTACACATCTACAGGATCGATTTTTGAAGAATCGAAACATCTTGGCGAATTTCGCTTGTCTTTTCCCCAAAAGAATGCCAACTTTCGATGAAGCGTCTTGTACGTTCTCGGAAACATGGATAAGTGAAGTTCAAATTTGGAGAGAACGAATTGCAGGTACAGACATCCATAATCCGCCCTAGACATTTGCAAAAAAGACTTGTTTCCAAATGTCCACCAAATTCTTTGGATAATGGTGGTTTTGCCCGTTACCACGGCAGCAAACGAAAGGTCTTTTTCCACGCTACGACGCTTGAAATCTTACTTGAGGTCTACAATGAGAGAAGATCGTTTGAATGGACTTGCTTCTATGAATATGCATCGCAACGTTAATGTAGACATTGACTAGGTATTGAAAGAATTTTTGTCCGTACCTCGAAGAGTCGCAATATTATCGGCACATTGATCAGCATTGGGAAAAGTGCATGCAGTCATTAGTCCTGGAATGAAACCATGTTAAAATGTTTTATGCGAGCATCAGAAAGGTTTGGCGAAGTTACTTTTCATGGCAAAATATTTTTAATGTATGTATGTATATTACCCAAATATATTCGTTGTATAAAACAGAACAGAAAAAATATTTTATTTTTTTTACATGTAATCCCTGCACATGATCCTTAAACACTCAACAAAAAGGCAATTTTTCTTTACTAACTCTTTTAACGTATCTATTATATATAAAAAGAGTTTAATCGCATTTATAAAATTTTATTTGTGAATGAAATTTTAATCCAGATTTAGATTAGATTTTTTTTAATTTTAGTAAATAAAATTAGAATATGAAATCAGTTAATCATTTCTCAGAAGGCTTTGGGCCTACCGAATTTGGCATCTTTCTTATTAAGATGGCTTAACTGGTTCAGTATAACAGTGAATTGCAAGTACCTCGAAAACTTCTCCAATAAAAAAATTAAATTAAGTGATTTTGCATGGAATCCTATGCGCAAAATTTGTAAACCAGAGTTATTAACCCTATTCTTGTGCAATTTTTATTTTGAATAATATCAAAAACTCTTTTATCAGCAACGACTAGTGAACTAAGCTTTCACTTTTCAAATTTCCATTTGCTATAAAACATAATAATAAACATAAAACACCTGCTCTTAAACACATATTCCTAGGAGGGAAACCACTTAGAGTAACAGAAAAGGCGAAATATCTAGGACTTGTACTGGATAGGAAGCTAAATTGGGGGCTCACAGTCGCAGATAGAGTACGCAAATCTATGATGGCGTTGTACTCCTGCGGAAGGCTAATTGGAAAGAAATGGGCATTGGAACCCAGAATGATACACTGGCTGTACACAGCAGTGGTTAGGACTATTCTCTACTATGGCATTGTAATATGGTGGAATGCGCTTGAGAAGGGTGTGGACATAAAAAAACTTGACAAGGTTCAGAGACTAGCATCTGTTCTCATAACTGGCGCGATGTCAACCACACCATCGAAAGCATTATATGCGACATTAAACTTCCTGCCGGTAGATCTGCAGGCAAAATACATCGCGCGCAGCACGGCAATAAGGCTGAACACTCTAAGTAAGTGGTCAAATAAGAGCTACGGTCACGGCAAAATCCTGGCTGGCACTTCGGAGATTCCCGGATTGGTGGACTATGCACTCCCTCCCACACTTGCCATTACATCATTCACGACCCTCCTACCCTCAAGGGAGGAGTGGGAACGGGACGATGTAAGGCAAGGCGAGTCTATCCATGTATACACAGATGGCTCAAAGCTCGAGGGCAGGGTGGGCGGAGGTGTATACTCCGAGCATCTGGAGATCTCCTTCAGTTTTCGGCTCCCCGACTACTGTAGTGTCTTTCAGGCCGAACTGATAGCAATAACGAAAGCCGCGACACTGGTACAGTGTGATGCGATATCCGGAAATGACATCTACATTTTCACTGACAGCCAAGCGGCGATAAAATCCCTCACAAAGCAGTCGACAACCTCCAAGGTAGCCATGAAATGCCGCACATCTCTTAACGAGATGGCTGAGTCATTTCGCCTAAGGATAATATGGGTTCCTGGCCATCGCGACATTGAGGGTAACTGTAGAGCCGATGAACTAGCGAGACTCGGCACCAAGTTGACTAATGAGTGCATAGACAATGACATAGGCATTCCCTTACAAACATGTAAGCTACTTATCCTTGAAGAAATCGTAAGGAAAGCAAAAGAAGGATGGCGCAATGAAGCCACCTGCAAAATCGCCCATCAACTGTGGCCGACTCTTAGTGCTAAACGCACAGAATCTTTGCTAAGCCAAAATAAGCACAGTCTTAGCACACTGATTTCAGTCATAACGGGACATTGCCTAATGGGTAGGCACGCCCAAAGGATGGGTGTGCAAGCACATGACTTCTGTAGAAGTTGTCTTGATGAGGAAGAGGAGGAGACAATCTTGCACCTTCTGTGCCATTGTCCTGCTCTATCCAGACGGAGATTTGCTATTCTAGGCAAACAATTTTTTAACGATATTGGAAGATCTCAGTTCCACAGAAATAGGAGATCTTTTAAAATTTTTGAAAAGCGCACAATGGTTTTAGGAGAAATAGGGAAGGCTCCCCCACGCGGCATCACAATGGGCTATAAGCCTGAGTGTGTCCCACAAGACAACCGCTTCAGCCTAACCTAATCTAAAACAGCCTGATTAACTAATTTTTAAAACTTGAATCAAGAACCATAATCAGTAACCTTAAAAATTTCAGTACACCGAATTTCAAGAAAATTCATATTATTTTCCAAAGTTCGCCCGCCCTTACGAATAATCTGAAAAATATGAATTCGGTACCGTAATTAGCAGTCCTAAGTGTATCAAATAGCTTGAATACCGTTTTTCGAACAACTTCTTTTCCAATTTGAAATGCAGCGTTCGTTCTTCAAACAGATTTATTAAAATTGAAACAAAAAATATCTAATTAAACTTTCTTCCTATGAAATGAAGTATACGTAGTGGGCGTTATAAAAATGCTTAAATTTTACTGGCGAAAAGTAAAAATAATTTTTTTTGATTTTTATGATATGTTTGAGATATTCACATTAATATCATAGAGTGAGTATTAAAACAAAAATTCTGAAAAGTAAAAATTTAATTGATTAGAAAATGAAAAAGTATGTACGCCGCATTCATCATTATCATTGTTTCCTTGAATCTCTAGCGGGACATAGGACACCAACAACACTTATGCGCCATCTCGTCCAATTAATATGTAGATAACGCCTTCACCTGCTTTCAGCTCAACCCGAGTTGAGCCGTCTCGCGATATCCAACTCTTTTCACGGTTTCCCGTGGCCTGCCAGGCACTCTTTCTCTCGCTGTGAGTGGGTTCCACTCCATAGCCTCCTTTGCTATGTTACCATCTTCCTTGCGTAAAGTGTGACGAATCCCGTTCCATTTATGTCTTTTACTCCAAATGTCTAGCGACTCTATTCCTTGTTTGAATATTTTTTTGGCCAGAAAATCCGGAATATAATCTTTGAATAGCAGTTGACAAATATTTGTAAGCGACTGTTTATAGCGCTGGTGATTTTCAGCAGCTCATTCGACTTGAGGAGGCTAACCTTTAAACTGGAACTCAGGTTGTTGTTTCACCATACAGAATACAACATCCCGAATGGTCCTCTGGCTTTTTCTATTCGGGAGCGTATATGTATATACATCCGCGTCTCCGCCCGGGGCAACTTTGCTGCCGAGGTAAGTAGATTCTTCCACTATTTCGTGCAATCTCCAAGTACGCCGCATTACTCCATAAAATCTGTAGTTTCACGTGCTTATAAAAAATTTCCTAGAAAATAAAAAAGTTTGAAAAGTTAATAAATAAATTTGAATTTTTTTTCCGCTCTTCTATTGGATGCGCCATTTTGAGTTTCAAATATCTGAGTTCCTCATTGTAAATTTTGCAAATTTAAGCACAGTGGTGTTGGCGGCAGCTGTAGCCAAATGTCTTGATGCATGACTACCATTCGTTAGTACCCAGGTACAAAATTCCAGGCATAAAACACTGAATGATAGAAAAAAGTTTTTTTTATATAGACAATAGCAAACCACCGAGAGTATTTCTGCCATGAAAAAGCTCCTCTTAAAAATCATCTGCAGTTTGAAGTCACAGTACATCATAAATTTGATACGGAGCTCGGCCAAATACCCAACAAGAGATGCACAAAGGAATATATGCCGAGTTTCGAAAACATTAAATGACTTTTCAAAACATTCGTTTATCACATAGAATTCACGATCTTCATAAAACTCCTAAAGCTCGTTTTATAAGACTTGTGAAGCAAAAGTGTACAGAGCACACAGAGCATTTTGAATTTCCAAAAACACATTCTTAGTTTGACCAGCTTTTTCGCATTCTGGACCACTGTGAGTCGCACAGTCAGCTTAGACCAGCTGCAAAAAAAGAAAGGTTCTGTAAAAGCCGCCATTGCCTTGGTTTATCTTAAGCATTACTTCAATAAATATTTAATTGTTATGAAACTGTATTACATGCAACATTTCTGTACAGCTCGAGTAGCCAATCAATTGTTGGCGATACCTAAAACTGGTTGGTTGGTACTGGCCACTAAAGCGTTCATTTGCTTATCGATTTCATGGCTGCAGGCGTCTTTCAAGTGAATAAGCCTTTTCAACACGAATGCCCCACAGTTACCTATGCATGTGCGTGTGTATGTGTGTGCAAATGTTATTGTAAGGCTCTAAGGCGATTGTACGACAAATTTGTTTACAATACTCACAAGTAGATAAATATAATATTAGGGGTGCATGGTGCTGATGTTTTTTGTTACTGCTGTTTGTTGTTGCTTATGATACAAGTATCTTTACACCACTATTGGCATTTGCGGTCATTGCTAGCATTTTGAGGCGCTGAATTTTCATTGCCGTGGCAAATTGACACTTTCAACATTACAGTTCGCAAAAGTCAATGGCAATGACAATAGTCGCAACAAGAATTGACAAGTCCATTAGCCATTTCAAAATCGCGCTAATCTCGATATGTCACAAAACGAGCAGGCAAACGGGCAGCGTGGAGTTCGTTGACAGCGGCGGAGGTGACAGCAAGAGCAACTATCAACGACTGGGCGGGTGGTCACCAGGCAGGCAAATGAACTGCATACAAAAACCAAACTTTACAAAACCAACAAAGGCAACAAAGGCAATCGCTCTACTTCACCTTACGTACGTGGATTTCCAAATGCTTGCAATTGTCTTTAAAACTATTTGCTTGGCTACAAGGTTATCAGCGCTGTCAGTAGTTGACGCTCACCAAGCAGAAAAAAATGAAATAACTTAATAGCAGTAACATTAAACAAAAACAATATTTTAACATACCTAACTGTTACCTATTTTAATGGCTGGTATGTCCGAAACCACGTTGGGTCAAAGAAGAAAGGAAATGCCATTCTAGCTTAGTGTTCACTGCTTCAAAATTTAAACATAATGCAAAACTATTGAAATTAGTTCGGTTAATTTAATTGCCCGCCAGCTATTCAATGCGACCAACACCCGCATTTTTGCGCGAACTAATTTGCGTCAGTTCGTGTGATTCGCTTTAATTCAATGAAAAATTGTTAATTGATTTTTTAATGAATTTTTCTGTGTGCCCTAACCCATACATAAGTTACCGATTACAGGGCTGGTTAGATAAGGTCGAAATTTTTTTGAAATAAATATGCATTGGTGAGCATAACTGAGTGCTGAAACGAAAATTCGAACTAAATTCAAACTAGAATAAAATTTGTTTTTGCTATATTTTTAATGCTGTTCATTCTTTAACCAAAACCATACAAGTTTTCAAACTTTGTACAAATTAAAAAAAAATTAAAAAACAAATATTATGAAAATTAAAAATTTTTTAATCTTAATTTATAGAATGATCTAATATGCAGTTTTTATCCATTGAATTTAGGTATACTAAAGTGCAAATATATATATATATATAATTGGCGCTTACACCCTCTTTTGGGTGTTTGGCCGAGCTCCTCTTCCTATTTGTGGTGTGCGTCTTGATGTTGTTCCACAAATGGAGGGACCTACAGTTTCAAGCCGACTCCGAACGGCAGATATTTTTATGAGGAGTTTTTCCATGGCAGAAATACACTCGGAGGTTTGACATTGCCTGCCGAGGGGCGACCGCTATTAGAAAAAACTTTTTGTTAATTTTGATCTTTCACCGAGATTCGAACCGACGTTCTCTCTCTGAATTCCGAATGGTAGTCACGCACTAACCCATTCGGCTACGGCGGTCGCAATACTCGTATTAAATATTAATATACACATATACATATTTGCAATATGCTCACAGAATTCCAAGCCGGCTTTAGAAGAAATTATTCAACTGTAGATAATGTAGATTTGTAATCTTGCGTCTACTGTACATCTAAAGTTTCATGAAAAACAAAAAGTTGTACCATATTTTGTTGATTTCAAGGCGGCGTTCAACAGGGTGCCGAAGAGACCTTTGATCTATAAAGTTCGACAGATGGGAATATCTAGTAAAATAATGAACCTCATAGAAAATATCTACGAGAAAACTAGATCTGCGGTTTGAAGAAGTATTCGACTATTTTGAAACCTGCTCTGGTGTAAAACAAGGCTGTCTGTTGCACGACTATTTGGAAGGTGGACTATTGGTTGAGGTTCTCCTTTATGCCGATGATATTGTTCTTCTGGCGGATAACCCTAAAGTCATGCAATCCATGATTAATAACCTGGAAAAATACTGCGCTGAATGGAATATGGAAGAAACCCAAATAAATCGGAGATGATGGTATTTAGAAGAGGTGGACGACTTTCCCACGCGAAAAAATGGTGGTACCAAGATGAAGAAATTAAATTGGTGGCGGAATATAAATATCTTGGTGTCATTCTCACTCCCTTGCCCATTCCGCAAGCACGTAGAAACCAGAAATACTTCAGCAAAAGCTAGTATTAATTGCACATGGAACGATTTTTTTGCGAAACCATTGATTTCATTGAAATCAAAATGGAATCTGTTCCAAGCGGTATGCAGAGCGATACAAACCTACGCAGCGCAAGTTTGGGGGTATGCCTTATTCAATGAAGTAAATAAATGTCAACGTTACTTCATTGAAAGAATCCTCAAACTACCCGACTTCACTCCGAATTATGCAATAACGCTAGAAACCACATTTATTCTTTAGAGCTACACATGAAGTATATCTGGAAAACCATTTATAAATACAATTGCAACAGACTCCCACACAAACTAACACAAGGCATCTTAAGTAAAATTGTGTTTTGGCTTTAGCATCTGAACGACATGGGAATGGAGTTCGGTCTGAAGTTTGAAGAAAACATCACCGCTATAGATTGGCAAGATCGCTGTGTGCAACTTCTTACTAAAATGAAAACAAAAGATCTCAACATGGCAAGAGAATAAGCACAGTCAATCGCGACGCGAATTTATAAATATTTAGACTACTCGAAAGGGCGCTCGGATGAACAGGTTATCGCTGAAACTGATGTCTATTTTAAGGCAAAAGCTGATGTATATTCTGTGAAAGTGGTATTGCAAAGTTTGAAGAGCGCTGGAATGATTGCGTTGTTCTTGATAGAAATTACGTTGATGAGTAAAGCTAATTTTGATCGAAAAAAACGTGTTTTCTTTGTTAAACCCGGGACTTCTCAACCTATGTGTTATTTATACTACTAATAGACAAAGCATTTGCCCGCTGTGTCCAAGGATGATATATTACAAAGTTTGGCAATTCGAAGCAAACTTGAGAGTGTAACTTTGACTGCTAGGTCATCAGGAAATCGGTAGCAAGCTTTAACTTGCTCATTTCGCATGTACTCTTAAGATCGTCCAATCAGCCGTTCTTCAGACGGCAACGAAGTAGCATGAATGGCGGTTGTGTTGAATATTTTTCGTATAGTACCAATGCAATCTCAGTTTGGTCGTATACAAACCGGTTGACTTTCAAGCCAGCGTCAACAAGCCAGCTGATTCCTTCGAATTCGCTGAGAGCCGAATAACGATCTGATGTTGGCCACATCTTCTGAATTCTTTTCGCGTTGTTGCCGAGTACATAGACATAGGTATAAGTGACTACTGCTCGATTGTCCAGTGAACTTCTTTAAGGATGATTCCAAGTTGGGCAGAAAAACTGGTAGAGCAGATTTCTGCCGCAAGGTCGATCTGAGCACTAGTGCATCGGAAGCACTAAAGCAACATTCTTAACCGGACACTAGATGAAGTGAGTGCAAGACTGGAGACTCATCAAAGTAAATTTTGCGACTGTTATATCTATAAAGTTCTCAGCTTCCGTTCTTTCGCGAGACTGAGTTATAGATATCTTAATTCGCATTTTTTACTACGACTGGGAAACGGTCAGGCTTGAATTTGAATAGTAATTTTAATTCGAATAATTCTCTGGACTCTTTCTTTTCAAATACAATATATAAATATATAGTTTTCGTTTACCCTCTTTTGGGGTATTTGGCCGAGCTCTTCCTCTAATTGGAGTGCGTCTTGAAATTGTCTATTTATGAGTGATCGTTATTGGAAAATTTTATTCCCATCAATTGGTGCTTTGTGCCCGAGATTTCGGGCCTCTGCACTTCAGATTGGTGGTCACGCACCATCCCATTTAGCTACAGTGGCTGCTTTTTTATTTTAATGGTACTATCATGCAATGGATGGATTTTTAGTTTACTTTGGTTAGAGGCGGCCTCCTATTATTGATTATCTAGTTATCTTATAGGTGTAGCTTACCAGGTCGTCATTCAGTTTGTAACTTATCGAAATACTTCACCTTTCTCGAGCTAATTGAAATTGTAGACAAAAAAAACATGAGTGTAAACCCGAATGGAAACCAGTCTCCAAGTGATACCTAAATTTTTTGGAAAATCTACCAGCCTATGCAGCATGGGCATCGGATATGCAGGTGCGAAATTCATGTTCCAACAGAAATTGAATTGGTTTTAAAATTAGTCTTGTATACGTTAAACTCTTTTTAGTAAAAATAATTTTTTTTTATTCATCAGGATATCCTTAAGCTTTTGCCTTTATTCTATTGAAAAACGTGTCTTTTGTTATGACCTGTTCATTTTCTGAGAAACTACACAAATGAACATTAATGATGATCACAACCTCTTTAACTACTAATGAATTACTAGTTTAAATGGTGACCAATGTTTTCTGACTCACAATTAACCGCATTTTATGATCATTAGGATTAGGCGAATATTATTTCTTTATTCTCTTTATAATTTCCGCATTAAAATTTTCAACTACCTACACCCGTTAACAGCTAATTAGAAATGCAATATTTTGATCGCATTTGACAACCTTTCTTTTTCTTTTTAATTTTCATTCATTTTTTATAAAAATATAGTTCCTTCTACAACAAATACCATATAAGTGTTTACAATATTTAAAGTTTTGTACAAGATTTATAAAAATTCGAAAATTTGTAACAAAATTTCAAACTTAAAAAAATATCTGGGTGCTTAATTTTATGAAAATAAAAATAAATAATTGGAGTTTTCACTTCTGTTAGGTGTTTGCCAGAGCTCCTCCTCCTATTTGTGGTGTGCGTCTTGATGTTGTTCAATTTTTTTAGGAAATTATTATCGTTTCTCTTTATTATGGTAATATTGGTCTGGCTCAATTACGTATGGAACCAAATATCGGCCAAATAGCTGCCGCGGCTTCGGCGGCACACCTCCATCCGATGGTCCTAATTTTCGATGACGCTGAGGCATAGTTGAGGTTCTATGCCGTTAATGTACCGTTATCTCATCCTTTAGCTCTTGAATTGTTGCTGGCTTATCGACGTACACCTTTTCTTTCAAATAACCTCAAAGAAAGAAGTCCAACGGTGTCAAATCACATGATCTTGGTGGCCAATTGACATCGCCGCGACGTGAGATTATTCGGCCATCAAACTTTTCGCGCGAAAGAGCCATTGTTTCGTTAGCTGTGTGACAAGTGGCACCATCCTGTTGAAACCACATATCGTCCACATCCATATCTTCCAATTCGGGCCATAAAAAGTTCTTTATCATCTCACGATAGCGAACACTATTCACAGTAACTGCCGGACCGGCCTCATTTTGGAAAAAATACGGCCCAATGATGCCACCGGCCCATAAACCGCACCAAACAGTCACTCTTTGTGGGTGCATTGGTTTTTCGGCAATCACTCTTGGATTATCATTCGCTCAAATGCGGCAGTTCTGCTTATTGACGAATCCACTGAGGTGAAAATGTGCCTCATCACTGAAGATGATTTTCTTTACGAAGTGCGCGATATGCACTTTGATTTGAACGCCCGTTTTCATAATAAGCCTGAATAGCTTTGACGCATTGCTCGATTATGTATCTTTCCATAGTTCATATTGAGTTAATCTGAAATTGAAAAATGCTAAATGAAATGCAGAAACAAATTTGTCGTTTAGGTGCGGTTTACATTTAACATCAGCCTTGAAATTTAACCACCCTTTAAATGTGTATATATATATATAAGTATACTTATGATGACGTTGCGCATTTTTTCCAAAAAAAAAAACAATAAAATTGCATGCGTTATATGGACAAAATGCGCAATACTGCCAAGGAATAAAATTCTCAAAAATTAACGTTTCTTATTAGCAGCCAACAGATGTAAGCCATTTGAAATGCGAGCATTTAAGTATTTTTTTTTTTAATTTTTTTTAGTGTTTTAATTTTATTATGTTGAAGATATACCAGTACTAAATTTTTAAATTGGGAGGAAAGCAAATGAAATGTGCTGATAAACTAAATTTTTTTCAGCCTTTATTTTCTTTTTTTTATTATTTCCTTTAAACCTTTTTTAATATAGCGTCTGAAAGACCATTAAAAAGAAAAACAGCCCAATAGACCAGGGTCAACAAAACTTGGTATGATATATGGTAGCTGATGAGGTTACTGATTACAAATTCAAAATGACGCACCAAATTTGTTATGCGACTTTCTTTTGAATTAAACTCGCGCTCGTAAAACTTTTTAAATCAGTTCTACCTCTTGAAAAAGTTCTATTCCTACTTAGTTCTATTTTGAAATTATTAAATAAACAAATATTTATGTCTATTCAAATTTATGCCGACTTATGCATTTTCCGAATATTCCCCTAAAAGCAATCATTTTTTCTTTAAAACGAGCTCCCTAGCATGCGATGGCAAACCAACGAATACAATTCTATGATACCATGAAAGGTTTCTAATAAAACTCATCTGCCCTTCGTAGATGGCATAGATTTGAAGATGGCATAAAACTGAGATTATAGAAATCAAATTTAAAGATAAGTTCGATCAATTGCTCAACAGAGGATGCACATACGCACCAATACTACTCTGACATCATTGACAACTTGAGATGCAAGCTCCGACTCTAACCATTTCACTTTGAAAGTTCTCTTAATAAAATTAAAAGAATTTACAATAGTCTTGAATTCGATTTCGCATATCCTATGTAGATCTCTGATTTTATCTATGCTGGAACTGTTTTACTTTTTAGTTTTATCTTTGAATATGAACCTAGCACACCAATTAACACCAAAAAACATGATGGATCGAATTTCCATTTGCGAAGCCTTGAGAGGAATCATTTATTATGGGCTGCTTCCGTATGGCCAAACAGATCTCTACTGTCAACAACTGGACTGTTCGAAGCTAGCGATTCACCATTGACCAAATTTGGCCATCAGAAGGGGTGTTGTGTTCCACCAGGACAACGCACGGCCACACACGTCTTTAGTGACTCGCCAAAAACTCCAAGAACTTGGTTGGGAAGTTTTAATACATACATCCAGCATATAGGCCGGGGGGCCTGACACAAAGCGCTTACCACATTTTTCCCTCATTGCAAAACTTCCTGAGTGATAAGAAATTTTGTATCAAGAGAAGATTGTGAAAATCGATTGCTAGAGTTTTTCACCAATAAGGACCAAAACTTCTGTGATAAGGCATTATGAAGCTGCTTTTAAAATTGCAACAGACATCTTAAATAAAGTTTTGAATTTTACCGCTTTTTCGCCTACCTTACAATGATATCGAAGGTAAACCCTTTGTTGTTTGCAAATTTAACATACATGCAACACAAATATCGCCAACCAGCTTCTAGTATTCCGAATTTTGAATTAAAGATATTTTGTTTGTTTTAAAAACTTTAAAATGAAAGTTTTTTTAACCGTATCGTTACTGGTGATGAAAAATGGGTCCTTTACAATAATCCTGTTTGCAAATGCAAATGGTTAGATAAAGATGAAACACCAGAACTGACCCCTAGAGATGGCCTTCACCCAAGAAGATTCTTCTGTCTATTTGGTGGGATATGGCCGGTATTGTTTATTATGAACTTCTGGAACCAAACCCGACGATAACTGCTGAATATTATTCCCATCAGCTATCAAATATGAATGACTCACTTAAAAAAAATCGACCGTCTTTAGTGAAAGTTTTGTTTCACCACGACAACGCAAGACCTCAAACATTAGGCAAGCTGAACAAGCTCGGATGGGAGCTAATGCCGCATCCACTATACTCTTCGGATATTGCACCTTGTGATTATCACCATTTTCGTGAACTTCAATCACATATGAGCAACAAGAGCTGCTCCTCAAAAGAAGCTATAAGAAGGGATATCGAAACGTATTTTGGCTCCAAGGAAAACATTTTTTTGGGGCAGGGAACTAAAAATTTGCCTAAACGTTGGGAAGACATTGTTAATAATGAATGAAAATATATTATTGATTAATAAATACTTTAAACATCTTTTTTATTAATTTTAAAACCACCTATAAAAAACGCACGAACTTATAGACTGACCTGATATTAATAACAATTGTAGGCTACAGCTTCAGATACTTACGACGCACTGTCTCCTCTGAGCAGTTCTAAACCACTAAACATTTTCTCATAACAACAACCTGGCATTCAGATGCGACAAAGCTCCTCATTTGCAGAGAAGCGTTAAGACATTATATTATTATTTTTTTCCTTTAGCTCCGATTGGAGCATAGGACGTCAGACACCCACCAAAAATATGAGCAGAAGCTCAACATAAAACTATGAACTATCAGTAATGGCCAGAAGATTTTATTTTTACTTTTTAAAAGAGAGCATAACCGATACAATTTGCATGCGATATCTTACGGATGTCAATCACAATTTCACTTTTCATAAATTCTATTAAGTTTATGAGACATTTGTATTAGTATTAAAAACTAAAGGCAGACTCGACTCCACCCATATTCCACCAAGGGAGGAGTGGATCGGGGGGAACACTTGCGGACAGGGCCTAGTTAACCTGTTCACCGATGGCTCGAAGCTGGACGGTAGGGTTGGAGGGGGAGTATTCTGCATCCATCAAACTCAAATTCAGGCTACCGGATCACTGCAGTGTATTCCAAGCAGAGGTGGCCGCAATTAAAGAAGCAGCTGACCAGCTACTTACTTGCGTAATAACTGTTAAGAAGGAAAATATTTACTCCGATAGCCAAGCGGCAATTAGGGCCCTAGGCATTCGAAACTGGCCAGGGAATGCCTGGTCTCTCTCTCGATTGCATCAGAATTCTTCGATATAAAGATAATTTGGGTACCTGGTCACAGTTACATTGCTGGAAACTGCGAAGCCGACGAGCTGGCCAGACAAGGGACCTCTGAGGTAGTGTGCCGGCAAAAGGAGAGGATGGAGATCCCCTTGACAACCTGCGCTCTACTCCTGGAAGGATGGGCTTTGCACCAACCCAGCGAGCGCTGGGCAAGTACACGAACGTTCGAGGGATATGCTGAGGATGACGAAAACTCATCTCTCAAATATCTCACGGGGCACTGTCCGCGGGGTATACATGCCGTGAGCCTCGGAACTACTTCGAGTCCTTTTTGCGTCAGCTGTATGGAGGATGAGGTGGAATCATCTCAGCACCTGCTCCTCAGCTGCCCAGCTCTCGCGGGACTAAGATTCAAGCATCTTGGTTCTCACTTCTTTTCTGCGCCTGCTGATATAGCAGGTCTTGATAACAAAAAGCTGATGAACTTCATCAGCAGCATAAAGAGGCTAACACAACCACAGACTAGTCACCGTTCATAGTCCACAAACAATCAACCCTCCCCATCCCTTTCGCTTTCGTCCCTTTTGCCTTCACCTCTTTTTCCCCCTTTTGCAATGGTATCACAAAGGATGAACCAAACTTCTTTCGTCCAAGTGGATCCACTCTCTGGGCAACCATCACTACCTAACCTAATCTAACGGCTTAGAATTACCAGTGCAAAGTGATTTTATGGCATGCATCATCATTTCAGAAAACTTCATTCTACACTGTGACGTTCTCTCTTTTTCTCACATACATACGAACGTGAAAATAAATTTTTCTTTTATTTTTGAATGGACGATTACTTTGTTGATGGGCTGAGTCATAGCAGAAAGTTTTACGGCTTGAAATAGCCCAACTATTGAACAAGTTTCTGTTAGGCCAATTCATTTATAACCGAATAAAAATTATCACAGTACACCTTTATTCTAAGCTCTTGACGGCGGGGATTTTAAAACTAACCGCAAACTAATTTTCAAAACCACAGCCACCTTCCCATTCTCAGCTGATTAATTATGTTAAATATTGTGCAAATGTTAAGCGGCGATGGTGATCGTCAAATTAATTATTTTCTTAATTTTTATAGCACTTAGCATGCATTTCATATTTATTTGTTTGCCAAACACTGCATGCATACGTATGTACATTAGGATGGTCCATAAAAAAAATTAAGTTTCTTTGAAGTTACCCGCTAAATTTGTTCTATGGCCAATAAATTTAGACACCATTTTGTTTTTTATTTAATACTAGCTGTACCCGGGCCTCGTTGCTACGCCAACAATTAAAATAAATTTAAGAAACATAACTTTAAAGAAAAATCAGTATACAAATATTCAATTCATTCTAAACCATTTTATTGATTTTGTTTATTTCGAAAAAATTGTGACATTACAAGGTTTAGTTTCAATTCGATGTTTATTGAAGTGCTGTGGGATACACAATATTTCTTGTTTTTCCATCTGGTGCGTAGATGAATAAATCAGAAGGTTTTCCGACGCGTAAGCAAGCCACATTGAGCTGTCCATGTGAGAAGCATGGATTCTCCAATTTTAAGCCACACATTTGTAACGATTGTCCTTGTGCTTTGTTAATAGTCATTGCGAAAGCGAGACGCACCGGAAACTGTAAACGTTTGAATTCGAATGACATATCTGTCGGGATCATTGGGATACGTGGCAACAGTACATCTTCACCTTTGAGTTTTCCAGTCAAAATTGTTGCCACGATAACATTGTTCAACATTTTCTTGAGTGAGAGTCTGGTTCCGTTGCAAAGTCGTGATGGATTTATGTTTCGAAGAAGAATGATGGGTACGCCAATATTCAACGTCAGAAGATGCGGCGGCATGCCTGGCATATCAAACGAATTCAAGAATTCAGTTGGATAGTTGCAACCTCACCTTGATTCTCCATAGTATCGATGGACTTATAGGTTGTCATTTCACTAGGTATTCCATGCTGAATGGTGAAGTTGATGGTATTGACATCGATGTTTTTGGCTGCTAATATAGCGCGCGTACTGAGCCACTGATGGTTCTTGTAGTGTTGTGCAATGTTTGGGAAAACTTGTTGCACCAAATTGTCGATGCTTTCTGTGATCTTACAGAAGTTTACTGGCAGGGTGATACATTGTGTAGATTCATTAATTTCAATAACTGTTTTGCAAAATTTCCAGCCGATGCATCCCGTTGTCAAAGTCAATTTCTGTACCATAAATCACGCCATAGAACTGATGATTTAGGACATGCGGGGGCTTATCAGCGGGTGTTGAACGTGGTATAATGGGCAGTGTTTGTCGAAAATCACCAGACAATAAAATTAGTGCGCCACCGAAGATCCGTCTGTTTCCTCTCAAATCTCGCAGTGTACGATCAAGCGCTTCCAATGCTTTCTTGTGAAACATTGTACATTCGACACATATGATAATTGGACACGTTTGGAGTACTCTTCCCATTCCCGAATTTTTGCTGATGTTGCAGGTTGGTGCCTCAGTGTTTTGCAAATTGAACGGCAGTTTCAATGCTGAATGCGCTGTTCGACCACCATCCAAAAGAGTTGCCGCAATTCCAGATGATGCAATAGCCAGTGGAATATTATTTTGTGATCGTATGGTTGCCAAAATTAGTGAAAGAAGAAAAGTCTTGCCTGTACCACCGGGCGCATCTATGAAAAACAGTCCACCGCTTTGTTTTGTGATTGCACCCATAATTCTGTCAAACGCAATGCATTGTTCTAGAATCAACTGCGGATGATTTGTTCTAACGAATGTCCGCAGTTCATCAGAATCATTGTGTATTTCTCGTTGCAAATCACGATCGAAAAGGATGTTTGCAGGTCGGTTTAAAGCAGGCATTCCCATTTGCAATCAAAATTTCCTCTGTGTATAAATAAATGGTCATACTAATTTTTATGACAATCGGTTGAACGGGGAAGAAGTTGTTACTCTGCAGCGCCATCTGATGGCGAGTGGCATCATTGAGCATGTTCTACAAACCTTCTCCGTGGAAAAATACATATAAATACCAATTTTTATAATAATGGGTCCAGCAGTTTTTGCGTTCATCGATGACATACAGACAAACATTCATTTTTATAAAGGGTGGTTAAGTTTCAAGAGCCGGTGTTGAATTTGAATAAAATACAATTTTTTTAAGAAATTATTGTCATTTCTCTTTATTATGATAACATTGGTATGGCTCAACTATGTATGGAACAAACTATTGGCCAAATGGCCGCCGCGGCTTCGGCGGCACACCTCCATCCGATGGTCTAAATTTTCGATGACGCTGAGGCATAATTGAGGTTCTATGTCGTTAATGTGCCGAATTATCTCATCCTTTAGCTCTTGAATTGTTGCTGGCTTATCGACGTACACATTTTCTTCCAAATAACCCCAAAGAAATAAGTCCACCCTTTATATAAGATTTGCAAACGCTTTGAAAATTACCATTGAATTCCCTTGAGAGAATGCACTTTTCCATAAATTTGGTATAAAATGTTTCTAGATTTATGTTGTTCAATCTCCTCTTTTAATTTTAATTTACAAGTGTCCAAAAATGATACCCTATAAGTTATTTTAAAACAAAAAATACTTTAAACTATTTTTTAGGAAACCTGAAACCACAATTTTAAAAAATTATACAAATAAAAAACCCTTCGGTATATAAAATAAAATATTATTATTTTTATAAAATATTATTCACTATTTTTTTACTATATTTTCCTTTATTTATTTAGATGTAAGCAAGTCAGAATTATTAAAAGTTTGATTTATTTTATTTTATATTAACAGTTTCTTGTTATTTGTAGTGAGTTTTGTTAGAAAATTTCATTCTGAATGGCTTCAAAGCGCAAAAATATATTCATTCATTTTTTATCTGCACTGTTGAACACATTCCGAATTAGTGCAAGGAGCCATAATTGTGTTAACAGCCGCTTGGCTATCAATGCAAATACAATATTTTCCGAGCATAATTCAGCTGCTTTTGTTGCGGCATAGATTTCAGCTTGAAATATACTACAGTAATTAGGGAGTCTGAAACATTTTTTTTAGATCAAATTGCACACAAAAGACAGGCGTTCCTACTCCTTCCACCATTTTGGACCCATATGTAAAGAAATGGTATGAATGGCATGCCCTATCTATTTTGCTCTTTAATGACGCTAGGCTTTTTGCCAAATTTTACTCGTGGAACTACTTCGTCTGTCCTTCGGTTTGAATCCAGAGTATTGCTGTGACTAGAAAGCCTCTGTTAGAATTGTCCTGATATCTTCAAACTTAGAGCAGATTTTTTTTGGTTACTACTACTTTGACTAGATGCCAGTTGAGAATTCTATCTATAGCCGCTGTGCTCATAACGCCGGTTTGGTATTGGACTACTGAGTCGCAACTCTTACCGAGCATTCTTCTGCAGGCGTACAAGATATTAGAGGCTTCCTTTGCTCTTTCTTCCACATTTAATATGCATCGCAGTTTACTAACCACAACACTGTCTAAGTACTTAGACGACATTTTTGGTGTCAGAACAACTCCTTCCAACCTCTGAGGTTACCAGTTTGAAATATTGTACTTTTTTATGAAGAGTACTAAGTCCATCTTGTCTGGATTTACTTCTAGTCATTCCACCACTTCTCTTTAAGCACCCTTGTGAGTATATGCTGTCAGTTTCGGTCCGCTATTGCTAACTTTGATGAGAATCTGATTTATCATTAGATTCCATAGAAGAAGAGAGAGCACTCCTTCCTGTGGAGGAGCCTTTTTCGAGATTGAAATGGACCCCCACTCGTCCATGGCTGCCAATCTAGTGTTGAATAGCATGTTTCACATCAGTTGAATTCAGGCCCCCTATCAAAGCTTCCCCACATACTTAGTTAAAGGCTCCAGATATGTCAAGGAAAACTACCATGGCATATTCTCTACAGTGCAGAGCTTTCTCTATCTGTACCACCACTCTGTGAAGAACTGTTTCAGTGAGCTTCCCCTTCGTGTACGAATGATGTGAGACTAATAGGCCTATAGTCCCTGGTATACAAGCGACTGCTTTTTCCCGGTTTAGGTATAAACACATCCCTAGCTACTCTACAGCTTCTAGGGACGTAATTTAGCCGCAGACAGTATAGGAATATTTCTTTCAGCCGCGGTATGTGCACAGAGCTTCCTTTCTGCAGCAGCGCTGGGAAGACTCCATTCGGACACAGAAATTTAAAGACGTAAAAAGACTTCAGTGCCCAATCCAACTTAGTTGTTGGTCCACCCTAATGTAGGTATATACAAATTTTATAAGAGGGAACTACTGTTCTTGCAAAGCAACACTACCAACGATTTTAGCAATTCATGTTCGAATACTTTGTTTTTCAAACAGCTGCTAAACTTTGTGCTCTAACTCTGATTCCTGCTCGCTCCTTCCAATATCCGTCACGACTGTGTCTGGCTGCAAGCGTGCATAGTTACCACTTAAGTATTCATGTACGGATATACAAGTAATTTGAGTATATCTATGCATTCTTATGTAGCATGTTTACAGGTATATATGTTAAGTTATTTGTATGTATGTTTGTATGCCATATGCGCGTGCTTAGTCGCTCGCGCTTTCATAGTATCTAAACATAGCAACTGCTAATCTTGCCACACAATTAAGTTTTCATGTTTCAGTTCTATGCGGTAGCCTATGCAAAGACATACCGACGTACATACTTATGTTTGTAAGTAGCTCGTGCAAGGCGGTAGCTTTTGCCTGCCAATCGCAATTATGTTCCAGTTATATGCGTAATTATTAGTTTGCTGTCAAAGATCGTCGACGTCAGTGAGAAAAAAATTAAATATTTTAACGAATAGTTAAACTGTATTAATCGTCAGGGGCGTAGCAGGAGGGCTTGACTTAAGGGGTAACACCACTCTACACGCGTAAAATAAACACGATTTTTAAAGAATTTTTTTGTATAGAAAGAAAGGGAAAACAATCACTCTGAATTGGGAAGTTATTACTTATATACTAAAATACAAAACTACAAAGTTTGATCGAAAAATTTTACAAAATGGCGGCATTGGAGACATTTTTGTAATGTGGTTTCTCTTGAAGGAGCTCCGCGGCACGCAGCACAGAGGGTGCAAATTTTAATCTGTAACAAAGAAACATTTTTTTTCTTAATCTAGATAAGAATAGCTAGAGAAACACGTAGGGGATTTAAAAAATATTTATTTTTGTGGAATTAGCAAGCATTTGAAGAAAAAAACTCCATTTTGGACTAAAAAAACGGCACTTAAATAATTATAACAATCGTTTAAATTAATCTATCGAAAATCCCCTACGCTCTTCTCTTAAGAAGGTTATTATACAGACGTAGTGAAAATCCTGATTAAAAATATTTAAAATTGTTTGAGTTATGCTGCGTGCCAATTTCAGAAAACGTGTTTTGAGAAAAACGCGTTTAAAGTTTGGAAATTTGGAGAAGTCGTTAGGTAGCAGTCACTAACGCTTGGTTAAAAGCTTAAAATATTTATGAAATAAACTTCGGTAACGTATAAAACTTTTTGTTCTGTATTTTAAAAGGTTCAAAGAATTTTTTAAGCTTATAAAAAAAAAATCAATTTTTTGAAATTTCTACAGTGGTGTTACCCCTTAAGTGTGACTTTCTTTAAATTCTGTTGTTGTTGCAAACTGGTGCCAACACTATACTGTAATGCCATGAGAATACACATTTGTCCATTATATGTCCGACGTAGAGGAGTTTCCCTCTTTCCTCTGTCACTAATGACTAACCACTTTCCGTTCTGGAGCACTGGATTCCATTCGCTGCACTATTTGCGTGTTGTCCGTAGACCAACACAACTTTGTTATTTAAATGCTTTTGGTAAGTACACAAATCTTCTTATGTCCTACGAAAAAACTTTCTGTCAGGCACTCAAAGAACCGAATATAGCACGAAGCTTGAGCTTCTGTGCCTCACAATCTAACGATTATAAAAAAATCATGTATTGGAAAAAAATTAGTTTGAGCGCCACACTTGAAGTAGCCGAGCTTAACCCAAACTACGAATTTCCAACTTTATATCGCAATGGACTCGAATTCATACATTGGATTTGACCCTCGCGCTTAAATCTTCCTTGTACTCCTGCATTTCATCGCAAAAGCTTGAATGATAACAACAATCGATGTGGTGTCTGGAAATTCTGCCACGTTTATAGTCCAAGGCCCTACGTACCCTAGTAAACGCTCCGAGGTGCGTGACGAATGCAAAAATTCGTCAAGACTTAAAAATTCCTTTAATAAAAAAGTTTTCAATCACACCCAAATCAACTGGCCTCTACCCTCAAGTCACCGTTTGCGTGTATTTTTAAGGTTGAAAAAGAAAACATCTTTAAGCTGCCTATAAACTGTTAAATTTGAGTACGAGAAAGGACATTTCACAGGGAATATACCTTTACTAATATACTTAAATCACACTTTTAAAATCAAAAAATCGTATCAAACCAATACTTTTTAAATGAACTCAAATTTTTGAAAAAGGCATTCTATGAATAAGTATAGATAGAATACAAAATAAAATTTAAATTAAAAAAAAATTTTATTTTTGCTATTAATATTTAATTGCTTATTTTTTCTATTAAAGTAAATTAAAATTGCTTTTCTTGTAATTTTTTATTATGTATATTCCTAGCAAATACCGGGCTACTCTGCTGTTAAGGTAAAGTATTTTGCTCCGCTGCTTTAGGATATACTATACTTTTTGTTTTCCATATTCTGTAAAAATAAATAAATTTTATGTAGCAGTCGTTATATAACTGATCATGAGAGTAAAGATTTATAGTACTCGGAGTTTCTTGATTGGCGCGATAACCGTTTCCTCGTGCTAAACGGCGCCAGTTGAACACACCAAGTGAAGCCAAGTCCTTCTCCACCTGATCTTTCCAACGCAGAGGAGGCCTTCCTCTTCCTCTGCTACCACCAGCTGGTTCGCATCGAATACTTTCAGAGCCGGAACGTTTGTATCCATTTGGACGACATGACCCAGCCAACGAAGCCGCTGGATCTTTATTCGCAGCAATAAGTACATAGTAATACGTAAATGCAGACTCAATTTCGAACCGTAAATGTTAATTTTAATATCTGGACTCTGGGTTCATTTCCTGAAACATTACTTCATGTCATTTCGAAAGCATTGCTTCTTAGGTACCCAACTTAAGTTGAATTGAGTGGGATCTTAAAATCAGCTTTTACAAATATCTAGGCTCTAGCGGCACTTAGCGGATTCGAGTAAAATTTCAATTTCTCGGAATTACTTCTTAAGGATAAATCTACTTTATTCGGCAACGTCAGGAAAAAGAGGAAGAAGTAGAGAATTGTATAAGAACAATGACAGATCGGTTTTTCGCGGTAATCCCAGATACTTTAATCGATGGGAAAATATAAGTAGTGTAAAGTCTTCGGACGATGGTGTTGCCCTTGCATGTAGACCTAGTTGCTTACCAAGACACCACAAACTTATAAATAAAACATCCCATAATGCATGCAATAAAACAACAAAATTTCATTAGCACTGGATTAACGGGATAGTAGTGACAGTAAAATTTCTCGTAAAATAAAATATAAAGGGTCCTTCAAAAGACGCTAAATTTTAGATTCTTTCAGGTTTCTTCAATTTTGTTAATATTTTCTAGGACTCGCTCACAGATAATCGTAGTGAGCTCACAAATCTCGATCTGTCTACTGAGTTTGAATTCCGGAATAAATTTATTACACTTTGTTTTCAAAATATTTAACATCAAATAGCTTATTTCTTCCCAAAACCATTTTTCCAGTATATTTTATTCCAAAAAGTTAAAACAAAAACTTTATAAAAAATTAAAAAAACCTGAAACTATTTCACCAAAATTTTCAAGATAGAATAAATCTCTAAATAATTTTTTTTATTTTAATATATTATTTTATTATTGTTTCAGCTCTAGAATGAATTTAATAAAGTTTTTCTCAAAAATGTGTAACAATAAAAAGATTATTTTTCCCCACAACCTTTTTTCAATATGTGTCATCCCAAAAATTTAAAGAAAAACAATTTATAAAAATTTCGAAAATAACCGAAGATGTTTCACCAAAATTTTCAATATAGAAAAAATCGCTAAAAAATATATATATTTTTTTTAATTTATTAGTATACTTTTTGGGGATCATGAAGCTTAGAGATTTTGTATATAAAGGGTCTTCCAAAAGACGCGCCTAGATGTTGATGTAAAATAAAACATTTAAAAATTTCGCTTCCTTCAGGTTTCACTATTTTTATTCAAAATACGGCTCTTAATACATAGTTATATGCGAAAAATAAAAAATAGCATCATTTAAATGTCCACCGTAAGCACGCCTACAAGCAGTCATACAAGAACTAAAATTTTCAATCACTCGCCCACATATTTTCGTATGTTTTCATAGTTCAGCAATCTCGATCCGAATGTTGCGTTTTAGCTATGGAATCGTCGTTGGCTTATCCACGTAGACCTTACTTTTCAAAAAACCTCAGTCTGGTCTGCCAGTCTTTTTTCTATCCTCAACAGAATCAGTTTCTTGAAATTTGTTCACCAATCTTGTTATTGTCGTCGACTCATTCAAACGATTACACTGTGGAACAAATTCAGGTTAGCAAAAGTTAGGTCCATTCTGAGAGTGGCGGGTGAAAATAGAGGCGAAATTAGAAGACCCGTATCGCGGCGTTTGTTTATGTTAGTTCGAATTTTTTTTTAATCGGCCTTCGAAGTTTGCAGTCAAATGCCGATTTTCAGTATATTGTTTATATGGTTTTTTGGCTATAACTCGTCGACTAATTGATATTTTTTCAATCTGTAAAAGCCAAATTATTGCTAGAGACCTGTGCAATAATTACAATTTTTGAAAAAATTGATTTCGAAAATTTTTATGGTACTTATGAGGCAAAATGTTGGAAAAATTATTTTTTTTTCATGTTTTTTGAAAATATTTTCAACAAAACTAAGTCTTTTTTACATTTTGTGTGGTCTATAATATGCTTCTCAGTTTCTTAAATAAATGTAATTTGAAAAAAAATTGTCTTAGTCGACAATTTGCGCTTTAGGCATACAGTCATAATACAAAACTTGCGTTTTTTGAGCTTAATATTAATTTATTTCTCATTTTTTATTTACCAATTTTGTTCAGTGTTGGTTTTGAAGAAACATAGAAAAAGAAAATATAAAAATATGGAAAAAAATATAATTTTGAAATGTTAATAATGAAAAGTTTTAAGTAGAAAAATAAAATAAATTAAATTAATAATTTGGCCAGCTGCCGTTTAGCAGGCGGCTGTGGATCAACATCACTGCTCTCTCTAATGTCTTGGTCATCGTCATCATCATCAGAGAGATCGATTATTTCGTCCAACAGATATTCTGGATTTTCATCTGTGTCTTCCCCTTCTTCCTCTGTTTCCTCGTCTTCCTCTTCTTCAAAGGTGTTTTTATACCACCAACAAATTTCAGCGAGTATCGCATCTGGAGATTTCTTTCCTCTGTACCTGAAACGAAAATAGTTTTCAATCGTTAACATGTTTAAATTGTGCACTCTGACCAAGATATTAGAAAAATCTAGGAATTCAAAATATGCACACTCTATAGTTACCTTATTTCAAATGGAAGCGCAGTTTGGTGATGACGTTCGCCTTGCTCATCAGATTCAGTTGGCAACTGTTGAGCGAGTTTTTCAAGATGCTGATGCAAGAGATGAATTTTGTATGACATATTAACCCAAATTTCAGCGAAAGCTGCCAACATGTTTGCAACAGATTGCCTGTAGTTTTCTTCACGTTCTTTACCCAAAAGTGCTTTGATGACTGCTTTCAATGCGAGCCATCCATTTAATTCTCGGTCTGTCAGAACTTGCTCAAAATCTTGACGACTCATTAGTTTCCGTATGTCGGGACCATTAACAACCCCTTCCTGAATTTTGGCCTTACTTAGTCTTGGGAAAATATCTTTCAAGCGGTTGAATACTGCTGGTCTTTTTGCGATACATTTCAAAAAATTTTTAGCAATGCCAAGTTTAATGTGGAGCAACGGCAACAAAATTTTCATTTCAGGAACAAGACTTTCGTGTAGCCTATTGTCATTAGGCCATTTTCGCCCAATTCGACTACTCCAGTTATGTTGTTTGTACTGGTTTCTTCCTTTAATACCTTCTCCGTATCGTGAATCCCAATCGCACAAAAAACACGGATATTTTGGACGGCCAGATGCTGTTAAGCCTGTAATCAAGGAAACTACTTTGAGGTCGCAGCAAATGCGCCATTGGTGTTCGTTATATTCGACTACTTCCAGAATGTCTTTCAATTTATCGAAAGTTTCACTAGTGTCAGTGCTATACGCAATCGGAACAGAAGGCATTCTATTTGTCTTGTGCAAAAGCACAACTTTTAAGCTGATTAGTGAACTATCGATAAAGAGACGCCAATCATCTTTTTTATAGGTTAACCCTATCGCCTCCATTAACTTTTCAATATCGTTGCAATAAGCGAAATTTTTTGCATCATTGACATTGAAGAACTTTTGTAACTCTTTTTGGCGTTTTCGATATGCTGTTACTTTTGTACCTTTCGTCAGCAAATTATTTCCTTTCAAAAATGACGCCAGTCGTTCTGATTTTTTCTGAGTCAAACACAAATTTGCAACAATTCCATCCAATTGGTTTTGTGTTATTAGGATTGGGTCCTTTGATGTTTTATTTGATGTACCTTCACCAGGGTTGAATTCTGAGGAGAAATCCATGGGTGTGGCAGGGGTGGTTGTAGTACTGATACCTGTTTGAAGATCAGTACTTCGGTATGTTGGTACTGGAACGAATTCTGAGTGCGGTAATGGTAATTGGACACTTGACACTGCTACATAAGTTTTATTCTTTGTTTTCCTTCTATTCAAAGTTTTATTGTAGTTGGTACATCCATAGCAATTTTCTTCTTGATGTGGGCTATTATCTGACCAAATCATTGGTACACCAAAAGGCATAGCCTTCTTCTTTTCACTTTTCCATTGCATAAGAATTGAATAGCAATTAAAGCAAACTTTTTTAGGGGCATAGTTTACGTCATTGATAAACTCTTGCGAGAAATATTGTCTATAGATTTCCAAAAAAGAATCAGTCACATTGCCGCATTTTTCATCGCTTACTATGAAACGTCCACAAATATTACAAAAATGGTTCATTTTACATGTTGGTTCCGACATTTTTAATACAATATATATTATAGAATGTTTTTTTTTGTTAATTTTATGAAACTGATACACTTAACTTAAATCACTCAATAAATGAAATAGGTTCCAAAAGAATGAATAGCAAATTTTATCACGACCGAGCGAAAATTAAAAGACATCAGCTTCGGCTGAGTTTCGAGTCTTAACTGAATCTTTATTTTTAAAATTAGTTCGCATGCAACACAAATGTTTACAAATATTATTTTAATAGCTATTGATTGTTCCTGGAAATTCCCTTTCTTAATTGTATTCTGGGAATTTCCTTTTCCTTAATTATTTTTGGAACATGCATTCTTCTCGGAAAATCCCTTTTTTAATCCATACTTAGCATTTCCTTTTCTTTAATTGTTTTTGGAATGTTCCTAATTCTTGAAACATCCCTTTTTAACTACTTCTACCGAAATCGATATTTATTTAATGGTTTCGGGAATTTTTAATTACTATGTGTTTACTAGGAATTTTGGGTTTTTTTACATTAGTTTTATGTAATGAATGTGTGTATATCGCACAAATTTTCGACTGATACTATATTTTTTTCCATGATATTTATGTCATGGATTGAAAACTATATTTTAGATAAGAAAAAAAGCGAAAAAAATGAGTTGCTTGCCAGATATTAAGAAATAATAAGGAAAACGTTAATTTTTCGAACATTTTGTGACTTTCGTCAAAGTAGCTGCCAAAGTATTTAATCCCGTAATTTTCTTTTCAAATTACATTTATTTAAGAAACTGAGAAGCATATTATAGACCACACAAAATGTAAAAAAGACTTAGTTTTGTTGAAAATATTTTCAAAAAACATGAAAAAAAAATAATTTTTCCAACATTTTGCCTCATAAGTACCATAAAAATTTTCGAAATCAATTTTTTCAAAAATTGTAATTATTGCACAGGTCTCTAGCAATAATTTGGCTTTTACAGATTGAAAAAATATCAATTAGTCGACGAGTTATAGCCAAAAAACCATATAAACAATATACTGAAAATCGGCATTTGACTGCAAACTTCGAAGGCCGATTAAAAAAAAATTCGAACTAACATAAACAAACGCCGCGATACGGGTCTTCTAATTTCGCCTCTATTTTCACCCGCCACTCTCAGAATGGACCTAACTTTTGCTAACCTGAATTTGTTCCACAGTGTTATTTGCACCAAAAAAATGACCAATTTTGCGATGTGACCAATTTCATAATAAATTTCATTAATTTTCTTAATAAGTTTTAATAATTTTATTTTTTTAACAATAATTTACTTATTTAATTTGTTTTATCGAGTAAAATTGTACATCTCTCTATTTGGAAAATGTCAAAGGTAACAGAAAAAAAGATACCGTCTAGGAAATATTCACTACTGACATCTAGGCGCCATTTTTGAAAGACCCTTAATAGGTGTTGCCAAGTCTTCGAACGATGGTGCTGTTCTCTGGTTTAGTCCTTACTAAGCTACCACAAAATTACGGCATATACCTATGAAATGAGACTTTCGGCTATTACTCCACAGATGTCGCTGGGGTTATTTTAAACCTTCCCAAATGCCTTGTTTTTTCGTCTGTTATCTGTCAAAAATATTCAGTTTCATCACCGCCACATCGAACAAGAGCGTCCCGGGAATTGGTGGAGACGTACGATTGGGAACCGCCGGGGCATGCGGCTTACTCACCAGACTTGGCGCCTTCCGATTATCATTTGTTTGCATCGATGGGCCACGCACTTTCCGAGCAGCGCTACAATTTAAAAGTTTGAAATTGAAAAAAGTCTCATTTCATAGGTATACACCATCATTGGCATGCCTGCAATAATACACTAAAATTTAATCGTTATCGGATTAACGGTATAGTAAAGCACATATATCGCGCAGACAGACAAACATTAATTCTTTTATATTAGAAGGTGGTCATAAAACCTTCTTAGAAAAGCAAAATATTATTTTTACGAAAATAATTTTTGAAAAGTATAAATTTTTGAAAAGAACAGCAGTAGTAATTGTGTATGCTCAATTATATTACGTACTGTATATGTCATATATGTATATATCCTCTATCTACCATGTGCTCCATTATGCGACAGTGTCAACTTGCGCGCCACAATCAGCGCTTTAGTAGTGAACTAGTTTTAATTGTATACAAAGCGGATTTAAATCTAAAGATTATGCACACTCACACACACATAGTCACATACACTCATACAAACGCATACAATAAATTTTTGCTTAACGCTTATTATAATTAATTAATAGACCCTTTGCTCGTTTTTTTCACATCAAATTGTTTGCATTTATTTGCTTGATTTTATTTATCTATTCAAAATTATTTTTATATCCTTATGTACATATGTAGGTATGTATATATGAGTATATGAATTTATATGACAATCAAATTTCATTGTGAAAAAGTTCACAAAGAATTCGGAAACATATTTGCACGATTTTTTCATTCAATTGTATCGCTTTATTCCCGCAAAGCCCCTGTCACGCCCATTTGCTAAGATAACAAACAATAAAGGAAACAAAGAAAAAAGAAAACAATTAAGAACTATTTCGTATGATCAATAATTTTGCTCTATTTTCCACATTTACAAAAAATGTAAACTGGTTTTGCTTATTCTCCAAACACTTTAAGGAAGTATTTTGGTGGGTAAATACCAAATGTAGTGTAGCGAGTTGAGCCATTCAATTGTGCTTTTGCTTCACTTTCCATTCTCTTACTTGTCGATTGCGGCGGGTTTTCAAGTCTCAACCTTGTGGAGTTCAGTTTATCGGAATTTCACAGTTTAATTAGATTTCACTAAGCCAACAAACATTCAATTAAGTAAACACACAAATGCTTTGCCACTGCGCACAGTGGGAGAAATGGTCAATCTAGCGGCGCTTTAGCGAAATTTTTAAATTCAGAATTCTCCAAATTTTGTTTGTTTTATTGAAAATTTCTTTCCCAACGGGGTCTTTTCTGGTTTCGTTTTTGTTTTGTTCCAAATATTCGCATATCTGTGAGCTTTCGAATTTAACACATGTTTTAACAAGTGCAATAATTACTATTTACCTATTTTTAAGTGCAATTTTTTTCAACTGAAAAACTTAAATATAAAATTTTTTAATAAGATTTGCGACTTAATTATTATAATTTGGTATGTGTTAAATAAAAAAAAAGTCATTGTGGTCTGTTAATATATGTTTTAGATCTTTACACTGGAAAAAGAAATTGTCCTATTTTTATATATGTAATCCAATATTCCGTAGAAAATAAGTGTGGTGGATTCGATGGGTTTCGATTCAATGTTTGTATAATTTGTTAAAATATGTTGTGGTCTACGTCTTGTCAAAAAATTGGCTGCAAGTATTTGCAAGTTACTATTTTTTTTCCTTTTTTAGATACTATGGCAGAGTCTAAACGCACCCTTTTTTTAATATGGCACAGTGAACCAGTACCAACAAAAAAATTTCTAATGGTTGAAAATCATATATTTCCTAACGTCATTGATCGCTCAAAGTATAGTGAAGAGCAAACTCGCAAAATTCAAAAACAATTAAGAAATTTCATAAGCAAACTTGTAGAAAAGTGGAAAGAATGTCAGTGTTGATCACCGTATACAAAAACCTTTTTCAGAGTGTACAATGAAAACTCAAAAAAAAAAAAATTGCATCAATTGTTAACGAAACACTTAACCAAGAGTTAATGGTAGCGGCAAGTGTAAGTCTTTACAAAGCTGGAAAAAGAAATGCTTCACAGGTTGTTTCAAAATTGTTTGCAGAAAGTTCGACTGCTTCGAAAATGCTTAAGTCTGTAAACTCTGAACAAAAAACCCCAATTCCGTATACACCCGAGGAAGCTTTATCTCTTTATATAGATGGTGGATACTCAAAAAGGTCGTACAAAATAATGCAATATGGTGCCAAAGAACGAAACTGCAATATTTATCCAAGCTACGATATTTTACTTAAGGCTAAAACAGAGTGTTACCCCAGTGACATACGCGCAACTGAACTTTCAGTGGAAGTTGCCCTGCAATCTCTTGTAGACCATACTGTTGCACGTATAGTACAAGGATTTTCAAAATCTTTTGAAGGTGTTTTGACTGTAGGCAATATTAATGACAGCATAAAAGCAATATTTAAATGGGGCTGTGACGGCAGCAGTGGTCACTCCACTTACCGTCAACGTTTTAGTGCTTCTGATTGTGAAATAACTGATGAGTATTTATTTGCTGTATGTATTGTGCCTTTACAAATTAAAAAAGGAGACGCTGTTCTATGGCAAAATAACAGGTCTTCTTCAACTCGGTTCTGCAGACCCATTAAAATAATTTTTGAAAAAGAGTCGGCGGAGTTAGTTAAGGTTGAGATAGATAATATTAAAAGGCAAATTGTAAGCATTGTACCGACAAAATTGAGTTTTTTCGAAGTAGTACATGAATTCCATTTAACAATGATTGATGGGAAAGTTTTCAACACTTTAGCGGGCTCATCATCGCTGGCCTGTGGAATTTGTGGAGCAACACCAAAATTGATGAATAATCTAAATAATGTTCAAATGAGACAACCACAGGAGCACTTGTATGAGTACGGATTGTCAACACTTCATGCTTGGATACGGTGCTTTGAGAGTATAATTCATATCGCCTATGGAATACCCATACAAAATTGGCGAATTCGTGAAGAAAATAAAGAAATCGCTCAGCAAACCAAAAGAAAGATTCAACTTGAGCTAAAAGAAAAAATGGGTATATTGGTGGACATTCCAACGAAAGGATCAGGCAATACAAACACTGGGAATACTGCAAGAATATTTTTCCAGCATCCAATTTCAGCCTCTACAGTAACTGGCGTAAAAGTAGAACTTATAAAAAGGCTTGGTATAATTTTGCGTACTATGGCATGTGGGTATGCAGTTAACATAGAGGCTTTTCGCATATATGCTTGGAATACAGCAGAATTATTTGTTTCCGAATATACTTGGTTTTATATGCCTCCATCTGTACATAAAATATTAATACACGGAGCAGATATTATTGAAAAAGTTTCGCTACCAATAGGAATGATGTCAGAAGAGGCACTTGAGGCAAGAAATAAAGATTTTCGCAGTTATAGACTGAACCATACGCGATCAAAACTCAAGGTTGAATACAATGGAAGACTTAATACACACTCTTTTAGTTTCTTCAGATCCTATTATTATATCTAAGTCTAAAAGCACCTCCAAGTACTCTAAAAATCCCATTGAAATAGATGATGAGGTCAAAAACCTTCTTTTACATATAAATGATCTACCTGACGGCAGTAATTCTGAGAGCTCCGACTCTGAATAGTTTTTTTTTTCTATAATAATAAAACATAAAAACATAGAAATAAATAATTAACGCATATTTTTAGAATAAAGTAATGTATTTTTTCATTGTATTTAAGAAGCTATTTAGAAAGCGCCGCTAGATTGACCATTTCTCCCACTGTGCTGCGGCTGCCTATCTAATCAGTCGCCTATCCATTCTGTGCAACCATGATTCAACACTTTTTCCACCGGCTGCAATAAATTTGTTACAGTTTCAATATCATTATTTATGGTAATTCTCTTGTCGTTCTTTTAGCTATACGCCACTTTGTCTTCTACATATACGCCGTTTGGCCAGCCGTCTATTGCCAACCTATATCCGCACCCTAATGATCGTCAGTGTGTTTTTTGCTGATGTGGAAAACCCCTAAAACCGCAACCGCAACGAATTTGTTGTTGAATTGAGTTTTCGTGGGCGTTATTGATCATCATTTGGCTTTAATGGGCTGCTCTATATTAACTACATTCTTGATTTTTACCTTGACAATTAAAATGGAATATTTACATTCATTTAACGCGCTCACTTCGCGCCCCGGCTGTGTCATTTCGGTGTTGGCAGCGCAATCATTTGCATATTGCCACAGTGTTACACTACTTCTGCCGATTCAAACATGAGGGAGACAATTATTTAATGTTTATTAATTATGGCAGCTTGCGTTGTTAATTGGAATATATTTTTAATTAACTCGCGGGCGGCATGTCCAAGCAAAGGGTTCCGTCATTAATAAACCCATTTAGCCAATACCGAACTAAGCTGAGCTCAGCTTTACTGAGCTGTGCTGAGCTCCAATCAGCTGGAACGAGCTAAGCTGTATTGTATGTAGTTGTTTTAGTATTGAGTCTGTGCTCCGAAAAGTGTGTACAAAAACTGGGGAAAGGTAAACGATTGTTGCGACGGTAGCAGGTCCGGTAGCAAAACATGAATTTGATGGATGGATAAACGATTGCCAAGCAAGCATGGGTGTGTGCAATGAAAGTTTCTAAATGTACACATATGTTATGTATACGTCTAGTCTGATTTTTTTGTTCCTCTGGTGTATTTCGAATGATTGCGGATAAAAATGTGATCTGTATCAAAATCTAGGCATCTGTGGCGAAAAAAAACCAGATCGTTACCACTTAAGCCCATAGAAGCTAACAAAAAATTTGTACGAAGAAGCTAACAAAAAATTTGTGACTGTTTGCAGTCCCAAACGAAGCCATTCTTTAAATGCTCAGCTAATTAATTTTGACAAACCTGCTCTCATGTTTAGAATTTTACATTTCAACGAATCCAAGTCAAGTGATCGAAGTACAAGGTGGCGCAAAAGTAACCTTGCGATGTTTTTTGGCTGTAATTAAGAAAAAAATGAAAAACTTTGATTCTTTTTGTGGACTATTTTTATTTGGTCTTTTAATTTTTTTTACATCAAGTCGAGAATATGATGTCATGTAAATGGTCGCCGCCACAGTTGATTGCCATTTGAGCCCTTTTTATGGCATTTTCCATCACTTTGGCCAAAACTTCCGGCGATAGGTCCTCACATTCTTGACGGATATTGTCTTTAAGAGCTGCAAGAGTCTGAGGCTTGTTGGCATAAGCCCGCGACTTCAAAAAGCCCCACAAAAAGAAGTCTGGAACGGTCAAATCAGGCGATCTTTCTGGCCAATGCAAATCGCCAAAACGAGAGATTAGGCGCCCGGGAAATACATCCTTCAGCATATCGGTTGTGGCACGTGCAGTGTGTGCCGTTGCACCGTCCTGTTGGAACCACATGTTTTCTAATCCCAATTCATCAAGTTGCGGCAAAAAGAACTCGTTGATCATTGCTCTGTAGCGCTCACCATTCACAGTAACCGTTTGGCCCGCGATGTCTTCGAAGAAAAAAGGTCCGAAAAAAGGCCTGCTCCTCCAGCGAAAACAGCACACCATACAGTGACTTTGAGCGGGTGTAATGGCTCTTCGTGGGTTACACGCGGATTTTCAGTGCCCCAGAAGCGTAAATTTTGCTTATTTACGTACCCGCTAAGATGGAAATGGGCCTCATCACTCATGATTATTTTTGATGAAAAATCATCTTTCTCTTGGTGGTGATTAAGGATGGCTTGAGCGTATGTTAGACGCGATTGGCGGTCAGCATCTAACAGCTGATGCACCGTCTATACTTTGTACGGAAACATCTTCAAATCTTGTACCAAAATTCGCTGTAAAGACCGTCGACTGATACCCACTTGCGTGGCACGTCGTCTGGTCGATGTCGACGGCGCTTCCATGACATCCTCGGCTACAGCAGCAATATTCTCTGCAGATCGGCTACTCCGGGGTCTGCCACGCCTGGCAGCATCTCGTGTTGTGCCAGTCTCTTCGAGGCGAGCGGCTAAACGTCGCAGTGTTTCACCAGTAGGCGTTGGACGGCGAGGAAATCTGCGACGAAATTCACGTTGTGCCAAAGTCACCGACCGATTATTGGTAAAATAAATAGTCAGCAATATTCCGCGTTATGGAGCAGTGTAGTGTAACATTGTTTATTAAAGTGTATTTCGCATGTGTTTACTTCACAAATGTCAAAACAGAACTGACATTAGGGGCCAATCGCAAAATTTATAGCATTTTCTGATAGGAGGATTACTTTAGCGCCACCTGTTATTAGATTGGGCAATAATTTCGTAGCGCTTTGCCGAAGACTTGTATTTAAACAAAAACTAATAATTATATCAATAAGTTAATCAATTATATATTCACCGTTGCATTTTAAATCTTCCTCTCACCTCTCGACCAATTTGTTGATGTCGTTTCGCCACAAATCGTCTGGTCTGACGTCAAAAAAGTTATTGAGCCAGTGTTTAAAGACCTCTTTGTTATCGAAGGTAATGCCCTTCATATGGTTTGACAGTTAGCGGAAAAGATGGCAATCGGTCGTTGCAAGGTAGGTCCGGAGAATGTGGTGGATGCAGAATGACCTCCCATTCGAACTCTTGCCGTGCGGCTTTGATGACTTGTGCAACAAGGGGTCTGGCCTTGACGTGAAGGGGTCTGATTTGATCATGTCGATCAGGTCTTTTCAGTCGAATAACCTCATTCCCGCAGTGTAGCTGGGCAATGTAGAGCTCCTTGTTGAAGGTGGCATTATTTTCGAACATTTCCCAGCGCTCCAAACCCTCCCAGTCCCACCAAACACATATGTATGATGATCTTCTTTGGATGAAGTTCCTTCTTGTCTCTTGGCTTTGGGGTATCTCCTGGAGCCTCCCACTCCTCTCTTTGCTTCATATTGATGTATAGACACCATTTCTCATCTCCCGTCACGATCGGTACAAAAAGCGCTGTTTATGACCGCGTGTTGCTCGATGGCGGGCGAGATGCTGAGAAGCAATTTGGAGTCGACGTTCTTCATTTTTTTTCATTGAGCTCGTGAGGCACCAAGGCTCCCAATTTTTCGGTAAATCCTTTTGAATGAAGATGACTGAAAATCGTTTTATGATCGCAGTTCATTTTTTCCGCCAATTCACGATTGGTTTGGCGACCGTTCTTCTTCAAAAGTGACTTGAGACGTTCCTCATCGATTGCAGAAGGTCTTCCGTGTCATCGACGTGAAAGTCTGCATTTTTGAACTTTGCATTTCCGTGCTGTAGACTCGCCTATAACACCATACACATCGCAAATGTCCTGGGCTGCTTCAACAGCTTTTCGACCACGATTAACAGCAAAGTAGAGCAGGTGTCGAAAATGTTGATTTTTATCTCCTGGGTATTCTATTTCTAAGGTCATACCATCAACGTCGTCAAACAAGCTCAAAAGCATGGCGTTGTTTGTTTAAAAGAAAAGAAAAGGTAGACTGCTTCACTCTTTCGTTTTTTATCGATATCTTCAAACATTTTTCCATTTCATGTGGAAATATGAAAAAATCTCGAAGTCACCGAAATATTTTTATTTTTATTTCAGCGTATATGCATCCCACATTTCAAATATTACCATACCGCACAAAATTATCAATAAATAAAGCTGAAGTGAATTTTTTTACATTTTTGTTATTTTACGTTGAATAAAAATATCTCAGTGACTTGGACTTTTTTTCATATTTCCATATGAAATGGAAAAATTTTTGAAGACATCGATAAAAAACGAACGTGTGAAGCAGTATATCTCGACGTAGCCAGAGCTTTTGACACAGTATGGCATGCAGGACTTCTGCAAAAACTCTTGACTTATTTACCAACAGACTACTACAAATTAATGAAAAGTTATATAACTGGAAGGTAATTTTATGTAAAATTCGAAGATAAGTATTCTGATATACTAACAATGGAAGCAGGTGTAATGTCCTTGCAAGGTAATGCCCTTGGGCCGCTTCTTTACTTTCTTTATACAGCTGATATCCCTACACCGGCAACTAAGAACTTTCTAATAGCAACATTTGCAGACGACACTGTCTTGCTAGCATCAGACAAACATCCAAGAACGGCTGCTTATAAACTTCAGGAATTACTTGACAACACCACTCAATGGTTCGAGAAATGGGGAATTAAAGTAAATGAAGATAAAACCGCCCACGTCACATACACTAACAAGAGAAAAAAACAATACAATACAATATTTATAAAGAATAAACACATCCACTACGACACAAGGCAAAATACTTGGGTATGATTGTAGACAATAAACTTAACTGGACGTTACACATTGGACAAAAACGACGCGAAATCAAGACAAGGTTTAAACAACTTCATTGGCTTTTGGGAAAAAAATCAAAGCTCTCACTAGAAAATAAAATACTAATATACAAAGTAATTGTAACACCAATATCGAAATATGGCTCAGAGCTTTGGGGAACTGCAAGTAGTACAAATATAAAAATTATACAACAAACGCATAAGATACTCCGTATAATAAAGGGTTTTTCAATAAGGGCGGGTAGATGTTGAAATGAAATAAAATGGCGTTTGCTGTGTGGCACGTAGAGCCGTCCTACTAGAACCACATGTCGTCTAGGTCCATATGGTTCAATATGGGCCATAAGAAATTTGAAGGGCCACCACGTCTACCGAAAAATGGGCGCAATGCGCGCAACGTTTCCGTTAATGTACACTCATTTTGATAATAAAGTTTAATCATTTGAACGTGCTGTTCAATCGTGTAACTTGCCATGATGATTTGGCAACTGAATAGTAAACAAAAGATTTGACAGATGTCACCAAAACAAAATGGCTGCCACAGGGCGCCAAACTGAGCCGCGCCAATTGAAAAACCCTTTATCAAAAGCAGAATGGTATATACTAAATGATAATATCCATCGAGAACTTAAAGTAAAAACAGTCCATGAAGAAATACGCAACAACAGCTAAAGACACACAAATCGACTACTAGAACATTCTAACAGGGAAGTTCGACTACTTCCATTAAAAGAGGAAACCGAGACGAGGAGACTTAAGCGCAAACGACTCACTGACCTGCAGATTTAAATGGTGTCACAATTTTATGAATAAGAATGAATAAATATATAATTAAATAACGAAGTAATTTTTTAAATAAATGTATATAGTGGCTTCTAAATACTGTTGAAACCCAAACAGAAAGAAAAATTGTAAATATTAAAAAAAAATAAATAAATAAAAATATGAAATGGGTTAGTGAAAATGTCAACTTCGTCTGCCACGAAGTGGTTCTCAAATTCGTCATTTTCTCTGTGAGCTTTGCTTCCGTCACCTTTTAGCAGAGAATATTTATTTATTTGAATATTTATTTATTTATTTAATTATTTTTTTATTTTTTATTTATTTATTTATTTTGTATTTATTTATGTATTCTTGATTTATTTTTTATTTATTTTGTATTTATTTATTTATTTTGAATTTATTTATTTATTTTGTATTTATTTATTTATTTTTATTTATTCATTTATATTTTATTTATTTATTTACTTTTTACTTATTTCTTTGTTTTGTATTTATTTATTTATGTATTTTTTTTTTTATTTATTTTTTTTTTTTTATTTATTTATTAATTTATTTATTTAGTCTTGAAACGTTGTGTAAGCCGACAAAGAATTTAGTGGCTTAGATTTTCTGCAGTACTTCTTCCAGTTGTAGTTATCGATTGAATTTCTTTGTCTTACAATTTACTTGTTACTGGTTTCATTTAAATGATCTGCTTCTGTCGATTATTTTAATATGATTCACTTCACAGTTTCGGCCCACTTGTGCTACCGAATGCATTAACAGCTGACATAGTGATTTATTAGTCATGGCCTACTCGCACCACAAGAGCAAAGTTGGGATTCTAAAATTCTCGCTTAATGCTTACCTACATAAATGTGTAACGAATAATAAATACGAAAACACACCCAGTTATTAGATTTTGAAAGCAAAAATATCGATTGAAATCTATAATTCAAAACTTCGAGCCGCCAACCTGTGACAGCTGCTGCTCAAAAAAATTAATATTTGGCGAACGGTGTGAGAGATTTACGATTACTTGCAGGCGGGCACACGCACACACTAAAAAGTGCATTGTGGAAGTGCTGTGTTTTCCTGGGTCGAGATTTCAAAGAACCGCTTTTCGTAATCAAGAGATAAGCTCCATACCCACATGAAAAAAAAAATATAAATTATTAAAAATAAAATAAAAACTTCTTTAATACCCGTGAATTAGAACGCCAATGCCACAGTTAGCTAACATAAATATACCGGTATATGTAACGTATGTATTTATGCACAAATGTATATGTATATGTATGTATAGTAACTAACACCAACGCCGCTGACTCTGACAATGGCAGTGACAGTGGCGCGACGCCCGAAGGGCACCCCGCCGCAGTTATAGCGCCATTTCAATAACAATATCGATTTCATTTGTTAAAATTTGAATTTTACATTTTTGAATAATTTGCACGCTCATAAATAGTGTGCACACTCTCACACACACACCCGCACACTAGCAAGCATTGCATCGGAGGAATTCGAATTGACAACTTGACAGCAACTAAAATGTATTTGACGCGCGCAAAATGAAACGTGACAAACGACGTCAACAATAATGACAACAACAACAACAAAAATAACAATAGCGCCAGCGCTGGCGACAAGCAAAACATAAATAAAAAAAAAATAAAAAAATCAAATTAAGTAAAAATTGTTTATAATAAAAGCAACGCAACATACAATTGTTACGGTATTTAGCACTTTTGAAGTTGCCAAGTGACGTTTTGGCGTTCTCTAGAATGTGTGGGTGGGTGACGGCTAGTGGGCTGCCAGCATGTGTGGCATAAGTGTCTCATAAGCCATGCTGCTTGTATAATAATAGCCAGTATAGCTGAGGTGTTGTTGTTTTTGTTAATGTTGTGGCAGCTGCCAGGCATAATCTGCAGAGACACTCCAAACATCTTAGCTACGAATCTTACTTGTTCATACTCATATGTATGTATGTACCATAGCCAGATAAAAATGTAAGTTTGTAATTTTAGCCCGAAAATAGGAAGCTTTAGGAGCATTAAATCTCTTCTCATTCGGCATATGAGTAAGTATTTTCACAGCTAATACTATTAGCCAATTTTGGTTATATGTTTTTTTTTTTGCCAAAACAACACGCATTTGAATACATACATACATACATATGTAGGTATATTATTTTTATCATCACTAAGCCCGTCGGTGCGTATGAGTAATCATGGAAATAATTGGAAGTGCTGACTTTTCTACCACTCATAAAAGATTACTAACAAAGTACTTCTGGTAGTGGTAAACACATGCCAATAACAAAAATCAGTGTATAAAAAATTATATAAAAAATTAAAGTAATTTTGGTAAACTGACTCTCAGTTGTGTGCTAAATCGTATGCAGTCTTAACCCTTTGCGCTCGAAGCGCTTTTCTGTCGGGTGAACCAGCAGCTCGAGAGTAATCTCACGCGCTCCCGCTTATTTCATGAGTTCGTTATTGTTAACTTTCTTCGAATTCTGTGCACAGTATCTATTCTGAAGGTTCAGTTTCTTCTGTACAATCACTTTGGCTTTCAGATTCACTATCGATTAATCGGATTTTTCGCCTTCTTACTCCTCTAACGGAGTCGCTATCTTCATCACTTCGGTCTTCGTTCTCCTGGACAAGCTGTCTATGTAGTGATGTAATTTCGTTCATTGTTGCTGAAAAATTTAACTCATCTTCACTAGAAGTAATTTCGTCGTTGTGTTCCATACTTATTGGGCTTGAGAGGCACCGCTAGAGCGCAATGGGTTAATAATATGGCATCATAGGAAGTTCAAATGTGAATAGGAGGCACAAAATTAACCAACCAATTTTGTTTTTGTATAACTTTTTTACTACATAAAAACAAAAAATATTTTGATTGTTCTGTTTCTTGTCTGTTTGTATACTGCAGCTGTCTCGTTCACAAGTGTCAAATACGATTGACGTACGACGCCATTTGCAAAAATTATAAATCTTCCTATGGGGTGATTAATTTTGTGCCACCTTGAATCTGCTTAATAAACATTTAATTTGTGCAAAATTCCAATTTAGTTGGTGCAAATTTTGTTCATCAAGACTCCTAAGTATTCTTATTATTACGGGGTCCAGCACTCGAAGTGTAACCAACTTCAGGCAGTCCAGAGTATTGTTTACAAGCACGCGGAAGCATTTTGACGAGAGTAAACGCGAAAAAAGAAAATCAGTAATGGATTTCAAACGCAATAGTGTGATTGCATTATATTTGGCTGGAAAATCACAACCAGCGGTTATTCGTGAGCTCGAACACTTTAAAGTTTTTGCTTATCGTACCATTATTCGTTACAATGATACTGGTTGCATCGCGAAACGTCAAGGAGGTGATCATCAAAAGACTGCAACGTCACGTGAAATGGTTCAAAAAGTGAAGAAGTGACTTGAGCGAAATCCCCGACCGTGGCATCCGCCGCATACTGAAAAATTATCTCAAAGTCAAGCCTTACAAGATTCGAAAGGCGCATGAACTTATGCCAAAGCAGCAACAAGTCAGACTTGAGAGAGCGAAGGAGTTGCTGCGCTTGGTCGAAAGCAGTGAATTTCTGAACATTGTGTTTTCCGACGACAAAATTTTGAGCATTTTGTAAATTCCCAAACGATAGGGTTCATACGAGAATTTGAATCATCGATTGGCCTCCAGGAGTCAGCACCCGCCACAGGTAATGTATTCTGGAGGTTGCTTTCAAGCCGTGGGGTGTCAAACATTTCAGTAGCACACCATGGACGTTTCAATAGGACTCGGCACCGTCGGCATCGAGTGAACCAAGAATGGCTAAAAAACAACGTTCCGAACTTCACAGCGGCCACACAATAGGTCTCAAATTCACCAGACGCAAATCCGATGGATATTAGGCGCACCACTAAAATAGGAGTAATTTCAAATGTGGCTTCCAAAGTGACCGCTGCCTTTGACAAATGTGACACTAATCTGTTTAACTTAACAACAAAAAAATGGCACACTTGGTGCGTAAGGTCTAAAAGTTTACATTTTTAAAGATATACTTAAAATATTTTGGCATTTGATAGTCAACGTGCGAATAATCTTTAGCGCAAAATTATCAACCGGATATAAATAATTTCTTTCTATTGAAATGTCTAAAGTTTTAACAAAAACGTGAGAATACAAGTTTTGAATGAGAAAGGGAAGTCTCAGATTGAGACTGCCGATTTTGATGGAATTTTCGCGGTACGCAGTCGAATGTTCTATTAAGCGATTTTCGAAGACAAAATCCCATAATATCAAAAAGTAGAAGAAAAAGCGTCACTAGTACGGAAAGGCCGAAAACTTAAGTGAGAGTCTCTCAAGGATCGTAAAAAATCCTATTCTGCCCTTGCAGCTACCCAATCGGAAGCAATTGGGGAATCCTCTAGTGCTCGAAAAGCTAGAAGAAGGCTTCTGGAAGCCGTTTTGAAAGGGTGCAAGGAAATTGGAAAATCCGTTAGTGCTCGAACAGCTAGACGAAGGCTTCTGGAAGCAAGTTTAAAAGGATGCAAAGCCCGAAAGAAGACATGCCTTTAAAAAAAAATCGGATAAAGCGTTTAGAATGAAATCTCCGATACCAACATTTTAGGGAAAAAGATTGGTGGAATGTTCTGTGGATTGATGCATCTAACTTCAAGGAAGACTTAGTCATTTTAAAATATCAATAGTTATCTTATCCTAATTCAATTTCGAACAAATAACACACATTTTATAAAACAATTATTTCTCATTTCCTACAGGTGGTTGGACCACCTCGTGTGACGTTCATGAGGTGACGGATTGCCGAGGATTACCATAGAGATTGCGTGGTTGCCACTGTTAAGCATGGGTGAGACAGCTTATGGTCTAAAGCTGTATGGCTGCTGATAGTGTCGGTGAAAACAGTCAAAAGTACATAAATGTATTAGAAACTGTACTTTTGCAACCACATCTATAGTCGTATTTTCCATTTCTGATTCGCTATGAAAAGTGTTCAAAGCTTCGGCCGTTCTCTCAACTTTTCTTTAATTTTACAGGCTACTGAACGGACGACATCAGACTCTTTGGCCAATATATTTAAAGGCCAACTTAAATTTGCTTTAAAATTGTATAGCTAAGCTCAAAGGACGAACTGTAGTCAATTTTCATATAAATTATTTGTGCGTTGCTGTCGTCAAATCTTTCTTTAACAGATTGCTGAGAAAACGAAGTGAGTCACTTTAAAGTGAGGAACAACTGAACGCATCGGTTATTAAAGTGCACTCTAACGATAAGATGATAAAGTGTGTTAGTTAGGCAGAAATGGGGCAAGGTGCATTGTGAACTCAAATGGGATCTATTTTGTTTCAAAGCGGCTTATAATTGGAGGCTTTTAATGAATTTAAGAGCTTTTTTCCTAATTTTTTTTTTAGATTTTGGTGAGAGAGGAAAGGTTCAAAATATCTACGCAATTACAGCGACCGTCGTCTACTGCGTTGAGTCTTCTAAAACAATCCCTTCTCCTTTACTTTCGGGAGAGCCCAGAACGGCGTCCATGTAATGGACCAGTTCTATTCGTCAACGCCTGGGTCCCCCATACTTATAGGCAACCTCATGCTATAGACTCGTCTTCTTATGCCTCTATCTGCGAGTCTTCACTTTGTTGTACTGTATCGATCTCTATCTTTTTTTTCGTAATATGTCTTCAATGTATCTTTAAACCGCATTCCAGCTGTCCTCGCGTTCAAGCATATTGTGTATCATATTGGTCGGCGCGATGTTGCCTATCTGCTCCCTCAGAGTATCTCTTTCCGCAAGCCAACTCTCACAACTAAAAAACCTGTGTTCACCGTCATCGCTTGGTGCTTCGCAATATATGCACCTGGAGTCACTTACCTTACCCATGGGGTATAGGTCTTTCTGGAAGTATCCGTGACCTGGTGGTTCTTTGAGCTCATTTTCCTATTATTGGAATGAGTTTCGCCGTCCATTTGCCACTCCGTTCAGTGTCCCATCAGCTTTACAGCCGCTATATGGTTTGACATCTTAGGTCCACGGCGCTAGTGGTGGCGTATTTTTTCTTGGAATCCCGCACTTTCATTCATACCCGGGCCATGAGGTCTGAGACAGTGCGGTAGGCTGAAGCAACTCTAAGTGCCGCTGTTTGCTGTACAGCCTCCACTGCTTGCCGCTTGGTTTTGCAATTAAACGCTCCTCCTCATATTTCGCTATCGTACAGGAGTATTGAGTTTGTGGTAGCCGGAATCAGCCTTCGCTTGCTCTGTGTTGGTCCACCGATTTGTTTGCTTAGCATTTCTGTGCGCTTCGCTGCTTTTTGGAAAGTCTCAGCCCAGTTGAATGCCTAGGTATTTCACTGCTTTTTGAGTCATTAGAGAGGTGTCGCCTATTTGCATGCTAACCTCGAGTGGCATGTGACACTACGTCATCATGATTTCCGTCTTATGTTTAATGAATTCTAGTCCATGGTCTTCAAGCCATATTTGCGTCGTTATCATAACTTGGTTCAGCTTCCTCCTAGCGTCCTGGTATAACTGCCGCGTATCCCACGAGATATGTATCTTCTGGAATTTCTATGCTCAAGGTATCGTCGTAGCTTAGGTTCCAGAGATTGGGGCCGAGAATAGATCCATTACCAAGTCAGTTTTCTAACCATCTGCTGTTGCCATACAGCAGTTGACGTTCACTCAGGTAGCTCTGGAGAATCCTTAGCAGGTATGGGGGTATTTGGAACCTTTCTTGCAGCGTTTTTATAATGTCTGTCGAACGTAAGCTGTTAAAATCGTATCGCACATTAAGCGTTGCCAGGACGATGACGCGGTTCGATTAGTGGTATCTGCGTTGAGCGCGGTCTCCTCTGCTCACCAGCTCCTCTATTTCCCTAAGTGCTGATTTTCCGCGTCGAAAGTCGTATCGCCTTGCTGATAGTCCTCCTATTTTCTCAACAGACTCTGCAAAATTGCACTGTATAGGTTTCTCAAGTAGTTTTCTAGCACTGTCTAGTAGGCAAAACGGACGCCAAGCTGATGGTTCCACTGGGTCGCCTTGTTTGTCTTTATTTCATCCTACAATTACAATTACTACTATTATTAGTATGTGTGGACCGGTGTATGTGTGTCGTGCTATTATATCGGTCAGTCCATAAGTTCGTGCGTATTTTACCCATAATTTCACTTTTTTACGATTTTTGCATACAAAAAATTATTCGCGGAATATAACGGAACTTTTTATTTATATTTTCTTTGATATATTGTACATTCAACAAGTGATTTTAATCGGGGAGAGAAGCACGTGTTGTTAAAAAATAAAATGGAATCTTCGAACGTGTATAAGAGGCATATTTTGTATTTTTATAAAAGTGGTAAAAATGCAACAACTGCTGCTGCAGAAATTAACACTGTTCACGGAGAGGATACCGGAAGTGTAAGGACTGCGCAAAAGTGGTTTTCAAAATTTCGAAGTGGTAACTGCCTCGCGTCCTGGTCGCCCTGAAGTCTTTAACTCCGACGCCTTGCTCGAACTCGTGGAAGCTGACCCAAATTTGACAGTCCATATGAAAGCTCAGAGGTTAAATTCATCGCATGGAACAGTTCACAGGCACCTGGTTCAGTTGGGAAAGGTTTCAAAGCTGGGAAAATAGGTTCCGCATTGACTTTCCGTCACCAACCTTCAGTAAAGAGTGAATGTGTGTTCTCAGGTGCTGCAACGGCTTGAAAATGAAAGTTTTTTGAACCGTATCGTTACTGGTGATGAAAAATGGGTCCTTTACAATAATCCTGTTTGCTAATGTAAATGGTAAGATAAAGATGAAACACCAGAACCGACCCCTAGAGATGGCCTTCACCCAAGAAGATTCTTCTGTCTATTTGGTGGGATATGGCCAGTATTGTTTATTATGAACTTCTGGAACCAAACCCGACGATAACTGCTGAATATTATTCCCATCAGCTATCAAACCTGAATGAGACACTTAACAAAAATCGAGCGTCTTTAGTGAATAGACGCAAAGTTTTGTTTCACCACGACAACGCAAGACCTCATACCGCAAGGCAAACATTAGGCAAGCTGAACGAGCTCAGATGGGAGCTAATGTCGAATCCACCATACTCTCCGGATATTGCACCTTGTGATTATCACCTTTTCCGTGGGCCTCAATCCCATACGAGTAACAAGAACTACTTCTCAAAGGAAGCTATATAAAGGGATATCGAAGCGTATTTTGGCTCCAAGGACAAACAATTTTTTGGGCAGGGAATTAGAAATTTGCCTAAACGTTGGGAAGACATTTGTAATAATGAAGGAAAATATATTATTGATTAATAAATACTTTAAACATCTTTTTTATTAATCTTAAAACCACCTTTAAAAAACGCACGAGCTTATGGACTGACCTGATATTTAAACTTTTTTATTAATAAATAATAAACAAATAGGTGGCAGCTTTATTCAAAAATATTTTCAATCAAAGCCAACCATTCATTTAATACCCACATTTTGCTATTTTATTTAATTTTTAAATAAATTAAAAAATAAAAGCCGTATAAATCTCGGCCCAATCATCTCCCACGCCTTTAAAATTCGAAATAGTGAAATTTTGAAAATTGCTTAATAATAATTAACACAAACTTTAATATTTTCAATTTTAAAAACATTCGTTTGAATATGAATTACATAATTGTTCTTTAATTTTTATTTCCATGGCATACTCGTTTATAAAAGAAAATTACAAAAAAAATTAAAAAACAAAATGTTTTTAATATAAAAAATTTGTCTTTCCAAACTGCATACAAGCGTAAAAATACGTCTTGAACAAATGTATGACAGTGCTCAAGTATCACAACAATAAATTATTTGCAAAGATATGAAAATAAATAAAATTCATAAAATCATCAATTAACACAGACTGCTCGGCTGTCAATGCACTGCTGATAACTCCTTAATTAATATGTACGCATAGCTATGTGTGTGTTTACTTAACACGCATACAGACGTAAGTTTTTTATAAATGTATTGTATGAAAAAAGTGCAGCAACAAGCAACAAACAACTTGCAACACATCACAACTCGGCGTGAAGTGAATTCACAAAAGCGCAAATGCGCACGTGTGCGTGTGTGTGTGTGTGTGCGAGTATTTCAGAAATATGAGTACCCGCTTGTGGTAGCATGCATAATTAACAATTAATTGATGTATGAATTGCGCGTGGACGTGCATGTGTGATCGTAAACATCAACATAAACTGACAGAATGACACAGCGCCGAAGCGGCAAAGCGATTACTCAGACAAAATACGAGTATGCGCTGTTGAACATATTTTATACTTAATTGTTGGTGTGTAAAGGCATATATTTCATTCAATTTGGCATGGTTACTTTGTGAAATGAGTGATGGTCGCCGGTCACTTTTTCAGTTTGTTTGTTTAATTGCAATTTATTGATAGGCCAGCGCGATTTTTTCTCTTCGCACACAACAAACAAAATAACAAAACAAAAAGAAGTTTTTTGTTGACACTGGTCGATTTCGATTTGTTGTTGTTGTTGGCTTCCTAAAAATAAGCATAATATTGAGATATGAAATGTGAGATGAGCTATAAAAAATTATACGATTAAAGTCTTGAGGTAAACCTATTTTTTGTAGAAAATCTTAAACCAACAAAAAATATTACTAAATTCAAGGACATTTATTTTTGTTAATTTCATAGCTACCATTTTGCTCAACACCATTTATTTATGCTGTACTCTCATAAAATTCGCTATACAGGAAATCGCCTATACTTAAAATTCACAACGCACAAAAGACTTAAGCAGCGAACCTTAGTGAGTAGCACATTTTTAATACTGTCAGCAATAGGCGTCTCCCACAGTATTTTTTGCATGAAAAATATAAACACAAATGGACTATAAATCTACATCTACTAATATAACTATTAATTTTATTTTACAATAACACATTTATATGTAAGTATATGTGTATGTATTATAAAAGAGGAGGAGGAAAATAAGGTGTGAATGTTCGCATTAGAAAAGTAGTGCAATTATTCATTGGCGATTGACGCGTTTAGCATAGCAAAAGTGATATTTAAATGAGAGCATGAAAAGCGGCGGGCTCATGCACATTAAAGCTTACACACCCATTATCACAAAATTGGCCATAACAATAAAAGCGCAAGCGAGCAGTACAACAAAAGCCACACTGAGGGTGGTACTCATTTTCATATGCAAATATATTCTATTATGTAAGTGCGAATCTATATAGATCTGGTATTTATGTATGTACAAGTGTTTATAAATATGTTTGTACAGTGTGCTACAAATGCCGGAATATCTTTATTATATCAACACTGACAGTTTGCTTACAAAATAGACAAAGTGCAGCTGATGGCAAATGGGCATAAACTCGAAGCAAATAGAAGTGGTAATAATAATAGTGACAGCAATGACAGTGACAGCACTTCTTACAGATTAGTTAAAAAATCAATATGGAGAGTTAAAAATTCTCACCGCTCTTGGATAGGATATTTTATGCTGATGGTGAAGATATTGGGAAGGTGAAGATATCGCAGATAAAGAAATCAGAGATCAAATAGAAATGTTCCTTAGTTTAATACTTCAGGGGTCGAGTTATTCAACAATTAACAAAGGGCGCTCGGGCGCTCCGGAATCGATAGCAAAACTTTAAACGCTTTTTTCACTGTAACTTAAACACCGCTTGGTAGATTTCAATAAAATGTATACTGCTTTTGAAAAACATAAAAAACTCGTGCCTATTAGAAGATTTTTTTCAAAAATTTCGATTTTTTTAAACAATTAATTTTCGGTTTCTTTCTCGAAAATCTGAAAAATATATCTTGAGGAGGTCATATTGTTAGTTTTGAAAAAAAGCTTCGCTCAGGTACAAGATTATCTGTTAATAAAACTAATTTCTCTTGTCCGATTGATTTTAGATGAGCCTCCAAGGACTTCTGATGATCACCGCAAGGGACTTCTGGAGAAATGGGCTCAACACAAACAGCGATAACTTTTACAATTATTATTTTTTTTCTTAAATTTTGCTTAAGGCGAAACGTGATGTACTAATGCTATGATTTTATTTTAAAAATAAAGAAATTGACTAGCAAACAAAAAATTATTGAAAATCATCAGTTTTTCGGCCCTCTGACTACTCCTAACCCCTTAAATATCTCCAAAGCTACGTTTACAAATGGATCACTGAAAAGTGCGAGCAATGTTTTTTCTTTTTTAAGTGAGTGTTTGAGAAAATGCAATTTTTATAGAAAAATACGAAAAAATGTTAATAAATTATTTTTTCTCTAATTCGCTCTATTAAAAAAATTAAGAATACTAATTTTTCTCAATAACCGGTGATCAATCCTAATCAAGAGCGTGAGCGAAAAATCTCCCCCAAAGAGAAGAAAAAGCCATCACTTGCAAAAAACATAGAATGAAACATATCAGCTGAGTTTTTTACAAATCTTGTGTTGTTCAAAAAATTTGAAACGAAGAAAAAATAACGATTGCAGGGGCAGGAAAAAGATATGGGACCCAAAATATTCATCAGGAGCATTTCGGAAAGTCGAATTTGTAAATATCCGAATAGGTTGGCTTTTCACTTATACCAGCAGTCGTTCCCGCACAACATTTGTAATATCTTCAGTGCTAATCTGATTAAATACTGGAGAAGACAAAGTACTGGAAAGGACTATATACCTATGAAATGATTTTTTTTTTCAATTTCAAACTTTTATTAACAAAAAATGGTTACAAATTTAATCTTCAAAATAATAGCCATCGCTAGCGCCACATTTTTCTCATCTCTCAGGCAATTTGTGGATGCCGCGTCAAAAACATTGGCCGTCTTTGGCCGCAAACCAATCGTCGAGCCATTTTTTGGCTTCTTCGTGAGAATTGAAGCGCTGCTCGGAAAGTGCGTGGTCCATCGATGCAAACAAATGATAATCGGAAGGCGCCAAGTCTGGTGAGTAAGCCGCATGCACCAGCGGTTCCCAATCGTATGTCTCCACCAATTCCCGGGTCGCTCTTATTCGATGAGGCGGAGCATTGTCATCAAGAAAAACACACAACATTGCCTTGCGGCCGAGGCGATTTGGTTTGGCCGTTGTTTTTGGCTTGTGGCCGGACGGACCATACGATCGTTTACGCTTGGGATTGGAGAAATATACCCATTTTTCATCACCCGTAACGATTGGATGCAAAAAAGACTTCCTTTTGAACCGGGAGACCAGCATTTCACAAGTGGTTTTTCGATGTCCGCAAATCGTAGTTTGAAGGCACGAAATTCGATATTTTTAAGAGCGACAAAAATGCGTTGTTGTATGAAACGTAACAAACAATGAACTGAATATTGTTGACAGATGACAGACGAAAAAAACAAGACATTTGGGAAGGTTTAGAAATACTCCTAGCGACATCTGTGGACTAATAGCTGAAAGTCTCATTTCATATATTAGGTATATACCGCAAGATTAACGAAAATGTCACTGTGGTTTAGAACTTCTACTTTAGATGAAAAATACCCGACTAAAATAGTGCAGCAGTACACATCAGAAGAGTAGGTACGACGTTGTGCCATAATATGGCGCCAGTGATAAACTTTAAATAAATTTATTGGTTATTTAATTATATACAAATTTCTTTAACGCCGGTTGGGGCGTTGGATAACAAGTAGTAATATCATTTTCATAACAAGCATAAAAATAATAAAAAAAATTTCCATGAAAAGTTCGAGAGTTAAAACAGAAAATAATAATAAGAAAGTCGAAATACTGTTACATTTTTTTTTTTAATTAAGTAAATAAAACAAAAATAACTTACATAGCGCTTAAAATTAAAAACAAGTTTCAAAAATATTGTAAATAATATTTTTAGAAGTTTAAAAAAAATTGTTTTTTTAGAAATTTAAGTAAAAAATATTTTTTCAAGAGTTTTGCAAATTGCAGAAAAATTACTAAACATATATTATTTATGTTTTTTAAAACAAAATCTTTCAGAAATTTAAATAAATAAAAAATATTTCTTTGAGATTGCAAGAGTTAAAACACCAAAATTACTAAAAAGTCATAAATGATAAAACATATTTTTAAAAAGATTTATTTAGAAATTTAAGTAATAAAAAAATTCTTAAGAGCTAAAGAACTAAAACACAAGAAAAAATAATGAAGAATCAAAACAATAAAATTACTTGTATAAAAATTTTTATAAATTATATTAATAAAAATAGAAATCCTTAAACAGTTGAGGAAAAAAAAATTAAACAAAAAATTTAAAATGTTCTAAATAATAAAATGTCTTTAAAAAAGATTTTTTCAATATTCAAATAATTTTTTTTAAGTGCTCGAGAATTGAGAATTGAAGAAAAATTATTAAAATTCATGAATAAATTAATGGTTTTTAACACAGAATCCTTCGGAAATTTAAATAAATCGAAAAAATATTTAAGAGCTCAAAAATTAAAAAACCAAAACTTACTAAATTAAATGGTAAGACATCTTTCAAAAAAAGACTTATTTAGAAATTTCAGTATTAAAAAAATTCTGAAGAGCTAAAGAGTTAAAAAACAAGAAAAAATAATGAAGAATCAAAATAATAAAATTACTTTTATAAAAAATTTTATAAATTATATTAATAAAAAAAGAAATCTTTAAATAAATAAAAATTCAAGAATTAAAAATTAAACAAAAAAATGTAAAATGTTCTAAATAATAAAATGTCCTTAAAAAAAAAAAGTTTTTTTTCTATATTCAATTAATTTTCTTTAAGCGCTCGAAAATTGAATATTGAAGAAAAATTACTAAAAATTCATAAACAATTAAATGGTTTTTAAAACAGATTTTTTTGGAAATTTAAATAAATGAAAAAAATATTTAAGAGCTCAAAAATTAAAAAAAAGAACAATAATCATTAAAAATTCCTAAATGGTAAGACATTTTTCAAAAAAGATTTATTTAGAAATTAAGCAATAAAAAATTCTTAAGGGGACAGATACCCGTAAACGGCCATATTTTCCCTGATATTCATTAAAATTATTTAAAATGAAGAAGTCAATATATTTTTTTCAAAATTGGCATACAGTTTATTTATACATTAAAATAATATAAAACATTTTTTTTTTATTTTAATCATTTAAAATGGCGGATGTACATTCAATTCTTCCAGGAAGGTCGCAGTGGGGCTCCTAAATCGGTGGGCATTATAGCATCGGCGTCAGCGACCTGAATACAAAAAATCAAATTTTTTTTGTTTGTTAATGGCATAATTTCTATATGAATTAAAAACAAATGAAAAAAAAATCGCAGAATGCTTAAAAAAAATGAGTTTCGGGGCGAATTTTGCTACTATTTTTGCTTTTTTTCGAAAAATTTTCGAAAACTTGAAAAACATAGAAAGTAATATCACTAAAAAGGGCGATCGGTAAAAATTCATAAACAATTAAATGGAAAAAATATTTAAGAGCTCAAAAATTAAAAAAACAAAAATCGCTAAGAATTCCTAAACGGTAAGAAATCTTTCAAAAAAATATTTATTTAGAAATTTAAGTAATAAAAAATTTCTCAGAGAGCTTAACAGTGAATGGCAATGAAATGCCGCAATTTGAAGCCCGTGACTTGCACAACATTTGGCACAACAAGACGGCGGACGCCGCTACTTGCCATACTGCGCTGTCGTTTCGGTGAGCGATTTATGTATCGCCTCGGACCAGTGGATTGACCACCAATATCATATCACACCTTTGGACTTTTATTTGTGTGGATATCTAAAGTTTAAGTGCTTTGTGGATAAACGAGCTTCAATTGAGGTTTTGGAAACCAACATTGCTGAAGTTATTTACAAGATTCCAGCCGAAGTCCTCCAGCGAGCCATTCAAAATTGGTGTTTACGGATGGCCGAATTGCGACGCAGTTGCGGTCAACCTTTTTCATCTTCAAAAAAGAGGCTGTCTGTAATGTCGGTTTACTGACGATAGTTTAACGTGACAACGTCATAAGAAAATACTGATGGAATAGTTGCATTTTGCAAAAGAAAATTTTAATTTTATTTGTTTGATAGATATTTTGTATGGATATAGAGGAGTATGTAAATGCAATCGCAATGGAATAGGTCAAGTTACATTTACACAAACGAGAAAAATGACGAAACATTTATCAAATTCAGGAAAGATATGTTCAATTTCGATTGCGCATTAGACGTTAATAAGTCAACAACATTAAGAGGCAACATCATCGAGTTGACTTTTTCAAGACACATTACACTCGAAACACTCCCTTTCATTTCCTACTTTTCCTATCATCGTCCTATTCTCAACAGAGAAATGGTTCATTACCATGCACACAAGAAGAAGGCATATGCAAATACAATAGTACCTCGATTCTTGCACATAATCGGTACTTGCACACCTCGATTCTTGCAACATAAAAAATTTTTCCATTACGTACTCAGTACTTGCGATATCCAAAAAATTTGAACTCGATACGTGCGACATTGCCTTGTTGCTTTTGGTAACGGTTCCTTAGATTCAATAAAATTCGGGGAAGTCCCGATTTATTTCGGAAATTAATTGCTGTGATTGGCTAATTCTCTTACGCACGTGTATTTTGGGGCATTTGAATCAGTTTTAACGGACGTTTCGTTGAGTGCGGTCTCACAATGGCAGGGAAAAAATTTACGTTGCTTACAATAAATCAAAAAGCTGAAATTTTAAGGAAGCTAAGTGTAGGATTTTCTATCGATGCCTTATCCAAAAGTTTTCACGTGCACAGGTCAACAATAAACCGCATTAAGAATAAGAAGAATACCCTAAGGAAGTTCCTGGCGCATGCTGAATCTGGTCCTGGGAAGAGAAAAACGTTTAAACCTGCAGAGCTTCCTAAAATGGAAAGAGCATTGATGAAATGGTTTGCAAATCAACGAGCCAAGAATTTACGAATCACTTCTGATATGCTTAAACAAAAGGCCAAGTTTCTCCATGCCAAAATTCAGGAAAAATCGGGGGACTTCCATGCTAGCAATGGTTGGATTACAAACTTTAAAAAAAAGGTATGGAATACGAAGACTCATAATATGGGGAATAAGACTCATTCAGTTAATCCATTTCTACAAAAACTGAACAAAAAAATTGCTGACTTTGGAAGCTTTTGCCTGATAGAACTCTTGTGCGGTCAAAAGAAACTTCCGCTCCAGGACATAACATCAGTAAGGAAAGAATAACTTTTCTGGCTTGCACGAATGCATCTGGAAATCACAGAGTAAAACTAATGGTTATTGAGAAATCATTAAACCCACGATCACTTAACAATTTTACGGATATTCCAGTTGTCTACAAAGGAAATAAAAGTGCTTGGATGACCTTGGCTTTGTTTGAGGAATGGTTTCACAAAACATTTGTTCCAGAGGTACATCTGGTCATCTTTGTTTGTAAAAAATTTCGTTTATTAATTTAAATTTTCTAAAATTGCAGGTAAAAGGGTTCCTTCGTGCCGAAAATCTTCCCGAAAAGGCTCTATTGATTATTGATAATGCTCCATGCCATCCCAAAGACGGCGAGTTAATGAGTAGTGATGGTCAAATATCTGTAATGTGTCTTCCTCCAAACTGTACTGCACTTATACAGCCCATGGACCAGAATGTTATAAGACTTACGAAATTGAACTACAAAACAAGCCTTTTAAGTGTCATTGTTCTCCGTTACAACATTCAACTAATCTCTGCGAAACATCAACTTAAAACACGCAATATGCTTTTTAGCTAATGCCTGGAATGCTGTTAATGTGACCTCCATTTAGTCATCATTTCAAAAACTGTTTGAGGTAACATCCGAATGGGATAGTGAAGAATTTATCCCTCTTTCAGAGTTACGCTTACAGCTTGTTGAAGATACATCCAATATTCAAGCAATTTCAAATTTGCTTCAAGAAGTAGAACCATTGCAGCAAATATCCGATTCTGAAATTGAGCAATGGATTGCTGAACCTATTTTGGAGTCTTTTGAACAAAATGAAGATCCCTGTATCAATTGTGACCTTACTGATGGTGAAGAAACAAACAACGTGGTAGTAAATACGAAGAAAGTTACACAGAAGGAGACTATATCAGCATACAATATTTGCTTAGAATGGGCTGATCAAAATAATGCCTCTTTAGACGATATTATGACACTCCAGAGGCTTAGAAGCAGCGTAGTACTGAACAACCGAGCTTGCACAAAACAAACAAAAATGTCAAATTTTTTTAGTTCACCATAAAGTATGTGAGTCTTTCTATATTTATGTATATGAACGAATTAAACTTAAGCGTATTGAATTAAAATACATATTAAAAATAATAAACTTATTTTCCAACCAAATTCTTTCATAAAATTGCCTTTTATTTCATACAAAAAAAAATACTCACTACTTGCGACAACCTCAATTCTTGCACCGAGCCCTGTTTTCATTATGTGCAAGAATCGAGGTACTAGGTACTGTACAAATATGTGAATTTATATACATATGCGCATATACGTGCATATATATTACATACATATATATGCTCACTCAAGTAGGAGAGGGCCAGCTGTCGGGGGCCGATTGTGCCTCTTTGTCGTTCGTTCCGCGCTCTCGCTTGCAGTTCAAGCAAGGTAACGACGCATGAGCAAGATAACGACGCATTGTTTGGTGCGTGCAGCCGGCTACATCGAATTATAAGACGTTATCACGTCAAAAATAAATGTCACACAAAAATAATAAAAATTGCACAATCAATTTGAATTTTCGTTGGTTTCTTTCAATTTAAAATCCAATACCTCTAAATTGATCACCCTTTATAATCCTTTAAGAACAATAAAGCGTTAATACCAATAGGCGCATTTTTGCATTATAAACGCCGACAGCTAATTGTACACTCCGCAACAATTTTTCTTTTTTTAGAATATTCATTATTTTTTCATAGACGAAATCAAATAAATTCAATTTTCAAATTTCATGCGAAAATTAGAAAAAATGCGTAAATTACACAGTTTTAAGTCGGAATTTCTAGAAAGATTTTTGGTATGCAGTTTTATGGTTATTGCTGGCAAATGTCTTTGATTTTTTAAATTTTCTATCCTTATCATTTTCTCCATATAACGAATGCCTAAATGTTTGTTTGGGTGAGCTGTCAATTGCGGAAAGAGTTGCATAGCTTAACTTGTCTTAATCAGAATGGAAAAATGTTTATTTAGCGAGATCTGCATTTGCTTTTTATTCAAAAATCTATTATTAGTCTGTATTGTTTTGGCGTTTACGAGTACTATAACATTTCTGAATCCACCTCAGCAGCAAAAGTAAAAGAGCTTACGCTGAGTAGCTGATACTTATCCAATGATCCGTAGACAAACATACAGATTTGACAATTGGCCTTGATATGAGAAAAAGAATTATTATTTTCGTGTTTACATTTCAAATATTACCACTCTTTGAGTTTTTATTTTTTATAGTAGAGGTAACCGAAAAAACAAAATACTCACGAATCGAAAGTGTCGAAGAAAATTGGTTCAAGTTGGTGCTTATACTCGTACATATTTGGCTATTGAAGATGAGTGCCGCGGCGAGTGGGCTTAGAAATACTATAATTTGTGTCCATACGAAACGAAAGCGAGTCTGAAACTGCAATTGAGATTCGAAATTGAAGTTGTGGTTTGAAATAGTGGTAGGCAGACGCGACTGAAAGCTTTTGCTTTCAAAATAATTTTTCAGCGACAGGTGATGATGAAGACATGTATAAGTAATCACGTGCACATATGTCTGTATGTATATGTGAGTACATTTGTTGCTCTTTTCAATGCACTTAAGAAATTTCATAACTGGCGCAAGGTTACCGCTGCTTGAAGATTTTTCGATGTTGTTGGTGTTAATTTTATTTGAAAGAAAAAATTCCGAGTAACAGCGAAATATAATAAATTGTAGCTGATGCGATGAGTTGCGCACAGATATTGTAAGAGTAGCGATTTTAAAGCGTAAGTGCCAAAAATGTCATTAAATGACTTTTTATTTTGTTTTCCTTTTGCTTTGTGAATCACCCACGCGGTATAATGAAATCGTTTAAGGTCAGGTATGAGTCCTAACTCATAAGCGGAGAGCCGGAAGATTGACGAAGGGTAGGAAGGAAGATGGAGTACCTGGTAAATTTGGATCAGCGGTGAAAGAAACTACGACTTGTAAAGCAACAGACTCACAAAAAGAAAATGCCAGGCAACTGGGCTCTAACGATGCTTCAACAACCAAGGGGAATATCGCGGCGCAGGCATCAAATGGTATCTAAATTATCTCAAATTCAGCTTAACGGCAGTAGCGGCAATAGAAGCTGAGAAGCTAGTGAAAAGCAACTGTGACAAGAAAAAGCAAGGCGCAACATCCGAGCAAGAGTAAAGTATGTGAAGCTTTGAGAGCAACACATTGTGCAAGAAAATTTTGCAGCAGGCTGATTAAACTGTAGGACATTTGGTTAAGGATTTAAGACTGGCTATTCTACCCAAACCTTTTCTTACTCAAATATACCCATGGAAGGAGTAAGAAAGGGTTGAGGAACTTCTAGTAGAGCAGATGTATAAAGATTTCAAATCTAAAGTTAAATTCGAAGGCATACACCTTCGGCCAAGTTTAACACTACTCGATTGTGCAACCAAGGAAGCTGCTAGGATGGTAGATGAAATGGTTGAAGTGCACCTGGCACTGCTCAAGTAGCATTAAAGCGCCGTTTTGATACCATTACGAGACCTCCAACAGGCAGATATCTATAGCCAGCCAGACCTGCTGATATAATGGAGGAGATTGATTGGATTTAGGTTGGCGCACTGCCCCAGGCTTCCGAAGAAAGGACAGTTGTCTAGCTGCCAAACCCGAATATTTACAGAGAAAATGATCTACAGTCTTCTTCTCTGAAAGGTCCCCACAGCTTCTGCAATGGGCGTTACGTGGCAACCCTAGATTTTCCGCTTGTGTGCCCATCGTCCAGTGACCGGTAAACACAGCTACGAGTTTGGAAATTAAATGCCGAGGAGTCCAAAGGACTTTCTGAGTCCTTCGTATATCGTATTGGGGCCAAAGGGTTTTCAAAATAGCACCTGAAGAAATGGAGCACTATCTTTTCTGCAATCTAGACCACCGGGACCCCTTAAGATTTATAAGGAATTTGAAAGCATTTTTAGAGCATATATTTGGTATTAAATAGCATATTTTAAGTGCTTAAAATAAATTTTCAAAAGCATATTTTGAATTTCCCTACTACAGGAGTTACATACGTCCAGCAGCGCCAAAAATGAAATAAAAATAAATATAAAAAAATTGTATACAATGTTTATTAGTACTTAATCTTTATAAAAAAATTCATTTTAATATTTCTTTAGTAAAATTAGTATATAAAACATCACGTGACCCAAAGTGCAATGAAAAAAAGTCTGGATCATTTCTCCTTGGAATGTTCATGGAGGTAGGTAGTAATGGGTGAAATTTTGAAAGGTGCACTGGCTACACTCAGTAGTTGGACCGCTAGTTGCGGTCTCAGAGTCAACTCTGACAAAACGGAGTTGATGCTACTCACCAGGAAATACAAGCCTCCGCATTTTAACCTTCCAAGATTAAACAACCAGTGTCTTACACTCGCACCGGAAGTCAGGTACCTTGGTGTACTACTTGACCCCAAGCTCCACTGGAAGCTGCACATAGAAAATCGAGTTAAGAAGGCCAGTATAGCCTTCTACGCCTGTAAATCTATGTTCGGCAAAAAATGGGGTCTCAAGCCACGTGTCGTCCTTTGGATGTACAACGTAGTGATTCTGCCAATTTTAACATATGGTTGCCTAGTTTGGTGGGTAGCTCTTCAGAAGGACTACAACACCACTAAACTAGAGAGAGTGCAGAGAACTGCATGTTTAAGCATCACTGGTGCTTGTAGAACATGTCCCACTGCAAGTTAAATCTATTGCTGCTCAGAGCGCTATTAGGTGGAAGGAGATTGGCCTCTGGAGACAATTTCCTGTAGGACATAGTAGCATCTTGAAGCAGATCTCTCTTTCCTTCTCTGTTCTTCGCACTGACCTCTCCATCCGCAAACTGTGTTTTGAGGCTTGTGCTAGGGCTATCTTTCCGAGCAGGCAAGACTGGAAGAAGGGGAGAGTCGGCACGGACTGTTTTCACTGACCAGCATTTCGGTCTCCTTTAAACTACCGGAAACGAGCAGCGTTTTTCAAGCAGAAGTCTTTGCGATCCTGCAAGCATGCAAAATGCTTCAAAATCGCTGTTGGGAGGGAAACATTAATATTTTTTCCGATAGCCAAGCTGCGATCAAGGCACTGTCGTCGCCGTATTGCAGCTTTCTTCTGGTAAACTCCTGTAAGGAGGAACTCAAACATCTGGATCGAGCAGGAAACCTCTCCCTTATCTGGGTTCCTGGGCACAGGAATATAGAGGGGAATGAAATTGCCGAGGAGCTTGCCAGGAAGGGGTCGACAAAACCGGTTCCAGCTATCCCCCTCTCAGACATCGGTGTCCCTTTGTCCGTTGTTAAAGGGAAACTACACAATTTCTTTCTAGAAAAAGCGGAAGAGAAAAGATGGAGGTCTGTCTCATCGTGTGCTATTTCGAAAACATTATGGCCCTAATACGATAGAAACAGAACGCTTAAGGTGACGGGAATATCCCGCCATTCAATTTTCAAACTCATTGCGGTGTTCGCTGGTCACTGGGTGATCGGTACTCATGCGGAAAAGCTTGGAATTCCGTACAACTCCCATTGCAGAATCTGTGGGGATCCTGCAGAGAAAGAGACTGTTGAATACTTTCTCTGCAAATGTCCGGCTCTGGCGGCTAGGCGCTTGAGATTCCTTAGCGTCCCCTTTGAGGATGACTTGAAGAAATTCTCCAGCCTAGATCCCTTTTCGCTCCTCCACTACATCAACAGCACTGGATGGTTGTAGAAGGTTTTCTCTTCCCAATAATTTTTCTTTGCACAGGTAATGGTCCACATTATGGTATCAAAACGGCACGTCAGTGCTACTTGAAGTGTGTCTGTGGCACTTTTGCCATTTTACCTACCTACCTGATGGATCTGTAAAAAGTAAAAAAATTCGGGCCGGAATTTTGAAAAATTTTGTAATTTACGGCATTTAGAAAAAAGTATGTGTTTTACGTCATAAATGTCACACTTCAATAATGTTTATACAATTTTTTAATAAAAATATATTATCAAAAATCCGACGCGACATAGAGAAAACACTTTCGAATATTTGAAAAAAAAACCGCATCAAAAACTATTAAAAACTGTATGAGTTATCATGCAGACCGTGCCGAAAAAAGTAGTTTCGATAAAAACGAGTTTCAACTTTCAAGTGCATTTTCGCTGCCTCAAACGAAGGACAGATACCTGTGCGCATCAAATTCTCGTCGAGCAGTTACATTTTCTACCATAACTTTGTATCTATGGGGAATTTTTACAATCAACTTTCACAGAAATACGCCTAAAACTCTAAAGAGAGAATTACCCTAATTTTTGCTCCAGTGTTAAGGGCTGGAAAACTAGTCCCCATCACATTGGTGCGCTAGCGCCCCAAAATGGCACAAGGTCTGATCTAAAATTTTGTGTAACTATTAAGGACTTTCATCACAGGGAAGACATGCTACTCTTTTCGCACCAGGCAACACCAATTACCCGTCATTCTACTACATTTTTATCTAAACTATTTGGACTTGTTTATGCTTATCGCATGTGAAGCATAAAAACTCGCTTATAATAAAATCAGGTTTGAAATTAAAAATGTCAGCATAATAAAAAATTTTGCCATATAAAAATATAAAAAATATGCATCTACATACAAGTGTACGTATATATTTTTAAACTTTACTGGGTAGCTTAAGGTAAGCCAACACCCTCTTTCTCGGCAACAAAGACAAAAAAAACACCAAAGTACTCACACAAGCCAATAAAATCCACACCACCGCTTAATTACGCGCACACTTGTAATAAAAGCAACAACAATCAACAGTAAATCTCCATCGAATTGAAATCTATCTTCAATTGTATTATAATTTTTTGAATTTTTTTATTTATTATTTGCTTTAAGTGTTCTAAACGTTTGAATTCTTTTTTGTTTTTGTCTTTGGTTAGTTTTGCGGCACTTTTATTTGTCCAATGGATAATATGTTAGGTTCTCTCATTTCTTTTTATTAATTTTTATTACCAATTTAACAAAGTTTTTTAACAATATTTCTGATTAATTGTTGTAGATTTCAGCCAAATTGGTTTAATTTGTTTGGCTGATTGGCGAATTGCCTTGTGAAATGTGAGCAAATCCCAGTTGACCTAAGCGTTTACTTCCCTGCAAAAGATATCACAACCCAGTAAACACTTAAAAAAAATAAATAATTGGCGCGTACACTTCTGTTAGGTGTTTGGCCGAGCTCCTCCTCCTATTTGTGGTGTGCGTCTTGATGTTGTTCCACAAATGGCCGACTCCGAACGGCAGATATTTTTATGAGGAGCTTTTTCATGGCAGAAATACACTCGGAGGTTTGCCATTGCCTGCCCAGTAAACACTTAGCGCCATAAATTAGTCATTAAGGAATCCAATTTCGGAGCGTTTAGCCTCATAATGGGCTCGTTTGAGCGTCCACAATGAAGGTGTTTTCCTTTATTTTTTCTCAATTCATGCGCCCGATAGAAATAGCCCCGCCAGTAATAGTACATAAAATACACAGTAAGATATTCGACACGTGCCGAGCGAATGTGCGCAAACTTGAAGAGATTCCTGAAGAGAAGCTGATCCCACAGACCGGTGCTTTGAGTTTTGAACAAATATTTAATTTTAACTGTGAAATAAATATTTGGATACAAGAAGAACCGGAATGACGGCAAACTACTCTCAAGTTTCAAATTGAAATGCGCAAAATAATTAGCGCTGTGTTCTAATGTACCAACATCTAACATCTAACAATGAGAAAAAGAGTTTTTTCTTCTTCTATATATTTTCCACTTTACCCTACCTACTAATGATTTTTTTTTGTGTTTTTTTTTGTATTAGCAATAACTCGAAAAGTGCTCTTAATTCGTCTAATTATTTCCAAGCCACTAAATCAATTTCAACTGCTCGCTAACTAGTTCACTCTATCTGAATGATCGATCATTAAGCGATTTCATTAGGATTTTTTTTTTTGTTCTTTCTTCTTTTTTCTTTTTCTTAAATCAGCGTAACTGACGTCGCAGGAATGGGACGCTTATGAAAAGTGTTTGTCACTTGTACAAATAGAGAAAAATAATAAGAAGAAAAAATAATAGCAAAAAGAATAAAAACACAGTCTTCAGGCAAAGTAAAAGAATAACAATAAATTTAGTTCAACTCCATGTTTATTTAAATAAATTTATTGCGCAATAATTCAATGGTTCTTGGTTTAATAATCGATTTTTTTTTTTGAAGCCCATCCAAAACCTAAAAAACGAACTTGCCTATTCGATTTATTAGTAACTACCTAGTAGACGCATAAAAAGAGAAAAATTACATTGAACCACTTTAACCCTGGCGAGTCATGCTTCGTCGTTTCGACGGCGCGAGTTTTTATTTCACCGTTATCGTATGATTATTTTTATTTTTATTTTAATAAATCTATTTTGCGGGGCAAACATAAGTGGTCAACAAAAAAGGGCAAATCTTATCGTATGGTCTAAATGTAGTACAAAAAAGCTCGAGGACCAACACGCCATTGCAAAAATATAACAGATCCACTGTAATGCTTCCAAATGTTCATTACACCAGAGATCGTGGAGGAAATTATTTAATGGACAAACATTGAAATTGCTAATCGGCAGTCCATCTGACTTGTAACTACAGATGAAGCCCAAAGGAAAGCAACTTCTTCAAATGAAATTTCAGCCTTAATTGGACTCTTGGTACTAACAGCTGTCAAGAAAGATCAGCATCTGTCTGCATATGAATTGTTTGACAGATCTTATGGTGGAACAACATATATTTCGACAATGGCAAGTTCAAATTTCTTATGTCGTGTCTTCCATTCGACGATAAATCTGCACGCCTTCAAATGATTAAAGACAAATTTGCCCCCATTAGAAAAATTTGGGAGATGTTCATTGAAAAGTGCCGTGAAAACTATGCGACTGGAGAGTACCTTACGATTGACGAGCAACTGGTTCAGTTCGATTCCTCTTGCTTAACTCTACGTTATATAAAAGGTCGTAAGTGTAATACGTCAATGTTTTGCTTTGAGGAGCAGTAAACCCCAAATCCAACAAACCCTATATGATCGAATTTTACAACAAAACGAAAGCAGACATTGATACTTTTGACCAAATGTGTAGTGTCATAAGCTGTTCACGCAAAACAAACCGATGGCCAATGTGTCAATTTTTTGGCATATTGAGCATGGCTTTTATAAACAGCCACATTATTTATTCACACAACGTATTTCAAACAAATAAAACACCTCTTAGTCGTCCAGTTTTTATGAAAAAATTTGATTCTGCCCTTATTCAAAGTCACTTGACAAACAGACTTGAACTACCAGCATTGTCTACGTCGTTGTGATCAAATATTGAAAATGTTATTTCTTATGATGAAAATACCGCAGATACTAATCGCCAAAAAAATTTAACAAAAAAGAGAAAGATTTGCGCAATTTGTCCCCCTGCTAAGCGGCGGATGACGAAATCATTTTGTGCAAAATGTAAGAAAAGTCTTTGTGGGGAGCATAACATAGAGCTTTGTGCCTCTTGTACAAATTGAGAACTTTCATTTCTTAAAGTATTTTATTTTTTTAGTTAATAGTATTATCTTTATGAAAAAATACCATCCAGTGAATAATATGTTATTATATTAAATTGTTAATTTTTTTTTGTTTCTTAGTTTGCGTTTTGTATAAAAGCCAAATGAATCAGAGCTGTGAAAATTTTATTTATAATAAAAAGATTTAAGAAAAACTATTTGATATTGTTTTATTTAGAAGATATATAAACAAGGCAATGTGAATATATTGATTCTCGTAGGTTTTGATAGGTAGGATAATATATTAATGACTTTGAGTAATGCCGTCGTCGAATCAACGAGGAATGACCTCTACGTTATAAAAATAACGATAACCTCGAAACCTTCGAGGGTTAAAAAAGATCAGAAACGACCTGCATGTAAGGAGTGCCTTCTTATACCCCCAAAACATCTCTATCTTTTTGAGACACCTATGCCCGAGGTTAACGAGCACATGTGGCTCTTTAGTTCCATACGCAAATCTAATATTATTTAAAGAAAACATACAAAAATCATTCTGAATCGCTTAACGAGGATTAAGCGCCGATTCTATCTCTCAGCCACTTGCACTCGCTTTTTTACTTTATGGTGGATATCACATCCAAATTAAATGAGCTGAATCTAAAACTGCTAAATCTAAAATTGCAAAGAAAATGAAATCTTGCTTATGTTTTGGTAGAAGAATTAGTTTGTTCTGAAGAAAAATTTATTATTTTTGCAGAAGATATTCAGAGCAGTAAATTACTTCATTTTCAATGTCTAGAGAAATATCGCTATAAAGCCAGTGCTTGATACGAATTACTTTAGCATAGCCTTAAAAAAATTTAAGATGGATTTGCTGACAGATTTGAACAATTCAAAACCACAAATAGTCACAAGGTGAAGTCCAAAATAAACAAGATTGCCGTCATAAAAATTTTTTGATGGCACCATCTTTTTAATGAGTTAGTGCGTTGGCAGTTACATCCCTAGCTGACTTCCAGTGAAAGTTTGTTGACATTCGGTTCAGTGGAAGCGAAGTTAATGCATCTAAAGTGTCAGTATGTTTGTGCCATCGGTACAAAAATGAGTTTCGAACAGAAAGCTAGTATCAAATTTTATTTTAAAATCGTTAAAACATTTACCGAAACATTTGAATTGATGAAAAAAGGTTATGGCGATGATTGCCTATCTCGTGCCAGAGTTCATGAGTGATTTACACGTTTCAGCGACGGTTGTGAGGACATAAATGACAATACGCATACGAGCCGCCCAAAATCAGTAATCACCGAAAATTCCATCGAAATTGTTCGTAAATTTATTAAAAATGAACAGAAATCATCCTTGAAATTCATGGAATCGGAGTTGAATATCTTTAAAACATCGATTTATCGCATTTTAACTGATCATTTGGGCTGTCTGCGTTTCATTCCGCACAAGTTAACTGAGGACCAAAAATTGCTCAGAATTCAACCTTCGAAAGACCAAATTAAAGAGGCGAGAAATGACGAGAACTTCCTTTACAACATTGTAACTGGTGATGAAACGAGGTGTTTCCAACATGAACCTGAAACTAAGCGTCCAAGTGCCGAATGGAAAGCCCCAGACGAGCCACCACCCAAAAAATTACGTCAGTCAATGCAATTTTATATCTTGAAGCATTTGTTGCATAGCATTCGTCGAATTCACCCTAAATACTGCGAAGGAGGAAGCTGGCGTTTATGGAATAATAATGCACCATCTCATCGATCCACTCTAGTAACTGATTTTTTGACTAGAAATCGCATTTTAACCATCAATCACTCGCCGTATTCGTCTGATATGGCTCCTTGTGACTTCTACCTATTTGGAAAATTGCATTTGGGCATGAAAGAAAAACGTTTTGGGTCCGTAGAGGTCATCCAAAAAGCTTGTACCGACATCCTGAATGACATTCCAGTCAATGACCTGAAACACTCTTTCGAAAAGCTTTTAGATCGCGCAAATCAGTGTATCGACGGCAGAGGGGACTATTTTGAATAAATAAACTCGAACTTATCAGAACAAAGCTCCGGTCGTTTCTAGTCGTGCGAGCAAACGGTTTCTGGCATGAATCTAAATAAAAGTTAAGTAAGAAGCCAACTTACAAATACAAAATTTAGAGTGGTATTTGAAAGTGTTAGACGTGAATGCGAAATTTTTTTTAGGAAAAGAGAGAAAGATACTTGATTAAGGTCGATGAAACAAATGAAATGAGCAGAGGGAGTTGGTTTATAGAGCAACTTCCTGAGACCAGTGTTGCCAAGTATTATAAAGGGTGACTTTTTAAACTTTTAGTTTAAACAGCTGACGCACGTTTCGTTTTTTGTTTCACTGTCAATCATCTTCAGTTTTATCTATAATTTAACTATGAATCGTCTTACAAACGAACAACGCTTGCAAATCATTGAATTTTATTATAAAAATGCGTGTCCCTTAAAAAAGTTTATCGCGCGCTTCTTCCATTTTATGGTCAGTTTAATCGACCCACTGAAGCGGCTATTCGAGCTATTGTGACTAAATTTAGAACCAAATTTAGATTATTGGACATCAAACCACCAACACGCTTACGTAGAGTGCGAACTGAAGAGAATATCGCTACTGTATCGGCCAGGGTTAATGGTCATCATTTATCAATTATCGATTCGTCGTCGTTCGCAGCAATTGGGCCTCTGTTTTTTAACAACGTGGAAAATTTTTTAGGTGTGAAGCCTTTCAAAATACAGCTGGTGCAAGAATTGAAGCCGAACGACCTACCGCAACGCAGAATTTTTGGTGAATGGACTCTTGGAAAGTTGGCCGAAGATCCACTTTTTTATCGAAAAATTGTGTTCAGCGACGAAACTCATTTTTGGATCAATGGGTACGTAAATAAGCAGAATTGTCGAATTTGGGGTGAAGATCAGCCAGAAGAATTGCAAGAGCTACCAATGTATCAATGTATCCAGAAAAGGTCACAGTTTGGTGCGGTTTATGGGCTGGAGGTATCATTGGACCGTACTTCTTCAAAGATGCTGCGAATCGTAACGTAACTGTGAATGGTTAGCGCTACCGTGAAATGATATCCAACTTTTTTTGCCCAAAATGCAAGAGCTTGACTTGCATGACATGTGGTTACAGCAAGACGGTGCCACATGCCACACAGCACGCGTAACAATGGACTTGTTGAGAGGCAAGTTCGGTGAACATTTTATTTCACGTTCGGGACCTGTCAATTGGCCACCCAGATCATGCGATATAACGCGTTTAGATTATTTTTTGTGGGGCTATGTTAAATCTCATGTCTATTCAGACAAGACTGCTTCAATTAACGCATTGGAAGCCAACATTAAAGCATTTATATGTGAGATACCGGCCGAAACATTGGAAAGAGTATGCCAAAATTGGACTAAGTGGATGGACCATTTGAAGCGCAGTCGCGGTCGACATTTGCATGAAATAATCTCAAACATTAAATTATATAGACTGTACTATCGATTTAAATAAAAATTTTATACATTTTTCTGAATTTTTCGTGTGTTTTTTTGAAAAACTTTCCTATAGCTCTTAAAAAATCACTCTCTATAATATTTGTTTGACTAGTTATCCAGTAAATATTTTCCAGCAGCAAAGTTCTGGCGAATTGCCAACTGATTTCTCCCAAAATGAAATGCCATATTTTATTGTTATCAGAATGCAAGGTGGCGCAAAATTAATCATCCAATTTTGTATTTGAATAACTTTCTTTTTTACTAAATAAAAAAATTATTTTGAGCGATTGAAACTTTATTTTGCTTGTCTGTTTGTGTACTGTAGCTGTCTAATTCACAAGTGTCAAATATGATGACTTACGACGCTATTTGCAAAAGTTGTACATCTTCCACGAAAGTGATTAATTTTGTGCCACCTTGTAGTAAACGAACAGAAAACCTATAAAAAAATTAAAAAATTGGAAAATTGGAAAATTCAAAAAAGCTAGACATGGTGCGTTTTCCAGGCACATTTCGTTGTATCCAAAGTGGATTTACTTACTCAATTCATATCCAAATTCTTTATATTTACTTTTTCCAATACTAAATAAAATTTTCTGATTTGCTTAAATTGTAACCAGCTGTATTCCATCAGAGGATACTTGACCGAAATCGGAAGTTATGAGCTGCTTGGGCGGTATACAAAATAATCGATATTGACCCCGCCCAGGTGTATGATGGTCAAAAACTGTCTTTCTTGTGTTTACTTCCGCCTTTATTTGACAAATTGTTATCAAAAAAAAATATATAGCACAAGACTAATGTGAAAAAACCACTGGGATTGAACCTCAACCACTTGTTTACAACATACAGGGTGCGTACGGTATTTAAGAACAACTTGAGAGTAAAACTAATTAGCTTTCATTTTGAACAAAATTTAATGAAACTTCACGAATTTTTTACACAACATTAACTTATTTTATATCTATAAAATAATTTTATAAAATTTTCATTAACTGCATTAGCCTCCTCAATTCGGGCCCGAAAACGATTGCATGCCCGAATCGAATGCTCCATACTCATATTGACCATAACGGTATTAATTGCAGACTTCAGAGAAGAAATAGTGTTATGAGGATGCTTATTGATTTCACACAGAACTTAGCCCCATACGTAGTAATCCAGCGGATTAAGGTGTGGGGAGTTAGGCGGCCATAACTTCGGTGTTATGTAGCCACGGAACTTTTCAACCATCCAATCTTGTGTCGCCATCGCTTTGTGTGAAGAAGTGGAGTCTTGCTGAAAGATGTATGGGCTATCACCGGGTGCACTATCAATTCAAAGTTTCACTACCGTCTCTAGAACCTCGATATATGCAGCACAATTCACTGGAAATCCTTGTGTAAAGAAGTGTGGTGGCTTGACATGTCCGTTATTGCGCACAATACCCCAAGCCATAACAGCGGCTGGAAACTTCATGTGCATGACAACAGGAATCTCTGTAGAATTGGAATATAGCCAAAGATGACTTCTGCGGTTCGTCTTGGCCAAAATTTTTTCGTCAGAAAAAAAAACCATAACATCTCAAGCACTTCAGGGTGTTTAATTTTGTTTAGAAGGCGTTTTGATCGGATAACTCGCTGTTGTCGCGTTTGCTCCAACATAAACTGTAAATCCCTCCGGATTTATAACGGAGATATCCATGGACAACTCGACGAATAAGACACTCAGAAACATTAAGCTCGCTCGCTAGAGCCCTCATCGTCAGTGAACGCTTGCTTTTGCTGAATAAGTTATGCAGATCGGTCAGTGTCAGAACGTTCCTCGTGCTTTTTGGGTTCTGAAAGAGATTCTGCATTGCCGCCTAGTGCTTCCAATTCACGTCAATCGGATTAGCAACGAAAGAATGGACGCACTTAAGAAAATTATAGATTTCTAAATCGGTGTGATTTGCCATGTAGCGACGACTTCTCTTCATTTCTTGAGTTAAGTTGTAGTCCTTCATGTCTTATCTGGTGTCGCGAAGTTATAGCCACATATACGCTTGTCCTCATTTACCGTATGCACCCTGTTTATAAAAATGTATGTATGCAGCCATTTATAAGACATATTCTCTTGTGTCTTGTAAAAATGTGTCAATTTGAAATGCAAAAATGAAAGAGTGCTGGAACAAAAACAATTTATGATTGGGGTGTGGCCATAGGTGGCACATACGTTTCATACGATAGTGGGCCAATAAAATCTAACGCGACACTATAGCAACCCAGCTGAAGACTGAAGGGGCAACCAAGCGGCGGGAGAGTAAACAATTTTATGTTTTTAGCTGACATTTAACAGCTGTAATGCATACCATTATTTACTAAGGAAATTTATATGATATGTATTTCTGGCACATGCATTTAGAACGTTAATTTGTCTGTCTGTGCTTGACGGCGTATCAAATTCGCACATTATTGCTTTATGCTAATATGCAATGGTATTTCCCTGCGCACTTCTCGTTGTCATTTTTCATGCAGCCTTACATATTTTGATTAAAAATCAATTAAGCGTTATAATTTAGATTTCGTCAGCAGAGTTTTCCGCCTATGGTGGTAGTAAATGTGTGTATGTATATATGTATATGTTTAGTAAGTAGTACACGTTGTTGTTTTTGCTTTTTGTTTTGCTTTATTTCCATGTGCATAGGCATGTCGTCGTACATTTAATTACTTAAAAATTGTTTACATAAATTGTTGTATTTTTGTATTTTATATTTATGCGTTTTCATTATTTGTTGTTATTCCTTTATTGCAGTTATAGTCTTTACATATACCGCTGCATACATAGTACAATACCTCAGCTACTAGTATACATTAGTTAGCACACGCGTTACACGCCCGATGAACTCTCTAGACATTTCTACTTTCTACGCGTTTATTTGATTGTGTATGCTTCCTTGTGTGTGTATGTTTGTGTACATGTTTTTTTTTTTTTTTTGTTTTTTTAATTATGACAAATTCATACTACATTATTGACTATTAAAATTCAACGCTTTCATCATGCGCTGCTTTTCATGCTGCATTTTCCTACTCTTTTCTTCCTTCTCCGTACTTGCATGAGTCGGATCGCAGCGACTTGTTTTTTTTTTTTTTTTTTTTTTGATTAGAAAAAAGCTTAAAATTATTGTTAGCATTTATAACAGGATATTTACAAAATTACACATATTTCGTGTATTTATATATTGTATAAAAAAGAATATAACTAATACAAAGTAATTGCAAATTAGAAAAATCAATTTTATGAAAATGCTGTCTTCCTCGTTCGTTTTCGTTCACGCACATTATTTTCAAACGAATTGCTGCGTAAAAAAAGACACTAATGATTCGTTTTATAGTATTTTTACAACTATTATTTTCATTTAGAACTACGAAATTATCTCGAAATCTTCATCTGAATCGGCCACATCAGCATCGCAGCCATTGCGCGTCGAACCGATTGTGTGGATGTGATTCACATTTTCAAAGTCTGCAAAAAAGCAATTTAAGGAAAAATATTATTTTGCAAGTTCGAAAAATTCTTGCACTAAACATTGTTAATAGAAATGAAAATTAGTATTTAAGAAATTTTAGTTTTTTTTTGTTTAAAGACCTTCTGAATCGCAAGAACTGATGGTTCGATAGCAACGATTCTTATAGTTTTCGATGGCTGCCCCCGTTGGCGCTGCCTGCATCGCATCAAAAGTAGCGCGTGCAGACGTCCCTATAGTTTTTGCTATAGTTGTACGCGGTGTATTGCTATTGGTAGCATCACTGGAGGCGGCGCTCGAAGCTGTCGTAGACGTTGAGGACGTGTTGAAGTTAACTATCCCCGTTGTATTTAGTGTAGTAAAATTTGACTCAATACCTGCCGTTGCGGATACCCATTCCGGTGAGCGCGATTTTGTGATTTCGAGCAGCGGTTGCGTGGAGGCGGTCAATACCTGTGTGCGCAAGTTATCGAGTAAAACTTCGAAACTCAGCCGTGATTTGCAGAGGAAACACTGAGGACAAGAACAATGATTAAGAATAACGAATAGAAAAGAATAACTAAAATAAAATTAAAAAAATAAATAAATTAAAACAATATATTAAAAAAATAACCAAAATAATAATAAAAAATAATGAAAAAATAATAAAAATACAACAAAAAAGTAATAAAAAATTATAAATAATAACAAATAATAATAAAAAAACGATAGTAATAAAAATAAAAACTAATAAAAAAAAAATTAAGTTATGGCACTCCGATGCGGGGTTACCCTTAAACCAACCAAGTTAAAAAAATATATAAAATGATAAAAAAAAATAATAAAAAATAATAAAAATAATAATAAAAACAAGAAAATATAAAAAAGGTTACAATAAAATAATAATAAAAACTTAAAAAAACAAGCTGATGGCCTAGTCGCTAATGCTTTTTTTAATTCATTGTGATTGTAATTCATTACTTTTCCAATTTTCAAATAAAAAAAAAAAATAATAAAAACAAGAAAATATAAAAAAGGTTACAATAAAATAATAATAAAAACTTAAAAAAACAAAATAATAAAAAAAAATTATTTTAAAATTATACAAAATAAAAAAAATATTATATATTTATAAAAAGTAAAAAAAAAATATTATATTGTAAAACTATAAAGGTCCTGACAACATCATTCCAGCAGAACTTCAAGAAGGACTGGAAGTTCTACTGCCTTGGTTAACAAGGATCTTTAACAAGTGTTTAAACCTCTCTTACCTCCCGACAATTTGGAAGAAATCGAAGGTAGTATTCATTCCGAAAACGGGGAAGCCTTCACACTGCAAACCAAACGACTTCAGGCCCATTAGCCTAACCTCTTTTTGCTTAAAGGCTTTTGAAAAAGTCTTAGATGAGCAAATCAAAACCCAACTTGATACTAAGTTGATCTCTGAGGCCCAACATGCCTACACTAAAGGGAAATCGACTGAAACGGCACTTCATTCACTGGTGCAAACAGTGGAAACTTCCCTTCACAATAAGGAGTACTCTCTTGTCGCATTTATGGACATAGAAGATGCTTTTAATAATATTGAACCCAACGCTATTTTGTCTGAAATTGCCAAATTGGGTATTAATTACTCCATCCGAAAGATGATCGAACAAATGCTCCAAAATAGAATAATCACTTCAGAGCTTGGGTTAAGCCGCATGAGAATGTACGCCGTCAAAGGCACCCCTCAAGGCGGAGTACTTTCACCCCTTCTCTGGAATCTCGCTGTAAACAGTTTGCTTCGAAATCTCGAAAAAGCAGGCTGCAAGGTTGTAGCCTATGCAGATGATATTGCTCTCTGCGTGTCAGGCAAACACCTGAATACCCTCACTGAGCTCATGCAACGCTCAATCAATATTCTGTCAAAATGGTGCACCGAATGCGGACTAAATGCGAATCCAGCAAAGACAGATCTTGTTCTCTTCAATAGGAAACAACAATCTCCTCCACTGCAAACAATAACCTTAAAAGGGGAATCATTACTCCTATCTGATTCAGCTAAATATCTAGGAGTTATTCTAGATAGGAAGTTGAGTTGGAAATTGAACATCGAAAACAGATGTAAAAAAGCTTTTATAGCTCTCTATACTTGTAAGAAAGCTATAGGCAAAACCTGGGGTTTTTCACCTCGGATCATTTATTGGATATACACCTCGATCATCAAACCGATACTCTTCTACGGTGTGGTTGTATGGTGGACAGCACTCGATAAACGGTGCAGAGTAGCCACAATTGATCGAGTTCAAAGAACAGCCTGCCTCCTGATAACAGGATGCTTAAGTACAACACCTACTAAGGCTCTAAATACGTTGCTTCACTTGTTCCCTATCGATCTGGCTGGCAAAGCGATTGCAGCGAAAGCAGCGACACGCATGAATGCCATATCGAAATGGAATAAGTATCTTGGCCATTCGGCCATACTGAACAGGAACACTGTTATCTCTTCCGACATAGACTATCATGTAAGTCTTCCATCACCACCCTTGCTATTCTCCTGTTCACTCCCAACTAGGGAAGAATGGAAGACAAATCTAACCGAAATCGATGGCCCGCTGATTATATATACAGATGGTTCAAAACAAGACGGCAAAGTGGGATTTGATTACCCGACTACTGCAGCGTATTCCAAGCGGAAGTATGCGCTATCTGGTATGCTGCGAAAACTCTCTTAGAAAATAGAATATCACTAGAGGATATCCGCTTTTTCACCGACAGTCAAGCGGCCGTTCGAGCACTCAGCTCCTCTTATACCCACTCAGATGTGGTTCGATCCTGTCTCTTATCTCTTAACGAGATAAGTGTTCAGAATTCTGTCCAAGTTATCTGGATACCGGGTCACAGTGGATTCGAAGGTAACTGCAAAGCTGATGAGCTCGCAAGAGCTGGGGCTGCGCAATCAAATGTTAGTGACTTACCCACAATCCACATTCCGCTCGCAACATGTAAAATGCTCATCGATCGAGAATTTCACAGCATTGCTGATCGGAGGTGGCGAGTGGAAACTACTTGCGTTACGACCAGACAAATCTGGCCATCCTACAATCTGAAACAGACAAAAACCCTTATAAGTCTTTCGAAACACGAACTAAGGCATATAACATCTCTTATCACCGGCCACTGCCTTTTGGGCACTCACGCACGTCGGCTCGGGGTTCCTCAAAACGACCTGTGCAGATACTGCGAGGACGAAGATGAGGAAGTATCGAGCAGACATTTGCTGTGCAGTTGTCCGGGTCTAGCCAGAAGTCGACTCGCTCTTCTAGGCTCTCCAACAATTGACAATCTTTCAGTACTCTCGGACCTGAAAATCGAATCTCTCATCAAATTTTCGAAACGAATTAATATCTTTGATCAAAATCCACAATAAAAATCTCGGTTAGGTGGGGAAATCATTTAAAATAATGAGCTCTAGGGCAACACAACGGACCCAACTTGCGGTCTATGTGGTACTCCGATGCGGGGTCACCCTTAAACCAACCAACCAACCAAAACTATAAAATATAAATAAATAAACAAAAAAATAACAAGAGAATAATATAAAAATAACAAAAAAATAGCAAACTTAAAAAAAAAAAAAAAAAAAAAAAAACAAGAAAATAGTAAAAAGATATAAAAACATAATATAAATACAAAAAAAGATAATAAAATAATAGTAAAATAAAAATAAAAATAAAATAACAAAATATAAAAACTAATAAAAAACAAATAAAAAAAAATTTAAAAATTATAAAAATATTATAAAAAAATAATAAAAATATTATTAAAAAAATAAAAAAATAACAAGAAAATAATATAAAAATAACAAACAACTACAAAAAAAATTTAAAAATATAAATATAAAAAATATATAAAAAAGGTAATAAAATAATAGTAAAATAATAATGAAAAAAATAATAAATTTATTATAAAAAATATTTGTTTTGCAGATGAGGGAGTTTAAAATGCCTAATGTCCGGAGACTAAAACACTCCCCGTCGTTTGGAACCGAACAAAATAATAAAAAAAAATTAATAAAAAAAATATAATAAAAAAAATATAAAAAAACTAATAACAAAATAATAATAAAAACAAAAAAAGAACAAAAAATTAATAAAAAAATAACAAACAAATAATTAAAAAAAAATCAAAAAAAATGAAAAAACAAAGTAAAAACAAATACTTCTTTTTCGCCTGCCTACCATTGCCATTGATGGGTCCATGTGCTGAAAACTTATGCGTCCAGCATATCTTTGATGAAATGTGGCATCGAAATCTCTTTCATCCTGTGACGTCTTCTGTCCCACTGATCCCGAACGTTGTGTCGTGTGCGGATCAAGGTATAAAACTTCATCGTCCACATATCCAACAAAGTAGAGCGCTTGATTTGGACGCCCACCAATCATGCCACAATTGCCAACCAACTCAAAACAACTTTTCAACGCAGGTATATAAATGGGATTTATATCACTGAGACCCAAACGTAGTGGAATGATGAGTAGTAAAGGCTTCCATGTGTCTTCATTGTTTGGGTTCTCAAGGCAAAGTGAATCTGTATGTATGTAAAATAAGAAATATGTAACAACAATATATAAGCATGTAGCAGATCTCACATATATCATCAGTCACTATAGTGTTGTCCATTGCCACATGCACCACTATTGAGCACCAGTCATCATAGCGCACCAGTTTCCTTTAAAATAAACCGTTGTCATAAGTAGCAACATTTTTTTTTTCATTTCGAATTATTGCTCACTTCAAAACTTGCGCCACCGTGTTTGGACCAAACCATTGGCCCACTTTTTTATCTTCCGAATCGCCCATTAAAGCGATTTGATGTATAGAAAAATAACTTTTGCGTGAATCCTCGAAACGGTTAACGATTTTCAAATATGTCGCGTCTCGTATTTCTGGCGTCCAAAACCATTCCCGTCCAAGATGTAGGTCAATTAAAGCTTGCGCCAAAACCATTTGGCCACAGCGCAGCATACAACCCCAGCCCTTATCGGTGGTCAATTGTGGTGCCCCAAGTGGCACGAAACCCCGACGATAGGTGCACCACAGACGCGATTGAATATCGCGCCGTATTAAATCGATCTCTGCAAACAGGTGGATAAAGATTTTTTTTACACACAGGCAATGACATTTTCCGTCACATTTACCTTGTATTGCATTGTAGCGCTTGCCGAGTACCCAAACTGTGGTATTCACCTTCGGTATATCATCTGGCTCACCGACAGCACCAGCCACAGCGCCAGCCAACACCCCATCGGGGCCTAAATATGCTTCGAATACGCTATCCATTTGACGTGAAACATTAGCGCACAATGCAATCAAGCGATCGATGTTTGCGATGCTCTGCAAACGCAAGTAATAAAGAGAAGGACTTTTTCGAAACAGCACGTCGGGATGCAGCCGCAGCCAACTGTATAGAAATAACAGCACTAAGGCGCTAACGATGAAACATGCAGTTATTTGCGATGGTATTAGTGTTAACCATAAGCTGCTCCCACAGCTGAGCTCCGCGAGATATTGCAAAATTTGGAAAGTTTCTCAGCTGACGTCGCAGCTGAGGAGACAAACGCAAATTATTTAAAATAAACTTTAGTCACTGCTCATCACAAATATTCAAATAACCTACTAAAGAAACGCCACATTAGAAAACAATGACCAAACGGTAGATAATATCATTTAGCTCACCGTCTCTCACTCCGCGTACTTGAGTATGCCCTTGAGCTCTTTTTTCTTACAATTAGTTACTGATTCGGCACAGATATTTACTTGTTATGACAACGACTCCTCCGTATGGCCTAAATTTTTTCCAAACTCCTCAGTGATATGGACGCCTACACGAAATGCTAAAAACATCGGCAGTGTTTTCTCGTACCTTAGTTCGTATCCTTTTCAACTTTTTACTTGCTCATTACGCGATAAAAGTAAAAATTCAAAACAAAGACGAATTGCTTCCTCTTTGCCAATAATACAAGATGCCATTCACAACGAGCGATGACGACAGTTCATTTGCAAACTGTGTACAGTGGGACAAGCGTACGAAATAATGTAAAATATCAAATCTCAAAAACAATTAAAATTAGTAGATAAAACCAGTATATAACTACCACACTGCAAGAAGTTATTCAAAAAATAAAAAATAAATAAAAAATGAAAATACTAAGCAAGCTCCAGAAAGTTCAACTCGAGTCAACTGATTTTATTTGCATGCCGCGTAATAACTAATAAAAAAAATTTAACATTAATGTAGTTTACTGCAAAATGTTGTTAAATTGGACTGCTCTAAGAGAGACTTGCTTATGTTAATACATACTCTTCTAAATCAACATAATTAAAGATAAAACAAAGGTCAAGAAAACTAAAAAAATACCCTGTCAGTGCAATGTACTCACCTGTCTTCTTCGCCTAATTTATCTAACGGTAGACCCAGAATACGTGCTGTTTCGACAGGTTCGGTCCAAATGCAGTGGGGTGTTAGGTGACTAGGTTTGAGTAGGTCATATAAATAGATGGTCAGTGTCGTGCGGTGTGACTTCACATGCTGGACATAGATTAGGTATTGGGACCGATTCTGGATAAGTACGAGTTTAACCTTCTACAATATCCAGAACGCATTTGGGCCAAAGTGGCACGGGTCTCGCGAGACAGCTGACACGTGCGAGCGTTTGCTAGTTCCGTATTCCCTTCCAAATAAGATAAAAAGTATGTTTCAGACAAAGCTTAACAAAGGAAGTAAATACACCATCAGCCAGGGTTTTAAGCAAAAAATCCTACTTGCCGGCTCCTTTCTCCCAATTCCAAAATCTTCATAATCCACTTTTCATTTGAAGATTTCAAATTTGACATGTTTTCCTTTTAGCTTATGTTAAATATATTAAAAACTGTATGAGATTGTGAGTCAGAAAATTTTTTAATCAAATAAGTTTTCTTTAAATTTTTACTAGTACTAACGGACAAACAAAATGGATGCAAGACATTTTGGAAGTTCTTACTGATTTAGAAACAGAAACGTATTGCTATTGTTATTCTTTCAATTTCAGCATGATCCGACCAATCTAATATAACCCTTGTCCTTTAAAAAGTTAGCCAGAATGTTACAAAAACTATATTTATTTTATCCATAAAAAGCATCCAGAAGGTCAAATAGTGATGATTGACCTGTTCATTTATTTTCTGCATGGTCGCGCTTTTTCCGATTTTTTCCAGTGTCGTCTCATTAGAAAAAGTTTACGACTGACATATCATCGTTCGCACGACAGTCGGTCCCACATTACTGGAATTTGTATCCGGCACAATACGGATTTGCATCCGACCAAGAATCCTCCTAATATTTGTTACAACAACTGTATAAATGAATATACATTCGAAACGTTCCAATAGCGTAGACTGCCTTTTTTGGTTAGCTCCAAATCAGCTACAACAACAATATATGAAACAAATATATATTGTTGTTGTACCGGACTTGAATCACCAACTTTCGATCAACAAGCTAATTCGGAATTAAATACAGCTAGTCCTAATTAACTCTGGAATTAATTTACAAAATTAGAGACGACTAAATATGAACCGTCACGATTGCGAGTGAATTGTGAGACCTTTGTCTATCTGGAAATAACGCAAATGATGATAATGAAAGGCGATTAATTTGCGATGACAACACTGCCTACGAACAGATGGTGTCTATTGTGAATGAAAAATATCCAAAACAAACAAAAGAAAGCAGAAACTTTTGAAAGCAAACTCAAAGAAAATATGGTACCAAAGCACAACTAATGGAGAGTACAACAAAAGTAAGTATTTTTATCCTTGAGTCTTTTTTAACATTTTTGTTTTCTTTTTAAGTTTAATAAATTAGGAATGCCTTTTTCCATGTAGCGAGAGACCAGATAGCAGTGGAAAAGTAAAAATATCGAAATTTCGACTCAATTGTTAATACGAAACATGAACTTTATCATGTCTTCAGTGTGCGGGTCATTCGTCACACCTTGGAAAAGTTTGAAGATGAGTGAACGACTTTGAATCTTAAGCCATCAAACAGGCAGAGATTGGTAATAAGTGAGGAAGACATAGGCGGAGAAGTGACACTAATTTATAACCAGCCAAGGACTGTTACCCCGCAGCATTCTCCTAGCACAATGTTACAACAACCCAGAAATGCCGATCGGCATCCAAAAAATAGCTTAACGATCCTTTCTTGGGCTCAGCGAAATAGAGATAAAAAATTGTTGCTATCCTTAAATCTCACGAATGTATCTGACTAAAAAAACAAGGCATTACACGAGAACAGCGGTAGTAAAGCGGCACTAGTCGCTAACTAGCCTTATTTCAATCGAAATACTCAACCAGTTCGACAACAACAACAACAATCTATTAGTGTTCGACCAAGCCTCAATGAATCCACAAAGATTCAATATTTAATACGTTTTATGACGTGAATTTTACTTCTTTCGAAATGAGGAAAAGTGCACCGTTATCTTCAATGGTACTCAATGTAGAGCTATGTTAGCCGACTTTCTGTGGTTCCAACAAGACGACGTAGAGCTCGAAGTTGTGGAGGAGAAATTTAGCGACGCGGTGAGGTACGGTACACTAGACAGAGCTAGTTTACTGGGGCGGTAGCCCTTGGTCGGGAAATACCCGAGTCATTCCGGTAACGTAGAACCGGCTCCCAGGGGAATGAACCCAACCTGTCGAAACAACAAGTTTCCTGGGCCTACCGTTAGATGAGGTAGACGAAGACGACCGATGATTATGCTACACTGACAGGGCATAGTTACTGCTACAACAACAACAAGCTGACCATTTTATTTCTATGCTATTCCATATGTAATAATTTGAATGTTACTTTAAAATGAATCCAGAATTAAGTTGTCGATTATTAAAATGTTATTTTATTTAAATCTCTTTTCCTGTCGTTCTTATCTGGCCATCGATTGTGTAATGTTCATTTAGAAATTCATGAGTACCGTCATAATTGTTTCAAATTACAATAAAATTTTCTTTATTACTTCACTTTAAGAAATGTACAAAATTTATTATTTAAGTCGAAGAACTCCTCGGCAGCCACGCCATCTTCACTGCCGCTCCGATCCACCATATCCAAATTAGGATCTACATTCTCCTGTGCTGCCGCCAGTTTACGCGCTGCTTGTCGCTTCTTCTTCAATACTTTCTTACTTACTACCTGCGTCGTTGATTGTACAACCGGCCGTTTCCAATGTGGCACAAACTCATCGCACCATAGCCAGAGGTATTCATAGAAATCGTACATCATTTGTGAATCGTGAAAAATGAAATTCCGCACATGATAAATAATGTCGGCGCGTGACTTTAGCAAATCATAAATATTGTAAATGAAGACGCCACAGAACAGTTGACCCATTTTTGGTGGTTCGTAGGGCAGGTCGAGCAGTCCATTGAGACCATACAATTGGAAGACAATCGATTGAAATTCGGCGAATGCATGCAAAATTGTTGTTGAATATGTATCGTATTTTCTTTTAAAAATATCCTGCATATGAAAATGTTTGAGCAGATTGTCCATAACGAGATAGCAATCGGATTTCGGTATAAACTCATTACGTTCTGGTATAGAAATCGACAATAGATCTTCTCTAATCGTTCGCGTTTTGCCTTTTAGCGCATCTGTGTCCCGCACAATTCTTTCCTTTTTCACGATTTTACCAAAACGTTTTTGAAATTCTCGAATATCACGTTCGGCCGGTATTTTTGAGTCGATTGTGCGCAGTACAACCACGCAAATAAGCAACGCATGAAGATGCACAATATCACAATTTTGTGATTTATGCAACCAATAAACGATCGCTAGGAAATACACCTGCAAGTCTTTTGGTAGTAGCTGGACTTTTTCAAATAACTTGTCGGCGTCTAAGTAAGGCATTTTATCTCTGAACACATTCCGAAAGAGCAGTGGATCGGGATTTTCGGGAGTAAATTCAAATTTAGTTTCACTTATCATGGCATAGCGCGTATACTGTATATCTGTAACTCTAGGTCTGCGTGCCATATATGTAAATTCAATAGGCAGTGGTTCACCATTATCATCCAGCTGGGGTTCGGTATCCTCCTCGCTTACGCTGTTTAAAAGCGTAAAATTATAGATCAATATTGGCAATGCAATTTCATTGCAATCATTATATGGGAAATGTTCAATTTGTGGGTTGTTCATGTATTTGCGGAGGTGTACAAGATCCACAAAGTATCGTGGCAAATGCGCGGGATAGAGTTTCTGCAGGAACCAGTTGGGAAATTGTGATGTTTTGTCACTACTTTCATCGTCGTCACTATCGAGTTCATTATCTTCTTCAGTAGCATTATTGTCATCTTTTGACTTGTCGTCTTTATTCTCTTCATCTTCAAGATCGGTGTTCTCTTCACTGTCAGTTACATCTCCACTGTCTTCCTCTTCGATTATCTCATCGCCTGCTGTGCTGCTGTTTTCGGTATCATCGACGTCGTCTACATCATCTTCATCAACTTCAATTTCTTCGCTTTTTTCCTCATTAGCATCCTCGAGTTGATTTGGCGGGTACCTTTGAAATGCGTTTTCGTATTTATTGACAAAAAAATCATACGAATGACATTTTTCATTAGAATAGCCACTGATGGCAGTGTTCACTTGTTGCAACAGCGACTCTCGTTCTAACTGCAAAAAATTATGTTCATGCTTAGATATTTATTTTATTTTTGTAAATATGTAACTTGCCTTGCGTAAACGGCTTAAAATTTTCCTTAGTGCCGACTCTACAGTCTCATCCTTCAACCACTGCAATATTACTTGAATTCTTTTTTGTTGTCGTTGTACCTTGCGACTACGTCCAATTTTCCCCATACCAGCGGCAAAGAAGTTTTTAAAACTAGAACGCGCTATATAATCGTTGCCCAGTAGAGCGGCGAAAAGTGGCAGTTTTTCTTTACAAAGCGAGCGTCGCGCTATTAAATGCTCAATGCGGTATATGCAACAATCCAAGAACTTGTAGGTTTGGCCCTTTTTCGGTGCACGTCTTTCCACATTGTTGACTTGTATGTCGCCCACAATGCGGTTTGCTTTTGTAAGTTTTTCCACACGTTTGGCTTCGTTTTTGCGCAACTTACGCTCGGGTAAAATTTTCTCCTTTTTCTCAACCACACGCTTGGTGTGCGCTTTAACAGTCAATGTAATAAGTGGGATATATTGAACGTTGTATATATAGAAGTCGGAGTCATAAGTAAGCACAGGGCAGCCTAACTTTCGACTAAGCGTTGCCAGTTCATCATCGGCTTCGAATATGCAGCGCATCACGGGCACACCGCAGTCACGAGCTGCATCCACAAATACTTCCTTCATTAATAGAGGAAAAACAGCCCCTGAACCACAAGGATTGATACGTTTGATGACCGCAATTTTGCCTCTCAGCCGTTTGCCAGCTGTGCGCAGTTTACGCCTTTCATAGCCGCCATCCATTAGTACATAAGGTTCGATGTTGCATTCGGCAAGGACTTGAAAGAATTCCACGATTGCACGATAGAAATCATCATAGTCTCCACCGAAGGCAGAACAAGTGCCAGAAACATCTCTGTAGAAGTTGCAAGATAAACTATCACCATCGATGACTAGATTACAGTCGTGCAGTTCGTATGGCAACAAATACTGCTCCGCATAACGTGCTATATAGCCGGTGAGTCCGCGCACACCCATTTAAGTTTTATTTACGATTATTTATAAACACTTTTTCACAAATATGCGGTTTGTTTTGATTAAAAAAATTGCTAGACATGTGTTTCTCACATAATCGAGCTATTCACGGTAAACAGAACAGATTTGTTTACTAGTGGTGAATACAGATGGTGGACTATTTTCAATACTGTGATGCCACCTGACAAATGAAGAGTATTGGTCAATTATTCAAATTTAAAATTATGAATAAAGAGTGTGAATCAAATTTCTGCTAAGCGAGTGTTTTCTGAAAAAATTACTTTTAAGTTAGCCTTTAAGTTGCCACTTACACTAAACTTTTGGGTGTTTGGTCGAGCTGCTCCTTTTATTTGAGGTGAGTGTCTTTATTTTTCTACTAATGAGGATACAGTTTTATACCGCTTCCGCATGGCAGACGATTTTTTATATAATATGGGTATAATATGGGTCGATGATATAGAAAGGCCAAGTTGTTTACTGCATCGCATTCGAGATGCCAGTAAGCATTCTGAGTTTGTCATTAAGAATCTTTTTAACGTGATACAATACCCGCCTTGACTGGCTAAGAAAAAACTGTGTTGCTCCTTTGTTAATTCTGGTATGGGTTTTGTTAAAAATAATCAAGTATTTGTGAAGAGCTAACTTTTTGACATCTGCACTCTATGTTTACATCGTACCAATGACTTCCAGCTAAGAAGCCTTTTGGAATAAGTTTGCCGGAGCAATTAGGTATTCTCGAAAAAATGGATCATCGTATACAGGATAGGAAAACGTTTTTGGAAAACTCCTTATTGTTCTTTCAAAAAGGCATTTTGTTAATGACCGAGTCGCTTAAAGGACTCATATATCCAGAAAACATAATACTTTTTTACGACAGCTGAGTTCAGAAAAATTTAAACCAAATACCTAAAAACATCGAGAGCGTATGATATCTGTACAACTTATTACAATAAAGCAAGACAAACATTTTGAATTTAGATATAAAAGAGTTATTTTTTAAAAGCCGAATGTATTTTCGAATAAAGCCGGCGGCTGCGGGAAGTTTTAAAATCAATCTATTCGCGGCGAAGGTCGCCTACATTAAGAAAATGTATCTGTTCATTTTTACAATTTATCGGAGTAACTATTAAGCATTTTATTGAAGATATCTTTACTAACCTCTTCTTGCCTGCTTTCGTATTTTCTACTTTTTCCTTCTGAGGATTGTTTTCTAATTTATATAAAAATAATCTAAAAATGGAATTGCACACCAGAAGTTTTCATTATAATATATAATTCTTAACATAAAATTATTGAAATGGATTTTTTTTTTGCTAACTCAATTGAATTGAATCTCTGCAAATGGCTGTGCAGTTCATACCGACCAGAGGGAGTGTCAGCAAACATTCTCCGCTTGTCCTTAAGGATTTCAAATTTTCACTGTCAGTTAGAGTTGAATTATTACTTTTTTACTATCTTATGGCCTTCCAATATTGAACGCGAAATTGCTGGAATTTCGGCCGATTTATGCAAAAGAGTGGTCGAAAGTTGGGTTCAACGATTGGACTTCGTAAAACGTGCACGCGGTGGTCATGCAAAAGAAATCGAATTTCATACTTAAATGTATATGTTCAAACTCGATAATAAAAAAAAAATGAGTTAAAAAAGTCAAACCGTTTGTGTTTTATTCAAAAAAAAAAGTTGAAGCGCTCTTACTGAAAAACGCTTTATGTTGTTCGAATGAAATAAACAAATATCTATAGATTGGGGATTAAGCTCGAAAATAGAGACAATGTGAATATTATAACAAATCATTATTTATTTCGGCATTAGTAGAGTACCCATAAAGTTTCGTAGAAGAAAGTTTCATCAAAATGCCTACTGACTAGCGACAGGTACCCAATATTTCATTGGCCTTATGAGTTTGCAACAAAGTGTCTGGTAGTCAAGTATCCAATTTACTACACAAATTCCTCAATTAGTTAATCCTCCACGATCTTTTGTCCAATTGGATTTCTTCCAAGTGGTAAACCGCTGAACGGGTGAAATACACAATGAATGTAGAAGAAGAAGAAGAAGAAGAAGGAAAATAATTGGTTGAAGTGCAAGTGCACGGTGGATGATTTATATTTTTCGCAGTGTGCTTTAGAATATAGTGTAATATACACGTACTTTCTTTCCAACGCTTTGTTCATTTCTTTTCGACGCTTTCTTGTGTTACCAAGAAGCTAATACTACCGAATTGGGGAAAAATTCGAATTGCCGATTTGCAATTGTTAAGTAGAAAGAAAATAAAATTGCATACAATTTATAAAAATCAAGTAAAGAAGTGACGAATACTCGCTATAAGTAAAATTACTCGCAGCAATAAAAATCATAGGAATTGTAGAAAAGTGCCTTTTGTGTGTGCGCGACCATTAAATGAAGAATCGTTGCTGGTGGAAGTGAGCAGCAAAAACAGAAAAACGTATGAAAAAGAGGTGAATGGTGCAAATATACCTTAAAGGAACGAGTGCAAAATTAACCATAAAATGATTATGATGCGTTTTTTCCTTAACTTGTATTGGTAAATGTTAAAAGAGTTTTGATTTCTTTCCATACAAATACGTTAAAGATTTGTGTACGTAAATAAATCGGCGCGAACTCAAAGCGAATGCTATACGCTCGCAAATATTCTCAGAATTGGACGTTACTGAAGATTTCCTAAACTACCAAGATTGTATTAATTGCTTCATAGACTACTTTATTCATACATTCGTGATTTTTTTCGATTAAAACTACATCGTTTGATATCCTCTACACTCCACTATTGCTTCATATTTCTACAATTTATATCAACTACCATCGTCGTAGCAGCAGCAGCAGCAGCACCGCAGTCACTGTAGTTGGCATTGTCATGAACGTTGACGGCGACGTCGTAGCGTTAGTTACCGTGAACGATTTTGTGCGTTTCTCTTGTGTGGTTCATTCATATGCAGACGCAGCAGAGAACGTTAAATATATTTAATGTTCTCTGGACGCAGACGGTAAAAAGGAAGGAAAAGAAAGAAGCGTGAAAGCAGCATTGAACTAAAAAAACCAACAAATATTAAAGAAAAACAGAAAGAAATTTTCATTTTGTGCTTTGCATTGTTTTTCTTTAATGGGCGCAGCAAGTAAACGCACACAACCACCACCAATGCAAACAGCTAGCGGCACTGGAGCAACCGAGATAGAAACACCAAAAAAAAGCTGAACTCGCTTTAGGACGAGTAGTGTATTGCTTTTGGCCATCTATTGGAACATAGACGTGTGTGTGTGCAATTGGTTTTTGTTATTGTTGATTGTTGGTTGTTGGTTTTTACTTCTGTTGGTGTTTCGTACAATTGCTCTGCCTGATAGCAGTGCAGAGTGGCGCCGAAGCATTGACCGCATACTCGGTATCTCCACTTATACCTACATATATACATACATGCATATGTGCATATCGTACTCTCCTTCACGTATAAAGCAGTAAAAACGACCAAGAATTGCAAGCAACCAAGTAAGCAGTGAACAAGAAATTCGCAAACTTAACGCAACCAAAAATTGTGGAAACATTTAAAAATTCGTATATTTTTGCAAAAATACAATTCGTAAATTGTGTGAAAAATTTGTGTTTTGTGTATATAAAAATTCTTTTGTTGTATGAAGAAGTGAAGTGAAGAAAAGTGAGCGCAGAAATATCACCTCATCGCATCCGTCAAACGATTGAAACAACAACATCAACAGCGCAAACGGGAGCAACAATTAAAATACATACAGTGAAAATTTTGCTCCAATAAAAAACAAAAGCAATAGCAAAGTAAACGCGTACTCGCGAACAGTTCACAATCGCATTTACCTTCGCTCATTTGGTTCGTGGTATTCGTTGTGTTATCCATCGTCGTCATAGTCGTGGTTGTCGTTGCTGCGGGTGTTTGTTGCTAATGTGCCTTTTTGCCAATTTTGTTGTTATTGTGGCCACATTTCGTACAGATTTTCCATTTTTCGTTGATTTTGAGTGGAAAGTGTTATTGGCGTGTTTTGGCAACTGCGCTGTCAAACAACGAGTTCAGTTTCGACGCTGCGAGAAACGTAGCCTTCGACATTGCCATCGCAATCGCCGGCTAAGCAACTAACCATTATCCGTGCAGCCTTATTTTTGCATTCGTACACATTTTGCCCCGTATAGCCCCCCTTCCGCTCAAGCAATTGCGCTATTATATACAATTACTCGTCGCGTTTTCACGCTGTTCTCTATCAAAAGTTTCGCGCATTTGACATTTGCCGATTTGACGCATCGCCACATTCCTGCGGTTATACAGTGTTTGTTGAGTAGCGCAGTGTGCAGTTCCAGTGCAAAGTGCCAACCAGTTAGACAGCTAGTCAGGTGTAGAAAAGGATTTTTCAACAGTTGCGCCAGTTGGAATGCCGGTGGCCTAATTGGACGTTGGATTATATCTTGCCTTATATTCCTTTCTTTTCTGTACAAAAACGCGTGTGTTCAGCCAAACGTAAGAAGTAATAATAAAAAAAAAAAAAACAAAGGTAGCAGTGAACTTTTGTTGTGGAGCAACATTTTTGTGGATTAATGAAATAATTAAAGAAGCGTTAAAGGTGAGTGCGAATTTTTATAACTAAATATTTATTTGTTCAAATTTCCCTAATTTTAATGTCAGAAATGGTCGAAGATTAATTAAAGATTTTTTGCTTTACAACCCTTATGCCCGGTTTCACTAATCGCATTTCAAATTTACCAGGTTGTTGAAATTTGTTGTTGTGCGATTTCAGTGCGAAACTTTGTCATTTTAAATTGTAACAGTCTGATAAATTTCAAATTGATTGGTGAAACTAAGCATTAATTTGTCCAGAGTCAGATTTAGAGCCTGTAAAGCTCTCAACTCAAAATTAGACAATTTGTTGGACCATAATAAACATCTTATTGAATTCTTAAAAAAGAAAGATACTCTCCAATAAAAGGTACTTTCTAAAATGTCTGCTTTTTTCACTTTGATCGGTGGGAACTTGATTTTTTAAATTATTTGTTCTACCTACTTAGTTATTTCTTGTAAGGTGTCACTGGAGTTGGAGTAAGCGTCTTGTATCTATTCCAAGTGCACAACATAACCTACTTTTCTAAATGTTGCTCATGATTTTTCTTCCTATAATGAAGAAGTAGTTGCTGCAGTTGTGGAAATATTCCCCGCAATCTCTTGGAGAATGCTACTGGAGTGGCATTCCTTCATCGGGCATAAATTCGGCACGCTCCGGTGGAATGCACCTTACTGTAGTGGGAATCAAATAATTTCTACTTCTTTGCTATCAGCTTTATCTTATCCCAGTCTTCCAAAAATTTCCAATTCCTGTTAGGAACATTTTCAAATGCATTTTGGCGAACAAAAAAATCCTAATTATTTTCCTAGAATTGTTTTACATTGAAGGCACACATCCGCAGGATTTTATTGTTTGTATTCGCATTTAGTTAGTTGAATGCCACAGTAGGTGGCTAGACTACAGAACGGAGTTGCTTGAAAGAAGCAAGTTATTGTGTTATTGTGCGAGCAAAAAAATACAAATTAACCACCCGCTAAGTTTAATCAGCAAACAATTTTCATAATTTTCAATTGAAAAAATGACTTGGCATAAAATTGCAGGAAAATGAATAATTTATATTAAGTGTGCAGAAAATTGCTATAATTTTCACAGCGTCTTTAAAATGAAAAGCAAATTTATAGAAGACAAGCAAGTGAAATAAATGAATGAACATTTTTCATTTCATGAAGTTAAACAGAAAGTTAAGTGCTATACAAATACGAGAAAGGAGAAATTAAGTGATAGAATAATGGGAATATTAAAAAAATGCTGAAAACATTTAAATTTTCTGGGTATTCAACTCTTTTAGATGCTTGAATGTATTGAAAATTTTTGAAATTTTTAATTTGAGAAGTTGCGATTATTCATTTATATAATATTTTATTTGTTCATGTGAACCAGTTATTCGGTTTTGTTTTAATTTTGTTGAAAGCGGGGGTCACGATTGCATTGTATCGTTACCACGAAAGTCGGTTCTAAGTAACCGGAACGACCCGGATTTATATCCGGCCAAGGACTGTCACTTCAGCAGCATTCCTCGCATATGCACGGGGAATGTTTATGCTGCTACAACAACAACAACAACTGCAGTTTATTCACTTGTATAAAATTTGGTTCACAATACTACATTTTTTCAACTTATTAAATAAAAGGGTTTTTGTGTGTACCATTTTTCTCATTCCTTTCTATCTCTAGTCATTTAAAACCAACTGTCGTCCAATATCAGTCACAATCACAACAACAACAACAATGTATCGCTTGTTTGTGGACTGCCCGCTTAACGACAGCTACTCCCCAGTATACCCCAAAAGTTTATGGACAATATTTTTATGCACCTACAACCATAAAATCATTTCTATTTTACTTTTGCGCAGAAAATTTTTGAAATATTCATAGTCAACCATAGGTAATCGCTTATTTCAATAAATTTTAAATTAATTTCTATTGCGTTTTTGGCAGTTTTTATATTTGCTTCATGCAAAGTGTTCCACTTGCCAACTTGTGCTGCAGCAAATTGAGGACAAAAGTTCACTGGAATTCGTGCCCTGGTGCTTTGGTGCCTTTTCGGTTATTTCTATTGACTTTTTTTCTTTGTGCAATAAAGTTTTGTGCATATATTTTATGCATATATTTTAGGAATTTTATTTTATTGAGCTGCTATTCAAACGCAAATGGAATGCAATTTAATATGGTCCTTTTAATAGCCATTTTTTGGCACAATTTTTTCTGCATTTTTAGCACACAAGCGCTTTTACATACTTACAATCTACATTTCCCTTTTCAATACATATTTGTTATTGCCTCTAGTGTATCAATTCATTTTTCGCGAAGATTTTTGATATACTCCTCACTTTCGTTAGAGGGGCATGAGTGTACGAGTATAGGTGAATAATTGGCCGCCAGCTCTTTTAGGTGTTGTAAAAAGTACATAGCGGTATTTAGAATATCTCATTAGAAGGAGATGTATTTATTATTATTTCGGAAGGTATAGTAAATTCCGCCGTAGCCGAATGGGTTGGTGCGTGATTATCATTCGGAATTCACAGAGAGGTCGTTGGTTCGAATCTCGGTGAAAGCAAAATTAATGAAAACATTTTTCTAATAGCGGTCGTCCCTCGGCAGGCAATGGCAAACCTCCGAGTGTATTTCTGCCATGAAAAAGCTCCTCATAAAAATAGGTATCTGCCGTTCGGAGTCGGCTTGAAACTGTGGGTCCCTAAATTTGTAACAACAACAAAACGCAAGCCACAAATAGGAGAAGGAGCTCGGCCAAACAACTAACAGAAGTGTACGCGCCAATTATTTATTTATTTTTTTTTTTATAGTAAATTGAAAACTTTAAAGCTCGTTTCTAGGTATAGTTTTTTTTTTGGTGGAAATACGACTTCCTTTCAGCAAACGCGCGATGTGTTTGTAGATACATGACTTCTAGAAAAAAGAATTAAATACATTAGTATTATTAGTATTTATTTCGAATGGAATCTCGCTCACGTCAGTAACATTTTTTAACACTTTTATGCCATAAAGAAGCAATTTTGTTTACCTTATTAATTTAAATCCATTGAATAAATGTGTGATATATATATATATTTTTTTCGAACATTTTAATTATGCTAAATTCCAATGGATTGAAGTTCATTCTTAAACATATGTACATGCCTACAGTGTCGGCAAAAAAAAAAGCAATCGGCGCTACACTATATCACCCGTAAACTTAATTATCACATGAAAAAGATAGGTGCGATAGAGACCGAAACTTGTAGACTCTGCAAAGAGGCACAAGAAACGGCAGTACATGTTTTATGCAGCTACCCAGCAGTGGCACGACTAAATTACCTGGGAAATGGGGCTATAGATCCTAACCTCCTGGTAGGAAATAAGCCTACAGCAGTTTTCGGATTTATTAACAGCCTAAAACTGTTTGAGCAGGCTACATGGCTGCACAATTGATCTGTACAGGTCGCAGTGCACACACTCCAAATCATAATAATAATAAATATAAGGCAATAATACCATGTCAAAACATATGTTGACTAGACCGGAGTGAAATACGTAAATTTTTTCAAATCATATCGTAATAGCAGGGAAAAGTTGCTACATATCAATACAAATTCAGGAAAAAAAAGAAATTTCAAATTGGTTAATATCTTCCGTTCGCGCATTGCATTTAAAATTTACAAATTTTATCCCAAATCTAGCTGATTTACGAAAACTTGTAGAAGTTGTAAATGATTAAAGATCGAGCTCCCTTTTTATACATAGCACTTTCAGCATTGAGTAGTAGATTTTTAATTTACTAATCTATCCATTTCTGTGGTTCTGAGCGATTAACTTTTACCAATTTTACACCAAATCTACTAAGGAAGCCTATGCCAAATGAGGCTTGCGTGAAAGCGGCTTACGGCTACTACAACACGTCTGTGCTTTAGATCGTCTTCCACTTGGTTACTTGTATTCCATCGTCTTTCTTTTCATTTTGCTTTTGATTCTGGCATACCGATAAACGAAGTGCACGGAAGAGCTAGTACTCTCTGGTCATTACCAGTTCTGCTTTCACTCTTGTCGAACAGCGCTGTTTGGTCAAAAAAAATTCTATTCGATGTTCTTTTGAATTACATAGTTTACACAATTACTTAACATTAAATCTCTTCAAACATTTTATTCATGTCTCTTACTCGTAAGGACATACACTGCCCATTTTTTGGTGCACCTAAACCACTGCTGTCATCGGTCCTTCCCACTAATACCGACATTATACAATGTTGGCAAGAAGTGAGGTACAAAATGTCAGTAGAATCTTCTGCTGCCAGTTCTGGTCAGAAGTTAAGCTTCACAGTTGTAGCAGATACTGTAGCTCATCAGACTGAGTCCCTTTATTCCAAGGCTTCGATTCCAATAGTTTCCCACACAAGAGTTGTACAAAAGATTAAACATCTACATGATCGATACTACACTCTTCGTAAATCTTATTCAAGGGACAAAGACACACCTGAGAAATAAAAGAAGTACAATGATTTTATTGAACAATCTTCAAGTACATTATTTGACATTTCGTCCTGCAAGTGCGAGATGACACTCAATTGCTTTTGTCAAAGAAGCTTTGACAAGTGTATTTGTCCCAGGCCGGTAACTATCAACTGCACATGCCCTAAAGATAGAAAGATACCGCCATTAGAAATCAAATTTCTATATGCTCAAAGATATCTCGGACAAGGAAAGATTGGGACAGTAGATACCAAAGAAACTCAAAAGCTTACATTAAAATTGCAGAGAAAAGCTCGTCACTTAAGTCAGACCTACTTACCTGGACCTTCTTGTAGTAGTATTGATTCTGAAACAGAGATAACTCCTGAAGTTGACAATGATAAGAATGATCCCGATTTTCAGACCCCACGCTCTATTTCCTCTCAGTCAGCAAGTTCAAAAAATGCACAGATGCGCTTATCACTTCCAGCAACTGCCTTAACAAGTGATCGTTTTGGAGTATCTGATAGAGCAGCAGCAGCTATTGTGTCTAGTGCATTTAAAGACGTTGGTCTTATAACGGACAAAGATACTTCTTTTGTTGTTGATCGAAGCAAAATGAGAAGAGAAAAAGAAAAATGTAGACTAAAACTTATCGAAGCGGGGAATGCAATAGAGCAATTAAACGATCCGATGTGTGTGTATTTTGATGGCAGGATGGATGACACTTTAGTTTTAGTTGAAAAAGGAAACAAACGTTATCAATCTATAAAAAAAGAAGAGCACATTTCAGTAATAGCAGAACCAGGCTCAAAGTACCTTTGTCATTTAGTACCTACTTCAAAAAGTGGAAAGGACACAGCATACAGCATTGTAAATTATTTTCAAGAAAATGGTATAAATCAATCTAATGTTGTAGTGATTGGATGTGATGGTACGTCAACAAATACTAGGTGGAAGAATGGTGCAATAAAATTCATTGAAACGCGTTTAAAAAGACCAGTACAATGGGCTATCTGTCTCCTCCATTTTAATGAATTACCTCTGAGGCATCTAGTTGAAATACTTGATGGTAAAACAACAGGTCCTCAGTCTTTCAGTGGGCTTCTTGGCAAACAGCTGGCTAAATGTGAATCTTTGTCCATCGTTGCTTTTCAGAGGATCGAATGCTCTCTTCCACGAACACTTGACGCAATAAGCTTAAGTAAAGATCAGAAATACTTACATGACATTGCCATTGCTATTGATGCTGGTTTTTGCTCCCCAGATCTAGCAAATCGAGATCCGGGACCAATATCACACTCTCGTTGGTTGACAATTGCAAACAGGTTCCTACGATTATACATTTCTTTGCAGGAGCCACCTAAAAATCTCATTCAAATTGTAAAATACATTTTGACTGTATACGCACCTCTATGGTTCGAAATCAAAACAAATTCGTCAATAGTTGACGGACCTAAACATATTTTAGAATGTATTAAAAAATGTAGAATCTTATCTTCAGAAGTCCAGGCAGTAGTTCATAAGGTTATTCAAACAAATTCCTTTTTTGCCCATCCAGAAAACATTCTTCTCTCGATGGTGGTAGATGACAGAGAGCATGTCCGCGTTCTTGGATTGAGGCGAGTTCTGAAAATAAAAGAAATCCCTTCAAAAGACAAAAATATTAGAAACTTTTTGGTTCCTAAACTGAACTTTGAAGCAAATGAATATTTTGAGTTAATTAATTGGTCTGAAATGAAACTTACCTGCCCCCCAATTTTAGACAGCCTTTCTTCTGAAGATATCTTGCAATTAATTTCTGATAAAGAAAAACCTAAATTAACCATAGATTTAACAAATATTCCATGCCATACGCAAGCTGTGGAGCGTTGCGTAAAACTAGTAACTCAAGCGTCCTCAAAAGTGTATGGGAACGAGAGACGTGATGGGTTTATAAGAGCAGCACTCACTTCTCGTACAGTTATGCCTCAATTTGACACTAAAGCAGACTTTGCCACTCCCGAATAAATAATTTTTCATCTTTGGTTGGTTGGTTGGGAAGGGAGTGGGTGGAACTCGTAGTACAGTCACCTTCACGCGGTGAGTTCTGAGTCGTCCAAAAAGGGCGGGCCAAGAGCTGTACAAAACTTCTTTAAGATAGTGTGGTTAGTGGGCGCGCTAAGAGGGGAATAATTTATTCTACTTATATACTCAAGAAGACTTATACAAAAATTAAAATACAGAAACTAACCACCCGCAATTACGTTAATTTATACAAAAAATGACATTTTCCACTTCGTTTTTCTTTTCAAACTATACCTGATGTTGTAATAGTCTACAAAAAATGAACTTTATCTAACATCATTTCCACCTCTTACAATTTTTCGAATATTTGTTCAATTTATTATAAAATTTGTAAATTTTAAATGCAATGCGCGAACGGAAGATATTAACCGATTTGAAATTTCTTTTTTTTCCTGAATTTGTATTGATATGTAGCAACTTTTCCCTGCTATTACGATATGATTTGAAAAAATTTACGTATTTCACTCCGGTCTAATGTTGACACTCCTAAGCAATCGCAAATATTGAAAAAAAATCAGTTTTTTATTTTCAGTACCATTTCCATATGGATATATGTATGCAAGATATGCATCTATAAAAATATAATTACATATATAATACATACATACATACATATATGTATATCGAGACTGTTTAATTTTTTAACAGAAAAGAAAATTATTAACACGAAAATAATAAATAAATAAATTTTTATAAAACAAAAAACAATGTTTACTTGAAATTTTAACAAAAAAAATTTTAACAAAAAAAAAATAATTTTACAAAAAAAAAACATTCTACCAAAAAGTGTAAAATTTTCCAAATCGATAAATAAATTTGGATACTTTTCATGATGTATGTTCTTATTTGCATCTATTTTGAAGAATAAAACGTGTCTAAACCGGTGGGTGGTAGAACAGTTTACACGAGCCAAAGCTGGCAGTTTTTATGGTACTATTTTTTACCGCAACTGCACGTGTCATATGTGTGTATGTATGTATTTAAAAGTATTATAATTGGCTAAGATTTGTATTATTTAGATGCAAATGCGAAATTCTATTACATACAAACAAATCGCTTGAGTTCAGGAAACTTTTCCAAATCTTATTGATATTTTCAAGATCTTGAGATATCGTACTTCTTTTTTTGATTGACGCAAAAACCGCTTTTGTGAATTTGACTGAATTTTACCGAGTACTAATCGGCGCGAGTTGGACACACCCAAATGAAGCAAAGTCTCACTCAACTTTTTAACGCAAAGGAGGCCTTCATCTTCCTCTGCTCCCAGTAACAAGGGTCTTTATTCGTCAAAGTGCAAAAGTTCACACATTTTCTGTAGAATCTTTCTCTCGAACACCCCAAGTGCAGCCTCATCGGATTTTGTCATCGTCCAAGCTTCTGAGCCATGTAATGGACGTAATGAACGGACATAACGGGAGACTACTTAAGTTGGATTTTTGGTCTTTGGCCACGTTATCGCTATTCAGACGACAGTCCCGTCGTCAACGATTTGGGGGTATCGAGGTTGCTGTTGTTGCTGCTGGAGTGACGGTCCTTGGCTGGTAATAAATCCGGGCCATTCCGGTAACTTAGATCTGACCTTCTTTGTGACATCCACTGCTGTCACCATTCAGTGAATGTGAGAAGTGCTCCCTCCATAAATGAAGTATGCTCTGGATGACAGTCACCAGGCCCGTCGTCTTTGAATACTCAAGAAAAATCCTTGCTCTTGAAATCTTCTGTAAGTCGCCGCACCATTTGGTAAAATTTTCGTGCTTCTATCTTCGCATTCACTTAATTCGGTTTCGCGTTTCTTATTTCGGATGAAACGTATTTCGTCTTTCTGAACTTCTGGTAGTGATTCGACACGGCTTGCATTGCGCCGGATCCTAAGCCAAGCGCACAACTCTACTCTGTGCGATTTAAATTTCGTATTTATAAAGCGAATCGCTTACTCCAAGACACTTTGCCCGCTTGCAGCCGCATCTCTTGGTGGACAGACGCTGATTACTTTAATGGACTCGTAAAACGAATGCATCGAAGTGGCACCACTAATCTAGAATTACACTCGGAGGTTTGCCATTGCCTGCTGCTATTAAAAGAAACTTGTTCTATCATTTGGCTGTTTCATGCACGGAGATTCGAACCTACGCACTGCCGAATGGTAGTCAAGCACCAAGACTTTCAGCTACAACGGTCACTATACCGCAATGCAATAGAATTGAACTAAAAATTTAATGGGCTTCATCCAATTTTTTTTTAGTTATTTAACAACTTTTAAATTTTGTACAAATTTGGATTATTACGGTATTTATTGTAGAGTGAACCAGATTTTTATAAAAAAAAAATGAAATTAAAAAAATAAATAGTCAAGATTTGTGGTGCCTTTATACTGAATTCGGGATGTATTAAAAATTTGAAAGTTTTAGCCATGTTGGCTCCAGTGGTTAAACCCACTTAGTTGTTCCAGCAAAGTGAATGTTCTAATTAAAATAACAGTTCGCTGTCATTAAAGGCGGATTTTTGGTTTTTTTTTCAAACTAGTAATTTTTATTGCTCATTCTCTACCAACTCGTAAACGATGCATTATTTACAAATTCTCTCATTTCTCAATACAGATTATAATTTGTGCAGTTGAACAGTTCTGTGGAATTCCACTTTACATTACAACAACACATGTGTATACAAACACACCTGCTTTGTTGTTGTTGTTGATGTATTAACGACAGCTGTAAATCGAAAGGCAAAAGCATATAGACCGACGGACAGACAGACAGACAGACAAACGGGCAGATTACCAGCAACAAAAGCAATCTCATCCACTACGAGCCCATTGGCTGTGGTTGATTTGCAGAGCGTACACAGCGCACGTAGGCCGGGGCAGACGGGGCAGAATCACAGTAGAAATCTCAGTGTAAAAACTAAGTTAAATGCCAGCCCAACACTTCCAACCAGCCAGTGCCCGGGTGCATGTGCACTATTGAGCTAGAGTCTGTTGAGTAATAAGAAGTATGCGCTTACCCACACATGCTCATATGCATTTATGCCCGCATGGCTGTGAGTGTGTGTGTATCATACCTATAGGTATCAGTGGCGTTGGCAAACACGTTTCAAGACACCACACACTTGTGCGAACACAGATAAACAACAACAAATATAAAAACAGCTAGGAATACCACTACTTGCGCACATACGGATATGTTTCTGTTTGAGCATGTGTGCGTGCGTGTGTGTGGCAATCTTCAACGCAGCACAGATGCTGTAGCCAGAAGTCGGTTGCTGCTGCTGCTGCTGTTGTTGCCACTGACGCCTTTGGCATTCATTCATCCCTATGCACACACACGCACGCATACATACTTAGTTCCCTTTTCAGTGTCCATTCTTGGTTGGCTACTTCACATTAAGATCAGCTCTGCTCTAGCTTGATTTTTTTCTCTCGACTTTTTGGGTTTTTTGAAGTTTTTTCCTTAACATCATGACTAGCAGCTGATCCCAACAGCATGTATTTTTGTTTATACTTCTGTTTGTATGCGCGTACATATACATACACATACCTACACACATGTTTATGTGCACAAAGTGATCTTTAAGCCTCAACAATTCCATGCGTACTGTGTTGTTGCTGTAAAAAAAGCAAATAAAAATTTATTTTTCCCACTTCATAACGCGCACATGAAAATCCAAACTGACAGATGACAGTTTTGTGCTTTTGTTGTTTTTTCGATACGAAAAAAAATTCTCAAGCCAAGTCTCATTTCTTGTGGTACTCCATATACAAACTTTTTTCCCTCTTACAGTTTACCTTTTTCACTTACCTTTTTTCCGCTCTCCTCTCCTTTCCTAACACGCTTTTTCTTCCGTTTTCTCAGACGCCGATCTGCTTGAGATCACAGATCCCTGTATTGTCCAGACGACGGCAGTTGTTCTTCGCTGACATCTGATACTTTAGGGAACTATGCAACTTACATTAACATACACACATACATACATGCATATATTTACTTATATTGAAGTACTTAGCAATATATCTACATTTACATTTATGTACGTATGTGTGTATGTATATGTTTTTATTATTATGGCGCGCGCGTATCCACATTTATTGGATGTTTGGAATAGAAAAAGGAAGCCTTTAACCTAATACATATTTACATACATACACCCGCTGCTTCATATTTCCTTATTCGCTTCCTTTCAGCTCGAATTTTAGACAAGTGTGGCACACAATTAAATTTTTTTTATGGATTTTCGAAGTTTCCTTCTGAGCTGTTCATTGATGAGCGATCATATCTCATTTCCGAGTGTTGCATTGCTAAGGGTGCTTTGCATTTTTTGGTTATTTTTGAATTTTTTTGTTTTAGTCTTCATACCAATATTTCACATTCTCTGTAATTACTATAGATTTTGTAAGAAATGTTGAATTTTTGGTAGGGTTCCACAATGCGTTTATACCCCTGTGTTGACTATTATTTTAATTTTTATTTTATTTAATATTTTCTATTTTCTCCTTCATTTTATGCGCAAAATCAATTGGTTTTCACCGATTTTTGTGTTGTAAAAGAGTTTTGAAATATTTTCAACACTATCAAGAAAATGAACCTCAGCTCGTTAAGTTGCTAGGTTTTGTCTCTTTGGGCCTGTTTTGCACAATTCTTTTTTCTAGAAAAGTGTTTCTAAATTTATACTTCATCACGGAAATGAACCTCAGGTCGTCAAGCTTGCTGTTATTTCCTCTCTTCCAGTGTGCGTTGGCATTTTTGTTCCAAAAAAGTGTGACCACAACTGCTGAGGCGTGAACTGATGCGTTGCCATTCGACTTCCTCCATTCAAACGAATGCCAAACACAAAAAAGGTCCCATCTGGCTGAAACTTGGTGTGTGTTCTTCCAAGAGACTCTACTAACTAAACATAACCTTGCTACGCGCCAATAGTGCCATCTCTTAGACTTTGTATGGACGTTGCAAACGACTGTCGTATATAAGTTCGAAACTTGTGGCAGATATTTTTGCTAGTAAAAGTCCAAGCTTAGCCCTTTCATCAAGAACGCTAAAGCCAACTCTATGCATTACCTCTGAAGACATCTGGCTCACTTGAACTGTGACGAAACTGCTAATCTGAAAAATATTAGGGGCTAAAAAATATTTCGCTTGTTTGTTAATCTTTATCCAGAAAAGGATAACAGCTATTGATATTTTCCAAGCCCTCCGCGGAGGTTATTGGCAACCTGAAAATGATATAGAAGCTGATCCTTTTTTATAAAAATTGTTTAACAGAGATCCATTAAAGTATGACCGCGAAGCTCTCTTAAGAAGGTATTCTAGTTTCCAACCTCTTAAACGGCAAAACTAATTTTTTCGCCACTGCCCTCCCTACTCGCTCTTACTCGAAGAACAATTGGCCTTGTGTATAGTTTGCTTTTGCTTCCCAAGTGATAAGATTTAAGAAAGAATCAGACTTAAGCCTATCGTAAAAATTAAAAAAAGTAATAACAAAAAAAAAAAAAAATAAAAAAAAATATATAAAACAAAAAAAAAAAATATTAAAAAAATAAAAAACAAATAATAAAACAAAAAATAAATAAAACCTAAAAAGGAATTAAAGAAAAAGTTAAAAAAATAAATTAAGAATAAAATAATAAAAACTAACAAAAAATAAAATAGAGAAAAACTATACAAATTTAATATCGTTATTCCAAAAAAAAAAGTTCCAAAAATCCACACTGTATTTAAAGGTTGATGTTGAGAGGATTTCGGCAGCAGAAATAAATTTTTTTGTATCCTTCCAGAAACCATCGAAATAATTTTACATAAAAAAAGTGTTATTTCTTTATTTTTAAATTTTTTTTTTGGACGATAGGTTTAAGCCTGATTCCTCTAAAAGTCTTAACCATTTCAGAACTAAAAAAGAACCAAAGGTATAAAAAGAATTCAAGAGTTTTATATTTTGTTTTGTCCATTTTTACGACATTCGGAATGTCCTATGCTTCAGGAATTGTCCGGATTTATATCCTTCAGCACCTTTCCCTGTACATGTATTGGGAATTTTTGTGGCTATAACAATAACAAGAGTGGTTTTGATCAGAAAAGTTTTGCTGTATTTGCTAATTTCAGCATTTAATTTTGTGGGAAAGTTGCTCTTGTTTCAATCTGTTTCATTTAGTTTTTTATTTACCATTCATTGACTTTTGAAGCGATTTGCGATTTGCGCTTTTTGATTACTATTTCATTCATTGCGCTCAGTCCTGTGTAATTCTTAGTAGGTTCATGAAATAATTTTATTTACTTAATTAAACAATTAACAATATTTTCTTACAAACTGTGAGAAATTAAAAAAAAAGTAGTAGTTAAACTGCAAAAATTAGTGCATTGAATTTAAAATACTCAGGAATTTAAAACTGCAGTGAAAAATCGAGATTGATAGAATTCGAGATTGAGTTGAATTCATTAATAGTAATTCGAAATTTAATGCATTTTAATCAGATTCTCCCACCTTCAGGCAAGCGAATACTCAGTTGCAGAAATATCATACCCCTGAAATATTGCCAAAGTTAGCCGCACTGTAGGCTACCCACGAAGCTTATGATAGCCTATGAGTTGACTTGGCGTGCGCCTAAAAACCATATAGAGTTTATCCCTAATCGGTGCCTGTTAGTCCTCATAACTTATAATACAAAATTTATTAAATTATTATTCTTTATTTTTTCACTTTTTGAATCGCTGAGACACTTTAGTATGTCCGTTCTAAATATCAAACATTTCCGATACTTGTTGCTCTCGATGAATCACCACCGCAATCACATTCAATTAAGTTTCGTTTTAGTGGCTGACAGGACTGGCTGACGTGACTACGTATAATAATTGTGTGCGAAATTTGTAAGTGACATTTGCTTATGAATGAACTAATTTAAACACAACAATGGTTCCAGTTAGACAATATTTTGTCCGCTTTGCAATGAGTGAAAATCCAAGTGGGTTTCCTTTCGCAGACGTCAAGATGTGGGCAGTGCGACAGAATATGAATTAACTAAGACCGTCGTAGATGCATGTAATTTTATATTATAGATCAAATAGTGGAGCTGTAGAGATCATTCATAAAATCTGGCGTCGGTCGTAACTGCTTGAAACCACTTGTAACTGACTCGAGAACTGTGCTAAGTAAATATAATCTTACACACATTTTACATACCCTCTGAAGAGTTGACTATTTTAATAAATCTCGGCATGAAATGTACTCTTCTGCTGTGTGCGTCTTTTGCTTCTCACACTTTTGCTTAGTTCAAATGTAAATTTGCACATTTTATGATTAGGGGACAATTGAATAATTGCACAACAGACCGAAATTATATGGACCCATATACATACACACAAGCACACATTACAAAAAAGAAAAAAACGAGCAGCTTTAAAGTACGTGATTAAAAGCCACAGAAAACTCAGAAGAGTTCAGCAAGCATGCACTACTGCAAGTTGTAGGGTGTGAGGGTGGGAGCAAGGAAAATCTAGCAGTGATGAAACGCTGCTAAATATGGTTTAATTAGAGAACAACGTTAGGCGTTAGTACAAGTACAATAATAAACATTAGTCAGCGTATAAATTAAGCGATTTCCGCAAGTTACGCTAAATTTTTCAACATCCAACAGCAACGCTAACCATTTCATAAGAGCGGAATTTCACAAAATGATACAAGTGAAAGAAATTTTTTTATTCATAACGGTTGGCAACCAACAGAAGCAGATTGCTAGAAAATAGAGAAATTTGAATGGTCTTTGCTTGAAACATATGTGAAATAGAAGTGATGAGATGGCATAAAAACTTTCTATTATCAAAATAACGATCAACCACAGAAAGTGATCGATAACCGATATCCCGCGCGGTTTGTTTGAAATTATTTGTAGAATATTCAAATCTATTCAAATACATATTGACAGCAGAAAATGTTCTTTTAGACTTAAGGTTTCTAGATACACATACACTTACGGACAAAATAATGGAATCGCGATATTTTGACCAGTTTTCCTTATGTTGAAGCGAATGCTCAACTTCGTATGTAAGAAAATTATCAAAAATCAAATCAAAAAAATAAAAATTATCAAAATCTTATTTTATTCTACTAAAATTTAATTTATTATACTATAAAACTGATATTTTTCATATTTATTGTAGAGCTCGCTCTATAAGTATAGAGTAATTATTGAAGTTTTAAAAAAGGAAGAAAAGTAGTCAAAACTGGTAAAAAAATATCGCGATTCTATTATTTGGTTCGGCACTTTATGTCTATAAGCATCTGTACGAGTATATTTGACAAAAAAAAAACCTTACAAGAACAGTGTCAGGCGTTTCATCGATTTTTGAGATCAGAGCTTTATATTTCAGCAGTCAGTTCTATGGAAGCCATAAGTACATTCAAGTAATTCGATCTTGATGAGAAATAACTGATGTAGTGTTGAAAATCAGTCCTGGGAAAAAGTTTAGCAGAATAGTTTTAAAACTGTTGGGATTATTTAAAATAAGTTAAAATATAGGAGAAATTGCTACAGACAAAATTGAAAAAAAAAAAACAAAAAAAATAAGAAATAGCATAATAAAAACAAAAATAAATAAAAAAAATAATAAATAATAAAAAAAAAAAATAAAAAAAAATAAAAAAAAAAATAAAATAAAATAAAAAAAAAATTAAAAATAAAAGAATTAATGAAAAAAACACAAAAAAAAGGAAAAGAAATAAAAAAAAAAATTAATAAAAATAAAAAATAAATAAATAAAAAATAAAAATAATTTATAAAACCAAATAAATTAAAAAATATATATAAAAAAATAGATGAAAAAAATGAATTAAAAATAATATTGTAGTAAAAACTAATTAAAAAAATAAATAAATTGATAAAAACTATACAAATTTAATATCGGGTTTCATTTGTATATCCTAGCGGCCCTGTCGCTATTCGATAAAAAAGTTGCAAAAATTCATACTGTATTTAAAGGCCGTAGCCGAATGGGTTGGTGCGTGATTACCATTCGGAATTCACAGAGAGAACGTTGGTTCGAATATCGGTGAAACACCAAAAGTAAGAAAAACATTTTTCTAATAGCGGTCGCCCCTCGGCAGGCAATGGTAAAAACCTCCGAGTGTATTTCTGCCATGAAAAAGCTCCTCATAAAAAAAATATATGCCGTTCGGAGTCGGCTTGAAACTGTAGGTCCCTCGATTTGTGGAACAACATCAACACGCACACCACAAATAGAAGGAGGAGCTCGGCCAAACACAATATATAAGGGTGTACGCGCCAATTATATATATATATATTTAAAGGTTTATGTTCAGAGGATTTCTGCAGCAAAAAAATTTTTTTGTGATCCAGAAGCCATCGAAATTTAAAACTGATATATAATTTTTCAAAAAATAAATAAATAAAAAGAAAGGGTGTTTTTTTTAGAGGTTACGTTTTCAAGATGAAATAAAACGTATATAATTTAATGTTATGGCCAAGAATTTAGCTTTATTATAAAGATAAGGGCTTGCCATTATGTTTTAAAAATGATTTCGGGCAAGTGGCCGCCGCGGCTGGCTCGAATAAATTCCAGCCGAGAGGCCCAATTTTCGACCACTTTTTGCAGCAATTGGGGCCGTATGTCAGCAATAACGCGCCGAATATTCTCTTCCAAGACGTCAATCGTCTCGGGCTTATCTGCGTAGACAAGCAACTTCACATAGCCCCACAAGAAATAGTCCAGCGGTGTTATATCGCACGATCTTGGAGGCCACGCCACAGGTCCACGGCGCGAGATAATGCGCTCACCAAAAGTTTCCTTCAATAAATCGATTGTTGCGTTGGCTGTATGGCATGTAGCGCCGTCTTGTTGGAACCAAAGGTCGTCCACATCAACATCGTCCAATTCAGGCGCGAAAAAGTCATTAATCATGGCTCTATAGCGGTCTCCATTGACTGTAACATTATGGCCGGCTTCATTTTTAAAGAAATATGGACCAATGATTCCCTCTGCCCATAGAGCACACCAAACATTGACTTTTTGAGGATGTAACGGCGTCTCAGCAATGGCTTGTGATTTATGTTCACTCCAAATGCGACAATTTTGCTTATTGACATACCCATTCAACCAAAAGTGAGCTTCATCGCTGAACAAAATTTTCTTGTGAAAATCGGGATCGGTGGTCATCTCGTTTTGGGCCCATTCACCGACGATTTGCAAACGTTGTTCAGGTGTAAGTCTATTCATTATGAAATGGCAAACCAAACAGCATAAATCAAGTGACAGCTGTCAAAAAGACCATCTACGAAAAAAGTAGTGCCAACTTGAAAACCTAACCTCTAAAAAAACACCCTTTAGTACAAAAAATATATAAAAAATATATAAATATAAAAAATATATAAAATATAATAATATAAAAAAATAACAAAAAATATAAAAAAATGAAATAAAAAAAAAAAACACAAAAAAGCATTAAAAAAAATTAAAAATAAAAATTAAAAAAAAATATATAGTTGTTTGGTGCCTGCAGCAGATAATATTCCCACTGACGTTTACACTGCAGTCGGTTCCACGTTACCGGAACGACTCGGATTTATATCTGGCAAAGGACTGTCACTGCAGCAACATTCCCCGTACATGTATCGGGGCAATAAAAAAATTGCTACCGATGTGATTACAACTGGTGCCGACCGACGATTTTTTAAGGTCTAGCTTAGCTGATGAGCATAGCTTTAGATAAAACCAAGAATGGTCCACTGCTTGAGGAACCTCAAAAGAAAAGAATTTCTTTCGAAACGAAATTTATATGATGTGGGAGAAAAGGTGGCTTGTGGAGAACAATATTTTAAATATTTTCAAAAACCAATTACGATATTTCTTCAAGAGTCCCACTACAGGAGTTGTGATTGTAGTTTTGGGGATTTTACCAACTGGTTCAGAATTAAAAATTAACTCTATGTCAAAGAGTAAAATTTCGATTAAAAATTACTGCTGCGAAATGAGCAATAAAAAATCTGGTATTTTCATAAACTTTGTACCCAACCAATTAGCGGCGTTTTGGAGCTTGCGTCAACCACTTAATCATCCACAAAGAATGTAGACACGATCATGACCTCAACCATGCGGCAGTTAACATATTTTATTGTCACTTAACCGTTACATTTTGACACAAAAGTTAATATCGATGAAACGTTTAAGATAAATAAGAAAACACAAATAAGAGAAAATATCAAACCGAAATGAAAAGAGAAGTAAAAAAACTACCAATCTGTAGCGAATTAGTGGAGCCAAAAAACGAAAAAAATCGAAATATTTTATTTGATTGAAAAGAAATAACGTGTGCAGATAAAAAAGCGCAAAACTCAGCTGAATACCATGAATGGACACACAACAAAACAAAACGATTAGACGAGACGAGCGTGGAGATTTTGACTTCTGACTGTCAACAAGACAACCAGTCAGCGCAAGAGTAGAGCAAACAGCAGACGGCTGGCTAACAACTTACGAATTACTACTACGTTGCAGCAGACAAATTGACAGAGGCAAAGCGTACAAAAGTACATTTTTGAGTAGGCAGTCTGAAAAAGTAGCAGACAGAGGCAGCTGGGACGTAGAGAGGCTGGCTGGTTGGCTGGCTGGCTATTATTCTCAAGACTCTGTGTGTTGCGCTTAATAAATTTGTCTATGCTTATGCTTGGCTACGAGCTTAGCTAAATATGTACGTAATTATGCATGTTCTGCTACCCTTTAGCCGCTTACCAATGACGTAAGCGCCATTGATGCTGAGCGCGAGCGTAATTTTGGTTTTGCACATCTGGGTATCCTGCATTTTTTCTCCTTTTTGGCGTTTCACTTCTCCATTGTTGTCTTTCAGTGCAGTCTATGTGAAGAGGCAAGTTGTAATTCAAGTTTGCGTTGACGACAAGACCTTAATTGGCGATCAGCATTAGCCTTCTTTGCTTGGGTACTTATTCGCCTATTCATTTTTGTGTTAACTATAAAGAAACCGGGTGGTACAAAAACGGGTACGTCATTCCCACGACCAAGGACTGCCGCTCCAGCAACATTGTCCCTATATGTATGGGGAATGTTTGTGCTGCTGCAACAACAAAAGCGGCATGTTCCTTAATCTTCAGTATCTGACTGCGGTAGCCGAAAAACGATCCGCCACCCATCTCAGCATTTCATGTACCAGACTGTTGAGAATTTTGCGCAAAGATTTCGGTTTATTAGTTAAAGAAAGGTCCAGTGGATTCAGGTATTGAATCCAAGAAGATGACCGACTGTCCATTTCGTTATTGTTTCTCAGTTTAAACTTTACAGCAGCTCCAATTGGATGCTGAATTTGGCGCTTATCTTAACAAATAAAATTCTCACATACGTGGATTATAAAATTCGGATGTGATTTTTGAACAGGAAAACAATGCATCTTCGGAGAGTCCTACTTGGTGGATATTGGAGCTTGGTATCATTGGCTTTTTTCGAAAATTCTGCTAATCACTACATTTTGAGCGCTAATGTGATTCCTGACTTTTTGTGCGCTGATATTCAAGATACATAGAATAAGAATTTAGATGATCTTTGCTTTCTGCAGAATGGCGCGCTTTGTTCCACAGCCTATAAAAAATCGATACTAAGCCTCATAGCTATTGTTCGACTTTTTTTGCGGCATGCCGTTATGTACATGCGGATAAGCCAGCAGCTATATTGACTCCTAAGACAAATACCGCCCAAGGCAAGAATGCTAGATTAACAGGTTTGGCCAATCTGCTATGGTTAAGACAAAATTGTGCTAGCAACTTCGGCTGACACGTCACTGGGTATTCGGCAGCCGAATTCTACTCGCTCATTTCACAAATATTCACACACTCGTCTAATCAGTCGTTGGATCAAAGGCTGTGTTGATTTTCTTCGTATGTTACCAACACAATGTCGGTTTTTTTTTCGTAAACAAACTGCCGTCCCATCTCCTATTGCGTCAGCCCATCAGCTGATTCTTTCAAATTTGCTGAGAGCTGGTTAACGGTATGATCTTCGCCAGTCCTCTGAAATCATTTTAACATGCGCCCGAGCGGTAAAGTCTTCTAATGACAAAATAACAAAATGAGTTGAATGAAAGTGCGTTCCATAAATTAAAATCTCGAAGGATAGTACGCGTACAGACACACTTCTATGCGTGGAATTCTTTCAACCTAAAAAACAAAAAAAATATTTTGACTTTGTCGATAGGATAAAGAGTGTCTTTAAAATATTTAAAATAATGTTACTCTTTAGCGGTTAATAAACTTACAATTTTTTTTACATAATTCCATATTTCATTTCGAAATACTGGCTAACAAAAAAGTTTACACATAGCGAAAACAATTTTAAAATATTTCAAAAACAAAAAAGGACACAAAATATTAAACACAATTTTTTAAATATAAAACAAACAAAAAAAAAAATACAAAAAAAATTACCAAAAAAAAAATTAAATAAAAACAATTTAATCAAATAAAAAAATAAATAAATAAAAAAAAAAATATGTACACAATCTTTGATAAAACAATTTTATAAAGTAATGATAATATTAAAAAAAAAGGAATTGACAGATAATATTTTAAGTGGTGTAGAGTTCGAAAATTTAGGGTATTTTCAGGAATTTGTTTTTACAATAAAAAAATGGAAACCTTTATTTAAAATTTTTAGGCTTTTTATTTAACTTCTACATACAAAATTTAAAAAAAAAAAATTATTTTAAAAAATGGTGCTGAGGTCGACCCTCCCGAAAAATTGGACCTGGACGGTGTTGTCCATTTTGGCTCTTCTATTTATCTGAAACGCAAAAATCAAAACAAAAAATTAGTAATCAATACGAAATACGAGTATATGATTCTAGTAGGCGCGATAGCCATTGATGTTGTGATCAACATATTAAAATTTCAAGGATTCGCTTGAATAATTTTGTTTTTGACAACACCAGGCAGTAAAAAGTCGTTTCGAGATAAATGCATTAAAATTTGACGTACACGAGCGCGCGGACCGCTCTCTACCTAGTTAATGGGCTGTAGAAGCTATAATATTGGGAATATCTCCATGAAAAGTTCACAGTGTATTCTGAAGATACTATACTTTCGAAAAAATTGAAGAAATAAAAAACTGATTTTTTGAAATTTCTAAACCACCGGGTCCCCTTAAGGTGAAACAAGCAAATCATTAAACAAATTTATAAACTCGAATTTAGTACAGAACATCCTAACGGGCCAGACTCTTCATTTAAACTCAAGGGATTTATAATAGATATATTAGTTCTTTATATTAAATCCAAAATACATCGAAACTAAATGATTTCCTTAAAAAAAAGCACACACTTGTTTTTGAACCACCCGGCATGCACGAGCGGCTGCTGCTGTTAAATCTTGTTCGTACCTGACATTTTCATTCATAAAAGCCAGTTAGCGCATTTACAAATTACTAGAAGAGTTTTTGCTTAAGTAAACGTTGTATTTATAAAGCAAAAAATATTTTTTTACGTTTGTTTTTTCTCCATTACAAATCTTATGGCGTAAAATTTGTTGTGGGTTGTTTTCTTTCTGACGCACTCTTTGCCCATATTTACGCTAGTCAGCGACTTTTATGGTCAGCACTTCCCGTGCAAGAAGTTTCCGGCTTTTGTTGCTGCGCGCAGCTGTTCCCAACTGTGACCGCTCCGCTGCCGCACAACCCCCCATACAAAGCCTTCCCAATTTTAGTGGCTATTTTGGCCGATTTCGCACTAAGCGGACATGTTGATGGATTTATTGACTCATTGGCCAATGTTGGTGCGGGCTGACTACCACCTATAAGTAGATGGATACGCTTATGATTGTATGCACAAACAATATATGATGTTTGTTTTTATTTGTTTGCTACGTTTCTAGCGCATAAATATCCGCGCCGCAGATTGTGAGTGGTGGTGGTGGTGGTTGTGTGGGCGTTTTGCTTGCTAAGTGAAAAATCGCATTTCGGAGGCGCTAATGACTAATTAGCCGGTAACAAGTTTCTACTTGAACTTCTTCTCTTCTTCTCTTCTTCTATTTTTATATTTTCTTTTCTATTTAATTTGTTTTGTCTACCCCTAATAAATTGCCAATGCATTCAAATGCATGACCGTCACAATTTGTGAAGCCACCTTCGTTGGCAATTTGCATTCGTCAACAAATTCAATGTGAAATTGGTTGAGAAGCTAATTAGAGGGAAAAAATGTTAAGTATTTGTTTAAAAAAAATTTAAAAAAATGTAATTGATTAGTTCAATGATATTTGGCGAGCCGTGTGCGTTGAAAAAGGGTAGAAAAAAATATGCAAGCAGAGAAATTCGAATGTTAGTATTTACTGACTAAATTGCTGATGGAATTGGTGATAACGCTGTTGTTGTTGTAGTAGCAGCACAAACATTCCCCATACATGTACGGGAAATGCGGCTGGAGTGACAGTCCTTGACCCGTAACATAGAACCGACGTTGATGATAACGTCGATTTGTATTAAGTAATACCGTTAGAGAAGAAAACGTTTTTGCAAGAGGAGGAGAGTGGGGAAACCGTTCTTTTGTGTTTTTTATTAATAAATTGATGGTTTAACACTTAGGGGGTAATCTTTTTTTGGCGATTCGTCGAACACTGTTGATCTTTTTCCACTTTTCTCTCCATTCGATTGCTACATTGGACTTTCTTTTCTTACTTTGTAAGGTTTATTGTTATTGAAAGTAGTGGGTGGCAAACTTGTCTGTTAAATTTTTAATAAAAAAAGGAGAGTAAAAAGAATTTTGTTGATACTATAAAGAGTGCCTTTAAAATATTTAAATTAATGTTACTTTTTAGTGGTTAATAAAGTAAAATTTCTCTTATAAAGGCCTCGGCAGCTCACCTCCAAAGACCACCAAAGGCAAATAGTTCCTTATCTAAATGGTGGTTAAGTTTCAACGGCCGGTGTTGATTTTGAATAAAATAAAATTTTTTTATGAAATTATTGTCATTTCTCTTAATAATGATAATATTGGTATGGTTCAATTACGTATAGAACAAAATATCGGCTAAATGGCCGCCGCGGCCTCGGCGGCACACGTCCATCCGATGATCCAAATTTTCGATGGCACTGAGGCATAATTGAGGTTCTATGCCGTTAATGTACCGAATTATCTCATCATTTAGCTCTTGAATTGTTGCTGGCTTATCGACGTACACCTTTTCTTTCAAATAGCCCCAAAAAAAGAAGTCCAAAGGTGTGTTGACGTTTAGGTGTGGTTCACATTCAACATCGGCCCTTGAAATTTAACCACCCTTTATAATTATTAGCTTTTATTTTTATAAATTTTTTTGTGTTATTGCGTTTTTTTAGTTATTGGCTTTTTTATTTATTGTTTATTTATTTATTTTATTTTATTTTAAATTTATTTTTCTTTATTGTATTTTATTTTATATTATTTAATTTAATTAATTTTTTAAGTTCTAATTAAATAATTTTTTTTAGTTTCTAATTTCTTTATTTATTACTGTTTCTTTTTTTTCTTTTCACTTATATAATTATTTTTTTTTTATTTTTTCCAAATTTTTTATTAATTTTTTTGTGTTATTGCGTTTTTTTATTTATTGGCTTTTTTATTTATTGTTTATTTATTAATTTAATTTTATTTTAAATTTAATTTTTTTTATTGTATTTTGTTTTATATTATTTAGTTAAATTAATTTTTGTAAGTTCTACCCTCATAAATGAATTTTTTTTTAGTTTTGAAGTTTTTTATTTAGATTTTCTCTTATATAATTATTATTTTTTATTTTAACTTTTAACTTTAAACTTTTTTTATTTATATTTTTTTTATTTAATATTTTTGTTTATTTATTTTTTTTATTTATTAATTTATGTATATTTTTTAATTTATTGGTTTTTTCTTTTTATTTATTGGTTTTTGTGAATGTTTTTTTTATATTTATTTATTTTGTTTAATTTTTTTTCTTCATTTCGTTTTTCATGTTATAAAAAAATTCTATCCATTAAATTGGAAGTAAACAAAACATGCACGTGCACTTCAGCACTTCACTCCCCTGTCACTCTTTGCTCCTCCATATTATACATCCACCTACTCCTACATTCCATTTATTGCCAAGGTGCTGTGGTTCGCTATGATCTTTAGTTTGTTTTTTAGCTCACCCAATACTGTTTGGTTTTCTTATTGTTGCTGCATTTCCTTCTCATTGTTCATGCATTTTCCTTAAAATTCTTCTTCTTGTTTCGTTGTTGCTTTTTACTCATGAATTTGTGTTTTTAAGTTTACTCCAGCGGAACTTGTGGTGTTATTTTTAGTTTTAAAGTTTATCGGTTTTGTTGTTGCCTGCCCATTTCTTTCTTCTAACATTAAAAGCGTCTGTCCACCAGTCTTAGTGTCTCCTTTTCATGCTACCCTACCACCATTGTAGTTGGTTTTGCTATTCTAACAACTTTGCATGCATTTAACGTTGCTGTTGTTTTTATACTTATATGTATATACAAATAATTTCGTCATTGTACTTCATTAAAATGAACAGGCATACTCGCACATTGCTGTTAATAAGAGATTCATAAGTAGGGCGTTTGAGGTTTGCGGTGGGGAGGGGAGGGGCAATTAATTACTTGATTTGCTTTTGGCAATTTGTTTACTAAGTACGTTTCAGTGTGGGTGATTTGGGGAAAACGTTTACTGAATTAAAATTCGAAAGCTAAGAAAATAAAATTTGAAAACTAAGAATATTAATTAACAATGAAAAATTGAACTTTCGCTGACGAGTTTAGGTATAAATATTTTCGAAATAGAAAATATACATTCGTATGTATGTATTTATTGTATTCACTTGGCGCGTTTATTTCTTTTTTTTTAATTTTTTTTTCTTCAAGTGCAGCTGCACTCAAAATGTGTTTTATTGGGTTGATTTATTTGGTGTGAATTTATGGGGATATCTTCGGTTTTATTCACTCGTTGTTGTTGCTGTAAAAATTCAAATTTATTACAAGTACACTTCTTCACTTACTGATGGCGTAATCATTTTAGAATTAGTTTAGATTAGAGTTTGTGGATTATTTATTGTTGGGCGGAAATTCTTTAGGATATGTGTATGAATGTATGTCCACAAGTTTTGATAAAATAATTTGTCTCCTGACTATCATCCTCTGCTAGTTTTTAAATGAAATTTTCGAAAACAGTCTGCGTGCATTGACTTACAGTTCTTGTTACAAATTTTTAGGCTTCCAATTTAAAATCGGAAACCATAAGCAGGTAATTTGAGTTCTGATGCCTTACGCATCAACTCGGTTCTCTTCACAGAACTCTAAAGGCCTTTCAGTTTTGCTTAAGGATCGGCAAGGATTTGCTCAAAAATGCATTTAATTGTTTGTTTGTTTTTAAATCTAGGCAATGGATGTCGAGCTTCTCAGCCGATTTGATTCCTGCGAAACTGAAAGCGAGGAGTTTTTGGCCAAATGATCATGAGAAGAGAAATATATACTTGTTCACAATCTTTCTTTGTTGTTGTTTTTTTTTTTGCATTCTTCGGCAGTTAGGACCTTTTACATTTTTTCACAAGCTTCGTTAATGTTCAGAAGCTGGTTGTGAAAAACCAGTGAAAACATGAACATATGTTACTAGGCGCAAAATTAATCACCCTATAGGAAAATTTATAATTTTTACGAATTGCGTCATACGTCAATCATATTTAACACTTGTGAACGAGACAGTTGCAGTGTACGAACAGAGAAGCAATGGAGCGTGTGAAGGTCAAAATAAAGATTTCCATCAATCATAAAATATATTTTTTATTTACTAAAAAAGTTATTCGAAAACAAATCGTATGATTAATTTTGCATTTAGGCCGAGAAAATTTCGTTCGCTCCGTTTTACGTTAATGGAACGAACGACACGGATTTATAAATAGTTCAAATACGTGGTTTGACCGTTATTTGGCTCTAAGCGAATTCGACAGATATGCCGACGTCATTCGCTTTATGTTTCACTAAGCTAAAGTTCAATTTTGTGAAACACAAAACGAATGACGTAGAATCCAAAGTTCCCCTCAAAAATTTTTTTTCACCATACCTAACGAGCAAACCTGGTATCTATCATCCTTGACTCCATACATAGGACTGCCCCTCAAGCAGCATTCCCCTAATTTTTATGGTAGATGTTTATACTGTTACAATAACAACCGCAACTGCGAACCTTTTTTTTTTGAGAGTGAGAGAAAAAATGTTTGAATGAAAACGAACTAAATTCAAATAAAAATGGGACAAATGAAGACATGTAGTAGTGTGTGATTTAAATTAACTTTGAAATTGAAATTCGAACAGGTTGAGCCAACGAGCACCAAGAGATTTGATGGCTCCTAAAACACTCAGGCTAAAAAGCCCATTGTATTTAGAGCGCTGGAGAGAGGGTAGATAGTCAAGGAGGAAAGGAGAAAAGTATAAGAGAAAGAGATAGGAAAGAAAAAAGGCAAAGGCAAAGGTAGTTAGAGAGAATAGTGAGAATTTCCCAGATTCTTTAGCAAATCTGTAAATATCCTCCAGTTTTAAAGAACGAATATTACTCATACACACGTTCTAGCAAAAGCACGAAACTCACAGAGAAAATGACAGGGTGGTCGGGTCCAAGCAAGATAGGCACATCGGGTCCTCAATGATGCCCATGGTGGCCATTTGCCGACCCCATCGGTTGTGCCCTGTAATAATACCACAGACCATCAACCGAACGTCTTTCCCTCCAAGTTTTAGTAGAAAGTTTGACAGTTTTCTGTACGGACTTGTAACTTTACTGTACCTATAATCTTTCGGCGGTTGCAAGTAATAAGTTGTCGAAGTTTCATTGCAATCCGACGATTGTTTTGACAGCTTTTAAATTACATATATTACAAAAAAATATTCATTTTCAAGCATGAAATATATTCGGCAGTGCATCTTCTCGGCAAGTTGAATGGCTATGAAAATTTGTTTTCAACCTTTTCTCGGACTTTATATTGCAAGTTATTTTTTTTTTAATATTTAATTGGATTTGAATTTACTCAAAATCGTCTTCTGTAAATCCTTCGCATCACTCTAAAAAGTATGAAATGTTTTAAAATTTGAACCACAAAACTTCACTTGTTTGCGCGCATGTTCTCACCCAAGTCTGCCCCTTAAATGTATGGGAAATGTCGAATTAGGCACTTTAAAAAACAATTCTCCTCCTCTAAATTGGTAAATCTAATAAATAATGACGCCTATTTTTTAGCTTTTTATGTTACAAACTTTATGGAATTTAAAGAAAATACTTCGCTCACTCGCACTACATATCTCATAATTTAAGGCTTCAAGGCTTTGTGTTATCAATAAACAAAAAATTATGCCACCCATGAAAACGTTTCTTTTTTTTTTGTTGGAATTCTTTCATTATATTACAGTTTTTTCAAGTACTTGCCGTCACAAAAACGCTTATTAATAAGTGCTTGACCACCATTTACCTTATTCTTAAGCACATCAAAATTATTACTACGAATTTATCTCGAAAACAAAAAAAAATTTATCTCGCAATTTTAATGCTCAAACTAAAGTACCGTACACTGTATGAATGTGTATGTATGATAGTTATCCTCTATCTAATTTATAGTGCTTACTACCAGTCAGCGTACATCGCTATGCTACGCTCTAATTACCCAAAAATAAACTATAAAAGCAGTGGCGGCAGCTGTTGCTAAACTCACAAAACACTCAACGTAAAAGTGATAAAAATGTGTAATTGTATTCATAAAGTAATTTTATGCAAAGCCATAATTTTTCATAGATCAACATTAGCATCTAAAAACGTTACAATTGATGATGTTGCTGTATTTGTTGTTGTTGTTGTACTTGCTTGCTACAATCAGACGCCATTAAATACGTTTATTACTCGCTAAAAATGACTTACTTACCAACAACCCACTTTAAATTATTTCACTGCCCGTTCAGCAGTCCATTTAAACGGTATTGTTTATTTGAGAGATTTATGCGTTAAATGACGTAATTAAATGGTAATTACACATACGCACTCAATATGTGTACATACATATTTACATATATTTTAAATTATTAATTTCCGTGCGTAGATCAGTGCAGAAGAAGTACTAACGGGTGTTTTATTTTTTATTGCATGAGAATTATCGATATCTATAACTATGGTTTGACAGCTGCGAACACCAAACTGTGCTTACATTAGGTAAGGCATCAGTAAGGTTTGGCGAGTCCGCATGAATCGTTTGACGCCTGAAAAATGCTTCCAAATTGTGGAAATTTGTATTGAAAAAAAAAAAATAAATTAATTAATTTACGAACCTCATTGAGCCCTGGCGGCATCATCGGCCCTTATTTCTTTCGAATACGGAAGGAGCTGTCGTTACGGTGAATGGCGCACGGTATCGAGCCATGCTGACTGAAATTTTGTTACCAAAAATTAATCAACTAAACATCGCCGACATTTGGTTTCCATTCGCTTTATTGCAAAATCAATTTGGTGACGATTTTCTTTCCAGAAGTGGTCCTGTGCACTGGCCGCCACGTCGTGCGATTTAACGCCTCTCTTTTTATGGGGCTATGCTAAGTCATTGGTTTATGCCGACAAATCAGCAACTCTTGAAGCACTGCAAGCCAATATTCAAGTCACCATTCACCATTGACGGCATATAGCCAGATTAATTGGAAAAAGTGGTCGAAAATTGTATTGATGGACTGAATCATGTAACTGGTAGCCGTGGCTGACTTATGCCTGTTATCATATTCAAAAAATAAATGCCATAAAATGATCTACCAGTTTATAAAAAAAATACCATCCACCAATATTTCTGTTTTGTATTATCCTTTTAAATTCTCAGACTCTTACATAAACACCCGTTCCATACATTAGTAAATTGGTTATTGTTAAACCTTAGCCGTGTTTTGTTTTATTATTTCCAATTAATAGTTTTCTTTTAATACCATGAAAATCATACCTACAGGTGATTTAATATATTTCTTCCTTTCTACTCAATTGAATCGATTGACGTTGGTGAAACTTGTTTATCGCTACATGTTTGGCTTATTAATTTTGAATAAAATTTTTATTGATTGCTCTTCTCCTTCAGTGTTTGTTTACGCTGCGCCCACCAAGGGTGTCGATGCTTACGTTGCTTGCCTGTGTGAACGAGTGTTTGCCTCCCGGCGTTTTTCTTTCACATTTACCCACTAATTTCCACTACAACTTAAACCGTCACGGGTATTTTCCATGTATACTTTATGTTTTTTTTTATATATATATATTTTTTTTTTTTTTTGTTCGTTTTGATACTCCTCTTTCTTTCACATTCACTTCCCAACTATAACTTATAACTCTTTTATTGTATTTCTCGAAAAACTACGAACTAATTCGATTGGTAATTACACATTCATTCCATTCCATTCTCATTTGGCGCATACAAATTGTGTATTCTGTGTACTTACAAGTATAGGTGGCTCTACCCCTACACTGCGTTATGCGTAGCGTTACTATACCCCTACCCCAACGTTGGGGACATTCAAGGTAGCCGAGCACTTTCTTGTTGACTGAATCACTTAGCACTCGCAACTCGGAAGTCTATTGACCAGTTTATCTACTTAATGAGAAAAAAATATTGTGCTAACTCTGCTATCTGTATTTATCACAAATTCTTTAGATAGCATTGCGACGCATACTTTTCTACGAATACGCACGCCTATTTCATGCGATTACTGTATGTGTATACGAGTATGTTCGGCGTGAAGGCACTGGAATTAGGTGTTGTTTGCGCTCCCACTATTAGCAACTCATTGAGAGGCAAAGTGGTTGTTGGTACATTGGCCTCATTGAAGTTGTGACAGTCGTTTCACATCAGGTGCTTCATTTTACTGTCTATGTATTTCAATATTGACTCTACTTACGAATAGTATGACGCTTAGTTATTTACCTGTAAATGCCTTATTGACATTTTGTTGTTCTATCGACACATACGCCGCTTTTATTTACTCACTTGATGAACAATTGTTGTTTTTTCGAAATTTTCCAACTATCACTAAACTCTTCATGTTGTTTTTGTGCTTATTAACAGATAAAGTGCCATTGCAAATACTTACAAAGACAATTGTTGATCAACTTTTATCGGTGATATGATTAAAAGTATTTCACCAAAAGTCATAAATATCTACAAAGCAATCAACAATGCTGAGCCAGCCCCCGTTCAATAGAGTTACACGAAAATTACTTCACTTTCACACATAAAAAAAAATGTTCGAACACTTTTGCTTGATTTGTATTGTTACTCGATTTTCTTCTTATTTTGCCATAATTTTTTGCTCACCTCAATTTTTCACAATACTTATTAATAAATCTTTTTCATAAATAAACACTTTGGCAATTTTGCTTATTTCACCTAATTTACTCATGTATGTATGTATGTTTGTATATGTCTAGTGTCTGCATAGCATCCATCTTCCAAACTGATGAAATGTTGTAGTAAATTAATCCCAGCGTTGTTGTTGTTGCCTTATGTGAGTGACCAGTGTTTATTTGGCTGATTAGATTGGGCTAGGGCGGGTAATGGCGATGGCGGCGATTTATTGATGAATGATGCCGAAAATACTGCTTTGCAAATGTACTGGGTATTTACAGTATTTAGTAGCTGTGAATGTATGAATGTCAGGTTGTTGGCTGGAAGAGTTCATAAATTTGTTTATTTAGCTGGAAATTTCTTTTAATATATCTGGTTTTATTTTTGCCTTCACATAACTTTGAACTTGACCTAAGTGCGAATGAAAGGCGATTGGCCCGGGTGTAAGAATTTTTGAATTGTGAACAAATATTGCGTGAAATAATGAAACATTGAAGTATTTTGGGGCATTACTTGAAATGCAGTAAATAGTTTTGATTTGTATTTAATTATTATAGAAAGTAGATATTTTACTTATTTCTGTTTGACTAACTCAGTAACGGTTTAATCGAATTTGACCGAGACCTTCCACTGTCACTTTAGCAGCATTCCCCGTACATGTATGGGGAGTGGGGAATGTTTATGCTGCTACAACAACAACCGCTTCGAATTCACTCTCAGGCTTAGTAACCATTCGTATTCGAATTCAGTTCTGCAGCTAGTTCAATAAACTATAAAACTGTATACTCGAAAATTTTCTAATAATTCTGAATAAAAAGTTGGAAATTTTGATGGAAATTTGACAATTTTTATTTTAATTTATACACAGTTTGAAACTTAGATTCTTACGATTTATGTATGCCAATGATACATATTTTCATTAAAAACTTATTAAATTTAAATAAGAAACAAATAAATAGTCAAAACTGTATATTGTACAGCATGAGTCAGTTGAACACTTCAAATACTGCCATATCTAATGTTGCCTTCGTCTGTTGTGTTTCTGGGCCATACAGTACACATAGACCAGGCATCATGAGCGAGTAATAAATTGCGATATACAAGGGGTGACTAGACAGGACTGGCTTACTGGGGCGCGACAGTCATGTCAAATCGGGTACCATTGGAGTGCCTAACACCCCTCTCTCTTTGGACCACCCACCCCTTCGAAACAGCCTACCTTTAGATGAGATAAACGATGATGCACCGTCAGGGCTTGACGAATTGCTACAACAAAAACAACAACTAAGAAATGGCAATAAAAAAATGTGCGCAGAGAATCTTAAATAACGCGTAATTCTTAACAGACGTATGGAAATTGTTTTGTATATGAGCTGTTGAGAGTTTCGTCTCAAGTAATACAATGCCCGCTGGCTCTGATCGCAAGGTTAGATTTAGACGCTATCGCCAGAATAAGAAAAGGGAACGGCGTTCTCTCGCATGGATCGCAAAATTGGCTCACACACAATTGAATTGAGAGCAAAATTCCAAACAGGATATTAAAGATCTAGTGGTGCCACACTATATAGTAAGTAACGATGATCGGTACGAGGGATGCAAAATTCAATCGGTAGCAAATTTGATAAAACTGAGCAAGTTGAGGTGGTTTGGGCACACGCAAATGAAATCTGTCGTCAAGTCTCGCAAGTTTGGTCGTCCAAAAATATCGTGGCTGCATACGATTCAGAAAGAAGTTGAATCGTTAGAAAATATTTGGAATGAAACTAAGCTTCTTGCAAAAAGCAAAACCAGATGGAGGTCTTTTATTGAGGTGCTATCCTCCGATGCGAGAAACAGGAACCGATTATAATGATGATGAACCCTAAGGTGGCGAGTCTATTAAGAAGTCCATGCTACTAGTAGAGACACCACCCGGCTAATGGCTTTGCAATCCTCTCAGACGGTACGGAAGCTGCACTCAAAGTAGCTGGCCCATTTGAATTTGCTTTCCTTCCCTTAACGTAAATAAAGATAATTTTTTATTAAATCATATGAATGGATATTTGCTGTATCCAACGCTGGATAGTCTCAAGCTCAACATGTCCAGACACTATTGTTGTTTTTGTTTTTTTGTTGTTTCAGCTTAAACATTCCCTGCTGCAGGTGGGACAGTCGTTAGCTGGATCCGGGTTGTTCCAGTAACGTAGAACCGACTGTTGTAGGAATTCAGATACTGTCGTGTGCGATTTCTAGAGCAGTGAGAATGAGTAGAGAGAGAACTGAGGTAGTTTAGAGAACATATCTTTTCACTTTACTTAAGATTTTATAACTTTTCAAGTGGTGTTTTTCTAGGTAGGTAGATGAAATGGTTGAAGTGCCAGTCTGGGCAACAGGCAGATATCTACAGCCAGCCAGAGCTGTTGGTGTAATGGAGAAAATTGAAGGGATTTAGGTTGACGCACTGCCCAGGCTGTCGAAGAAAGGAGCACTCGGTGACCTTAATCGTCTAGTTGCCAAACCCGGACATTTACAGAGAAAGTGATCAACAGTCTCCTTCTCTGAAAGATCCCCACAGCTCCTGCAATGGGGGTTAAATGATAACCCTAGCTTTTCCGCGTGTGTGCCGATCGTCCAGTGACCGGTACGAGTTTGGAAATTGAATAGCGAGGAGTCCAAAGGATTTTCTGAGTCCTTCGTATATTTTTCTGTATCAATTCTTTTAAAATGTTCCCGTTCCTTCTAAGGGAATATGAGTCATATTCCTTTTTCACATTTCACATTTCTGTCAATAAAGACGCCTTTAAGTAAGTCAGTTTGTGATTTACACAAGTTTATGAGTAGCTTTTGATTGTGAAAGCAACATGAAATTTTTTGTGAAATATTTCCAGTTCTCGTTGGTAAAATATTGCAGAATAGCGAGTCTAGTTTCTTGACATAACTGCGGTGGTACGATACTCGTAATTCTAGTAATATAAATCCCCTTCAAGACGAGCTGTACTAGCGCTAACCAAACATATAAACAACAACAACAATAATAACAACAACAGCCTAACCACATTGATTTTGCGGGGCAGACAATTGCGGTTACAGTTTTTAAAACCACAAAAAACCTGACTGCAGCAACAATACAACAACAATACAAAGGGTAATTACAGTAGTTGTTGGCATGCAGATAAACCAACTTTTGTTGACAAAGTAACAAATGGTTTGTTGTGAGCAAGTGAATCAAGGAAAAGGGTGAAGACCTCGAACAAAAAAAATCAAGTTTTTCGCTGTAGGAAATTTTTTGAACACTTTCTAATAGAGGCCGCTCAAAGCAGCTAAGCAAATAATGTGGAAAAGCCGCTCGTGAGCAGTAGCTGCTAGCGCAATAAAATTGTGAGTGAATGAATGTGAAAAAATAATATAATTTGTGCTACAAGCCAAATATTTTTATAACCAAACACCAGAGCTATGACAAAAATGAAATATAACTTCACAAATGAAAAACAAAACAAAAAAAGAAAAACAAAAAAATGTGAATAAAAAAATTGTAGCGAAGTAATAAACTCACTACAAAACGAACTAATGCAGCGCAAATTGTTGGAGGAGTGCAGAAACCGCAACAGAAATTGAAGAAATAAAAAGAAAAAATGGGGCAGCTTGTTGGGTGGGAGGGAATGGAATATACTCCAGCGCCAATTGCAAAAGTAACCCAAGGTAAGTCTGACTCACTACTCATGGTGAAAAGATTTTGTGGTGAAAAGAGGTGTGGTCAAGTTTAGACCGTTAACCAGCTCTCAGCGGATTTGCAAGACTCAGCTGATTGGCTAACGTCACAGGGGTCATGACAGCGTTTTGTTTACAAAAAACTGAGATTGTGTTGGTGATACATGAAAAAAAATCAACACAGCACAGCCTCTGTTCATAATACTTCATTGATGTCTGAGCAATGATTAGTTGGAAGAATTCATGGTTAAAAAAAATGAGAAGATGTATCAGATTGGCTCTCAGCGAATTAGAAAGAATCAGCTGATGGGCTGACCTCACATGGGATGTGTTTACAAAAAAGCTGAGATTGTGTTGCTGATGTCAACACAAAAATCAACCAATGATAGTTCGTTGCCGTCTGAACAACGACTGATTGGACGAGTGTGTGAATACATGTGAAATGAGTGGGCAGAATGCCGAATCTCTCAAGTTACGGGGCAGTCAAAGTTCCCCTCACAATATTCTTTTTCCCCATAGTTAAAGAGCAAATGTAGTTAATCTATCATCCTTGAAATGAGTGCGCAGAATTCTGCTGACGAGTACCTGGTGACGGAGCAGCCGAAGTTTCTCTCACAATTTTCTTTATTTTTCATCGCCGTGTTGCGTGAAGGCCTCTTTGTGCCTACCAAGAGAGGAGCAAAGAAATTGAGGGTGCTTACGCGTAGGAATAGCTGCTAAGATAAACTGGCGCTTCCACTCTGCATGCTAAACGCTTTTGGTTATTTATTTAGTTCAGGCTATAGAACTCACCATAATTTAGAACTTCATGCGTACGCGCCTTGGACGTAGTGATGCACGTGTGCGCAAAAGAGTGTGAGAAATAATCGGGGGAAAAGACGAAAGTGTTGTAAAGCCGAAATAAAACAAAAAGCGCAGACCTTTAAGCTACCCAACAACCAAAGCAAGCGCTGTCAACGAAGTTCTTTACCCATAAAGCGTTGTGAACGTGTTCAGAAAGCCGCCATTTTACAGAAAAATCTAAATAAAGAAAATTCCACTCTCTGCCCACATTACAAAACACATTCTTAGTCTCTTTACTATTTGGGCTTGCAGTCGAGTTTCGCAGCTAAGTTCGCCTCAGTATTCAGCGGTGTTTGTGTGGAAAAATGTGTCAACGCACGTGTAACCAACCACTCATCCAACACCGACGTCGTCAACAATTGTCGACCCGTTAAATGAGCGCCTCTCAAAAGGGGCTTTAGGGCACTCGCATTAAAACACCTTAAATGCCACTTGCCAGTTGCTGCATTTGGTGTTGGTGGTAAAGCATTGCATTGTAAGTTGATTGCTGCATGTGCGTGCGTGTCAAAGCGTGAATCCTCTGAGCCACCGTGTTTGTGTTGCTGCAAAGTTGCAGCAAAATGTTTCCACGTGCGCTTTTTTGTCAGCAGGCATCTTTCTGTTTTTCTGCTTTAATCAATCTTTTTTTCAATTCTTTTGTTTTACATTTGGGTTTTTATTTTCACTAAATTAGTTTTTTTGTTTTAATTTTATTGCGTGCGGGCATATACTGTTTTATCATACCGCTACTCATGCCACTTTCCACATGCCACTGCGGTTGCACTACCGCTCTCAGCTGTCAAGCTGAATGCACTCACACGCACACTGCTGCGGTTCGTTGAGTTTTAACTGTCGTCGTATTGCATTTTTTGTTGTAATTATAACAGTAGGAAATAAATCATTTTAGGAGGTTTCTGTGCTTCATTTTCGTTCATTTGTGTGACATTGATGTACAGTTATGCGTTAGACTGCGCTGGGTAAAGTTCCACTATGCCCTTAGAATCACCGATTCTTTTAGCCAGGCTGCTGCTTGCCCATTTCTCTTGGTACTTGGTTGTTTAGTACCAAGATAAGGCTCCAAAATCATCACACAGGAACACCAACTCGGAAGAATCGTAAAGTTAACAGGCACCCTAATGACTCCTCTGCAAACACTCCGTCTTTTTTGTTTCACCAAAAAGAAAACTCTCGCCCACATCAACACGAAATGCGTCATTTGGCGATAAAAAGTTTTAGTGGTGCCTGCAGTTACTCACCTACCAAACACCTAAATTCCGAATATAGAATTAAAAAGTAGAAAATTTCATCCTTGCATGCAAATATTACTGGTCCCATTACTCCTTAAACTCCAAATAAAAATTGGTGGCACGAAAAATGGTGTTTGAAGCAATAAACTTCCCAGGAGACCTGCGTGCTAAAACTAAGTTAGGAACTTTCCTTTTGGTATGCAAGAAGTTTGCACGGCTATCCTGCTGTGCGCCATTTTTGTGCTTGCCATTTTTTGTATTTGAGGTTTTCTTTCTTTTTTTATTAATTGCATAATTTATTTTTTGTCATTTGCCAAATAAAAAGCCGAAATATATTTCATTTTTGTTGTTGTTTGCCCTTAATGTTTTCCGTTTTTCCAACTCATTCTTCAGTTTTGCACTCATTTCCGAAATCTGCATATGTAGCCGAAAAGGTCAAAAACCTTTCCTTATTTTTTGCTCACGATTTTTATCAAGAGGGGTAAAGATTATGGCAAACCCCCTGGTTTACTAAATTTTTGTGTGCAGTCACACTATGTTTGCCCTATTAAGAAAAAAGAAGCAGCACGCGAATTTTTAAACTCATATGACAGCGGCCGGCAAAAACTGGCCATGTAGGAATAATCCAACGCAGCCTTTGCCCACTTCGCTGTCATGTGAACAACGACTGGTTGGAAGAATTCATTGTGGAAATAAATCAGAAGGTGTAACCAAGATCAGACCGTTAACCAGCTCTCAGCGAATTTTAAAGAATCAGCTGATTGGCTAACGTCACACGAGTCGTGATAGCGATTTGTTTACAAAAAAACTGAGATTGTGAAAAAATCTACACAGCCTCCGTTTATGTTACTTCGTTGCCATCTGAACAACGACTGATTGGACGAGTGTGTGGAATGAGCTGGCAGAATTCTGTTGCCGCGTACGCGTTGACATGGCAGCCGAAGTTACTCATACAATTTTGTTTTTCACCATAGCAGGTTGTCCAAATCTGGTAATCTAGCATCCTGGGAGCATGAGGATACTAGTGAAAAAAGTGCTGTAAAGTATCCGATTACGTAAAAGCCAAAGTTACTCTTACAATTCTGCTTCGGATGTTCAAATCTTGTAATCTATCATTATTGGCTGTGTGTGTTCTGTGCGTCCAAATTTAGCATACGTTTAAAAAGCCCAGCTCGGTTTTTAGTTCTTCTGAGACCGTTATTTAGTATAGGGTTTTCCAATAAGAGGTGTTATTTTGATATTCAAAGAAAAATGCTACTTTTTAATATAAATGATCTGATGTTTATTTTATTACAAAGAGGAAGGTATGCCGTTCATAGTGGAAAATAACATCAGGCGAATGACCACCAACCACGCTTACAAGACAATATCCTTTTCATGAAATTTTCCACAACGGAATTGGAAAGTTGCTGCCCTTTGTCCTCGATAGCCCCACGATTTCCATCTTTGAATCGTCTTGAATCGACCCTGTGATGTTGGCGTAGACCTTCTCTTTCCCGTAGCCCCAAAGAAAAAAGTCACAAGGTGTTAAATCACAAGACCTCGGTGGCCAATTGTGATCACCTCTTCGAGAGATAACACGGTCCGGAAACTTTTCACGTAAAAGATCAATGGCTTCGTTGCTTGTGTGGCACGTAGCGCCATCTTGTTTGAAAATAAACGTTGACCAGATCAATACCATCCAATTCCGGCCATAAAAAATCGTTAATCATCTCTCGATAGCGAAATCCACTCACCTGTAACATCTGTTACTGAAAAAACCCTTTAGTTCCCGAAGTGAAGAGAGTATTTTAGAAAGTAGAAATTTCTTGTCTTAAGAGAAATTTCTGGTATTTTAATTTTGTTTTTTGTCATTCTCAGTGTTACTTATCGGAAAATTTTCGAATGAAGTGCTTTTTTCAGGTTTTCTGTGTCTTAAAAATGCTAGCAGCTAAACATTAACCCGCCCATCCAGTGCGTTATAGTCTGAAGCATCTAATCTATTTTTTTTTTTCATTTGTTTTCGAGAGTTTCTCTCTCCGATGTTACTGTCACAGAAGTAGTTCTGCTAGCTCTCCTTGTTGAAAAAAGTCTTGTAGTTGTGACCAAGATCAGACCGTTAACCGGCTCTCAGCGAATTTGAAAGATGCAGCTCATTGGCTGACGCAACAGACGTAGCTGAGATTGTGTTAGTCACATACGAAAGGAATAAACACTGATTGGACGAGTGCTGCCGAGTCCGCGATAATGTGGCAGCTGAAGTAACTCTCCCAATTTTGTTGTTTACCATAGCGGATGACGGAACCTGGTAATCTATCATCCCTGCTCAGTAGTGGCCTACGTTGTGCCATTCAGCCCTCTCTCTCAGCTATAGGATTTGCCAACAGGTTTGTAACTTTATTTCGATGATTGTTGAGTATTTCCGGATAGTTGGTTCACAAAGGAATTATGTGCCAATAGGTGATTTTATACAAAACTGTTAGAGCCACAAAAAATTCCTTTATTACATTTTTGTTTCACTTAAATTCTTACTTCTTCTTCAACTACTACGAATCACAGAAAATCCATTAAGGGCATAGCAAATTTATGTACTTGCAAGTGCTTTCGTGCCACCATTGTCGCGTGCCAACTTACGAGTATTATCCCTCTTTTTTATTACCAATTTCCCTACTTTTCGAAGCACTTTGAACTCTTCCTCATTCTTAGTGCGATTTTCGTAGCAGATTTTTGCCACGTTAATCCCAATCGATTGCTGCCATAAAGCATGTCACTGATGTACAACGGCGATAATGTTGTAAAAATGTACGCATTTGTACACGTTGCAAAGCAAGTGAAGAAGGAAGAAAGGAGTGCACGAAGTATAAAACAACAAAGTTACAATCATTGACCGACTGAAGGCCGTAATTGCGCTGCCACTATAGATCTTGGAATTTTTTTATTTATACATACTTTTTGCTGTTGTTGTTTTTGTGTTTCGCGTTTGCTTCCCTCATTCGATTTGATTGCATTGATCGCATTACGCAACGCATTGCAATGTTCTACGTAGCACTGCATGCCACGTAATTTGTGGCAAACTTCAGTGGCAGGTGTTTAACCCTTGATGGACGTTGTTGTTGTAACGTTGTTTGTACTGCTTCCACTACCGCCATTGCTAACTAACAATCTTTTTATAGCCAAGTGCCAAGTGCCAAGCGCGTAAATTCGCTGCCTTTCAATGGCAGTCGATAACAAAGCAAGCAGGGTGGAGGACTACAGCTACGATAGTGTTTTTGTTTTTGTTCTGCTGGCCATTTACGCTGGTATTGGCTGCACTGCTGCTCGTGCCACTTTATGGCCATCAAGCCGTAAAGCATTTGGCGCGAGAAATGCTTTAGCCCCTCGTTTTGCTTTAACCGGCAGTTGCCTTCTCATTTAACCCCGTCAATTTCAATTTCGTTTATTGCATTCATTTTCGATTTATCGCTAACATTTGCTCGTATTGACATTTATTGATGTTTCATACACAGATGCATACATGCATATACATACATATGTTTGCCAAGTGAGTTTAATGTTTGTATTTTCATTGCGCTTCTTCATAGCTTTACTACATTAACCCATCCCACCATGCGGCAGTGGACTATGTCGTGTGTTTGCTTTTGAAAATATCAATAGCTTGATTTGAGTGCAACCATTGCTTTGTTTTATAAATATTGATTAGGAAATTATATCTACAGTATTGAGTGAAACCTAAGCATTTTTTTTCCGCTACCTGTCACGTATTTTTTGTTTTTTAGTTTTTAATTACAAATTTAAAGTAAATGAAAATTCCCATTATTATAAAGGATTGCGCAACTAAACCATTCCAGAATTAACCACTCAGCTGCTTTTAGACTTAAACGAAACCATTTAATTGGTCCCCTACCCCAACTAAAACCAAAGGAGCAACAGGATTTCTCCATATACGCTTCTACTCCTCTTTCCGATGTCATTAAAGGCAGTTCCAAGCTATTAAAACTGTCTATGACGAGCCAAGCGCAACGAAACTAAAATTTCTGATATATTTTATAACTACGCGTATTTGAAATGACATTAACGTATTGAGAGCGGACTTATCTCACATGTCCAGTAGTCACGAGGTACAGAATGCAGCGGTATGACTAACATCAGACCGTTAACCGACTCTCAGCAATTTTAAGGGGGGGGTAGGGTCACAAAATCGAAATTTTTTTTCTTCACTCATCTTATAGTAAATCATTTCAAGAATGTTGTGTCAAAATTTTAAGTGGATCGGAGCAGAACTCTCAAAGTTATAGCCTTTGTAGGCACTCTACCTCGAATGCGGAGCATCGATAATTTCTCAGAGTCATTTTTTCAAACGCGTTTTTCCCGAAACGACTTCTTAAAAGTCGGTGCCAATCACAACTCCGAAACTATTCAACCGATTCTTTTCAAATTTGGCACACGTTTTCTAAATCAAAAATACCTCCCCCCTACACTGTTTTTTTTTATTTTTTTGTTTTTTAAGGTTGTTTTTCACTTACAAATATGGCGAAATTTTTCGCCAAAAATGCTCGTTTTACGTTTTTTTGCCACCAAAACTACAAAAATGAAAAAAAAAAAAATTTTATTAATGTAGGGGGGAGCATTACGTCATACTTTAACTGAAAAATTCGACTTTTTTAGTTTCAGATGATTCTACGACGAATGCCGATTGGCACCGCAGAGCACCTCTCGAAAAACATATCTCCAAAAAAACTCTGTCATGGGCTTATTTGTCAATATTTTATTATTAATATTTTTTAAAAACTTATTGAAAAGATGTACAATAACATGTAACTGATTTTATTAAAGTATCTTAAGCCATATTTCTGTAAAAAATTCACAAAAAAAGTGTTTTTTTTTTAGCGCTAAACCCTACCTCCCCCTTAAAGGAATCAGTTGATTGGCTAATGTAACTGGGGTAATTACAGTGTCATTACATGAGATTGTGTTGATGGTACAAAGAAATCTACACAGTCTCCGTTTATGTTACTTCGTTGCTGTCTGAACAACAACTGTTTGCACAAGCCTCAATTGGAGTAATTCGAAATATGAGAGCTAACTGTTTGCACACTCATTTAGAGTAACTGGTTTTTTCTCCATTTCAAAGCATTTCTTTCTGGGGGAAAACGGCCCTAAACAGGTTGTTAACAAATTTAATACTCTTGGCGGGCAAAAAAAGTTGCTTAGGTTTTGCACACTACTGTACATACATATACTATGTAAACATTGCCATGACAGCAAATATACGAATGGATTTTAATAAAAGAAAGTGGTATTGGGAACAACGATTGCATAAATGGAAATATTCCTGTTTAATGTCTGAATTTTATATTTCCACGATACAAATTTCTTTTCTGAGAACAGATATAACAGAAAATTTAAACTAGCTGCACATAAGTTTTATTTTGTATTCCCTATTGAATTGAAAATTTCTGCATGTAAAATTCTACAGTGGAAAAAGTTCATTTGCACTCAAATATCTTAAAATTTCTGACCTAAATTCCAATATTCGAAGGTTGTAGACGCTGTAAATGCTTTGTAAAAATAACTAGGAAAAGGTGAAGTAGTTTTTCTTTTAGTTTTTGTAGTAGTTTTTGTTTTTACAATAAATTAAGTATTTCCCATGCAGCCATTTGTAAAACAATTAATTTTGTGCTCCCTTGGGTTTCTGCAGTTGTGGGAATATTTTATCTTGCACTAATTGCAATGCGTTCCGCTTCATTATTATTAAATTTTGTGATTACTTTTTTGTGGATCTTTTTCCGGTTTCCATACCCCATTTTCTTCATGACACAAATCTATTAATTCTAACTGTTGCTATGAGGTGATTAATATGAAAGTAACACATTTAACAAGAGTAAAAAAAAACTAAAATTTTTTATTGAGGTGTGGTTCAGAGAATATTTCGCTTAATGAAAATTCGTCTGGGAAATAGGGCCATGCTTTGATTGCTCGGATTTAGCCTAGTGTTCGCCAAAACAATATTGGAAGAAAGCTAAAATTTCCAAAACTCGTTTTTTTTTTATCATATGAGAAATTTTCGAAAATTGTTATATTCGTCTACGGGAAATTTTTTACTATCTATGATTAAAAAGATTAAGGATTAAAAATATAATAATAACTTTTTATTGAGGTGGTTTAATGAAAATTCGTATAGAAAATCGTATGGGCCATATTTAGGTTGCTTGGTTTTAGCCCCTAGATGAAATTATATATATAATATATATTGTACATAAAAATTGTGAAAAAAGTCAATAAAAAATTTAAATAAAATAAAAAAAATAAGAACGAAAAAAAGAAATAAAAAAAAAAGAAATTAATAAATAAATGAAAAAAATAAGAAAGAAAGAAATATAATAAAAAAATGGAAAATAAGGAAGTAAATAAAAAAAATTGAGAAAAATAAGAAATAAATAAAAATAAGAAATAAGAAAGAAAGAAATAAATAAAAAATATTGAAAAAATAAGAAAGAAAGAAATATATTAAAAAAAAAACTAAAAAATAAGAAAGAAATAAATAAAATTGAAATATATGAAAGAAAGAAATAAAGTTAGAGTGAAAAAGTTTTCATATGCCATCTGTAATATTTTAAATAGTAACTCTTTTTTCAATAAACCCGTGTGCTTGAACCTTCTTACAAGAAAATAATTATCGTTAAATTTTACTGCTGAAAAAACGAATTTCAAACTTCTGCATAAATTAGCACACCTCTGGCAAGGCCTCAAAAAGCTTTATTTTTTATGCCACAAATATTTGTTGCAAGCCTTCAATGCAATAACTAATTGCAGGGAGAGAGCATCGATAACTTGTGAAGATAATACGACTGCCTCTGCGGCCATCATCAACCTAAGTTGGTACTGAAGAAAAATTTCTACTTCACAAAAAGGCAAAAAGAAAATTAAGTTGAAAAGCAACAAATATTTCTTATGAATGATAAATGCACGGCGGGCCTTCATATGCATGCATGGCCTTCATATGCATGCATGTACATGCATATGTGTATGTTTGCTTGTGTGTGTGTTTGCCGTTGATATTGTTGCTACAATTTAAATCGACATACAAGCAGACCGACTGACAGCCATACAAAGCAACAGCCACACGCGAGCGAGCAGAGGTATAACAAGTAATGTTCAAAATTATTTTACTTCTTGATCCACATACACACACACCAACGCTTATGGCTATGCGAGTACACAACTTGACGTACGAATAACATTCATAACTCCACTTTTTCTTTGCTGCCGCATTTCTTTTCGTTTTATGGCTTGCTAGCAGCGCTAAACCACAATTCTACAGCCACGCACAGGCACACGCACACTACTTGGCTGCTAGTGACTACAATGCGCCTCCTGAGCACCCGCTTCCCACTGTTGTGCCTTTACCTTCACCTGGACCGCCTGGACTGGACTTGGTTTAAACCATATATGGCTGTGGCATTTCGAGCATCTTGTATGTTTTAAGTCCAACTTGATTATTTCATTCTTTCATACTTCCATTTTACTTTTGTTGTTTAGCTCTCTGTTTGTTCGGTATGTTTCTCGAGATTCTTCAAAAGTCTGCAGCGTCTGCATAACTGTGGCCGTTTTCTTGGTCTTCTCTGAATGAATGGTGGCTTGTTGTTTGTGTTTGTATTGTCGTTGTTGTTCCAAAAGCAAAACATTTCCACATTCACATGTGGAGGAAAAAGTCTAAATGCAGTGCAGTGCATTTATTGGTAAGGCATTCCTCTTTTTCCAGGTGGTTCAAGCGTCTTAACTTCCCACTGCGCACCGCCGCCTACCCCACTGGTTAACAACTATTTTTCTTTATATTTTCCTTTTTTCTTCGTCGTTTCTCTACTCTTTTTGTTTATTATTGAAATTCTCGGGTATTCTACTGCACTCCACTCAGCTGGTTATAGTTACATTGTTTGATGCTTGCTTTACCAAAGCGCACAAAGTTTCTGTGCTGCATGTTTGTCCAACTCCGGCACCAACCCGCTACTTCCCGACACTTCCCGCGTCCGCAATGTTCTGCTGTATTTCCACATGAAATGTGTAATGCAGTCGCACAAATAATCATCCGAATGTGTTGGTAAAACTATTGTGGTACAAATGAGGTTCGACTTGTAAACCACAAGACCGCAGAATGTTGGCCGTGATGGAGCCGAAGCAGTAGTACTGAATTACTCAGCCAGCTAAGATAGTTTTGCCACCAGCTACATACTTACCTCTTTGTTTGTGAGTTGGTACGAGCACCACACAAATATTATTATCATTACATCGTATTTTGTACTCCCGACCGGGTGGCAACTGAAGCGTTTCGAATCGAATGAGGGGGGGATATTAGACCAGTAATGCAGCAATTGAAGTTGCAGTTACTGTGTAAACCCCATAATGATAAGCACGAACTGCGGGATAGCGTTGCTTGCCGCCGCTGAACCGCATTGAATTCTATCAACCTTTTGATAGACCTCTGGTTCAGTACTACCGATTGCTAAGATCGAAGTGGAACAACTATTAACTGGTTGCTTTTGGTATCAAAAGAATGGTTCAAGATTTGCACAAATTGTTTTTTACTGTTGATCCCAGTAGAGCATTGCATTTACTGATGTCTCAATTTTAGTAGCTACCTAACTTAGTCGAAAGAAAGCGCGAAAACAGCGGCATTTGCTAAGAGTTTGAGCTTTTCTTGGCTTATAATTTCTTTGCTAATCCCTTACCCTACCACCATCTGCTTTCGGCCATCTCTGATTTGCAACTGCGCCTATTTCAGCCATTTTTAAATGATTTTTATAAACAAAAATAATCCGTTCAGAGGCGATATAGAGCTGCAAGAGCCGCACGTGTGCGAAGAGGGTCTCTATTAAGGGGGGATTCTACTGTAAAAATCAAATTTTTATGGATTTTGTTTTCATACTTGTATTAATTTATTTAGTAAAAAAAAGTTTAGGGTTACATAAACACAGGTCTTGAGTGTACAAAAAAATTTTTTTAATTTATTTTCATTTCAAAATGGCAGCTGTACAGCCGCTCCCCCGAAACGCCTTTTGAAATCTGCCCACACTGTCGCGCATTTAAAAAAAATCTGAAATGAAAAAAACCAAATTTTTTTTATTATATATCATTATTTTTAGTTGTTAAGCCTATTACTTGCAAAAAAAAAATTTTTTTGTAAAATTTTTGAAGTTTTTTAAAAAATCGACATTTTTTTGTTGTCATTTTGTTATTAAAAAAGGGGTTATAAATAATAAATTTTTTCCCACCATAGCTTTAAAAACTAGTAAATATTGTTAAAAATATACTATCAAAGTTTGAGCTTGATATGTTAATTTTTCACGGAGCTGTGATGTGGGCAATTTTGAAAACGTGGTTTCGAGAAAAACACGCATATGACCGTAAACCGCTCGAGCGCTCAGTTTATACCTGCTTTGCTAAAACTTTTATAACTTGAAAACTATTCAAGATTTCTTTTTAAGATTTTCATGGAACATTCTGGAGTTGTTTCTGAGTATGTTTCAACAAAAAGTAAAAAATCGATTTTTTTTAAGTTTTACAGTAGAGTCCCCCCTTAAGTGTGCCATTCTCAGCGGTGACTACACCTTAGCCTTACTTGCTTACATTCCTGTTGTACTAGAAGTTATAAAGTGAAAATAGTCGGTATGATACCCAGGAAAGTTTTCTCTTGCCTGTCCAATTTTCATCGATAATTGTAGTCACATTACATCAACTTTCTTGACTTGTAAATTATATCATATCTAAGAGCTATCTCTTTATCAACAATTTCACGATTCTGATGGCTGTAATTTAGCTCACGATTTTTGAGCAAGAACCCTTTAGAATGTGATGAACATATTGCACAGAGCGCGCGATGCTGCGCAAACATCTCTTGTGTGTTAAATTTTCTTCGACATTTCGATCAATAATGCATTTCAAGATAGTCAGAAGTTTCTGCTCGTCTGTGGTTGCGATCCAAGCAGCAAGTAATAGACAGATACTTCGCTGATATCGCTCCCCACACTAACTCCTACTTGCACGTCCATTTCGCTATGGTTCTTTCAAAGCCACCAAAGAAACCTGGATGAGTGAATAAATGAAAATTAAGTTGTGCTTCGACTTCATGGTCTTTTGTGTCTTATGCTCATCACAGTATCTCATCCCAACCCAGTTCCCGTAATAAACCTAATATAGAGCTGGGCTTGGCTCAGCGTATGCGCCTTTTTTCCGGCCGCCTCCGGTCGAGATGTCTCAACTTTCTATACGCTATAGCGTCACATTCGAGGAGGAGGTGTGTTGAAGTCCCCGGGGATTGGTCGCAGAAACGACAGGAGTCAGTAGACCATATCCCAAGCCTGTGCCTATTATTTTCAATGCACCCAAGGACTAATGAGGGTTTAGCCTCGATCTCTGCACATAGCTATGAAACCTGGATAGTGGAACGAAAACAAATATGGATTAATCTGGATAATGTAAATAGTTTCTATTATATATATCTTATGAATCTAAAAGTAGTAAATTTAAAAAAAAGCGTGCCAGTCGTTTCTTTCTCGCGCTAACCGTTACCACTCCTGCTCTACCTAATCATCCAACGCAGATTTTCAGAGCCGGAGCGTTTTGATCCATTATTTTGAAAATGTTTTAAAAATTGCACAGGGAATATTTTTAAATGAAGTCACAAAAATCTTAAAAAATCATTCAAGACCATAGTTGACCTTACAATAAAAATTGTATTCTAAGCTTAAGTACTTAATTATGTTAGTATGAGGGTATTTTTTTGAAAACACTGTTGGTTGAGCATTTCGAGGAATCCAAAAAAACAAAAGTAATAAAAGTCCAAAGCAGGTATGCCATGGAACATTTTAAAAAACTAAACCGCACCACAAAAAAAAATCCAATTCAGACAACAATCAGCCAAAAGACAGCAACAACAAAAACACTTAGGTAAAAAGGCAACAGTGTCAGCAGCAAACAAAACAATTATGGCAGCTGATTAGTGAGTGCGGTGCAGTAGACCACTTAATAATATACCATAGCTCATATGCGCTAAGAAACATACAGGAGGATGAATGTCGGCGGCATTGGCCTGTTGCACATGCGCAGCAACCCAACCAAACAACCGAAGCGATTAAGGGGAACAACAACCGACCTACACTGCTGAACTACGCGCTAACAAACATACGACCGGTCGGTTGGTGGTGCTGGTTTCAATTCTAATAACAAACCGAGAAACAGATGCACATTGAGAGGAGAGCGGAAAGCAGACTGTAAAGCAGAAAACATAAAATAGAAAAAAAAATGAAACATTCCATTACATTTGACGGCGCAAGAACTGAAAAACAAAAACAAACGAGCGGCGTGGGGTACACAAGCAACAGATACTGCACTGATCCGCTAGGCCTGTCCAAGCACACAAACACACGAGCTGTTTGACCCAACGCCGATGACACAGTCAGGGCGGTCATCGTTGCTTGGGATGGATTGTGGATAGAGGTTAACAAAGCAGCAAAGGAATGTAAAAAAAAAACGAGAAAAAAAATTGAGCGGCATAATAATTTACTTAATCAGGATTCGACGATTGCAACAAGAACTGAACAATTTTCGGTTTCTTTGCGGCAAATGTTTTTCAGTTTTTATGTTTCTTACCTTCGCCTTAGCTTTGCTTTGCATTTAATCAAAGATGGATGATGGACCACACGGCACCGCACCGCACCGCCAATCTAACTTAAAGATGCTAAAGTGATTTGGTACAGGATTTATTTATTTGTCATGCCAAGTGTGTCGGCGTCTGGCGTCTGATCAAGTCTGTGTGTGTTAGTGTGATAGCTGCATGGCGTGAGAGATAGGGAAAATGCACAAATTGCACCTTTTCAAATTTGTATTTGAGCCGGTGGTTGATGGTAGCTGCTTGCTGCTTACTGATGGCTGATGGTTGATGGTTGATGTTGGCCCTCACTCATCCGGTTGAAATGCAATAACACGGAAATGCAATAGAAATGAATTGATAGATACGTAGAAAAACCTCTGTACACACATACATACACACACACTCAAACAGTGCAGGGGCAGCTGCTGCTGGAGCGTTTCAGGTGACAGCCACAGTAGCAGTTGTAGGTGAAAAACGAAAATCGAGATTCTTCGCTGAGGCGCAGGAACACAAATGTCGAAAAAAGGCGGGCGATAACCAACACCAACACACAGAAGCACACGCACCCAAATTCAGGGAAAAGGAAGGAAATAGAAAGGCTGTGAAAAATGCAACGGAAGGAATTCCGAATGGAAAAGTACTGCCGATGAAAAATTGAAAATTAAAAAAAAAAAAAATCAAGAGACATGTGAATTTGCTCTTTATGTTGCAGGCATACAGATTCTTCAGCAGATTCAGCTAAAGAAAACCTGCCACAACTGCTTTGGAATGATTAGCTCGCAAGGGTGTTTTCCCATTGCCTAAATATTTACTTGATTGTTATGTGCGCTTGTTGAATGAATGGCTGTTAAAGGTGCGCAAATTGTTTGCTTGACAAATGGGAAGTGAGGAAGTGGTTGAGTACCTAAGAAGCGGGCTGCTCTTCCAAGAGGATTAATAGTTTGTAATAGTGAATATTCTATGCAGTCTACACATTTTTTGATGTTCTAAAAAAAGTATCGAATATGAGCGAGTAAATAAAAAAAAAAAATTGCCGTAAGTAAGGCTCATTTTCTCCACCACAAATAGTTCGGCCAAAACACATAACAGAAGTGTACGTGCCAAGTTATGCACTTTAATTCATTTTTAGTTTTCTTAATTTACTAATTTTTATATTTTGATTCAATTTAATTACTGTATTAATATTAAAAAAAACCTCATAAAAATCATTTGCCGTTCGGAGCCAACTTAAAACTGTAGGTTCCTCCATTTGTGAAACAACATCACCATTTCTAGTGAAGCACATTTGGGTTCTTTTTTCTACATTTTCGTAAAATTTCTGGGGTTATGGCGAGTATTTGGATGCAGAGGGTCGAGCGTTTCAGGTTTATTAGTGTACAGCGCTGTCAAATCGGCCAAGCGAGAAGGTCAGTCGAAATTGGCATTTTTTGAAGAAGAGCCGTCGAGGGAGCATTGTAGGGAGATTGTCTTGAGTAAATTCATGTGGCATGTTACGTTATCCTACCTTAACAAATATTCGTCCAACTGATTTTTCCGATGTATGGCTGCAAAAGTTCGGTGATCATGGACCGATATAGAAAAAGAATGGCCTGACATTGTTTGTATCGCACACATCAGATCAAACAGTGTCTTTAACATCATGCAGAGGCTGTCCTTGTACGACTCGAAGATTTGCAATTCCTCACAATAAACAATTTTGCTCATTTACCCGTCCTGTAAGGGTGAAATGTGGATCACCACTCATGATGAGTCGATTGTGTTTTTCTTTAACTCCAAGTGGAGCATGGGGAGTCACTCGGTCGTCTTTCCAGGTGGCGGATGGGGGAGGGCTCGGCAGCTACGCTAGGCGGACTAGCAATCTACCTTTGCGAATCTAAACTGCTAACGAATCCTCGAATTCGTTCGATTCCTAAAAGTCTTGCTCATTTTGAGCCAATTCAAGTATCTTTATGTCTTATTCCAAGTTGTGTTCTACTCCAAGCCGAGCAACAACTGTGAAAGTTACTGGAACAACACCCTGTAAATTCATAACTTTCTAAATAAGCCTTTCCAAGGGGATAGACGCTGGCCCCAGAACTAAGCTTTCTGTACTGATGGGTAGTTTGCCAAGCATCTTCCAAGGTGCATGCCATTTGTCTATGTGCAGATATCAATTTAGACAGGAAATGAGCGAATTGCCATTCTGAGCGACAGACCAGTGTCACTCAAGGTACTGTCATCCTGTGAGATTGAGTCGTCATTGGTCTTGAGTGTATCGAGAAACTGAATCTGTTAGGAACTCATAATCTTATCCGACTAATTAGGGTTCCAGGACACAGGAGTATAACTGGAAACGAAGTAACGGACGCATTTGTAGAGGGCCATTTCTATGGGACGACACACCATCATTGAGCAGCTTAGGAATCACGAGCTAAGGTTAAGGTAGGTTATCTAGCACCAAACTATGAGCCAAAACAACCAAAAGAGTTTTAGAAAACTCATAAGCTTTCCCACGGGCATTTTCATGGCCGTTGCAGATTGCACAGTCATCTACACATGATTGGAATATGGTCCACTGACTCTCACCTTGAATGCAGCGCTATAGCGCGGAGAAAATTGTGCCAATTGCAGCCAGGAGAAAGGCACATACGCTCAATCCAACCCGGATCTAGCTTAAGTTTAATAAGGGAACTGGGTCTGAATGAGATACTGTGATGAGCAGAGTCTTAGAATAATTCGTTAACTTCGATCTGGTACTCAAATAAAAAGTAATTTGAACGGGAAAAATGCCAAGTCGATGGTAAAAGTGGAAGATTTAAAGGGGCAAACTGGTAAAAGTGCAACAAAATTGGCGCTTACGAGCCCTGCCCAGATGGGTTGAACGTTTGGGAGCTCAACTCCTATAAGCAGTTGAAGTTGTTGTATTAAAATAGCAGTCCCACTACCCGCAACTCAGTGTTCAGCGCCTCGATAGTTGTGCTCGGCCACCATTCTGTTGGAGTCTTCGCAGTTCTTCAGAAGGACGTTCTGAGAAAAAAGTGAATCATTTCATGAGAATCTCGCTTAAACAATCCTTAATTCCATGTAAAAGTATAAACTGGAAAACGTGCTAATTTCACACTGCCAACTATAGGATAAAACATTTTCCTGTGCGAATAGCAGCGAGTTTTCTTTAACACAGCATGAGTCTAGTTTTTACCATACAATTCTAAAATAATGATAAGGCACAAATTCCAACGGTGTTTTCGTTAAAAGGCCAACTGAACCACGAAAATATTGGGCAAGTTGCTGTGCGAAATGACCACACACGCACAGGTAACTCACGCAAACAGAGGATACAACAGGCGCTAACAGTTGCTTATCTCATTGCCAAGAGCGAAAGAAAAAAATATTCCTACCTCCGAAAAATACAAAAAATATATTCCTGTGCATACAGGAGTTTTTCATGTACAAAATGTTTTTATTCCTTAAATTTATGCCCATGTATTTTTTCCCCATTCCGCCGCCTTTCTCACACTAAATTTGCCACATAAAGCGTAACATATGGATGAGCATTGAACCAGTTTCGGTTCGGGTCAGAAGCATCAGGAAGAATTTGTGTCTGTGAATTGGTATGTGCGAACTCGCATTCTTCTATTAGTTATTGTGTGTGTATGTGTGCGCCATAGTGTGAGCGCATAAATTTCACGTTTCAGACATTAAGCACGTTCCACTTTCCGTGGCAGGGAAGCCAGTTAAGAAGAACAAAAATAAGAAGAAAAATGTTTTGGCTGATCACAAAAAGGGACGACTTACCTTCGAAATTAGCTAGAAAAAATTGAAAGACGTTGGAGTTGTTGAGAAATAAAACGTTTACGTTCCGCTGCGGTGGCGTGACTTAGAACGTGAGCACAAGAAAAGCGTCAGGCGGTAGACAGTCGACGGTTGAAGAAGATACCACACCGACGAAAGTCGACAAGCGACAGTCTCAGCGGGCTGTTCTTGTGTGTGTGCGTAAAACATATCCTTGCTGTTGTTTCATTGCTGCCGGCGGCCACATTTGCCACTTGCCACTTTTGCACACACAAAAATACAGGACATCGTTGATATGTCCTTTTGCCCTCGCCTTGAATGCCAAGGCTCATAAGAGTATTTATTTGGAGTCATGCCGACACTTTTGTGCATTTTGCATTTTTAATTATTATACAATTTTTTTTTCTTTTTGTTTTTTATTTGTTTGGTTCTGCCGAAATGTTTATTAGCTCACAGTGGTTGGTCAAGCAATTGCATTCTTGTTATCGCTCCGTCGATATGTTCTTTTCCTTCTTTTGAATTCCCTGAAGACGCCATATGGGCAGAAGGACGGTGGTGTGGTCTGGCTCAATTCGAAAACTCATTCCTTAGTTGGTTACTTGGTTTATTTGCTCAACAACTGTGTTGTTGTTTCGCGTCAACCTGCTGACTGGCCACTTGGCTTGGTTTGACTTGGCTTTTACCATCAGTGCTATCGTCGTTATGCCCCAGTGGCTTTTTCGCGGCCATCAGCAACATTCTTTCAACTCGCCACTGAAGTCGCTGTTATATTTGTATTTATTCGTTCATTTGTTGTACAGTGCTGCGCATATTTGTAGTTGAAGTGGCCTTTCGTAATTGAGTTTAATGCCCAGGTACTTTAATATACTCGTACTTCACTGCTTTGACCGTAGCCAGGCGAGCAGGTTCTAATAGCGACGTCGTTCATTAACCGCAAAACACCAGCAAAATATAGAGTTTGTTGCTTTATTATTTGCCTTCTTTATTTATACAATAAAATATTCAGCGTTTCGTTTGTTCTACTTTAAACGTGGCCCATCTCAGCCAAAACTAAAAACCTTTCGAATAAAGTAGGTTCTTCCCACTGTAGAAATGCGGACCACAGATCAATAGTTAGAAACGAGTAATAGTAGAAAAGAGTGTTCGGAGGAAAATGAACGACAAATTCTTCTTCTTAATTCTTTTGACTTAAAGCGCATAAGAAAGAGCAAACCCAGTACCAATTTCTTATGCGCTAGAAAATTAAAATCAGTCAGATCGGCCGAATTAATTTTTCGTGCATTCTGTTATTTGTGAAAACGTGCGACCGAAATGTATTTCCAATGGGGTTTGCTTGTGTTCGCGAAAGGAAGCACAGACCTAGGGGAGCACTGTTACAATCTACCAAACTGCAAGTTTCCATAGAAACCAGTTTAGTAAGGTTTAGGTTCCAAAAAACGTTTACCCGTCCTTCCATATCTGATGAGTATGCTTTAGTTTCAATTACTTTTCCCCACCTCAAGTTGTAAATGGTTAAACTTATCAGAAATCACTTTATATAATCCCACGATTACATGAATTCCGAAATTCAATAAGTATCATTCATTCAAGTTGTGAATGGTTAAACTCATCAAAAATCCCTTTATATGTGTCTATAGACTATTCGTATATTAGATGAATTTTGAAATTCAATAAATAGCACTCATTTAAATTGTAAATGGTTAAACTCATAAAAAATCACTTTATATGTGTCGGATAGACTATTCGTCGATTGGATGAATTTTGAAATTCAATAAATAGCGTTCATCCAATTGACGAAATTTTTTATTTATTTATTTAAAAGAGTAATAATAATAAACATTTTCAAAGTAAAATACTGGCTACAAACAAATAATAATCCATTTCAATAAAAAAGAGTGGTATAAAAAATATTCGTCGATTGGATGAATATAGACGCTTAAGATGTGCTGAAATTTATTGTAACGAAGATTTTCATTCCTTATCTAAAGGTTTTCATATTCGTCGATTGGATGAATATAGACGCTTAAGGTGGCTGAAATTTATTGTATCAAAGAGTTTCATTCCTTATCGAAAGGTGTTCATATTCGTCGATTAGATGAATATGGACGCTTAAGGTGTGCTGAAATTTTTCGTAACGAAGATTTCCGAAACAATAATTGTTCATCCAATTAACGAAAACGGGTCTTCAAAATCATAAAGACTAGGTGATAAATTATTTGATACTTAGCCTTAGAATCAAAGAGGTCCATCATTTGACTTCAATGCGAATCTTGATAATGAAAACTCAATATCAGCTCTTTTTGTGGTGTTGAATTTCACCGTATAAAAATTAGATTGCAGTTTACTCCTAAATGATAACCCGTTGCAATAATGAAGCGAGGTTTAAAAAATATTCGTCCATTGGATGCATATAGACGTTTGCGACGTACCGAAATTTATTGGAACGAAGATTTTCATTTCTTATCGATAAGTGTTCATATTTGTTGATTGGATGAATACAGATGTTCAAGGTGCGCTGAAATGTATTTTAACGAAGATTTACATTTCTTATCGGAAGGTGTTCATATTCATCGATTGGATGAATATACATATAGAAAACTTGATATTCTTCCAATGGGCGAAATCTGAGCCGGTTCCGTTGGCTATTAAACAATGAGCTGAGTTATAAAATGCAAGCAGTGTGCAGAAGCACGGAGCTGTCTGTGCCCGTTCACACTTTAATATTCTCGTGTTACTTTTAACTTTTAACTAACTGAACTGCAATTGTCTTTCGTCCTGCAAAGCTGTTAAATCCTTTTCGCCATCCAACAATGATAACTGCTCACTTTACGCTTTATGGCCACTTTCCTTCTTTTTCCTTGTACTTCTTAATGCAGTTCCCACCACATCCTCCGATTTTTAGCTGCAAAACTGCGCATTTGCAGTTTTAAGGATTTGCTTTTCGAGCGGCAGCGCATAAAAGCGTCTGGTTTGTGTAATTAAATTTACACGCCTTGTTTGTTGGAGCAATAAAATCGTAGTCACTTTCGGTGCACTGTTTTCTGCATACGAGTACATGCGCGCGAGTGTGTGCGAGTATGTGTGAGTATGTGCTCATATACATTTCTTCCGCTGCTGACATTTATTGCCTCGGTTTCCAGTGAAATTTATTGGTTTTTACAATGCTGGGAACTGGGAAAGTTATGGTGCGCTTCTCATTCTGAAAGTCCTATTGACTCTTTGATTTTTAGCAGCCTGCTGGAGGCCACAACCGCCACGACCGCCACTCCTTTTGATGTGACTCCCAACTGCGCTTTAATTTGCAACAACGTCTGCACCGCATGAGGCGCTTTCCTCTTGGCTATGCATTGACGCCGCCGCCATTAAGTCTTCAAACTCTTTTACTCTTAGTTTTCTTGCTGGCTTTTATTTATTTAATTTTTTTTATATATTTTTTTTGTTTGTTTTGGTAGCCAAAATGCAATCGAGTTTCATTTCATTTGCCTCAAAGTAGCGCATTCATTTATTTAATTATTCAATTGAAATGCTTCACTATTCAGGTCGGTTGGCACTTCATGGCACTCTCGATGCATAATTTAAACATTTTCTGTAGTGCCCAAATTTGGTATTTCGTTATTAGTTTTTCTCACTCATATTTATTTAATTGTTTTGCACCTTCTTAAATGAAAGTGAACTGCTTTGATTTGAATTTTTTATTACCACAAATCCGTCTAGCTAGCAGCCCATTTTCACATTGCATGATATCGATTTTTTGCTCCTTTTTTTGTAAATCATGCCATCTTTGCGCCGCATTGCACTTCAGCCGAGGCATTTTTTAGTTTTTTTTCGAGTGTTTTTTTATTTTACTTTTTGCTGCCAAATTTTCTAACGCCTAAAAGCTGTGCATTTCGTTTTATGAACATTTTTCCTCATGCAATGGCGCAGCGTGAATTATGGAAGTAGTTTTTTGGAACTTTTTTTTGGTTATTATAGTTAGGGGAATAGCAATCGATTTTCGATCTCGCGGGAGGTGGATTGTAATTGGTGTATGTATGTATGCTAGATGGCCAATTATCGGTTATAGCATAGCTTTTTCGATGTAGATTGAAAAATCTCACAGCTCTTAATTTGGAAATCACAAAAAGAAAATTTTTTTTCCATAAGTTCTCTTTGGGTATTTGAATATAACTCGAAAAGTTAATGGGACTCCACTATGAAACTTTCCTTTCTTTATGAAAAGCGCAGTTTTAGCTAATAAAGAAAAAATAGAAGAAAAATCCCCAATTTTTTTCAAAAAAAACGAAAAAAAGTTTTTTTTCCCAAAATTTTTTAACAATTTCTTATAATTTTTTTAGTAAAAAAAAGTTTTACATTTTTTGTTTTTTTTTTTAATTAAAAATGTATAAATTTACAAAGATCTGAACTACTGAAAAGAAGATATTTGACTTCAAAAAAATTCCAACCCCAATTTTCAACATTAAATAAACCTGAATATTATTATTTTTTTCTCAAAATTGTCTGTTTCGTTCTTATTATATTTAAGCCAACAAAAGCACAAAATTTCGGAAAAGTGTAAGTCCACATCCAAAATACTTGGATCGCTGACGTGAAATCGCTCATATCGCTTTCAGGCATGAAGGTGGGTCCACTAAGGTTTGCTACGAGACTTACAATTTACTCATATTAAAAAAAAATGCTTCATATTTATAATCGCTTTAAAGAAAGCTAATATTTCCTTTAAATTCAACAATTAAATTTTCCACATCGACTCCCTTTGTCAATCAGACACCCCCAGACTTCTTGATTGCTCTTTTTCTCTTGCCATAGCAAATTTAAAGCAAATTCGTAAGCGAAATTCCACAAAATATTACAATTCAATCATTGTTGCCGCAAGAATCCTTAACTAACCCTTAAATCCAATCATGATAATGGATTTGATATTTGCCAACGCCCTTCCCGCCATATCCACCTTCCTACTTTTAGCAAATTCCTCTTTCATTTCTATTGTTGTTTCTTTTTCTTTGCTTCGTTCGGACATTTGAACGTCTGCCACATTTTAGTCAACAATTCACCGCACCGCAGCCTTTGCTGCTGCCTAGGCGGTAACGATAAAGCGCAGCGGCTTAGTGGACTGTTGGACGGACGTTATGGTTCATAAATTCCCAACTGCAATGCTGTTGAAGCACGACGATGAGGACGATGACGACGGTGGCGGTGGCGGCGTTTAGTACCAAGTTATGATGGTGATGAAGAAGCGTTGAAGTGGAGGAGCCAAAGATGGACGACTGGCGGAAAAACATCTGCCACTATTGCTGGCACTGCCACTGATGTTTTTATTGTTTTCGCTGTTGCTGTTGTTGTTGCTGATGTTGTTGTTTATGTTTTACGAGTACTTACGAGTACTCACTCACTTGTAGTGGTTGTTATTATTATTGCCTGCTGTTGCTGGCTGCTTGCTAACAAACTCGCTTGCGCATGTTGTTTTTATTTGTGATGTTGTTCTTCTGTATGTTACTAGTGGTTTTTGTTGTTGCACGGTGACTGCCTGTTGCCTGCTGGTGGTGCTGCCGCTGCTGCTGTTGTAGAACCCATTTCATTAGGTTCGTTCGGCTGTTGCGCAGACGCACAAGTACCGGGGTACCTAACTAGAAATACCTATAAGTGTACATACACAAACATACATACCTACATAAGTATGTATGTGTGCATGCACATCATCGGTACCATCAACTACGTTCATCCAGTTTGGAAAAAATGTATTATTACTTTTTCCCATTTTCTGCTCATTTAGTTGACGGTCTAACTGGTCGCGCGCTCCTCAGTCAGTCCACCGGTTGGTGTGTCGTTGGCTGCTTTTTTAATTTTAATTTCGAAATGCTGCATGCTTTTTTGTTTTTTTTGAAAATTTCAAATTTCGGTAGTTCCTCTACTCACTCGCCAACTTCGGTTTCCATTTGTTGCTGCAGTCTTTATGGTCTTCATATTTCCACTTTAAAGCGCGTCATGTGTTGGTTGGTACTTGAATATGTTTGTGTTTGCATGTTTGGTTGAGTGTTTTTGACAGGTGGGACTTTGAAAATGTATGTAGGTGCTTTGTTGTTGCTACTTTCGTACCTTATGCCGTATGTGCTATGTATTTTATGCTGCTGCGTATTTTTTTGCTCAGCACCGCATAACCAAATATTTTCATATGCACTTCCCTATTTATCAAAAAGTAAGGAATTGAAAAAAAAAAAATTAAATTAAAAAAATTTTTTTTTTTTTTTGTACACGAATCACATTGCGTTGCATGACGGCAGTTGGTGGCTCAACAAATTTGTTGAAGTTACACACACCGTATACTGCATACATACAAATTTGCTTCTTCGAGAAATGATGGCTGCTGTTCGCAAGCTGGAATCCTTGTTGCTGCTTCACAGGCATCCTTGAATTCAGCGACGAAATCTGTGTTTGCATGCAGTACAGCACTGCTACTTGGGTTTTTTTGTGTGCCTCTGCGGATTGGGTCATTGTACTTTCCCCCTCGTTTTTTGATTTTCTACATTCTGGCAAACCTACTTTTGAATCCAATTTTAGATTTATTTTAAGCATTTTTTAGGCTTTAGGCACGCGTCAGTGTCACATTTCTCCTGAAGTTTTGCATTGTAATTAAAAATCTTCAATTGGTATTCCTGACATAGACGTTATTTGGATGCTCGAAATGGAAAAATTGGTTTAAAAATATTTTATACATAAAAGGCTTCGTGAAATTCAGTGAAGTACTTTTGAGCGCTTCTCATGCAATTTACTACAGCTATTGATCGTTGTAGATTCTTAGTGGTTGTTCTAATACTACAATTTGGTAACTGGCTCAGTGTGATACAAATGTGCGTAAAAAGCTCCATCGGAAAAGAAACCAAGTCTAGTTTGATAAAAAAAAATTAAGTTAACAGACCCGGGATTCCACAGGAAAATAGTCAAATTTGTGATGTTGATAGACGCAAAACTGCCTAGTACCTAACTAAACAAGTGTTTGGCTGATGTTTGACGGTAGAACTGAATTCAAGCATAAATTATACAGCACAGGGTTGGCCATATTAAACTGACCCATGTGATTATTAAAAAAATATGGAAAAAGAAACATTTTTTTGTGTTTCATTGTGAAAAACATTTAATTTAGTTCAAGGAGATTCGTTTACATCACTTTTTGAATATGATATCGCGCAAGTGGTCGCCCTTAGCACGTATTTGGATATGTACAGGGTTGGCCATCTTAAACTGACCCATGTGATTATTAAAAAAATATGGAAAAAGAAACATTTTTTTGTGTTTCATTGTGAAAAACATTTAATTTAGTTCAAGGAGATTCGTTTACATCACTTTTTGAATATGATATCGCGCAAGTGGTCGCCCTTAGCTCGTATAGCGTAATGTGCCCCCTTTTTCGGCGTTTTCCATAGTTTTGGCCAGCGTCTCGGCCGATAGGGCGGCTATTTCCCGTCGGATATTGGCCTTAAGTGCGCCTAGTGTCTTTGGCTTGTTGACGTAAGCCTTAGATTTCAAATTACAGTAAAAAGTTATAGGGTTACTCAATGGGTCAGTTTAATATGGCCAACCCTGTAGATGTCTTCCTCTTCCTTGGCGGCCGCCATAGCCGAATGGGTTGGTGCGTAACTATCATACGGAATTCACAGAGAGAACGTAGGTTCGGAGCTCGGTGAAACACTAAAATTAAAAAAAAAAAAAACATTTTTGTAACAGCGGTCGCCACACGGCAAGCAATGGCAAACCTCCGAGTGTATTCCTGCCATAAAAAAGCTCCTCATAAAAAATATCTGCCGCTCGGAGTCGGCTTGAAACTGTAGGCCCCCCATTTTGTGGAACAATATCAACACGCACACCACAAATAGGAGGAAGAGTTCGGCCAAACCCCCAGAAAGGGTGTACGCGCCAATTGTATATATATAACTAGCGAAACCCCGCCCGTTCCACTGGTCGTCTTTAAAAAAATCTAGATTAATTAATTAAATTAAGCCGAAAAATACTGTGTGTTTTTTATAAAAATTCTCGCGCATGAATAGTAATGACAGAAGTTTTGAATAGTAGTAGCAATTAAAAAACGTTTGATGTGATTTACTTTATTACTCTTTTTATTGTAATGCTCTTCGGTGTACAATATTCTTTGTTTTTCCATGCGTTGCTGAATAAATGAACAATACCAATGGCTTACCAACTCTTGAGCATGAAATATAAGGTTGGCCATGAGAAAAACATGGGTATTCGAAATCAATACCACAAATTGATAAAGTTTGGCCTTGTGACTTATTACTAGTAATCTCGAATGAAAGGCGAACAGGAAATTGAAGACGTTTGAATTTAAACGGCATATCCGATGGTACCATTGGTATTCGCGGTATTAAAACGTCTTCACCAGAGTATTTTCCATTCAAAATTGTTGCTTCAATGACGTTATTCATCAATCTCTTAACTGTTAATCGAGTGCCATTACATAGTCGTGGTTGATTTATGTTTCTCAACATAATAATCGGTGCTCCTATTTTCAAGTTTAGCATGTGTGGCGGTAATCCAGGTAAATCAAGGGAAATCAAAAGTTCAGTGGGATAATTTACAATATCATCTTGATTTGTAACAGTGTCAACGGATCGATATATTTGTTCTGGACGTGGTATGTTAGCCAAAATAGCCGCATTCATTTCATTCACATCTTTATTTTTGCCAGCCATGATGGCTCGTTCACTAAGCCAATCATGTCTTTTGTAATTTTGAGGCAAATTTGGGAAAATACTTTGAATTAACTGTTCTTTCGTTTGACTTATTTGACAAAAGTTTGGTTGTAAAGTTATTAAGCCAGTTAAATTATCGACAGGAACTTTGCCATTTCCAATATCCAATAATTGCTGTGAAAATTCAGCAGCTGATGGACCATTTTGCATTAGAACATGTACATTTGTAGTTAGTTTGAGTGTTTGAACATTTCTCCACAAATATGATGATTTCAAACATGCAACCAATTCATCTGCTGCAGTTGCTCGAGGAATAACAGGCAGTGTTTGTCTAAAATCACCTGCCAGCAGCACTAAGGCACGACCAAACATTTCATTTTTACTACGTAAATCTCGTAATGTCCTATCAAGCGCTTCCAGTGACTTTTTATGTGCCATCGTGCACTCATCCCATACAATTACGTGTGCGAAAAAGCGGAGAAGGAGAAGAGAACTGTTCTATTCCCCCCCGCTTTAACCCAGCTATGTGTTCAGGTGCAAATGGCTTTTTTGCGTGAAGTCTGATATAAAATAAGTTCTATTTACTCTTCTTAAATTTATATAAACTTTTCCAGGCGAAGTAAAAAAACTGACATATATTTGCTTCAACCGTATATTTGTGAGTACACAGGTAATACGTAAATATATGAATGATATAGGTAATATCTCATATTAGCATAACCTTTCTGCAAAAAAATTAAGGAAACGATCACCAATCACGCCGGCAATGATACAATGAATTTTTCACTATAACTGACTTCAGATTAACGTTTATATTATATAATAAGCGTATATGTAACATTTAAAATTTTTTTTTTTAATTTTTAATAATAAGTGGTCTTCCTCTTTCTCTTCCTCTTCCTCTTCCTCTTCCTGTAGCTATTCCTTTTCCTCTTCCATCTCCAGCTCCATCTCCTTTCTTTATCCCAGAAATGGGCAGTAAAAATTACTTCACTTAAAAGCTTTCATCAACAGCTTCCATCTGATACCCATATTGTACAAACACATCCAAGGGTACCTTGGTCCACCTTTTCGGCTATATCTCGAGACCCTGGTCACTCAGAGATCTAAAAAATACTCTGTATTAAAGCACTCATCAGTAGCTTTGATTTGATACCCACAATGTAAAAACACATCCTAGGGTTACCTGGGTCCTCGTTTTGGCCTTCGGCAGCGCCACCTGGTGGCGAGTGGAATCAATAAGCATATTATACTAACCTTCACCGTGGGAAAATATATATATATACCAATTTTCATAATAATCGGCCCAGACACACACGACCAAAATGTATTCAATTCTAATGAATGCTATGTGCGGTACAAAAAATCCGTGCGGCAAATAGCAAAAACACACTCACTTAACCGACGCACCGCACACACACGCGTTTTCGGATTTCAACCAAACTTCACAGAAACCTTTGCCAAAGAAACACCAACAATGTGTGAAACTTTCATTGTTTTCCTTACACGCGTTGCTGAGATTACCGGAGAGAAATGCACACTTTTTTTCGGCTTAATTTTTATATATATAGATATGTATACATATATCTTTCTTCTTCCTTCTAACTACAATCACTTCTGCAATAGTTGCTGTAGCAGCAATGCCAGTGCTCATACATATACTCCGTTGCAAAATTATGGAACCACCAGAACCTGATAAATTCTTTACTATTTATTTAGTTACTCTTTGATTTCAGTTATTTTTTATAGAAATATATACAAGGTGGCGCAAAATTAATCGCCGAATCGGAAGACTTACACGTTTTGCAAATGGCGTTGTTTCAAATTTGACACTTGTGAATTGGACAGACAAGCAATTAAGCGCGTTAAGGTCAAACTAAAGATTTCCATCATTTCAAAATTTTTTATTTAGTAAAAAACAAGCCACTAAACATCTTATGAAAATCCAATTTGCACACTTTGTACAAGATTTATAAAAATTCGGCAAATTTTCATCAAAATTTAAACATTTTTAATCAAATTTTAAAAGTTTGTAATCAAAATTAAACATTTTTAATCAAAATTTAAACATTTTTAATCACAATTACAAAATTAAAAAAAAAAAGAAATTGGGTACGCAATTTCATTGCTTATTAAATTTTACTTCAACAAAGTGCAAGTTTCAATGACTCATCACTAAAAATTATTTTTTTATTTAGAAAAAAAGGATGATTAGTTTCACACTTCGTACAAGATTTATAAAAATGCTTCAAATTTTAATCAAAATTTAAAAATTTGTAATCAAAATTTAAACATTTTTAATGAGAATTTCAAAATTAAAAAAAAAAAGAAAAAGTGGGCACGCAGTTTTATTGCTTATTGAATTTTAGTTCAAAAGTGCAAGTTTCAAATGACTCATCGCTCAAAATAATTATTTTATTCAGAAAAAAGGATGATTCATTTTGTATCTCCTTATTTCATTCTTTAACAAAACCCACAAAAGTTAAAGACATATAAATTAAAACTTCAAATCCCTTATTTTGTAGAATCTGCTTTTTTATGTGCATTTCTTTGCATTCTCCCCCAAGTTGCTTACTAATATCTTTCGTATTTTTTTTTTCTATTTTCAGCTTGAAACATTAAAAAAAATTAATGTGCAAAATAATACAAAATGTGCTACATAAGTCACTGTAAACGGAAAACATTACTTTTGGTAAATTCAAGTGGAAAACTTTAATATTCCCCTCGAAAATTGCTACCTAAAACTTCACCCCTAAAAAGAAAACTACTAAAAGCCAAGAGCCAAAAAGCAAAAATATGTCTACGAAATTCTCAGCGCATCCTGACTTGGCGGTCGAGCAATTACAGCAAGCCGAGCTCACAGCGCGCCGGAATTCAAACAAAACGCACGCTCATCACCGACGGCATCACTCGGCCGGAGCTGGACTTGACAGTGAGCATAGCACGCCCACTAAGTCTGCCAGCTCGACATGCAAATATACGACCACGAAAAACGCCTCAAAACTCGATTGTAATGCCACAACAGCAAATGCCTTAAATAAGAAAAATTCACGTGCAGTCGACGCCGCCGACACCAGCACTGTGGAACAGGAGGAGCAGCAGCAGCAGCATTTTACTAACGCGTTTCCACGTGCATCGCCAGTGCTAACCTTTGCACCAGCCAGCCACGCACACAATGTGGATGTGTTGGACAACAAATTCGCCTACAATGCTGATGGTGTCGATGTGGATCGGATGGTTTTGGCATATATCGATGATATCGATCTCAATTGTGACGATGATGTTTTCATACGAAGTGCAAGCAGTAGATCAAGAAACACCAAAGACTGTGTAGACTGTACGCCGTCGTCGTTGCGGTGGTCAGCTGCAGGTGGCGCTGTCTCATCACAACAGCAACAACAACCACAATCATACACTTCGAAATCCATGGATGAGCCGGATCACTTGCAGCATCGCCTTAGTCGAACAGCAGCAGCACACGCCAGCTGTAATAGCCGGCAGCCTCATCACGATAGTGGCGATTATTATACAGCCGACCCGCATGCCTCACCCATACACGCCATCAGTGATGGTTGTGTCAGTGGTTTAAGCAGCGTTTTGAGCTCACCATCGGCCAGCACAGTATCTTCGCCACTTTCAACGCCGACAAGACTTGCACCACACTTTCAAAAACACCAAAATCAATACAATAGCAGCAATTGCTGCCAAAAATCGCTAGCGGGTGGTTGCTGTGGCGGCAGCAGCGATAGCGATAAGAGTTGCAACCATCTTCATCACCATCATCATCCACATCTCCAACATCAACATCACCAACACTCGCATCATACAAAGGCATCGTCGTCAACGTCTAAGGCGGCGGCGGCTGCAGCAGCAGCAGCGGCGGCGTCGTCGTCGTCGTCAGGCGGATGTAAAAAGTCACAGAAATTTGATCCAATACTACTCGGTCCGTCTCGATATCGTCAACTTCTGCCAATTCTGCTGTGTATTCTATCGTTCGCGATTGTTTTCAGCATATTAATTGTTTACATGGATACGACAGGTGAGTTCAATTGACTATTGCAGGCGCACAAACGTCCACATTTTTATGAATACTTGCCCAAATAGAGCATTAAAAAAATATGTGCTGCAGAAAAGGAGTTTTTACTTAAGAACCAAACTGTAGCCATATTCCGCCATTCACTCGCTTCGGGTGCTGCCTCGTTCTTGGCATCGCTTCCTGGAGTTTCATTTGTTTTATAATTTGATATCTTTGACATGTGTCTAATGCTTGTTTTGTTGCTGGACGCTGCCTCCATCTATATATGTGTTTTTTTTATTTTTTTGTGATATTTTGTGTTTTTTTTCTGAAAAAGGTGCTTGGCTGTTATTGGTTTTAACTTCCATTGCTTTTGTTTTGGCATCCACCGGAAGCAGCCGCTAGGGTTTATTTGCCGCTTGATGCTGCAGGCACACTTTTGGGATCAAATAACAACTTCGTAGGTAAATAAGAAAATTGCGGTTTTAGTCAGGAATTATTTTGATATGTAAAGTAACTGCCGTATTTGCTGTTTTCGTCGAAAAAAATAAGAGCTTCAATGTGAATTTTTTCATTAGTTCAGTTAGGTGCAGCAGTCATTCTACATAAGGTTTGTGGTTGTTTGAAAGAAATACAGCTTTCTTAATTACGAGTACTATGACAGACATACACTTGTGCTCACACAATCCAGTCACTTTTACGTTCTACAATATTCGCTATATTTTTCATGCTACATATTTTTCGTCTTTTTTCTTTTATAAAAATAAAAAACTTCATAAATCAAAAATATTTTTTTGGTACTTTTTCCAACATTTTGTGTTTCTCTTATCGAACCGCAAAACTTATTGAACCACCTCGTACATGTATTACCGACATTTCTGGAATACGATTTCACTCATTAGACTGCATAGGAAGCAATTTTTATAAGAATATTCAGAAAGAGTAAGAACACTTGTGCCAACGTTTTTTTCCATCTTCAGAACTTCAAAAAATAATTTTTTTTTTTATCTTGTTCAGCTCCTCCTTCGATGCCGTCTTTATCTCGTCAATCGTAGCGTAGCGTCTTTTCATGGGCCTCTTTAGTTTCGGGAACAAGAAAAAGTCACAGGGGGGCCAGATCTGGGGAATACGGTCGCTGTGGCATCATCAGTGTGTTGTTTTTGGCCAAAAAGTCGCGCACAAGCAACGATGTGTGAGCAGGGGCGTTATCGTGATGCAGGATCCAAGTTTTGTTCTTCCACAAATCCGGGCATTTCTGGCGGATTGATCCGCGCAAATTGCGCATAACTTGCAGGTAATATTCCTTATTGAACGTTTTACTCTGTGGCAAGAACTCATGATGCACAACGCCCCTGCAATCGAAGGAAACGGTAAACAAAACTTTTACATTCTTGACTTGACGCGCTTTTTTCGCTCTTGGTTTGTGCGGCAGCTTCCATTGAGATGTTTGAGCTTTGGTTTCCACGTCATACGCATAAGCCCACGATTCGTCACCAGCTATGACCATCTGGAGCAAATTTGGGTCGTCGCGCACAGAGTCCAACATCTCATTAGCAATGTTCATGCGATGCTGCTTTTGTTCGAAATTGAGCAGTTTTGGTACAAATTTTGCGGCGACCCGTCTCATGCCCAAATCATTGAAAAAAATCGAATGGCACGAAATGACCTCAACAACTTTTCTAACGGTGAATCGACGATTGGCCAATACCATTTTCTTCACTTCATCAATTTTTTCGTGTGTTGTTGAAGTGCTCGGGCGTCCGGCATGCTTTTCGTCGTTCACATCTTCTCAGCCTTCTGAGAACATTTCGTACCACCGATAAACGTTGCTTTAGTGCAAAGTACTATAGCTTCTCCGTATGACACATTCAACATTCGGAATGCATCCGCGCACATAATTTCGTTTTTCACACACAATTTGATACAGGTTCTTTGATCCATCTTCTTGAATAGGTAAAAATCGAAGACGAGCCGAAATACGTGCAAGCAAAACAGCTGTCAACAATTAACTGAACATTCAAAATAGCTGAACTCGTCGGCATAAGTGAGAGACATGAGTACCAACATATCGCCAAAAAAATTGAATATACTTACATAACCTGTGAAAATTCAAAATTCGCGATACTTTTTGAACACAGCTCGTATATCCGAATACCAATAAACTTGCGGTTTATCACGATTTATTTTGTTCCGTGTATCATATTAGACCTAACACTATAATGGCAAAAGCAGCTCGTACTGTTGGAATCGGTTAGGTTAGGTTAGGTTGGTATGGTTGCCCAGGGAGTGAGCGCACTTGGACGAAGAGAGATTCGTCCTTTGTGATACCATTGTGAGGTGAGGTGAAAGGGAAAGACCGATGGGATCCAGAGAGAGGGCGGGGAGAGGTGGTGATGGGATGGTTAGGAGTGTGCGGATTACGAACGATGACTATGTTTGCGTCAACCGCTTTGTGCTGCTGATGAAATTCATCAGATTTTTAATGTCAGCGCCAGCTATATCAGCAGGCGTAGCAAAGAAGTAAGAGCCAAGATGCCTGGATTTTAGCCCTGCCAGAGCAGGGCAGCTAAGGAGAAGGTGCTGAGATAATTCCACCTCATCCTCCATACATCCAGCGCAAAAAGGACTCGAGGTGATTCCAAGTCTCACAGCATGCATTCCTCGCGCATTGTGTCCTGTGTGAGAACCCACTAGATTGGAGAGCTGATATTTTGTCAGCCTCAGAAGCTCGCCCGAGCGCCTCCAGTCCACACGTGGCCAGAAGGATTTCGTGACCTTACACGTTTGTGTATTTGCCCAGCGCTCGCTGAGTTGGCGCGATGCCCATCTTTCCAGGAGCAGACCGCAGGTAGTAAGGGGGATCCCAATTTTCTCCCTTCGCTGGGAAATCACCTCACATGTCCCTTGTCTGGCCAGCTCATCCGCCTCACAGTTTCCCGCAATGTCGCTGTGACCGGGAACCCAGATGAGGCTGATGTCAAAGAATTCGGACGCAGTCGAAAGTGAGGTCAAGCATTCCTTGACCAATTCCGAGTGCACCGTCATATACCCGAGGACCCTTACTGCCGCTTGGCTGTCGGAGTAAATATTTACTTTCTTGACTGTTAGTACGCATTTGAGCAGTCAATCAGCTGCCTCCTTGAATGCGGCTACCTCTGCCTGGAACACACTGCAGTGGTCCGGTAACCTGAATTTTAGTCTGATGGGGAGCCTCTCGCAAAAGACTCCTCCGCCAACCTTTCCTTCCAACTTCGATCCATCCGTGAACAAGTTCACCAGGCCCTGCCCCCAAGTGTAGCCCTCCGTCCACTCGTCCCTTGACGGGATGAGAGTGGAGAATGTTCCAGTTGGACTAAACGAAGGTATGCACTGGTCTGTTGACAGAGGGATGAACTCGAAGTTTCTAAGGATGCTTGAGTGCCCATAAGTGAGGTAGCTCCAGCCCCTCAGTCTGATTGCGGTACGTGTAGCGGCAATTCTGCCTGCGATGTCTACGGGTACCACATTTAACATTGCGTTAAGCGCCAGAGTAGGAGTCGTTCGAAGCGCCCCACTGATTCCAATGAGTGCCGACCTCTGAACTCTCTCCTGCTTCTTCACCAATGTCGTCTTCTCTAGTGAGTTCCACCAGACTATGAATCCATATAACAAGATAGGCTTTACAATAGTATTATATAGCCAGAAAACAACTCTAGGCGAAAGGCCCCATCTTTTGCCAATTGCGCCCTTGCACTCATACAAGGCGATTGTTGCCTTCCTCACTCTTTCCTCAATATTGGGCTTCCATGTAAGCTTGCTGTCAAGGATAATACCTAGGTACTTCACCTTGTCAGAAAGCATCAGAGGAGCGCCCCCTAGTGAGGGAAGCTGAGCTCTGGGTGTTTTATGTTTCCTCGTAAATAGGACGAGCTCCGTCTTAAGAGGATTCACCGACAGGCCGCAATCCGTTGCCCACCTAATAACTGCATTCAGATATCCCTGCATCAAGTTGTACAGAGTGTCCAAAAATATTCCTCTAACAATTAGTGCCACGTCATCCGCGTAGGCAATTACCCTGCAGCCCCCCTTCACCAGCTCCTCCAACAGGTCATTTAAAACAACAACGCAGAGGAATGGTGAGAGAACCCCACCTTGCGGAGTGCCTCTACTCACCTGCCGGTGGATGGAGATACCGCCCCACTCTGCCGTGACTGTTGGCATCAAAAAGATTGCATTTGGAATCGTCGAGGAAAATATTTTTTTACCAATCAATTGCAGTCAAATTTTAGTCTTGTTTCGCCCAGTTAATACCTTGGCTATTTGGCGTTGTCAAAAGGACCAAGAAATCAGCATTTTGAGGTATTCGAACGACTTTTCGCGTACATATTTCTGCGCTGTCGTGTTCAATGAATTCTCTATTCAAGTTTTCGAAAAGTTTCGAATCTATTGAATGGGATTTGGATTTATTGGTCAACTCAGGCATTCTGGCCAGCGGTGCTCAATTGGGAAATGTTTCTTACTCTTTCTGAAACCAGTTCTCCTCTTCACACTCTCGCTTCTTTCATGATTATTCAAGAGATATCTGAGGGATGGGTAAATTTTTTTAAAAGGAATTGAATTAAATGTAAATGAACCTTTCTAAATTTGCAAAGAAGTAGAGAATTATACCTCGCACTGCTCTGGATTAATTTTTTTAATATTTATAGGAAAGATGAAGTATAGAAGCCAAACTGAGTTAAAAAAAAGTTTTTGTTTAAGTTTAATTTCTTATATGTGTAATATAATTTGATGGCAAAAACTAAGGAAATAAAAAATTAAAAACTTTTTGGAAGACAATTTGATTATAAAATAGCTTTTATTGGGTAAAATTGTTCTTTCATTTAAAGGCTATTTTTCAAATAATAATAAACAATAATTTACAACATATTCACCATTTTTGTTCAATATCACAGCGCAGCAAAATGACAAAAAAAAAAATTGTACTATTTTAATATTTCATAATAGACATAGATAACAGATAAATAGTAGATAATAAATAAATTAAATTTTTTTTTCGAATTAAAGATGTAAATATATTTTAGTTCTATTTTATCCATGGAATTAGTAACATTTTTACAATCTTGCTTATAAAACCAGAACAATCAAGCGGATTTTCAAGTTGTATAGCTCGAAATAAAGGTAAAGATTTAGGAAATATTTCAAAATACGATTTATAAAATTTCAAATATTTTTAAATGATTTCGCATAAGGTCCTAGTGTTCTTCAAATGGGAGGTTTTCGGAGATTCCCCTGTCTTTCTATGCTCCGACCTGGAGCGATTAATTTTTTTTTATAGTAGCTCTTTAGTCCTTCTTAAAAATGTTATCAAAAATCATTTATTCAAAATAATAAAAAATATGTAAAAGTAAACGGAAATTAAAAAAATTTTGGGTGTAGCTAAAATGAAATGGAAAAAAGCACTGATACAAATATTTTTCATAACCTCCATATTAACAGGCCATTTGTAATTTTTTGTAATTTTTAAATAACACTACAGCTACTCTTTCAAAGCAATTTGGGCACAACTTTTTTTTTTTATTTAACAGACAAGATTAATGCGTATTTTTCCTATCAAAATTTGGTCCTAGCCAAATTGAACATAGAAGGAGCAGCCAACGTCTTTGTTTGAACTTAAAAATAATTATCTGGTTTGAGGGGTGAAATAAATGAAAACCAGAACTCATCGCTTCAGAGTACCAACTCTTTTTAAGATATTAATTTTTTTTTTTTCATTTTCTATAAGAATATACACCACTTTATAAATAGCTGCAGTCATTAGCGAATCTATTTACACCCACCTCGCAAAAAAACGCCAGCGTTAATAGCTTTCTTAACTAATCATGTCGGTGGTAATGATGCAAAAAAAGCAAAATAAAATGACAATACCAACACAAACAAAAAGTTAACAATATACTTATAATAACCCAAGCATTGACAACTCGCCAAACGTTGTGCAGACGTTTTCATGCACCCTGCCGCTCTGCTCCTTCTCTTCCACCCACCCATCACCATTCATTGTTGCAATCAGCAATTATGTTCATTATTACTATACTGAAAACTGAAAACTGAAGACAAAAAAATTGGTAATAAAAAACTACGCCAATACGCGAACAAGTTTTTTTTCGTAAATTTGCATTGCATTGCCACAATTTAATTGAGAATTCTTCAGCCAGCCACATTCTGCGTTCTTCGCCCGCCCGCAATTCAGCACTGCTGGAACTGCCGAAGTTGTATCGGTGGTGCTGCGGTGTTATTGTCGCTGCCGGTTGGCAACAAAGCGTAGATGAATGAGTTGGACAGGCAGCCAGGCAACCGGGCAACCGGGCAGCAGCGACGTCAATCAGGCAACAGCTGGATGAATGCCGGCCGTTCTACCGCCGCGTGCACAGTCTATGATGCATATGTATGGTAAGATTTGTTGTTGTTTGTTGTAGCCGCGTTGCAATTGGCTTTTGCTGTTTTGCTGTTGGGTTGTGTCTGGCTGATTGCCCGGTTGTTGTACGTGGGTTTTTTCCAAATCTTTATATTTTTTTCTTATTACTTTCTGCTTTCCGCAAAATGCTTTCCGTTTTCGCGAAACTTTTACACGCGCCAACCAGACAATGAAATGCGCCACCGCCACCGCCAGCGCCGCTACTTTTGCCATTGCAATTTCGCGAACTTATCGACTCCTCATACCGCAGCTATGACTCATCCTTGGCGTCGGATGTGGTTATGTATTCACCACTTTTACTTACGATACATGTATGTGTGTGTAAGTATACATATATATTTATATGTTTGCAAGTGGACTCACCTACGGATATACCTTTTGATGTTGCAGGCGTTACTGCAGTTGTTGATTGTTGCTGTTATCATTGTTGCTGTGATTTACATGCATACTTGGATTTGCTGTTGTGCATATCTGCGTTGAGGCAATTTCATTTATTTAATTCGCTAATCGTCTGTGATTGCTTGTTGTTTGCGGTGTTGTTGTTGGTTTTGATTGTCGGAGTTGTTAGTTCCCTTTAAGACACTATTTTTTATTTTTGTAGTCTATTTTTTCTCATGCTTGTTGTTATAGGGTTATTTGATTTCGCGAATGAGTTGCTTCTGTTGCTTGCGTGAAATGGTGCGATATCCTGTCTTGACTGGCAGATAGTTGTAGTTGTAGTGCTATAATTTCAATTCAAAAAAGTAGAAAAAAATATTTATAACGAAATTACAAAAATGAAACACAAAGGAGTAAATAACTAATTTGAAGGTGTTGGCTGGTTACCACACTGAAAAATTTAAAATACCATAGATTCAAGGAAGGAAAGCATACATAACTCATCTTTCGCCCACTGTTCGTTGAACTACCGAAGGTATCAGAGATGGGACGTCGAATGTAGCAACCAATAACTGTCCCCATTTTGTTGTTCTACCGCAAAATGCGCTAAGCACAGCTCTTTGAAGGTTTACGCCTGCCTCGTGATGTGAAAATCTACTGACTCAACTCTACATTCGGCTCGCATAAATGAAATTTAAGCCATAGCCGTATAATGTTTTTTTTAATGAAAACAATTTTTTTGGTTCATTAAAAAAACATTAGTTAAAACTTCCACTTAACACAAAGAAGGCTACTAAAGGGCAAGGAACAGAATAAGTCCTTATTGCAATCAGAGCCCACATTTCGAAAAGTGTCTTGCATGTCAAAGTTTTGCTTAGCATAAAAAGCCTAAAATGTCTTGAAATATTCGAGGAAGTTTTTGAATTAAGTCATATTTATAAAAAGAGTACTATTAATGAACCCATTAGTAGATTGAGTTATGTTAGGTGGCTGCTAACAATTCATTCAGCCTACAGCTGGGCTCCACACTGGGCTACCGCATTGATAAAAAATCAACAAATACTTTTTAATCCCTTCTGTGGAGTTAACGAAGCTAATCAACTGCCGTATTTTCAACTCTGTCGATGCGCTCAGTTAACTCTGTCAGCGCTTAAGAATCCTGTACCGCGAAAAATGTGCCTTCTACACAGTCACTTCTGATGGCCACTGGCTCGTTTTCGTCAAGGCAGCTTATACAAAAGGTATTGCGGGGAAACCCAGCTCTTCTCTACCTCCCGATTATAGTCCATAGATAATACAAATTAAAAAATTATAGTTGGCGCTTACCATATCACCTGTTTTGGGTGTTTGTCTATTTTCAATCAGTTTTAAGTCGACTCTGAACGGCGGATAGTTTTTTATGGCGGAAGTACACTCGGAGGTTTGCCATTATCTGCGGATGAGGGACTCCCATTAGAAAAAACTTTTTCTATCATTTGGCGTTTTATGAGCGCAGATTCAAATCTGCACCATTCCTAATGGTAGTCATGCACCAATCCACGGCATGCCGCCTGAGTAGCTCTTGCGATATTTTCATGTTCCAGTTTTGCCTGTTGATCTTAGCCGTGCTAAAGATGCCGAGGAAGCGTATCTGCCCCTTTAAGGAAAATTTTTCAAATTTAAGTCTGTATAAAGAGAGCTGGATGACTCAACAGATTTCGTAAAATTTTTTATATTTTGCGTTTTTCTGGCTGTGGAAGGTTTGTAAGAAAAAAACTTGGGGAAAATGGTGTTGCCAAATTTTTGATATATCACAAACAAAAAATAAATAAATTAATTAATAAAAATAAGTTAACCCTTTGAAGCACACATTTTACTTACCAACCGCTTTTATGATTGCATGTAATTTTAAGGGTTTCAGGGGTCGCTGATTACGAATCTGAGGTCAGATTTGAGAAATTCAATATGGCGGATACTCACCAAGTTTGATATTAGGGAGTTTTTGGTATCCAACAAGTTTTCAAAAAATATGTCCGCCATTTTGTATCCGCCATTTTGAATTTTTCAAATCTGACCCAAAATTCGTAATCAGCGACCCCAAAAACTCCCTAATATCAAACTTGGTGAGTATCCAACAAGTTTTCAAAAAATATGTCCGCCATTTTGTATCCGCCATATTGAATTTCTCAAATCTGACCTCAGATTCGTAATCAGCAACCCCAAAAACCTTATAGTATCATGTCCCATCTTTATACATTATGTACTTTGTTGAAAAATGAATTTTTTCCTGAAAATAGACGATTTTTTCAATTTGTTTATCTGTAATTGTTTATAAATTCACGCAAAACAATTTTCTTAGTTTCAGTTACATTCTTTGATATATGGATTATCATATAAATAAATTTTCTCGGTCCCATTTTCATAAATATCAAATCTGTAGAGAAAAGTTGAGAAAAAAGAAGGTGGGAACCTGGCTTCCCACCATGCTCCTAAGGGTTAAATGAACCGCATTAACGGTATTTCTTAAAGAATGTCACAAAATATTCTATGTAAAAAAAATCGGAAGCTAAAAATATAATTCGCGAATATTTCGGAGAGTAAATATTTTGACTGTAAAGATGATCCAGTTTTCGTAAAAATACTCGTATTTCTAATCTCACTTGCAGCATAAGTTTTTAACTTCACCGAAATCAATCAGCGCCACCTAGCGTATTAAAATATGTCCTATGTTCTTGCACAGGGCCTTAGGAATATACTTTTCAAATTTGGTTGTAATCCGTTCGTGCGCTTTTGCGCCAAGTTTTAACAAAAAAGGAAACAACTGTGTTTATAAATATGGATTCCCATGAAGAAGAAGAAGATTCCCACGATCTTCATATGGTTCACTACAAATCATATAATATTTCCAAATCAATATTCAAGTAAAAAATACTGAAGCAAATAATTTTATTTAAAAAAAGGAAGTTCATGAAAATTTTGAAAATTTAGTAATAGATAAATAAACAAATATCAAAGAGCGATGCTGAGGATTCGTAGAAATATTTTGCTATCCAGTATATCACTCATTAAAATCGCTATTTATTAGAAGGCACTGCTATAAATATCGGTCTCATACATAAACAGTCAAGTTTTCTAAAGTAGCTTTAAAATTTTCAAGTAGTATTTGAAAACGTTTTTTCAGCACAGAAAAACGCGTACTGGTCCCTTCAGTACTGAATATAATGATGAATGACGAACGATTTACTACTTACAGGGCCCGGCACTCGAAGTGTAACTTCAGAACGCTCGTGGTGTCTGTTAGTTGGCTAAATGATAGTCCAGAGTATTGTTCACAAGCGCGCGGAAGCATTATGCCGAGAGTAAACGCGAAACAAGCAAATCAGTAATGGATTTCAGACATAATAGTGTGATTGCATTATATTTGGCTTGAAAATCACAACCAGCGATTGTTCGTGAGCTCGAGCACCTTAAAGTAAATAAAGTTCTTGTTTATCGCACTATTACTTGTCACAATGATGCTGTGTTTTCTGACGAGAAAATTTTTCAAATTGAGCAATTCGCAAACTCCTAAAACGATAGAGTTTATTTGACCGACCATTCATACGAGAATTTGAGCCATCGATTGGCCACCAGGAGGCAGCAGCACCTGCTACAGGTAATGGTTTGGGCCACTGTAACCGCAGATGGGCGCTCTCCCCAACTTAATAACGTCCACACAATGGCTCTCAAATTCACCAGACGCGAATCCAAAGGATTTTTCTCTTTGGGCCATTGTAGAGAGCAAGGTCCGAACTAAAAGATTCACCGGTCCAGTCTCGAGGCGCTGAAAAAAGCCATTGTCCGCGAGTGGGCCAAAATACCTGCAAATCACATTCGGACAGCTTCCGATTCGTTTCTGGACCGTCTCAAGGCCATAGTCAAGGCAAAAGGTGGTCATATCGAGCAAGAGTAAATTGATTCCTAATTTTGTATTATTTTCACACATTTTTTACTTTGAATTGAATAAAAGTAGTTTTCCAAACACAACTTCTGGCCAAACTAAATTGTTTACAGTTTGAGTGCCGGACCCTGTAACTTTTTTGTAACAATTAGTTACAATGTTAACAATCTATTATTTTCTATTTTCCATCGTAAATTTCTAGTAATTTCATCTCCCTCTACCGGGAATCTTGCCGTCGTACGCATCTAAAATAATAAAAATATTACTCTTAAACCTTTTATCCGAGGGCTGCTATTTTTATTTTCTTTGCAAAACTTCGTCAACTAATCTCAAATTCTTTAGATGTTCTAACCTCTTCAAAACATAGCAACTAATTAGATAACTTTTTATGCTATAATTACTTAAGCTACAAAGCACTTTGTGACACACCCTTTACTTGAAGTTTCATTGAGGAGCGCCGTTGGTCGTGAAATTTACGGCACAACTTTTTTCGCCGACTTTGCACCATTCATTATCAACACATTAACAACAATTTAAATACTCTTACTTGTTGAAACGTGAGGCGTGCGGCGTGAGGCCTGAAGCATGAGAAGGCGTGCGACATTATAGACGGACTCTAGGCTAGTACAATAACAACTAGAGAAAAAAGAAGCAAGAGGCAAGCAACTTGTAGTTGGAAGTGACAACATTCTTCTGTCGCTTTTGTCTAGTCATCATGGCGTCCGTTTTAATTGCAACGTCCGCTAAGTATTCGCAAAGTTCTCGCTTCCGATGCCTGGCAGGCGAGGGAAGTCGGTGACAACTCCGTGCAACTCTTGGCCAATTCGAGTGAGTGACAAGCATAGTATTGCTGTTGTTGTTGTTCTTGTTGTATTTTTCTACTTTATACTATCGTAGCTGTTAATATTTGCAAATTTGTGTGCATAGGAGTAATTTGCATGTCGTCGCTGGACTTGGTTGTCGTTCGGTGTGCTGATGGGAGCGGTGCGCAAAAGCAAAGCAATGCAAACAAAAAAGAAAATTAAACGCCAGAGAATTAATAAAGCCAAGTCGTTGTGAAGAAGGCACAATTGACACTCGACGTGGTAAATGCCTGATAAAACAATGATGTTGTCATTGCAAAACAAAAAGACAAAAAACAAAAGAAAAAAAAAACTAAAAATAAATGACAATAAAACGTTCAAAGGAAGCGGGCGTGCTTTACCGCCAATGCTTGCCATGAGTTTCTAGCTGTTAGCAGGCCGACGGAGTAGAGCAAGTTTCGCTTTGTTTGCTGCAAAAGAAGCTGTTGTTGTGTTTTGTGTTGCACCGACTGCGCGCTATTATTATGGACTCATCAGAAAACGATTTGCGATATAATTTGCAGATAAGACAAGAGTTATGATAATTATTTATTCTTTGAAGAGGAGCTATTTTTATGCAAAAAATGCAAAACATTTTTTTATTGCACCTGTTTCTTGTACTTTATTGTCTTGACAGTAGCATTTGAGCCGTGAGTCGCTTATGATATTTGTGAAATCAATTGCTGAATTTTAATGCCTACGCCTCAGTGAGGTAAACACTGCTGAGCCATCAATGCGTCTAAAAAAGTGCGAAACTGTTGCAGAATCGATGAGAAATATTTTCACAATAATAAATAATGTTTTTTTTAAAGAGTGAGTGTTGTTTTTGTCTCTCTCCTTGGATCGGAATGCTATAAAAAAACATCATGGCGAATCTTGTAAATGTGCAACTTATAGATGGAAACACTCAACACCGACAGCAAAAAAAAATTATGAAAAATCAATGCGAATTTTAAAGCAACTACAAATTTGCTCTTTATTATACCAAAACTCTGGACTATAAAATTGCATGCCCGAAATTTCTCTGAAATAAAATATAAAAAGGTTTCAATTTAAATTTGAACCAAAAAATCAATTAAACAATTAAAAAACACAAAAATATTTTTATTAAAATAACTTTAAAATAAAAAAAAATTTAGTTAAACAAAAACCTAAACAAAAATAAAAAAATTTAGTTAAACAAAAAACTTAAAAAAGAAAATTTAGCAAAAAAGGGGGAAAAATTAAATAAAAAAATATTAAAAAAAAATAAAAAAAAATAAAAAATAAAAATTCAATAAACAAATCGAAATAAAATTAAAAACGAAAATGTAACAAAAATTAGATAAAAAAAATCAAATAAAAAAAAAAATCAAATAAAAAAAATTAAATAAAAAAAAAATAAAAAACAATAACAAAATAAAAAAAAATAACAAAATAACAAAATAAAATAAAATAACAAAATAAAATAAAAAAATCAATAAAAAAAATCGAGAAAAATTCAAAAAGAAAATGTAACAAAAATTAAAAAACAAAAAAATAAAAGAAGAATAAAAAAAAAATTTAAAAAATTAAATAAAAACAAAAATTGAATAAAATTAAAGCCAAACAAATTTAAATTAAACTTTTAAATTATTTAAAAAAAAATTTAAGAATAAAAAATATTAGGAGGTTGAATTAGTTTTAAAGGTGACACACAGATGGCGCTATTTATCACTTTATCGCGTTGGCAATACTGAATATATATTCATGACAAAGCCTCATCCCTAGGCTTTGTTTATCAGTATCTGTCATTCCGCTGAAGTATAAACAACGCAGTGTTTTCGTGCTCCGAGTATGTCAACTTTCGTGCCGTCGAAACGCAATTTGCGGGAAGCTTTGCTTTTCTGCTTCAATTTGAAAAAAAAAAAAATACAGCCCAAGCCCGTGAATTGCTGCAGGAGGCCTACCCAGACCATACTCCGTCGATTTCAACATGTGAGTACTGGTTTCGACGATTCAAAAGTGGTGATTTTCACACCGAAGACAAGGAGCGTCTTGGCCAGCCCAAAAAGTTCGAGGACGCGGAATTGGGGGAATTGGTAAACGAGGACTCGTGCCAAACCCAAGACGAGCTTGCTGAATCATTGGGCGTTGATAAATCAACCGTTTGCAAGCGTCTAAAAGCGATGGGAATGATCCAAAAACAAGGACATTGGGTCCCGTACGAGTTGAAGCTGCGCGACGTCGAACGGCGATTTTTTACGTGCGAATTGCTGATCGAGCGACAAAATCGGAAGGGTTTTTTGCATCGGGTGGTGGCTGGCGACGAAAAATGGATCCACTACGATAACCCAAAACGCAAAAAATCATGGGGTTTGCCCGGCCACGCATCAACGTCGACGGCCAAGCAGAATATTCACGGCAAGAAAATCATGCTCTGCATTTGGTGGGATCAGGTCGGCGTCGTATATTTTGAGCTGCTCCAACCGGACGAAACAATCACGGGGGATCGTTACCGACTGCAATTGATGCGCTTAAGCCGGGCATTGAAAGAAAAACGGCCGGAAACGGTAAAAAGGCACGACAAGGTTATTTTGCAACATGACAACGCTCGGCCGCATGCTGCTCAACCTGTCAAAAAATACCTTGGAACGCTTGGCTGGGAAGTTTACCCCACCCGCATAGTCCAGACATAGCTTCCTCCAATTATCATTTGTTCCGGCATATGAGTCTCGATTTGGCGGACCAGCGGTTCTCCTCGTACGAGGCTACCAAAATATGGGTTGAGTCATGGATAGCCAAGCAGCGGCCAGAATTTTGGAGAAACGGCATATGGAAATTGCCCGAAAGATGGGCGAAAGTTGTAGCTAGTGATGGCGAATACTTCGAATAAAATATTTTGTACCGTTTTTTCACAATAAAGCCCCAAATCTTCGAAAAAAACCTTTAAAACTAATTCAACGTCCATATAAATTTTAAATTCAATTTTATTAAAAAAAAATTTAAGAATAACAAAAAATTTTATTTAAAACTCAAATCAGCATCTTTACTGCTGCTACCTTATTTATGTGCTTTAGGTTAGGTTGTGTTAGTCAGGTTGCTTGTCTCGACACCCGCTGGTCCTAAGGGCCATTGCGGTACCTGCATTTGATTTCCATCCACTAACTAAGTTGCGGCCGCCGTAGCCGAATGGGTTGGAACGTGACTACCATTCGGAATTCACAGAGAGAACGTAGGTTCGAATCTCGGTGAAACACCAAAATTTAGAAAAAACCACTTAGATCTTTTTAGGAAGGTAACTAGGGACTACATTTTGCAAATTTCACAGGTCTTCAAAGAAATAATCGCCAAGATATTTGGCGCGGTTTCTTTGAAGTGCAGGACATTCATAGAGGAGGTGTTGGGCCGACCCTGCATAAGTCATTGTGAGATACACCCATTCTACTGGCTAGGATTTCTTGGTCTGAATGATTTATTTATAAAGGGCTGGAAAAATTTCGGTATGTTTCAGTTATGCTAGTATTTTACTGCTGAAAATGTTTTGATTTTCTTTATGAAAATTTTGGTGCAAGGAAAATGGAGAGAAACTTAACTTAAACAGGATGAAAGGTCTACTGTTAGCATCAAAGTAAACAAAACACGTTGATTTGGTAGCCTTTAAATGGAGAAAATGCACAAGACCGCGATCTAAAAAATTCTCAAATATCAGTTTTATTTTTGATCTACTCGAAATTTGCATTTTATTATACAAAAATTCAGTGATCTATACAACTGCATGTACGAAATTTTTCTAAAAATTCTTAGTAAAAAGTTTGATATTTTGATGAAAATTTGCCAAATTTTTGCAACTTTTATACAAAGTTCGAAACTTTTCTTTATATGGTAGTATAAACTATATAAATAAATAAATATCAATATGTGGTGTATACTTGATTTGGATGCTGACAATATATAGTAAAAACTCCAAATAGTTTTGGCCATTTGAAGTTAGCAATATTTTGTCTGAGTATTTTTAGAGTAAATGAAAAGGTTCAAAGTTAAAATACATATCGCAGAGCAGCACATTTATTGGATGTATATATTATAGTACAATTTTACGAAAAATAATTTTGTAGAACATTTTAACCCATTAGCACTTTCGCGAAATGGTCGCTTTGATCACCTTTTTAGAAAGCCCTGATAAAATGCCATTTTCAAGGTCGTTAGGGGGTTAACATGTTCTAGAAAAATATTTGCCAAAAATTTCACTAAGGGGTTTCTCATTAAAAAACTTTACACAAATAATCTGTAGGTCCACAGATTTGCAAAATTTTGAAAATTTAAAATGGCCATGGCAAAGAAATTTCACCAAAGAATGCGATTTGTGATTTGAAAGTTTGAAGGCCTTTCAACCCCGGTTTAGGTCTTTCATTTCATTCTGTCCCCAGGCAATGACCCTCAAATAGTACCACTTCTTAAATATTTTCTAGTATAAATTTTGCATAATGATTAAAATTCTACGCTTCCTCTTGGCATTGTTCAGCAACTTCATTTCTCTCCTCTTCTCAATATTTACGCCATTTTCAGTGTCTTATTCTTCCTGTTGTTTTCTAGTCCAAACAGGAATAGGTAAAGGTACTATGAATGCTGACAATTATCTGCCACTATTTTACTCAAAATAAAATTTCTTGGTAATTTTATAACCAACGAAAATCGTACGATAAATTTGGGCTCTTGCCAATATATTCTCAAGCTTTTTAAATTAAATGACTTGGAAAATAATCGCATTACATTAACTATTATTTATAGAGCCAATTAATAAAGTGACTCTTAAAACATGAAACACGAAAAGAGACAAATTAAACGCCAGCAAAATTTTTATTTGAAATTCATTGTACCCTACCAAATCGGAAAAGTGTACATTTTTAGCTTTTTAATATCTTACCCCAATTAATCCTTTTCATACCATCTGCTGCTATTGGCTATAACTGCATATACATGTTCCGTGTGCGTATGTATTTAAATATTTCGGCGTGTGTGTGTCATATCTCCACTTAAATAATTTCCCATTTCATTTTCTTAATATATCCCTTGCCATTAATTTACCTATTTTAAATTATCTTATCAAAGTGACCGCCGGCCATGCCGCAGCTTATTCTATTCGTCGCTCACTCGCTTGACAGCCCCGCCTCTAGCTCACACCTCGGCGTTCATAAATTAATTTCAGCTAAAAATATCAATATTAAAACACTTGGCTTGTTTGTGTGCGTTACTGTGTGCATGTATGTAGGTGATGCCATCTGTACACCTATCCATCGGATGCGCTGCATTTGTAGACGAGACACACACAAGACATAAATGGCATGGGAGGCTGGCAGGCAACAGCAGCAGCAGCAGTGTATGTCTGTCGAAAGCATTTTAAAAGCCGTGCCAGACAAATTGATCGCATCCAGACGACAGACGAACGGCCATTGATTTTTTTTTGACGAAAAATTTTATGAAAAAAATATATATGTTCGTATGCCTGATCATTTTCTTTGAAGTCTTGGGAATATGCAATAAGCTGCTCGCTTGCTCTTAGTGTTTGACGTTGCCACGGTGTCAACTTTGCTTGTTAATGAAAAATACAAAAAAAAAAAATCCGAAAATTCAGTAGAAAGTCAAGAAAGGACGCCAGTGTCTTTAGCCAGATTGATAGCTACAAATCAATAATTTTTTAGATTTATTTTCGTGCTTTGCGCCCGAGAGATATAGGATTCATTCTATCCAGGGAGGTTTGGGTCAAGTGTGACCCTATGAATTAAGGTTCGGTGAAGTTTAGGTGGAGGAGAAGAGTGATTATGATAATCACTGGGTGCTTAGTACCAGCAGAAATGATTTTCATTGATCTTGGTTTCCTCTATCCTGTGCCCATGTCAGGTTTTCGTCTATACGATGAAAGTCATGTATGTTGCTACGTCGCTATGAGTCCCTTGGACGCCATCTAAAGCAACTCTGTTGACTTCGGCGAAGGTTGTTCCTTGGTTGGTTTAGCAAATAGTTTACCAATACCTGCCAGTACAAGGGTTGCTATTTATATTTATAGCCTTAGGAATATCCGTTATAAGGAGCCGTCTGACGTTTCCATGGGAAAGTTAGACTTATTTTACCATAGCTACACTCGGAACGTTTTGATCTGTGAGCCATAATGCTGTTTACAGTGGCTGCGAAAATGCATCTCGACAAAAAAAAGTGAAATTTAACTGTGAATATTTTCGTGCCATTATTTTTCACATTTTCGGACTTGGATTAACAAGACAACAATGCATCGATAAACTAAAATTATTATACAGGGTGGCACAGAATTATTCATGCCATGTTTTTAATAATTTTATCAGAAAAAAAGATGATTTTTAGTGATGGACACCTTTATTTTAACCTTTATGCGCTCTATTGCTTATCTGTTTGTTGTGTGATTGCCAAATGTGTTCGCATTGGATCCCCCACAATTTAAAAAAAAACGTGTTTTAACCACCAATGTTCACTTTTCCATTGTTAGGTCGGAAATATAAAAAGCAACCCTCGTAATGATTCATGCTCCTAATAGCGAGATGTGAATCGTAGATGATCGAATGGACGAAATGGCCAAGCTTACCAAGCCGCAATTCTAGCTAATTTGCTACTTTAACGGTTACGCATTCATGCGATGAGGCTAAACATTACTGATGATGTGGTCGAATTATCTCAATATCTCCTTCTCAGTAACCTTGTTTTCCAGAGACTTCACTTCATCAACACTCCTTCATTTTCTTTTCTTCAATAGACTCTGAATTGTAGCGGTTTCCGATCTATATACATACATATATGTTTTTTTTTATTTTTTATTTCATTTTTTTTTAATTTTTTATTTCATTTAATTTTTTTTTAATTATTTTTCAATTTTTATTTGTTAATTTTATATTTGATTTTTGTTTTAATTTCTTAAATTTTTTTAAGTTGTTTTTTGTTTTTAACTTTTTTATTTTTTTTTTTAATTTTTTTTTATTTTTTTTTATTTTTTTAAATTTTTTTTTTATTTTTTTTTTTAATTTTTTAAATTATTTTTAAAATTTTTTTTATTTGTTTATTAATTTTTTTATTTGTTTTTATTTATTTTTTAATTTATTGTAATATATTTTTTTGTTTTTTATTTTTTTTATTAATTTTTTTTAGTATTTTAAAAATTAAATAATTTTTATTTAATTCTTTTTTAAGTTTTTAATTTTTTATATTTTTAAATTTGTTTGTATTTTAAATTTTTTTAGGGTTTTCCTCTCTATTTTTATTGCACCCTCTACATGTCTAGAAAAGCCGCCAGAACCTAAACCACACTTACAATAAATCTCAAAGTGATACCATTTCCCCTTAATGAACGGTATATAAAATTGAAAAATGCTTCAACCATTTTTTCACTTTTTTTCCACCTCTTTTGTGCTCCTGTTGCCGCTGCCACCGCCTTCACTCACTGTTTATTCGTTCATTCTCATGGCCAGTTGTGGAGCTGTTAAATAAAATTATTTAAATGATAAATTCTTCTACTAATTTGACGTGTTGAAGAAATAAGCATTCTACATTCAAATTGATAGGCAAACATACCGATGCATGCCTGCACAAAAGGAGTATATGTATGTATGTGAGAGACGTGAACGGGTACGAAGCTATGAATTAGTTCCCATAAAATTTGTCTGCAGTTTCAAATGTCTTTTCCGTCGTCGTTTTCTCTTCTGTTTATTTGTTGTTTGTACCTTTTGTTGTTCTATGCCTAAGAACATACATTTGTATGTATGTATGTTTGCTTGTTTTTATGTGCATAGTATGTAAATATGTATGTTTGTAGGTTGTCTAGGCGGCCTAAGTGTGACTTTTTGTGGGCACACTGTGCTTGTCACCCGCCATTCATGATTCATCAATTAAATTTTTTTTCTACTTTTAATTCTGCCCAATATTTTTCTAGCCCTATCCAAGCAAATAGTTTTCGTTTTTTTTTGTTGGGGGTTGGATGTGAATTTATACAAAAATATTTTGAATTAGTTCTTTTTTGTGTGTCATTCTCCCTTTTGTTGTTGTGTTGTTAGCCATGTTGGTTGTGTGCTCTTCATGATGTGGCAGTTGTTATTGCTTTATGCGTGTGAGTGCTTGATATGTATTTGACAATATTTATGCAATCCAATGGTAGGTGGTTGCAGTCACGTTCCAAATATGTTTTCCCTACACAAAAGTGAGCGATTTTTGTACACACACACACAGACTACGTATGTGAAGGGTGAACAAATTGAGATGATTTTCAAGTTGCCAAGTGTGCGTGAGAAAATGTGCGGAAGGCGAATACTTTAAGGGCATGATTTGGCAGAATTTTCTCTCCCATTTCTCGAATGCAAATCATTCGAATGCGTGCATATTTGCATTAGTGTCAGGTATTAACAGCGTTTCTTGCCGTTTCATCCAGCGAGCGGGGAACATGACTAAGCTCGCTTAACAGCGCTAGGAATGCTTATCATTAGTTCCTTGTTGCATGCTCTCTTCCGCTTGTTTTCTACCTGGTATTCCACTTCCTTATCGTTAAATATAAAATTTATCTCCAAGTGCGACCATTTCGTTTCAAGTTTTCTCGCCTATTTCACACTGCTTTTCTTTTGACTTTGGTTTTTGTATTCCGGTAACACTACTTTTCTGCTTCTTCAAGTTAACCGTTAGCTTGCTGGTTTCTAGTGTACCTAATTTCGACATTATCGCCTCGTCGATCTATTCGTCAACTCTGTCGCATTGTGCGCATTTCAGTAGTTTTGGTTTTTGCTGTTGTAAATCTAAGCAGCGCTTAAACATTCACTGCACCGTAAACCAACGAAAATGTGGTACAAAAAAGAAAAACAAAAAAAAAAAGAAAGTAATAATATAGCTTGGGTAGTACTTGCAATAAGTGCACACATACACCCATGGCCAAAGCTCCAAACTTTGTACAAAATTCACAAAAATTTAACAAATTTCACAAAAAAAAAACACAAAAATTAATCTTCTTCTTAATTGGCGCGATAACCGCTTATGCGATTTTGGCCGAGTTTAACAAAGCGCGCCAGTCATTTCTTTCTCGTGCTAACCGGCTCCAGTTGGATACACCAAGTGGAGCCAAGTCCTTCTCCACCTGATCTTTCCAACGCAGTGCAGGCTTTCCTCTTCCTCTGCTACCACCAGCTGGTACCGCATCGAATATCTTCAGAGCCGGAGCGTTTGTATCCATTCGGACGACATGACCCAGCCAATGTAGCCGCTGGATCTTTATTCGCTGAGCTATGTGTCTGTCACCATAAAGCTCATACAGCTCATCGTTCCATCGCTTGCGATATTCGCTGTTGCCAACGTGCAATGGTCCAAATATCTTACGCAGAATCTTGTTCTCAAACACTCCAAGCGACGATTCAACGGATATTGTCATCGTCCACGCTTCTGCGCCATACCTTAAGACGGGCATGATGAGAGCGTTGTATCGTGTATGTTTTGTTCGTCGAGAGAAGATTTTACTACTCAGTTGCCCACTTAGCATTTGTCAAAGTAGCACTTGTTGGCAAGAGAGATTCCACGTTGGATTTCAAGGCTGACATTGTTATTGGTGTTAATGCTGGTTCTTAAGTAAACGAAGTCTCTTTCAACATCGAAATCATAACTGTCGTGGGTGTCGACACGCGAGTGCGCCGACTGTTTGTTTGATGGCAGGAAGTGCTTCGTTTTGTCCTCGTTCACCATCAGACCCATACGCTTTGCTTCTTTATCCAGTTTGGAAAAAGAAGAACAAATGAATCTTAGCCTGACGAAAGAGCAGGACAGTTGTGAAGAAGTTGCAGTAACGACTTGAAGCAAGTCCAGCTTGGATACCTAACGGGCAATGCCCGGTAAGGACACCCCATCAAATTCGAGCGCTGTGGCTTTGGTTGTTTGTTTGGAAGTTATATTAACAACGAATGAAAGCTTTGTTGATGACAAATTCAGTAGCTGTAAAAAATCATCTAAAAAAGGTTTAAGGCAAATACGATTAAAATGCAAATTCATTAATGGCGTATGCCACTCATTATAGGTGTGCATCTATGGGTGCAGTTTGAGTTATCAGCGAACCCAACAGATGGGCAACGATGATAGTTGAAAAAAAACGAGAGCTGGGCACTGAAAATGCACTGAGAAGTCGGCAGAGTTGGAGTAACTAAAATATGCGGCCATTAGCCGCAACAAATCACTTTACGCTAAAGAGGCTTATAAAAAAGCAAAACAAAAAAAAAAAAAATTGCATTTTCACACTTCATTTAGATTAATACAATAAAAAACAATTTTCGATCTGTCCTGTAACTTGAGCAACCACTGCGTACGCGATATTGATCGCTGCAGGCGCTTGTTGCTTGCCGTTTGCTGCAGGGTTGATTAATTGATTGATAGTTCATTAAATGGATCATGTCAGCCTGCTGCGGCTGCATGCCTTTAATCATATCAATTCCGATAAAATCTTTAGAAAATAATTACGTGCGCCGTTCGTTATACGATTTTCACCCTCCTCCAATAACTCAATAAAATGCAATATGCGTGATTGGAGCGCGCCGAAAGTTACCAGCGCTCATTTTCTACTACCCCTGTGATTTTCCAATGCTGCTTGAATTTTTCACTTTGGCCTGAAATGCCTAAAATGCATTAGGAAGAAGTGTGAACTTAACGAACTTAAGCTCAGTGCGAAGCAACCCTCGGCATGACTGGCGGCAGGCAGGCCGAGCGAGCGAATTATAGAACGCCACGCCAACAACACGGCTGAGTCAGTTGCAGTGGCATGATTGTGGTGGCACGTGAAGCGATTAAAATCTTACTGCCATTTATGTACTTATTATTCTTTTCATTTGCCTCTTCCATCATACTGCACATTTATTTTACTCATTTGCCTGTCGCAGATGTGTCGGCTCGGTGTGTGTTTCCAGCGCCACCAAACTTAAGCCTCTACTCAACTCCCCGCATGTTTTTCTTTACTTTTTTCGCCCCCTTTAATTACTGATGTGATTTCACGATTTTTCATTTTGTGCCGGTTACCGGCAGTTGGCTGACAGCGGCTCAAGTTGAAAACTGTGCGCAGCAATAGAATTAACACAGCAACAAACGATCTACTTTCGTGGCAGGCGGTATGCTACAAATATATTGGTATTCATGTACTTATTGCACACCATATGCCACAGTGTTGCATGTGGAAAGTAACAGTCTGCAGTGAGGAAAGTGTGCGCTAGCGCTCGGGTGGCACTCTTATCCGGGTAGTTGCGTCGCTGACTACCCGTATATTGGTGCTGATTTTCGCGATTTTCAACAAAAAATACTTTGCATTAATGCAAAAATAGCAAGACATGAATAGTCGCTTGAGTTATGAAGGTGCATTTTTCGCAACCCCCTTATTTGACGCGGCACTCCACTTAAATTGCGCAATTTACTGTAAGCTCTGCGACTTTAAGTATTTTCGCCACCCTTTCTTGGCTTTGCAAATGTTGGGCATTTACGTACGTGCAACTTGCTAAAACGGGTTTCCACTTTTGCTCCACGAAAAGGTTTTCATTAGGAACAAATTCAGCACAATTTTGCATCGTTTTGTGACAGCTGTCATGAGCAAACATGGAGGTTTATAGAGAATTACATCGTCACATAGAAATTGTGGAAATGCACCATCGAAATGCTGAAAGTGTTGCTGAAATCATTCGAAAATCTCATTATCGAGAGATGCGCCGTTGGGAGTTGCCCGCCATGCAATTGGATTTCTTTCTTTGAGGTTTTGCGAAAGAGGAGGAAAACGCCGCCAATAGCGTATGAACAGCTTCTTAACTGAAATAACATCAATATTGTTTATTTAATGGATTTATTTTTTCCAAATTTGTTTTTCTTTAATTTCTTTTTTTATATTTTTTTTTAATTTTTTGATGTGATAACGTCTTATAATCCGATTTAGCCGGCTGCACGCACGAAAAAATGTGTCGCTATCTTGCTCAATCGTCGTTATCTTGCTCATGCGTCGTTACCTTGCTTGAACTGCAAGCGAGAGCGCGGAACGAACGTCAAAGAGGCACAATTGGTTCGGCAATGTTCGACATCTGGCTCTCTCCTACTTGAGTGAGCATATATATGTATGTATAGTATATGCGCATTTGTATATAAATTCACATATTTGTATTTGCATATGCCTTCTTCCTATGTGCATGGTAATGAACCATTTCTCTGTTGAGAATAGGACGATGATAGGAAAAGTAGGAAATGCAAGGGAGTGTTTCGAGTGTAATGTGTCTTGAAAAAGGCAAATCGATGATGTTGCCTCTTAGTGTTGTTGACTTATTAACGTTTGATGCACAATCGAAATTGAACATATCTTTCATGAAATTGATAAATGTTTCGTCATTTTTAACGTTTGTGTAAATGTAACTTGGCCTATTCCATTGCGATTCCATTTACCTCCTTCTCTATATCCATACAAAATATCTATCAAACAAATAAAATTAAAGTTTTCTTTTGAAAAATGCAACCATTCCATCAGTATTTTCTTATGACGTTGTCACGTTAAACTATCGTCACTAACCCGACTTTACAGACAACCTCTTTTTTTTTAATTTTTTTTTTAATTTTTTTTTTTTTATTTTTTTTTTTATTTTTTTAATTTCTGTTTTTTAACTTTTGGTTTGGTAATTTTTGTTTTTGTAATTTTCCAACTTCTTTATATTTACGATTTTCCTAATTCGTTATTTCATAATCTTCATATATTTTCCTATTCTTCATATTTGTCAGTTTTGCGAAACCGATAAAGATCTTCAGCAGTTTTTATTATTGCTCGAAATGCAGCAAGCACGTGACATAAAAATTTTGCTCGTATTGTAGCTGATTTTATGATTATTATTATTTTTTAGTTGCTATTTACGTTTTTGTATTTTCTTGTGCATATTTTGTTCACAGTATTCATATTTAAGTAGCTGTTTATGCAATTTTATTTTATGATTTTGTACCTCGTTAATAGTTGGATAATTATTTCTTTTTGCCCGCTATGGCTTGCCTTGTCCCATTTTTAATATTATGCTGTTTTTAATGTTACTGCATAGCTAGAAAAGTAATGAAGCCATTCAAAAATATTTATATATATATATTTGTGTATTAGTTATTTATAGATTTTATGAAGTTTTGTAGAATAAAATGGAAGGTCGCGTCCTTAAAAGCCCAAAATGTTGCAGAAGAAAAGAATTAAAAAAAAATCAAATATGTATTCTAATAATTAATAATTGAAATAAAATACAAATATTTGTAATTAAAATAAAAAAAAAAAATAATAAAATAAAATAAAAAATACAAAAATGAAAGTAAAAAAAAAATTAAAAAATATAAATAAAAAACAAAAATGAAAGTAAAAAATAAAAAAAGAGTAAAAAAATAAAAAGAATTTACGAAGTCAAAAAAATTTTAATATGGGAGAAAAAACTAATAATTGACATACAATTCAAATATTTGTAATTAAAAAATAAAAAATAATAAAAAAAAATTTAAAAAGTAAAGATAAAAATAAGAATGAAATATATATCATAATAATTAATGCGTAGTAATTAAAATAAAATTCAAGTATTTGTCATTAAATAAAAAAAAAATAAAATAAAAAAAAAATAAAAATTACTAAAAATTAAAAAAAGAAAAATAAAAATGTAAAAATGAAAGTGAAAAAAAAAATTCAGAAAACTGGAATAGATAAAAGTAAAAAAAAATTTTAATTACAAAAAAAATTTGAAAAAAATTAAATAAAAAACCAAGCAAAATGATTAAAAAAATGCTAAATGAACTAAAAGTCAAAAAAATTTTAATATAACAGAAAAAATTTATAATTAACATAAAATTCAAATATTTGTAATTAAAAAAATAATAATAATAAAAAAATGTAAAAATAATACAAAATAATAAAAAAATAAAAAATAAAGATAATTATTAATGAGTTGTAAACAAAATAAAATTCAAATATATGTCATTAAACCAAAAACGAAAAAAAAAATTAAAATAAAAAAAATAAAATAAAAATGGAAGTAAAGAAAATAAAAAATTAATAGAAAACTGAAAGTAAAAAAAGTGAACAAACAGGAATTACAAAAAAAGAATTAACAAAAATTGAAAAAAAAAAAATATTTATACAAGAGAAAAAATGTCAACACCGTCAGCAAAAAAAATGATCAAAAATCAACGTTATTTTCGAACCACTTGAAACTTGCACTTTATTATATGAAAATTCAATGACCTGAAAGTTTTCTAAAGTTTCTGAGTAAAAAGTTTGAAACTTTGATAAAAATTTGCCGAATTTTTACAAATTTTATACAAAGATCGAGATTTTGCTTTATATGGGTCTTGTTTCAGTATGAACTATATTTATATAAAATTTAAATTACAAAATAAATATTGTAAATAAATAGTCAAAACTTATCGATATGTGGGACACTTTCTTTTCACGCTGTCAGTATATACAAATATCACTCCAATATCAAAGAAATTCTTCACATTCCATTTTAAAGCAATTATAATATTTTTTTATCTAATCTAATATATGGATATTAATCGACACTTCGAAGTACTCATCTATCGACTTATCTTATCAATACGACATACATTTGAATGAGTGATAAAAAATATTATGTGAAGTATTTTAATGTTTGAAGTATTTTATTTTGTTTACTTACCTAATCGTCTTTAAACAGTTATTTATAATTTTACACACCTTTTCAAGCATTTGCCGCCAACCAAGCGGTGTTATTTATGTAGCATGAAGGTCGAAGGCTCGCTCGGCACAATTCTATGGTTTTTTCAAGCTTATCGCATATTTGCGCTCAAAACAAATCACTACTCATTTGAAGTGACAAAAGCAAATTTTTAGGGTATTTAGTTTGTGAAGCAATAGAAGGATTTTGTATATGTAATATTTCAATGTCAAAAAATGGAAGAGAATAATAGAAAATTTACCGGTTATTATATAAAATCAAACAACTGCTGCGGCAGGAATTCAGGGAGAATTTTTGATTGAGGGTTTGGGCTTTGTTGTTTATTAGGCGCTGCTGATAGCTACGCACAAAATCAATACGAAATAAGCGGTTTCGACTGCAAAATGAAATAAATACAATAAAATAAAAATAAATTATTATGTAGGTACATAATCGATTGTGTACACAATAATACAATTTTGTGTTAAGTGTATTTGAGAATGAAGTTTGTAATATAATATATACGAGTATATTTTGTTGCTCTGTTAATACCCCGTCCATTTACTGTTTTCATTAAAATGTGTGAGTAATAAACGAGTCGCTGGTGGAGTAGTAGGTCGTTAGAGCATGCACAACAAAAAGCAAACAGCAAACAACAAAAAACGACCTCAATCGGCCATTTTTCTTGCACAAAACCACGCTCCAAGCAACTAATTGTTGTGCTGCAGGAGGAGGGATCTCTCCTTACCGGGGCGCTATCGCCCTTGTGCCAATGACTGGCTGACTGGCACACAAGTATAGGAAATTTTCGTCGTTTCATGAATAATTGAATATGAACAATATTTGACTGTGTAATAATGTCTTTTTCTTTCTTATTTCCCCCTCTCTGACTTAAAATATATAATTTTTTTTTCATGGCTGTCGTTTCCCTCTTCAAGCACGCTTTGTCACTCTTTTCACATTTTTCAAAATTTTTTATTTATTATTTTATCAATCTTCCAGGGTGAGGGCACTTGCTTGCAACCCCTGCAAAGGTTTAAGCTGTCTTTCTTAAATACTTCCCATTATTAAACTTAAGACATTGAGTTTAAAGAAAGCGACTTGGTTGGCTGGTTTTAGTAATTTGTATATCGCACATACCAACCCTCAGTTTTTTTTTGTTTTGTTTTTCATGTTTTTTGGTTTTTTTTGCACACAATTTTTTAATATGACCCTGAGCTGCGCCGACCTGGCGAAACATTTAACTGCAATTAACGGCTGATGACCGCCTGCTTTGCATAAAGTGCCAAACTATGAAGCAAAAAAAAATGCTTAAATGAAATATCGCATTTTTTCAGTCCATGTCTTTTGAAAACCTATAATTGAAAGGGCGTAACGGTACAAGAAAAATTAGCAAAGCGTTGAAATGTGCTTAAGTAATGAAGTAGTTTGGTGCAGTGGTGCGGTGGTGTGGTGGTGTGGTGGTGCTGGGGTATGAAGACTGGCTGTGAAGCTCACTCACCACACTTCAACCGAGACTTTAGTTTACCCCGTTTACAGCCATAAAGTCTAGCAATAAAATTAACTCATTTTTGTGTAGAAACAAAAAGCAACAAAAAAAGGCTCTCTAGGAGTGCTTGAGCTCGGGCGGAACCGAACTTTATATACCCAGCGCATTTTAGTTGCTTAATTGCGCTTGCTATTTCAGCGGCTGCCGTAGACTAGCGCGTTTGGTTTGGTATGGGTTCGAAGCACATTGGGGAAATGTTCAAAATGGCTTTTTCTAGTAGCAATCGCCACTCGGCAGGTGATGTTAAACGTTCGTCGATGAAAAAGCTTTTGATAAAAATTAGCTACCCTCAAATTAGAGCAGAAGTTTAGCAAATTTCGACCATAGAGGTCCGCGTCGTTGCCTGCCTGCTTCCATTAATTTTCATGTCAGGAATGTTTTGGATAAGTCGATGAGCTCATTTATTTTTGTGGTTGTAGCAAATTAATGATAAGACCAGGAAAAAAAACGATGAGAAAATCATTCAAGCTTTCTTTGCAAGTTAAGTAAGGTACAGGTATACTGTGTTAAAAATATTGTATTATAGCAACGCGATTTATGGCAAGGTTTAGACTAGACTGGCTGCCAGCCAGTGCTCCTTATTTCGTGTAAAAATAATGGAATTAATATTTCTCGTTTTATAAATAAGTAAATAAATATTTATATGTTAATATTTTGTATTTTTTATTTAAGTTTTTCTAATATTTATTTTTACTTTTTAAATTAAATTTTCTTAATTTTTATTTTTAATTTTTACTTTTACTTTTTAAATAAATTTTTTTTGTTAATTTTTTTTTATATTTATTTTTTTATATATATGTTTTTTATTTTTTTGTATTTCCTTTTTATATATTTTTTTTTTTATTTTTTGTATATAGTTTTTAAATTTTACTATATTTTTTTGTAATTTAAATTTTTTCTTTTAATTTTTTTCTTTTTAATTTTTCATTTTGAATCTTTATTTTTAATTTAATTTTCGTTTATTTTTATTTTTAATTTTACTTTTTTATTTTATATTATATAATTTTTTTTCTATTTTTTATTTTTATATAAATTTTTAATTTTTTTCTATTTTATATATATATTTTTTTTCTTGCCATAAGGAAAACAAAGTACCTTTAAATTTCAAACAATGGACAAACATTTAATTTAAATTTTTTTATTTTTATTTTTGTAGTTTTTTACCAATCATCCAGGCTCTTCACAAGTAGAACATGTACACCTGTGTTCACAATAATAGCAACGCGATTTTTTTTAAATTTAGTCTTTTTATTTATTTTTTGCCGAAGGTCCTGGTTAGCAGCCAGCGCTCCTTATTTCGTGTAAAAATAGTTGTATTATTATTTCACGTTTTTTAAATAAATATTTATTTTTAATTTAATTTTTTTTTACTTAATTTTTTTATTTCGTATTTAATTTTTTTATTTTTAATTCAACACTTTTATTTTTAAATGTTTTATTTTTAATTTTTTTTTACTTTTCATTAATTTTTTTTAAATAATTGTTTTTTATTAATTTAATTTTTAATTAATTTATTTTTTTAATTTATTTATTTTTTAATTTATTTATTTTTATTCTTAACTAAAAATTGTATTTTTAAATGAGTTTTTTTCTAATTTGGAATTTGTGTATTTTTTTACTTTCAATTTAATTAAATTTTTTACTTTTAATTTAACTAAATTTCTTATTTTACTTTCAATTTGTTTTATTTTTATTTTACTGTTATATTTTTTAATTTATGTATTTTTTTGTTTTTTAATTTTTTTATTTTTAAATTTATTTTTATATTTTTTTATTTATTTTTTTATTTTTTAAATTTATTTTTATTTTACTGTCTTATGTTTTAATTAAATTTTTTTATTGTTTATTTTCAATTTAATTTTGTTATTTAATTAAATTTTTTTGTATTTAATACATCTTTTTATTTTATATTTTTTTATCTTTTTTTTTGTTTCTTTTTTATTTTAAATTTTTATTGTTTTTTTGTTTGCTAATAAAACTATATGTTATACCACAGCAAAAATCAAGTAACCAAGTTTCAATTCATGCACAAAATTTTGGGATATTCAAAACAATTCTCATCAAAAATTACTATATTATTAAAAAAAATTAACAAAACCTATTCCATTTTGGTTTAATAATGTCAAATTTTTAACAATTCCTCATTCCTCTCAGCACATTTTCTTCATATAAAAAAAGTGTCTAACATTCGTTTTATGGAAAATGCCTAACAATGTCACAAAAAAAAATTATCAAAAATCAATGCAAATTTCGAGCCACTTTAACTTGGCAAAATATTATAACTAAATTTATTGGGCTACTAAACTGAATTCCCAGAATTTTTCTAGAAATTCTTACAAAAAAGTTATATGGAAGAATGCTGCACATTCGTTATAGCAACTTTTGTTATGCCAAGCTTTGCTGAGATATCTTAATTTTGGTTTGACGGAAATTCGCTGGTACAAAAAGTAGGTTCTTGTAATTTTGATCATATTTGTGTATGCATATGAAAGTAGCTGCATGTGCTGAATTAGGTGCGCTGGGTATAACTGCTGTAAAATTCATTGTCTTCTCCATCTCGCCATTAATACAAAGAAACTTCCTGTTTTCACATAAGTGAATATATGGCATAACTAAGTCATAAATTTGCTACTTAGTATTCTGCACACGTGCCCCAAGTTAACACATGTGAATATACAAGTTTTTCCTCACACCCGCACACGCATACTTAGACACACCTATTCGTGCTCCTTGCTTTTACTACTCCACCTTTTTCACCTGACTCCCCAACATAACTAAACTCTTTTTTTTTGTCTGTCATTGATGTTACCGCCAAACTTTAATATCCAAATGCCCATGTATGCGTGTGAGCACGTGTGTAACTATACTTAAAATATCACACTATCGAATCGTATTACAATGTCGTAAAATCTAATAAACCATTAGCTATACTTAGGCCAACATTTAAAGTGGTAAATCGATCTGCGTTCGAAATTCATAATGGGCCGTCAGACGAAAAGCTTGTCTCGCGCTAGCGCTCGCGCTCGCCTTGCCTACCCCACCGGTGCGTTCCAAATGGCCATGAATGTAAATTCCAATTTGGTAATATTTGGGGTGCGAAATCTTATATACATAAATGTGTACTCATAAATGTACATACATACAAATTGATATTTTGGGAAGACATTGTCGTTAAAAGTAAGAAATATCGAAAGAAAATGAGTTGAAATTCGAGATGATTTTTGTTTTTGTATTATCACTTTTGCTATTGTTGATTGTTGTTTCTACGATTTCATTACTATTTTTAAATGATACGAAGCTTAATCCCACTAATTATAGACTTTATTGGGCATTTTAACATTTTTATGTGGATAATTTGACACCTGAATTGTTTTTGTTGGTTAATGTTACACTTGTCTGCATTTTTGAACAGCAAGTGGTCAGTTTCGAGATCTTAATGGCTCTTTGCTTTGTGGGTACTCTGTTTTATGCCATAAATTACGGTGTTAGTTCTCAGTTAATGTGTCATAATTTTTTCAAAGTTCTGCAGAGCAATGAGGTTCTAAAGAAATGCAGCTAAGTATGTGTACATATGAGACATGTTTTGCTGACCTAATTGACATTTACTTCATCAGCAAAATAATTGAATTTTTCATAATACACCTTTTCCATCGAAATCAGAACAAAAAAGATTTTCTATTTTAATTATTTTTTTATGTGCCAATCAGAGTAAAGTATGCAAAAAAATACTAAGTTCGGAGCGTAAATGCCGTTTTAGGGGCACCAACCTCATGTGAATTAGTGAAATCTGATTCCATTTAAGCCCACGGATGCAATTTAACATCAATGCCATAATTCTTTCTGACCCATGGCTAACGTACTTCTGAAAATGTAAAATATGTTGGACAATAAAATTTTTTATATGAATCTAAAACATAAACAAACTCTTAATTTAACCTGCCGTATGCCCTTGATAATTTTGTAGACTTGTAAAATTTACGCATTTAATAAAAGCTCACTCAAAACTCCACTTTTCCAATGAACACAACAAAAAGAAAAAAAAAAAAATTAAATTAAAAAAAAAAAATTAAAACAAAAAAAATAAAAAAAATTAAATTAAAAAAAAATTAAAACAAAAAAAATTAAAACAAAAAAAATAAAAAAAAATTAAAAAACAATAAAAAAAAGAATTAAAAAAAAATTAAAAAAAAAAATTTAAGAAGTTAAAAAAAATAAATAAAATATAAAATAAAAAAATAAAATTAAAATAAAAAATTAAAAATAAAAAAAAGAAAACACAAAAAACCCACTTCTCTATAACATGTATTACTTTTGTTATACAATACTATTCTGATTTTTATTAATATTATTTTTATTATTTGCATTTTTATAATACTTCACCTTTGCTCTAGTAAAATTTAATTTTATGAAAATTATCTCATCTTACTTGCATGCTCCAGTTTCACAAACAAGATGATCATTTTTGGCTTTTTTTATTGGGCGCTTACACCACTCGTTGGGTGATTTTTTCCACTAATGAAGGGACCAAATATTGTTGTTGGTTTTGTAACATCATAAATATTTCCCACAAACGTTTTGGGAATGCTACTGGAGTGACAGTCCTTGGCCGGCTATAAGTCCAAGTCGTTCCGGTAACGTAAAACCGACTGTCGTGAGAACGTGGCAGAAATACTCTCGAATGTTTGCCATTGCCTGCCGAGGGACGACCGCTATTATCCATCATTTGGTGTTTCATATCCCTGATAGGTTTTTATGTTCGGTTCTGACGAATGGTAATCACTTACAAACGCATTCGTCAATGGCGGCCTAAGTTGACCATTGGAAGGACAAAAAATTTTGAAGTAGGTGTACTTTAATGATCGATTAGATTGCAAATAAAGAGAAATAAACGCGTAATCAACTTATGAGGGTCCCAGAGAATAAATAAGTTCCACCTTCCTTTAAGCAACATTTATCACGCAATGGGTCAGATCTATATAAGCATTCAAAATTGATTGCTATCGCGTTCACAGGTGTTCCTTTGGTAGTAGTTGGTAGTACTTTTAGTTTATGGAATAGTAGCAGTCACACAGAGTTAACTCATGTGAATTCGACTATTGTGAAGCTACATATTCCAAGTCCTATTGGAGTATATTACCAGGCTAATAAGATTCAATCTACATGGCTTTCTAGAATTCCTGTAATGATTCTAAAATTTGTTTAATTTTATATTGCCTTTTCTCTACTTCCTGAATAAAGGAGGAGACGTTACCCCTTCCTTGACCACAAACTGACTCTGAACCTATATTATAAATGGGGAAGCCTCCCCTTTTCTGTCTAAAAAATAAGTCATTGAGCGTAAATTTAATGAAAGCAAAATAGTTCCATAATCTTCAAATGTCTAAAAACTCTTGCTGCTGCAGCTGAAAACTTTATTCAATGTAGAAAAGCTAAATTCTTTTTCTTTCTAATTTCTTACATTTTTCGTTCATGAACTCAATAAAACATAAGCAACTAAAAAAAGAAGGCAGAGATAAATAATTTTCATAACTTTTTTTATTGCATTAAAACAAGTAAAATTAATTAATCAGAGCCATTACAAATTTCACCTAAGCGCAATTAATGTGCTTTTCACTTTCCTATAACAACCAAAGCAGTAATGCTGACGATTTAAAAAATGTGCTACCGGAAAACAAAAGACGAGGCGAAGCAGACTTTTATTTTCGATTTAATTTTTTATTGCGATTTTTATACTTATTGAAATTTTCTAATTTTTCTTATTTTATATGCCATATTATTGTTATTGTTGGAGTACTATTTCCTTTTGCTTCATCTTTGCATTATTTTAGATTTTTTATTTTTGTTGCATTGTTATTTCCAATCGATGGTTTTCCTTTGTTTGCTTCTGGTCTTTTATTTTTCAGTTTTCTTTAGTTACACCCTCTAACAGCGGCGACTTCTATAAAAAGTTTTGTTACAAAGAGAAGAAGAAAAATCGTACAAAACACTTTGTTGCAGGCGTTAAAACTGCACATTAAAAAGTTGTGGCTAAACTTTAAAAAGTACTTTTGTAGAGTGCTGGTCATGACTACATATGTACATACATACAAACACGCTTTCATACATAGTTCACATGAAAAGGGCGGAGTGTCGAATGAGTAAACTCAAATGGCAAATATTTAGTACGAGTAAGCAGCAATAGGGCAAGAATACAAGGTGGCACAATTTTAATAATCCAATTTTGTTTTTTTTAACTTGTTTTACTAAATGAGAAAAAAAAAATGAAAAATTATTTTGAATGATGGACCTTATTTTGATCTTTAAGCGCTCCATTACATGGCTGTTTGTATCATATACTGCAGCTCTCTAGTTTACAATGTCAAATATGATTGACGCCATTTACACAAATTATAAATATTCCTATAGGGTGATCAATTTTGCGCCACCTTGTAAATATTAAATGGCTAATGAATGACTAGGCAAATGAAAAGCAAACAATGCAGAAAAAGAGTTCAACGCGATTGGTGCCACACTTTGCCGCCTCCTCGTCAGACGGCATACATACACGTATATATACGAACACGTCATTGGTGACGTCAAATCTTGAGAAGCAGGCCCATGAAAGTATCTGCATTTTTTACGAATAATTTACAATTATACCACTATATATCCCTTGTTAAGTGTTTCGCCGAGCTTCTCCACCAATTTGTGGTGATCCACTTAATGTCGACTTACAAATGGAGATACCTTCAGCTTTATGCCAGCTCTGAACAGTCAATATTTGATGTGTTAAAAGTAGTTTTATTTTTTTCTTAGAAGAAATATAACAGGGTGATTTGCCATTGCCTGCCGAGAGACGCTTGCTACTTGAATTTTTTTTTATCATTTGATGTTTAATGCCCGCAGTGAGTGGGCTTCGAGTACCGACCCACCAAATGTTACTCACGCAGAAATCCACACGACTATGGTGGCAGCGTTTGAAATTCTTATGATTCATGCAGCTTTTTCCAACCTGCTCGAATAGTTCGACTTTCCTTCTAGTTATGAAATATTTCCGAAGAAATAACAGCCGATGATAGCTCCAGACCAAAGCACCTATCGAACAGAAAATTTTTCGGTGTTTTCGGTGTGTAGAGGCGTCTATTGAATCTCCAGTGGATTTTCGTTACTTCATATCTGATAATTTTGCTGCTAGAGAGTAACTTAACCAGAACAGAGTGCGGAAATGCCCCAAACACTAGCAATTATACACAGCCTACGGAGCTTGATAATAGAATTTTAACAATTTTAACCCCTTGTTGAATCGTGCAACGTTTCATGTTAAATCTCGTTTTCTTTATTATGACGTTATTAACAGTTTAGTTGCTTGTCCTTACTTGTTAGAACGGATTAAATTTAATGTCTCCAAGTGATAAGAAATGAGAACACAATATGACAGTAATGCTCCTATTTCTATATAATGGTTAAAAAAAAAAATAAATACATTTAACGAAAGTTTGAAATTCCGTAAAAAATCACAATTCGTAATTGATTTCACTTAAATTTTTGTTTTCAAAAAGCCACGAAAATTATAATCTGATTGATTTTAATTAATCATTATATTGGAATTAATATTCAATGAAAGTATGACATTTCATATTAAGTAATTAGGCTTAGAAGAAAAAAACCTAATTTGTATTGTATTTATGAAATATTGTCGTATTCAGTCGCATTAATTTTTTTACTATTCATTTGCTCTCGAAATAGGAAATTAGTCTAAACTGTCAATCTTTGTTTATGATTTTCTCCACTGTTCAATGTGTCTTGGTCATATCATGTTTTAGATATATTCTTGATTTTTATTATTTTTTTTTGTTACATCTTTTTGTAAATTGTTTTGAAAAATTTAAAAGAATTTTTGTTTATATTTTTTATTATTTTTTCATAATTTTTAATTTTTTTGTAATTATTATTATTATTTTTTTTTTCTATTTGTTTATTTTTAATTTTTTTTGTATTACTGTTTTTATAACTTTTATTTTTTTATATTTTTATTACTTTTTATTATTTTCGTTTGTTTTTTATTATTTAATTTTTTTTTAGTTCTTATTATTTTTATTTTTATATTTTTTATAATTTTTCGTTTAATTTCTTATTTAAGTTTTAATTTTTTTTATGTAGGTAATTTTTATTATTTTATTGTTATATTTTTTATAATTTTTTTAGTATTTTTTTATTGCTTTTAATTTTTATTGTTTTTATAATTTTTATTATTTCTTATTATTATTTTTTTATATTTTTATAATATATATTTATAATTTTTTTACCAACCATCCTTGCTATTTTAAGTAAAGTAAATTTATTAAGTAAAAATAAAATTCATTATATTTACTCAGGTCCTAATAGTAAATAGTTACCTTGGAAACTGATTTTCATCAGCACGATTTTGTCAAATTTCACAAGATATTGTATATGCAAGCAAATATTGACCATAAATAATTCCCGATTTTAAATTTTCTAACATTTTTTTGATGCCAACTTTATTTCTTAAATTTTTACTTCTGAACACGTGAGAACATTTTCGGTACCGCATGCATACCCAGACATTCTCTAAAAATTCTGATTAAAAAGTTTAAAATTTTGATGACAATTTTTCGAAATTCTTTAAATGCTTGCGAATTTTATACCAAGTTTGGAAATTTGCTGCATAAGGTATTTATTCTATACTTTTATAGAAAATTAACGAAAAAATTTCGCATGAAAAATATTTCCAATATTGCAAAGGGCAAAGTGAATTAATTATGCGAGCACAAGTGTTTGCACAGTTATGTAGGTGCGCTTGCCTTCACCTAAAAGGGTGTGAAATCTGCCGCGAGCATTTTTAAATTGCCAACCGACGGACGGACACTGGTCACTAACACCTTTAACCCATTTCCGAACACACTTCCTTCCACGCAACATATACGAATGCCCTTTCGCATTAACTATCCTTCAGTTGGCATTTTATTGCTGTATTGCTGCCTTGACGCCGCCAGCTAGCCATCCTTTCGGATGCTTTTCACAATGTGGAGTTTGTAGGTGGCATGAAAAGTTTCAAAGCTAGTGCCGTTAGCACAGCACTGAGCCGAGTGGAGGCGTGCCACTTTCACCTTCAACTTTGACAGCTTGTAATTTATTCAAATGCGCTGGTACTGCTGGCTATACAAATGTATGAATATTTATTTAGGACTGCCTTTGCAATATTTCCTTTTTGAACATGTTTTTCGCATTTATTTTTACCGGCGGCAATAGTTTTACTAACGGCATTTTGTGCCATTTGGGCATAGCATGTGAAAGTCGAATAAACTACTGTGTAGCTGGTAAAAAAAAAAGAAACCAAAAACAAAAAAAAAATATCCATGTAAATTTGCACTAAGCATTTTGCTATTATTAATGCTTTGTTGTTGTTGGTTTTTGTTTTTAGCAACGGCGAATGGGAGTTTGCTGTTTTATTAGCATTATATAATTTAATGATTTGATATCTTTATGCTGATTAGGTAATTTTTGTAAGGACACGCGACGGCTACCAGTGTAATTATTACTTAATGAAGGTCTAATGGATTTAAAATAAGCGGAGTAACTAAATTAGGTATTAAATATTGGAAAATAGTAAATTAAAGCTCACTGCGCGTAATTGCATACATAGAGGATTGTGCAAAGAGGGCTATAGGATCTAGATATAAGTTTTGTCTCTATCAGAAAGTTAGGCACCCAGACTTTTGTGGAGTTTTTAAAGTTGGTTAAAGTTGGTTTTAAGGCGAAGGAAAATCTCTCCACGAATGTATTTTCATTTCAGAAGATATAATCTACCCATTCTCTCGAGCTCGCTTCGAATATTTGAGCATCAATCAGCTTTAAAATTTAAGATATACAAGGTGACCCAAAATTAATCAATCTAACGAAAGATTTCTAATTTTTGCAACTGACATCGTCAATAATACTTGACACTTTTGAACTAGACAGCGGCAGTATACAAACAGACAAACAATGGAGCGCATAAAAATCAAAATAAAGATTTCCTTTACTCAAAAACATTTTTTTAAATTCGAAAACATAATTGGATGATTAATTTTGCGCCACCTTGTATGTGCCTAGCAACACTTAAAGAGATTATACAGCCCACCAAATGTCCAGGTTTTATAGAATTAATTAAACTTTTTTGGATTGGAATTTTCACACTTGAATATTGGGATTGAAAATATGGAAATATGAAAATACTGCTGGAGTGACAATCCTTGGTCGGGTCGTTCCGGTAACGTAGAAGCCAACTGTCATGGGAACGACAGACATGGAGATATCCTCTTATTCTCGTTAGCTTTGTCGCCACTTCTAATGCTGGCCATTGATTTTATGGCAATCCTTGAAATCTCCCCGTCAGCATTTCTGCAGCACGCAAATGCTTTTTCAACGAAGAAAATGGTAGAATTTCTATTCTTTAAAAACTCAATCTTAAACTTAAGTTTTGAAATTTGCAGTCTGCTGCACATATCGGTTGTGATTTAAGAATCTTTTATTATATTAATTTCATTCGCAAATTATTTAAAATGGAATATTTTCTTAGAAACACTTTTTTTTATATTCAAATCGCTAATTTATCTTAATTTTTTTCTATTTACAGAGATTCGTCATAAACAATTTCGACTGAATATGTCGCGCGATTACGAATTCTTCGGCGTGGTCCAAGATGATCCCACACTCATAGCATTCCTGCGCCAAATCCAGATGCGCAAATACCCAATGCACTTCCATAAGGAGGGGCAAGGAGCGGTAGGGGCAATGGCGGTGCCGCCCTCCTCCTCCTCCACAGCGACGCATTTCAATTTCAGCACTCATTATGAAGGACTTGCGCCCGAAATGGCGCATTACGTAGCCGATCTGTTGGGTGGGAAAGAGAATGGCGCCTTCATACAATCGCTACCCGGTAGTATGGGCCATCTAATGACTGCGCCGTGGCTAGCGGCAACATTGAATTGGGCGGGCATTGTAGTGGAGCCGGAACCACGTCGTTTCTTCACGTTGCGCAAACAGAATGCGCAACGACCGGATCTGCAGGTGGTGCACGCATGCATCTCGCCCAGTCCCTTTCCCAAAGAGGTGAGTGAACGCGCGGTTTGACGCATGAAATAATTTTTGTTATATACAAATTACTTTTTCTCTCCCCATCTCTTTTTCGCTCTCTCACTCACTTGTTCTCGTTTCCCCAGGTTACCATACACAACGAAGAGTCTGAGGTGCGCATCAATAGTCTGCTAGACGAAGAAACTTCGTGGTTTAATTCACGCATCAAATGCTTTCCATTGTTTTCGCTGATGTTGGCGTGCAATCGTGTGGAATATGATTTGTTGAGTTTGGGAGTCCATGGACACGAATTGGAGGTGAGCGAACAAACGAAATTACAATTTATCACGTTTTTTTATTAATATAATTAAATGACTTTTCTTTCGCCCACTTAGATCCTAGAAACGCTACCCTTCGATCGGGTACAAATCGAAGTGATATCCATACACTTGTCGGAGGACATCGCACGAGGCTATGTAGATGCGCTAACAGAGTTCCTAGCGAGTAAATCATACAAATTACAAAAGACCTTCGGTCGCAACTACTTCTATCAACGAAACAAATCGACGAGTCGAACACGAAAGAAAGATATACTGCTACTGAAAACACCTTAATTAGCAGTAGCAGCAGCAGCAGCAGCAGCTGTGGTTATTGGTGATGGAGATGCTGCTGTGAACGAACCAATGAAAGGGGGGAATGCCGCCAAGAATGCTGTTGCCGCCGCTGCTAATGCTAAAACAAAGCTATTACTTTAACTCTTCTAAGTGTAAGAACTTATTTAATATCCACCCGAGATTTGCTGCGAATTTATGAAACGAAGAAACTACAAAGCAGCAAAAAGACGATACTCGAAATCTTTTAGTATCCCTTAAGTAAGCAAATAAGTATAGCAAAAGTCAGATGCGCGCGCGCGGAGTAAAAATATTGTAAACGATTGAAACGTGTTTTGGCAGCTGCTAACACACAAACTTTGCATAGCACATAATTTAGAGGGAGGGTACGCAGATGAAAGGCATAAATCTTAGATATAGAATTAAAATATTAAACGAATAATTACAATTACATGCGCACGCAGGCGCGCTAAGAACGGAGTGAAGAGCAAACAAAATTTCCTTAAACAAAATAGCTATAAAAAAAGAAAAATACTTTCCACTCTAGCTTCACTATATGCGTCACACTTTACTGTCTGTCGTGAAGAACGAATTCTTTGAAAAATAAATGTTTTGTGCACGCTTTTTCGCCTGCCTTCACTTTGCTGCGTACTTTGTCGTGAATTCATAATTATCATTGTTTCGGAAAAATCATCAAAATTACAAGCATTTTTTGTTGTGTTTTTCAATCATTATTACCATTATTTTTTAATACTTAGTTTATAAGTTACAAAATATAGCAAACAAACAAAAGATGCAAACGCAAAAACCCAGCAACGAAAATTACAAAAAAAAAAAATAAATAATATAAATAATTAAAAAACGAAGTAAAGAGATTTATAAGAATTTCAAATTGTCGCTGTTGTATAAATATTAAAATTAATTTATATTACTACATACAAACTTAGTTTATTTTGCACACTTAGTTTAGTTTATCATTAATTTAAATGAAAGAAAATGCTTTATTGTACTTTAAATTATTGCCTAAACGAGTTAAATTGTCGAGAAGTGAACAAAAGTGAATATGTGAATGAGTCTAAATATTTTTTTTATTATAGAAAGAAGTTAGCGCCGCATCTCAGCTGTTGCTAGTTGGTATACAAAGAAATATTGAATATACATAAATGTAGTCATAGTAATGCAAAATTGATAATTAAATGTTAAAATAGAAATTATATAACTGAAATAATATATACATAGATACATACATAAATATCGTAATGCTAAACACAACCACATAACTGACTGTTTAATATTAGTACATGAAATTATTGTTTACGGAGCAGCTAAGAAACACTTTCTTCTACATACTAAAAAAAAAATCAAAAAAAAAAAAAAACAAAGGATGAGCCGCAAAGCTATGGGAAAATGTAAGTTTTTTTTATTTTAATATAGCAACTACAACTCGCATTGAAAATTGTTTATGGCGTAAGAATATGCCGTCAGAGAGCCTATCTCTGGGCTCTGCTAGCTTCACGAAAAATTCGCATGTAAAAGCAACAACAAAGTTATCGAGCAACATTCATCTCTAGCAAAAAAATTGAAATTGCTAACGTTTGGCGAAACGAAGAAGCCGAAGCCTATTGTAATTTCTTCTATACAAAGTTTTCTATTCTTTTTTTTTTTTTTTTTGATTTTTTAGTGACAAAATATTTGAGTTTTGCCTTTCATGGGGGGAGGGTTTTTACGTGGCGGTCCCAAACCCAGCACACAACCAGATATCCAGGGTTGCTGCCCCTTTTCACATTAGCTCGCTCTCAAACGGATGTTTGGGAGCTACCCAGAGCATACTTTGAAGTTGTGAGCTGTTTGAACCTGGCTACTCTCAAGTGAATGGCAAATCAGGGACTGTTCCCACTTGCGTGGACGTGAAATTGGCAAAAATGAAACTAAATTGATCACTGTTAAACATAGTTAAAAAATATATAATTTTTTGTTATTTTTTTTTGTCCTTTTTTTGTTTTTTTTATGTTAAACTTTTTTGGATTTTTTCATTTTGTTTTTTGATTTTTTTGTAATTTTTGTATTGTTTTTTTTGTTGTTTTGCTTTTTTTTTGTAAATTTTTTTGCTAACTGTTTTTTGAATTTTTCCATTTTTTTTGTATTTTTTTAATTTTTGTATTTTTTTTGTTACATTTTTTTTGGTTTTTTTTTTGTAAATTTTTTTTGTTAACTTTTTTTTGGTTTTGTTTACTTCTTTTTGGTTTTTTTGTAAATTTTTTTTTAACTTTTGTTTGTATTTTTTCATTTTTTTGTGGATATTTTTAATTTTTGTATATTTTTTTGTTAATTTTTTTTTGGTTTTTTCGGTTCTTTTTGTTTTTTTTTTTTGTTTTTTTGTAAATTTTTTTGTTAACTTTTTTTGTGTTTTTGTGTATATTTTTCATTTTGTTTTGTTAACTTTTTTTTGTATTTTTTTGCTTTGTTTTTGGTTTTTTTATATTGGCTTTCTTTTCCTATATTTAATTATATTTTCAGTTAACTTTAAAATACAACCAACTTACAGCTATGACTACTGTGGCTTTCAGCTAGACCTGATTTATATAGCTCCTTATTTAGCGATTTAATATTTATAGCAAAACACATGTTGTAGGTATAACCAAAAGCGCGTTTCCAAAACATGTTGTAGGAATTATGTTAAAAAAACAAAACCATTTCCTCCATAGAATTGCAGCTCAGCCGTAAAATACACACAAACGCCGCACACAACCCTTAACATAGTCTATAGTTGAAAACTGGGCAGCTACAAACCAGGACCGCTTGATAGACTCGAAGAGACTTTCCAGCCAACAGCGAATATGCGAAATGAAAAGAAAAAACAAAAAAAAAACAACAAACTTTTGAGATAATGCATCATCGGATACAAAGTAAAGTAAGAAAATGAGCAAAAAAAACTCTGTTTAGAAATCGAAGAAAAATAGCCGTAAAAGGACGCTGGCAAAAAGCACTGAAAAGAAGTTAAAAAAACAAGTAAAGGCAGCATCAACAGCAACAGTATTAAAGTAAAATGTAATTTTCACTATGTAAAATGCAAAAATCGAGTGAATTTACACAAAAAAAAAGTTTACTTAAACTAAAAAATAAATACATCATGCAAATTTATTATATTTACTGCAAACGTAGTAGCAGGAAAATTGTGGTGAACTCATTTTGCAAAACATCTCTCTTATGCTGATAACTGATGCATGCAAAAAAATTGTCAGGCTTGAAAGCAACATTGAAATTAAAAAACGAAAATTTTTTTTTTTTTGAATTTTATTTTGAAATTGTAAATATAATTAAACTAAATAGAATTCAAAAATAATTAAATTTAAATAAGATTCAAATAGAATTAAATTAAAAAGAAAAAAAAATCAAACATAATTAAATTAAAAAATTTTACTTTTCCTGTTGAAACCGTAGATTAACCTTCAACATTTCATTAAAATTCGAAAAAAATTCCTTTTTCTTTGAAATTTCTATTAAAAACGCAGAGTGCACAGGCTGTCAATGTTTTATTTAAATTCAAATATAATTAAATTTAAAAAACTCAAATTTAATAATTAAATTAAATTCAAACATAATTAAATTAAATAAAATTCTAAAATTTTATTTTTCCTTTTGAAATCGCAGAGACAAAGGCAAAATTCAAAATAATTAAATAAAATTCTAAAATTTTATTTTTTCTCTTCGAGAATGGCTGAGTTGCACAGGCCTTCAGTTTTTCATTACAATTCAAAAATTTCTTCCTTTCCTTTTTCTATTTAAATCGCAGACTGCACAGGCCTTCAACATTTCATTGAAATTCGAAAAATTTAATTTTTTTTTTTTGAAATCCTTTTGAAATTTCTTTTAAAATCACAGAGGTCGTCAATGGTTCATCAAAATTGAAATATAATTAAATTAAATAAAATTCACATAAAATTAAATTAAATAAAATTCTAAAATTTTATTTTTCCTTTTGAAATTGCAGAGTGCAAAGGCCTCAACGTTTCATTAAAATTCAAAATAATTAAATAAAATTCAAAAATTTTGCTTTTTCTTTTCGAGAATGGCTGAGTTGCTCAGGCCTTCAGAGTTTCCTAAATTTATATTAGTTGTTGGCGTAGCAACGCGCGCCGAGTACAGCTAGTATTTTATGAATTAGAGTATTTTTAATAAAATTAATGGAATGAGTAATTCAAAGTTGTATACTTCAACGGCGAACAATCTGATCTCCTTTGTTGCTGGAATAAATTAGTAAATTTCTTCAAAAACAAATTTCCCCGAGGCTCTTTTTTAGTTGCATTTTTGCCTCTGTCTTGTTGCTTTTTTTGCAGTCATCTCTGCACACTCGCATAATGCGCTTTACTTATGCCAATGGTTTTCTTGTGCACTTTTTAAATTCACCAACTTACAAATGCTTTTTCACACGTTTCATGAACTCGCTTCGTGGTGAATGCTTCACAGTGCTAGACTTATGTTTCTTACTGCTATTATTTTCCGCTTTTATCTTAGTTGTTGGATATTCGTATATAAAACAATTCATGCGAAACACCGGTGTAAACTTGTATTTTTCTATTTCGCAGTCGGTAGTAACTTTTTCTCTTCCTGCATATTAATATCATTACTTTATTTCTTGTTGCTATTGTATTGATTGCAAAATGCTCACTGCGCGATTGTAATCATACCGTATGTAAAAAATGATGCTGGGATTGGGAAAAAGTGTTAGAAAGTAATCAAAGAGTAGCCTGTCAAAAATTCTGCCATTTTCGGTGGAGATCAGCAGCGCACGTTCATGTGAGGCGGGAATATTGAAGCTTTGAATAATCAATTTAATGACGTGGTCGTAACATTGGTCTGCTCATAGTGGGCGATAGAAAAGCGTTTACGATAGCAAACTTTTTAAAACACCTCCTTCAACCATTTTTCTTGAAATATTAAAAAAACAGATAATTTCTTTTATTTTCACTTGCAATTTCTCTTGGCTGTTCCATAAATACAGTTGCCCTCCGCGTCCTTTCACTTTAACGGCTCGATTTGTTTTGAATTAAACTGCAAATACCGGCACACACTTTTGACAGTTCAAATTAGTTTTTCTATATCGTTTTAATGCGCCGAAAAGAGACAACCGTCAGAAGAAGTGTGGCACCAACTTTACTTTCTCTAATGGTGCGCCAATACCTCATAACTAAACACAAATTCCAAGTTTTCTTTTCACTGCATACAAAAATCTCTATTGCAGCAATACTTTAATTTGCATGTCTAAATTCAGCTGAAAGGCATTTGAAAAAGTAATAACTTAAATATCAGCTGTAGCGGCGAAAAGTTTGACTTTCCTGCAGAAATGAAATCTCGAAAGATTAGAGTTAAATTGAAAAAAAAAGTGCAAGCGCGTCTCAACTACCGAATAGCACACACTAACACACAGATAAATCTACAAAAAGCAACAACAACCAAATCAAGGAAATTTTTTTTTTTATTTACAAAAAAAAAAAAACGAATAGAATATAAAATCACATAACTCAAAAGCCTCACACACACTCATGCAACTCGTTATTTCTATATATATTGAGATATATATAAAATAGATATAAATATACATAAAAAATACGTTAATGCTAGTTTTAAAATAAACAGCTGCTAATTAAAGATTAATTAATAATAAAAAAAATTAAATGTAATAAATTGTTTTTTTTTGTTTGTTTGTTTCAACTTTTGCTGCTGCAACCAAGCGTACGATAGTATTTATTATTAATGCGTTAATTTATTATCATCGACATTAAATTGACATTCAAATTAACATTACCATTATCAGTATCTCATTAACAAGTAGAGTAAATAAAAATAAATACGTAAAAGGTAAAAAAATTAAAAAATAAATAAATAAAAAATTAAAATAAATAAAAAATAAATAAATAGAATAAATAAAAAATAAGTAAATAAAGTAAATCAATAAAAAATTTAAAATAAATAAAAAAAAAATTTAAAAAAATAAATAAAGCAAATCAATAAAAAAAAAATAAAAAAGTAAAAATAAATAAATAAAAAATTAAAATAAATGAATAAATAAAAATAAAAAGGAAACAAAAATGTAATCCAAGAGAAGAAAAAAAAAACAAAAAAAATAAAAAAAATTAAAAAAAAAAAAACAACCAAGCATTATTACATACCTATAAACGTTCATGTTCAATAATTAATTATTGTATTAATGCTAATTATTATTATTGTAATTGTATACATAAACACACACACACACGTACATGCATATATGCTAATTAAATTCACACATACTTATATATGAATAGCTGGTAAATTGTGTAGAGCGTGAGCAGAAATGCTAAATGTATTAAAAGTGAAAATAATAAAGAAAACAAAAAATCATCTATAAGCAAATAGAATAACAACAATAAAGTGACAACAGTTGTCTAAAAAATGATTTCAATTAATTAAAGCAAAGAAAAAATTAAACTAATTATTGTTTTTGTTCGTCACTAAAGCGCTACTAGTATTTATATCTGTATGTGTTTTTTTCTTCCCATTTTTTTTTTGTTTTTTCTTTCATACTTTAAGGATGTGCTAATAAAAATTTTGTAATTTGTACTAAAATTGTGCAGACATAAATAAAAGCAGTTGTGGTGTTTTTTATGATGTAGTCTATATTTTGTGCGGAAATCTTATAAAAAAAAAACACTTTTGCTATGTTTGTAAAAAATGCGAGCAAACACAATGTGAGACAGGCAATTTTGAAGGTGCCTTAGCGGGTCTATTTTCTCGGTATTTTTTTTCCTTCTTCACTCCACTCGGGAGTATAGATAGGGCCTCGACGTCTGGCGTTGGTTTCGTTAACCTATTTTGTTTTCTGGCAGGGTAGGTGATTAGTCTGCCGTTACTAGATTCTCGTTATAAACAAATAAATAATTGGCGCGTACTCTTCTGTTAGGTATTTGGCCGAGCGCCTCCTCCTATTTGTGGCGTATGTCTTGATGCTATTACACAATTGGAAATTTTCTCGGTATAACCCGAGTTTATTATTGCCACTTCCTAAATATCTCAATATTTTATAAATATTACAATATTTTATTTTTTCATTTTTTCTCATTTTTCTAGGAAACCATCAAAACTTGTGCCTTCACCTTCAAGCAGAAAAAAACGGTTTTGAAATATTGCAGTGAGCCTAAAGGCTGATTTGCTGATTTGCAAAGCACTGGTAAAGTAACCAACGCAGCAAATATTTATTTGTATGTGAAATCTCCCTGCCAGATGTTGTATATTTCTAGGCACATTATCTTAAAATAAAGGGTGGTTAAAGGAAAGAAAATACAATTTTTTTAAGAAACTATTGTCATTTCTCTTTATTATGATAATATTGGTATGGCTCAATTACGTATGAAACAAAATATTGGCCAAATGGCCGCTGCGGCCTCGGCGGCACACCTCCATTCGATGGTCCAAATTTTCGATGACGCTGAGGCATAATTAAGGTTCTATACCGTTAATGTGCCGAATTATCTCATCCTTTTGCTCTTGAATTGTTACTGGCTTATCGACGTACACTTTTTCCTTCAAATAACCCCAAAGAAAGAAGTCCAACGGTGTCAAATCACATGATCTTGGCGGCCAATTGACATCGCCGCGACGTGAGATTATTCGGCCATCAAATTTGTGGCGCAAACGAGTCATTGTTTCGTTAGCTGTGTGACAAGTGGAAACCACATATCGTCCACATTCATATCTTCCAATTCGGGCCATAAAAAGTTCATTATCATCTCACGATAGCGAACACTATTCACAGTAATTGCCTGACCGGTTTCATTTTGGATAAAATACGGCCCAATGATGCCGCCGGCCCATAAACCGCACCAAACAGTCACTCTTTGTGGGTGCACTGGTTTTTCGGCAATCACTCTTGGATTATCATTCGCCCAAATGCGTCAATTCTGCTTATTGACGAATCCACTGAGGCCAAAATGTGCCTCATCATTGAAGATGAAGTGCGCGATATGCATTTTGATTTGAACGCCCGTTTTCATAATAAGCCTGAATAACTTTAACGCTTTGCTCGATTGTGTATCTTTCCATGCTTCAAATTGGGTTAGTCTGAAATTGAAAAATGTCGAATGAAATGCAGAAAAAACTTGGCGTTTAGGTGTGGTTCACATTCAACATCGGCCCTTGAAATTTAACCACCCTTTATGTTGTCGCAAATAATATATATAAAAAATTTTAGACAGCTATTTTTGCGCCATTAAATATATTATTACTAATAACATTTTGAAGTAGCACTTCAATATAAACCCAGAATTCCTTGCGCTCGCATTTTTTATAAATGAAAAGTTGGGTTCATATTCTGCTCTGTCGTTTTGGCAAATATCTGCCAAATAAATTCTGTAATATTTAAAAACCTATGTAGCCCCGAACAAGCAGCTTGCTTTGCACTTACCCTCATATACGAAAAAATAAATTCAAAAAAGAAAAGGAAACGAACTTTGTAAAATTGCAGTTACTCTTGCCCAAATGTCAAAAGCAAAAACTAAAAATAAAAACACGGCTTTAAAAAAATATCCAAAAAAAACAACCCCAGTGATTAAATATGACAGTGATAACCAATATAAGTAACACATAGTTTTGAAATTAAAGATATTTAAAGCTATTTTTTTGTAGTTTGCTGCATTTATTTGCTAATAAATAAAGTACATTTTTAATTGAATTTGTAACTAATTTTCTACACTTGAAAAGAGAAAGAATATTTTCTTGAATGAAAATTAACTTTTGATGAGAGAAAATGGAATCACCTGATTTTTTTCGTTTATGTAAATGCAAAGGAAGAATTAGGAAGCAGGTGCTAGAAGAAATTTGAAAAAATAAAAAAAGAAGTAAAAAAATAAATTAAAAATAAATAGTGAGAAATTCAATTTCAGAGTGTATAGAATCAATAGAAAATAAAATTTAATGTGAGAAAATGGAAAACTGCTCAAATGTTTTCATTTAATGCAAATGCAAAAGAAAAATTAGGAAGAAAGATATAAGTGCCACTAGACATTTGAAGAAATTAAAATTGAAGTAAAAATAAATTTCAAAAACCAATAGAAAAACTCAGTTTTTCAGGAGCTTTACTTAAGAGAAAGTTTAAGTTGTCAAAAAACCCGTTACCTAAATTAATAAAAAATAAAAAAATAAAAATTATGGTAAGCAACAACATAAAAAAACCGATTGTAGAAATGCATCCCGGACCTAAAACACCAAATGATATAGAAAAGTTCTTTCTAATAGCATTCGCTCCTCGGCAGGCAATGACAAATCTTCGATTGTATTTGTGCTATGAAAAAGCTCATCATCAAAAACCAACTGCCGTTCGAAGGCGGCATAAAACTAAAGATCCGTCCATTTCTAGCAAAAACGCCAGAAATGGTAAAAAAGTCCGAAATAGTAAATGCAGTGTAAACTCTGCTAACGGACACCTCTCTTAAGCGAGCAACTCCCATAAGTGGGCACTTTTTCAGTACGAATGAATAAAAAAAAAAAATCCTCCTGAGCGGGTTCTCTCCCATAATATATGTATTTATAACGTTTTTTACACTTTTCTCAGTGTCTTACGGACACTTTTTTTCAGTACATACCATGAATCTTAAGGATTTTTTTAAACGTTTTTCTCTCCCTCTCATAACAGATTATTGACTTGTTTACTCTTTTTTTACACTTTTCTTATAAGCGACCACCTCCCGTAAACGTACAAATTTTTCAGTCCCTTAGGTGTCCGCTTAAGGGGGAGAGTACACTGCAGTTGAATAAGTTTCAAAATATAAAGCGGCTTAACGTTTTCGTCTTTTGTCACGTAAAATTAAATAATTCATTCAACACTAGCTGCGCTTTCACAGTTTTTGTATAAAATCAGCTCTTCAGCTAAATTTTCAATCTCTCAGTTTCGGTAAATCATCCCCTTTCTGTGTTAACCTAGTATATACAAAATCGTAATTTTCAGTAAATCGATAAAAATGTTCAGAGTTACTTAACTTCTATGAAAAGTTTTATGACGTTTTTGGCGATACTTAAAGTAGATACGAGAAAAATTGAAACGCTCTGAAAAAAATTCTATAATCATTATGGACATTGTATGTTTTGTTTTACGTAACAGGAGTGCTCAGGAGTGTTTTTCACTAAAAATCTCAATTTAGAAAAAATGAAGTTACGAGGTTAACACAGAAAGGAGACGAAATTGAATTGATTAAAATAAAATAATTGGCGCGTACACTTCTGTTAGGTGCTCCGAGCTCCTCCTCCTATTTGTGGTGTGTTGATGTCTTGATGTTGTTCCACAAATGAAGGCACAGTTTTAAGCCGATTCTGAACGGCAAATAGGTTTTTATGAGAGAGGCAGAAATACACTCCTGCCAAGGGGCGACGGCTTTTGGAAAAAAATTGTTTATCATTTTGCTGTTTCATGCCCAGAGATTCGAACCTACACTTTCTTGTATGCTAGTTATGCACCCATTCGACTACGGCGGCAGAATTGATTATATACTAAAAAATTGGTTCAACATCAAATTTAGTTCATTTAGCTGCCGAAAAATATGCTACAATATATTTGGAGCGTTTCAAAAGCATTACTTTTGTATTTGAAAAACTAGCGAATCCCTTTAGGATCTTTTAGGCGCACCCATAGTCTCTTTGGCGTTTTTGAGAATATAGGTTTGACAGAATTGGCTTAGATGTGGTTTTCAAGCACTTTTGAGATATTTTTTTGTTTGTTTTTTATTCCTTGATAAATTATACATGTAGATGGCATTATCAATTGAAAATAATAATTGTGGTACTGGTATTGAAGTAAAAAATTAAATTTTAAAATAAAATGTTTTCGTTGTAATTTTTTTCTTAAGTGTTTTGTTTTGTAGATGGTATTTACTAAATTGAAAATAATAACTAGTTTTGGTACTGGTATTGAATTAAAAAAAAAATTAAATTTTTTTAAATTAAGTTTAGAAAAAAAATTAAAATTTAAATAAAATTAAATTTTTTTAAATTAAATTTAAAAAAAAAATTTAATTTTTTTTTAATTAAAAAAATTTTTTTTTGTAATGTTTTTCTTATATCTTTCGTTTCATTTACTCAATTGAAAATAATAGTTGTGGTACTGGTATTGAATTAATAAACAATTATAAAATTTAAATTTTTTTTAATTAAATTTAAAAAAAATTTAGTCTTTTTTAAAATTTTTTTTTGTAATATTTTTCTTAATTTTTTTATTTAACTTACTCAATTGAAGATAATATGATATTGTGGTACTAAAAAATAAATAAAAAAAATTAAAAAAGAATAATTCTTTTTTAAATTAAATTTTTTTTAATTAAATTTCAAAAAAACATTAAATTTTAGTTTTTAAGTTTTTTTTGTAATGTCTTTCTTCATTTTTTTGTTTCATTTACTCAATTGAAAATAATAGTTGTGGTACTGGTATTGAATTAAAAAAAATTAATTTTTTTTTAATTTTTTGTTTTGAAAATAAAAGTTGTGGTACTGATATTGAAGTAAAAAAAAATTAAATTTTTCTTAATTACAATTTTTTTTTCTAATTTTTTTTTGTAATATTTTTCTTAATATATTTATTTCATTTACTCAATTGAAAATAATAGTTGTGGTACTGATATTGAGTAAAAAAAATTAAATTTTTTTTCTAATTTTTTTTGTAATATTTTTCTTAATTTTTTTATTTCATTTACTCAATTGAAAATAATATGATAGTTGTGGTACTGATATTGAAGTAAAAAAAATATTTTTTTAATTAAATTTCTTTTGAATTAAATTTAAAAAAATATTAAATTTTTTTTTTAATTTTGTTTGGTAATGTTTTTCTTAATTTTTTTTTCATTTACTCAATTGAAAATAATAGTTGTGGTACTGATTTTAAAGTAAAAAAAAATAAACATTTCTTTATTACATTTATTTTTGTATTGCTTTTTTTTATTTTTATCTTAATTGATAATAATAATTGTGGTACTGCTGGTACTGAGTAAAAAAATTTTTTTCTTTTTCTAAATTTTGCCCTTTGCATTTACAACTCCCAAGCATGCAAAGCAAGCTTTTAGTTGGCACTTTAGGCACTTCTAAAATAAGTATAAAGATATCACTACGTATATAATTTTTTTATTAGTCCAATGTTTTTCGCTCACTACTATTATTGATATTTTTCACATAGTTTTCATACATCGATAAATTTATAACTACTTTGCTCTAGCTTTAAGTTTAGCGTAAATGTATAATATTTTTTGTAATTAAGTGCATACGCGTCTAACTGTAAACTTGCGCTACTTCGAATCACATCTCGTCATTTCACGTATTTTTTCGCATACGTTTTTGTTTTTTTTTTCGTGAACCATAACTTGCTCCACAAACAACGAATTTTTAAATTGATTTTTCTTTAAAAGCGAACTTTATTATACACACTCATACATACATACATGTGTTCCTCCATCCGCCCATTCTGCAAATGTCAAAACTGCATACACTATAGGTAATAAAAATAAAATTAAAAAAGTTAATTTGCAAAACGACAAAAAAAAATAAATTTTCAAATAAAAAAAAAAGAAAAAAAGAAAAAGCAAAATCAAATGAATTATTGCCATTTAAGAAGAAAACAAATTATAATATTATTTAAAATATTCGAGAACAAAAATGTGTTTATCAAACATGCAGACTAAACCGTTGGCCGCCTTAAATACATATTTACACTGGTAAACTATAAAATGCGATATATATGAAAAATTATAAAAAAGATAAAATAAAAAATAGAGGATATACATATGTAACAGAAAATATTAAGTATTTCCAATTGTTGTTAACATCGGCCCACGTGCGATTGCCCCGACCCAGCCCGTGTGCTTGCAGATATTTGTTTTAGCTAATTTAATTTAATTTTCCCTTGTCTATAACTCTTTTCCTAAGTAATTTCTTAATAAGTTTGCTCTATTTTTCATTTTTTTTTTAATTTAATTTTTTTAATTTAATTTTTTTATATTTTTTTTATATTTTTTTCCTGTTTTCTCTTTTTTCATTAACTCTCAACGAAAATCTGTAATCCTCGCTTTAAAAACCATTTATATACATAAATACACCATATAAATAAATTTACATTTAGTTATCGTTTAAGTTAAAAGAAGTAAATACATTTTAATGAGAAGCTAGCACTACAACAGCTACAACAACGATACGTGCATACTGCATTAAACAAAGATTGAAAAATTTATAATTTAAATATTACAAATAAAAATCGTAATTCCAAAAATAAAATAAAAAAAAACTTATTGCAAAATGTAAAAAAAAAATATTTTTGTTTTTTATTTCAACACGAATTTGGCGTGTCTTTTTCTATTGACGACTTATTTTATATCTACACCGGGCAGCTGTAATATTCGGTTTTTGTTATATGACCTTATATTTAAAATTTTTTTAAATTAAATTTTAAAAAAGGAATTTTTTCATTCGATAGGATTTTGACATATTTTTCCATTGATGACTTTTATTTTATGTGTATATTATTTTCTTTTTGCACAGAAGCACAATAAATAAGAACAAAAAGAAAATGCCAGCTGAGGAACCGCTTCAAACTGCCTTATGTATTGGGTTGGTAACTAAGTAATTCCGGATTTTGTTCAGAAAATCAAAGACAATTTTTTCATGGAACTAAATAACTTTATTCTGTAAAGTATTGCCCATTTTGATCAATGACCTTTTGCCATCCTTCAGGCAGCATCATAATCCCACGTTCATAAAACTTCTGCTTTTTATTAGCAAAAAACTGAATCGGGTATAATTTGACATGATCATCATTATTAAAATTTTTACCATTCAAGGAGTTTTGTAAAGATCGCAACAAAAAGTAATCAGATGGTGCACAGTCAGGACTATATGGTGGATGTGGCAAAACATCCCAACCCCGCTCCAATAATTTTTGCCGAGTGGCCAAAGATGTGTGTGGCCTTGCATTGTCATGATGGAATACAAAACTTTTTCGATTTGTCAATTCGGGCCGCCTTTCTTCAACTGGATTTTTTAATTTCGTTAGTTGTTCAATGTAGACATCAAAATTGATTGGGCGGTTGAGTGGTAAGAGTTCAAAGTAGACAATTCCTTTGTAATCCCACCAAACTGATAACAAAACCTTCTTTTGATGAATATCAGCTTTTGGTGTTGCTTGAGTTGGTTCACCTGGCCTGCTCCACGAACTTTTCCGCTTGATATTCTTGTAAACAACCCATTTTTCATCGGCAGTTATCAGTCGTTTTAAAAATGGATCATTTTCATTACGTTTCTTTAGCAAATCGCAGCTGTTAATGTGTTTCCTTCAGTTCGTGAGGAATCCATGTATCGAGTTTTTGAACATAGCCTAGTTGTTTTAAGAGATTTCCAATGTATATTATGTATGTGGTACATGAAGCTTCTCTGCAATCTCACGTGTTCTACTGTGATGATGCAAATCGATTATTGCTTTGATTAGGGCGTCATCAACTTCAATTGGACGACCAGAGCGTTTTTCATCTTTGAGTGAAAAATCACCAGAACGAAATTTGGCAAACCAATTTTGCACTGCCGTTCTTTTAAGGCTTCGTCACCCTAAACAGCACATAACTTTTTATGAGCTTGCGATGCGGGAATTAAAATAACAAAATATGACGAAAATGTTCCGTTTGATTTGCCATTTTTCAATGAACGCCAAACGAAAACTACGCAACCGGTCAAAAAACTTTTTTTACTGATTGACAGCTGAATTGCCAACTATCAAATAATAAAATATGATTTGCATTTCTCCCACTTCTGCAAAAATAAAAATTCAACTGAATCCATCTATGAGTGAAATCCGCAATTACATAGTTGCCAACCCAATTCGCAAACTCATAGCTGAACAAATGAAAAGCGGATGCGTAAAAACAAAAGAAAACAAATTTGACCGAGACTAGTAGATGCTGCCTCCTCCAGCACACTCCGAAGTGGTCTAATTTCAATTGTTAAGCAATTAGAATAAAAGTCCAGTTTAAATAAATATTAAAAAAATGGAGTTTTATTGAAGGAATCTTCGTTCGAGACAAAGGTAAAAATATCGTTTGGAAGTATTCATTTTATGTATTTTTTACGTGCATAAGTAGTAAAAAAACCATGATAATAAGCCCTTTATAGGGTGATCAATTTAGAGGTATCGGATTTTCAATTGAAATTAAACAACAAAAATTTAAATTGCTTCGCCAATCGTTATTATTTTTGTATAGAACCTTTCATGAAATTTATTTTTTAAAGATAATCCCTTTTACCCTCGGCAGGCAATGGCAAACCTCCGAGTGCATTTCTGGCATGAAAAAACTACTCATAAAAACCATTTGTCGTTCGCAGTCGGCTCAAAACTTGTGAATCAACATCAAGGCGCACTCCAAAAATAGAAGGAGGAGCTCGGCCCAACAATTATTTTTAATCTCGTATACATAATCCATACTATGCTGTGATCGTGGTCAAAGCGTGTTGAAGCAGCTCAAACGGTGGCCAAACCAAGACCAACGGCCAGAAAGGTTCTACTCTGTATTTGGTTGGACTTGAAAGGTATCATTTATTATAAGTTCCTTCCGTGTAACCAAACTCTAAGTTAAGATCTCTATTGTCCACAACTGGATCGTTTGAAGCTAGCGATTGATCAGAAATGGACAGAATTGGCCAACAGAAGAGGTGTTGTGTTCCATCAGGACAACGTACGGCCACACACGTCTATAGTGATTCACCAAAAACACCGGGAACTTGATTGGGAAGTTTTAATGCATCCATCATATAGCCCGGACCTGGTAGAAAGTGATTACCACCCTTTTCTCTCATTGCAAAACTTTCTGAGTGATAAGAAATTGGTAAAGACCAAGATTTCTATGAGAGAGACATTATGAAGCTACCTTTAAATTGGCAACAAACTATAAAGGGTGATCAATTTAGAGTAATCGGATTTGAAATTGAAATAAAACAGAAAAAATTCAATTTGATTTGGCAATCTTTATTATTTTTGTGTATAACCATTTATGACATTTATTTTTTGGATATAATCCCTTTGAAATATTGGCCGCAACTGCGCCGTAATTCGGCCATCGGTAAACACTAATTTCGAACAACTCGCTTTAGGACTTCGATCGGTGTCTCGTGAATAAATTTAGTAATGTTGGCTTCCAATGCCTCAATCGAAGCTGGTTTATCCACAAAGCATTAAGACTTCAAATACCTGCACAAATAAAAATCCAAAGCGCACAAATAAAAATCCACACGATCTTGGTGGCAAATCCACTGGTCCGGAACGAGAGATAATTTGCCCAGCGAAACGAGGACGCAGTAAATCTATTGTTTCACGGGCTGTTGGAACCAAATGTTGTGGAGATCACGGACTTCAATCCGGGAATCTGGTATTAAAAAGTCGTATACCATTCTCTGTTACATTGGCGCCAGCCTCGTCTTTGAAGAAGTATGGGCCGATGATTCCTCCAGTCCATAGGCCGCCCCAAACGGTTGTTTTCGATGAATCAAATGACTTCGGCGCAAATATGGCAATTTTGTCTATTGACGTAGCCATAAAGACAAAAATGGGTCTCATCGCTGAACAAACTTCGTGTCCTGAGCGCGCGTTGAACAGTTTTTACAGAGCGTCGATTTTCGATTTCGTCAATTGTACGATTTGTAAACGTTGTTGAGGCGTAAGTATTTCCATGATGAAATGTCAATGAATACTGAAAAAAATTATGTATTTAGTTTGACAGTAGTCACGCGTGATCTGTCAAGAAAACCCTTCTTGGAAAAATTGTCTCAGTCTCCAATGTTGACCTTCTTTCGCTCAGTGATAGCTGCCCAATCAATCTTGAAAGTAAAAGACGAAAATGGAACTGCATTCAACATACTTTCCGCACATAATGTGGCCAAAATAACGTCTCAATGGAACCCCCAAGGAAGCCGGTACAGAGGACGCCCACGACAAACTTGGATGCTGCGCTTCGATCGGTACCTGCAACGAAATTTGACACATAGCGGCTTACAGAAATCGTTGGAGAGCTTTTGCTCTGAAGCGATGATATATGCAGAGATTTTGTTTTTTTATAGTATCATAGTTCTTTAGGTTAGGTTAGGTATATCTCGCTGATCTGAATAGATCTGACATAGATCACCAGTGTAGTTGAAGTCATGTTGAACGTAAAAGTAGTTTGTTATCATGTCTTGGTGAGTTTTAATACACAGTTTACATTTTTGTCAGCAATATTATGATGAAAAGTATACCGATCACAGGCAGTTGTAATGAGTTCTGCTTAGAGCAGGATAGTGGCAAAGCAAGTGTTCTAACGTACTAATTTCTTCTTCGCATAAGTTACAAGCGACCCATTTTAGCTGCGTGATATGAAGTACGACAATGCCCCGTCCGTATTCCGACCAATATTTTACATTCTTTTCTTGGTAGTGATAAAATAAAGTTGGTTGTTTTCAAGTTGCAAGTACGTAGCATTATTTTCGCAATCATGTGGCATCCCATAAAGACTGTGGTTCCAGAGTTAGTTCCGCGTCGAGTTTCGTCTTAAAACTACGAGTGAGGGATATATGTTCGACGTACTCATTCTAGGCAAGCGCGTGCCTATCTTAGCAAGCTCGTAAACTCTCTCATTTCCCTCTACTGACCTGTCTATTCTCGCACAGCTCGTCCATTTTGGAATTACACACATTCGGAGCCAGTCATTACAGTGTTTATTGCTTTAATATCAACTTGACTATCGATGAAGATGTTTGTGCGAGTGTCGAGGGGAGTAAATTCCAACGCTAATTCAGCTACTTTGGTTACGGCATAGATCTCAGCTTGAAATATGTTACAGCGATTAAGAAGGCTGAAAGACTTTTGGAGATCAAACTGCAGGCAGGAGACAGCCGCTCGGCACTCCTTCCGTCATTTTGGATGCATCTGTATAGAAATTGTATGCGTAGCGATCGGATTCTAAATGCTTCTGCCAGCGATTCTGTTCTCTTACCAGGCCTCTGCCAAAGTTCACTTAGTCTGACCGTTCGTTTATGTCCTGTATGTTACTGTGACCAAAAGCCCTTTGCGAGAATTGTCGATTCATTCTTAGCCGTAGTGCATTTCTTTTGGCTGAGTTTCTTACTAATATTTAGTTTGATTGGATGCCATTTGAGAAGTCTTTCTATTGCCTACAATCCTTTGCACGTGTTCCAATCTTTTAATGTAAGCCATTTTTTCATACGCCGTCCACTATACTAGCACGCCATTGAGCATTATTGCAGTTCTTTAGTTCTTTGTAAAAATTCCAGCAAAAAGCATATATTATCCAGTAATATAAAAATAAGTAAAATTATTAAAAATTTAATTTATTTGAATTCACAATCAGTCTCAAGATGCGCTCTCCATTTTTTTCGCCCACATTTGATGCTAAAAATTCGAAAATCGTTGAAAATTCACCAAACTAAGCAACTTGGCAACCTTTCCGCAACATTGTTGCTGACAACATGTTGCATACAAAAATTTCCTTCTACAAACAAATCGCATAAACTCGAACTAAAATTCCGCACTTGGAATCAGCGCCCAGAATTTAGCAGTGACACGACCCAGAAGCAGCAAAAATACGTAATCTATAGGTGGCGCAACCGCGTCGTTGCATACTTTGTGGCGTTATCGTAGACGGATGTGGACGCAACACGTGGGGATATGTACAATATTAGCAAGGAAATTCATCGGGCAAACTTTCCCAGACGTAGAAAGGGGACATAATTCATTTAAAGGGTTCACCAAATTGTCCAATCTGCATGGAGAGGGAAGATGATGTTGATCACGACTTTTAATGCCCTCGCTATGTTCCCGAAACTTTTAAAATCTTAAGCGATGAAAATATGACAGATTTTATGCTGAAGTTAGCTGATAACTGGAAGATAATCTGCTGGCATGGAACACATTTTTATACTGATCTAAGACGCGCAGAGTTTTGTAGGCTTCAGCAATAACTAGGAGCCTTTGAGCTAACCAGCCACGTTATGTAATACCGCTTTGGCAGTTCGGCGGTGGGAGTAGTAGATTGTGGAAAGGTATTTAGTGCGTAGGTGTAGCTGTGCGGCTATATGTATGTAAAAGCAGTACTCATGAAAGTTCCTTTTCACGGGCGTCTTCGCAGAAAAAAATAAAAATAAATAAATAAACTTTGTCTGTGTTATTATACTTTTGTAAAGGGTGATCAGATTGGAGGTAATTTTTTCAAAAGGGTTTTTTTGGCAGATCACACGTGACTACTGCCAAACTAAATACATACTTTTTTCAGTATTCATTGACATTTCATCATGAAAAGACTTACGCCTCAACAACGTTTACAAATCATACAATTGCATTACGAAAATCAGGCGCTCAGGCCAACAATTTTGCTCAGTGATGAGGCCCGTTGTGGACTTAATGGTTACGTCGATAAGCAAAATTGCCGTATTTGGGCTGAAAAGCAATCCGAAGCCATTCAAGAACATCCATTACAAACAACCCTTTGATGCGGTCTTTGGGTTCATGCCTGAAATTCATCCCGCGATCCCCACAACATTTTGTTCTAACAATCGTCGCCCACCGTACGCTACTTGCCATACAGCCCGTGAGACAATGGATTTACTGCGTAACTGGTACTGGTAAACTATCTCTCTTGCCATTGCCTGCCGAGGGGCGACCGCTATTAGAAAAATGTTTTTCTTAATTTTGGTGTTTCACCGAGATTTGAACCGACGTTCTCTCTGTGAATTCCAAATGGTAATCACGCACCAACCCATTCGGCTACGGCGGCCGCCCAAAATTGGTGTTTACGGATGGCCGAATTACGACGCAAATGCGGCCAACATTTAAAAGAGATTAAAAATAATTGGCGCGTACACTTCTGTTAGGTGTTTGGCCGAGCTAATCCTCCTATTTGTGGTGTTCTTCTTGATGTTGCTTCACAAGTGGAGGGATCCACAGATTTGAGCCGACTGCGAACGGCAAAAACGGTTTTTATGAGGGGTTTTTTCATGGCAGAAATACACATGGAAGTTTGCCATTGCCTGCCGAGGGAAAAGGGATTAGCTTTAAAAAATAAATGTCATGAATGATTCTACACAAAAAATAATAACGATTGCTTATATAGTTTTAATTTTCGTTGTTTTATTTCCATTAAAAATTCGATATCTCTAAATTGATCACCCTTTATGTTCTCATGCATAATAGGTGATTCTTTAGAATGCATGGCATGAACAACGCATTGAAGTGACAGTAACCCTTGGTAAATGAATGACGTCACACGATTTAATAAGCAAATGAGGCCTTGATGCTGCATCACTTGGCTAAAGGATAAATCCCAAGTCATTCGCAGCAAAAATTGTATTTTCATGTACACACACACACATCTACATATGTATAACAACGGCGACATTGAGTGCTTGTTGGTAAACAGTGATGGCTGCATAAATGTGGGGAGACATTCAGTGGTAAAAGTAAGAGTAATCAGCAGCATCGATGTGACAGCGGAGATGGTTTTTGTTTTGGTGTTGTTGCGTAAACGAAGATATGCTTCCGCTGATGGGTGATGGCTGCTTGTAAAGAGTAATTGCTTTGGCACTTTTATGAGGACTTACTCGTATTTTCTAGGCGCTCATAAGCCCCCGTTCGCATTGTGCTTAGTCTGGCTTAATAGCCTGCGGGCGTAAGCGACGACCAAAACAAAAAAGCCAAACGCAGCAAATAGAGAAATAAGTGGCGCCAATAAAACGGGATCAGTTGTTAGAGGTAGTGCACGTATGTATGTGTGTATATGTGCATATGTATGTATGTATATGTAGAGGTTACAATCGATATCACCAGTCGCACCGAGAACCGAACTGCGAGCTGACAGTAACTTAAATAATGGCGTAGATTAACTTGTCGCCACAACAGCAGAGAGTACGACAGCAAAATATATCACAGAAGGCAAATGTGAAAGTGGATTAATAAAAATGGATTTGCCAAAGTCTGAGCTGAAAGTACAAAACGTTAAAAAGCGCCTATAAAGTGGTTGAAAACAAAAATAAGCGAGATAAACAACTTGTTGCTGTGCGGAGGAGAAATGGGCCAAATCATGTTGCGATACGCATTTACATACAATATTTTATGTAGTATTAGAAAGTAATGCAAAGAGCCAACAACTGATAAAAGAGCTTTAAGATTTTATTTATTCATTTATTTATTATGAGAAGAGCAAAATATAATGATTGCTCTACTTCAAAGGGAGATCGGCTGCCAGAGGCTTCAGACTTCAAAATTTCATCAACGATGGCAGCGCTCTTAAACGTATTATAAAACTTATTTGTGTGCATTTGTGTGCATTTGTGTAGTTGTTTCGAAAAATTAATCATCCTATTCGTGGATTTATAATTTATGCAAATGGCTTCGTACGTCAATCATATCTGACATTTGTGAACCAGGCAGCTGCAGCCTACAAACAGATAAGCAATGGAGGTCAAATAAAGGTCAAAATAAATACTTCGCTCAAAATCATTTTTTTGTTTAGTAAAAAAATTATTAAAAAAAATTTGGTGATTAATTTAGTACCACTTTGGGCAATCATTCACATTTACGTCAAATTTCATGTCGTTTCGCCTCATTCGAAATGGTGGTTTTGGGGTGTTCTTTAAAAGCGTGTAAACAGAAACGAAAGAAGATTTATTATTTCTATTTTTAGTATTTTATTTCTTGATCCATCCATCAGTATGAATGTCGTTATCGTGTGAACTACGATGTTAAGAAAAAATTGACAAAATGGCGAACGTTCAAAGTTGAAAAAACCCTTTTTGACCCTTTTTTTGACTTTAAAGGTTAGGTTAGGTTAGCCTGGTTGGCAATAAGCCGCGCATAGACCTTTTGGTCCCTAGCGATACCAGATGGAGACCGACCTCTATGAATACCTGAAGTAGACATCATGTAGGATGTCAGCGCTTTTAGCGAATCTAAGTAGGGCTGGGAGCTCCGCTTTAGAGACGTCTTCCAGACCTTCAAACAGTGGGGCTCCCAGGCATTTTAGTCGCGTTTTTAGTAATGCCGGACAAGCGCACAGAAGGTGTTCTAAAGTCTCCTCAACATCCTCTCTGCATTTCCTGCATTTCTCCGTGTTAGCAATCCCTATCTTGTACGCATATGCAGCCAGTAGATTGTGGCCTGTTAGCATACCTGTGATAGTTCTGCATTCCTTTCGCGAGAGCGTAAGTACGAATGGAGTCAGTTTTTTGTCGTTAGTTCTTCACATGACTTTTGCTGTTTTGCATGTGGCCAGATTTGTCCACCTAGCTTCCACTCGCCTTTTCATGTAGTCGTCCATTTCATTGTATATTGTATTTAGCAGTTTTGGTATGTCGTTCACGTGCTCAAAAGGTAGTCTAACAGCACGTTTTGCTATCTCATCTACTATTTCGTTCCCCATAATGCCTTTGTGACCAGGTACCCAGTAGATATGCAGCCTATTGTTTCCGGCTAGCCTTTTGACTTTAAAGGTCCGAAAAAAATTAAAAAAAATTATTTTTCCAAATAATAATAGTAGTTTACATGATAACGACATCAATTCTACGTCATTTATTGTATCATAAATTTTATTTCAACAAAATCGGTTCAGTAGAACCGGCTTTATCTGAGTCCATTGTCCATGGGAAGACCATTTTGGAAGGCTGACAACTTTTTGAACGAACCTCGTGTGGCCAAAAATAAATTTTCGTTTTTCAACAATAGTTGAGGAAATAAAATAATGCAAACAAAAATAAAAAATCTGTTTTCGTTTCCGTTTTACATGCTTTTAAAGAAACACCCAAAAAACACGATTTCGAATGATGCGAGGGCCTTTAGCGATTCTTGCAAGCTTCTATTTCGCATTAAATTTTATTTACAAAAGCAATTTTTTATGCAGAGACATTGAGAATATTGCAGAAGGCTATCGGTAAACAGGTTAGTCCAATAAAGCGCAGAAAGCGTTGAAGATGAGCCTCGCACTGAATGATCACCAAAATTAACTGATGAGTAGCGCAGCAGGAAGTCAAAGATTTGGTGCTCCAACCCGTCCATTGACAATTAGAGACCTTTTTGGTGCAGTTGTGATTGGTTTCGATCATGTCATTTTTTGACGAAATATTTAGATACGTGGCTTCTATTCGAAAGGATCCGACGAGTGACACTTTAGCACCCTTAGAAATATTTGAAACACCGATAACAGGAAAAACACCAGAGGAATTTCGCCCAATTAATATGCTGATGACTGAAAGTCAATCTCGGGGGAAGGTTGCACATAAAAAGTGGAAGCTCATATGGAGAATAAGCGATAAAAAAAAAAATAAATAAATAATTGGCGCGTACACTTCTGTTAGGTGCTTGGCCGAGCTCCTCCTCCTATTTGTGGTATGTTGTTCCACAAATGGATGGAGGGACCTACAGTTTCAAGCCGACTCCGAACGGCAGATATTTTTATGAGGAGCTTTTTCAAGGCAGAAGTACACTAGGAGGTTTGCCATTGCCTGCCGAGGGGCGACCGCTATTAGAAAAATGTTTTTATTAATTTTGCTTTCACCGAGATTCGAACCGGCGATCTCTCTGTGAATTCCGAATGGTAGTCACGCACCAACCCATTCGGCTACGGCGGCCGCGATTGCTATCTTAAAATCAATCTGAATTTAGTCAACGCCTTAGCTGAGAGTCGGCGATAAATTTAGTGATCAAGAGGTGGCAACTAGAAATAGCTGTCTTCGTCGACTTTAAGAGAGCATTCGAAACAATCGACAGAAGCATTCTAATAAGAAGAAGTTACAAAATACGGAATACAGGAAGTCGCATGAAAATGGTTCGAAAGCTACGTATGCAACAGAAGGCAGTACATAAGTACATATATCGGAATGGATGTCTAACCAGAAATCCATAGCTTTGGGAGTATGTCAAGGAGCGGTGTTGGAAACACTTCTATTCCGCAATGATATGGGAAAAGTATTGCGTGGAGCCCGTTGGAGTATTACGTTGGTGGTCAGGAAACTGGATATCAAACATTGATTGAAGTGGGCTTGGATCGGGCATGCGCTTAGAAAACCAGCGCACAAAATACTAGCGATGGCCGTAGAGCGAAACCTTCAAGGTTACAAGCGCAGAGGACGACCCAAAGGATCCTGGCGACGCAGTTGTTACGATGAATAATCTAGCAGCAATCTCACCTTGACGTAAGCTAAACAAACAGCCAACGATAGAAGAACGAGAAATCATCATAATCGGCGCTTAAGCAAACGATAAAAATTATGTGGAGTCAAGATCTGCCAGTTTACTGTGGCACTCTACTGTGTATAATTGGTATTACAATACAGAAATGCAACTTAAAAAATATAGATGAATATTTGAAAATTACCAAGTCAAAGCTTTAATGTTAAAAAAAACGAAATCTATTATAATAAATGGAGTTCCAGATGAAGATGTTATCATATGTAGATAATGAAGCAATAGAAAAAGTTTATGAAATTAAATACATGGGGATGGTTATGGATATCTAGCTTAGGTAGCCGCAGGCTAATCACCTACCCTGCCAGAAAGCAAAATAGATTAACGAAACCAATGCAAGACTGAGTCTTGTCGAGACCCTATGCTCACGAGTGGAGTGAACAAGGAAACAAAAAAACAAAAGTTACAGATAAAAATTTGAGTTCTGAAAGCCATTTGAACTAAGTGTGTAGCAAAATTGTCAAGAAGGCTGTTTTTTTGGAGAATTATTGTAGAAAAATATGATCAATTGATAGAGCCTTAAAATTCTACAAGCACCACTTTGAGTGTTGCTCTACCAAATTGTTCCTAGTTTTAGCAGAAATGAGAAAAAGGTTGTAAAAATTATAAAATAAGGATATGCTTTGTAAGAGGTGAAGGCCAAAATAAACAAGACTGAACTAAAATAGAAACGACAGGAGCTTTGTTCTGATAACTACGAGTTTATTTATTCAAAATAGTTTTGCGCGATCTAAAAGCTTTTCGAAGGAGTGTTTCAGGTCATTGACGGGAATGCCCTTCAGGCTGTCGGTACAAGCCTTTCGGATGGCGTCTACGGACGCAAACGTTTTCCTTTCATGGTCAAATACAATTTTCCGAATAGGTAGACGTCACAGGGATCCATAGCAGGCGATTGATGGTTAAAATGCGATCTCTAGTCAAAAAAATCAGTCACAAGAGTGGATCGAGGAGATGGTGCATTATCATGCAATAAGCGCCAGCTTCCTCCTTCGAGGTATTCAGGGTGAATTCAACGAATGCGATGCAACAAACGCTTCAAAACTCCAAGGTAGAAAATTTCGTTGACGATTTGACCCGTTGGCACGAACTCCTTGTGAAGAATTCCTTTATAATCTTAAAAACAAATGAGCATCGATTTTATTTTTGATTTCTCCAAACGCGATTTTTTGGTGATGGCTCGTCTGGGGCGTTCCATTCGGCACGTTGACGCTTAGTTTTAGGTTTATGTTGGAAACCACACGTTTCATCACCAGTTACAATGTTGTAAAGGAAGTTCTTGGTCCTCAAGCTAAAGTTGGTCCTCGTAAGCCCAAATGATCAATTAAAATGCGATAAATCGATGTTTTGGAGATTTTCAACTCCGATTCCATTTATTTCAATGATGATTTCGGTTCATTTTTAATAAATTCACGAACAATTTCGATGGAGTTTTCTGTGATTACTAATTTTCGGCGGCCCGTATGTTCATTGTCATTTATATCCTCACAACCATCGCTGAAACGTGTAAACCACTCATGAACTCTGACACGAGATAGACAATCACCGCCATAACTTTTTTTTATCAATTCAAATGTTTCGGTAAATGTTTAAACGATTTTAAAACAAAATTTGATATTAGCTCTTTGTGCGAAACTCATTTTTGTACCGATGACACAAACATACTGACACTTTAGGCGCAATAACTTCGCTTCACTGAACCGAATGCCACCAACCTTTCACTGGAAGTCAGTTAGGGATGTAACTTCCAACGCACCAACTCATTAAAAAGATGGCGGGCGCAATCAAAAACATTTTTATAACGCCAGTCTTGTTTATTTTGGTCTTCAGCTTGTATTTTATATGTCACTATATCAGTATTCTCCGAATATATATGGAGAATGTTTATGCTGTTACAACAACAAAAACAACATTGTCCTCGATATAAAGTGATCTTAAGGATTAGATTTGTGGGGGGCTGGACAAGTCCAAGCACTCAGTCAGTAGACCATTGTACTACGTGATCTTAAGGGGTTATATACAGTTAGAAGGCCGAAAAAAGCGAATTTCCTGATTTTCTGAAAAAACTTTTAAATTTATTGATCTAAAAACTTGTACACATATTATCTTATCTTTAAACTGTATTTTAAGGCTCAGTATTAGTAAAAATATTTATTTGTAAAGGAGCTGCAGCTAATCTCCGAGAGTTCCTCTCAAAGAAGACGTTTTGAGGTGACCACTATATCTCTGAACTGGATCTTCTGAAATTAAAAAAAAAACCAAACAGATTTCGTTAAAGTATTTAATATTAAATCTAGTAATTAATCGAAGGAATGAGCAAAATAAATGAAAAATGACGTTTTCTCAAAGAAAAAAAATCGATTTTTTACCAAAATTTCGGCCTTAAATTGTTTATACAAAATATATTTAGGAAACTCATGTTAAAATTTGAGACTAATTACTCATTTTCGAGTAATGTTGGTCACCGACTTTGAAAAAAAAACCATTTTGAGAAAAACGCGTTTGAAGTATGAAAAGCACTTTCAAGCACTCTGAAACGCCTTTTCAAATCTGCGTGTAATTTCGAAAACGGAATGATATTAAATTTTTCTTAAATATGTGTACATTAAGACAAAAAAAAATGGAATTTTTGAAAATTCTAACTGTATATAGCCCCTTAACCGATTTTCTATGGCCAGGGCTCGATAGCATTGCTACGAGTATATACGTGCTCCGGTTGTAGCAAGCCGATGCAGTGCCCGAAGTGGTAGCGGAGCAACTTCACTACTGGTGATTCACAGCGAGCCTTCATCAATTGGCATCCGCAATCATTCGACTTGACATCCACCGAATATTTTCGCTGTAGCTACGTTAAGTCTTTCGTCTAGGCTCACAAACCAACCAATGGACTAGCTCGAACCCACCCAACATTCGAGACGCTATTGCTATTATAGTAATTTGAAGCTCTAAAACTGAAGGCAAGACGGTAATTTGAATGATGTGTTATTCGATGCGCAATGGCATGAACTAAAATATGAGGGATTTAGCACTGGCACCTGAGAGATTTATTATATTATGGATCTATCATGTCTGATTAGAGCTCGGAGATGATGCTCCAATTATTCTTATTGAATTTCATAGAATCCTTAAAACGGGTTGGGTTAAAAAATAGGCTATAAAACTCGAATTTGGTTTAAATTCTGATCAAAATGTTAAATTTGGATGACAATTTTGTGAATAAAATTTGTTTTTTTTGCACAAAGCTACGAGTATATATGTGTATGATATACCTGTATATTATTTTCGTAGGAGAATGAACTAAAAAAGGTCTTTCAGAAGTGACGCTTAGAAGAATAACGCCTGAGTAGTGAATAATTCCTAGACGGTACCTTTTCTTTATGCCATCTTTGACATTTTGTCTAGTAGACCGATGTACATTTTATACGATAAAATAAATTAAATTATTATTAAAAAATAAAATTATTGAAACTTATTATGGAAATGATAGATCTTAAACATATCGCAAAATTCGTGATTTGTTTGCTGGAAATAATCGTCCGAATGAGTTGACAATTCAAAGGTTGGTGAATAAGTTTCCAGAAGCTGGTTCTATCGAGGGTAGAATAGAATAGGAAAAGGACTGGCAGACCAAAAACTGTACATTTTGTTGAGAATATCGCCACTGTAGCGCAAGGTTTTGCTGAACAACTTTCAACATCGATATCTCGACTGAATTCATGAATTGACTGCCTGGCAGATTTTACCTGTAGACGTGCAAATTTTGCAATTTTTAACATGTTGTTCAATTTGTAAAATTTTTCTAAAATATATTAGATTAAAAAGATTGTCATAATATATTTTTTAATATTTCCTTTTCTTTTATACATAATTGTTAAGAGCCGTATTTTGCAAAAAAAAAAAAAATAGTGAAACCTAAAATTTAAAATTTTTTTATTTTAGAACAACATCTAGGCGTGTCTCTTAAAAGACGCTTTACATATTAAAAAATTTTCTAAAAATTTTGACAAAAGAAATTTTAAATTTTTTGTATTGCGGTCCGACAAGTTGCTTCACGATGACCCAAAAATGTTCGAGTTTTACGAACCGTCTCTGCCAAATTTTCACCATTTTTATAGTGAATTTTGATAATTTCAATGCGTTGTTTAAGCATTTATCATTCCATTTTTATTAATGACGTAGTTTCTACTTCAAATATAAAATGATGAAGTGACTCTTACCGAAATAGCGGGCTATTCAAAATTACACCTGTTATTGGAAAACACTTTATAATTGTTAAGAGCTGTGGTTTGGAAAAACAAATTGAAACCTCAGAGAATCTAAATTTTTACATTTTTTATTTTATAACAACATCTACGGGCGCCTTTTGAAATACCCTTTATTTTCATTAAAGAAATTATTAAAGTGAAATGAGAAACAAATAAATTGCCACACCTGGTCAATAAGCCCCTGAGTTGAGGTTATTTAACACAGTGCATTTTATTTTATTTGAAAGGCATTGAAGACTGGGCCAACCCTAATGCATATGTAGGTATTCACGCTAGTCCTGTAAACATTTATGATTTATGTTGGTGTTGCAACATGACAGAAAAACCGGAAAAGCTTAAAATGAGACAACCTGCTGGTAATATCCGCTCAATCACACAACGCATCTCCGACGCGTTCGGGCGTCTGTGAAATGCCGCAATGGTTGTTGGCGGTGAAATATACCTTACATATTAATAAAGGTATACAGTAGACATATATATGTATTTGTGTGCACACTATTGGACGCGGGTGTGATGTATATGATGAGAAAACCGCATCAATTATGAAATATAAAATACCTGGCGACAGTCATGAATACGAACAAGCAACAGCTTTTGCGCTTGTTAGTGTTGATGCCACACATTTATGAGCAGAATTTATGTGTACATACCTAGAAACTCATGCATAGGTAAATGCTTTGTGATTTCGTTGTTCAAGGTTTGCCGCCAGCATAGAGAAATTTACGAGCTTCTACAATGAATTTGCCACTGTGTGGAAGTAAAAATATATCTACCCACCGCAAGCACTGTCGCTTGAACCACTTTAACTCCTCAGTAAAGCCCACACTTATGGGCTAATTTTCCGCGTTATCAACGCCTATTTGCATCAGCCACAAGCATGCAGTGGCTGGGTGTAGAGAGGAAAAGGAAAAGTTTAGATAGAGAGGTAAGGTTGGAAGGCAAAACCTCAGCTACATAACAGGCGGATAGCGGGCGACCGGCAACAGGCTGCCATTGACACTGGGGCATCATCGATTTCACGCGTGGTGGTGGAACGTTTGAGATAGAGAGTGCGGGAGAGAGGTAAAGGCAAAGAGAGAGAGATAGAGAGTGAGAGAGCAAGAGAGCGCATTTCTTTGAAGTACAAAAAAGCTACGAAAGTACGCATGCCTCCCGCAGGGGTGCAACACTCCATGCTTTCTGATATCAGGAGGACCTTTCTTTATGCTCGCCAATACTTCTTCTTACTCTCTATCAAACTGTTGCACAAAAACTGGTTTTTGTTGTGCGCCCTTTGGTATACAGACATTTTAGTTGACATATTGTTGTTATTGCTTTTCCAAAGGCATTTTTCTACATTGTTGCTATCATCTGTTAACTGGAATTTTATGGTGTTGGTCTCATGCTTACGCCCATTTGCTTGCCTGCTTTTTGATTGTTACAAACATCGCTGCTAGTTGTTTTTGCTTTGCATGCTTATTAGTACACCGATATATATGTATGCATGTACGTATGTATGTATGTATGTATGCATGTATGTATGCATGGTTATTTGTGTGAGTGTATGCAATAAGGCCACTTGTTTGTTTTGTGAATGGCAGCGAGTAAAGTGTGAAAAATCGATGCGGCTTAGTAGCATCTAGTTGGTGGAAAGCTTTTGAGCTTGTTTATCTTTTAATTTGGAATTCCAGTACTTTGGCACACACACACGCGCACATACATACGTGCGTTGGTACTTACATGCAAATGATTGCAAACTTAATTGACTACATGTGAACTTGTGGAACCGTTGAATACAAAGTAGTGTTGCTTCAAGTATGCAACAACAACAAGATAAATATGAAAAAAGCAAAAAAAAAAGAAAAAAATGAAATTAAGTGATCACGTGCGGCACAAATCAGCAGTTAAAATGAATTATTAAAAATTGAAGAATATTTTTCCGAAACTCAGGCACTCCAAAGAGTGTCTTCTGCAGGCGCGGCAACTTATAAAACCTTACCTCCATAGTATAAGACCAATCTGAAATTAAAAAAAAAAGATCTTTTCTTTGCTTGTTTTTAAAGTACGCATTCTTAGCATCGTCTTAAGAAGTTGCAATAAAAGTTTTTTAATAATTATAGAAGTTAAGGCTATTTGAACCCAATGTTGCAGGAGGGCGCAGAGGACGGTTTTATATTCTTTTGCGTTTTTCTCGAAACCATATTTTTCATATTTCATACTCCACAATAGCAGGTGTTTTTTAACCCAAAAGTGTGCATTGTTGGAAAGAGGGGAGTTTTACCTAACGTACAGTGAAGGTTTCAGCGAAATCGGAGCAAAGTTGAGGGAACTATGGGACTTTTACCGCAAAAATGTTCAGGAAAATTCGAGTTTGAGAGGCTTTTGTCTGACATTTTGTGATTGTTTTACATCCAATTTCCAACCGATGGCCAAAAAGTGTACATTGTTGGAAAGAGGGGAGTTTTACCTAACGTACAGTGTAGGTTTCAGCGAAATCGGAGCAAAATTGAGGGAACTATGGGACTTTTACCGCAAAAATGTTCAGGAAAATTCGAGTTTGAGAGGCTTTTGTCTGACATTTTGTGATTGTTTTACATCCAATTTCCAACCGATGGCCAAAAAGTGTACATTGTTGGAAAGAGGGGAGTTTTACCTAACGTACAGTGAAGGTTTCAGCGAAATCGGAGCAAAATTGAGGGAACTATGGGACTTTTACCGCAAAAATGTTCAGGAAAATTCGAGTTTGAGAGGCTTTTGTCTGACATTTTGTGATTGTTTTACATCCAATTTCCAACCGATGGCCAAAAAGTGTACATTGTTGGAAAGAGGGGAGTTTTACCTAACGTACAGTGAAGGTTTCAGCGAAATCGGAGCAAAGTTGAGGGAACTATGGGACTTTTACCGCAAAAATGTTCAGGAAAATTCGAGTTTGAGAGGTTTTTGTCTGACATTTTGTGATTGTTTTACATCCAATTTCCAACCGATGGCCAAAAAGTGTACATTGTTGGAAAGAGGGGAGTTTTACCTAACGTACAGTGAAGATTTCAGCGAAATCGGAGCAAAGTTGAGGGAACTATGGGACTTTTACCGCAAAAATGTTCAGGAAAATTCGAGTTTGAGAGGTTTTTGTCTGACATTTTGTGATTGTTTTACATCCAATTTCCAACCGATGGCCAAAAAGTGTACATTGTTGGAAAGAGGGGAGTTTTACCTAACGTACAGTGAAGGTTTCAGCGAAATCGGAGCAAAGTTGAGGGAACTATGGGACTTTTACCGCAAAAATGTTCAGGAAAATTCGAGTTTGAGAGGTTTTTGTCTGACATTTTGTGATTGTTTTACATCCAATTTCCAACCGATGGCCAAAAAGTGTACATTGTTGGAAAGAGGGGAGTTTTACCTAACGTACAGTGAAGATTTCAGCGAAATCGGAGCAAAGTTGAGGGAACTATGGGACTTTTACCGCAAAAATGTTCAGGAAAATTCGAGTTTGAGAGGTTTTTGTCTGACATTTTGTGATTGTTTTACATCCAATTTCCAACCGATGGCCAAAAAGTGTACATTGTTGGAAAGAGGGGAGTTTTACCTAACGTACAGTGAAGGTTTCAGCGAAATCGGAGAAAAATTGAGGGAACTATGGGACTTGTACCGAAAAAATTTTAAGAGGTTTTAACAAAGTTTAAAATTTATAAAAAATTTTAAAGTTTTTGAACAAAGTTTCAAATTTATAAAAAGTTTAAAAGTTTTTTACAAAATTTCAAATTTATAAAAATTTTTAAAATTTTAAATTTATAAAAATTTTAAATGTCTTTTAACAACGTTTTAAAAATTTAATAAATTATATAATAATATATGTATATGTATACATATATATAAAGGGTTTTTCAATAAGGGCGGGTAGATGTTGAAATGGAATAAAATGGCGTTTGCTGTGTGGCACGTAGCGCCGTCCTGCTGGAACCACATGTCGTCTAGGTCCATATGGTTCAATATGGGCCATAAGAAATTGGAAGGGCCACCACGTCTACCGAAAAATGGGCGCAATGCGCGCAACGTTTGCGTTAATGAACACTCATTTTGATAATAAAGTTTTATCATTTGAACGTGCTGTTCAATCGTGTAACCTGCCATGATGATTTGGCATAAACAACTGAATAATAAACAAAAGATTTAACAGATGTCACCAAAACAAAATGGCTGCCACAGGGCGCCAAAATCGACCCGCGCCAATTGAAAAACCCTTTACTATGTATAAATTATAGAGCTTTTTAAATTTTTAAAAAACGTTTTTAGCAAAAAGAAGATATTTTTCAAAAAGAGTAATGAATTAAGGTCTTCATTTATTTGTTCCACATAAAAATGTTTTCTGTTAGTTGATTTGCAAATTTTTTATAAATTTTTAATGGACTCTTTCTAAATTAAAAAAAAAAACTGCATTTACTTGATTGAGATAAGAAGTTTTTTGATCGTTCGACTTACAATTTTTTTTCAAATTTTTGTACAATAGTTAATTAACATTATTTTTTTTATTATTTTTTTTTATATTTGTTTAATTTCTTTTCATTTCATTTATTATTTTATTTGTTCGTATTTATTTATTTTTTTTTTTTTTGTATATTATTTGATTAATTCTTTCTTCTTCATTTATATAATTTTTTTGCATTTATTTAATTTTTGTTTTTTTTTTGTTTGTATTTGGTTATAATTAATGGGGTAAATTTGTTTTTCAAAACCGGATAATATAACAACATTAAAAAACCCTCAGTTACTGGTTTCAGAATTTTTTTTTCGATTGGTTAATCTGAAAAATTTTTTTAAAGTTTTTTAACGAACTTTTTCCAAAGTAAAAAAAGCTGCATTTACTTGATCAGATAAGAATTTTTTCGACCATTTGATTGAAATTTTTTTTTCAAAATTTTTATAACTAACTTTTTTTTGGCCAAAAAGAAGACATTTTTAAAGTGCAACTATTTGGTAAAATCTTTTTTGAAGGATAATTTTTCAAACTTGAAAAAGTCTTCATTTACTTGTTCCAGATAAAAATGTTTTCGCTTGGTTAGTTTGTAAGTTTTTTTTATAAATTTGTATTGTATAATTAATTTTTTTAGCAATAAATGCTTTTGTTAGGGTACATTTTTTCAATTCTTGTTTCAGGAATTTTTTTTCGGTTGGTTAATTCGAAACATTTTTATAAACTCTTTCCAAATGTAAAAAAATCTGCATTTACTTTTTTCAAATAAAATTGTTTTCGATTATTTATTTAAACTTTGTTTTTATAAATTTTCTTAACCAATTTGACAATTTGAACGTGTTTCTAGTTAGTAAATTTATTTTTCCAAAAGCGGATAATTCCTTGCACTAAAAAATCCTCATTTACTTGTTTCAGATAGAAGTTTTTCGATTGGTTGATTAAAAAAATATTCAAACTAACTTTTTTAGCAAAATAAAAGAAAAAATTTTGAAAGTGCTTTTATTTGGGTAAATATTTGTTTAAAGAAAATTTCATTCCAAGTCAAGTGGAATTGCATAATCAGAATTTTGCACTGACCCTCAAAATCTGGACTTAGGGCCAAAAAACCAATTTTTCATAGGCTAAATCGTATAAATGCATATTTGGTGAGAATTTTTTTAAGCCATTCAAAGTTGGTAACTTAGCTGCTTAAAATGGTTCATAAAATTCTGCCGGATCAAGAAGGTAAAGCATAAGACAAACTTAAATTTTTTAAAAATTGTTCCATTGGAAAAAAACTCATCATGTCCCAGTTCTTGCAATTGTTCTATTGTTCCAATTGTTTTTTGTGAAGAAATATTGTAAAAGACCCGAATGTCCTAGTCGAGCCTCCATAATTTTTGATAATTCATGCCTCATTGAGATCAAAATTCAAAGTAGTTTATCCTCATATAATTTTATATACACTGGTAAACAAAATAGTCGTTTAAAACGCTTTCCAAAGTTAAATATATAAACACAAAATTATGGTTAAGTATACGCTTTTACCTGTGAAAAATTAGTTTTTCGGACCTTCGTCCAGATTTTGAGAGTCAAAATCTATGCGGTTTTTTTCTACTTGACTATACCTTTTCCAAGATGACTTCAGAAAGCGGCAAATGCATTTCGGAGTCCATTGACCTTAAGAGCATTTCCAGCTGCTTTTTGATCCTCAACTCTTTCCTTTGCAACAGCGATATTTTTAATGCTTGCGGAGATTACTGTGCATGGTCTTCTTAACGTTAATAAAAAAACCAAAAATTTAACTTTGAAGGGTGTTTTTCAAAACTGACAAAAAAAAAAGAAATAATATTAATAAAAAAATGTGTTTCAGAAAAAAATCTTAGCAAAAAATTGATTACTTTTCCCCCAAAACATTTCTTAAAACATATTTTATACCAAAAACTAAAGAACAAACTCATTTTTAGAAATGCTGCAAAGAACCGAAGTTAGTTCACTATAAATAGCTCAAAATAAAATTTTCAACATTAAAAAAATTTCTAAATTTTAACATTTTTTTTTTTAATTTCTTATAATATTTTTATTCCATTTTATTTTTAAACCTAAGTCTAATACTTTATGTAAATAAGCCTAGGTTAGAGCTATTGCTTATGGCCTTATTAGAATAATTTTTCGAGGTAATAAAGTTTTGCGATTTTTTATATTTTTTTATTTCTTTTTTTTTCCGAACAATTCTATTATTAATCTATTACCATTCCAAATAATAATCTACATTTTCAGCAAAAGAACTGCACAGTGCATCACTGATCATTGCTCCTTTTTGCATTTTGTCATTCATTGATTGAAAATTTACATACATTTTGACACCCATTAAAAGCTTCGCCAACAAAGTACTCGAAAGTTATAAACACGCACAAGTGCGAGCTTTTTCCGCACGGCGGCGTATGCCAAAAATTCACGCAACTATACGAGTACAAACACACATACACACACGCACACACATTTGTATATAAAAAAAAATAATAATAATTGGCGCGTACACTTCTGTTAGGTGTTTGGCCGAGCTCCTCCTCCTATTTGTGGTGTGCGTCTTGATGTTGTTCCACAAATGGAGGGAGCTACAGTTTCAAGCCGACTCCGAACGGCAGATATTTTTATGAGGAGTTTTTTCATGGCAGAAAAACACTCGGAGGTTTGCCATTGCCTGCCGAGGGGCGACCGCTATTAGAAAAATGTTTTTATTAATTTTGCTTTCACCGAGATTCGAACCAACGACCACTCTGTGAATTCCGAATGGTAATCACGCACCAACCCATTCGGCTACGGCGGCCGCCACATTTGTATATACATACATTTATTGCTGAACTCCCACACAAACACATTCACAACACAATATTTGTGTGCATGTGTTGAATATAAATAATGAATAGAATTGTTGTTGGCCTTTCAAGTGCGTGAGCTTATCGCCACAAGATACCAACCGAAAGTCGCTCTACACACGCATAGTTGTTGTAGTTGCTGCGCACGAAGCGGAGAGTCGTCGTCACGGCTCGAATGCTCGAGTATTCGCTGCTCGCTGCTCACTGCTCGTAGCGCACCAAATTTTATTTAATTCGTCGTTTCAGTAGGACATGAACAGTCCTTCGGTTGATGCCAACATTTTATCAAAAGTGTAGATGCGTACTTGTAAGATTGGCTAGTGTTTTGGGGAAAAAGTGGAAAAATACACACACATACATTTACGTATAGGTGCATATTAGATGTGGCAAAATCAAAAATTATAGAAAATATTGCACGACTTTCAGCTGGAAAAAGTTACGATAAAAACAAAAAAACATTTGTAATGTTTAAGAATTCTGTGTTTCGTTAAAAAATGTATTTAATAGTCGTTTAAAGAGATATTAATAGATATTTTGCGTCTTGTAAGCTTGCTAAGCTGGTGTAAGTGTCGAGTTTCTCGTGGTGGTAGTGTATATTGCAGTGAGTGTGTGTGCGTGTGTGTATGTGTGTGCGAAGTGATGACGTAGTAAATGTTGTTAGTGTGCATGTGATAGTTGGTGAATAGTGGAAAGCTAGCAGCTGGAAAAGTAGAAAAAGCAGCTGAAGTGAAGGAGTTTTCGCAGGCAGCGTCAACAGCAGCAGCAGCAGCAGTCGCAGTAATGTCAACGCCAAAAATTTCAAGTGTAAACATTTTCCGAGAAGTTTTTTTCAGAGTTACTGAACAAAGTAATCATTATGAAATGCAGTAAATTTGCTGTTATTAAATTCTTTTCGAAAAATAAATTAATACTTAGAGAAGGCCCCTTGAACTGCAATAACAATACAGTCTAACAATATGCTACGCACAGCTGTAATAGAAATCATTTTCACACACCTAAATGAACACACACACAAGCCACGTTTTGGATTAACATGCCCGTTTACTGACCAATTTCACCATTCCAGCGTCACTTTGTGTACCCAAGTGCATACATACACACGCATATACATTCTATAACATCTTCTCCTCCATACTTCCTCAGCGCAAAGAGTTGCTATTCGATTTCCTGTTTATTATTCTCATCGCTCAACGCACACAAATATATACAAAAATACTCACACACACAAATATATATCTACTAAATATAAACGAACAGTTGAACCGCTAGCAAACAGGTAACCTTTTAACAGCCAGCAATCCACCGCAAAATCATCGTTACCTACGTTTCAATGCCAATTTGTTTTTATCATATCTACCGCTGTGCTATTTTTAACTTATCAATTCCATGCCACGAATGCAATAATTTTTCACCTGCGCTGACTTTTTACGCTACTGTCAATACTACATAAAAGTATATACGCACATACATACAGAGGAGTATAAGCGTAAGGTTGCTCAAGCGCCCCGAAGGCTCCTGTAGCACACTGCTTGGCTGCTTTCGCATTTCTATCGTCCAAAAGCGCCATGTTGGTATTTGCGTGCGCTGAGGTGGAGCAGCAGCCGCGCCAATGTCGTCCGTTATCCCTTTGGTAGTCCGTGCATTCATTGTGTTTCTACCTATTACAGTTCGTGGTGTTTGTTGCTCTTTTTGTTTTTTGCCTACGATTAACTTGATATCGCAGCCATAACCTATATGGTAAAGTTTTGTGTAGGCGTCTGGTTTGTTTTATTTTTTTTTATCGTTTTAACTTTTTCGTGGTCATTGGTGAAGGGTCGTTTGAACAGCTGGAGCTTTCACTGCAATAGCGTAGTGCACTGTGGGCCAATTAGGCTGTTAGAAGGTGTTTATACTAGAAGGAGCTGGTGGATTATTTGTACTATGATACATTGAATTACTTACTTGTTCAGCTGCTTCATTTTAGGGTGACCAACTACGCATCTAAAATAAATTTACTGGGCTGCATAACTTATAACGCCATAGACTATACGAGAAGGCACTTTTATTTTAAAATGTGTCCCAATTATTCTACTTGAGTAACAATAGCCTTGTCCGAGAGCAACTACCTGTGTTGATATACGTCGAGTAAAGTTTGTCAAACACCGAATAGAGACAATTTGTTGTATTTATCAATTCGTTACATCGTGCGAGAAAAGCCAACCTTTTTTGTTATACAGGAAAAATTCCATGTGCCTTCGATTCCCCATGCGTTGGCGGGTGGCGAATAGATGAGACAACTGGTATAAATAAATATTTGCTGGTAGCGCTGGGAAATAGCTGCCATAAATTACATTTGCTTGGAAGCACTTAATGAGGTTAGTAACATTAGTTGCTTCAACTGGTCACTTGTGATGCTGGTGCTCTGTGAACACCCTTTGTGCTTTCGTTCTTCTCAATGTTGTTGATGATTGGGGACTAAAAAACGGAGAATTGCCAGCAACGGAGCTTGCGTCGTGTGTGAACAAGATGCGCAACACCAGAAGTGAATTTGGAAAGTTGAAGCAGCAAAATTTGCCCTGTATGAACGCGGTCTAATGAAACTTGCCTAATATCAGAAGGGATATTTGGCAGCATTGAAAATAGAGAATTATACTAGTTTTATGACTCGATAGCGGCGAATCTTGTTCTGTAACTTCGTTGTTGCTTTCACATGCAAATTATTCGTCAAGCGAGCAAACCCAAAAATAGCGAGCAGAGAAGTGGCATATCGAAGACGCTGCGTGCGTAGTTTTCGATATTAACAGTTTAACATCCGGTGGCACCAACGTGGTGCCATTTGCATCCCGTTTATTATTTTTGGTGACCTCAACGTGGTGCTATTGAAAAGTCATTAGCAAAGTCCTTCAGAGCGTTAGTTGCTTAATTGTTTTCAGAGCGCCACATTGCAGTTCGGTGTGTAATTTTAGTAACGTTGTAAAAACATTCCTTGATAATTGATTACGATGGAGATAACAATTTAAAAGATAATTATGCTGATGTGCTCTTGGATGTTTCTGACGTTTTCAGCGATTTGTAATTTAGAAGAGACAAGCGAAAGTGATGCAGAATCTGTAGATTCAGATATTATTACTGGAGTGCGAAAAATACAAGCCTTTACCGAGTGGCTCTGAAGAAAATAAATGGATTTGGATTGGACAGAATTTAGTGAAACTATGAGTGATATATTCAGGCAAATATTAACTTTCATTCATTTTGCAAAGAATGTTACCATGCCTGACAATGCTAACCGACTCTTCACAGTTCATTACCTAATAAAATATTTAAAGAAAATTTCAATCTTCCGCAGAAAATCTATGAAGTACAGGACATATACGTATGAAACCTTGGCGTGGAATACATTTGGGTATGGGAATAAATTTTCGTCCTTTCTTAGCCAAATGAGCCACCTGATAATATGTGAAGTGCGTGCCATTGGAATCTACAACTTTACTCCATCTTTCAGGCAGCATTCGGATTCCTCTGACGAAAAATTCGAGTTCTTTTGACTTGATCCTTTCATTGAGCCAGTTTGCGATGCTCTCGTAAGTAGTGAACCGCTCTCCAATAATCGGCTGAAGCAATGTCTGGGGAATACGGCGGGTGGGGCGAGATTTCCCAATTCAGTTCCTCTAAATATTTCGGAACCGATTTAGTAGCGTGTGGCCTGGCGTTGTCATGCAGCAATATCAGTTTGTCATGCCTACCGTCGCATTGCGGCCGCTTTTCTTTGGGAGCTCGATTCAAACACATTAGCTGGAGTCGGTAACGATCAATAGTGATGGTTTCAGATGGTTTAAGGAGTTCATAATAGATTACACCGTCCTGATCCCATCAGATGATGCGCAACATAACCTTTGAAGCATGAATATTTTTCTTCGGTGTCGATGGACGTGGTTCACCTGGCAGGCTCCAATATTTTCGACGCTTAGGGTTATCATAATAGATCCATTTTTCATCGGCAGTGACGATGCGATGCAGGAAACCTTTTTCTTTTCTGCCGTTCAAGAAGCATCTCACACGTCACCAAGCGTTTCTCGATGCCCCTTTCCTTCAACTGATGCGGCATCCAGTTACCTGCTTTCTGGACCATTCCCGTCGCATGAAAATGTTTACCGACGGTTGATCTTTCAACATCCAACTCTTTAGGCATATCATTAGGCCTTCGACATGCGTCTTTATCCAATAATTGTTTTAGTTGAGTATCTTCGAATTTTTTCGGTCCCCTTTGCGATCTTTACCACTCACGTCGAAATTGCCACTTTGGAAGCATCGAAACCACTCTTTACAAGTTGAATTTGATGGCGCGTGATCACCGTAAATATTGATCAACATACGACACGCTTCAGCTGCATTTTTCTTTAAAAGGTGATAATGAAGCAAGACTTCCCGCAAATGCTGTTTTTTCGGGACGATCGTAGACATTTTTGACGTCAGTTAAAAAAAGATCTATACGCTTCAAACGAATGTCAATTACTGCAATCGAGACGTCACATACCCACCTTCAAATCACCAGTATATTACTAGAGCGAACACAAAAACTGTATCAGCAGCGATATCCCATTTACGAGGGCGAAAACTGGTTACCATACCCAATAGTTTCAAACTTTATTCTGGCGTTGGACAAACTTTAAATAGCACAGTAAAGCAATTGTTGAGACGTTCACATACATGAATAATTCATATAATAGTGTTGTGCTCGCAAAAGAACTACTTTTGAAACCAATCGGAGTGTGTTGAACAATAAGACTTTTCCGAGGACCGCCAACCTTTTCAAAAAATTCGAAATTGTAAAGATAATAATTTTTGTTCAAACGACAAGGACAAATACTTCTGCAGTTGGGGCACTTGATTATAATCAGCATATGAAAGGAGTGGATCGGGTTGATCAATATCTCAGTTACTATTCCATATACAGAAAAACAATAAAGTGGTTTACAAAAGTTACCCTAACACATTGCGGTGGAAGCAATCTCCGAGGCAAGGAAATTCGTGAAGAATATTAAGACAGAACTTAACAGTGGTATTCCCCTACATTTTTTGGGAATTTGTTAATCGCCTTTTTGAATACTGAGCTTACTTAGCTTTTGTCCTCCGTACTTAGTAATTTCATATGGGTCAGCTGGTTTCAGATTTTTCAACTTAACAATAGCGCTTTCAACATCTTCTAAAGTGAATGGTGTAACTTTCATGAGTTCTATCTGAGTTTGGTTGTCTTACAGCAAAATTATAGCCGTTAAGGTTATTTCTACTACTACTCCCATTCAGAAAGGGTTATTTTTAGTCCTTTTTCTTATCAGCTATAAACACTGGCAGCCGCCGTAGCTGAATGGGTTGGTGCGTGATCACTTTTAGGAATTCGGAGAACGTAGGTTCGAATCTCCGTGAAACAGCAAAATGAATAAAACGTTTTTTGTAATAGCGGTCGCCACTCAGTGGACAATGGCAAGCCTCAGAGTGTATTTCTGCCGCATTCTCGATACTACTATGAACTTTCTCAAAGAGTTTGGTGCTGATTGGTTCTGAAGTGGCTAAGTTACCAGTTTCTCAGGTGCAAAATATTAAATGCCTGCTGCCGAAAAGTGAAAGTTGTTTCTCATGTCGTTTTGTGTAATGAATATTTAATTTCAACAAATTTTGGTGCAGTGGAAAATCTTGTAAACCCCCTTACTAAAATTTTTAAATTCTTTCAATGCGTGCTGGAAAAAATATTGCTACCGGGGTGTAAATTATCAATTTGTGTGAAAATCATTCATTTGAATCATTAGATACATATATACATACATTTAAATCATTAGATACGCCAGATTCACATCGAATTATTTGTCAGCTTGCTTTTGCTTAACAATCCACTGTACCTTTAGAAGAGCTTCTACATATCTTTTCATACCACCGTACATACCCAACTGTGTGCGGCCTATGGCCTTTGTATTGGTGTTTGTTAATAAACTGCCCATTTGTGTTGATTCTGCTACGGCCACCGAAGTCATCGTACACACGGAACATAACAGTTGTTATAAGACCAACTTGGCTGCCACTATTTGCCAGGTATAAATAAATGGTTCGAGTTGCAGTCACGTTCATTCAAAGTTCGACCCAGGAAAGTCACAATAACAAAGAACTGTAGAACCAATAAGGACAAAATATGACAAACAACAAGAAATAATTGAAAAAAAATGGTAGCAGCAAGAAGAAATGTGAGCAAATTTTACCAAGGACAAGAAGTTGTAGCCGAACACGGTTGTAAACACAAAACAACAAATGAAAAAGTGCGGAAAGTTTCAATAATTGGGTTTACAAGCACATGAAGCTTTGTTGTTGTTCTGAATTTGAAACAAGCTGCTAGCGTAATATGTCGCATGAAATTCGTGGTGCTATGTCGTCACTGTGGTTTTATTTGCGCTTCTTTGCTGGTGGCAAAAAAAAAAAAAAAAATTACATGCCTATAGTACAGTTCCTGAAAAAACTATGGCACCAGAACATTTTTGACCATTTTCACTACCTTTCTTTGATTTTTTAATGATCATTAATTTTTTCATAAAAATAAATGACAATTCATTATGCAAGAAATACCAAATAAATCAAAGCATCGAACTTTACATAGAATTTATAATTACTTTTATAAATATTTTACTTCGACAAATTTTCATCAAAGTGTTAAATATTTTAATTAGAATATTAAAAAACATTTGCTTGTTTCCTAGCTCAATAAATTTTAAAATAAAAGCGTGCAAGTATCAAGTGGCTCAAAACTCTCGAGGATTTTTGACAATTCTTAGTAATGTTTACACTCAAGATGATGAGTTTTTACGCCTCTATGCCATTCTAGAAAATTATACCCTATTTTGGTCTAGAAAAGTATCATATTTGCATCCGGCGTCAAATTACTTAGAAAATGTGTGGAAAACTAATTCAGGCGCTCTTGTGATGACTGACCCATCGTCCCGAAGTAATTTTCCATCATTATCCACTTTTCATCGTCATAAAATTATCTGCCAACTAAAAATTATATTTCTCCAAAACTTTTGCTTTTTATTTAAACTTATTTCTTACGCCTCCTAAAAGCACACCTTTTTTATACACGCACGTTCTTTGATATCAGCATTGGCATATAAATTTTTTCAAAAGAACCGCAGAGCTTTCTCAAGCATGCATTCATGCTTGATGTTACGTACCATACACAACATCCACACATCCATCAACACAGCCCACACAAAGTCAGTAAGTTAACCCTCTCAAAGCAACTCGCTTATTCATTCAATTCAATTGTGTTGAGAGGTCACTCATACGTAACGTAACTCCTACCAAATAAATATATATCTATGCGCGATCGTTGTATGAGTGGTGAAAAAGTTGCGGTGTCCCCACCGCAGCAGCAGAACTGCGGCTACAGTAGAATGTTTGTGTAGAAAATAAAAACATTTACTTGTACTCACACATACATACACTTGCATACCTATGCTAATGTGTATGAACTAGTATTTGTGTTTGCAGAGAGCGTTTGTCTCAAACGTCATCAGCGAAGTATTTGCTGCTTTCTCCACTCACTCATATACGCGACATACACCTCCAAGTATTTTTTCTCTGCGTCAATCCATTTTCAGCCTACAGCTGAGTGCCAACTCGGTAGGTTACCTATTTTATTAGCCACCACCCACTGCCGGTTTGTGTGCGGCACCGTGTGCGGCTCTCTCTCAAATACATGCGCACAAATTATTTAAGATAGATATTGAGTTATCGAGTTGGTGTTTTCTTCAAAATGTTTGTTTGCTTTGAAATGTTGCAGGTACCACGATGTGGTATCTCTGTATTTGTGAATTCTTCGTCGCCTGCCATTTGGCATTTGCGTGACTTCTAGTCGCTTATCGATGGCGCTGCTGTCGTCAGTCGCTTTTGCAAATTATACCAAGCTGAATTTTTTTCGTGAAGAGTCAACTTCTTTCAACCGTTAATAGTTTTTTAATTTAATTTTTTTGTTTAGTTTGAGTAAATCTATAAAAAAATAATAATTACGAAGTGGTGGTGAAAGGGTTAGTATCTAGTTTTGAAAATATATTTTTTGGGCTTAAAGAATTTAAGTGAAGCGAATAGAAATTCGTTGTGGACTTGGATAAAAAAACATTGCAGTGACTTGGCTTTGGAATGCAAATGCATAACTGAAGCATTATCAAGACTATCACCAGTGAAAATGGAAATTTTAATAAGTGCAAGTGGCCATCGCTTTATTAAAATGTTAAGTTGAAAATGTACATTTCTTTAGAGTAAATAATATCAAAACATCTCACTAGAGTTTCAAGTAAATTATAATTTTATATGAATAATAAATTTTATTCCGCCCTGAATGCCAGCTGCTTCCCACACTTTTTTCAATTATAATAATAATGCCACCTTGTGCTTGCTTTAATTGGCCTAAAGCCTTTTCTATTCAGAGATCCATTTCTAAGTAAATGTCAATAGAACTGGGCATAAGCCCCATAGCAAATTTAACACCAAAATCTTCGGATGGCTATGCAAAAACCAACCAGTGCGGTTGCTAGCGTTGGAAATGCTGTGGAAGTTGAGATTGGGAAATCCTGCGGACATTTGATAGAAATATTCACAAACGTTTTCAGAGCGTTACTCTGCTTACTTATTACCTGCCTTCAGGGCGATTGAGGCTTGCACCAAACAACCAGCGGTAAAATCGGCGCTCAGGTTAAGATAATATTCTTACTTAGCCACTAAAAGAAAGGGTCACGCAAAAATACTAGGCGGATTGCCTTTCATAACAGTCTTTTATAACTCAACAGAGTTGAAAATTTCTTCAATAAATACATCCTTTACCACAGTTTTCTCAGCGAATGAAGATTGGGGCAATGGGGTAATGGACAATAGAAGTGGAACCAGTATCCATACTAATGGTTCCAAGCTCAATGAACACGTAGGACATACATGTATGTCTAGCAACTTGTAAGCTACTAATAGATAGACATACCATCAAATCACCTAACGTGCTATGGATTCAGTGTCTGACCTGTGCAACAAGTAGGATGACTGATATTGAAACTTAACAGGAAGGACGTGAGAAATCTTTCTGGCGTTCTCTAACAGGGCATTCATTGTCTTATAGGCAGGCATATCAGCAGACAGAGAGCACCCTATAACGACTACTGCAGAAGCTGTAACTACATTGAAGAAGAAGAGACTGTAGAACACTTTCTATGCGGGTTCATGGCTCTGAGTAGAAGGAGGTTTAATACTCTAGGACAAAGCTTTTTTAATAATTCGGTAGAAGTAGCCAATTTAAAACTAGCAAAATTGTTAGATACACTAAAGCCACAGATTGGTTCAAAGAGGATAGTGTAGAGTGAGAAGGGGATTAGCCCTGGTGGTATCACAATGGGCCTACAGCAGGCCTAGGTGCGTCAATTGGCAACCACTATACCTATCTACCTATGCAAACGTTTTCAGAGTGTTCTTTTGCTTACTTCTTAAAGTTGGTCGTACACACAGACTATGCTCAATTATCTCCAGTACATTTTCTTACAGCCGATACTCAGTAAGAACGGCGGCGAAGCGCATAATGTCAGGTTCTCAGTCTTTGCTAACAAATTCAATTCTCTTTCGGGATCATAAGAGGGTCACGCGGTTTTACTATTTCATGCTGTTGAAAATGTTCAATTAAATGCTGTTTTCATCAAACCTTTTGAGGTGGGCATCTAATTCTCGCTTGAAACCAGCAAGAAACCGTATCTGATTAACTAACCTTTAAACTCATTTCTGGATAACCGCTTCAACCTAACCTAACCTATATTTCTGTTTGAATATTATTAATGAAGCTAAATCCTTCTCCCAAGATCTTTCAAACGCAAAAGAGGCCTTCTTCTTGCTCTGTTACCATCGGTATCAGCAGATACCACAATGAATACTTGCAAAGATGCGTAGCTCGTCGACAAACAATACTAGATTTTGCGAACTTGACGCACGAGTTGCTTTAAATCATGGACTGGCCTTCCGGCAAGAGGCGTTTTCATAATTCCCCACACATTTTCTATGGGGTGGGCGTCTGGAGACTGGGAAGGCCCGCCCAAAACTGTGACGCCATTTGGTTGTTTTGTTGTTTCTCAATGTGTGTTTTCTGAGAGCAGTGGTTTTGATGATGTGGAACGCTGGGATATGTTCGCCTCCTTCAGTCGATGTTCGATGATGTTGATACTCACATCTATTCCCTGTTCAGCAAGAACTAATCGTGCTTGGCGTAGTCACAAAGAGGGGTCCCGCTTAAAAATTTGTTTTTTTTTATCGTCACTCGCTTCAAGCCGCACTCGGAAAAGTCATCAACATTTTTATACATCTTATACCGCTGATTCCAAATAACAACAAACTTTTTTGATTTTTTAATTACTTTTACAGACGCGGCTAAGATAATTTCGGCCCTTTGGAATGCGTACATAAAAATACCGCCTCAAAACGCTTCGCGTACTTCTCACCCATTTGTGTTTGGTTGCGTTTACGGGAAAGTTTCGAACAACACTAACCTGAGTTAGCACTGGCGTCGTAGCCCTTGAGTGGGACTATTACACAGCAAAAAGCAGAACGAAATATTACTTGAAGTTACAAGAAAAAAACCGGCACTTTTCTTCTGACACAGGCTATATGTCTGTGTTGGCGTACAACTCTTCCGTAAAACTTATCGTTCCATCACCTGTGATATTATTTGTGTATATGAAAAGACCCATACATTTTCTTCAGAATATTGCTCTCGATCCCTTCATGGGCCGATCCAACGGATGTTGCCGTCGTCAAAGCTTCTGCGCCATATACAATAATAGAACGGACATGATGGGAGACTTTTAAATTATTATTTTAGTTAGTCGAGAGAGAACTTTACTAGTCGATTGCTTATTTTATCAAAGGTAGAGCTTATTCATGCGGATTTCAAAAAAACAAAGTCCCATACTGCTTTGAAATAATAGCTCCCAGCTGTGAGGAAGGTGCCGATACCCGTGTGCGCTGACTGTTTAGGTAATAACAGTACGAACTTCAAATTGTCCTCATTCGCTGCCAGACCCATTTGCTGCGCTTCTTCATTCAGACGACTAAAATATGCTGAGAATGGCATAGGCTCAGTTCTGGATAGGCTGTACTTCTCTTGTTTTGATTTGGTTGTGAATGATTTGAGAATTCTTTGACGCTCTAGAAAAGTAACCAAGTTTTAGAAAAATCACGTTTGCTCCCTATCTGTACTTTATTGGGTTTAGTAAAACGCGCTAAATGCTTCAAGTTTATACTATTTTAATATTTAAGTTGAAAAAGTGTCAATAAAATTACCAAAACGAACGCTTTAAACACAAATATAAAAAAAACTGAAAGTGTGTTTTTCCCTTTCTCAGCGTTTTTGTGCCACCTGTGAAAATAACCAACTTAAGAACGACTAATAATAATTATAATAATAATTCTTGAAACTTTACAGAAATCCACAAAAAGCGACCTCCGAAAAGTGTTTAACACTCATAAATTTATATCATAAAAATTTCATTACAAAACGATGTACAAAAATTAACTATAAAATCTAAAATAAAAAACATAAATAATATTCCAAATTAGGAAAAGTACTGCAAAGGAAGGAAAGTGAGTGAACATAAGAACGTGGTAGTGTGAATGGCCATCCAAATGCTTTTAGGCATATAAGCAAAGAAAGAGAGCAGTAAATAAAAAGTGAGAAAGCCAATAGAAAAGGCACGAACCACGCCATATCAGCCACACTTGCATGTCTTCTCGAACGGGTTGTGCAGAAAATGGAATAAGGAACTACATGAGCAGCGCGATAAATGTTATAGTGAGGTAAGTGAGGAGAGAAGTTAGTGGTTTTTGGAGCATAACTTAAGAAAATTATAACTATTATTGTTCGGGAATATGAACATTGTAATTTTAAGATCAATTGAACCCGCTTAAAGAGAATTTAACTAATATTTTACATCTAACTACTTGCGAGAGAAGCTTTTAAATGGAGTTTGAGTCTATGGAATTCATCTTATAATATCATAATAATAATGCGGGTTAGCAAGGGCTCTCAATGCAGCTTGACTGTTACTACAAATTTCATATAAGCTTCAATACATTATTTTGTCAAGGTGGATAGTGAATTTCCCTTTGCTTATGCCTTAGAAAGGCTTAGCACCTATAGCGGGAGTTGATGCTCTTTTCTTGACGAGTTTAACAGCCGTCTCGTTTTCTGCAAAAACGCTTAAATTTGGTTGGGTGTTAGAACTTGGTATTGTGATAGTTAGATATTGCTTAGTTAGAGTATTGAAATTATTCTACGACTCAAATACTTTTCTTCCCAGAGATTGGTACCAGTCATCTTCGATTTCGCTTGTGCCTGTATATTAATTTAAAGAGATGTTACTTCCAAAAAGATTTTTCATGGATGCTATTGGACATTTACTCACAGCTTCTGTTATGAAAACGCATGCCAACCTCTGTAGCTTATTGGGCTCCTTGATGATTCCCTGTCTTTTAATTCCATACCTTAAGACAAGTAGCGGACTAGATTATCGTTTGCCATACAATTGCCATATGGATCAATCGCAGGCTCAATTCTTCCCTGCCTTAGATCTGCGAGCCACAAGTATTGAAAATGTCCGCTTCGAGTATTTGTCAAATAAAGTTTTATATCAAAGCTTAATACATAACTAGCTGGCACTCTCGTGCATTACTAAACATTTTCCGGGATAAGAAAGGAGCGGCGACCAGCCAAATCTTCCTGCAGACTACCAATTATCGAAACAACCGGAGCAACCAATAATCGGAAGGTGCTGAGGGGCTCTTCCTCAATTGAAAGGTTTCAGATATATTTTGACAAAATTAGAGGTGGTGGTGCCATCTGTCTATGTGCAGAGATTAACTAAGACAAGAATTTCTGGTATGAGCGACAATTAGGCGGCACTCAAGGATCTGTTATCCTGTGAGATTAAGTTTTCACAGGTCTTGAGTTTATCGAGAAACTGGATCTGCTAGGTACGCACAATTGTATCCGGCTAATTTGGGTTTAAAGACACAGGGGTATAACTGGGAACGCAGTAGCGGACGCATAGGCAAGAGAGGCTGCGGCTCCGTAATTAAGGGGACCCGAGTTCTTCCTTGCTATGGGATAACACACCATCGAAGAGAAGCTTAGGCGTGAAGAGCTAACGCTAAATAGGTTAGCTGGCATGAAACTCAAACTACAGGGTTTGATTGAAAAGTAATGAGCCTTCCCGCGCGGAGCGTCTGACAAGCGATCAACCGAATCGGCTGGTGGGGGAAAATGATCGTTGGACCTTCCCCTTCCACTAGAAACCGGTCCCAGTTCGCTGGCAACAGCGGTGCAGTCAACATCGCTCCGCGCGTGAAAGCTGTTTTAAAAGTGTGTTAGGATTTTGCAGTGGCGAAAATGCAGCGATCGTTGGAGCAACGTTACTTGATAAAATGTTGCGTAAAGCTAAACAAAACGAGTACCGAGACCATTAGGCTACTCAAAAAGGCTTACGGAGACCAATCTCTGTCCAGAGCCCAGGTAAAACGGTGGAACAAGTCGAGGCGATCCAAAAAACTGTGACAGCCGAATTGAACGCGATTCCGGCGGATGAGTTTAAAAAATGTTTCCTGTAATGGAAGGGTGTATTGACGCTCAAGGGTCCTATTTTGAAGAATATTGACGCTAAAGGGTCCCTTTTTTGAAGAATATTAGTTGTATAAGCCAAAAGGGGAAATGCAAAGTATAAACTTCGAACTATACTTATAACGTGTGATCAATCATGAGGTTTCAAGGTTTCAATAGTTAAAAAAAAACAAAAATGTAAATTATGTTCAAAACCTTTATTTATCATTTGAAAGGACATTCTTTGACATTTACTTTTTGAATATGACTTCATTCAAATGTTGGCCGCAACTACGCTTAAGGTGGTCCATTCTGAAGGTCCAATTTTCAATCACTCGTTCGAGCATTTCGACTGGTATGTCGTGAATAACACGCGTAATGTTGGCTTCCAGAGCTTCAATCGTAGCTGGTTTATCAGCATAGACCTTGGACTTCACGAATCCCCAAAGAAAAAAGTCCAAAGGTGTGATATCACAAGATCTTGGTGGCCAACTCACAGGTCCTAAACGTGAAATCAGCTGCTCTCCGAAATGACTTCTCAATAAAGTCATTGTTTCACGAGCTGTATGGCAAGTGGCTCCGTCTTGTTGAAACCAAATGTCGTAGAGATCATTAGATTCAATTTCAGGTAGCAAAAAGTCCGATATCATGGTACGGTAGCGAGCACCATTCACAGTTACGTTGCGGCCATCATCATTTTTGAAAAAATATGGACCGATGATTCCACCAGCCCATAAACCACACCAGACCGTTGTTTTCTCTGGGTGTAAAGGTAGCTCTTGAACCTGTTCTGGTTGCTCTTCATCCCAAATACGGCAATTTTGCTTATTGACGTAACCATTGAGCCAGAAATGCGCCTCATCGCTGAACAAAATTTTGCTCGAAAACAGCGGATCTTCTTCAATCTTTTCAAGAGCCCAATCAGCAAAACGGTGACGTGCAGGAAGGTCATTTGGCTTTAGTTCTTGTACGAGCTGTATTTTGTATGCTTTTAAATGAAGATCCTTCCGTAAAATTGATCAAGTTGTTCCATACGACAGTCCAAGTTGCTGAGAACAGTGCCGAATCGATTCATCGCGGTTTTCACGTACACTCTCTGCTACTGCCGCTATATTCTCAATGCTTCTTGCTGGACGTGGTCTATTCGGTCGAGAATTATCCACCAATGAATATTCGGATTCAAATTTGTTGATGTATGTCAAATAGTGTTTAAGGCAGGTCGATTATGTTGACCATAATGCGGTCTAAGCGCACGAAAAACATTTGTCACAGAACGCTGATTTTCATAATACAGTTGAACAATTTGTAGACGTTGTTGCGGTGTGAGTCTTTCCATGATGAAATGCCAAACGCTGTTCAACAAATCCACGATGACAGTTTGCCACAACTCGCGCGCGATCTGTAAAAAAACGCAAATGAAAAAAACTCCTCTTAATTGATCACCCGTAGATATTTGGTTATTCATTCAGAGATGTAGGCTGTAGGCTCACCGAAGGGAGCTATCGCTAATAAGTTGCCTTTTGAGTTGATCTGAACTTCGTCGATGCCAACTGCCTACTCTCTCACAAACTCACTGATATGCAAGCATAGGCGGACATACTAGTCACGCACTGGTATGCACACGTGCACTGTCGGATTGAAGGCCAAAGCTATGAGAGCCAACCACAATCAAGCAAGACATATAAGAGTGGTCGAGCACCCGGTGAAATTTGTGGAACGCTTCTGTTATCTCGGCTGGACTATCACGGCAGGCGGCGGAGCAAATGAAGATGCCAACTGCCGGCTATACAAAGCAAAGGCAGCGTTCGGGCGAATGCATGCTTTCGAATGGCACTTCTAGGAGTCATCATGGTTACACCGTGAATGATAACATCCGGAAAATACAATATTTCTTTATTACCATCGGTAATATCTCTCCTTAAATGATAAAAAGTCCTATATTTCCTCAACTTAAAGTGAAAGTGCTGAAATGATTTAATTTATTGATTTTACTTTCTCTCGCCAACTGTTGCAGAAAGAATTTGACGGAATAACTATGCTTTCGTAGGAGCAATGGTGCAGAAGCATACTATTCTTTGTTGGCGCCTGTAAGCACCCTTACGTCAGGCTTGTTGAACCTTAAAGCTAAACTTTGTGCTAATTCCCGTGGCTACCCTAACTACCCGTGGCTGCAATGACCTTGACAAATTACATTAATCGGTTAGTTGATTGTATGCAGTAACATCTGTAGTAAAAGAGTTTAGGTATGGAATTGACTAACCCCTTCAACACGGGCAAACGAGTTGTGGCCATATGAAATTCTAAAATTAGCCCAGCTCGCATTATTTATAAGGGCTTGTAGGCAAGAGCTGATGAATTAATTTACATTCTTACATATGATTTATTTATTTTGCTCACATTTCTTAAATATTTATAAATCTACATACATCTGCACATATGCATGTGCGGTAGCTTTTTGGCTCATGCGCGTGTAAAATCTCATATTCATATTCGCGCGCGCGTGTATGAGTGTTGCAGTGGAATAAAACTATAGGTGTAATACATATATATATATATATATATATATATATATAGGAGTATAAGCATGTGTGTATATGTGTAAATGGCGCAAGTGAGTAAATATGTATATTTAACCCTTGAACTTTCATAACGAACCTGCAACAGGTGCTACTGAATTTCATATTCGCATAAGGCAAATTCTATGAATTTTCATGTCATGTTTATAACTAGCGCACACACACAAGTATGCATGTATGGGCGTGTGCACATGTGTGCTTACATGAGGTTGGGTTGTGTTTTGGAGGAGAAATAAAATTACATAGGAGTGAGTTTTGTAGGGTAGATGTAGAATGTTTGCATAAACACGAACAAGTATGTCAATGTTTGACTTTTTGTTTTCAAGTTAAATTGACCTTCTGGTCATAGCAGGATGTTTAAAGTTTTCGTTTTCTGTATCAAGCAAATTAGATTTTGAGAGCAGGAATTTTTTCATATCAAATTATGTCCCAACAAACGATTTGGTATTGCATTAAATATGTACGTTTGTCATATGTAACACATGGGCTGAAAAGTCCCGGGCCTAACAAAGGAAACACGTTTTGGTTTTATTCAAAATTAGCTTTATTTATCGAACTACATTTCAAGCATGACGCAATCCGGTGGTATTTGTCGTATTTATTTATCAATTTATTTATTTATTATTAATGTCTAACAAACTTCAGAGCAGACGTTTAAGATATAAATTCAGAACTAAAATTCAAATAAACAATATTTAATATTGAAAAGATGTAAAATTAGATTATCAACATAAGAAACCATTAAATTGCTAAGAAATATATACAAGTTACAACTGAATTTTAACAAAATTAGTAATTATAAAACTAAAATAACAAATATCAGGTCAGTCCATAAGTTGGTGCGTTTTTTAAAGGTGGTTTTAAAATTAATAAAAACTATGTTTAAAGTATTTATTAATCAATAATATATTCGCATTTTGCTTTGATTTAGGGTCATGGTGATAGACCCAAGTCTGGTACAATTCACACACAAAATCCATTTTATCCTTTCGAAAACTCTTTAAATGTTCCTGAGAAAGTTGCATTCGAATGTCTTTTTGTTCCATTATTAGTGGATGCGGCGTTCATTGTGCACACAGCTTTCTGAAACCCAATATTTCAGTCAACATATTGCTTGCACTGCCCAATGAAATGCCTAGGGCTTCTACTAAATCTCTTTCAGTCACTCACGATATCTTGCATTTTTTCTACGGTTACTGGTGTTGTTGCTGTTTTTGGGCATCTTTGACGTGGGTCTTCTTCAAGGCTTATATGGCCACGTTTAAATTCAGCAACCCATCTTTCTCCTGCACTAATTTATGGCGAAAAGTTTTTATACACTTGCAAAATTCGTTCCTAAACTTCCTTTGCTTTTAAACTGTCCAGAAATAAAAATTCAATCACTGTAGGATACTTGACTTTTTCCATTTTAGAAAATACTGTGACACGTCGATACTAAATGTTAGAGATTGATTTGACAGATTGACATGAAACTTCACATATGTACGTTCATATAAAGAGTGTACCAATATAACAAAAACAAATTTAGACTAGTATAAAAAATTATTAATCAACCTGCGATCACATTTCGCAATTCTCGCACCACCTCTGACTTTGGTATGACCTGAACTCTTCCAACGCAGCAGACTATACATCTACAAGAGTGGTAAATATCCATCTTTTCATAGGTATTCCCTATTTTGGGAATAAGAAAAAGTAAAAAAAAAAGACAATTCGACAATCGAATGTACGAGGCCTGCGAAACTTGCAAAGTCACTTGTGTTTACAACTGTATATGGTACAGCAACAAATAAAAAACTGTGTGCAATTTTTAACTATTAATAGAGCTAATTAAATAAATCACTAAATTTTATTCGAACGAAATTCTTTAGTCATGTTTTACAGTCGATTTTCGGGCGATTTACTGCAATAAATAATTCTTAGCTCAGCTATTGTTTGAGAAAGTTTTAGCATTTCCAAATCAGGGACAACACAGTGTTATTAATATGCGCTTAAAAAAAGCTGCATTCCCATGCATGGCGCACTTGCCTGCTATAATATTTGACTTTTTAGTGCTGACTGCTTTGAAATTTCTAACAAATATATGACGTCAATTTGCGCCCACACAAGCTCTCAAAACCACCACATCATCACCACTGACGCAACCTAATTTTTATTACTTTTCGGACAAGCGAATTTAATGGAGATATTTATTTATTTGACAAGGGTAGCAAGGATTGGAAGAGGAGCGAGCAAACAAAAAATCCATTAATCAATTTTGTCATTTCTTATGGAGTAGGCATATGGCAGCGGTATGGGCGCATACACAAAGAAATACGACACCAAAATGGCACGAAAGCAGGGTGAAACTTTATTTTTAACATACCAATTTTCCATTTTTCTTGCTGTATTTTATATGAAAGGCACCGCGTTGGATGTTGAAGGATATTAACTTTTTAAGCAACTTAATAATAATTGAAAGGTTGCAAAAAAAAAACAATTTTGGCTGGTGACCCCCGCAAATATGAGTAAATAATTTTGGTGCTGTTTTAAATTAAATTAATTAAAAAAATTAAAAAAAGAAGAAAAGTTGTTTGAATGACGGTAGCTGCGCGTTTTGTTTTCAAACTAGACAATGTAGGAAGATCCGTTGATATACAGGGTATCCGGTGGCAGTATTAGGCATTAAAGACTAAATTAAAAAGGAATTACAATTGATGAACATTTATTTCAATAACTATTGAAAACGAAGACAAGCGCGAATTTTATCTTTTTATAATTATTTCCACTATATTTTGACTTTTACGTCGGATACACTTTTGGAATTTGACCCCCGTACTCCGCACCACTCGGTGGAGAAGTGATGTCGGGATGCCCTTAACCTCGCGAACGATGTTTTCTTTTAGTGCTGAGATGGTCTCTTGGTTTGTTTCAAAGACTTTACTTTTGAGATACCCCACAGAAAAAAGTCCATAGGGCTAAGATCGGGCGACATGGGTTGTTAGGGTATATCGCCGTGACGGCTTATTAATTTTTTAGACAAGATTTCATGCAGGATCGTCGTGGTCCCTCTAGCCGTGTGCGGTGTTGCGCCATCTGGCTTAAACCATTTGTGTGTGTTAGTAGAAAATAATCATTCAGCATACACCGAGACACACAGAGAGACACCGTCCAAAGAAAATGTCTGCCCTCGACGATTTTCAAAAAAATATGATCGAATTATTCCACTGCTTGACAGTGCACACCAAGCCGTCACTTTGGGACACTGAAGTGGCTAGCAATTATTGATGTTTTAATAGTGGACAGCACTCTTTAGGTTATTAATAGCGGCAATTTTACTTATTAAAATTTCTATTTAAAACAAAGTGGGTTTCATTACTCCAAAAGATCGCATTTTTACCGCGCGAAAGCGCTCTTATATTATTTCGCAGCATTTTTTACGCTCGCCCAATTTGAATTTGGGAGGGGTGAAGTCTGAGACCTTTCCTCAAAATTTCACGCACAATAGTTTTTGGAAGTCACGGCGCAGCTGCTCTCTTGGGTATGGACTGATGAGCGATTTTCGTGTAAACTTGCAACAACTAGTTCAGTATTTTCAGTATTTTTCTCGTTGTCCGACTAGGCCCAGGTCATTGGGCACCAAACTTGTTGCCCGGAACCCTCGCACCCCTGAGTGAATCAGTTTTTTATAAAAAAAAAACGAAATAATATTATGATTCTAGTACGGGTGATAGCCATTGATGTTGTTAACAACATATTACAATTTGTTGTTTGGCAACACCAGGCAAAAAAAAGAAGTTTTGGCCGCGTAACGAATCTGACTCTATCTGCTAAAATGGCCGTAGAATCGAAAATACTGGGAATTTCCTCCCAAAAAATTGACAATGTATCCTGGAAAGCCTATACTTTCGAAATATCGAGAAAAAAAATTATTTTTTTTCAAAATTCTAGACCACCGGGACCCCTTAACGTATATCTTATAACGTATGACGTATATATGTATTCTCTGAAAGTTCTCCCAATGGTATATAAACTAGAAAAATAAGTCAGAAAAATAAGTCTGCTAGCGTCGACAATATATGCTCCGAGTTGTTCCACTATGACTTCCAGTCTGTTACGCACATCATAAAACACGAAATTTAAACGATTACCGCAGAAACATTGATTACCATTTGTTTCATGACTCATAAATTGGAGCGATCTAAATTTTTATAACGCCTCGGAACGACAGATGGTTTTTATGGAAAGTTTTGCCATCGCATCACATTGGGGGTTTGCTATTCCGACAAGATGCTTAGGTGATTTATTAGCCTTAATGGCAAAACATCAAGACGCACGCAACAAATAGGAGGAGGAGCTCGGCCAAATACCAGAAAAGCGTGTAAGCGTCAATTTTATATACTCGAATAATATATACATATATTATATAATGATATACATATATATCATTTCCCATTGATAACCAATACAGAGAATGGGAAATACGAGATGTGTTCAAAAAGTATCGCGAATTTTGTGTTTTTTCAAGAACAATTTTTTTATTCATTAATGTCTACTTTGTCCCCTTCAAAGTAATCCCCATGAGATATTATGCACTTGTGCCAACGTTTTTTCCAATCTTCAGCACTCAAAAAATCATTTTTTTATCTTGTTCAGCTCCTCTTTTGATGCCGTCTTTATCTCGTCAATCGTAGCGTAGCGTCGTCCTTTCATGGGCCTTTTCAGTTTCGGGAACAAGAACAAGTCACAGGTCGCCAGATCTGGGGAATACCGTGGCTGTGGCATCATTAGTGTGTTGTTTTTGGCCAAAAAGTCGCGCACAAGCAATGATGTATGAGCAGGGGCGTTATCGTTATGCAAGAGCCAATTTTTGTTCTTCCACAAATCTGGGCGTTAGTCGCAGATTGCTTCGCGCAAATTGCGCATAACTTGCAGGTAATATTCCTTGTTGACCGTTTTACCCTGTGGCAAGCACTCATGATGCACAACGCCCCTGCAATCGAAGAAAACGGTAAGCACAACTTTTACCATCGACCGAACTTGGCACGCTTTTTCGGTCTTGGTTCGTGCGGCAGCTTCCATTGAGATGATTGAGTTTTGGTTTCCACGTCATAACCATACACCCACGATTCGTCACCAGTTATGACCCTCTGGAGCAAATTTGGGTCGTCGTGGACAGAGTCCAACATCTCATTAGCAATGTTCATGCGGTGCTGCTTTGGTTCGAAATTAAGCAGTTTCGGTACAAATTTTGCGGCGACCCGTCTCATGCCTAGTACGAGCCAATCGGTATGTCTAGGTCTTCAGCAACTTCTCTAACGGTGATTCGACGATTGGCCAATACCATTTTCTTCACTTTATCAATTTTTTCGTCTGTTGTGGAAGTGCTCGGGCGTCCGGCACGCTTTTCGTCGTTCACATCTTCTCAGCCTTCTGAGAACATGTCGTACCACCGATAAATGTTGGTTTGGTCTAAAGTAGCTTCTCCGTATGACACAGTCAACATTCGGAATGCATCCGCGCACTTAATCTCGCTTTTCACACATAATTTGATACAGGTTCTTTGATCCATCTCATCGAAGACGAGCCGAAATACGTGCCAGCAAAGCAGCTGTCAACAATTAACTGAACATTCAAAATGGCCGACTCGTTGGCATGAGTGAGAGACATGAGTTTTCACATATTGCCACAAAAAAATTGAAATTCGAATATAAGTAACCTGCAAAAATTCAAAATTCGCGATACTTTTGGGACACACCTTGTATTCACAATCGACCTGATGTGTATACCAATTTTGGCTGGAGTTTTAGTTCAGCTAAAACTACCCCCACATTACAAATAACTTCACATAAACGCACGTTTATAGTTGTCATATATTTTTGTCGATACCTTTGACAATATATTCAGTAATACAGAATAATAATTGAAGTGCGTTTGATGGTGTGCCTTTTATTATACCGAAGAATTATGATTATATTGTTATAATTTCGTCTTTGTTTAGATGATCGATTACGATACGCGCATAACGGTTTTTATTGCATTAACAATGCGTACACTTTCATTGTATTATTCCTCAAATTCCTTTTTCATACAAGGTGACACAAAATGAATCACCCGATCGGAAGATTGGCATCGTACGTCAATCATATTTGATACTTGTGAACGAGACAGCTGCAGCATACAAAAAGACAAGCAATGGAGCGCGCAAAGTCGAAATAAAGATTTCCATCAATCACAAAACGATTTTTTTTAATTTAGTTATTCAAAAACAAAATTGATGCTTAATTTTGCGTCACCTTGTATAAAATTGTTTCGCAAAAACCTAGAGGAAGCGTGATAAGTGTAATCCAGGGATGTTGCGGATATTCGCTTTTGCATTCGCAAAAATCAATGCGAAGCTTTTGCGAAAGTAATGACGCGATACGAAATTGTTGGCACTAAAAAATTCGGCCGCAATAGCCAAATGATTGGTGCGTGACTACTATTCAGAAGTGCGTAGGTTCAAATATCCGTGCATGAAACAGCAACATGATAGAAGAGGTTTTTTTTCTAAAAGCGGTCGCCCCTCATAAAAAAACTATTTGCTGTTCGGAACCGGCTTAAAACTAACAGAAGAACAACAATAGATACCTTTATTTGAGTTAGTTGAGGCACTCCCAAGTGAGTGACACGGTCTGACACGTCCAGTGAAGATGCAAGTCTGGCAGAAACATAAATAGTTTTATAGCCCATTAAATTTGAATATTATATCATGAAGAGCAGTTTAGAGTGACTCAATATTATATATTATGGCTGATTTTTGATAATTTTCCTTCCATACCTCTCTCACCAAGACCACTGCTCAGTACTTACTTGGTGGTCTTACTTTTTCGTCCATTACATAGTGCCGAAGTAGGCGCAATGTCATAGTTACCCACATGAGTAGCACTTTGTAGCAGCAAAGCGCATACTGTGACCTGTGAGAGAAATCAAGAATCAGAATTTCCTTTGCGTTATAGACTCCGATTCCAGATAAGGAGCAGCATATGGCTTCTTTAGGCACTATAGAATCATGTTGCTATGTGTGAAGGAATGAAGGGAATAGCGTTTCACCGCGGTTCATTATCCGAGATGGGTGTCCATATGCTAATCATAGATTTAACAATCAAGTGGCAAAATGCACAAATGAGCATCAGCGTTAAGGAAAAAAAATATTAAAAATCAACCGGATTTTAAAGTATTTTTGAACAAGTAATTTATTATTTCGGGTGTTTTTTAAGAGCCTGAGAAATTGAAATGCTAATGAAAAACAAAAATATTCTTGGAATTAATTCTTTTTTTATAATCTCGTAGATAATTTTATGAAATTTATTTTTTTAATATTCTATCCGGCATATGACCGCCACGGCTACGAGGTACGTTCAATTTAAAGAACTTTTCCAATAAATCTGGCCATATGGCGTCAATGGTGGCGTGTTTTTAAATTGCGCCGCCGCAGCACTGCGGTCGCCGTTTAGCGCATGCGCGTCGTGTAGTTGGGCGTTTGTGGCGCCATTACGGAACCATCCTATCGAGTCTCTATCTGTTTGCCTGATTTTAAATGCGTGCCGTAATACGGTTTCTCTGTGCTCAAGGCTTCAAATCAGTTGACATTCATCACCAAATCAGTGAAGTGTATAGTGAAAACATTATGAGTGATGGAATAGTGCGGAAATGGGTTAGGGCCTTTAAAGATGGCCGCACAAACATTCATGATAAGGAACGAAGTGGGAGACCTTTCGCCATTACCGATGAACTGATTTAAAAAGTGGACTGTAAAGTTAAAGAGAACAGACGATTCATAATTTCGTCCTTAGCTGAAAAGTTTCCTGCTGTCTCAAGAAGTGTTCTTTACGAAATTGTGTCCGAACTTTTAAATGATCGGAAATTGTGTTTACGCTGGGTGCCAAAAATGTTGACAGATGAGCACAAAACAAAAAGATTGGGCAGTGCATTGAGTTTTCTCGAACGATACAACGAACCGTGGGAACAATCGGACCACCCTCCATACAGTCCCGATCTAGCACCGAGCGACTACCATTTGTTTATGCACTTGAAGAAGCATCTGGTGGGGCAGCGCCGTTCCGCTGATGACAAAGTGAAAACGACTGTGAAGCAGTGGTTATCTAATCAGGCGGCAATCTTCTTTGACGATGGCATACAAAATCTGGTTCCGAGATACGATAAATGCCTCAATAGTAATGGGAATTGTGTAGAAAAGTAGAGTAAAGTATGTATGGCCTTTCAAGTGAATAAATTATTTTTGGAAAGCATTTACTTGCTGTTTTTTTATGTCAAAACGGTACTTACTTTAAAAACACGGCTCGTATTACAAAGTAAATCTCAACAATTTGAAAGCGTTATTCTGGCGTTAATTCATAATGACTTGCCAAACATTACTGAACAGAAATGTTAACACAGTTTACCATGTTCAGCTCTCAAACCATTGGATCGATATCGATTATTCTTATACAACTAAAGAGACACGCGATACCAACATTTAATAGGCTATAAAACTGTGTACCCAATTTTTTTGGATTCTGATTAAACATTTTTTTTTAATTTTTAAATTTTTGTACAAGGTTTGAAATATGGATTTCTGTGACTAAAAAATAAAATTATTTAATGGGTTATAAAATTGGCTACTAATTTTTTTTGTATTCTGATTAGACATTTTTTCTAATTTTTCCAATTTTCTACTTTTTGTACTACATAAAATTTGAAATTTGAATTTATGTGCTTTTTATTAAACTATAAATTTATAACAAAAAAAAAAACGAATAAAAGGTTAGATTAGGTTAGCCTGGTTGGCAATAAGCCGCGCATAGACCTTTTAGTCCCTAGCGATACAAGAAGGAGACTGACCTCTATGAATACCGAAAGTAGACATCATATAGGATGTCAGCGCTTTTGGCGAATTTAAGCAGAGCTGGGAGCTCGGCTTTTGAGACGTCCTCCAGATCCTCAAACAGTGAGACTCCCGGGCATTTTAGTCGCGTTTTTAATAATGCCGGACAAACGCACAGAAGGTGTTCTAAAGTTTCCTCAACATCCTTTTTGCATTCCCTGCATTTGTCCGTCTTAGCAATCCCTATCTTGTACGCATGTGCAGCCAATAGATTATGACCTGTTAGCATACCTGTGATAGTTCTGCAGTCCTTTCGCTAGAGCGTAAGTACGAACTGAGTCAGTTTTTTGTCGTTAGTTCTTCACATGACTTTTGCTGTTTTGCATGTGGTCAGGTTAGTCCACCTAGCTTCCACTCGCCGTTTCATGTGGTCGTCCATTTCATTGTATATTGTATTTTGCAGTTTTGGTATGTCGTTCACGTGCTCAAAAGGTAGTCTAAAGCACGTTTTGCTATCTCATCTACTATTTCGTTCCCCATAATGCCTTTGTGAGCAGGTACCATCTGTTTGCGGCTAGCCTTTCTATGGCCTCCCTGTTCCGTCGAACATTTTTGGACTTAATACAATATGAGCTTATTGCTTTTATTGCTGCTTGACTGTCCACGTATATATTAATTGTTAAAACTAACAAAAACTACTATAAATATCTTCTCAGATAGCCAAGCGGCCATCAAATCGGTTATGCGGTTATAGGTACTCAGATCGAAGATTGCTCAGGAATGCCGGGCAGCCCTAAATGATATTAGTGTCGTATTCAAGGTCAGCCTCATTTGGGTTCCGGGGCACAGAGATATTGAGGGAAACTGTAAAGCCGATGAGCTACTGCTCTTCAACTGCTCAGCGATAAAAATACCATTGGAATATCCATGTCCACAAGTAAACTAATAATAAAAAACAACATTATCCAAGAGGCCAATAGGTCATGGAGAAATGAAGATACATGTGTAAAAGCTAGGCTACTATGGCCGCAAATAAACAAGAAAAGAACAAAGGAATTGCTTAAGTCTCTCAAGAGACAATATCTCAAAGGTCGTAGCTTGTTTAACCAGCTATTGGCTATTTGGCAGGCATTCCTCAAGACTAGGAGTTTTCTCCCATGAATATTGCAGAAGTTTTAGAGATGAGGAAGAGGAAGAAACAGTTGAGTACTTGCTTTGAAATTGTCCAGCCCTAGCTAAAATCAGAGCAGGTTGTCTAGGTAAATACTTTTTTAATTCTCTTACAGAGCTGTCTGGCGTGGGGTTGGGATCAATTCTACGCTTCATAAAAGCCACAAAATAGTTCCACGAAGGAAGGTAAATGGGGTTCCCGTGCAGCACAGTGGTATCACAACGGGCCCGTAAGGTCTAACTGAGTTGGTCGTGCAGACCGACTACCACCATAACCTAACCCAACCCAAGATAACTTTTCCTATTTTGGAATTTTTCCAATATTTTGAAATCTATATATATAAAAAGAAGTTACATTTCCTTGGTAATCTTATAACTCAAGAACCGCCGAACCGATTAACACAAAAATTTCAGAGTTCTTTTCTATCTTTGAGGAGGTGGTTTGTGTGAAGTTTGATTGAAATCGGTGCAGCCGTTCCTGACATATTATGTGAGTAATGGTTTCCTCTCATACGAAATGCCTGTATGGGAAAAACAACAACAAATACACAGCCGCTTATGAGCATTTCTGTTGTACTGTTGTGGTTGTAAGTGTATTAATTTTGGACGAAAATATAATAAAAACTGGAGCATTCAAGGAACTGGAAAAACATTTTTAACTTTATTTATTTTAGCATAATTTATTTAGCGTAAAAAATTGAAATGGAAATTAAAGAATCAAAGTTTAATTACAAGTTTTTATCGGCTCTTTCACCTTACCTGTATATAGGTGACCACCACAATCAAATTTTAAAAAAGTACAGAAAAGGCTATTGTGACATCTTTAGAAAGTATGTTGAATGAAAAAATCAACTAATTCAACTCTTTAAACATTTTACGAGTTCTATAAAGAAAACTTAATATGAAAAATTTCTTGCGATATAAAAAAAACATTTTATATATGGTGGAGCGAAGCCCACTGGGAAATGCTAGTTTTCTATAAAGTTTGAAATGATGATTTCTGTTCTTGTTTGCTACAATTTATCTAATTTTTCTAATTGTGGCAATTTTTCTAATTTATGTATAAATTTTGAAATGTGTGTTTCTGTGGTTTTTGTTAGACATAGCTGATTGCACAAAAGTAACGAACATTAAAAATAGAAAAATAATCAAAACTGGTTAAAACGTCGAGGTGCTACATTTTTCCACGTGCTTTATGCCCACAATTAAATTTGAAATATTGAAGGCTCAGTCTTCGACTTGCAAAAATCCAAAAACTTCCTTAAAACCACATCTAAATACTAACCACAAAGAGCCTTTATGTTTTGATAAATGAAGTCATTCTTATTCATTTCCCGACAGATTTTTCTTATAGTAATTTTTTAATTCGCGCATAAGTTACGCTAAAACGAAGACAGAGTTCTAATTGTAAAAATGTGTCCGGGCTTGACTTATTTAAGTAGAAAAATTGTTTTCATTTTTTACAGCAAACAAGGAACCTGGTTGTTTTCACTTTTCTCCACCTCAAAGCAGATAATGAGATTTTTGTGTCACAATATCGCCAAACTATATCTGAGACGAAAGCAAACAACATTTATTCCGCGGTAAATATGGCCATTTATCGTACGAGTGCGACGCAAAATGGATACCACCTTCGTTAGGTGTTTTTCGTCAACACAACGGCATAAGTCCTTGTTATCATGCGCTCGCAGCACCTTTTATGCTAATTACTCGCACTCAGCACAAAAACTCTTATGCACTTGGCGCTTTTATAGCAGTACTCGCACTCGTATAATAGTGAAATGTTTTTCATATGCAACTGAGCACGTTTCTTGCACACCTACATACTGCGGGGGAGAGGGGGGAGCATCCATTTGTGTTAAAAATAAAATACCCCAAGACCAGGCAAAATAATAATGATAATAACAACAAGTCGCCATTGAATAAATGCTGCTGACAGTATCTTGTCCTTAAAATGTCATAATTTAAGATGCGAACGTGTGACGTCAGCGAGATAACACCTATGTATGTGCATGTATGTGTGTGTACATACGCCCATACAGAAAGTACATTCGTAAATGCCGCCAGCGCACACACTCAGCGCATTCGTACACAAACAATGGAAAAGCAACAATTTGAGAACAAAAGTAGGTATGCATGAAATTGTGAGGAGAAAATATAAAATGCACATACCAATGTGTTTCCTTCGTAATTCATTCGTTTTGCCGCCCACACGCGCGCTCATATATGAATGTTTTCTGCATAAAATATCGCACAGAATGTCTGGCACCGATGGTATGGCATCACCCTGACATGTCCTTAAAAGTTTTGCACGCCAAATGCTGCGCTTTCGGTTGGTGTGCGTATTAGGGATGCCAATATTGGTGGAAAATTTTGATGGTCGGATTTTGGTGTTCTTAAAAGTTGTCACGGGTTTTCGGGATTCACCTTGAGACATAACTTTTGTAATATGAGTAAAAATTCAATAATTGAAAGCATTTATATATACCATTAAATGGTAAAGTAAGCCCGAAATTTCGTGATTTACAAAATTTAATAACTCAAAGCATTTAAACATACCATGAAAAGGGATACCAAAGCTAGTGGCATATTTTGACGCCGGGATTTCGAGATCTGTTTAAATTAATCCCGCAATTTCAGGATTCACCTTGAGACATAACTTTTTTAATATGACTAAAATTTTAATAATTGAAAGCATTTAAAAATACCATGAAATGGTAAAATAATCGCAGAATTTCGTGACTCACCTTGACTTCACTTTTTTAAATGAGTAAAAATTCGGCGGCTTACAGAAGGTTTCAAGGCCGGGGAGATTTCCTATAAGAAGAGTGGCGGCGATGTGGTGACTGATATCCAGAGGGTGCTTGAATTATGGAGGGAACACTTCTCAAACCTGCTGTATAGTGACAATTGTGCATGTCACAGAGAATGTGAAGATCCCGATAACCCAATCGTTGACGACGGGACTGTCGTTCCGCTACCCGACCATAACAAGGTGAGAATAGTGATAACCTGGCTAAAACACCACAAAGCCGCGGGAGCTGACAGACTACCGGCTGAGCTATTCAAACATGACAGTTAGGAGCTGGTAAGGTGCATACTTTTTTAATTCTCTTACAGAGCTGTCTGGCGTGGGGTTGGGATCAATTCTACGCTTCATAAGAGCCACAAAAGGAAGGTAAATGATTCCACGAAGGAAGGTAAATGGGGTTCCCGTGCAGCACAGTGGTATCTCAACGTACCTGTGAGGTCTAAGTGAGTTGGTCGTGCAGACCGACTACCACCATAACCTAACCTAAGCTAAGGTGCATGCATCAGCTTCTATGCAAAATATGCTCAGATGAAAGCATACCTCCTCAGATGAAAGCACGTCTGGAATTTACCATATGTGTGCTCTGTCTAACCCATAGGAAGGGTGATCCTGCAATCTGTGCCAATTACTGTGGGGTTAGTCTTCTAAGCATCGCCTATAAGGTTCTAGCGAGCATACTGTGTGAAAGGCTAAAGCCTACCGTCAAGCAATTGATTGGACCTTATCAGTGTGGCTTTAGACCTGGAAAGTCCACCATCGACTAGATACGAGTATTCACAATACGCCAAGTCTTTTAAAATACATATGAAAGGAGAATCGATACATATCATCGTTTCGTTGACTTCAGAACCGCATCCGACAGTACGAAAAGGAGTTACTTGTATGCCACGATGTCTGAATTTGGTGAATTTCGCCGTAAAACAAATACGGCTATGCAAAATGACTTTATTTTTGAGAAAACCCTAGTCTGGTCTGTCAGTCCTTTTTCTATCCTCGAAATATCCAGTTTTTTGAAACTTTTTCACCAACGTTGGAATTGTCTTCGACTCATTCGCCAAAAAAATTCATGAATTTTGCAGTATGTTGGTCGACCATTTCTTAATAAGTTTCAATAATTTTAACGCATTGGTGTATAGTGTAAAATGGTACATCTGTCAACTTGACAAATGTCAAAGATGACATAAAAAAGGTACAGTCTAGCAATTATTCACTAGCATCCGGTAGCCACTTTTCAAATACCCTCTAAAATAAAGAAGTTTTTACATCTTTCTTTAAAATTTTTTGGGATTCCGAAATTATTATAATAAAAGCGAATACCGATATTTCCGGGACTTGAGAAACACCCCGATTTGCCACCCTAGTGCCTGTGCATGTGTGTGTATGACGGGCATTTCGAATGTGCAAACGTGTTGGCTCGTAGGAAACTATAGCTGGCGCTAATGTCGGAGCAGAAGTAATACTCATACGAGTACGTACTGGTATTTGTTTTTGTGGTAGTCATTGTTTGTAAAATTGCATTCACATTACGTGAGTTGGCATTCTCCTCCATACGAACGCAACGTGCGTTAATAATCTACTACGAGTACTTCTCTAGCCGATGACACAATCGGAGCTGTTGATATGTTGATGTGATTTTGTGATGAAAACTTTTTGATGCGATGTCAATGTTGTGTGGTTTACAGCTCGTAATGGTTGTTCTGCTGGCCATGTTGAGTTTCAATTTGAAATTGCTTCAAGTAACAACAAAAAGAAAAAAAAACATAGTTATATGACAAGAAACAAAAAGAAAAAAAAAACGCATAATGGCTACATGACTGACAAAAGTGTTGAGATTACGCGAGAGAATTGGTACGAGTAAAAGTTTGCTGAGTTGTTAAAAATAAGAGGGGATCAATTATTTGTTCTATGTTATTTAAGCAAATATATATAATTTTTGCTCCAGTTTAGTCAAGGCGCTTATTGTGGAGTTCGCTCGTTCACTGGCGGTGTTGCATTGTGGTGCCTATTAAAAACTTGTTTCCAATTCTACGCCGGATGTCCTTGCATCAACCCGAATCCAGAAAGCATGCGAGAAGTCGTTGTCTGGATAATTGAAATGGATTCTTCGAAGTGCAGCGTGTTTTCATAGAAGGCATTGAAAAAAGTATGCCTCTTCTGGATATCTGCAGTATATCTGCAGTATCTATAGAAATATTTATGCCATTCCCACGACAGTCGGTCTTTTGTAACCGGAATAATCCAGATTTATATTCGTACAAAGACTTGTCATTCCAGCACCATTTCCGCTACATATTTGGCGGCAAATGGCGTTTATGCTGCTACAACAAAAAAAACAGACGGTCATTTAACGAACGATTAAGCATTTGTATGAGAAGTCTTTTATTTTTATTTTTTGAGCGCCTGACTGTGAAAGTTTTTCGTTCATAGAGTGGTACACAAGGTTTGCATTCAAGTGCAAACCGGTTTCCTGTAAAGTTAATTTAAATTAGTACCTTCTTCTTCTTCTTAATTGCGCGATAACCGCTTACGCGATTTTGGCCGAGTTTAACAAAGTGCGCCAGTCGTTTCTTTCACGTGCTAACCGGCGCCAGTTGGGCACATCAAGTGAAGCCAACTCTTTCTCCACCTGATCTCTCCAATGCAGAGTAGGCCTTCCTCTTCCTCTGTTACCACCAGTTGGTATCGCATCGAATACTTTCAGATCCGGAGCGTTTGCATCAATTCGGACGACATGACCCAGTCAACGTAGCCGCTGGATCTTTATTCGCTGCGCTATGTCTATGTCGCCGTAAAGCTCATACAGCTCATCGTTCCATCGCCTGCGATATTCGCCGTCAAAAACGTGCAAAGGTCAGCTGGTTCCTAAATAAACGAAGTATTTTACAACCTCGAAATTATAACTGTCAACAGTGACGTGGGTGCCGATACGCGAGTGCGCCGACTGTTTGCTTGAAGACAGGAGGTACTTCGATTTGTCCTCGTTCACAATTAGTACCTGCTTTAAGGAAAACCAGGCGTCTTTGAATAATTGGCTTTGATTTCCACCCTGACGGATTCAGACCATTTCCTCTTGCAACCATCCCTTGCTTCATATCTCGGAATACCACTTTATTTGAGTATTATGGGGGCACAGAGACCTTACTGCCAAAGAGATGATAGAGATCTCGATATAAAGTTTAGGAAAGGTATATAAAGCTGCTGCTGAAGATGTCAATCATAAAAATTAACTAAGGTATTTTCACAAAGCTCATTAGGCTGCGTTTCTCCTGACTCCATTTGGCAAAAAAAAAATTATATTTTCAATACCTTCTGTCAGTGTCAGGGAAAGCATATAACTTTTACTGGTATACAGTTTACCGACGTACTCGTTCAGTACCTGACTTGCTTTAAGCCCCAGTGTAATATGAATGATTTTACTATCTAGTAGAGCTCTGGATGTTTTTCGCACTTTTTCGCACAGTGCATGGCATAATGGTTTGGGTGTGCGCCGTGTTGGTGCTAAGAAATGATTTCTATGGCTGGATTCGATCCAACAACCAACAAACGCGTTATTACTGCAGACGAGACCAAGCGAGTGAATGGATAGCTCTGAATGAAACAAGAACAAAAAACCACGTCGTTTTCAGTCAAAGAAGGAAGCGATTCTCCCGGATTTCGTGGATTATGTTACAACAGTAGTTTACACCATGAATTTTTACGAGAAGGTCAGACAGATAATAAAAATTATTATTTAAGATTTATGAGACGTTCACGTGAAGCGATTCATCAAAAAAGAAAGATTTGCGGGAAAACAACTCGTAGATTTTGCACCATCATAAAGCACCATCGCACAGTGACATCATTATCCGCGAATTTTTGATGAAGAACGAAATGAATACTATCCAGCAGTCATCAAAGTCCCCTCATGTGGCGCCTTGCGATTTTTTCTGTTTGAGCGAGTCAAAAAACCAGTACAGGAAGCAATGTAAAAATCGAAGGCGGCTCTGATGGCTATACGGAAAATAGATATCGGTTCAGTAATGTTTCGAGCGCTGGATTAAACGCTGGCTTAAGTGCGTTGCAGCTGATGTGCAGTTCTTTGAAGACAATAATAATAATTTTAAGTAATAAGATTGTATTTTGAATTTCCTGAATAGATTCCTGGAACTTTTTGATTAATTCAAATTCTTAGCAGTTTGTGAAACAAGTGTTACTTTGGACCAAGTAGACAATTGAGTGGTAAAGTCCTCTCTCGACGATTAAAGCTAACACTCTATAAGGCCCTCGTATGGCGCAGAAGATTTGACGATGCCTACATCCATCCTATGAGGCGTCCTTTGGAGTGTTTGAGAGAAAGATTCTGTGGAAGATTTTTTGACCTTTGCCCGTTGGCGACGGCGAGTATCGCAGGCGATGGAACAATGAGGTGTATGAGCTTTACGACGACATAGACAGAGTGCAGCAAATAGAGATGTAGCAGCTTCGTTGGCTGGGTCATGCCGTGCGAATGGAAATAAACGCTCTGGCTCTGATTATTCGAGTATTCGATGAGGCACCAGCTGGTGGTAACAGAGTAAGAAGTAAAGTAAAGGCCTCCTCTGCACTGGAAAGATCAGGTGGAGAAAGACTTGGCTTCACTTTGTGTTTCCAACTGGTGCCGGTTAGCATGAGAAAGAAACGACTGGCGCGCTTTGTTAAACTCGGCCAAAATCGCGTAAGTGGTAATCGCGCTAATCAAGTAGAAGAAGAAGTTTATGAACCTCAAAAAATATTATCGCCGCAGAAAGAAAAATGGAATGCAGGACCGGATCTTAATGCTTGACATAAATATTCTTCCTGTTCAGTGTTTTATTATTTTGTGTTGAATTTATCAATTTGCAAGTTTGTGTAGTACCAGCTGACGCAAAATTAATCATTTATGATTAATTTTTAAATAATTATTTTTTTTATTAATATGAATATAATTACATGTATTAATAAAAAATGATATTTAAATAATTACGCGCTCTATTCCTTGTCTGTTTGTTTACTGTAGCTGTCTCGTCGCTCACAAGTGTCAAATATGATTGGCGTACAACGCCATTTGCAAAAATTATGAATTTAATTAATTTTATCGAGGCGAAGAACGTAAATTAATTTATTTCTTCAAGTTCGTGGAAGTTTTTATTTTATTAAAATTCTATTTCCGATAACTGGATTTTCTAAGGGTGGTTAAGTTTCAAAGGCCGGTGTTGATTTTGAATAAAATACAATCTTTTAGAAAATGGTTGTCATTTTCTTTATTATGATAATATTGGCATGGCTCAATTACGTATGGAACAAAATATAAGTCAAATAGTCGTCGCGGCCTCGGCGGCACACCTCCACCCGATGGTCCAAATTTTCGATGACGCTGAGGCATAATTGAGGTTCTATGCCATTAATGTGCTGAATTACCTCATCCTTTAGCTCTTTAATTGTTGCTGGCCTATCGACGTACACCTTTTCTTTCAAATAACCCCAAAGAAAGAAGTCCAACGGTGTCGTTGACGTTTAGGTGTGCTTCACATTCAATATCGGCCCTTGAAATTTGACCACCCTTTATATATGGCAAAACGCCTACGACATGCAATACAAAATTATTATTAACACATACACCCAATCCTATAATTATTCCAAAAAAATTAACGCGTTATGAAGAGTACGCACATTTTTGCTTTTAATGGCGTCTGCTTCTAGGGGGAGTTTAAATGAGCTTCTTCTTAAAAATTATATGGGCGTATTTGAGTGCAAAAAAAGTTTATAAATTACATTTGCTTGTTGTAACTTTCCGAAAAGCACATTTTTTACCTATAATCAGAGAATTGTAATGAAATAAAAGAGTGCAGAATAAAAGTTTTTTGCTTAATTTAAAGGCGGATGCTCCAAATACTTTTTAAAAGTGAAAAAGTCACCATTAATGAAATTCGTCGAAACAGTGTAGGCACCTTTGACTATGAATAATGAAATTCCAAAATGCGCAGATAAAAAAGTTTCGCCCACGCACTTAATGTTGCTATACACGATTCCCCAGAATGTTGAATTAACACGAAATGTTGCTAATAAGAATTTCCCAGAAAAGCACGCAACGAGCGAGAGCATCAAACAATTCTGTATACATATGTATATGTGATATGTATGTACGAGAGTGGGCCGGGAAATTCTCAGAAATTTAAATAAAAAACGCAATGCATATAATTTTTCAACTTAATCTCCTGTCAGCTCTTCAGTCAATACGAGATAGGTTGATAATCTGACATGTAGCGCTACAAAAAGAATTGACCAGAATGGGATGCCCGACGCTCAAAGGCGTTATTTAATTGGTTAAAGAAGAACGTCTCTATGCTAGTTGCTTTGATCACAGGCCATTTCCTAAGGTCGACATATTCAAATATTGAATGCACCTCATTTCGTAACTGCAGAAGCCGCAAGAATGAGGAGGAGGAAGAAGAGTCTATCAGGCTCTGTTACTATCTTACGTGACACTAGGTTAAATAGAGATGTTGGCTCTTCGTTCTTGTATGATATTTATTTTTGTATTCTTTTTGATAACCGCGATAACCGCTTAGCGGATTTTCAGGCCTTCCTCTTCCTTTGCTACTACCAGCTGGTACCGCAACGAATACTTTCAGAGCCGGAGCGTTTGTATCCAATTGGATGACATGACCCAGCCAGTGTAGCCACTGGATCTTTATTTGCTGCACTATGTCTATGTCGTTGTAAAACACATACAGCTCATTGTTCCATCGCCTACGATACTTGCCGTCAACAATGTAGAAAGGTCCAAAAATCTTCCGCAGAATCGTTCGCTCAGGCACTCCAAGGGACGCCTCATCGGATGTTGTCATCGTTCAAGCTTCTGCGCAGTGCGATAGGAGGGGCATGATGAGAGCCTTATAAAATTTTAGTTTCGTTTGTAATGTTACTGATTACCTTAGGGATATAAGTGCCAGCCAGATCCAAGGGTATGCACTTAATACGCAAAGGTTTAACGAGAAGTAGAAGGTAAACCGCGATTGTGGTATCCCAATGGATCGGCAAGGGTCTAAGTGAGTTGGTTTAAAGACCGACGGCCACTTCTACCTAACTACCTACACGTATCTCAGTTCAGCTCGATACACTTCATTCCATATTGGTTAAATTTTGTATGCCCTTCTAATAATACGATTTCGTGAGGTCTTCAAAATAGATATTCATGTTTCACTCGAACAACATTTTTCGGCGCCAAGTTATTACCTCGCATTCGCAAATACGAAATAGTCGCATGGAGGTTTTTCTATTTTTGGCAACATTGCATAGTTCTCTTATATTTCTGGAACCTGTCCAATTTCTAATATTTCACAGCCATGACAGTTGTTTTCGTCGGACGCACCGTCTTTCTTCGATTTTACCTTCTAGGATTAGCTGGAACATTTGGTATTTTGGATTTATGAGGATGTGACTTAAATATGCGGAGGCAAGCATAATCGCTTAATTGTATTTAAAAGTTTTTAGCAACTTGATCTGTGCTTCTAACCTGTTCAAGTCAGCGATTTTGATTGTTCATATTTTCATTGCCTGTAAAACGTTTGTGCCTTTAAAGTGCCCAATGGGCGACACTGTGACTTAAAATATCTTATGTGTCCTACTACAAGTTTTGGAAGTAGTTAATACTAGTCCTATTGACTGGCACTACCATTACTGAATGTTTGGCATCAGGTTCTATTTAACACAAATATTCTCTGCCTCAGGTTGGAAATTGGTTGATAGCCAAATTCCGTCTTACGGACAAATTTCAGAATATCTGCAATAGGAACATTCTTGATTTCATTCGGATTCATTTAATTGCGATGAAAGGTGTACAGGCTTCTCTTTGCCGAGGCAATACAGTTGCACAAGATATGCTCTGTGGTTTCATCATCCTCTAGACAGAGTCTACACTCTTTCTCGTTCCCAATGTGAGTTTCTGTGAGATGATAATTTAAGTAATAGTGATTTGTCAGAAAACCTACTATTTTTCGATGTCTACTTTCCGAATATTATGCAGTTCCCCATTGTAGGTAAAAGGTCTTATAAGCCTATTGGCGTGACGGATTTCTTTTGTGACTTCCGAGTGGGTAATTTTTTGAGTATTCTCTTTACAATTGATACCACAATGTAATTCTGGACCGTGGAAATCTGCTGCTGACCTCTCCCTAGCGCAAATCCATTTACTTTCATTCCAGAGCGACCCCGAACTCAGCATTGGTTGTAAAATTTTCGTGTTTGAACCACATATTCTCACACCAACTCCAGTATTTGTTTTCGAATCGTCTCAAAACCAATCGAGACTTCTGGGATCGACCCAAGATTCTCCCAGTTCCCAGTTCATCGCCGTGTGAGATTATGATTTTGCGCCTACGTTTAAAAACACATTTTATAATCATATAGTCTATTAATGAACATATTGTAGTCTGATTCGGTACCTCTCTTATGATACTTATGTGACGAAAGTCTGAAAGGTCTTCTCAAGTAAGATTTGCATTTTTAATGCACTTTCTGGTTGCATAGTTTTCAAAGAAAATACGCAGTGGGCATAGTCCTAGCACCAGTTGGAAAGCTGTTCATAACACCAGTTATTGCCAAACAGGCTTGTCTTTGGTCCATATGTAACGTTTGATGAAGTGGATCTTCTAGGTAGGTAGGTAAAATGGTTGAAGTGCACCTGGCACCCCTCAAGTAGCACTAAAGCACCGTTTTGATACCATTATGAGACCTCCAACAGGCAGATATCTACAGCCAACCAGAGCTGTTGATATAATGGAGAAGACTGATTGGATTTGTGTTGGCGCACTGCCCCAGGCTGTCGAAAAAAGGAGCTCCCACTGACCTAGTCTAGCTGCAAAACCCGGACATTTACAGAGAAAGTGCTCAACAGTCTCCTTCTCTGAAAGGTCCCCACAGCTTCTGCAATGGGGGTTAAATGGTAACCCTAGCTTTTCCGTGTGTGTGCCGATCATCCAGTACACAGCTACGAGTTTGGAAATTGAATGGCGAGGAGTCCAAAGGACTTCCTGAGTCCTTCGTATATTGTACTGCGGCCAAAGGGTTTTCAAAATAGCACATGAAGAAATGGAGCTCCATCTTTTCTGCCCTTTCCTGAGAAATAATTTATGCAGCACCCCTTTAACTGTCAGGGGGATACCGATGACCAGGTAGGAGGTCTCTAAGACCAATTCAATCCCCGTCCTGGCAAGCTCATCAGCAATTTCATTTCCCTATATATTCCTATGTCCTGGAACCCAGACCATAGAAATGTTACCTGCACACCCAAGATATTTTATCTCTTCTTTACAGGAGTTCTGCTTCATGGCGTCGTCAGAGCCTTCATCGCGGCTTGACTATCGAAGAAAATTTTAATATCTCCCTCAAGTAGTGTTCGGTAGTTTAAAGGAGATAGATAAATTGACTGATTTAAAGAAAACCCCTGCTCCGACTCTCGATTCCATCTTGGAACCGTCAGTGAAGACAGAGGTGCAAGCTTCGGTGCAGATTTTCCCCTCGATCCAATCCTGCCTATTTGGAAAAATTGCTCGAGCACGATCCTCAAACTCTAGATTGCGGATAAAGAGATCTGGAGAAATATGGTGTTAACTGGCCGAAAATGCTACCATGTCCCTTGAGAGTCAATGGGGTATGGATGCCTGGTTTGGTGGGAAGCTCTTCTTAAAAATGCAAAAGAATGGCAAGGGTATTTAAATTTTTGTTCTTATTTCTTTATGCACCAATTTCTGTTAACTCAGCAGTCAATATATTTAAATTTAAATAGCATTTCACAGCCTTTAGTTGTCATACTCGTATGTGTTTCGTCTACTAACCCCCCATACATTTTGCTTTATTACTATTGATCCTTAGGCCGTATTTGTTGCTTACTCATCGAGTTTGCATACAAAGGTTTGAAGATCATTAATGTTATCGGCAAACAATCATCGGCATAGCTTAAGTTATTAATAGTAACTCTATCCACTTTTATTCGAGCCTTAGAGCTCCGTAATGCCTTTTGGAATATTCCTTCAGACAACGATTGATATCCCAAATATCATACAAATATGCTTTTTATTTTAATTGTATTTTTTATATTAATATTATTTTGCATATTATCCTAATGATTCCATAAAGCGCAAAAAGTAGTTCTGCTCATGAGCAACCTCTCGAAAATTGCAAATTGAATTGAAAACTTATTTCCAAATCGAGTGCTCGTATGCTGTGAGTGATAGTTTGGTGATAGGTTGGTGTAAATTTTTGATAGTTTTGAATTTCAATTCAGGCCTTAAAAGCTAATATAGGCAATGCTATTCATGAGTTTCAGCCACACACCGGCAACCTTCCAATAGCAACAAATTTATTTGATATTTTTTATGCCTGGATTATCCAGGACTCCTTTCGCAGCAGCTTAAATTCGAATAAAAAATTTATGCCAGCTTAAAAAGAAAAATAAATAACTTTAAAGGCATATAAACGCTTTACTGTAACTTAAGCTCAATTCGCACTTTCATTCAAGACATTCCACTCTTTACGTACGTGCACGCATATCCCAACATCGTAAATTCCTAAACGCTTTCGCTTTTACTGCTGACGTCAATCGCATGCTGTGCTTATATTAACCAAAACCAGTTTGTCGATTTGCGGTCACATAATTTCAATTAAATAAATGTTTCCGTTGGTAATGAATACCGACATTGCGGACAATCGGAAGATGAGAATAATGAAAATGTGTGAGGATGCATACAAAGGCGTGTGGGTGTATGTGTAAGTGCGTATGAGTACTACGAATATATGCGTATGTGTGCGGCTTTTAGCAGAATTTCATATAACCGCAAATTTAGCCACAAGCAAATTTTAGACCAACTCTACAAGCGAAAGTAAATAGATTTCTTTCAACAATTGATTTCAAGTAAAAGCAGCGCTTGTTATTGAAGGGAAAAAGTTAATCACGAAATCAAAGCAAAGCGTTTGTGAAGCAGAAATGAAAAGGCAATCAAGTGCTGGCCTTGACTATGCGATTCATTCCCGCGATAGTCGGTGCTGCGTTAACGCGGAACGACTCGGATTCATATCCGGCCAAGGAATGTCGGTTTAGTAGTAGCACAAAAACATTTATGGTGTGTGTTTATGCTGTTACAACAACTACAAAAACAACAACTATTCAATTGATTAAAACGTAAGGGCATACACATACATACACATGTGCATATACAATTACATCCGCTGAATATTTATTCAAATGCTTAGCTGAAATTTGATTGCGACGTTCGAAAATTTATAATGCTCATATTAACATGATTGCGGTGATGAATTGTTGACTTTTATATTGATGTCGCTATTATTAGTGTTAGTGAGTAGGTTATGGCTCTTGTTCGAAGTATAGCACAAATGGTAAGCCACAAAATGCAAACGCTGCGAAGCATCAGCTAACAATGACCGGACTCTACGCACTCCCGCCCTTGTCCAAAGCACCTTTTAGTATACGAGTACAAGCATACTTATATAAATACCTCCCACACATAGAGGGTATATAAGGCACTCCAGATAAAAATTTAAAATAAATAAAAAAAATCCACTATTCAGCCACTTTCAACAGAATTGAAATACAGTCGAAAGATGGGAAGGTAAAGCTAATGGATTTTCTGCTGGGCTCCATTTTTAGAGCAAAAAGTTAAAGCAAAGAGTGATTTTTTAAGAGCTATAGGAAAATATTTCAAAAAAATACACGTTAAATTCAGAAAAATGCATAACATTTCTATTTAAATCGATAGTACAGTCCATATAATTTAATGTTTGAAGATTATTTCATGCAAATGTTGACCGCGACTGCGCTTCAAATGGTCCATCCGCTTAGTCCAATTTTGGCATACTCTTTCCAGTGTTTCGGCCGGTATCTCACATATAAATGCTTTAATGTTGTCTTCCAATGCGTTAATTGAAGCAGGCTTGTCTGAATAGACATGAGCTTTAACATAGCCACACAAAAAATAATCTAAAGGCGTTATATCGCAAGATCTGTGTGGCCAATTGATGGGTCCCGAACGTGAAATAAAATGCTCACCGAACTTACCTCTCAACAAGTCCTTTGTTACGTGTGCTGTGTGGCATGTGGCACCATCACGGTAGCGCTCACCATTCACAGTTACGTTACGATTCGCAGCATTTTTGAAGAAGTACGATCCAATGATGCCGCCAGCCCATAAACCGCACCAAACAGTAACCTTTTCTGGATACATTGGGAGCTCTTGCAATTCTTCTGGCTGATCTTCACTCCAGAATCGACAATCTGCTTATTTACGTACCTATTGATGCAAAAATGAGCTTCCTCGTTGAACACAATTTTTCGATAAAAAAGTGGATCTTCGGCCAACTTGCTGCGGCCAAGCGTTGTTCGTTTGTAAGACGATTCATGGTTAAATTATAGACCAAACTGAAGATGTTTGACAGGGAAACAAAACACGAAATGTACGAGAGCTGTTTAAACCAACTGTTTACAAAGATAATAGCTAAAAAATCACTCTTTATATGCGTGTATGTATATAATCGCCCCTGAGCATATCAAATATTGACAGCTATGGAATTTTTTATCGCCAAATTTTATATTTTATATATCAACCTGAGGGCTAAGAGACACTTAACTCACTTACTTGAAAACTCAAAGAACTCCTTGAAAAAGAACACAACTCTCAGTTCCAGAACTATCTGAGCAAACTTGATGCATCCTCTGCCATTGACTACCCTCCATGAAAAGCAATAAAAAGTTTTAAAAGGCCAACCCTAGCACAATCATTCATTAAAATGGAAACTAACAAATGGGCTAAAATATACCTCGAGAAGGCAAACACATTTGCTCGTCACTTAACCCAAGTGCTCAGCCTCAACAAAATTCTTTCCAAGACCTGCTCAAAAAGGAAAAGTTACTCTAGAACACACATACACCAGATGGACGCATCTATAAAAAGTTCTCAAAAAATGAAGTTAAAAAAGTGACAGAAAAACTTCAAAAAAGAAAAGGTCACTGGATATGATCTCATAACAGAAAAAGTACTGAAACAACTGCGAGAAGAAGGAATCACTTTCCTTTTGTACACATTTGTTTATAATTCTATTACATTATCTGGTTTTGTTCTCCCTCAATGGAAAGTAGCTCAAGTAAAAATTAGCCGCAAACCAAGAAAAAGCGCTGAACAAGTCGAATCTTCAGCCCATCAGCCTATTGCCTCTAAAGTAATGGGATCCCTCAGACCGAAACATAATCCCAAATCACCAATTCGGTTTCAGGAAAAATCACAGTACCAACGAACAAGTCCATAGACTTATAAGTAACAAAGCATTTGAACAAAAAAAAAACAAAAATATTGCACAGCGGCTTTTCTTGATATGTTTCAAGTCTTTGACCAAACGCGGTGGTGGCTTGCTCAATAAAATAAAAGATACTCTTCCAATTTCTGGCAGAAGGCGGTAGTTTAGCGTAAGTGCACTAGCCTGCCATCCCAGAGGTTGTGGGTCCGCATCCCACGTAACACACAGATGGCGCTTCACTTCACAGTAAGAAGGCGTTGTTCCTAAGCAACGACAGGTGGGCATTCCGACTACTTAGGACTGATAGCGGCAGGCTAATCACCGACCCTGTCAGAAAGCAAAATAGATTAACGAAACCAGCGCAAGACTGAGTCTTGTCGAAGCCCTATGCTCCTGATTGGAGTGAACTAAAAAATAAATAAATAATTGGCGCGTACACTTCTGTTAGGTGCTTGGCCGAGCTCCTCTTCATATTTGTGGTGTGCGTGTTAATGTTGTTCCACAAATGGAGGGACCTACAGTTTCCAGCCGACTCCAAACGGCAGATATTTTTATGAGGAGCTTTTTCATGGCAGAAATACACTCGGAGGTTTGCCATTTCCTGCCGAGGGGCGACCGCTATTAGAAAAATGTTTTTATTAATTTTGCTTTCACCGAGATTCGAACTGAACTAGTAAACAAAAAAATGCTACCTGGAAAATCGATATTTCTTTGTCAAACAAGGCGAAGAACAGTCTGGACTATGTGAAAGTTCAGCTGGTGTAGCCCAAGACAGTATTATGGACCCCCGGCTTCTGAAGAAACAATAGTCGGAACGTTCGCGGATGACTCTGCCGTACTCACAACTGGCTTCAAACCATGTGGGCTTCCAAAAACAACAGAAAGCGAAATCTTCCCAGCTCACTTTTACACTAAATCAAAAAACTTGCTCACTCCTTAAATTCAAAAAAATAGTTATACACCACGCCAAGGGCACAAAATATGTCGACATGCATTTTGATAGCAAAATTATATGGAAAACCCATATTTAACCACCCAGAAGGCTCTAGTAATAAAACTCAGAAGCCTATATTGGCTACTATAACGAAATTTCCATGTTTTTTGCGAAAGTAAGCTCTCACTTTACTCAGCTATCTGGAAACCGCTATGGGCCTATGGCATCCAACTTTGCAACTTTGGGGCGCTGAAACTAACACAAATGTCGAAATCTTCAAAGATTCCAGTCGAAAACCATCAGAATGATCTCAAACGCTCCTTATTATATCACAAATGTCCAAACTCATCGAGATCTCAAAGCACGCTCAATAATTGAAGACTCGACTCCAATCGCACTCAAACCCTCTTGACAACTTTCATATTAAACCTGAACGTCAACGACACCGTTCGACTTCTTTCTTGGAGTTATTTGAAAGAAAAGGTATACGCCGATAAGCCAGCAACAATTTAAGAGCTAAAGGATGAGATAATTCGGCAAATGAACGGCTTAGAAACTCAATTATGCCTCAGCGTCATCGAAAATTTGGACCATCGGATGGAGTTGTGCCGCCGAGGCCGCGGTGGCCATTTGACCGATATTTTGTTCCATACGAAATTGAGCTATACCAGTATTATCATAATAAGAAGAAATGATAATAATTTCTTAAAAAAATTGTATTTTATTCAAAAGCAACACCGGCCCTTGAAACTTAACCACCCTTTAAATATTTAAATGCAAATTACGTATACGCCCCGTGTCACACAAGCTATTGTAGTTTATGGCCTCAAAATACCTCAAATAAAGCGTGCATATACATTTTCTTGTCTCAAACTGAAGTTAAATGATTTCCATTATAAATCCTCGCACATAAGCTTAGCCAGCAGCTTAAGGAATATTTTAAGTGCTGGCCGGTTCGCGTTTAAATGAAACAAATAATAACGGACTTAGCAGCTATTTTTAGCTACAAGCAGAAACAGATGGCGGCGATTTACGTACAAAAAACGAGATTAAAAACATAAAAACAAAGTCTTTTTCTGTAGGCCGTTTAACTGTAAAAGCATAGCCAATTGAGCAAATATGCGAAATTTTGACAAAAGAGAGAAACACGAGCATGTGTGGGAATATAGGGAGAGAGAGAGAGAGAGAGAGGAGCAAAAAATGGGTATGAGTGGGTGACTAAAATATACCAAAGACAATTGTGGAAAAAGTAGCGGGTGGCAAATTATTTGAATGAAGTGTAGGAAAGCTTTCACAGCAGCAGATAAACGAGAGCATCAAACAAAAAAAAAAGAGGAAAAATTGAAAGCGGTGAGTACCTACCGTATAACTCCATTACGGTGTGAATCCGGCGAATCAAAATTTAGTGGCAATAATTGAGCTGATAGAGCCTCGAAAGAGAGTAAAAGCAAGTGCGTAGAATTCTTTATAAATATATAGGATAATGTATGTATGTATGTATGTGTGTTAGTATGTAGGTAGAAAAACATGCTGGTTGTCGTGGTGAAATAATTTGAATGAACGTGAAAAGCGAAACATTGGCACTTTTTTGGAAATATTAATAGGACTATGTTTAAGTTCGTGCGGTTTTTTTTCGAAATTTGAAACTTTATTGACGTAAAATGGTTACAAATTTAATATTCAAAGTATTGTCCATCGCTTACTACTACTTTTTCCCATCTTTCTGGCAATTCACGGATTCCCTTTGTGAAAAATTCGGTCGGTTTTGCCGCAATCCACGAATCGATCCATTTTTTGACTTCATCGTAATTACGGAAGTGCTGGTCAGCCAGGCCATGTTGCATCGATCGGAAGAGATAGTAATCGGATGGCGCAAGGTCTGGACTATACGGCGGGTGGGGTAGGACATCCCATTTGAGCGTTTCTAAGTATGTTTTGACCACTTGTGCAACATGTGGCCGAGCATTGTCATGTTGCAAAATAACTTTGTCGTGTCTATCGGCGTATTGCGGCCGTTTTTCTCGCAGTGCTCGGCTCAAACGCATCAATTGTCGTCGGTAGACATCCCCCGTAATCGTTTCATTCGGTTTCAGTAGCTCATAATACACAACACCCAGCTGGTCCCACCAGATACACAGCATAACCTTCAGGCCATGAATATTCTGCGCCGACGTCGATGTTGAAGCATGTCCAGGGTATCCATACGTTGCCCGACGTTTTGGATTGTTGTAATGGACCCACTTTTCATCGCCAGTCACAATTCGATGCAAAAAACCCTTTCTTTTGTGCCGTTGAAGCAGTTGTTCGCATGCCATAAAACGGCGTTCAACGTCTCTTGGCTTCAATTCATACGGCACCCAATGGCCTACCTTTCGGATCATTCCCATGGCTTTTAAACGTTTGGAAATGGTTGATTGATCAACTCCCAAAGTTTTTGCAACCTCTTCTTGCGTTTGAGCCGGATCTTGATCGAGCAATTCCTCCAATTCGGTATCCATGAACTTTGGCGGCGCACCCTCGCGTTCTTCGTCTTCCAAGCCAAAATCACCACTTTTAAAGCGTGCAAACCACTTCTGGCACGTTCGCTCAGCTAGAGCATGCTCACCATAAACTTCCACCAAGATACGATGACTTTCGGCTGCTTTTTTCTTCATATTAAAAAATTCCCCGCAAAAACACATTATTTGGCACGAAATTCGACATTTTCAAGTGTGGTAAAAATATTGTGGTTTACGCTTCAAATAAAAAACTTATACTGACGTTTGTGCCTTACGACAGTAGCTCTCCAATGAATGTTTGGAAATGTGGATCGATGGAATAATAATCAAGTTACGCCATCTGTTGTAAAACCGCACGAACTTATCGATAGTCCTATTATTTAAAATACCAAAAAACTAGGCATTGCATGGGCTAATACAGTGCTTGGGTTGTTCAAAAATAAGTTTTTTGGAGAGATCAACAAGTTGCGTTCTCAAGTAAATACGAGGCTGTAAACATAAAAACTCCGGAAAAATCAAATTAATTTAGCTAAAATGGATTAATTTTATTCGGAATCATTTTCTACGTTTAAGCAGGACGATTTACGTTATCAAAATATGTTGAATAGCTTACGCAGTCTATGTAAGGATGTTGGCAAACAACTTTTGGAAGGATTTCAAATTCATTAGACGCTTTATTTTTTGCGTCGAAAGTTTGAAAGAAGTCTCAAACTAGACTAGATGTGCTGATGCCCACAATTGAAACTATCTCTCTACTTCTTTAGGGAAGAATTTTTACGTTATTGGGAACATTTCGATGGTGACCAGGTTAATTCATTTATTTATTTATTTATATTAAATCTATATTTCACAGTACCTTATAGGCTAGAAATAGAAGATAAAGAAATTTACAATTCTATTTAAAATTGATTTAAGCAATTCAACTAAGAATCTCAATAAAATCCGATTTAGGTGAAGGAAAGTCTAATTGATATGCATCTGATAATGCATTATTATTTCTACATTATTTGAAAAGAAGCACTAGCGACTGAGGCTTTTCGCTTTGATTGTGTTTTGAATTCCCGAAATGCTCGAGCACTTGCGTTGCTTGCAAGTGGTAAACATTTCTAAGACTTCTGTGTGGAACATTAAGGCTTATCCTCTCAAGTAATGGCAAACATCGGAGGGTCTAAAAAAGCCAAAAGGGCTGATCCTGGCGCCCACAAACTCAATACTCTTGTACGGCAGCGAAATATGAGAAGACGCGATAAACTGTGAAACAAGTGCAAATCACTAGAACAGCGGCACTCAGAGTTGCTTCAGCCTATCGCACTGTCTCAGGAGCAGCAGTTTTTGTGATGAGCGGGGAGATACCTGTCGATCCCATGGCCTGGGAATAAATGGATGCATGAATTCCAACAAACAAAACGCGCCAACACTACCGCAGCGGAATGGGGATGCCAAACCAGGCAGCAGAGGCAATGCCGATGGGACTCTGAACCGAGTGGCAGATGTATGGCGAAACTCATTCTAACAATAGGTAAATGGGTTCAAAGGAACTTTGGGGTTGTAAACTACATATTTCATGACATAGTTCCTATCGAGCCACGGATACTTCCGCAAATACCTATACCGCATGGCTAAGGTAAGCGTTCTTTTGTTGCGACAGTTGGCTCGTGGAAAGAGATGGTCTGAGCCAGCATATTGGCGTCTTCGCGCTCACCAATAAAATCAGCAAAATGCTTGCACGCGAGAACAGCTGGAATGCGATTAAAAGATACATTGAAGACATATTACGGGGAAAAATTTGGAACTCGACACAGTACAACGAAGCGGAGCCTACCAGGCAGAGACATAAGAAGACGAGCATATAGCATGGGTGACCCAGATGTGGGTGAATAGAATTGGTTCATTTTACGAACGTCCAAAATAATGCAAGAAAGTAGTTAAAGGAAGGGAGTCTCCCCATAAGAGGTGGCCGCACCATTGAACGCAGTACGCGACGGTCGCTGTAAGTGCGAAGGCATTAGGCATTTTGAACTATGGCATTTGGCTATGGCTGTCTGCAATGCTTTGCTTTACAGATTTAAAAGTATTTAAATTGCTTAACCGTTCGCTTGTTGATTGAAGAGCCCTACGCCATTAAAAAATTGGGTCAGAAAATGGAAAAAAGTAAAAAAAATTTCATGCTACAGCAGAGTATTTTACTTTGTCATTTTGTTTTCATAATTGGTGTAGTTTTTTGGTATCATTTCCACCAAATGTTGCCGAGTAAAATTAGTTGTAATAAAGAAATAAATACTAAGGTATCTTATCTTGATGAATTGTGCCAAATGTTAACATTACCAGATCATTATTTTTAATACGAAATCATGCCAACCGTCTACCGAAATAAAGTTTTGAGAAAAACGTGATAGAATGCAATGGATTAGGCCGATGTGGGCTATTGAGCAAAACTTCCTAAGCTTTAATGCGTTAAACTTTCTTTCTAACAGGCTTCACAATATCGTTGAATATTCAAGGCACACTCGTATTTTTCATTTAAATCGATTTTTAGTTTTTAATTTTCAAACTTATGCATCCTCTCCCTTTCCTGAATTTCTCTCATCCCTTCCCATCATATAAATCCCGTCTACTTCTAATTAATCTTAAACAAGTAGAATGTAGAATATCGATTTTGTAGCTGTCTTTGTTTGTTTAATATTATCAAAGGTGATATTGGTTGTTCCTTTCTTTTACAAAGAATGAACTTTTCCTAGACTTTTCCTACCGGGTCTTTGAAATTGAAATTTGAATTGGTCGAGCCAAGCAGCATCGAGAGATTTGGTGGCTCCTAAAACACTCAGCCTAAAAAGTCTATTGTATTTAGAGCTCGGGAAAGAGGGTAGATAGTCAAGGGGGAAAGGAGAAAAGTATCAGAAAAAGAGATAGAAAAGACAGAGGTAGTTAGTTCTGTGAGAATTTTCCAGATGCTTTGGCAAATCTGTAAATATCCTCCAGTTTTAGAGAACGAATATTACTCATTCTCACGACATCGGAACCCAAAACTCGTAGTCTTGCTCTAGCAAAGGCAGGACACTCACAGAGAAAGTGCTCAGTGCTATCCGCCTCCTCCAAGCACGACAGGCACATCGGGTCCTCAATGATTCCAATGGTGGTTATATGTTTACCCCATGGGTTGTGTTCTGTAATGGTACCGACCATCAACCGAACGTCTTTCTTTCCAGGTTTTAGTAAAAAGTTTGACAGTTTTTTGTTCGGACCTGCCACAAAACACTTTGCAGTTCTGCAGCGTTCTAGACCGGACCATCGCTATTTATGTAAATTGCATACATAATGTAAATTGCATACATACTGGGTCTTTACGTAATAAATATCCGTGCCATTTGAATAGGCTCAGAACAAATTATGCCTGTAATGCTACTATTGCTCTCTCTCCTCATGAACTCAATGAGATCTCGAATTCTATTGAAGTTGATTTCACATTATCTAAACTATGTTTTTTGCTTAATTAAACTGTGCATTGTTATTTAACTAAACTTTTTTGTGGTGAGTAGTCTTCTTCTTCTGCTTTTTCTTTATTTGCAATTCGTTGCTCATGAAAAAAAAAATTATTAAATCCTATGCATTAAAATAAAATGTATAAAATAAGATGGTTAAAAATGTTTACAATAAAACAAATCTATAATTTTTCCACAATATTTGAAAAAGTTTGTCTGTTTCAGGTTAACTCCAAGAGATGACCAATATTTTGAACTCAAGTCCATTGACATATATTACGCAGCCGTGATAACTACTTTCTTCCGATGCCTCCTCTTCCCTCAATCTTTCCTTGTAGTATAAGTTGAAGAAGATTATACATATAACTCCGGCATATATAGCCTAGGTAGGCTGTATGTAGTAGTAAGTAAGTAGTCAATGAGAAGAATTGGTTACTGATTTCAAAATAAATACATCAGTAAATATTTCGTTGGGAGTGCTAAAGCTTCAAATGACGCACGTGAAAGTCAAAACAGTAGCAGCCTTCCTATTTTCGTGTTTTTTTCACTCGCTAACTGTTATTATATCTGACATGATTTTGAAACTTTATTTGCGCTAAATTATTATTTTTATTTATTTATTATTTAAATTTCGGGAAATTCAGAGTGTATTCAAAAATTTTTGCAGCCAAATTTAGTACCCAGTACACCTCTTATCAGTGGCTTCAAAAAAAGGTGTTTTTCTCAATTTTTTTTTCGAGGCGAAACGAAACACAGGAATAATCTTTTGCATTTATTTGAAGGCATGATTGAAGAGTAATAAACAGTTTGTTAACATAAATAAAAAAACAAAATGGCGGACATATGAGGGATCTCGCACAGCTTCTCGTTGCGCGCTAGTAAAACGGCGTATAAGATTGCGCCTGAAACACAAAAGAAAAAATAAGGCTTTCCCTCACATAATAGACTACTCTTGTATAAAAATATGAAAAAATGAACACACAATCAATTATTGAGAAAAGTGCTTTTTTGCTAGTTTTTTTTTCAAAATGGTGTTAAATAACATTAAAAAATGAATTGTGTTTTTGTATTTTGTTAGTTAATTAGTTCCGCATTTTAATTATCTTTATATAGATTATCGGTTTAAAACGATAACTATCGTCGTTTTTTTATGGTTTTCAGAAAACATGTTTCAAAGTTTTCAGAAGGTAGACAGTAGACTCACGCGAGGGACGGTACACAGGCCTGTAACTCCGAAATCACTTTGAATTCTTGATTTTTGAATTTGAATTCTGCTATAAAATTTTGAGGGTATATTCTCCTATAATATATCTATCCATTGCATTAAAAAAATCGATATTTTGAAGCCGACGGATAAGAGGCCCCCCTTAATCTAACTAAACCGGCTAACCAGCTCTTAGTGATATCGAAAAAAAAAAAATAAATTTGTTGCACAGTACCATTGCGCGCTTTTCTTCTTATGGTAAACATCGTGCGTAATTTCCTCATACTGCCTAACAAAAAAATTGGAATCTCCCTACCACACTTTCGTTCTTCTTATATACATACATACATACATACATATATTTATCGGTGAATAAGCACACCAAAATTCGCCATGACGTGGACGCCAAGCTTGCTGAATTTGCCGCAAAAAAGCTAGAAGCATATTTTTTAAAACTTTACTTGCGCGCTTTCCTTCGAAGCTTCGAAAGGTTGCTTAAAAATACTTGGAGCTTCTCAGATACTCACACATATAAACGATGATTTTCCTAAGTTGTACACAGCCAAAAAAAATGGCTCCTGTTGATATCGCGCAGCAGCTTTTGCTAAAAGCTTCAAACCGCCAACAGCTGTTTAACGCTTTGATGTATTTGTACTTACACGCGTCGTATAGATACATTGGTAGAAATTTAGCTCACACCCCAAATCTAAAATTGAGGCGTTTCGATGGCGCTCAATGGTTGCTACACTGCGTCGACGCGATTTTCACTACCTACGCTCTTTTGCTACGCGGATGATTGGTGAGCTTCGTTTTAACCCAATGCTTTGCCAGCAGTGGCGGTACACCCTTGCACATTTCTACCACAACGCAACACCTACTCCCCGGTTCCTTGGCAACGTTTTCTCTTCGTTCTTTTTACCACTTCGCTGATGCTCGTTGATGTTCGTTTATGCCTGTCGCATGGCAGCGCTGGCCGTTGGATAGCTTCGTTGTTGCCACAACCTGATGCTTTGCATCAGTTCGACCTGGTGAGCGCAGACTAAACGTTCGAGTTGAGCGGTTAAATAGGTGGAAGTATCCAATAATAGCATAAAAATCCTCAGTTAAGTGAAAGTAAGCAATCAGAAGCAGATTACTGCAATAGTCAACACCATTAGCAGCAGCGTCAACCACATTAACCTGCTGCCAACGCCGTCAGCCAAATACCATTAGACTAACAAAAAAAAAAAAACAAAAACAAAAAAAGGATTCCCATTTGTGATCGACATCAGTACTTGTTGACTACTTGGATTCGCAGCAGCAGTTGGTGTTGCTTTGTCAGTGATTTTTGTATAGGCGTAACATTTTCCTTTGTATCGCACAAAATTCGCTAACATATGGCAGCATTTGTGCCATCCGCACTGAATGAAAATATGCAATACGCTTATCGCCAATTTAGCCTTAATGAGGCAGCGGCTGTTGGATGGTAAGTAAGACGAAATTGTCTTTGAGTTATTCCCTGTTGCATGTGTATGTGTGTGTATGTGTGTGCGGTGGCGTGTAGGTGAGAGCGAGGGTAAGTGCAATAAGATAAAAAACAAAAGACTACTGACAAGAAGTTGCGTGCGTCTTGCCAAAGGGTCTCTTTTCCTTTCTAAGTGCTCTTGAGTCAGCTTGAAGCGTCGACAGCCTGATGAGGTGTCAAGTTTAGTGTAAAAATTACACTGTAAGTGTATAAGAGCAATCTGTGGTGCGACCTGTTGAAATGAATGCTTGTGGAAAAGCGTACATACGGACAAGTGTGAGTTCGTAAATTAATAATAGAATAGCATATTTTAGTGTGTTGTCCAATAAACAAAGCTCATAAATTTTAATATGAGTGCGATGATGGAATGCTATTGCATTACTCATTTGTCCACCCTCCAAATTTCAACCTAATTGCGTTGCAATTCCACTGCGTTGATGAAATGCTTGATTTATGGAGACTATCGATTGAAAGCTGACAATAAAGATAGCATACTGTTGGGCGCTTTATGGTTTGCGTAAATTCGCATGGGTGTATTTAATTATGCAGAGGAATGTTTATGCCTGCTGAAATATTACGATTAAAGATCAAAAAAATTACTCTATAAAAAGTGATAATGAATACATCATGACGAAATTTGTCCAATGCGCCTGCCATTCGCAGCGTTGTTATCTAAAAAAAGCGATTTCATTGGAAATATGTTACGGACGCAATAGCGCAATTTGACCTTTCATGTTGCAATTAAAATTATTTCCTATTATTGGTTTTCATAATTGGCTAATAATATTTAGATATAAAAAAATATGTATGTGTCGATGTCTTCACGTAAGCGCTCCAGTTTGCGTAACGTTCGATTTGCGCAACAACTACCACATTTTCTACACCTTAAACTCTGCAAGCCCAACTTGAATTATTAATTTTATTTTTTCATTTTTTTCTAAGTATAATTTCCTCCTGTATGCGAATGGCTTGAAGATTTATTATGAAGATTCGTTGTATTCTTCGGACTGAGCCAATTGTACATTTAGGTGCAAAATCAATGACCTTGTCGAAAGGTTTATAACTTTTGCAATTTTTGCGGTGATAGCAAGTAAAAAGAGCTTATGGAATAGTGGAAAAAGGCAATAGACCCAAGTACTAAGTGGAAGAGGTTCCAGCCTGTTTGTCGAGTCATTCAAGCTTACCCTGCGCAGGTGTGGGGCATGGATTAGTTGAAAATGTGCGCGAAATTTAGAACCCTTTAAACTAACCATCCCCGTGAGTTAATAAAGGGTGGTTAAGTTTTAAGAGCGGTATTGATTTTAAATAAAATACAATTTTTTTAGAAAATTATTGTCATTTCTCTTTATTATGATAATATTGGTATGGTTGAATTACTTGTGGATGAAAATGGTCAGCGCCGCCTCGGCGGCACACCTCCATCCGACGGTCCAAATTTTCAATGACGCTGAGTCATAATTGAGGTTCTATGTCGTTAATGTGCCGAATTATCTCATCCTTTAGCTCTTGAATTGTTACTGGCTTATCGACGTACACTTTTTCCTTCAAATAACCCCAAAGAAAGATCCAACGGTGTCAAATCACATGATCTTGGCGGCCAACTGACATCGCCGCGACGTGAGATTATTCGGCCATCAAATTTTTCGCGCAAAAGAGCCATTGTTTCGTTAGCTGTGTGACAAGTGGCACCGTCCTGGTAAAACCACATATCGTCCACATCCATATCCAATTCGGGCCATAAAAAGTTCGTTATCATCTCACGATAGCGAACACTATTCACAGTAACTGCCTGACCGGCCTCATTTTGGAAAAAATACGGCCCAATGATGACGCCGGCCCATAAACCGCACCAAACAGTCACTCCTGGATTATCATTCGCAAAAATGCGGTAATTCTGCTAATTGACGAATCCACTGAGGTGAAAATGTGCCTCATCACTGAATCATGAAGTGCGCGATATGCATTTTGATTTGAACTCCCGTTTTCATAATAAGCCTGAATAACTTTAACGCGTTGCTCGATTGTACATCTTTCGATAATTCAAATTGCGTTAGTCTGAGATTGAAAAATGTCTAATGAAATGCAGAAAAAAAACTTGACGTTTAGGTGTGGTTTACATTCAACATCGGCCCTTGAAATTTAACCACCCTTTATATAGATTTCTCTAAGGCTTTTGAAAGGGTATCTCACTCAATATTAATTGCTAAACTTGAGCGTTTCGGCTTTCACTCTCAATTTCCTAAGTGGTTAATTTCCTACTTCAATAATAGGCCTGAGTCGTTCGATTTGATAATGTATCGTCTTATTATTTTATTGCTTCGTCTGGTGTTTCTCAGGGTAGTGCCCTAGGTCTGCTACTATTTATCCTCTTCATTAACGCTATTTCTTGCTGATTTTCATTGGGTGATTTTTTTCTATACGCGGATGATCTAAAAGTATATTCTGACATTAAATGTCCAGATGATTCATCCATTCTCCAGTGTAAGTTGAATAACTTATATAGTTGGTGTGTGCGTAATCGTTTGTTCCTTTAGTTTAGTCCATTAGTAAATGTCATTATACTTCGTATGCGAAAGTTTTTAATGTTGTTCCAACAGCTTACTACATCTCGAACTCGCCGCTAAAGTCACTTAGTGAACTTGGTGTTTATTTTGACTCCAAGCTCAACTTCACCACCCACATAAACTTTATTCTTTCTAAATCGTTCACAATGTTAGCCTTTATTCGTCGAAATAGTTCTTCGTTTTCTGATCCCCTTACTTTCAAACTGTTGCACTCGTCTTCAGTTCGGTCCAGGTTAGAATACGCGGTATTCGTTTGGCGACCGTTTCATGCAGTCTATATTAATATGTAGATTAGTGCCTGTTCAGAGAGCTTTTGTGCGTTTTGCTTTGCGCTTCGTCTTATCGGACTCGTTGCTTATTAATAAATCTAATGTCCTTAGAGTCTAGGCGTGTTCTGTTGTCGATGTGTTTTGTCTTCGATAGTTGTGCGGGCTCAATAGATTGTCCGTGTCTTCCGTATCTCCCTCAAGCGTTTTCCGTTGTAATGAACTGTTTTTTCTGGGTATTGCTACATTTCTCCACACCGTATAACAAAACAGACCAAACGTTACATTTAAGGTACCGAAGACGTAATTTTATGTTAAAGCTTTGGAAAGAACTTCTTGTAACTGAAAAAGCTTCCCTGCTGCTTCGATCCGGCAGCAAATTTCTTTGTCATTTCTGCATGTTTCGCTAAGCCAACATCCTAGGTGCTTAAATCGAGATACTCTTTGGATCAGGTTGTTAGATACAAAAATGTTTGAATTCGTGATTTGTTGAGATTTTTTTGAAACAACAATGAATTTGGTTTTTTAGGTGTTAATACTTATGTCGTATTGCAGTCCTTTTCCGCTGACTTCTTTAAAGAGATATTGCAGGTCATACATTTTGTCAGCCAATATTGTGGTGTCATCGGCAAATCGTATGTTATTTATTATTTTGCCGTTGAATTTTATTCCTAATTTGACTGATGACAAAGCTTCTTCAAATATATATATTCCGAGTATAAACTGAAGAGCATTGGTGATAAAACACTTCCTTGGCGAACTCCTCTTTTGATTGAGATATCACTCGTCCCAACATTTTGTAGTCTCACATTTACAGTTTGGCCCCAATATAAGTTGGAAATGCACCTTATTTCTTTTTCTGTCCATTTTAATGTCCATTTGCCTTAAATTATCAAAAGTCTTTTCATAGTCAATGAAGCATATACAAATATCTTTGTAGACATCTTTACAGTTAGATTAGATTAGACTAGATTTGTGGGGGGCTGGAAAAGCCCAAGCACTCAGTCAGTAGGCGATTGTACTACACCCGGATAGATATCAGTAGAAGGAATAGAGATAGGAAAGATAAAGAGTGGATGGTAAAAACGGATAAATTAGTTTGAGGTCACTCTTCCACAAATCTCTTGGATTCATTGATGAATTGTAAGAGATCCGGAACTTTGAACTTTGTCCATACTCAGTGTATTGCAACCCAATATCCTAAGGCTAACTCTGGAAAATGCAGGACAGCTGCAGAGAAAATGCTCTGCAGTGTCGTCATCTTCAAGACAGGATAGGCATATCGGGATGTCCACGACCCCCATGGTAGCCATATGCTGACTACAGACATTGTGCCCTGTGATTACACCCACTAGTAGTCTCAGGTCCTTCCTGCTGAGTTTTAGGCAGAAAGGTCGCTATTTTCCTGTTTGGTTCTTTCACAAAACACTTGGCTACTCTGCGCGAGTTCAACTCAGACCAACGACCTCTGTGGGTAATCGTCAAACTCTTTAGTTGAATCGATGCGGAATTGACACCTGGAAAGGGTTCAGGGCCTAGTGGCATACTTGCAGAGCCTTCACTAACCAGTTTATCAGCTAACTCATTCCCTGTAGTACCACAATGTCCAGGTATCCAAATAAGACTAACTTTGTTGTATTTTGCAACATTGTTCAGTTTTGTCTTACATTCACCGACTAACCGTGGGTTAGCAAGTACTAAGTATTGAAGGTTGAACAGTAGTAAGACTTGAAGACTGAACAAGGCTTCACGCGTTCCCATAGCTTGTTTGAATCCAAATTGTGTACGACTATTGTGAAGAATCTTAAGGAATATTCCTAGGCCATGACTAATTAAACTTATGAGTTGATAATCGTCGCATTTGTTAGTTCTGGATTTTTTAAGGCAACGCACAGTGCGGCCGATTCCCGAAAAGCTGGCCAAAACTCAAAAAATTAAGTAATTGATTCAAAATTTCTTACTCGGGGGTTGTCGCGGTCGCTGATTACGAATTTGATCTTAAAATTTGGAAAATCCACCCCCTTCCACCCCTATTGGCCACCCCCTCACGTGAAATAGCGTATATTCATTATCTCTTCGTATTTATTTCTTGTGCACAAAAAATAGCAATAGCCAAGGTAGCAAGTGGTAGCAGCTGAATCTTGTTTTATTCAGTAACCATTACTTTTTTGAGTAACCTTTAATAGGTTTCAAAGCAGCATATGACGGCGTTGTATTACTATACCGTTTGAAAACTCAAATTTTATAAAAAAAATTGCAAAAAATGTATCTACGTATTGCTGCAGCTAAAAATTTTGTGTCGAGGTATTGATATGTACTAAAGATTTCTCGTATTTTACTAACCTTCCGAAGATGATTCCATTTGGTTTTGTTCAATTTACTCCATTACCAAATTTTTCAAATGTGTACAACTTTCACTATTCATCGACAGTTATACGATGCTCAAACGAAGGCCACGTTGCGACTGAAAATACAGAGGATACTTAGGGTACAGGACGTTGCTATGAACGGTTTTCACTACTCAAGGCATTACTGTAGCCAACCCAAAGACAAAAAAACTCTATCTAGAAACTTTTTTTTCGACTTTTGGCCAGCTTTTTGGGAATCGGCCGCACTGTGCAACGGCACGAAGGTCGACTGCAGCCACTTCTTTGGATACACACCAATCTATCTATTGGAACTGAATTCTAATGAAATTCAACCCACTAAATGGCTAATGGTGCTTATGAGTAGCTTCACTTTTTCATTAATTTTTTAGTTATCAAGCTCAGCGGCGTTTGCTTTTAAGCCATGAGATAAAAAATCAGCTTTGCCAGCCTTATGCAGTACAATTACAACAAAATATATATTATTAATGAAATTGCTAATGCATGCATCAATGAAGGCCGCAAACAAGTCTAACAAAATGTGGCGCTAAATTGATTTCACTTTGAACGGAACCCGCGCGTTCACTAAAGCTTACATTAGATATGCCAACACTAATTAAATAGATTAAAAGTTTAAATGCTATTAAAGGGGAAAAACAGGATATAAAAGCTGATAAGTTGGCATAAAAACAACACCAAAAATCTGACAATGGGACGTTTATTCACTCGCCGCAGGCAGTAGATATCCACGGGCTCTGAGACTTTAGGTGTATATGTGAAGCCGTTATCTGTAGTTAAACACTTTTTCATTTCTTGGGAAGTTTGCTGATATCACTGCATATGAACCTAATTACCGCTATGTAAATACTGACTCAGCAATGCTGAATAATACTGAAATAGCTAAATTTGGGGAATAAGGGATTGCGAGCACAATTGAGTGCTCCTGAAATGTTGTGTATCGGCTTAGCAGGATTTCATGGAAAATTTTGCTTGGTGTTTTCGACTTACAGGTTGTGTTTAAAGCAAATGTTTCAAACTAATCAATAGGTATTGGTAACTTTTTGGTATCAAAACTTTTGCAAAAAAAGGTGTTCAAAATCCGAGCACAGTGTTATTGATATGTAAAAAGAGTAGTTGAAAAAACTATTTGAAATTTATTTGCAAATGAATAGTAATGGAAAAACACGACCGTTCGCTCGGTGAGACATTTATTGGAATTAATCATTAATGCAATATATTTATATTTGTATTTCACACTATTTTTCTTAAACGGATAAAGTCGCATGCCGATGTCGATAACGTATCTTTATATTATTTTATTGCTCCTTTCGGTGTTCCTCCTGGTAGCATTTTGGACTCATTGTTCATTGTAATTTTTATTAATGACATGACTGAATATTTCAATTTTTCTGAGTTTATTTTAAATGCAGACGACTCAAAAATTTTTAAAACTGAAAAGACTAACTAATTCATCGGTGCGGTGCTTTATACTGCTGATGAAGTTCATCACATTTTTCATGTCAAACCCTGCTGTATCAGTAGGCATAGAAAAGAAGTGAGAACCAAGATGTCTAAATCTTAGTCTCCTGAGAGCAGGGCAGCTAAGAAGAAAGTGCTGTGATGATTCCATCTCATCCTCCATACAGCTAACGCAAAAAGGACTCGAAGTAATTCCGAGTCGCTCGGCATGTATACCGCGCGGATAGCGCACTGTGCGGATGCCCACGAAATTTGAGAGCTGAGATTTTGCCATCCTCCGAAGATCCCTCGAACGTCTGCCATTCACGCGTTGCCAGAAGAATTTCGCAATCTTACAAGTTTGTGTTGAGTTGACGCGAAGCTCATCGCCAAGCCAAGATTAGAGCGCAGGCTGTTAAGGGGATTCGCTATGCCACTATGACCAGGTATGCAGATGAGCCGTATGGCAAAGAATGCGAACGCGATCGAAAGTGAAACCAGGCATTCCCCTACCAGTTTCGAATGCAACGTCATTAAGCATAGGGCCCTAGTCGCCGCTTGGCTATCGGAGTAAATATTTACTTTCTCGACAGTTATTATAGAATTAAGAAACCTTGTATTGCTAGATTTACGAAATGAATAAATTAATATGTTTGGACCCGCTAGATGGTGTCTAGTGATATTCTAAAGAAAAGCAAAATTAAATTATAAGTTTTATTTTTTTTTATATCATACACGGCAGCCTTTTGTGATTAGTCGGGTGATTTTTAAATAGTTTGACACTTTAAAATGATAATACAAATTATAAATATTGTTGGAATAAATTCATTATTATTAATTTTATTTTATTTTAATCAGGTAGACAATTTCATGGTATGTTTTTTTTTTGAAAATGACATCTGTCGTGTGTCGGCCTTGGCTACGAGTTACTTGGTCCATTCGATCAGTAATCAATTTGACCGTATGACGCCAGTGGTGGCTTAAATATTGCAACAAATCGATTGTTAGGCACTGTGGGTTAGGTTAGATTAGATTGGAATGGTTGCCCAAGGAATGAGCACACTTGGACCAAGATAAACGGATTCGTCCTTTGTGATACCATTACGAAGGAGGTGAGGTGAAAGTGAAAAAAGCACTGTGGGGCAAGTTGCGGTGTTTTGTTGGACCTAAATGTTTTAAAAATAAAAATTTAGTCAGCATGGCTCGATAGCGCTTGCCATTCTCCGTAACGCCAGCTTCTTCCGCCGCCAGTGTTCTTTGAATTTCGCGAAGAGATTAATTAATTAATTTTTTTTTCAAAGTACATTTCCACAATTTGGAAGCCTTGTTCTGGCGTTAAACGATTCATGACGACTTCCCAAGCCGTACTGAGTAGAATTGTCAACGCAATTTACCATTCTCAGCTGTCAAATCATATTTATCGATATCGATAGTTCTCATGCAGCTAAAAAAACACCCGATACAAGTACATATTGCAAGTAATATTAAAATTTAACACAACTAGCCCTTTTACACAGGTTTTGAAATGTTTTTAGCTATTGCGCTGACGTTCGTTGATAAGATTTCCATTTTCCACTTTTGAAGCTAAAATTTCTTGTGTTTTGAATGCAATTTTCGCCAATTGTGCACTTTACAATTTCTTGTTTGTCTGTCTGTCATTTGAACACCTTTAATAAAAATCAACTTTTACTCAGAAAATTCGAATTCAAGCGTCATTCAAAACACTGCCGACAACGAAATAGAAATGACAGTGGAAATTCTCGCATAAGGCTGAGCAATAAAACTGGCAGTGAGACTGACAATTGAATAAATTGCACTCCATACACACCATTTATTTATCGTGTTCGTCCCAACACCTGCCCAGTTGTTTGCTTTGTCAAGTTTTTCGATTTATTTGCATTGCTTTAGAATTTGGTTTCTCTAATTTTTCCTTTTTTCACGGCATTCAGAAAGTATAGTAAGTGAGTGAATACTCGCACATACACACAGTGACATATAACTAACTATTCTATTTCTATATGTGAATGTAGTTGCGCAGAAAATGTATATACATATATGTACTGCCATGCACTTACATACTCACAGGTGCATATTTGTTTGTATAGTGATTGAGTTCATTTTACTCGTATGAAAAAAACTGGTGCTTGCAGTTCTTATTGTGTTGGCTTGATTGGTTTGAACGTGATCGCAATTTTTACAAGTAGGTACACATTTTTCGTTTTTCAATTTGCTTTTCGCCATATTGATTCGATTCACTTTTTACTTCAACTTTTTTGAAGTAACGCTCCGTGGTATTTTTATGTGTTGCATGCCACAAGAGTATTCAAAAATAACGTGAAAATTGTAAACCAACCAATATTGGTGCATACCGCATAAGAAGAAAATATATTTGTGTGTATGTATAAGAGGTTTGTTGAAAGCAATGGTGGCTTTTTTATGTTCATCAATTTCTATTTTGTCCCCTTTCAATTAATCCTTCTCACATACGGTGGCGAGCATAACTGATATTTGAAATACATTTTTAGTTTTTTAATATTTACAATGCATTTCGAGTTAAATTTTTCTTTTATTTTTGATTTTTTTACAAATCCAAATTTTGAACTTTTTAGGCTGAACCTTTAGAAATTGTTTGGTCATGAAACAGCAAATGATGGAAAAAGTTTTTATCTGGTAGCGGCTGCCTTTCGGCGTCATTTCTGTCATGAAAAGCTTAACAAACGACTGCCATTCGGAGGCGACTTAAAACTGAAAAACGCTGCATTTCTAGAAAAACATCAAGACGAACACCTCAAATAGAAGAAGGAGCTCGGCTAAATACTCAAATACCAAAAAGGATGTAAGCTCAAAGAGCGATGGTCCGGTCTAGAACGCTGCAGAACTGCATAGTGTTTTGTGGCAAGTTCGAACAGAGAACTGTCAAGCCTTCTACTAAAACTTGGAAGGAAAGACGTTCGGTAGATGGTCGGTATTATGGAGTCAACATATGACCACCATTGGAATCATTGAGGGCCCAATGTGCCTGTCTTGCTTGGAGCCTGTCTCTCTGTAAGTGCCCTGCCTTAACTAGACCAAGGCTACGGATTTTGGGTTCCGATGTCGTGAGAATGAGTAATATTCGTTCTCCAAAACTAGAGAATATTTACAGATTTGCCACAGAATCTGGAAAATTTTCACAAGACTAACTACCTTTGTCTCTGTCTCTATCCTTTCCTATCTCTTTCTCTGATACTTTTCTCCTTTACTTCTTTCCAGAGCTCTATATACAATGGGCTTTGTGAGTGTTTTAGGAGCCATCAAATCTCTTGGTTCTCCTTGGCTCGATCTGTTCAAATTTCAATTTAAGCTCAATGTATGAATAATATAAAGGGTGATCAATATTTATTTTTTTCGGTTTTTAAATTGAAATAAAACAACCAAAATTCAAACTGATTCGGCAAACTTTATTTTTTTTTTGTGTAGAACCATTCATGACATTAATTTTTTAAAGATAACCTTTTTCAAATGTTGGCCGCAACTGCGCTGTAATTCGGCCATCGGTAAAATCAATTTTGAATGACTCGCTGGAGGGCTTCGGTCGGTATCTCTTGAATAACTTTAGGAATGTTGGCTTCCATTGCCTCATTCGTGGCTGGTTTATCCACAAAGCATTAAGACTTCCCATTCCCGCACAAATGAAAATCCAAAGGTATGATATCACACGATCTTGGTGGGCAACCCACTGGTCCGAGAGGAGAGAAAAATTGCTCACCGAAACAACGACGCAGTAAATCCATTGTTTCATGGGCTGTCTGGTTGATGGCAAGTAGCGCCGTCCGCCGTCTTGTTCGAACCAAATGTTGTGGAGATCACGGACTTGAAATTCTGGTATCAAAGAGTCGTTCATCATGGCGCGGTAGCGTTCGCCAGCCTCGCCTTTGAAGACATATGAGCCAATAACTCCTCCAACCCATAGACCGCACCAAACTGTTGTTTTCAATGGATGTAATGGCTGTTTTTGAATGGCTTCGTGGTTACTCTTCAGTCTAATACGATAATTTTGCTTATTGACATAGCTATTAAGCCAAAAATGGGCCTCATCGCTGTACATCATAAGTTGGCCTGAGCGTTGGTTGGTTTGGTTGGTTTAAGTGGTGATTCGCCTGAGCGTATGATGAACATTTTTCACAGAGCGTCGATTTTCGCAATAGAACTGTACGATTTGTGAACGTTGCTGAGGCGTAAGTCTGTCCATGATGAAATGTTAATCAATAGTAAGAAAAATAAGTATTTAGTTTGACAGTAGTTACGCGTGATCTGCCAATCTGATCACCTTTTATATATTTTAGTATATATGAGATTATATATCAAGATATCATATACCCGCATTTGATTTTCATCCACTAACTAAGTTGCTTAAACCACTTAGATCTTTTTAAGAAGGAAACTGGTCTTAGGGTCATCGAGTGTTTTGTGTTAGACAAGCAATCTCGTTAAACTAACTTAACCTAAGCTACAGACCATGGAGCCTATAAAAGCTGCATTGTCGAAATTATTCTAAAAATTCGGATTAAAAAGTTCAAAATTTAGATGAAATTTTTATGCATTTTTTTTTAATTTTGTCTAAAGTTTAAAAGTTTGATTTGGGGGGTTTTGGATAAAAAAATTGTAAATATTAAAAATTAATAAATAAATCAAATTTTAAAATAGCAAAACTAATAAATTTTGATTTTTATTCTAAAAATTCGGATTAAAAAGCTCGAAATATAGATGAAAATGTTTCGAGTTGTTTTAAATTTTGTTTATAGTCTGGGAGTTGATTTAAATGATTTTGGGTGAAGAATAAGCAAAACTAAAAGAAATTTAACTCGGAAAGCTTTTTATCTATTTATTTATTTAATTAATTAATAGTCTAAAATATAGAGTATTTCTTACAGACCATGAAAACAGATTAATGCTGAATAAACTAATCAAAGTAAAATTAAACTTATAATTAACTAGTAATGAGTGAAAGAAAAATATATATAATTTACAGAGGAAGATTATTAGATAATACTAAGAATTTAGTTCAACAATTCATTTGGAACCAATTTGAAGTGATTCTTTGTGGAAGAAAAATCTAGATCAGTATGATTTGAAAGCGAATTAAAATCGCCCAGAGTTCTAGAAATCGGAGCATTGGAAGCATAATTAGTTCTTATCATCCGTAAGCAGAAAAAATCCTGATTCCGTAAACGTCGCTGAGGAATATTGAAATTGATTTTCTCGAGTAGCGATGGGGAGTCAATAACCCCATTTATCAGATCGAAAAGGAAAGTAATGGAGAGAATAGCCCATCTAATATCTAGTGATTTTAGATTTAAGAGCAAGCACCGACTTTTATAGGATGGAATTGGATTAGTGAAATTTAAAGAACGCAAAGCATAACGCAAAAAGCCTTCTGGATACGTTCAAGCCTACTAATATGACAAGCATAATATGGCCTCCAAATAAAGACGGCGTATTCCAAATTCGAACGCACCAGAGACGTATATCACAACTTTAGAGTATATGGATCAACAAAGTCCGAACTAAAACGTCGAATAAGCGCAAGTACAGAATAAGACTTTGAAATGGTGTGATTTAAATGTTTTTGAAAAGAGAATTTAGAATCAAATACCACACCAAGATCAGTAATTTCTCTTCGAATGGATAAACTAGAACCACAAATGTGGTAGGAAGTGGGTATAAGAGAACAAGAAATATAAAGACACTTGCATATATTTAAATCTAACTTATTTCTTTTACACCAAGCAACAACGTTATCTAAATCAGATTGAAGGTGTAAAGAGTCCACTGTACTTGCAATCCCCGAGTATATCTTTAAATCATCGGCATACAAGAGAAAATTTGCGTTGTTAAAACAACTAGAAATGTCATTAAGAAAAGGTTTAAAAAGTAAGGGACCCAGTATAGTTCCCTGGGGTACACCAGAGGGCGCACTAAAAGAAATAGATGAAGCTCCATCAACATTAACAACACATTTCCGAGAGGAGAGATAGGATTTAATCCATTTTAAAAGAGTGGAATGGAATCCTATAGCACTCAATTTGGAAATTAAAATCCTGCGATTAACTTTATCAAATGCTTTTGAAAAGTCTGTGTAAACAGCATCAACTTGAGTTTTTAAACAATGATATACAATATTCAGAGAACACAGCAATATTTGAAACAGTAGATCTACCTTTCATGAAGCCGTGTTGGTCTGCTGAAATATAACGATTAACTGCGAAATAAATTTTTTCTTTCACTATTAATTCAAATAATTTTGAAACCGTGGATAATTTGGCAATTGGTCTATAATTAGCAATATTGTTTTTATTTCCACTTTTGAATACTGGATTAATGGTTGTTACTTTCCAGGCATCTATGAATTCTCCTCGTTCAAGGCATTTGTTAAACATTAACCGAAGTGGATAGGCGATTGCAGAGCAGTTTTTAAGATAAAAACAAAAATCATCATGCACTTAGTTATTAGATTAAATTCATTTGAGGTTTACACTTCGACCTCATGGTGTTTTGTGCCATCTACTCATCCACACCCAGACTTCTCAGTACCTCATCCAGTCCTCTTATAAAACTCAGGATGGAGCTGAGTTGGACTGAGCGGATGTGCTTTTCTTCTGGCTGTAAATAGCCGAGATGTCTCAACCTTCTGCGCGCTATAGCGCGGCATTCAAAAAGAAAATGCATTGTAGTCTCCTGGGATTAGTCGCAGAAACGATCGCTCAGCCATGCTCGCCATTGTATAAAAAACTTATGCCAGCGCTTTTTCCAGTTTTCGAAGCATTTCTGCATGATCTGCATTTTGGCATGCCCTGCCATTTTTGCACGTCTCAATTCAGTTTTACAAAAAGAAAAAAGTCTCTGAGGGCCAAAGCAACAGTCTGATTATGCTTTTGTTTTGCCAAAAAAAAAAAACAGAATATGTGAGCATGCAGTGACGTGTGAGCTTGGCATTAGTATGGTGCAATATCTATGACCGGGTCGTCCACAGTTAGGCAAATGGTGCATAACTTCAGGGAAATACATCTTTTTGATGTACGACTTTCTGCCATGAACTCACGAAATCACCATGCCGTTATAGTCGGAGAAAACCGTGAGCAAAGCCTTCACATTAGACCGAATTTGGCGCGCTCTTTTGGGTCTTAACTCTTCGGTGCACTTTCGTTGGATTGGCGGGCCTTAATTTCAAAGCCATAATCATAAATCCATGTCTCGTCTCCAGTTCCCACTCCTTTGAACAAATGCGGTTTTTCGTTGATCCTATTCCACAACTTCTGGACGTTGCTCATACGACAGTTATTTTAGCCATTTTTGGCTTTACGATAGAAAAAAATCACCAAGCACACCACAACACGTCTAACCTTTATATCTGTCAAAAACAAACTAAAAAGGCAAAATAGCTGATAATGTGAAAATGAGGGTCAACATAGCGTAAAACAAAAAATAAAAATAAAAAAAAATTTTAAAATTACAAAATCTGCTGCGCGCGAAATTTAAAGGCGACCTTTCTTATTTTATCTATGAATTTTAAGTGACCCGCAAGAATACTTTTACAGTGGGCATGCACAGGTGTGAGCAAACAGCCAACACACTGAGTGAAATAACAAAATTGAAAAAAAAACACAAATTTTATATATGAAATTAAGTTTGCGCATTTATCTGATTACAATTTTTCCCCGCCTCATTTTAATCCCTCTTCACATTTGTCAGTTAATTAAAGTTTTGTCAGCAGTGCTTTTTTTCAAATTCCCATTGATTTTTAATTCTGTTTGCTACTGCGGCGATTCTTTTTCACACGCAAACATGCACACACACAGGCAGTATTTAGCTGCCCTGCAGGAAAAGCCTGAACCGTAGGGTTTTTACCGCACACATTTATTTAAACAAAAAACAATAATTATATGAATAAGTTAATCGATTATATATTCGCCGTTGTTGTTTGCAACCTCTTCCCACCTCTCGACCTATTTGTTGATGCCGTTGCAGTTTTTAATTACCTCTTTGTTATCGAAGAAAACGCCCTTCATATGGTTTTAGAGAGAGCGGAAAAGATGGTAATCGGACGGCCAAGATCCGGAGAATACGGCGTATGCTGAAGGAACTCCCATTTGAGCGCTTGGAGTGCTGCTTTGACGACTTGTGCAACATGGGTCCTGGCTTTTTCGTGAAGGAGTATGGTCTGACCATGTCGATCAAGTCTTTTCATTCGATTAGTCTCATTCACGCGATGCAGCTGGGCAATGTAAGACTCTTTGTTGACCGTGGCATTCTTTTCGAGCATTTCCCAGTGTACCAATCCATCACAGTCTTCTTTGGATGAAGATCCTTCTTGATTCTCGGCTTTAGCGTATATTCTGGATCCACCCACTTCCTTTCTTTGCTTATGTGATTATGATTATAGGCACCATTTCTCATATCTCGTGACGATTCGGTGCAAAAAGCCCTGTTTATGAACGCCTCTTGCTCGATGACGGGCGAGATGCTGAGAAGCAATTTGAACGCGACTTTCTTTGTTTTTTGTTTTGTTGAGTTCGTGAGGCACTCAGGCTCCCAATTTTTGGTAAATCTTTTTGAAGGTGATTGATAATCGTTGTATGATCGCAGTTTATTTTTTCCGCCAATTCACGTCTGTTTTGGGTACCGTTCTACTTCAAAAGGGATTCGAGCCGTTCTTCAACGAATTCAGAAGGCCTTCCGCTGCGGGACGTGTCATCGACGTCAAAGTCGCCATTTTTGAACTTTGCAAACCATTTTCGTGCTGTAGACCCGCTTATGACAGCTTCTCCATACACATCGCAAATGTCCCGGGCTGCAAAGAATGCGGTGAGAGCGGAAGAGGTTTGTTGAATTTTTCAAATTTTTGTAATAACTGTGAAAATTGAATTTATATGGTTTTTATTAGGCAATCATCTATATTTTTATACAAATTTACATTCAAAAAAATCAAAAAATTGTAAAAATTGGTAAAATTATTGATATGGCATAATTTTTATATAGGCACTTAGTTGACCTCTAGTACAGAAATACTCTGGTCTAACTTTCTTGCTTCAAAGAAAATGTGAGCACTAGTCGCCTTGAACACAGTGTGAAGTCACTTTTACGTTAGCTTAATTTCCTACTGGGTGTGTACAATAGATGTATGTATGCATTGACTCAATATTTATTCATCTCCTTGTGTGTGTGGTATGAGCAATCGGTGTGCGCATACAAAACGATGCTGTGTCATTTAAGCTCGTAGGTTCGTGGAGTCTGAGGTTTGTCGGATTGTGAGGTTGTAGAAGTAATTTTTGTACTATGAAATGACCTGTGTTACCAGCAAATTACATTAAAATGGCGTGTAATAGATTTGTATGAAACTGTACACACACACTTTAATACATATTTACGTAAGTGTATGTGTATTAAGGGATCACTGATTTTTTATCGCAGCAGAAAAAGGTAAAAATAATAGCTTACAAATCATTATGAGATTTTGCCTGCGATTGCCATTTTTGAAATTATCCTTTGTGGGGTGGAGAGGGGGAGCGAAAAGGTATCGAATGAGTGGAACTGTACCTTAGTGCCATGAAGAATGGTTGCATGATTTTAAGTTGAATTAAAATTAATCAGATTATGGGTATCCATTTTAGTATTTGAAGCAGCTAAATAAGTTAAAAGGTTCTTCGAGTGACAGGTTTACAAATGTTATGGAAATCTGAAGTTGGTCCAGCATTTTTCCGACTTTTAGCAATCATATTTTGCGGAATATTCCAGAAGAAGTTAATTATCGAAATCGAAACCCATATTTTCCTGAATCGATGGTACCGAAATTACATCTACAAAAGGTTTGCCTAGATTTGTTGGCGCTTAAGTGGCCTAAAAAACTGAAGCGCAGTCTTCATAGTGCGCGACATTTATATAAAGTTTGCTGAATGTGATCTGGTTCTTTCACTTCTCTATAGTTTCTATAGACATCCTTAAGCGAGGTTTGGAAACCGACGGTGAAATGGGAAATCATGTAGTGTCTTTTTAGTATTCTAGCTAGAATTCATGTGGTTTTCTTTGAGAGAAAACTTCTGCAGGTATTCCTAGAAGTCCACCTGCTGTTGATAGATACGCCAGCCCTCTTCTTAATTTGTGTAGAAAGAATACTTGGACTCTACTCACAAAATCTCCTGTTCTTTTTCCTCTCGCCTGCTTCTTCATTTGCTGATGCTGTCCCGGCATCCCGTAGAAATTGAGGCTGGGTTGCCAAAGAAGTTATCGGGATCTTCAACTTGCTTAAAAGTATTTTTCATGTTAATTGTATTGATGTAGACTAGGCAAACAGAATATAAACAAAAATACCTGTAAATAAAATTGATGTGCCGATCTGTGGCGTTGGAATGAAATCACTAGATGGCCGCTGATATAAGATTTTTGAGAAAATATGTGTCGTAAGGCTTTAAAGCATGAAATCTTGCACCCTTGACGTTGAAATCAAGCGTACCTGGGAAGAATAAGGCTTAGAGAATAAGAATAAAGAATAACAACACCTAAAAAAAAAGAAGGTATGACCCAAATAGTGTTAAAAATGAAAGAATACATCAGATTGAATATTTTTTCCTACTTTAGTGCTCTATACAAAGATTTATTAAATAGCTACCGATTCTTTTATAAATTTGTTTTTCCTTACAATAAGAATAATCACCATTAATAATATCAGATTAGAATCAATCCTGCTCAGTATAAAGTCGATACTTATTTAATATGGAACAATTTTTTACAACGACACTGGGCTGGGTAGGCAATTTCAAAGCAGAGTCCTCTCTCGATGCACGAAAAAAATCTCTATCAATCACTAAACGTACCGGTCTTCCTGTATTGGGAAAAATATTTGGACAATAACGAACACCGATGGACGGTTATTAGGAGCTTTCGAGAGAAAAATTCTTCGAAGATCTATGGTTCGATTTGGTCACTGGTCGCTGGTGGAACTCGCAAAAGGAAAACGTCCTTATCTACGTTGGAGAGAACAAGTCGACGACGATTTGACCACCGTTGGTGTTTCTAACTGACGTCAACGCGCGCAATGCAAAGGCGATTGGAGCAACATTTTGGTACCAGCTAAGACCAACCATCGATTATAGTGGTCAAATAAGGAATATTTTCCATCGAGCTCTGTTTTGAAAATTTTTTACTGAAGAAAGAGCTTTTGAAACCATGCAATAATTTCACTTTCAACTGATTTCCAAAATTTTTTTTTATCCAAAAGAGCAGAACGAGAAAGCACTTCACTGATCAAGACATTACTACCCATTAAAAAATAATTACAATAATTAATGACCACTTGTCATGAAAAGTTTGGGAATAACAGATGCCGTTTCAACGCGAGTCAGCGAAGAAAAATAGTTTCAAACTAAATTTATTGCATTCAATCTGATTAGGTTTGCTCTCGGTTCCGGTCTATTTCCACTGTGCGTTGTTTCCGCACTTAGGTAATAAATTCTGTGCACCCGGTTTTAAGGCGTTTGACTCCATCTTTACATTCACCGCCTTTCTGCGTCCACTCTCTAAGTACTCTGAAAGAGGTCAAATGCGTGAGGTGGAAATTAATTAATTAATTCTGTTAATTTTATTATAACTAGGGAACTGAGAATAATGAGTCTTTTGTACTCAAAGATGATAGATTACAAAATTTGACCATCCAAAGCAAAATTATGAGAATAACTACGTGTGCCTTGTCATCCGAGACTCGGCATATTTATAGACTCTATGAATGCCTTCAACACACCCACAGCAAATCGTTATGGTCAGAACAGCGACTGACTGGACGAGTGTATAAATATGCCGAGTCCCCGGTGACATGGCGATCACCAATCAGTTGCTGTTCAGACGGTTTCGATTTGCTGTAGGTGTGTTGAAGGTCTTCATTCATATCGTCACAGCCTTCATATCTTTGGCGATAACAACGCAGCCCATTTTTTCATGAAATTTAAGCACTTGGGAACCAACTGGTGCCCACGACGCACACCCTAATAATTAACCAAAATTTCCTCAACGGATCCATAACCTATGTTCAAGTCCTCTGCCAGCTTTCTGATGGTCTGCTTGTTAATTTGCCGTTATTTTCAGCTTTTCTTTCGCTTTGTTGATGTTTTCATCAGTCTTCGATGTCGACGGCCAGCCACTACGTTCGCCATCCTCAGTGGACTTACGATCGTGTCAGCTGAAGCGCTCATGCCACTCGTAAATGGCTATTTTCTTTAGAGTATTTTCATTGCCGAAACAGTTTCTCAACATTTCTAAGGTTTTCGTACCATTGAATCCATTTTTAACGCAAAATGCCGGCCACAATCGGAGTTGCGAACAATCATTTTGAACATACAATAAATTCTAAATAAGTTTCAGAAGCGACCCTTGCAAACTAAAAAATTTGCCCGATAAATCGAAAAAGCTGCTGCTGAGCTGTGTTGTATTTATTTTGAAACCTGACAAACATAAATTCAATTCACACTGAGCTCGTTAATTCAAAATTTAACACTTTGCAGAAGCAGCTGTCGTATTTGTGTAAGAAAGGCAATATAACTTTCGCATTTCTTGCTGTGCCGTGAGGAAGGATATAAAGCTACTGCAGGAATAAAGTTTAGAAAAAAAACTCAACACGTGCGAGGTATCTTTTTGCTGAAAGATACAAGAAAAACAATTACGAAAAAATTCCACAAATTTTCTTATTACTCTGCTTAAAAGTCTTCCTTTGTTAATAGGAACCTAAATATATTTGCAGCAATGCACATTTGTTTACAAAAATATATATTTAAATATTGTATGTAAGCGCAGAAAGCTTGAATGGGCTACGTGAAGCTTAACATTTTGGGAATTGCAAAAGTTGCCGTAATAAAAAAGTAGCAACTTTACTTATAAACATAAAATGAATGAACAACAAGAATTCAAGCTGCAGGCGAGGAGTGGTAGAGCTGGCGAGCTAAGCTTACAAAAAAGCATAAAGTGGAAGAGGTGCAGCGGAGGGGCTTGAAGTAGATGCAAACAAATTTATAAAACACAAATTGTTATGAAAATTACAAGACCAAAAAAAAAAAAAAATGCTGAGACAAAGCAGCAGGCCACGAATAACAGGCAGTCGATAGAAAAGAGCAACCCTAGTATGGCGAAGAAAGTGACTGAGAGCAGCAGACAGAGATGGAGACAAAGTGGAGAGGGTGGACTGCAAGAACAATCGAAGCGGAAAGGAATGGAAAACAAAGAAGTGAGTGAAAAGTTGAGCATGCAAATTACACAAATTGTTGGAAGGCATCAGAGGCAGCATCGGCAGTGCGGCCAAAAGCAAGCGTGTGGGCGTGTGGGCGTGTAGTAATGTCGCTCGCAATTGAGGTTTGTGTTTAACAAATGGACTCCTATGTGGCTTCGCCGTAATCAGTAATGAGAAAATATAGAAGCCAATGAATTATGCTCTTTGTGGCATCAAAAACTGAGGAGTTGGATGGGTAAGACATAATTAATATGAGGGTGGTATCAATAAAAGTTAATGAAAGTCAATGATTTGTACCCAAGAAAGAAGCCTAATGAAGTTCCTTCGAATGTGAAATTCAATTAAATCAAATAAAGTTAAAAAAATCGTCTTGTTTCTTTAATCCCAAATTAGTGAAAACTTTGCTTGAGATGTGAGCGATCGCATAGGAAACAAATTGCAGCCAATGTTGTTGTTTTTGTTGTTGTTTGAGTGGTTGTTTCCCCACAAAAATGTTTTACTTTGTTTTTTTACATACAAATATCGGGTGTTTTTTAAGCTGCATGAGAACTATCGATATCGATAACTTCGTTTACAGCTGAGAACGGCTAACTGTGTTGACATTTCTGCTCAGTAAGATTTGGCCAGTCATTATGCAGTCTTTGAAGTGCGTGGCATTTACATGAAGGTGCTGAATGTTTTCTGGCTCTTTCATTTCTTTAAGCGAGACTTGGAATCTGGTGGTCAAACTGCAACTACGTTTGATTCAGCTCTCAAAACTTTTTTGTACCGAACTCTATTTACGGTATAGCCATCAAAGCCGCCTTCGATTTTTCGATTACTTCCTTTCGGCTGTTCCTCGTAGTGTTCTTTATAAGGTTCAGTAAAGTTTTGCAAGTAATTATGAATCCTTTAAGCCAAAAAAATGTGGAAATTTATTTTGAAAAAAAGGAAAAATTAATTAATTAATCTGCGAACTTCATTGAGCACTGGCAGCATCATGGGACCTTAGTTCTTTCGAAACGAAAAAAGAAGCTGCCTTTACGGTGAACGACGAGCACTTTCGAGCCATGCTGACTGCCAATTTTTGATGCCAAATGTCCAGATTTATTGGAAAAAATAGTCAACAATTGAACTGATCGAATATACTATGTAACTCGTAGCCGCGTTGGGCAGAGTGTAATCAAAAATATTCATTCCAAAATCTGAAGTGCTGTCTTTGAAGTGTGGGGCACTTGCATGCGCACTGCTGAATGTGTTCTGGTTCTTTCACTTATTTATAGTTTTTGTAGAAATCTTTAAGCGAGTTTTGGAACCCGGCGGTCATATGGGAAATTTTTGAGTGACTCTTTAGTATTCAAGTTAGTATTCGCATAGTTTTCTTTGAGATAAAATCTCTGCAGGTATTCATAGAAGCCCACCTGCTATTGGGAGATACGCCAGCCCTATTCTTAATTTGCATGATGGAAAGAATAATGAGATGGCGCCTATCGTGGTCCCGTTACTTTGCTCTCAGCGAATTTGACATCAAGTTACGTGATTTTAGCTCCAATGTGGCCAGATTACCATTTTCGTAACTTGATTTAGGTTTTTCTTTTGTTATTTAGTCTCGGAGTTTTAGTTCTTTCTTCATGACATTTTTCTAGCCTGTTGTAATTAAAATGTAATGTTTATAATTAAAATGTAATGTTTATAATTTTGTTAAATATAAATTTTGTTTGTTAAAATATTCACTCAGTTTTATTTAGCTTTACTTTTTTTTAAACATCTTGTGGCATTGCCCGCAATTGCAGGGTGTTATTGGTGTTTTTCTGTCTCTTCCGTCTCTCACTACTGCAGTGTTGCCAAGTTTTGGATATAAAAACGCACTAAAATTCCCATTTAAAGAAAATAAAACACCAAATTTTTCTTGAATCACTTAAAAAACTTTGCATGCGTGACAAATTGTCTTTAGAATGTGCGTTTTTTTAAATAAATGTGTTGTAGTTATGAATAATTTAATTTATGAGTTTTTTGTTAAGGGAACGACTTATTTGCTATTTTTGAGGTTATGTAACTAGATAAGGTACTCTTTTTGTAAAAAATTCAGCATGGTTTCTTTAGTATTTTCTAGTATTTTGTGGCTTATTTTTACAATGAATACACCTCACTAAGCATTGATGGCCGGAAGAAACGATTACACCTCTATGGTTTTAATACGCATTCAGTAAATTCAAACGCCTTTTAAAATGTGTAAAAAGGTTTTCAATCTTAAAAAGAGTTGAGAGAGAGGCATTTAATATTCTTGCACAGCCTTAAAAGGAGCAAAAAATTAAATTCACACTTTCCAAATTTTATAGGAACCAACTAATTTACATTGGCACTAAAATCTTCTCAGAATGACCTTTTTTAACCTTCTTTTGTATAATAATACAGTTTTTTTTTAACTTAAAGTTTCGGTAGCTTTAAATTAAAAAAATAAGAAACAAACACGAAACGTCAAAATTTTCTCATTTTCGGTATAAAAAAGCACTAAATTTATTGCGAAGAGCAAATGGTTGGCAATACTGCACAACTCGGAAAAACGTCACGTCACACACTCTCTGATGCGCGCAATCTTCTTTCTATCATTCCTGCTTAATTTGTGTATAGAGAATACCGAAAGAGACATTAATACTTTTACTCTACTCTCAAAATTTCCTATACCTTGTCCTTTCGCCAAATTTTCTTGTAATAAAAAATTCAATCCAACTGTAGGTCCCTGCATTTGTGGAAGAACAGAAGTGTACGCACTAATTATATATTTTTATTTAATACATAGAACCATGCTCTCCATGCACTCCATACACCTAAAAGCTGATATTTTCATAGTAAAATTTTTTGTGAAGTTATGAATTTTCGGTGATGACTGACAGTATTTCTAATGACTTCTGAGTATTTTAGCCCCGCCACCTGAAGAAACAGACACTGCAGAATTTGAAAATGCTTGAAGTGATTTTTCATTTACTGATTCAATTTGCTTGTTTTTAAGATTTCCAATCCTCAACAGTAATTTTCACTTTCGCACTTCTTCTCCTGTGACCCATCTTTTCCACTGTTTCCAATTTTTTTCCTTGAATTTATATTTATTTTACGTGCTCATCAATTTGGTTCAATTTGTACATGTGTGTATGTGTGTGTGAGCTTACACTTGCTTGCAGTTATTTATTGAAAGTTTAATTAAAACGTTCAGTGGAAATTTTGTTTGGATTGCTTGTTTGAAATTGTTTTATTTTTCATTTGAATTTATTTCACTTTTCTCCGTAGTTTTATTCCCTTTCACTTTCATCTCTCAAGCGTTCTAATCAAACTTTGTCCTGCTTTGCTTCAAAATATTTGCAACTTTTATTTATTAGTTCACTTAGGGCTGGTGGTGGGTTCTTTAACAACACCTCAACGCCCACAATAGTGGATACATGCTCCCACCTAATCAGCACTCTCAGCCCACAACTTGCTCAATTCTGATGTATGAATATATGTAAGTGTGTATAAATGCGTGTGTGTTTGTACGTATTTGCAGTTTATGGCAACTTTGCCGTATCGCAAGTCTTGACTTGTATCGTTGTGTGTGTATGTGTTCTCTGGCAATTGTGTGTAAGTTGTAATTCGAGTTCAAGCAGACCCTGTCTTCTACTTCCCCACCCCTCTCACTTAAAATTAGCTGTATTAATACAATTAACTGTACGAGTGATTCGCGAAAGTTTGCAGTCATTACAATTCTCTCTGCGCTGCGGCCATGTGCGAGTTGTGTTGAGTGGCAATTGAATATTGGAAACTCATTCCTTCAACTGCTCGCTGTGCTCACACAAGTACTACGAGTGTATGTATGTATGTATGTATAACTATGTGGAAGCGGTCGCAAATGGCAATTAAAAGTTTCTAACAATGTTTCCCATTTCATGCTTTAAAGTCACTACTCGTTAGTGCTAATTATACCCCAGACGAATCCCGAATAATCTACGAGATGAGAGAGTAGTTCAATACTTGTACTACATATTAAAGCTTTTAAAACTTGTTGCTGCCAATTAAGAAATTTGATATAATTTTGTTTTGTCATGTTGTCACAAGAATTTATGAAATCCGTGCTAATAAAGTTACAAAATTTAATTGTGGGTTACTAAAACAAAGCGTTTGCCTCCTTGGACTGCTGGTCGGTCGATAGGGACCAACCTCTGTTTGAATGCAGGTTTTTTTAGATTAATGCATTTTTAAATACTACTTCACTAGGTTTTTGCCCAGAAGTCACATTTAAGTCCCATATTCCCATATAAGTTATTGTAGAAATTGAATTAGGAACGTACGAGCTGCGGCCTGTGAACAGCAAATGGCTATAAAGAGCAGCTTTTCGTGGCAGAATAGCACTTGCAGGCTTGCCATAGTCTGTTGAGGGACGATTGGTATTAGCAAAATATTCTTTTATTTCATGTTTAATGCCCATATTGGGCTTCGATTTCGAGATCTAACGAATGCTGGTAACACAAAAATCTAGTTTTTTAAGAATTTTTGTTTAATTGTGTTTTCTTGCTGACGTTTGCTGATTTCATCTGCTGAAAATAGACGTAAGCCAGTGTTGCCCAACGTTGTCAGAGCTACCAGCACAAACGCAAATAAATTTCTTTTAAATATTTGAGTTATTAATTTGTATAAACTCCGAAAATGCTGTGCTGCTCCTCGTAAAGCCGATGAATGTTGGTTTGTTTTATTAAATTAAATTATATTAAAAATAAAAAAATTGAATGAGCATTTATAATGGATGAAATGGAGTGATCTAATAATATGTAATAATAATATGAATAAGTATATATTCAAATATGTAAAAAAATAAAATGGTTTTTTGATCCTACCGGGATACCGATTTGGTATTTACGTCTGGCGGCCGTCGTAAGCAATAAGCTCAATCGTCCGTTACATTTGTCTGCTGTTCGTCTTGTTGTATTTTATCAATACGGCAGTTCTTCTGGCTGTTGCGTTCGTCTAGCATCAGTCCTTCGCCTCCAATCAATGTTGCGAAATTCCACGATAATTTGTGTGGCAAAATCTTAAACTCCACTTTTCCACACATTTTCGGAACCTTTCGTTGAAAGGATAAAAATAATAATTCATAATTTTATTGAAAGCTTTCCAGTTTTTTGTTTTACTATTTATGGAGAAAGATTTCCATTTATTTACTATTTATTTAAAAATAAGTTATATGAGATTTATAAAAGTAGTATACTTTGTATGAAGAACTGAAGAGCATTTTTGAGGTTGGTAACATTGCGCATTTTGAATTTCTTGGTAGTATTTTTGTGGTGCATAATAAGCGCCTTATTTTATTATTTTTATTTAAGACTATTTTAATGCTGCAACTATTCAAAAATAATTACGGTTGCATACGGGTATACAAAAAAAAAAAGAAAAAGTAAAATCGTAAAAACAACCTATCCAAAAAGGGAACACTATAGTGAAATGGGTTAATAATACCAACTCTTTCCATCAAATTTGATTGTATCATTGCTAAACAGGATTTATCTATCAACATAAACACCTTTTGCAGTACTTTTTTCTTTTATTTATTAGGGCTTATTCAATATAACAGTTAATAAAAAGAATTACAGTGAATATAATTGAAAATTTGTTCTTCCGTCCTTTTTTGTGATTAAAAATCATTTCATAATTGGACAAAATATAATAATATTAAAGTGGAATTATATTGCTGTGCCAATACTTTTGTTTATCACAGTATTGTAGTATGGAATACAATATTTTTTAGTCGCATGAAGAAATTATCAAATTAATAATCACGCCAAATTACTTCAAAATTCGCTTTCTCTGCCGAAAAATATCAGTTTAACTTCAAGGCGGTGATGGTAGGTGGTTTGTTTACGCTTTTCTAAAATTTATTTCACTATTTACCATTTCCCACAAATGCAAATAAATCTATGAAGAAAAATATTTTCTCTCTTTAGTCGCAATCAGTAGGGCAATACTTATGTTTTGGTGAGAAAAACTAAAAGTTGAAAAGAGTTTTTCACCGTTAGGAATCAGGAGCTCTAGTATTTATCACTTTTGGTGTGCGCATATGGATGGCGGTGCCGGGTTAAGAGGACAAAAGTCAATAGCACAGCACAGCGAAACAAAAGCGAACAGCAATAAGTACCTATGGTAAATGTAAATAAAAAGCAAAAATGCATAGAGTGCATCCGCCATTGAAGTTATAAAATCGTATATTTTTTGGCTTGGTTTTTTATTTGTTATTTTCGAAAGTTTCATTTTTCATTGAAAAGTTTTCACACGAGAATTTCTCAGGCGGCGGCTTGCAATTTCATGGATACACACATACATACATACTTGAACGTGAATGCGCTTGTAGGTATGTGCATTGGGATGACTCAACAACTTTACAATACGGCACGAGTACGTGCACGAACAACTACTGCAGTTGTATGCATGTAGGTATGCACCCGCTGGCACCAAACTTAAATATGTGTTCATACATTTTTATGTCATATGTATGTATGTGTGTAGGTGTGCAGCTCTATTTCAATACACAGAATTTCCCCACTTCTCGACTTCGACATCGAGTTGACGGCAATCGCAAGTCAAGGTTGTTAGCAGTTGCTGGACTTGCTTGAACGAGTTTGTTTTTACTACAGTTGTATCGCTTACGCTTTTGTGGATTTAAAACTTTTCTCCAAACACCAAAAATCGAGTCCACCAAAAGGGGTTGCATATTTCTCACCTCTTTCTCGCTTTCGCATTCGCCCGACCACTACTTACCTCTCGCACAATCCATGCAAAAATAATCAAGTTTTGCGGCTCGAGCGAGAGACCGCATCATCTATCAACTCAATGGGTGCAGAAAAGATATGCGCCTCTTCCCCTTACTTTGCCTTTGCCACTTTCCCCACTTCACCGCCTTGCACTCGTACCGAGTTACCACTTGTGACCGACCACATTTTCCTTATCTTTGTTTAAAGTTTGTGATATCCACTTGGTTGAACTTCTTAAATTGACAGCAAGCGCAAAAATAATTGTGGTAGGTTGTAAAAAATTCTTGCTGAATGAGTTGCGCATAGCAGATGGCTGTTGTCCGCACTTGGCTTTGCCTTTAGCTTGCAAGTAATTTGTTTCTGCGCAGTTTTATTTTTCCTCAAGCGGCATTTTTTTTCACTTCATCTTGAATGCAAACTTTTAATTTTCAATTTTTACTTTTACTTTCATTTTCACTTTCGTGTTCATCTTTTTTCGCTTCCCGTTTGCATTTGAATTTTTTTATTTTTGCTTTTGCTTTTGTTTTTATTTTTTATTTTTTTTGCATTTTATTAGCTTAAAAGCATATTTACGCTCCGTCAACTCGCTTCACTAGCAATAACGAGCTAAGCCGCTCGTTCACTCACTCGCTTAATCTCTTAAATACTCATTTGCGTACTTAATACGTTTTCCCTTGACTTACGAGTAACTTACCCACTAAGTTTTTTCTTAACAATAAGATTTTCTTTACTTATTTCCGCTTCTTATTTCTAAAGAAATTCTTATTTTACTTGCAAACCCTCTATGCTTAGCTGGCTTGCTTGAGTTCACGCTTGATAAAATTAATATAGGCATCTATACACTTGAACTATCAGACCGCGACCAAAAGTATTAATCGAAAGTGCAAGGCAGTTTTTCAAATAATTTAAGTATATTTACGCGTTATAAAAATAATAAAAAATAAGTATGGATATTTCTTTTAGCCAAGCTTCAAGCACAAATTACCTTTTTTTCATTGATATTCATTATTTTTTAAATGCATATGCAAAAAATTAACTCCTGCAACAATTCGCCGCATTTGACGTTTTGGCCACTCACATCAAACTCCGCTTCATAATTTGCACAACAATAACTCAACATCTGAGCGAAAAGGGATTGTGAACAAAGAGCGCTCTCGCACATAACTGAACTGAAATAAGGAGAAAGGCATGTTAGCTTTTGTAGTTTATTGTACCCCTAACTCTTAAAAGGCAATTGATTTCAAAGGCCGATGATTCGAAAGGCAGTCATATTGAATACAACAATAAATTTACAGTGCAGCGTACAACAACTGAAAAGCATAACCTAGGTAATTAAAAGAAGTAAAGCGAAAATGATAGTTCGTTTATGATATGGCTTTTTTAAGCGAAACATCTTCGCAAAGAGTGCAAGTAAATCTTCTTCATATTTTTTTGTGTCAATTTATTAATTTGTTTCGAAATACTTTTCTTACTATAATTTTCCAATCGCTTCTGGGGTGATGTTTTTTATTTTGATCACAATCAATGTTGCACGCAAAATGCATGTTGCTAGCAACAATTTATGTCTGTGAAGTTATAAGTAGCTTTAACTCGCAACACTTTTGCATCGGAGCAGGCAAACAATTAAGGTCTTCATACACTCCTCGCAATTAATAACTCAAAATTAAAGCTCCTCTTCATGCAATTAGTCATTTTTCTCTGAGTGGCAGGTTTTTACTTCGACTCTATTTGCACCTTATGCACTCACGTAAAGTGCGCGTTTTTATATTTCTATATTTTTAGTCGTTCGTTCGAAACTTTCCAAAAATTTATTGTATTAATCAAAGTGTTTTTGGTTTTTGTTTTTCACTTTTAATCGGACACCATAACCATTTATCACTTTTACTGGGTCACTCAAATTTAAATTACGCAATTCGTAACAAACATCCGTTCGGGTTACTTGCCCACTCTATTTATTCCATCCACATCACTTACTTTCGAACTTAGTAAGCATTCGCTTTCCTCTGCTCTCCTATCTTTCGTACGCTGTCGTCTCTTTAATTGCTACAGATTTTCCACAGCGTCAGCTTATCGGCAAAACTTTAAGCGCCATTTATCTAATAGGATCTGCTTGTTGAAGTTTATTTTTTAAACAAAAAAAAAAAATCTACCAAGAAAGATTCAACGTACTTTCACTAAGCTTGAAATTTAAGCAAAAAGGACTGCTGCTGGCTAACTTGCTGGCTAAGTCGTCAGCGCAAGGAACTCTGCTTGATTTACTGCATTCTACACTTAGTTTAAAATGGCTCAGCTTCACCATGTAAAACTGAAGTTGACTTCGCCGGCTGAAGATTTTAGAAAACTCTGAATGCGCACAAAAATGAGAATTTTTACTATGGGTAAATTTATCAGCCTCCACAAACTTTAATAAGACGCCCAGATACATAACTGCTGCTCTTACCCACGTTTCTATGTATGTTTGTGTGTATGAACCGCATGCTGCTTCTTCCCAAAGCGCTTAACATCAAACGATTTTTGTTTAATTTTGTTTTTTGCTGAAAAAGGATGTTTCTGCGAAAAAGGATTATGGCCGGTATTAATGGGTAAACTGCTTTAGTTTGTGGACAAGTGAAGCAAATGCAGATGCTTTGAAGTATTTATTCAGCTTTTATGTACGCAATAATTAGGTATATTTTTTGAAATATTTAGATATTAAGGTTTGACCGTCTGATCTACCTCAAGCGTATTTTTTCCGATATTTAATTTTGATGCCAAGCACTTTTTGTGTTGGAATAAATTCACAAATATTTTGAATCCTTTCAATTTATGATAAATATTAAATTTCAAAAGATTCTAATATTACCTTTTTTGGAATAATTCACTTTTGTTGCATACGATAGTTGCTTTTTATATTTTGCGCCTTTGTAACTTTACGTGTGCTGAACTGTAATTTGATATTTTTTATCAAAAAGTTTGGTATTTCTCATCGAGAACTTACATAGAACGTTTTCACTTACAAGCTTTATTTGTTCTTTTTTCAGTGAGTTGAAAAATTCAACTCGCCCAAAAGTTGGAATTTACTCGTGAAAATTTTCCTGCTATGATTTATTACGATTTCGAAGTGGATTAAAGAAACACGAGTGTATTAATCAATTTACTTCGACTTTTGCTATTGCAATGAGCTCCAACGTGGGCAACGACCTTTGCTGGATACATTTCGCGAAGGCTGTCCAAAAATGTTTGCCCTGCCTGAAACAACGGATGCGCTGTGGAATTTATTTATTCATTATATATACATATAATTGGCGCGTACACCCTTTTTGGATATTTGGCCGACATCTTTTAAGTTTAGTAGGCGTTAAAAAAAAAGAAAGTACAGTTAAACTATTTATAATAACCGTTCAAAAATTTCAATAGGCGATCTTTTGAAAATAAAAAATTTATCTTAACAAATTCATAGATCTTATTAAACTCATTAAACATTGTTTTTTCCTTGTTCACTCCTTTCGGGAGCATAGGGTCTCGGCAAGACTCTTCCATCGTACACGGTTCTATGTTGTTGTTTTTGCATCTGTCGATGCATCTGAGATGTCGGTATCTGCTAGTTCGCGCAACATTGACCTTCTCCAAGTGTGTTTTGGTCGACCGCAACCTATGCTCCCTTGCGGGTTCCACCAGAGTCATTCTTGTGTGACCTATCCATCACCACTTTCTGCGTTTGAGTTGCGTAAGGATGGGTTCCCCATTCGTTAATCTCCACAGTGTGTCGTTACTGATGGTGTGTGGCCAGAATATTCTGCACATGATGCGGAGGCTTTTGTTGATGAAAGAGTGTAGCAGCTGTGTGGTGGGGTGTTAGGGACCAGCCATGTTTCGCTTCCGTACAACAATACGGACTTCACGTATAAGTCGAATATTCCCCGAACTCCCCCACACTGTATCTATTTGCCCGAATACCGCCCTTGCTTTATTTAGCCTGCAGTTGATATCTTCATCTGCTCCACCATCTGCCGTGATGATGCAGCCGAGGTAGCAGAAGCGTTCGGCAAATTCCACCGGGCATCCGTCAGCCAATATCTGCCTTGCGTTATTGTGGTTAAATCTCATGGCCTTGGCCTTGGCGATGTTGACCTCCAATCCAACAGTGCGTGCCAGCGCAACTAGTCTGTTCGCCTTTGCTTGCATGTCAGAGAGTTTGTGAGAGAGGAGGCCGATGTCATCGGCGAAGTCCAGGTCCTCAAGAAATTTGATGAAACTCCATACGATGCCCTTTTTTATGCAGGGTCTGTTGGTTCATGACGCCATCAAGGACCATAGCGAAGAGAAGGGGCGACAGGGGACAACCTTGCCTTACGTCTGCGTTGGTAGAGAATAGATCGTTGATATCGCCTTTGCGATGCACTGCCAGAGTTCTCGAAGCTTTGATGAGGCGGACTATCTTGGCAGGAACTCCCTTTCTACTCAGTACCAACCATATTACGCTATATTGCGCCTCGATTGATAGTATTGAACGCCTTCTTAAAGTTTACAAAGTCTACGAAAAAAAAATTAAAACAAAATTTGCTCCTCAAACCCAAATTTATCCTATCCATCCTCACTCCTGCACAATAGTCAGTGCATTATTTGCATTGTGGCTCCTAAAGCATCAAACATATTGCTCAAATATTTGAGGCCAACTTTTGGGATAATTTCAGGTACCCCGATTGTGATATTACCACGCACCTCACGCACCTTTCTGCTGCTTTAAAACACGGCCTCTGTTTGGACAAGTCTGTAAAGGTATGCCTATGCCATTGGCTGGGTATTCATCAGTCAACTTGGTGCAGATGCGCAGTCCAAATTAAATTTTCCTAAAATATGCGCGGGAGCGAACTTTGCTTTTATTCCACTGTACTTCTTTCACATCCTTTATGGGCTTGAATTAGCCACGGAAATGAAACTAATGCAGTTTTAAAAACTAAATTAACAAAAATTCATTCACTTATTGCCACAAAAACACAATGGCAAAGAGTTGAGAGAAAGAGGATGTAAGAGAGAGTAGTTGTGGTATGTAAATATTTATCTGGGAAAAATGGTGAAAATTAAATAAAAAAAGTACGTAGGCAGCGCCATGGCAATTACTTTATTCGGCGCAGCCACCGGCGTAGCCACAAGAATAGCTGGCGGCAGAAAGTCCTTTTGTAGCTGTCAACATGTAAATGTATTTCTATGTGTAGCCTCTTGCTTTGGCCACATACACACACATGCATACATACATACATACATATAAATGTGTAAAATTGCCGTCAGCAAGCGAAAATTGCATTTGCAAATTAAGTGAAAGCAACTATGCAGCCGCAAAGCAGACAACGCACAAGCCACGCGAAAGACTCGGAAGAGGGCAAGCAGTAAGTGAATTGGATTTGAGTGGTGCAAAAAAAGCGCATAAAGTGACTGGTCAGCAAGGGTTTCGGCACAGAGGAATAGAGGAAAAGCAAGCGATGCTGTGGCTAAGTTGTGGACAGCGAATTCCCCGCGCTCTAATAGCAGCTACGCATGCAACTTTTCAATTCAATTACGTATGCACATAACAGCCAACACATACACTTGCCCGTCCGCATGCACGCAAATTCTGGCCACATACGAGTATTAACACATTTTAGCTACTGAATATTGCACGCTTTTAAACTTTCTTCTGGCAGCGACAATACTCGCCGTCACTTGGTAAGCTGTCTGAGCGCAACGACAACGTCAAAATGCTATACATACATGCATACATACACCATGCCGACACTTTACGCTTGCCACACATCGTAAGTTGCATGCAACATTTTCATTTGTTAACATTGGTGTTGCTGCAAACATGAATAGTTGATTTCCAGCGGCAAACAATCAGCACCAACCCCAGCTTAAGCACTTCCAACTTACCACAAACACAACAACAACTATGGCGAGAATCTTCTTCTGGTTTTCAACTTTCACACGCATACACACCAACACACACTCCCAAGTTCCAGCGCTCTCTTGCATTCGCTGAAAGTTAACTGCGTTAGTACAACAACATGCATGGACGTGCTATTTGCACATGTGGGCGACCGTTTGAATGAGAGGTTACGAGGGGTAGTTGGGGTAGTTGCTTTCGGTTCGATGTGACACTTTGATAGTTAGTGTTCCCGTTTAAAGTGTCGAAATGAGTGGATTGCATTTATATTTGATATTCTAACAATGTGCTCGTAGTGCAAAAGCAAAGAGAAAACTAACGTTATTTGCAATGCAGCAGATAATAGTGCACGTCGTGGTAAACATCGAAAATTATTCGCACTTTTTGCTGCGTGCTCAAGTTCTGCCACTCTTGCTGAGGGTGAGGCATTTGAGTGAAGTGGTAATGGAAATCGGTGGATCTCTTCAAAATAATGCAGCCAAATGTAAAATGTATGTCACGTTGTCACACATCAAAACTTTGCTCGTTTTTCCATCACTTCAAACTTCTTAAGTATTTTTACAATTGCGATTGGTTTTTGTTTTTGTTATTGCCACCAATTACTTTAGAACTTTATAGTTGATGGTGTTGAGATAAAGTTTGGAATATTTAAGGTATAAAATGGTTAGAATCGTAAATTGCTTTAAAAAGTGTTTGGATAACTAAAACAGATTAAGTAAAGCTCATGAATCCCAGTAGTTGGTGTTACTAAGGTCACATGGAAACATAGAATCATGAAAAGATTTTTCGTCTCACGGTCGCTCACGGTGGGTATTCTCCTAAAAACCATTTACCGTTTATCAAGGTGTCCACTAAAAATTGAGGCAGAAGCTCGGCCAAATTACAAACAAAGGGTGTGGATACGTATTTAATCTTATAAATATATAATTACACGAACAAAAAAATTTTCAAAGGCGGCCCAATATCAGCTTTGTTTTAAAAATATAAATTCAATAATATACATTTATTTAGAACTCATTCTGATTGCCTTGGTGCGAAGTGGGTCTTTCATAATCAAACGCTATCATATACAACAAAAATCAAACTCAAAGTACCAATCGTGGCTCCGAGCTGAGTAATTTACATCACTGGGACAGCTGTTAACGTTAACTATCGAACTTAACCCGTAAAATATCGATTTTTAAGAATTAATTCTGAAAGTTCAGAGTAAAAATTTGGTTAGATAGAAAAGGAATATAACACAAGCACATAGATAACAAAACTTATAAGTTGATAGTAAAATAAATAATCGACAAAAAAAGAAATCAATAATAAAAAACTACTTATTATGAAAATTCAAAGTCGAAAAATGATTAGATAAAAAATAGTAAATCGATAAAAAACCTATCATAAAAAAGTGGAATGATAACAAAAATTATAAGTCGGTAATAAAAATTATCATCTTAACATTATAAAAATTATAACGATAATAAAAATAATTAATCGATAACTAGAAATAAATGAATAACAAAAAAGAAGTTTGTTGTAAAATTTATAAGTCGAAGCAAAAATCAACCACCTGATGATGTGGATCGATATTATAAATGAAAGATAAAAGAAATAAATCGTTAATAAAAATAGGAGAAATATTATTTTCTGTTATTAAAAATTAATCAGGAACATTTAGAGTAAAAAATGGTTACATAAAACAAATATAATTGATCGATTATAAAAATAGTAAATCGATAAAAAAGTGGATAATAAAAATAGGAGACAGATAAAAAAAAATGTGCGTCTAGCCTAGTACACATAACAGAAGTGAAACTTTCAAGCCAGATAAAGACAGTGGGAGAGACCCGAGAGATAACGAGAGAGAAAGAGAGAAAGAAAAAATATATATCTAAATAAATTCACAACATTTGCAGAGAATACAAATAGACAAAATTTACAGACAACGGAGAAGGGTCCACCGGTGTAGGTAAACGCCTGACACAAACCGTGGCAACAACGCGCACAACTCCGAGCGTTTATCACCTGCACAAACGCAGCGATTCCAGGATCGCAGCAACGGCACAAGTTACCGCAATGCAATACCAATAAATCCGACGCCGGAATGGATAGCACTTTATGGTACGCACAATTACTAGCCGGGAAACGGAAATAAGCGCCAAAAAGTAGGCACCACAAACAAACGCCAAAAAATTGGAACCAAAAAACGCCCCAAACAGTAGTCACCAAGGAAATATAACGCCCAAAAGTAGGGCAGCGTTATTTCTCACTAGAAATCACAACCACAAAGAAAAACTCAGGAAAAATAGCCTAAAGTGTATCTAAGATATGTATAAGGTATAGCTCTCTCTCTCTTTTTCTTCTACGTAATATCTTTTTTCTCTCAAAATGTTGCATGGCCTTGAAATTTTACTCTTCATTCTCGCTCATCTATCGACGCCTAAGAAGTTTCAATTCAAAAATTATAAGCCAATAATAAAAATTACAAGTCGATAATAAAACTAATTAATCGATAAGAAAAAATGAATCGATAACACAAAAAGCTGTTTGCAATAAAAATATTAGTTCGATGGTAAAAGCACCAATCTGACCAAACAAAATCGATATTAAAAACGAAATCTTGATGCAAGTAGAAACTCGATATTAAAAATATGTATGTGGTGATTGCACACGTGGTTTAGTAATAGAAATATAAAATCTCTAAAAATTAATAAGTTAACTGTAGAGACTCGAAAACGATAGTGAAATTTATCAGTTAAAGATAAAAGATAAAGCATTAATAATAATGGGAGATTGATAACAAAAATAATAACTCGATAACAAAGTGATAAGATAACATAAATAATAATTTAATAATAAAAACTATAAATGACACAAATGAAAATGCTTAGATTAAATAAAAAATAATAATGCAAGAGTGTTTGTAATGAAAGTAATAGCTCGATAATAAAAATATATCAAATAAGTTAGGTTAGGTTAGCCTGGTTGGCAACAAGCCACACAAATACCATTCTTGTCCCTAGCTATACCAGATGGAGACCGACCTCTATGAATACCGAAATTAGACATCATGCAGGATGTCAGCGCTTTTGGCAAATCTAAGCAGCGCTGGGAGATCCGCTTTTGAGACGTCCTCCAGACCCTCAAACAGTGGGGCTCCCGGGCATTTTAAAAGCATTAAAAACGCGGACAAACGCACAGAAGGTCTAAAGTTTCCTCAACACCCTCTCTACATTTTCTGCATTTGTCCGTGTTAGCAATCCCAATAGATTATGACCTGTTCGCGAGAGCGTAAGTACGAATTGAGTCAGTTTTTTGTCGATAGTTCTTCACATGACTTTTGCTGTTTTGCATGTGGTCAGATTAGTCCACCTAGCTTCCACTCGCCTTTTCATGTGGTCGCCCATTTCATTGTATATTGTATTTAGCAGTTTTGGTATGTCGTTCTCTTGTTCAAAAGGTACTCTAACAGCACTTTTTACTCACTCATCTACTATTTCGTTCCCCATAATGCCTTTGTGACCAGGTACCCAGCAGATATGCACCCTACTGTTTGCGGCTAGCCTTTCTATGGCCTCCCTGCTCCGTCGAACATTTTTGGACTTAATACAATATGAGCTTATTGCTTTTATTGCTGCTTGACTGTCCAAGTCTATATATTAATTGTTGATGCTTTCCATTTCAATTCAACCGGGCTATTCGGGACATGTTCTTCGATTTCGACGTAACTGAAATATGTTGCTCTCTGGTCAAATTATCGGCAATTTTGTTTTTCGGCTTAAAATCGATTTTTTTTAATTACATAAGAAAATTTTTTTTTAAATGCCCATAACTTAGTCAAAAATGAACCGATTTTAATTTTTTTCTGGATTCAAAATGATCGTCATTACTTACACGAGCGACTTCATATAGAAACAATTGCAAAAAAGTAGTTGAAAATTTTTTATTTAGATTTTAAGCCGAAAAACAAAATTGCCGATAACTTTTTCGGGCGAACAAAAAAATAAGTGTCTCATTACTTTGACCAGAGAGCAACTTATTTGAGTTACATCGAAATCGAAGAACATGTCTCGAATAGCCCGGTTGAATTGAAATGGAAAGCATTTGTTGAGTTCCTTCTTGTTCTAGTGTAGGCTAGCTCCGCGGCTTTCCCCACAGCAAAAACATCCGCTTGGAAAATACTGCTGTAGTCTGGCAGCTTGATAGGCTGCCTTATCCCTAGTTTTGAGCAGTAAATACCCGCTTCCACTCCGTCTAAAGTTTTAGAGCCGTCTGTATAGATGTGAAAAGTTCTACGGCCAGGTTTTAAGCCTTTGTGCCATCAATCCACTTGAATTGTAGTGCAAAACCTTCTCTCCCAACTAAAGTACGGAGTCATGTAGTCTGTGCAACCTGAGCTCCACTTTCCTATTGAACTGTGTCCGAGGGTTCTGCAGGTGAATACCCCAGCAGCCATTAACCTTCTCACGGATTTCACTGCCAAGTTTTCCGCCATAAGGTCAATAGGTGGCATGTTGAGTATCATTTCCAGCGCCGCCGTTGGAGTGGTTTTCATCGCTCCTGTTATGCACAGAGCAGCGAGTCGTTGAATCTTTTCTAATGGCATTAAGTATGTCAGTTTTCTTGTCGCAGTCCACCATACTAAGGCCCCATACAACAATATCGGTCTAACTACTGCCGTGTAGCACCAGTGCATCAGAGAGGGTGATAGACCCCAAGTAGCGCCCAGTATTCTTTAACATGCGTACAACGCCTTACTGGCCTTTTTCACCCTTTCCTCAACATTGCGCTTCCACAGCAATTTACTGTCTAGTATTACTCCGAGGTGCCTTGTAAAACCTGTAATATAAAACTGTACTAAAATAAATTATTAAAAAAAAAAAATGTACCGTTAATGCAAATATCAAGAACATGTGAACAAATGACAATACGTAAAAATTAATAATAAATCGAAAACAAAAACAATAAACAATTATTAATTATAAAAACAATAAACCTGTAAAAATCATAAGTAGTTTAAAAAAAGTGAATTAGAAGAAGACCAAAAAAAAAATTGAAAATTTTTCAAAGATATCATTTTTAGATGGTTCAATGGGAAATTAAAAGGCTGACGATTAAATAAAACAAGAAAAAACATGGTTTTAATTGTACCTGAGCCTTTCTGTGAACTAAGAAAAGGCCACATTAATGATTTCCCAAAAAGTGAGGGGTGAAGGAATTCGTTGAACACTCGCGAAATTCAATGGGTCAGCGGCGAGCGAAACAATTCCTAACGCCGAACAGAAGAATTTCAGATAAGCTGCTTTCACTCAGCAGAGCAGAGTTAAGACTTTCAATTGACTACTTTATAGGCTGCTGTAGCCTGAGATATGAGTTAAACAAAATTGTTCTCTCTGAGACCATCATCTGTCGATTCTGTGAAATGGACACTGAAAATTCAGAACACATTTCTTGTAAACATCCTGCGCTAGGGCGAAAATTTCTTCACCACCTTGAAAGTATTCATATAAATTATGGAACAATAAGCTCCAGAAAGTGCTTAATTTTTTTAAAAGCTTTAAAATATGGAGTACCTCGGCGAGGTTTGCAAAAAAATATCTCTTTTGGTCGCAGTGCGTAAATAAAAATAAATAAGTGGCGCGTACGCTTCTGTTAGGAGTTTGGCTGAGTTCCTCCTTTTATTTGTGGAGTGCGCCTTGATGTTATTCCACAAATGGTAGTAAACTAGTAATAATAATAGCTGATTCAATTTGGATTTTAGCCAAGTATCAAAGTAAAATCCACAACGTTTGCTTGAGTTCTTGTGCTGATTATGAATCTTAAATATGCGCATAGCTAATTAATATTAATTTTATTTATTTACCACGAGGTTTGCAGAATAATCTGCTTAACTTATATTTCAACCCTCTCTATTCTCTTCATTTTCATTCTTCATTCGACAAATTACTTACGTACTTGGCTACATAACAATTTTGATCTTAAACCTAGCGAACTTTCTATAGCCACCCGCTCAATGCCAGTGAGCTGCCGGAAGCCACTGCAAATTGTTTCCGGCCAAGCGATTTTAAGATTTTCCGCACTAGCGAATGAAGACTTTGTTTTTAGTGCAGTTCATTTAATGAAAAGGAAATTGTAAAATAAATTAGAGACCGAAAGGAAAGAAAAATAGAAAAAAATTCATTGTAAAGGCTTAGCAGGTAAATTATTGCGAGAATGCGAAAGAGGAAGAGGAAAAGTAAATATAAAAAAAACTCGCAAAAGCATTGAAATTAAAAAGAAATGAAGTACAAATAAAAGTTCTATAAAAACTCTTCTCTTTAGCGAGTAAATAAAAGAAAGTTAGTTAGTAGGTGACAGACAAATCGGGGCGTTTTTCTTTTCGACAAAGTTTTCGCTAAAGTGACAGCAGTCGTGCAACTGCCAGCTGGTAGCAGCTGCCGGCAGGTGAGAAGGCTTTTCAATGAGCAAACTGCTGCATCTGCATAGAGAGTTGTGTGTGTATTAGTGTATGCACATATGCAACTTCTCTTGTTGGCAATATCGCTACTGCCTTTGTTGTTGTTGCAATTTAAATACTTAGTTGTAGTTGCTAGTTTTTTTTGCCGTTGTCGCTTGTGTGCCAACCATTAGCGACTTTGCACTGCCGTCGCTTTTAATTTGCCTTGAGAGTTAAGCTCGCCGTGCTTCCGCACAGTGGTACAAAATATTGCAAATGTAGGTCGCAAATAGTTTGGTACTTATATTGAACGTAGGTTATTCAAATATGAAGTAGAAAATTTCTTAATATAAAAGGTAACTAATTTAGAGGTTTCGGATTTTAAATTGAAATAAAATAACGAAAATTGATTGGGCAATCTTATTTATTCTTTTGTGTAAAACAATTCATGACATTTATTTTTTAAGAATTATCCCTTTGAAATGTTGGCCGCAACTGCGTCGTAATTCGACCATCCGTAAACACAAATTTACAATGGCTCGCTGGAGGCTTCAATTTCCGACATTAAAAAGTCCTTTATCAAGACGCGATTGCATTCGTCATTCTCTGTGCCATGGGCGCCAGCCTCGTTTTAGAAGAAATATGAGCTGATGATTCCTCCAGCCTATAGGCACCACGCGCACACCAAACGGTTGGTTTCAATGCATGTAAGGGTTGTGCTCGAATAGCTTCGGGGTGCTCTTCAGCTCAAATGTGGCAATTTTGCTTATTAGTAAGCTAAAAATGGGCCTCATCGCTGAACAGTTATGTACACCATAAGTTGAACTGAGCGCGCGATGAATCTTTTTAGGAGAGCGTCGATTTCCGTAATACAAGTTTACGATTTATAAATGTTGTTTAGATATAAGTCTTTCCATCATGAAATGCCAATGAATACTGAAGAAAATTATGCATTTAGTTTAACAGTAGTCACGCGTGATCAGCCGAAAAACCCCTATTGAAAAAAGTACCTGCGCTCTGATCACCCTTTTTGAAAAAAAACAACACAGTCGGCGCTCATTTTTCTTCGTTACATGCCGAAGATACACTCACAATTTCGTTTTTCAATAATGTGTCGTTTAGAAACTGGCGTCCCTGTTCCACTCGAAATTGTAACTCTCAGTAAGTATCGTAGTGAATTACGAGATATTGAGAATAATAAGGTGGCGCCGATCGTGGTACCGTTACTTTACTCTCAGCACATTTGACAATATCAGCTGATTTTCGTGACGTCACACTGGTGCAATTGGAGGTCATTGTAAGCAGATTACCATTATCGTAGCTTAATTTAGCATATTTTTTATTCTCTGGTTTCGCAGTTTTAGTTCTTTCTTCGTGACAGTTTTCTAGAATCTTTTAATTAAAATGTGATGTTTTTAATTATGTAAAATATTTAGATTAGATTCTATAAGAGGTTTGCACTTCGACTTCATGGTCTTTTGTGCCCTCTATTCATCCAAACCCAGACTTCTCAGTACCTCATCCAGACCCAGTTCTCTTATTAAACTCATGATAGAACTGGTTTGGATTGAGCGTGTGTGCCCTTCCTCTGGCTGCAATTGACCAAGATGACTCAACCTTCTCCGCGATATAGAGCTGCATTCCGCGAGAAGGTACATTGGAGTCTCCTGAGATTGGTCGCAGAGACGACAATATTCCATAGACCAAATCCGGATCACGTGCTGATGACTTCGCAGTCGGCAGTGGCCTGTGAGAGTATCCATGAGCATTCTCAGTTTATCCTTGGTTATGAGTTTTTTAAACCTATCTTGATATGTAAAATATAAATTCTTAAAAAAATAGTTCAATAATTTACTCAGTTCTATTCAGCTCTACTTTTTTTATCAGCTGGGCATAATGTTGGTGGGTGCATTATTGTTGGTGTTGGCCATTACTCGTGAGTTAGTTGTGTGTGACATTTCTTCGCTTTATTTAAATTTTTTCCAAGTTTGCTCTTCTTTTCCTTCGAGCAGTCAAATCTCTCTCCCGCAACTGCAGTGCTGCCTAGTTTTGTATATGAAAATGCACTGAAATTCCCATTTAAATAAAAGAAAACACCAAAATTGTATTGAATTAATTGAAGAATAATTGGCGCGTACACCCTTTTTGGGTGTTTGGCCGAGCTCCTCCTCCTATTTGTGGTGTGCGTCTTGATGTTGTTCCACAATTGGAGGGACCTACAGTTTCAAGCCGACTCCGCACGGCAGATATTTTTTATGGGGAGCTTTTTCATGGCAGAAATACTCTCAGAGGTTTGTCATTGCCTGCCGAGGGGTGACCGCTAATAGAAAAATCTTTTTCTTCATTTCGCCGAGATTCGAGATTCTCTCTGAAGTCTGAAGGGTAGTTACGCACCAATCCATTTGGCTACGGAAGCCGCCATGTATGCAATATACTGTACTCAAAAACAGAAAAAAAAATAAAAAAAAATTATTTAAAAAAAGACCGAAGATACTTTTTTGCTATATTTGAGGTTATGTAATAAGATAAGGTACTCCTTTTCCGAAAAGGTCATTATGGTTTCTTTAGTATTATCTGCTATTTTTTTATTTTTAGTTTGATACATATCTATAGCTTTAATTCATATTCAGCTGATTTAACGGCTTTTCAATATTTATAAAACGGTTTTAAATGTTAAAAAGAGTGGAGAGCAGAACCTCCAATATTCTTGCATAACCTCGAAAGGAACAGAAAATGAGATTTGCATTTTCAAAACATCAAATTTTATAAAAACCAAAAAATTTTCAATTGCACTGAAATCTTTTCAGCATAATCTTTAAATACAAGAGTAGCGTTTTTCAACCTTTTTTTAGATTATATTTTTTTTTACTTACAATTTTGGTAGCTTTAAATTAAAAAAAAACAACACCAAACTAAAAAATATTCGCATATTGGATATAAAAAAACACTAAATTTATCGCGTAGAGCAAATAGTTGGCAACGCTGCACAACTGCACCAATGAGACTTCAAGCACTCTCTGATGGGCCCAATCTTGAAATAGTTGTTATAATCATGCAAGATGTTTTCCCCACTTCGTTTTTGTTTTAACATGCCTTCCAACATGCGGCAAGAATTTGCTCACTTGAATTTCCCACTGTGTGGTGAGTTAAAAGCTTTAAAGCGCTCGCTGGTGTAGAATTGGAAGTTTTAATTATTTTACGCAATACGATTACTTATTGTTGTTGTTGCTGTTGCTGCATTGATGGTTGTCCTTGTTTTTTTGCTATGTATAATAGTTGCTTGTAAATTTGTTAACTTGGCCCTTTTCATAAGCAGCTTTGCTGTTTTCTTGTCATTGGCAGTCACATTATTTTTCGCCATTGCACTTTAAATTGCTTGCTGTTGTCGTTGTTGTGGTTGGTATGCGCTTGACAATTTCATTGTTGCTCATGTCGGTTGGCAAAGTTTGTCATTAATTTGCATATTAACAATTTTTATAGTTTTCGCCCCCGAAGTTTGCTGCTTCAGTTGTTCGTTGTATTTTTGTTGCACAATTTTCTTGTTAACGATTATTTTATTTTTGTTTTCATTTTGATTTTTCTTTTTATGCGTTTTGTTGTTGGTTGCCCTATTTTTTATTTTTGTGTTTTTAACAACTTGTTGTTGTTGGTTGTTTTTCTCTTTAATTTGGTGGTGGCCAGCTTGTGCTGCCTTTTCCTTGTACAATTAGCGGTTTGTGTGCAGATTTTTATTGCCTTACATTTTCCAAGTATTTTATTTGCATTCGCGTAATTCAGCCTGTCAAGTGGCGCTTAAATTTTAAATTTCAATTTTCATTGTTGCATATTTTGTGCTTGTTAATTTTTGGCACAACTTTGTCTACCCAAATTGCCAACGATATTTAACGGTCACTTAATTGCTTGCATAATAAAGCGCAAAAGCGATAAAAATTAATTATTTTACCATTACTTATGCCACGACGCACCTACAACTCTCATTAGTCGGATGGAGTGAGCAGCAGCAGTCCGCAGGAAGCCACATTTGCATCGGCACGTGGGTGTGCATGTAAAAAGCTTGGGATGTTGAAAATCGCCGCTGAATGAAATAAATCCTCGCAAATTACGTGCATACATACGTATCTGTGTTAATCTGTGTATGTATGTGTACATGTGTAATTTATATCCTTGTATGTATATGTGCCGAATAATTTATAATAACGGGTTTTCCAATAGGGGTAGACTGATTTTGTATTTACAAGCAAGCGCACCTTAATATTTTCTACATAACGTAACGTTAACACTTTCATCCGAAAGATTAGAAATGACTAAAAATTCTGCGTCGGTAGTCGAAATTTTAAGACTCTTACAATAATCGCCCCACCACTGTTATTAACAAGTCTCAATTACTGCCATTTGCAAAACTTATAAATCTTTCGATGGGGCTATTATTTTTGCGCCACCTTGTAGTAGGTAGATTTTGGTCGCAATATATCGCCATTCGCAAAACTTATACATTTTTCAATAGGGTGATTGATTTTGCGCCACCTTGTAGTAGATAGAGTTTAGTCTCAATATATCGCCATTTGCAAAAATTATGAACCTTTCGATAGAGTGATTAATTTTGCGCCACCTTGTAGTAGATAGATTTTAGTCTCAATATATTGCCATTTGCAAAAATTTATAAACCTCTCGATAGAGTTATTAATTTTGCGCCACCTTGTAGTAGACAGACTTTAGTCTCAATACATTGATAATTAAAAATTTCGGTGACTGTAAGACAATCCAACTGTCGAGGTACCGAAATTAACGCAGCAATTCTGCTCCAAATGAGAATTTTTTGTTCTCATGAGTTCGGAATTTCTTAGTCTTACCTTCTTAGTCTTTTGATAATTTAAAGTGTGTACATTTTTCCAATTGGACTCTGCTTAACTTAGACCCTCATGACCCTATTGAAAACCCTTTACGTATGCATAACGGTAACTATGGGGTTGCGGCAGACGACCCCAAGCTGTGACGAGCTCGGCTATAATTTTCCAAAATTACTGTTGAATAATTTGGAAATTCGACTTGTGAAAAGAGAAAGAAAAGTTAGGTTTATCATTTAATCCCCAGAAGCTGTGTTGACCTTTCAGGGAAGGAGACTATTGAGAATTTTCCCTGTAAATGGCCGGGGCTTGTCAGCCGGACGATTGAGGTCACTGGGTACTCCTTTCGTCGACAGCCTGGGGCAGTGTGCTAACCTAAATTCCATCAACCTTCTTTATTACCTCAACAGCTCTGGCTGGCTGTAGATATCTGCCCGTTGGAGGTCTGAAACTGGTATCAAAACGGCGCTTTAGTGCTACTTGGGGAGTGCCAGATTGGTACTTCAACCATTTTGCCTACCTGCCAATACCTTATAAAATTTTCTTTTTTTCTATTTCTTATATTTCCCGCTGATAATTTCCTTCCCCCAAAATGTGTGTTTTTCTAAAATGTTTAACGGCTTGTGAAAAATTAACACGAATTCCCGCAGCGTTTCGAGAAAATCTTCAATATTTCAGGAATTCGCGAGTAATAAATGGTAAAATAATTTCTAGCCTCAACAACTTCTTTGAGAAATTATTAATGCATAGCAAGGAATCTAGCTAATAATTGAACCTCTAGTTGATATAAAATTATATTTTTTAAAGTGTAGAAGCATTTTCGGATAGATTTTATAAACAAGCGCTAAACGAAACTAGTGAAGTTCATAGAGAATATATACAGCGATACAAAGACAGGCTGTATGGAATGGCTCAGAAATTTCAGACACATTCAAAACAAACTCAGGCGTCAAACAGGGATGCTTATTGTCGCCATCTTTGCTATCTGCTCTTTACATAAACGACTTGCATGCAAGCTTATATATATAATTGGCGCTTACACCCTTTTTGGGTGTTTGGCCGAGCTCCTCCTCCTATTTGTGGTATGCGTCTTGATGTTGTTCAACAAATGGAGGGACCTACAGTTTCAAGCCGACTCCGAACGGCAGATATTTTTATGAGGACCTTTTTCATGGCAGAAATACACTCGGAGGTTTGCCATTGCCTCCCGAGGGGCGACCGCTATTAGGAAAATGTTTTTATTAATTTTGATTTCACCGAGATTCGAACCAACGTTCTCTCTGTGATTCCGAATGGTAATCACGCACCAACCTATTCGGCTACGGCGGCCGCCTGCATGAAAGTTTAGAAGAAGGATTATACATAGAAGGGAAAAATATTAGACTTCTAATGTATGCGGATGATATCATTTTGTAGCGGATCACCCTGGCAAACTACAAAAGATGATTAATAACCTAGAAAGCTACTGCAACCTGTGTGACCTTGAAGTAAACCGCCCAAAGCCTCAAATAATGGTGTTCAGAAAAGGTGGAAAACTTAGTAAAGAGGAGAAGTGGTATTATACATAGTAAAGAAGAAATACAGAATGTGTCTCGATATACGTACTTAGGATTCGAAATAACACCTCAGATGAGTTTTAAAAAACATGTTGAAAACGGAACAGCTGCAGTAAAAAATGGTATTAATGTTTCGTGGACTTGTCTTTTAAAGAAAAGGAAATTTCTATTCAAGCTAAATGGAAACTTTTTCATGCAGTTTGTCGTTCAATACAATCATACGCAGCACAGGTGTGGGGTTTTGGGTGGTTTGAAGAAGTTGATATATTGCAAAAGTATTTCGTAAAGCAAATTCTGAAGCTACCATCACACATGCCTACATACATATCTTGTTTGGAAACCGCCATGCAAGAAAATCATTTGTTCACTTTAGAACTATTCCTTAAGTAGATATACATATGCACAGAATTTTGTTTATGTACTCAGAAAATCGGCTGCCACATTATCTGTCCAAAATTGTTATGAAGAAAGAAATCTTCTGGATTTTGAGATTTAAAGAACTTGTTTAGTAAAAACGATGTCATTTGGCGAATAGATAACACACAATCAGAAAACTGGATAGAAGATGCAAAATTGCTTTTAACAAACCACAAACAGGCAAGGGTGAATGTGTACATACAAAATAAGTACTAGTAGGATATATAACGAATTAGACTGGTCAAAAGGTCTGGTTTATGTAAAAAATATGACTTAGAATCAAGCATGTGGATAATGAGGGTTAGAGATGACATGAATACTTTTAAATAAAAACAGATTTTACACATAAAATAAAACTTGCTCAATGTGTAATTTAGACGAGCTTAAAAATATAGCACATTTCCTGGCGCGCTGCCCAATATTAAGAGAATATAGAAAAGTATTTTTCGGAAAATTTACCTTAAATGATTCACAGCTGATTGAGATTCTCAATGGGGGAAATGTTCATTGGGATAAACTTTTGCGTTTCCTTAAATACGCCTCTAGATTCAGAGATGACTTAATAAAAGAGTTTAACTGGTTTTAAAAACCGTAAACAGAATGATTGTTTTGCACGAAAAATAAATCGACGGACGGCTCATGCCATGGTCGTTAATTTATTGTAAATATGTTTTTTTTTTTCTTAATATTACAATAAGTAAATTTCAAATTTTGTATATTTTATATTTATTTGCAATAAATACTACTAATACTACTACTACTACTACAAGTCGTTGAGAAATAAAACGTGCCGTACGACGTCTTAATTTTTCAGAGTTCCAAAATAATATTTGAATTTTTTTCCTTGCCCTCAATAGTTTAAGTCAAGGCTTTAAAAGCTGTTTCGGTAAAAGTTTGTTTGAGCAAAAGTTTGCCTTACTATAAAGTTCAACATTTTTCAAAAACACCACTCGTTGAATCCAATCGTTAATGAAATTTCGCTTTGCTAATACACTTGTTCGGTAAATCTTCATAAAATCATTTGTACTAATTTACCTTTAAAGAAAGAGACGACCAAGTAAGTCGCCACAACCCGGCAGTACTGGAGAAAGATAGTGATTTTCATAATCAAACAAAAAGTATTGTATATTGAAGAAAAAAAAACAGAAAATGGCAAATAACAAAAAAAAGTCAGAATTTTAAATTTTGTTTATTATTTTCTTTTATGTACTTCATTCCTTACAATAACTGCTTTCCCTACTCTCCGCAAAAAATTCCCTTAGCTCTCCTCCATCATGATTTTCTGTACGCGCTTATGTACGTAAATATATGAAATTTGGGCATGCCCATTATTTATATAAAAGTAATATCTTGTTTATAAGGATATAATGCATACATACGCATGGTATTTTTGTCTTTTTTGCTCCCACTCAATACTCATTTACTTGCATACTCTCACCTTATCGCACAACTTAATTTCGTGATTTTTTACGCTTGTCCGCTTCTTTGCTTCCGTCCTCTCCTGCTCCCTTTAGTTCGTGCTTCGCATTTTCATTCGCATATGGATATGATAAATATTTAATTTGATGTTATTAAAATGTTGCAGAAAGTAATTTTTATGCCTCACTTCATTACCCTTAAACGGAAATTATGGTTAATAAATTATGAACTGTGAATAAATTTTCAGTGAAAGATGGAAAGGTAAAGTGTTGACATTTATTTTATTAAAATTGCTTTAAATACTGTTACAAAATTACAAATTACAATGGATTGATAAAATAATTTTCATTCATGTCACACACAGCCTGGCACTTAAATATTACGGAACTATCAAAAATTGTTAAAATTTGTATACCAACTATCCCATTAGCGATTGGGTAAAGGATTCATTTACTTTCTGGCGCTGGCTGCGCTGGCATAAATTTGGTATCTACCAGTTTTGAAGTGGTTCTAGAGTCAATATTAATGTAGCTGAGAAACCTGATCTTCTTTTTCATGCCAAAAAAAACATTCCCACAACAAAGTGAAGACTAACAGCGACATGCCATTGTTCCAAACCTATTTTTTCTTCTTCAAAATAAACAACCTAGAACCTAATTTTCGTGTGACGCAACATTTTGATAGATTTTTTTGACACGATTCACGTTTATCATCAAATAAATTTGACTTCACGACGAATTTATTTCATTTTGTTGAAGAAGCACTTGGAGCTCGCATTTAGTTTTCTTCAGAGAAACAGTCCATAGTCTATTACCTACGTTAGAGTGCGCTAAACAAGGACATACTCAAGAACAGGGAAAATCCCGCCCCTTACAATACTCAACTTGCCAGTAATGAGACCGATTGAGGTATGAGAAGAATAGCTAATAGACTAAACACCCTGCAATTGTCAAATTTAGTCCAAAATTATGCCTTTCATTGTCGTGGTAAGGCCAAAAACTTTCTCGCAATTTAGCAGATACTCATTTAGTTCCAAGTGCTGCAGATTCATTAAGAAAATTTCCGGCCCGTGCTACTTGTTTATTGTCGGTACAACTAACAAGTACAGCACTCGGACAATATTAAGATCATTGTACTGAACTCGGGTTCCCTTTCGTTAAATCTACCCGACCTCCGAGAAAATCTGAGTAGATCTTGTGGTACCGAGAAGTCAAGGTGGTCGCTTCTTAACACATCAGTGTCAAAGACCTCAAACCTGGTTCGAGCGAAGACCGAGCAGATGCACAGCATCTCATCCGCCATCTCATCCTCCTCTCCACATGCTGGGCAAAAGGCACTCTCTCTGATGCCCACCTTTTCCATGTGACTCGCCCATAGAAAGTCGCCCGTCATTAGCCCAACCGGCTGCCTACAGTCCCTTCTGCTGAATGACAGGAAGATTTGCGACAGTTGGTTAGACATGACAGGTAACATCAGTTTTGTTCATCTGCAGCCTCTTTCAGCCTGCCAGACCTACTTGTGGGTTGAAGTAACCCGTTTGCTAATCGTGGCTTTAATTCTTGCAGAAGAGAGTGACAAAACGGGCTAACGAGCCAAAGAAGTTGGCCTCAAAGAGTGCCAGAGCTCGTTATCCGCGATACCCACGTGTCCGGGGATCCATGTTAGCATCAGGATATTATGTTCACCAACATAGTTCAGCCTGAGCTTACAGGATTCAACTACCCTTGAAGTGATTGGAAGGATTTCTAAGGCCATGAGCGCGGCTTTGCTGTCTCTCCATCTGTTTTTCACAACAATTCGAAAACGTGAAAACAGTGTTTGCCGGTCTTATTTTCAAAGCTTGACCACAATTGAGCCTCTGGCAGCACCACACTGTATCTCTTTTCAAGTACGACTCCTGATGGCATGGAATCAAGAGGCATCGGGAGGATCGTTGGAACGTATTCCACGCCTTCTCTGTTGCCCCAATGCCGGACAGGGGTGTAACAGTCCTCCTGACTTCAAAAAGAGAGAGTCTACTTATCCAGACCACTGATGCATAGGTGATAATAGGTCTTATCTTAGCTATGTAGATCCGTAGGATCTTGTTGGGAGAAAGACCCCACGTGCTCCCAAAGACACCTTTGCACTGCCAGACACGTGCCACTTGATCAATCGCATAACCGTCAGCAAGGTTTTGAGTCTGTGCACTTGCAAATCGTAGTCACGCACCTACATATTCGGCTACAGTGGTCAATTTTTTTTTTAATTTTACCTGGACATTTGGTTTGAGAGACATATCTAAATTTGGTGTTTATCCTTACCGGACAATTTCCGCTAGGTGTCGATGCGATGAGGCCTGGGATTGCTTCAAGTCCTTTCTGCAGAAACTCTCTGTAAGATGAGGTGGAGTCATCTCAACACCTTCTTCTCAATTACCCTGCTCCCGTCGGGTAAAGATTTAGGCAACTGGGCTATTACTTTTTTGCCCTACCAGCGGTTATTGCGGGTTTAAATATCACACCTGGTGAATTTCATCAGTAGCTTGAAGCGGTTCATATAAATGTAATTAGACACTGTTGGTCGTCGTCCTCTAAAGCACCTTCTTCCTTTTTCTACCTGTTACGTATTTTCTCCTGCTGCTCCCATGTGAAGTATTTTTCTCTATGGTATTACAATGGACAAATTGTGATCCATTGTGCAAGTGCGCCCCCTCGGATGTGCAGCCATTTATCCTATCTATATCCAGTATCACCGCACGGCAGACCAGAAATATACTCGGAGATTTACCAATGAATGCTGAGGTGTGAACGTTATTAGAAAAACGTTTCCAATAATTTTATACTCCATACCGACGGGAGTGAATTTCAAACCCAGTATCTACGAATGATGGTAATGTGGAAACGTATTCTACTCTGAGGGCCACAAAAGTTCTATACATCTAAATAAAAAACAACCCTTTCAGTGGTGCATACAATCGCATTTTTGTTTATCTATTTCTATTTTTAATTCGATTAAAATTCTAATCTCCATCAAAAATTTACTTTGTTCACAAAATTTTTCATTTATTCTCATATGCGAGTACAAACATGCGGAATGCTTGCATATGCAACTAATTGGCAGAGAGAAATATTTGTTTACAATTTCACCAAATTAACACTGACTGAATTAACTCTGATTATGTGAAATTTTGTTTGTAGAAATGCATATCGAGATTAAATTTAAACCAAATTGAGTAATAACATCAGTAAATATTTGTGTATTTGCATATTTTCGATTACTGGTTTTTAATGCATGAATGGGCAGACTGTGTGCGTGCACGTCCATACAAACAATGGCTTTGCTTTACCTTAGTAATTTATTTAAAATAAAATATTAAATATGCAAATCCAAAACTTATATGGAACTACATATAAATTTGCCAGCGAAATACCTAATTCTGCTGAAAAATCTAATATTAAAGATGACAAAGTATGGATTAAAAATTATTAATATACATTGGATTTGTTCATCAAAAGAGCGTAAATTACATAATATTAATTGATTAGAAAGTAGTTAGCTTTAGAAAAAAAAAATGTCCATCAAATATGAGAAATGGCAATCAAGCGTTCCAAAATGTCCGCCCTTCATTTGCTTCAGATATTCAATTGATAATTCTAAATTAAATTTCAGTTTCATGCTGCTTGCGATGGGGTCGGCTTAAGTGCCAGTGTCAACATTAGTAAGTGCGCTTTTAATAACTTTTGACATGAAAGTACCTACTCACAATTATTCACGAGCTTTCTTTGATGATGTAAGCAGCTGATTTGTTATCGCTTTTCTTAGATAGATTTAGGAGTATAACGAAAATGAAGTAGCATAAACCAAAAACAAAGAAACACTTAGCAAAGGAAAAAAGCAAAATGCAGAACTTAGCGCAACAAGACATAAGTAGGCCGCATCGTCGATAATTTTCGGGGAGTAGGAAATCTTTCTTTCGAAAATATATGTATAATAAAAAACTTTGCAATCGCAACATCCGCGCTTTTGGTATGCATCTTTACGTTATCAGCTATCAGCCGCTCACCTTTTGTGGCCTACTTAAGTGAGGACGAAATTTATCGAAAACGGATCGACAAAAGCAGCTACTGGTGAAAAAATTTAAACAAATCTTCTTCGCAAACGTTGCCTCCGTTGCAGAAATACCCCGCACATGATTTTTAAAATTTTGATAATTTTAATTAATATTTTAGAAAAATTTATGTATTTACTTTTTTCATTTTTGCTGCGAGTTTCGTTTTGGTTCTGCTTAGCTGGGCGAAATGTTGCGAGGAATAATCACCTGACAACATTACTTCTGCGGACGAAGTTCGCTCAGCGATTTAGTTACTTTACTTCAATAGTGTCAAAGTTAAAAAAAAAATTAGATAAGTATGCAGTGTTGTCTAAAAACTGCAGGGCGATATCTATTAACCGTAAGACATTATATGAGAGTCTACTTATCCAGACCACTGATGCATAGGTGATAATAGGTCTTATCTTAGCTATGTAGATCCGTAGGATCTTGTTGGGAGAAAGACCCCACGTGCTCCCAAAGACACCTTTGCACTGCCAGACACGTGCCACTTGATCAATCGCATAACCGTCAGCAAGGTTTTGAGTCTGTGCACTTGCAAATCGTAGTCACGCACCTACATATTCGGCTACAGTGGTCAATTTTTTTTTTAATTTTACCTGGACATTTGGTTTGAGAGACATATCTAAATTTGGTGTTTATCCTTACCGGACAATTTCCGCTAGGTGTCGATGCGATGAGGCCTGGGATTGCTTCAAGTCCTTTCTGCAGAAACTCTCTGTAAGATGAGGTGGAGTCATCTCAACACCTTCTTCTCAATTACCCTGCTCCCGTCGGGTAAAGATTTAGGCAACTGGGCTATTACTTTTTTGCCCTACCAGCGGTTATTGCGGGTTTAAATATCACACCTGGTGAATTTCATCAGTAGCTTGAAGCGGTTCATATAAATGTAATTAGACACTGTTGGTCGTCGTCCTCTAAAGCACCTTCTTCCTTTTTCTACCTGTTACGTATTTTCTCCTGCTGCTCCCATGTGAAGTATTTTTCTCTATGGTATTACAATGGACAAATTGTGATCCATTGTGCAAGTGCGCCCCCTCGGATGTGCAGCCATTTATCCTATCTATATCCAGTATCACCGCACGGCAGACCAGAAATATACTCGGAGATTTACCAATGAATGCTGAGGTGTGAACGTTATTAGAAAAACGTTTCCAATAATTTTATACTCCATACCGACGGGAGTGAATTTCAAACCCAGTATCTACGAATGATGGTAATGTGGAAACGTATTCTACTCTGAGGGCCACAAAAGTTCTATACATCTAAATAAAAAACAACCCTTTCAGTGGTGCATACAATCGCATTTTTGTTTATCTATTTCTATTTTTAATTCGATTAAAATTCTAATCTCCATCAAAAATTTACTTTGTTCACAAAATTTTTCATTTATTCTCATATGCGAGTACAAACATGCGGAATGCTTGCATATGCAACTAATTGGCAGAGAGAAATATTTGTTTACAATTTCACCAAATTAACACTGACTGAATTAACTCTGATTATGTGAAATTTTGTTTGTAGAAATGCATATCGAGATTAAATTTAAACCAAATTGAGTAATAACATCAGTAAATATTTGTGTATTTGCATATTTTCGATTACTGGTTTTTAATGCATGAATGGGCAGACTGTGTGCGTGCACGTCCATACAAACAATGGCTTTGCTTTACCTTAGTAATTTATTTAAAATAAAATATTAAATATGCAAATCCAAAACTTATATGGAACTACATATAAATTTGCCAGCGAAATACCTAATTCTGCTGAAAAATCTAATATTAAAGATGACAAAGTATGGATTAAAAATTATTAATATACATTGGATTTGTTCATCAAAAGAGCGTAAATTACATAATATTAATTGATTAGAAAGTAGTTAGCTTTAGAAAAAAAAAATGTCCATCAAATATGAGAAATGGCAATCAAGCGTTCCAAAATGTCCGCCCTTCATTTGCTTCAGATATTCAATTGATAATTCTAAATTAAATTTCAGTTTCATGCTGCTTGCGATGGGGTCGGCTTAAGTGCCAGTGTCAACATTAGTAAGTGCGCTTTTAATAACTTTTGACATGAAAGTACCTACTCACAATTATTCACGAGCTTTCTTTGATGATGTAAGCAGCTGATTTGTTATCGCTTTTCTTAGATAGATTTAGGAGTATAACGAAAATGAAGTAGCATAAACCAAAAACAAAGAAACACTTAGCAAAGGAAAAAAGCAAAATGCAGAACTTAGCGCAACAAGACATAAGTAGGCCGCATCGTCGATAATTTTCGGGGAGTAGGAAATCTTTCTTTCGAAAATATATGTATAATAAAAAACTTTGCAATCGCAACATCCGCGCTTTTGGTATGCATCTTTACGTTATCAGCTATCAGCCGCTCACCTTTTGTGGCCTACTTAAGTGAGGACGAAATTTATCGAAAACGGATCGACAAAAGCAGCTACTGGTGAAAAAATTTAAACAAATCTTCTTCGCAAACGTTGCCTCCGTTGCAGAAATACCCCGCACATGATTTTTAAAATTTTGATAATTTTAATTAATATTTTAGAAAAATTTATGTATTTACTTTTTTCATTTTTGCTGCGAGTTTCGTTTTGGTTCTGCTTAGCTGGGCGAAATGTTGCGAGGAATAATCACCTGACAACATTACTTCTGCGGACGAAGTTCGCTCAGCGATTTAGTTACTTTACTTCAATAGTGTCAAAGTTAAAAAAAAAATTAGATAAGTATGCAGTGTTGTCTAAAAACTGCAGGGCGATATCTATTAACCGTAAGACATTATATGAAAATTCCCAATTACTTTCACTTAAGGAGGCATAGTAAATTAAAAACTGCAATGAAACTGCCAATGGAAGCTATGCAAAAATGTATTCTGCGAGTAAAAGTATCCGAATTTTTAAAACAATTTTTTAGTTAATATTCCAATATCCGAATTTTTAAAAGAATTTTTTTGTTAATATTCTATACAACGTTTATATTGAAGTGATTGTTACAGTTGTTTTCATTAAAATAATTAAACAAATTATAAGTTTTTTTCATCAATCATTTTAACGACTTTGGTAATTTGAATTTCCGGTTAGTTCAGATTACGGTGGCTTAAGTTGATCCGGATTAACGAGGCTCTACTGTATATAAAAAGAGACTAAATACCATACATTAGTGAATGATTTTCTCCGATTTTTCCTAACTGAATTATTGAGCTACTCCGCTGGCTAGGTTACGTACACAAAGGCTCCAGCTCTGAAAGTGTTCGATGCGGCACCCGCTGATGGTAGCAGAGGAAGAGGAAGGCCTCCTCTGGAAAGCTCAGGTAAAGAAGAACTTGGCCAAACTTGGTTCGCCCAACCGGCGTCGTTAAGCTAAAGAAAGAAACGACTGGTGCGCTTTGTTAAACTCGGCTAAAAAATAGAGGAGAGAGAGAATTTATGAAATAATGAGTTATTTTCTACTCAAAAGTTGTCTAGGAAAAACTGTTAAAATGCATTTCTTTTTCTGCTAAGTGGTGCATACGCCCAGATATTTGTTCAGTTTATATTCAGATTATATGCGAAAATAAATATTTTTTGTAAAAAGGTGCAAGAGTGCACTGGAATCCACACTTTGAAAAATCGTGATATCACCGGAATTTTATCACAAATTCGGGCAGGTTTTGTAATTTAATTGAAATCTAATTCAGTCAATTGTATGAAAATTCACTCGGAAGTGTATTAGAGCATCTATGCAAAAACTCTTGCCGAATTTGTGGAAAAATTCTGGTGATTCATCATTTGAAAGATCACTTGTTGAAATTCAAAAAGAAGGCTAGAAAGCAGAATGAGAACTTTTGTAATATCTGAGGTGTTGTTCATTTAAAAAGCGTGCGTCACACATGTTTAAATTTTTTTGCTGGAATGTTGGTAAAACTGTCCTCTCTAGTGTCGCAGAGTTTGAGCGTCATCTGTCTATTAGCTTGTTTTTGGCAAGGAACAAAGAATTTGTCTTAAATTTTGTGTTTTGACCGGGAATTCGTGCGCCTAAGCGTTCAAAATGTTGCAAAAAGCGAATGTGCGTTATCAAAAACACGGGTCTACGAGTGGTATAAGGCTTTTTCAGAGGGCCGAAAAGTCGTGGAAGATTTGCCCCCATCTGGTCGAATTTTAGTACCATAAAGTGCAAGTTGCAAGTAGATTAAAAATCGCATTGATTTTTTTTCTCATTCGCGGTCCTGTGCATTTTCTCCATTTAACGTCTACTTCACATTTTTTATATGATAGAAAGCACACAACACCGACAACAGAAAAAATTGTACAAAATCTGCGCGCTTTTTTAAACACTTGAAACTTGCAATGATCTATAAAACTGCATACCCGAAAATTTGCCGAATGTTTACAAATTTTATACAAAGTTTGAAACTTTGCTTTACATGGTTCTCGTTGTTCGGGGAACAAATTTTTTTACAAAAAATAGTTGAAATTACAAATAAATAAATATATAGTAAAAACTTATCGATATGTGGTGTACACTTTCTTTTGACGCTGACAGTATTTTGTCAAAAAAACAACAATACTTATTATTATTATTAGCTCACAAATGGCGCAGTATTTTATGATTGGGTGAAACAAAGGTATCTCTAATAAACAAAGTTTTTTTTAATAACGGTCGCCCCTTGGCAGGCAATGCTAAGCCTCCGAGTGTATTTCTGCCACGAAAAAGCTCCTCATAAAAAACATTTGACGTTCGGAGTCGGCTTAAAACTGTAGATCCATTCATAATAATAAAATAATTATAACATCAGGACGCACAGCACAAATAGAAGGACGAGCTCGACCACATACCTAACAGAAGCGTACGCGCCAATTATTAATTTTTTTCATTTATTTTATTTAATTCTATCTTCACCGTATGTCAGTTGAACTTTGAATTGTTCCTGGAAGATAACTAATTGGTCTAAATTGAAGAGGGAACATTCAAAAAGTGCGTGCACTCCTAGCAAAATCGCAGTTCTAACTTCCTGGAAATGTGGAAGGGTCTTTAGAAGATGTTGAAGTAGTAGTTGCAGGAACTAAAAGCAAATAAAGAAACGATTTTTCGCATTTTCATTAACGTGCCACTTACATTTTATGAAAAAAAAGAATACTAAATTCTGGCTAGTGATTGAGTTCATACAATTTAAAACCATTGAATCACTCCCCAAAGTAACTACATTAAACTTTAAAGAGAAACGTTTACTTTTTTGAATGCAAATCAGAAAAATTACATCAACATAATAACGAACCAGCCATCAGCACAATGCTGGCAATTTATACAGAAAAATATATAGAAAGTAAAATTCAGGGAAAATCACAGTAATAGATTTTACTTTTACTCAGAAAAGTGCAGAGGGGGAAGAACTAAGATTTAAAATAAAATTTATTAAATATGATAGATAGAGAAAAAGCATGAAGAGAAAAATAACTTTTACCAGGAACTGTGCAAGTACTAGATGTGCATTAAAGTCAGCGTAAAGCAAGCAGCTATAAAAACAACCTAAATAACTTGCGGGCAAAGCCAGCAGGCACGACGAGTATGCAACAAAAGTACGACAACAACAACAAACGCAACGTTAGTGGCAAAGGAGTGTGTGCGTTTTTTGTTTTCTTGTTTTTGTTGCATAACTATAATATTTGAGACTCAATAAATGCAATTTCCTTTGTTAATAAATTTAAGCAACAACAACATGCTTATATACTCACAAATGCAACCGCAACAACAAATGCAACTGCGTCAATAGCCACAGGCTGCTGCATAAATGGTGCACATACTCATACATATATACAAGTAATGTATACAAATTGCATATGCACAACAACAGTTGCCCACAAACTATTAGTAAGCAACAAAATCATCTAATTGTGCAGCCAGCAAGAAAATATTGCTTTGCAAGAGCAACCATTGTTGTGTGCCATAAACGTTACAGGCCATTAGGGGAAAAATATGTACATACCTACAGATGTTTGTCAACAATAGAGGAAGCATAAATTTGGAATACTATGTTCTACGCATACACATAAATATTAATTTTATTGGGCGAGCACTCACTTTGTTGACTGTGTATTTAAGTGTAGAACACTTTGGCTATTGACCCAGAAGTATTAGTCTCTTAAAAATAAATAGAAATGCCTGTGTGTTGCAATATTTGGACAAAATACATAGAAATCTCTTCATTTACACGTATCACTTGCAATAAGAAATCCAGCCAACTCAATAGTATGCAATATTTAATTTGAATATCAAGAAGACCTGAGTTCGCAAAAAAAAAAAACAAAAAAAAGCGTATTTTATTGGCCGTTCCAAGCCACTTATGTACAAGGTAAAGTGTCCAAAATAAACAAGACTGGCGTCATAAAAATGTGTTTGATAGTGACATCTTTTTAATGAGTTAGTGCGTTGGATGTTACATCCCTAGCTGACTTCCAGTGAAAGTTTGTTGACATTCGGTTCAGTGGATGCGAAGTTATTGCGTCTAAAGTGTCAGTATGTTTGTGTCATTGGTACAAAAATGAGTTTCGCACAAAGAGGTAATATCAAATTTTCTTTAAAAATCGTTTAAACATTTACTGAAACATTTGAATTGATGAAAAAAGTTTATAGCCATGATTGTCTATCTCGTGCTAGAGATCATGGTTTATACGTTTAAGAAATGATTGTGAGGATATAAATAACAATGAACATACGAGCCGCTCTAAATCAGTAATCACCGAAAATTCCATCGAAATCGTTCGTAAATTTATTAAAAATGAACCGAAATCATCATTGAAATAAATGGAATGGGAGTTGAAAATCTCCAAAACATCGATTTATCGCATTTTAACTGATCATTTGGGCTTACGAAAGGTCTGCGCACGTTTCAATCCAAACAAGTTAACTGAGGAGCAAAAATTGCTCAGAATTCAACATTAAAGAGGCGAGATGATGATGATGAATGATGATGATGAAACGTGGTGTTTCCAACATAAACGTGAAACTAAGCGTCAAAGTGCCGAATGGAACGGCCCCAGGTGAGCCACCACCCAAAAACTCGCGTTTTGAGAAGTAAAAAATCAAATTGAGGCTCATTTGTTTTTACGATTCCAAGAGAATTGTCCACAAGGAGCTCGTGCCAATGGGGCAAAATGTCAATGCAATTTTCTATCTTGGTGTTTTGAAGCGTTTGTTAAAACTCTGAATACCGCGAAGGAGGAGGAGAATTGCGCGTATAAAAAAATTGTTTATAAAATTTGCTTGACGGCCGCTGAACTTTTTAAAGTCTTTGCCTTCATACGATTCCCGATGTCAGCTTTTGAATTTAACATCACTACACAGCAGAAGAACACTTTTGCCCTGTTCCTTTCACCCAAAAGAGCTTTCATAAATATACTCTTAATATAACTTAATTTTTTAAATCCGATTTTCAAAAGTGGTTATGTAATTTTTTGAAGTCTTGTAAAGTTCTATTCCTTTTCCGATGTCTTTTTGAGCTCCGAAGTCGTTTTCATGTAGTTTGGTCAGTTACTCGGAGTTGTACATGCCTAAGATATACCTTTTGTTTCACTTGTGATGCCGAAATCCTCTCAATACGAGTGTCGCCTTTTATATTTTAAGGCCATTAAGGAAAACACAGTAAAATAATAATGAAAATGGCTTAAAAATGTTCTCCTTGGTAGCCAATACACTCCTGCATTCGCCTACCCCAATTTTCAAAGCAATAAGGAAAAAAGAAAAAGTGAATACCACCGAAACGAGCGGTTTAAACGCTTCAACAGCTTATGCCGGCGTTGAAAAATGTTGACCTTGCATTTTATTTTTGATGTTCAGGAAGAAAAAGAAATTATTGGGTGTCAAATCAAGGCTGTAAGGTGGATATGGTCTATTAGTTCGATCTTTTGGGTGCTCAAAAACTCTCTTGTGTGAGTCGATACGTGAGAGCTCGTATAGTCTTGACGAAGGACTATTCATCTCCGTTAGTTGTCTATCACTCAGAATTTTCATTTTTAAGTATCTCTAGTGGAACAGTTGCGACACGACCAAATTTCCCGAAAAAAACAGGCGATCATCTGCTTTGAGGTGCTTCTTTTGCGAACAACTTTTTTTGGATTGACCTCGTATTAGAACACTCTCGATTGCTGTGTTATTTCTGGCTCATATTCATAGATCCAAGTTTCGCTACCTGTTACAAGTTTTGAACCAACGCGGCTGAGTTTCTTCAGCATTTCTTCCCACCAAGCAACTGTTGTCACTTTTTGGGCAATTTCCAAATTATGTGGTAACCAACGAGAACAAATCTCCTTGATGATCGCATGTTCATGCAATATTGAATGTAGGCTGGTCGCACTAATACCCAAGGATGCCTCTATTTCGCGATATGTCGCATGACGATCTTGTGTTATCAACTGGCGCACAGGATCGACAAATATTTTTGGATAGCCTTCGTGAAATGCATCTTGGAAGGGTTGGCGGCCACGTTTGAGCTAATTGTACCAGCGGTTCACAGTGGCTAAATGTGGTGCTTCAATGCCAAAAGTCGTAGTAAGTTGATTACTGCTCTCCTTTCTTGATAATCTACGTCAAAAATTGTAATAAACCATAGCGCGGAATTTTGCACCAGTTAATTCCATCTTTTCGGCGAGATGAAGTTTTGAACTCATTGAAAAAAAAAAAACAAATACAACTCGTACGTGGAAACGTTATATGTAAGTTTATGTTAAAAAATACCAAATTTTGAGAAAAATATCGAATTGCAGCTCATCACACGTAGAGTTGCATAAATGCAATATATAAATATAAAAATATAGGGCTGCCCTAGCATAAGCTTTAAATACAGTGGTGCATTTTCACAACTTTTTTTCGTTTCAGTCTACTGTAACCCCGTACCCTGTATCCCAGTCTACCACAAGCCGTGTGAACAAAGCCATACTGCAAAAAATCTCTTTACTTTTTTGTCCTATTCCTCAGCACCCATCAATGGGCTCATTACAATACGATTTCTAAAACTTCTTTACTTTAAACAACCAGAATTAAAACCTTAATCCTCAACAACCTCTAGTGGCAAAAAAATATATGAAAGATATATCTAAAATCGAAGGCATAACCTCCGATTGACAACAATTTTTCAACTTTTCCATTCAACCTCCAACTGACTCAAAATCGTTGTATGAACATTGCCCGTTAAAAGCAACTTGTTTGCATTAAGCCTTTGGTCCATTCCCCTCCGCACCGATGCACACAAATAAAGTTTATGTAATTTTAATTTGAGTGAACTTTTCTTCAAACATCAAGAAATAAACCAAAATTGGAAAACAGTATAAATTTACTTATTTTACGACTTCATAGTTGCTTTTTATTTGCATGGACGCAGCAAAACTGTTATGCCATAACCCTTTATGGCTGCATAAATTCATGCAAAGTAAGTCTCTCAATCAATTGCATCACCATGACCGGGAGGCGGGCGGGTGATATTGCTTTGTTTAGGCAGGCGTTGGCTTTGCTCGAAATTGTCGACGCAGCGACGCGCTGCACATCACAACATCCGCCAATATATTTCCGGTTAGCAGTCAAGCGTAGAAAGATATATGTATGTATGTATGTACACAAAAACGCATACAAACGCACCCACACATATTTATGCATATAGATATCTATGCACGTAAAACTGCTATGCAAACATAAATAAGCGATAGTGTTGAGAGGAGGGCGGAGTAATATGTAGAATGTACGCCCACTTGCGAATGCTTACATGGTTGACTCAAAAAGCGGGCTACTAAACGCCAATAGCAACAATGTGCTAAATGCGAATTTATAGCTGTAGTGTAGAAAAAAATGTCGAAAATGGCCAATAAAGTTGTTGATAGCAGTGCGAGATGTGTATTTTATATAGGCTGCAGTAATGCGGACAAGGGCAAAGCATCCATGACGTGGTGAGGCTTTGTGGGCCTTAAACGATCCTATTGATCTAAGCTAGGTGGTGAAATATTTAAAAGCGTTGGATAAGTTTTCATTACGTTGCCATTACATTGTAAATTTGATACAATGATGTTCACTAGTTACATAGTACTCATTTTGTAACTAGTTCTCAACTAGGGTCAAAGGGATATGCATGCCATTATATTGTAAATTTGATACAATGAAGTTGACTAGTTACATAGTACCCATTTTGTACCTAGTTCTCAACTAGTGTCAAAGGAATATAGTAACAGTGGGCTACACATAGGATTACAGTGGGCATATATAACGACACAGACGTGAAGTTGCATAGTACCCATTTTGCAATTAGTTCTCAACTAGTGACAAAGGGATATAGTAACAGTGGGTTACATATAGGATTATAGTGGGTGCCAATTTATTGTGTGCGCCTTGATGGTTTTCCGCTATTGAAGAGATCTGCGGTTTTATGATGGCAGATAGTTTCTTATGACGAGATTTTTCATGACAGAACTACACTCGGTGGTTGGTCATTGCCTGCCGAGGGGCGATCGCTTTAAGAAAGAATGATATAATAGTTTGAAAAAAGTCGAGTTAATTTTAATAATTCTGCTTGTGCTTTACTCTTAGATGGGTATGGTTGAATAAGTGGATTTTAGTTAACTGGAAGATCATAATCGGAAGGCAAATAATAATAATAAAACAGGATTAAGTACTCTTCAAACTTACTTAACTCCTAGAGAGAAATTTATTGAGAGCTAAAGAATGTAGTTAATCGAAAAAGTACCTCTTTAGTCTAACGAATGTACTCCTAATGTCATCCACTCATTGAGGCACATTCTCTCAGGGGGCACATTATTGTTATTATTGTATTAGTAGGCTACTGGGGAAAGTTACTGATCGCCATTCACTTGGGAGTGGCCAGGACGATTCTTCTACATATGGTTCAAGCAGCTCACAACGGCTGGGATTAGCCCACGTATCCTCTGGGTAGCTTCCGAACACCCGTTCGGGAGTGAGCTAACGTGAGAAGGCGAAGCATTCCAGGATAGTTGGTTGTGCGCTGGGTTTGGGACCCGCCACTTAAAAATCCCCCCCAATGAAAAGAATTGCAAAGCCTCGAATGAGAACTGCCTTTACTGATGACGACCCCTGCAAACGAAATAAGGAATATGATTTGAGGGCATGCACCTGGAATGTCCGGTCCCTTAATGGGGAAGGTGCCTCTGCCCGGCTGGTTGATGCCCTCGTGAGAGTAAAGGCTGACATCACTGCCATCCAAGAGATGCGATGGACGGGGCAAGGTAAGAAAACCATAGGACCTTGCGACGTCTACTACAGCTGCCATGTAAAGGAGCTCAAATTCGGTGTCGGATTTGTTGTGGGAGAGAGACTTCGTCGCCAAGTACTGTCCTTCACTCCGGTGGACGAGCGTCTCGCAATAATCCACATTAAAGCGCGATTTTTTAACATCTCGCTAATTTGCGCCCACGCCCCGACGGAAGAGAAGGATGATGCGACCAAAGATTCCTTCTAAGAGCGCTTGGAACGTTCCTATGAGCGCTGCACCCGCCACGACTTCAACGCCAGGGTGGGCAAGGAGGGAATTTTTGGTCCCACGGTCGGAAAATTCAGCCTGCACAACGAAACATCCGGTAACGGACAGAGGCTGATCGACTTCGCCGGGGCCCGAAACATGGTAGTCTGCAGCACCAGATTCCAGCATAAAAAGATACACCAAGCTACCTGGCTGTCTCCTGATCGAAAAACGCGAAACCAGATCGATCATGTTGTGGTAGATGGAAGACACGCTTCTAGTGTATTAGATGTACGCACGATCCGAGCACCCAACATCGACTCGGATCATTACCTTGTTGCAAACGTACATCTACCTACGCAAAGAATGTTCGACATCGAAAAGCTGCAATCACAACAGACAGCCAGAAGATTCGCCACTCGACTCTCACTCCTGATCTCGGAGAGCACTACCCAACAAACCGGCATGCGCGAGCAATGGAGCAACATTTCTCGTTCCCTACGTACCGCCGCCGAAGAAGAAATCGGATTCCGGCGAGCCCGAAAAAACAATTGGTAAGACGAGGAATGTCATGCTGCCGCAGAAAGAAAGGATGCCGCCTATAGAGCCACGCTGCGATCGGGCGCAACGCGAACCATATGGGATCGCTACAGAGAGCTGAAAAAGGAAGAGAGACGCATTATCCGACAGAAGAAACGAGAGGCCGAAATACGTGAGTGCGAGGAGCTTGAGAGGCTGGCCAATAGGAACAACGCCCGAAAATTTTACCAGAAAGTTCGGCGGGTTACAGAAGGTTTTAAGACCGGGGCGTTGTCCTGTAAGAACAAAGACGGCGATCTGGTGACTGTCGTACAGAGCAATCTTAAATTATGGAGGGAACACATCTCGAATCTGTTGAACGGTGACAGCTGCGCATGTCATAGAGAATGTGAAGATCCCGATACCCCAATCGTTGACGACGGAATTGTCGTTCCGTTACCCTACCATGACGAGGTGAGAATAGAAATATCACGGCTAAAGAACAACAAAGCGGCGGGTGCTGACGGACTGCCGGTTGAGCAATTCAAACATGGCGGCGAGGAGCTGGTAAGGTGCATGCATCAGCTCCTATGCAGAATATGGTCGGATGAAAGCATGCCTGCCGATTGGAATTTAAGTGTGCTCTGCCCAATCCATAAGAAGGGCGATCCTGCAATTTGTGCCAATTACCGCCGGACTAGTCTTCTAAATATCGCCTATAAGGTTCTAGCGAACGTATTGTGTGAAAGGCTGAAGCTCACCGTCAACCAACTGATTGGACCTTATCAGTGTGGCTTCAGACCTGGAAAGTCTACCATCGACCAAATATTCACAATGCGCCAAATCTTGGAAAATACCCATGAAAGGAGAATCGACACACACCATCTTTTCGTCGACTTCAAAGCTGCATTCGACAGTACGGAAAGGAGTTACCTGAATGCCGCTATGTCTGAATTTGTTATCCCCGCAAAACTAATACGGCTTTGCAAGATGACGTTGCTCAACACCAGTAGCGCCGTCAGAATTGGGAAGGACCTCTCCGAGCCGTTTGATACCAAACGAGGTTTCAGACAGGGTGACTCGCTGTCGTGTGACTTCTTTAACCTGATGTTGGAGAGCATCGTACGAGCCGCAGAACTTAATCGCTCAGGCACAATTTTTTATAAGAGCGTACAATTGCTGGTGTATGCCGATGATATTGACATCATCGGCCTTAACAACCGCGCTGTTAGTTCTGCCTTCTCCAAACTGGATAAAGAGGCAAAGCGAATGGGTCTGGTGGTGAACGAGGATAAAACGAAGTACCACCTGTCTTCAAACAAACAGTCGGCGCACTCGCGTATCGGCACCCACGTCACTGTAGACAGTTATAATTTCGAGGTTGTAAAAGACTTCGTCTATTTAGGAACCAGCATTAACACCGATAACAATGTCAGCCTTGAAATCCAACGTAGAATCTCTCTTGCCAACAAGTGCTACTTTGGACTAAGTAGGCAACTGAGCAGTAAAGTCCTCTCTCGACGAACAAAACTAACACTCCACAAGACTCTTATCATGCCCGTCCTAACGTATGGCGCAGAAGCTTGGACGATGACAACATCCGATGAAGCGACGCTTGGAGTGTTCGAGAGAAAGATTCTGCGTAAGATTTTTGGACCTTTGCACGTTGGCAGCGGCGAATATCGTAGACGATGGAACGATGAGCTGTATGAGCTTTACGACGACATAGACATAGCGCAGCAAATAAAGATCCAGCGGCTTCGTTGGCTGGGTCATGTCGTCCGAATGGATACAAACGCTCCGGCTTTGAAAGTATTCGATGCGGTACCAGCTGGTGGTAGCAGAGGAAGAGGGCGGCCTCCTCTGCGTTGGAAAGATCAGGTGGACAAGGACTTGGCTTCACTTGGTGTGTCCAACTGGCGCCGGTTAGCACGAGAAAGAAACGACTGGCGCGCTTTGTTAATCTCGGCCAAAATCGCGTAAGCGGTTATCGCGCCAATTAAGAAGAAGAAGAAGGCTACTGCGCACTGTGACCAAAAGTGATATATTCTGACAAGTCTGCAGAGAGCGCAGGAGGCACATACTAAGTGGTCAATGATGCTTATGGTAACTACACATATAGTATACTAGTCGTGTCAGATTGATGACAAATTCCATTACAGATCTCTGCGGCTTTTGCAGATGTTCAGGCTGATGAGCTCTTTAGAAGCTAATTATACTATGTAGCCTTTGCAGATTCACAGTTCGTCAATTAATCAGTTAGTTCATTGCCTCAATACTATAGTGTCTCAGTTAAAAATGTATCCTCTTCGACACAGAATTTAGTACCTACTTTTCTTGAATAGTTTTTGAATAGAAAATGCGAGCACATTCCACGCAGAGCCGCTTAGGTATACATGTCACATTCTCTCAATTGTCCATTTCTTGCCCTGAGTATTGCGAATTGAGTTGGTATGTCAAACTGGCGCTAGTTAGCCCGAGAAAGAAATTACTGGCGCGCTTTGTTAAACTCGGCCAAAATCGTGGAAGCGGTTATCGCTGCAATCAAGAAAAATAAAAAGAAGAAGAAGAGTATTGCTAAAATCTGTCATTGAAAAATCGTCAATAAAATACTCGATGTGTAAAGCGATTTCATGTTTTCCTCCTGATCTCATCCAATATCACTCCCCTTTTCGAAGCCATACGTATGGAAATGCTTAACCAAATCTGTTAAAAGCGATTCTGAACCTCTCTAAAGCTCTTTTTATGGCTGAGTTTCATTTGAAGTATGCTATCCAGAGTATTTTAGAAGCCAAACTGACGCTGTATTTCAAGTACATAATTGAGAGCCAAATAATCTTATGCATTCAGAAGTCCAATGGATGTACGACAGTCCACGAGAATGCAGCTAGAACAACGCCTTCGTCGCTGGTTCTTGAATCCTTCCTTTTCTTTCCTGAAACCCATACGATTAAGGAATTAGTTGAAGCAAAGCTGCATATACACAAAGTACTAAAGCTGGTATTACACGTCCAGTTTTTGTTATGTGTTCTCCAATACTGCCCAAAACCTTTGAGTAATTTTCTTCTTCTTCTTGACTGACGCGATAACCGATTAAGCGATCAACAAAGCATGCCAGTCGTTTCTTTCTCGTACTAAACGGCGTCAGTTGGATACGTTAAGTGAAGCCAAATACTTCTCTACCTGATCTTTTGAACGCCTGCCTCTTCCTCTGACACCACCGGTTAGTACCGCATCGAATATTATCAGAGCCGTTGAGCGTTTGTATCAATTCGCACGACATGACCCAGCCAATAAAGCCGCTGGATCTTCATTCGATGGGCCATGTCTATGTCGTCGTAAAGCTCATACAGCTCATCGTTCCATCGCCTGCGATACTCGCCGTCACCAACGTGCAAAGGTCCAAAAATCTTCCACAGAATCTTTGTCTTAAATACTCCAAGGGACGCTTCACCGCATCTTGTCATCGTCCTAACTTCTGCGCCTTACGTTTGAACGGGCATGATGAGAGCCTCACGGAATGTTAGTTTTGTTCGTTGAGAGAGACTTTACTACTCATTTGCCTACTTATTTCAAAGTAGTACATCTTGACAAGAGAGATTCTCCGTGGGGTTTCATGGCTGACATTGTTAGCGGTGTTGTTGCTGGTTCCTAAATAAACGAAGACTTAGCAGTCTCCTCTTTTACGTTCACAGTACCCAGGTCGTCTTACTTGTGCTGACCGCAAGTGGCTTTCAGAAAATAACAATGAAATCTGGTCGATCTACGTTTGCCTTAAAATTATGCCACAGTGTATTCTGAAGGACATCTCATTCCCATCATTCCAAACGCTTAAAAAAAATATATATCTTTTAGATATTCCAAGCTTCCTACGAAACAAAAGTTTTTCAACAATTTGCAATCAACAGTAATGACAATGTATAGTCGGCAGCGCCCAAAATTCCTATCATTGGCAATTGCGTAGCCTGATTACAGGCGTCTGAGCTTATTCAACTTCACACATCGCAATCGTAGTTCTCCTCTTGCTGCTCACCCTTGTTAATGCACTTTTTTCCAGAATCACTCCATATTTTCTAATATCCAGCATTGCTCTTTTTGGTTTCTTGTAGGTGGGCCCATTATCATGGCATGCTATGTACAAGCACAACTACATCAACAACAGCGGCAAACCGAACAGCAAAACTCATTAAAGCAACAATGTATTAGGCAGCTGAAACAACAACAAGAATATCCTCTGCAACAATGTCATCAACACAATCATCGAGGGCAACAACAACAGCATCCACAAAAAGAGCAACAACAATTTGAGGTAGTCAAGCAGCAGCAGCAGCAGCAAAGTTCGGCAGCATGCCAGCAATTGTCGCAACAGCAGGAGCAGCACCAGCAGTTAATATCCAGCTGGCGCTGCTGGCTGTATGCAACGCTTAAATTGTTGTATAAACCTATGGCAACAGTTGCGCTGTTGTTGCAATTGCTGGTCTTGCTGTCGGCAAGTACAACGGCACTTGGCGAAGGCAATGTCGGTGAGTACCAAAGCAATATTGCTCCTCTCCTCACTTACCCAGCCCAATTTGAGGGGAAAACAATAAGTTGACACGTGTTCGCTACACCACATGCACACACACACACATGCAAACACTTAAATGCAAGCAAGCGAGTTTGCGTCTACTGCTATAAAAGTCAAAACCCAAAATAATGAGTTTAAATTCCTTTATCATGATTTGCTCACTGCACCTCCCGCCCCCCCACTTGTAGGACACTAAACTAAATTGTACTTGTACCCAAAATTACTAACCGCTTTGACTTTGCCTTTGTTATTTTCGAAATTAATTTGCCTCAACACTTGGGGGTTACGTACATATGTATGTATGTATGTTCTTGCATACCCTCCCTGTGCACATAAAACCGATTGTTACATTGAGATGCATTACGGCTGGGTGCACACAGTAGTATTGGGGTTTTAGGCAGAGAAATGAGAGAAATTCCCAATGTGCATTGAGGAAGCCAATTTGTGTGGTTTTGAAATTTAGAAATTTAGCTCTGCAACTGCAAATAAATTTGGCTTAAAACGCAGAATAAACTCGAACGGCGTTAACTGGCACAAGTCCAAAAGTCTATTGGTTTTTCGATTTTATTGGCCCTAAGCACGCTCAAGTGTGTGGAAATTTGATGTTCGTCATATATAATGAGTAATTTGTAACTTAAAGGGGTGCAAAGTGACCTACTATGGCATCAACACACATCTTCATATATTTTCTAAAATTTTCCGGGACTGCAATGCCTCTGTCGAAAAAATTTTATATCTTAGTTAAACAATTTAAATAAATAAGAGTCCCTTATTACGTTGTATCGATTGCTTCAGAGAGTCTGAAGCTTTTGTGGGGCTCAGCGCAGGCTTAGGTCTCCTAAATTGACCAAATGCTGGGAAATACAATAGATTCAAGTAGAGCGAATGCGGTGGCTCTCCGGTGGGCCAGTTGTGTGACAGTCCAGAATGGAAAGTCTAAGGCGAATTAAATACAGAAGGTGGCGATAATACAAATACAGATAATACTGAACAAACAAACAAAAGGAGGAGAAATTTAATGTTTGTAAAAATTCGGTGGTTGGCTTGGTTATATTGTAATTTGTAGCATTTAAACTAAGATTGGGTTAGGTATATCTGTCTCATCTGAATAGATCTCACTTAGACAACGCGGGTACCGGTGTTGTTGGAGTTATGTTTAAGTTCGTGCACAGTTCGTGATACATGTCTTAGCGAGTTTCAATAAACAGTTTAGACTTTTATTCTTTGGCATTTAAACTAAAACTAAGGAAAAGCACGAATTATAGAAATACCTCCAAATGGGGGTTTTCTGCGTTTTTATGGAGATAACGCCGTGGCAATAAAGTGTATGTGTGTGCGTATAATTTATTTTTTTTTGGTAGTTTCTATTGCTTTCGCCTACTCTTCAACTTCTTTTGTTTATGTATCATCGGAAAATGACGTCGCAGCGAATTCGGAAGGCGCAATCTCTTTCTTTATTATATATATCTTGTAGAGAGTCCATTTCTCCTTATCAAAATGTTTCTGCACTCAAAGTGCCATAACTTCCAAAATGTCGATAAGGTAAACTCTGTTCATCGGAACTAAATAGCGCCCACCTCAGCCTTTCAAATACGGCTACATTTCAAGCCACCCCGAATAAACAACTCAGTAAAATTCATGAATGTATATGAAATTTATATTTTTTTAATAAAAACCTACATATAAGTAGTCCTTCAAAAGAGGATTATCTATAGACGAGGCTAGGCACTTTACAATAATAATTGCATTTAATGTCTAAAATTTAATTGTCGTAATAATTACTGGCATCAATGACATTTAAATTAAGTTATTTGGCTCCAAAGACAAACAAAAAAATAATTAGCTCAAAATATTATATTTAAAATATTTAAATGAAAAACCAAAAAGAAGCTTTTGCGTAACAAAAACCTTTTTCTCGATTATGTAATTACGTATGTAAATAGGGCTTAGTTTGGTTTTCAAATTTAAAATGGATACAATTTAATTATCCTTTAAGCAGCAGAATCTAATATTATAAGTAATGGAAATCAACGTGCAATTACTCACCTAACGGTGTCACCGCGGCGAACAACTGTGCATGTAGCTACCCTGTAGGGAAATTTACTACCAACACACTGGCCCACATTTAGTGAGTTCACAACTATGACTAATTTGGTTTCCTTGATGTCGTGAGACTTGGATTGCAATCAAGAACCTGGGGTACAATTAAGAGAGGTTTAGGAAAACCATTACCCTCTTTAAGGATAATGGGAGAATGCTCACGTACATTCTCACGGGTCACTTTAGATTGCTCAGTCATCTGCACAGGATTGGTATATGATCCTCTGACTTTTGACATTTCTAGTACCAATCACTGTAGACTCCAATACATCTTTTCCTTGAATGTGGAGTAATATTATTATTATTACGGTTAGATATTTTAAAATCTGTGCGCAACTAATTCTGAAAATCATGCGGATGAGCGTCCTACCTTTAGATACGCCTGGTTTCAGTGCTGTCAGTTGCCCCGACTGACTGTATATAACGTCTGCTCATCCATATCTAAAGATACTTTTTTTCCATCCACTTTCAACAGATTATGTAGTTCCACTTTCCGGCTCGCTTTCGGCTAATTCCCATTAATTTTCTTAGGAGGTATCCTCGGAACAATCCTCGTTGATCTCGAGGGTTTTATCCAATATTTTATTACATTTCCTGGATTTACGCATGATTGCTAGAAAAGAGGATCAGGATCAACTTAAAAAAATACTGTGGTTTGATCCCATACCCTGTTGTAAATACCTACAATAAGCGAAGACTCTCTACAAGAACCGAAACTTGCTTTGCATCGTCTTTCTGAAACGATCATACACTGTTAATGCAGCATTCATACTAACGATTTTCTTGTTCATGGAAACGGATAACATAAAGACATAGCTTTTACTCTTATATTTCCTACTGAATGAATAAAGTGACGAACAAAGCAAATTTGACGGATCCCGTAGAGATAAGTAAACCACATATGAATCTTAAAAAGTAGAAGGCTTGGGACTAAAACACCAGTGTGTATAAATGTGACCAGTGATGCAAAACGGTTGAAATCGAATAAGCGGTTTTCGAGATATTTTATTGCAAAAATTGAATTCCGTAAAATTGGAGGGTTCCGTAAATTTAGTGTTACTATGGAATCCATACTACAAAGTGCATTCTAAAAAATCGAAAAAGCAAAAAAAAATTATCAATTGCAACATAAACTGCAATGAGCTGATCTCTTTTAAGCTCATATCTCACCTCATACGGCCTTATTCTCTATTGCCAACGAAAGATCAGACGAAAGAATCGTCTCCAAACGATCTTGTTTACTATTGCCATTCCCTACGTTGTTGGTCAACGCTTACGTTGTAGCAAAATGAGAAAGAAGAAGAGTTTTCCATTTCAAATAAAACGCAACTACGGCAAAATCAAGGCGAATCTATTAAAGGTGGTGTTGGTAAATCAGATGATTTTTTTTTTTTTGCGCTGTGTCAGCAAAGAATAAAACAAGGCGAATTAATTTTTTTGTTTTCTCATTCGCCAATACCTTGCCGTGACAATTAAACGTACAAAACAGTGCTACCACTTTCAATAAATGCGCCTTGGGTAAAATTGTTTTCGTGTAAATTTGGCATTACTCTTCGTTGTTTTGCCAACTATTCGGAATAGGGAATATTATTTTCTTGCGATATAACCTCAACTGTTTCTGTCTGCTTTTGTGGTCGAATTGCTGAGTACAAACAGGCGAACGATAGGACTCTGACACGAAAAGAAGGTAAGCGAAAGAAGCAATGGAGAATGATGGCGATACTTTTAGAAATAATCGCTTGTTTGTTTATTCAACTAAATAAAAACAATTATTCGATTAATGAACCTGTTATGCGATGTGCCCGATTGTGTAATCATAACAGCAAATTGTAGATTTTAATTCAAACTAAATCTTTTTATAAAATTTAATTAATTATATTAGTCTGTAAGACCCCTCTTGGTAGACTTAAATAAATACCAGGGAAATGGCGAATAGAAGTTGCCTGAAGTATTTTCAACAAGTTATGGTCATTGTGAATGAGAAGAAAGAGAGAGATTTTGCTCACACTTAAAAGATGCTGAAACTATTAATGGCATGATTAGTGAATTGGTGCAGAATTTGCAAAACAGTACCAGTTCTGAATCAGTCAGTTCGTTCACTAGTTAAAGTGCTCCTGCAGGGCATGTCTAGCTGTGCATTTTATACATATTTATGCTTACCTACACCTAATCGCACATTTTACAAATCGACATTGAATACAAAATGGCACATGGCATACATACAAATACTGGTCCCAACGCCATTATAACTGTACATACGAGTATGTAATTGCAAATGATCAAATAAAAATCGGACTGGGTCCTGCATTCAATTTAACTATATAATAGCGCCATTTCAACTGAGTTCGTGAGCCAAATTCAAATAGAAGGAGGGCAAGTGAAGCGAACAGCAAGTAAAAGTATGTAGAAATAGTAGTGGATGGGTGAGGTTAGGACGAAAAACAGCAAGTAAGAGCTGAGAATATTTGAAAAGGTGGTATTAGGTGGCAGACAAGGGAGTACTGTTGCAATACGAGAATGAATGGTTCTATCAAACGGAATAGGTAAATGTGGAGCGCAGAGTGGGGAGAATGGCCTAGGAGGCTAGTTGATTTATGACACAGCAATAGGAAAGGCAAACTGCTGGTGCAGAGTGTCGTAACTTATGCAGACACCATATGAAATCAGGTCAAATGTGGCACAACAATTTAATGAGCTTCCGAAATATTTCCCTTGGCGAAAATTAAAATTATATGAGCGTTGAGAAATGAATGTAGAAGTATGATGAGAAGATTAAATGATAAAGCGAACTTTGCAATTTGTGTGTGAGCAAAGAAAAAGCAAAGCAATTTAAAAGCAGTGAAAAAACAAGGTTTTATGTAGAATCTCTTTGGAATCTTCTGATATATGAAATTGAGTTTTCTATTGAAATGTTCAATAAAACTGAAGTGCTCAAATAAACGTGTTCTTGACTGGTTTATAAGTCAAACTCATATATCCACGTCTTATCAACTGTTATAATAATATAATATAATAATAAACGTTGGGTCCCAATTCTCTTGCGAAGCATGTCTTCAGCCACCTTCTTCCGATGAATTTTTTGAAAGAAATTCAATTGTCTTGGAACGAGTCGAGCAGCCACGCGTCTTATGCCCAATTGATGGTGTAAAATGTTGCGAATTGATTCGTGAGACACGCTAAGGTTAAGAGCTATCTCCCTCAAATCCCTTCAAACTTAAATGATAGTTTTCCAGCACCATTTCCTTGACTTTGTCGACGTTTTCATCCGTTGATGGGCCACCAGATCGGGGCAAATGTTCCACTACTTCTTGGCCGTCAGCAAAAGCCTTATACCACTCGTAGACCCGTGTTTTTGATAAATTGCGCGCCCCAAGGCTTTTTGCAACATTTTCAATGATTGGTCACACGAAATCCTGTTCAAAACACAAAATTTAAGACAAATGCTTTGCTCGATATTTTTATCCATAATGAAAATCGCAGAGCACACCTGCGGTTGACTGATATAATGAAATGCTAAAAACAAGCTAATTAACAGATCACGCCCAAACTCTGCGACACTATAGAGGACAGTTGTGCCAATATTCCAGCGAAAAAAATTCAGACTTATGAGTAACGCACGACTTACATATACAAACAGTTACATTGATTTCAAAGCCAATGCACCTGACAAATTCGAAGAATCTTTAAATAAAATTGACAATAGCAGTAACCAAATACCAATTTGCGGCACATGTCGCAATCCATAAATTTTCCAGAGAATAAACAATTTTTTATTAAAACAGAATCAGCAATTTTATTAAACCAATATAGTTTAGCAAGTAAGAAAAACAGAATTGTCAAATATTCCGAGTAAGCAAATATGTACACATATGAACCACGATTGAACCTTAAGTGAAATAATAAAGTCAGTCTTGTTTCTCCCGTTCATCGAAATAGTTGCTGAGTTGAATAAATAAACAAAATAAAAGATGAAACAAATTTAGTTTTTTTTATATCTCGAGTTAATGGCAAAAACGTAAATCGCGCTTTTTAAATAAACAATTCCTGATATTTTTTGGACAGAATATATAATAAATTATTCGTATGATTTTTGAAAATGGCTGTTAAGGGCAAATTACTTTGGAAAATGGTAAGAAAACTCCATCTATGATATTATCATGAGACCTTTAATTATTTCATTTCATGTTTATCCTAATTGTAATTTCTTTATGTTGTAAATAGAAAGCGCAGAGATCTCCAGATCAAGAAAGCTATAGATTTTATTGAGTAATAGGATAAAAATTAAAAATTTACAAATTTACGACAACATGAAAAGCATATTAGAAAGGTTGCATCCTATTAAGTACATTAAACCTTATCCGCTGAAGGAGTGTTGGGCAGTCAAGTAAAGCATTAACCTTCGGTAGACACACCTATTTTTGTGACGAAAACCACACACTTGGGTAAGTTTCACACCAATTCATAAACTTTTTGCCACAAACAGAGTTCAAGTTTTTATTTATACTTTTTTTGTGAGTATTTAGATAAAATAAATTTAAAATGAATTTCTTAATTTAATTTATATCAGATATATATCAGATAACATGTCGACTTGTTGGACTTTATTCACATAAAGAAAATTTGTATCAGCGTTTATATTTGCGTCCTAAAGAGAAACAAATAAATCGAAAACCTATCTTGGACTTCAGAAAACTATATAAATTAAAAATAAAATAGTAAGAATAGAAAAAATAGCAAATTCTAAAATAGCAAATAGCTAAAATACAGCTAACGGTATATTTTCAGATGTTAGAAGTGACAAATCTCATCCCATCAAACATTTTGTAGGGTGACTCACATCCCAGTGTATCTAACGAAGGTTAATAACAGTTACGACTATATAGCATTAAAGATTGAATACATAAAATAATTTTTTTGGACGAGTTCAAAATTTTATGTCTTTTTCCAAATTCAATGCCGTGGGTTTGCGAAGTATTATTTTAATGTCCGGCGATCACGGCGAATCGGTTCATCGGTGATATCAGTAGAACAGCTGATTTGCTGTTTTTATTTGTCTTGGCTTGGGAATGTCACAATGGGATATTGATTTGCATATGAACGGGAATGGACCATTTTTTCTATCCCTGACTGATTCTGTTGGTCCATCGCGTGTTAATTTATAACGGAAGAAGCGCTTGTAAGCAGTTTTGTGTAAAGTTTTCCATCCAGCCATACAAATTACTGGTATGCCATATCTGGTATTCTCTGTAGATCTTTGTACCTCATCGAATTCCTCAGGCATTCTGCGAGTAACCAGAGATTTACGCCCTCTTGCATTTATAAAAAAAATTACACTTAAGCAGAATAACAATTTCGGGTGCATTTTTTTATCAAAGTGAACTCCTTTGAAATAAACCGTCTTATAAATAATCCACAGAATGCAGAGGTGTGGTCAACATCGGACCGTTCACAGTCGTTGCCGTCTGAATGACGACTGATTGTCGAGTGTGTGAATACGTTCGAAAGGAGCAGGCCGAATTCTGTGGCCAAGTATTCGGTGTCTTGGCAGCCGAAATTACCCCCGCAATTTTTTTCGGTTGGTCAAACCAGGTAATTTATTATCCTTGGAAATAATAAGCTTTGTTTGAAAATCTGAAAATCTTGGCCGCGATTCCGGGAACAAACAAATCACTTCTCTTGTTTCTATTTCTTAATTTGAAGTCGTGGATTGTTAGAATCGCGAAAAATAAATGAGCAGTTTTCGGAAGGCGCCAATCTTACTACAAAGTATGCACAAAGTCGATGCCAAATACCAAGGCGAATTCATTAAAGGTGATGCCACTAATCCAACAACAACATTTTGTACATTAAAATGCCACATCAAATTAGAAAACAAAGAAGGGATTTATTTATGTAAAAAAAATGCCTACTTTCTCATTTTTTGTTTTCTTTATAAAAACCCTTTGGACTTAATTGCATTACAAAGTTTACAAACTTTAACAAAATTTGTAAACGTAAATTTAAATAATACGTTTCGTAATTTAATTTTGTGCTGACATCAGGAAGTACACGGCTGGACTACTGCTGCCACCAAGGCGAATCTATTAAAGGTGGTATTGGTAAATCAGCTGATTTAATTTTTTCTTTCGCCGTGTCCATGTGGCTGTCAGCCCAGAATGAAACAAAGCAAATTCATTTTTTGTTTTCTATTTTGCCAATGATTTGTTTGACAATCAAACGCATAAAACATTGTTGTTGGTCTTTAATGAATGCGCCTTGGCTACGACCTTTAATAATTTCGCCCTGGCAAAATTCGTGCAAGTATTGAGAGAATTTGAATTTTCATAATATGGAGTTGTATTTCATCAAAGGTAACCTTAAATATGCGGCCGCCGTAGGCGAATGGGTTGGTGCGTGATTACCATTCGGAATTCACAGAGAGAACGTTGGTTCGAATCTCGGTGAAACACCAAAATTAAGAAAAAACTTTTTCTAATAGCGGTCGCCCCTCGGCAGGCAATGGCAAACCTCCAAGTGTATTTTTGACATGAAAAAGCTCCTCATAAAAATATCTGCCGTTCGGAGTCGGCTTGAAACTGTAGATCCATTTTGGAACAACATCAAGACGTATACCACAAATAGGAGGAGGAGCTCGGCCAAACACCCAGAAAGGGTGTACGCGCCAATTATATATATATATAACCTTAAATATGCGATTCAATGCATTAAAAATTTATTTTTCAAAATTTCGTCGCTCCATTGAAAAACACTCTCGAAATATGCGTATTCTTCTGTAGCTACAGTGGTTGAGCAGCAAAAGCCTGCAAAAAAGAATTTTTTTGATATGTTACATATTTTTCATGAAAAATTTACGTGTGATTATTTTGAATGTTTTATTGTCCCGTTAAAACAAAATTCTCTAAATTCTCTCTCTCTCTCTCCCGCACACAGACCGTGAATTTCGCCAGCTGTTACTCCAGTTTAATTAAATATTTGCTTGCAGGGAAGGAGGTGAAAAGTGAAAAATGTCAGAGATGCAAATTTTAGCATAGCATTTTTGATTGCGAATACTCGAAAATGTACATAAACATACAAATTTCTACTTCAACGAGTTTACAAGAATTCAATGCCATCATTCATTTATTCAAAACGAAGTTTCTAGTCTTTTGATTTAATATTTGTAAAAAAGATTTGTTGGCCCACTTTTTGCCAATTTAAGTTTTCATTAATCATGTCTGCACTCGTAGCCTTTGTGCGCAGCACTGAGAAACTAAATACAACTGCAAGCAAGTGAAATTTTCAACTGCTGCAATGCATCAATTATCCAAATGCATACATTCATCTGTACATGCATACACCGATACACACACACACACATAAGTATTACCCACAAACATTGCTGGCAACTTCAGAAAGGTTGAAGCAAATAGGAAGCAATATTTTCAAAACATGCATATGCCAATGTGTGCGTGCATCTGTGTGTATTGGTTACATGAGTAAGCATATTTAAAAATGCATGTGCCTATACATGTGGAAATGTATTTAAATATATGCCAAGCTGTGCCAAAGTACCATTCACGTACGAATAAATGCACTTCTGTCTGCGCCTTTTTCACTGCGGCCTTTAACGAACCAACTTCCCAATGTATGATAATAATGTGTGTGCAGGCCCTTGTACAGGTATATGTAGGTGCTTGTATATAGACAGGTATGAATAAATGAAAGCAGTCTGGTGGCCCACAATTGGAGAGCATTTATAAACTTGTTAAAAGTACATTTGCTGCCACTGCCATTGGCGTTGGTGTTGCTGTCATTAAGCCGCACACTGCAGTGCAAGCGCACAGATATGGGCATGTATGTCGGCATGTATGAGTGAATGTAATTTTGTGGCACCTTCATGTGAATTTTTTAGTCCCTGTGTGTAACAAACACATGGCGAAACGTGTGCACACGGCGAGTCTGTCTGCTGCATTGATGGCTTTGCCTTTGAACTTACATACAAACACACGTTTGCAGTATTTTTTTTTCGCTTAATTTTTTTTCTTGTTCGAGGAAATGTTATTGGGTCACACACGCGCGAAACAGTATTGGAGCTCGCGACTCGGAACTTTTACAGTTAATTTGAAAATTTGCAGCTGACCGGGTCAAGAGATTTTATTCATATTTTCTGCATAATACGCAATGAGCGCTGAAGTCAATATTTTTTTTTGTAGTTTCTGGCCGATTTTGCGATTAAAAAGAAAAAATATTGAGCTGGTAAATCGAGTATTGCTGCGTCAAAAGAATACAGGAGGTCGCTCTCCCTTACACAAAAACGCTTTGTTGGGTTCTCGGTCGCTGTGGAGTAGAGGGAAATGAAAGAGCGGATGAGTGTGCAAGGAAAGGCTCTGAGCTGGACCTTCAGCGAGGACATAAGCATTTCTCTAAACGAACTGTATACTGCGATTAACTTAAGCGTAATGACGGAAGGCGGTCTCTGCCTACTAACTGCGGGGTCTGCAAAACGCTTTGGCCAAAACTGAATCTTAAAAGGACAAAATGCCTGCTTGGATTCAATAGATCAGCATCCTCACATTTATTATAACGGGTCACTGCACTATTGGCATCCTAGTCAGTAGATGGGTGTACCTCGCAATGATTTCTGCAGGAGCTGTGGAGATGAAGAAGAAATTCAGTCTGTACTACAACTCCTCTCTGAATGCCCGGCACTTCAAAGAAGCCGTGCCAAATATCTTGGCGATAATTTCTTTGAAGACCTGAGAAGTTTTCAAAATGTCTCATTGTATGGACTAGTTACCTTCTTAAAAATATCTAAGTGGTTTCAGCAACTTAGGTTGGGGATGAAAATCAAATGCAGGTATCATAATGGGCCTTAGAACCATCGAGTATCTTGACTTTGACAAGCAACCTGGCTCACCTAACCTAACTTAAATCGGGTATTTACTTACAGAATAAACTAATTTCGTTTAAAATAAATCAAAATAAACTCTCTCACATAATTGCTTGAATTTCTTCCTCCATACACACGAAAGTAGAAATTTGGCATTTACGACTTTAACGACTCGCATGTTTTCCCACCAAAAAACTTGAATAACATTTGATTTTGTGGGACTTCTCTACCCCTTGCAAAACTCGTGAAAGCTGCAATAATTGCAAAGTTTTCATTACGTGCCATGACATAACAAGAAAACAAGTGCAAGAAATTATTTCCAATACATAAAAAAGTTGCTACACCTACGGGTATAACCATGTATGTTACGAGTATGTGGCCGCCGCTATAGCTGAATGCTTTGATCCGTGACTAACATTCGGTAGTGCTCGAATTTAAAAACCCGGATACGAAATCCCAAGTAATAAAAATGTTGTTTTAATGGACCTCCGGCAGGAAATGATAAACCTCCAAATGTATTTCTGCCATGAAAAAGCTCCTCATGAAAAACCATATAAACTCAATAACTTGTGCCAACACCGAATATACTTATATTATATATATAAGTTTGGGGAAAAATAAATACATTATTTTCTAGGTAGATGGCAATAGCGATCAATATCTCGTAAAGTATCGATCAAGTAATTTAAAGTTTCTGCTCGTTTTAAGGTGGCATTTCACACTAAAAATATTCCTTTGCTTTTTTTGTTTGTTCCATTCAGTTGCCAGTTACAGGGAATTTTGAATGGAAGTTGGCCGGCATATTAGTAGTAGTAGCATCGCCCAGTAGCTAAAGATAGACCAATTGCGCAAAAAGCGGACGTGTTTTTCTTCTGGCTGCAGTTGGCCTAGATGTCTCAACCTTCCCCACTCTATACTGCAGCATTCAAGAAGAAAGTGAATTGAGGTCAATCCCGGATCGCAGAAACGCCAAGAATGAGTGGACCATATACCGACCATGTGCAGATGACTACGCTGTCTCAGGTTGTCCTTGTTCCCTCCCCATAGTTTGGTGCCAGCTAACCTCCCTTAGTCTTAGCTCCTCACTCCTAAGCTTCTCCTTGAATGTGTGTTGTCCCATAACAAGGAAGAGTTCGGGTCTTCGGCGAGCCCGCAGCATCTCGCGACAATGCGTTTCCTACTTGGTTCCCAGTTATACCCCTGAGTCCTGGTGTCCAAACACGATTGTGCGTTCTTAGTAGATTCCGTTTCTATATACACTCAAGAACCAGTGAGGATATAAACTCATAGGATGGCAGAGCTTTCAATGCCGCCTGACTGTCCCTCAGAATAACAATTCTAAATATATATCTGCACATAGACAGGTGGCATACACCTCCGCTTGGAATATGCTTGGAAAACTACCTTTTTCGTATAGAACGCTTTGTTCTGGGGCCATAGATTCCAGCGCCTATGCCTTTTGGTGTCTTCGAGCCATATGTGTACCAGTGCTGGGTATACTGCTGTAGTTGCCTTTCAAATGCAGGTCTACTCCAGTTTACCTTGTCGTCCAGTTAAATTCTTTAATTCTTTTTGAATTTCATGACTTTTACCTCCGGGTATCTGAGTAAGTTGGAGCTGCAGACTCAACAATGCCATGTTTTTAGATGACATCACTTTTACTCTACCGAAACCTTCTCTGATAATATTCAACAGGGTACGCTTGGTTGATTGCTGAATAACTATGTATGTATATAAAACGGTGTCGGCTCTAGCACCACCTCCATCGCAGCTGTGCGGCAATGATGCAATGATGCACACACATGTTAAGCGCTGCTCGCACCATCGAGGAAGTGACTCTCGATGCTCAAGCGACCGCCTCGTATGTTATCATCGGTTTTATTATCATGAGGGGCTACAACCCCAGGATTTTCTACTAGATATTTGCGTCTTATACTTACATCACATTTGCGTACACTCATCAGACTTTGCTGGTTTCATACTCGCGCATTCTATCAACTCAATTTCCCTAGTACTTGTTGACGGTTTTTGGCTCTTTCTCGCGAATGGCTGCGGAAATAATCGCCTTGGGAACAAATTCGCCTTGAATTATAAATTCCGAAATAAACCATAAAAACTATTACAATTGCCTTTACTTTTTCACAATTTTCGTTAAATTTTTTCACTAAGGCCTGGAGCTACTAGATGAATTTTTGAATTTCACTAGTTGAATTTTTTGTATACCCTTTGGGTAAAGTCTCGAATATATGCATGTAAGTATACACGTATGAGTGGGCAAAGCAGCATTTGTATCAATTTCAGACTCATTTCCTCTTTCAACATCATGCTGTGCAACTCACTGGAGGCATTTTAAAATTTACACCAGCACAATGCTATTGCCTTCCCTTATTCCCCGTACATGCACTGGTACAGTGCCAACTACGTACTGCTGATATGCGCATCTAAATATGGCACAAGTATGCAACAATATTCTAACTATCAAGCGGATATCCTGTTAAAAGACAAACTGCCTGCATACACATAAATATGCATAAGTACAGGGTAACACACCAGCCTGATGAGAATTTTGGATACAAGTTTTGCATTACAATGGGGCTGACAGCGATCAACTGATGCTGCTGCTGAAGGCATACGATCTGTTCGTCTGCTTCGTTGTGGCTTCTCAGTTGTGATCTAAGACCAGATCGCATGGAATCGAATGGAATGTCTAATGTGGATTACGTTGTAACAAAAATGCCGCAAGTGATAGCCAAGAAGGCAATACAACCGTGAAAGAGAGTAACTATTTGGGGAGGATTTCAGTACGCGGAATTTATTAGCTGATTTTTTTACCGGTTCTTTGTTGGTTAAAGTTAGAGACTTGGCAATAGACTGTATCCCCTTCCATTACCTGCCGAGGCAACTTGGCTCCCTGGAGTAGCAACTTGATGCCGATATTATTGATAAAGATTTCATTGAGAATTCGTGAGATACACTTGTGCTCACATAATTAAGTCCCTTTATAATATTTGCAAGATTTTTCATGCCAAATTTTTTACATAACTTTATCATGATTAATTAATTGTATAAAAAAATAAAATAAAAATAGCAAAATGTACATAAATCAAGTGAAAACAATAACACCATAATATGACTGGCAAAATAATGCTATCAGGACAGTCACGGGATGGTTCCAGATGTCTTGCCCACAACACCTTCACGATGAAGCTTTGTTGCTCCCGTTCAAGCAGCACAAAAAATACTCAGCAAACAACTCCTGCGTAAGTGCTACTGTAGGAATCACCCTTGCAGGCATTTGCTAGAGCCTGAACCACCTCTCACGAGACACAGGAGGTATCTCTTCAACTACACTGACAAGATACAGAACCAAATGCGACTGCGTCTATTGGATCAGGCAGTATATAGACAGACATCAAACGACATTCATCGGGAGACTCCCCACCTTCTTAAACTCTCGACCCCTGAATAGCGTTATCAGAGTCCAACCACCACCCATTGCAGACGAAAAATATCGGCTGAATCGTGGGACCCGCAAAACTTCAATTACGGTATGGATATTGTAGCAGGTTAAACTCCTACCCTCCCTGAATCGACTCTGACATACTCAATATATGAAGGTACGCCGCACGATACTAACCTCTGTTCACATGCCCACTCAAATTTACTCGAATCCACTCACCTAACACCCCTCTCACTCTGGACCCAACCTGTCGAAACAGCACATTTCTTGGGACTACTGTTGTATGAGTATGAGTTAGACGATGACGATCGGTGGAAATTGACGAACACCGATGGACGAATGTTAGGAGCTCTCGAGAGAAAAGCTCTTCGTAAAATCTGTTGTGCGATTTGTGTGAAAAAGATGGAACCACGAGCTGTACAAGCTGTACGCTGTCATCGGCGTAGTGAAGTGCATTAAAATTCAGTTGCTGCCCTGGATAGATCACGTTGAGCGAATGGACAATAACACTCCAGCAAAGAAAGTGCTATTCTCGAAATGCATTGGAGCAACTCGCCAAAAATGACATCCTGATATACGTTCCGGAAACCAAGTCGTCAACGCGCGCGATGCAGAGGCGATTGGCGCAATATTCTGGTAGCGGCCAAGACCGACCATCGGTTGTAGTTCCAGCTAAGTAAGTAATCAAGATCGGTAACTACACCGCTTTGGCAAACCCTAGTAAGCTACTACAACAATAAGAACAATTGAATAATTGAATATCCTACACCGTTAACGGAAAAATTGTCAAAAATAACACGAAACTTGAAACTTTCCCTTCGTAAAAAGTTGAAAATTTTCAGAAACGTTTTTTCGAAAATCGTTAAATTTCAATGAATTTTGTACCAAGTTTCGCACTTTGATTTATAACCTTTTTGTGTTACAACAGACTATTTTTTTTTTATAATAAATTAACGAAAAATAAACAATTCAAAAAATAGTATTCCATAAATAAAGAGAGTCCATGTCATTTCATTGTTATTTCACTGGCTTAGCAAAATCGCTGCAATTACCAACAGGCTTATGAAATAATTTATAGGCATGCCGTGTGATTGAGTTTCTCTTTGTTCACCTCTCCCAATAAAGAGTCATTGATCTGTAGCAAATAAAACTAGAATTGAGCTCCCGGCTAAGCGCACACCAATTCCTGAACTCATCAATGGCAACAAGCGCTTCCTTGAAACATGGTTTTCTGCCGGACACCAATGAATGTTGAATAGTACACTTAATTGAAATTTGAAAAAAATGCCAGCAAAGAAGCACCGATTGAATGGCAATTCCTAAACCACTCAGGCTAAAAGCCCATTGTATTCGAAGCTCTGGAAAGTAAAGCGTTGACAGTCAAGGAGGAGAGGAGAGAAGGAACAGAGAGAAGAAGATAGGACAGAATAGAGACAGAGACAGAGATAGCTAGTGCTGTTAGAATTTTCCAGACTCTTTGGTAAATCTGTAAATGTCCTCCAGTTTTAGAGAACGAATATTACTCATTCTGACGACATCGGAACCCAAAATTCGTATTTTTCCCTAGCAAAGGTAGGACACTCACAGATGCACAAATGCTCAGTGCTATCCGCCTCCTCTAAACAAGACAAGCAAACCGGTGGTCGCATGTTGACCCCATTGGTTGTGTGCTGTAATAATACCGACCATCAACCGAACATGTTTTCTATCAAGTTTTAGAACACAGTTCGTCAGTTTTCTGTTCGGGCTTGCCACAAAACACTAACATACTAAGACAAAAGAGAATGGTACAATAATAACTAGACAACTGTAGAGGAGCCTGAATCAGCCGCGTTAATTATTTTTCTATTATTTTTTATTATACTCACCTAGCAAACCCTCAGCCATTTTTCGTAGACTTAAGAAGAATTTTGTGGACTTTTTGTGGGCTTGACAACAATACGCAAGCTTTAATACTCATAAATAAAACTGTAAATAGGCTCAGTCCTAAGTTCGCATTACATACTCTTCAACAACGAGCGCTTTCCATATCGCAAAGCTGAAAAATCAAATTTTGTATATCTCATTTTTATTCTAAAGAATAGTACTAAGTTCGCGTTTCACGTGAAACGGCTGTGAAAATCCATACAAATTTCATGGCCGTGAAATATGCGGGAAATTTCATATCTATTTCACAACAAAATAGTACTCAGTTTACGCCGTGAATACACCGGGCAACACGATGGCAGCAACATTTTTCCAGACCTATTTTAAGCGAATACTGACAGTTCGATTGCGAGTGAAGTGCCTGAGTTCGAATATTCCGAAGCTACCACATTTTTAAGCTAAACGTCGTCGCAGAGAGTGCAAATAAAACTTCTTTATATTTTTTTGTGTCAATATTGATGTGCATTAATTTATTTAATAATACGTTTCTTACCGGAATTCGCCAATGACGTTTCTTTTCATATGACAATCAATGTTGAAATGTTGCTATTTCACGGCAAACCAAATGCATGTTGCTAGCAATATTTCACCTCTGTGGAATTAGTATGAGAGTTGAGAAAACTTGGATCACCCTTTATGTGTTATGTATGTCGCTTTGTCAGAAAGAGCACCGCTGGCTGACAGCAGCTTGACTGTTTGCTGCTTTTTACCTGCAACACACTTTTTCTTTTTCCATGAAGACAGTTATTTTGCTGCATCTGACAAATGTGCCCACATACATGTGTGTGTGTGTGTGTGGATATGTGTTGTATGTCCATTACTGTGCATGTGTAACTACACATTTATGAGCCGCTAAAGCGCGGGTGTTGAATCAATAAATCCCGGGTTTGCTGCAATCGCAGTTTTGCTATGGCAATAGAGGCAGTCAGGCCGTGATGGCAGGTGATGTTGGCAACGTGTTGAGTTTTTCCATTTTCCATTTTTTACTTTATTTTTTATTTTTTTTTTTAATTGTTTTATTTTTGCTAACTGTCTCTGCCAACTGTCGTTTATTTTTATTTTATTTTTTTATTTTTGCACCGGAACTTACTTCACTCTGTTGAGTGCAAATCAAAAAGAAAACAAAAAAACACAAAAAAAAAATAAACACCAACCAGCTGCATAACTGTAGCGCTCAGCATGCAGCTTCCACGTGCAGCGGCAGGATATTCATGAATATATCCGGACGTAAGCCAACACTCCCACACACTGACACTGTGCAAATTTCGCGCTGAACCAGCAGCATCCCATTGCGTATCGTTGTTGCCACAGCAACTGTTGCTTGATTCGCAGCTTGAATGTTTGGTTGGCTGAATTGTGCATTGGATTTGGCAGCTTTGCCCACATTTCTGGCTTACACATCTGCATACAATGTGGCATTTCCATCGCAGCCAACGCAGTGGTACAAAGGCAATATAACAGTTAACATACCCACATACATACATATCCATGTATGCATGTACGCGAATGCGTAAATAGCCAGCTGGAAATCCTGACAAGAAACTTGGTCGTCTCATTGTGTGCGCAAGAATTATTTTTAGCTTCATCTCCGTTTGAGATACCTAATGGCGTTTATGCTGGTTTCTAAGTAGACAAAGCCTTCACAGTTCCGAAGTCATAACTGTCAGCAGTGAAGAGTGTTGCAAAGAGCTAAAGCCCTGATGTATTAGCGGTAAAAGTTTGATTGCTTATCCCTGGGCCAACTCCAATTAAATTAACTTAATTTGGGTATTCGAAGATAGTTCGACCTTATCAGTTATTTATTTGTTTGAAAAGAGGTGCTGCTATAGAATCTGAGAACTTAGTATCATAGCAAGGACCTGAGAGTACTGGTGGGTGCAATCACCGGGAGGTCAGCATATAGCTACTGTCATGAGAATGAGGAAACTGCAGCTCATTTTCTCTATAGCTGTCAAGCATTTTCTGGAATCAGACTAAAGCTGTTGGGGTGCGATGTACTGAGCATGGATAAAGTTCACACTCTGCCTTTTCCGGATCTCTTAAGATTCATCAACGAATCCTAAAGATTCGCAGTGACCTCAAATCAAATTTTCCGTCTTACCATCCATACTGTATCTCTCCTGCCTCTCTATTCCTTCCAATGCAATCTATCCAGGTGTAGTAGAATGGTCTTCCTGACTAAGTGCTTGAACTTGTCCTACTCTCACAAATTTAACCTAATCTAATCTAATCTAATCTAATCTAATCTAATCTAATCTAATCTAATCTAATCTAATCTCCTGGCAGAACAGTGTGTGAGCAGACTTTTTGGATCTAATGCACTTCACTTGCGCAGGGATTCTGACTGACTTTCGCTAGTGATTTGAATATTGACATGAAGTCGAATGACTGGCCAAAGAGTTGAAATTTAATAAAAAATGTAAAGTTGTTATTTATTTCAATTGACAGAAAAATGTATTACAACCCATCTAAAATCTGAGCTAATGAGAGGGTATGCAAAACTGCTTTGATAACTCTGGCAGACATGAAGATTCTTCCCTCTCATCACTCGCATTGCAAAAACGTCATCGGCTGGAAAATCCTGCTAGAAAGTTGTATACTGGTGGGAAAACCATGGAAAAAATTAAAGATGGGAGCATCAGAGGAGGGAGTTCAATGACACACTAACTTTGAAAATACCAGTAGTACTTTTTAGGGTATCAAATAATGAGGGTATGAGCAGCAGATAAACCGTATAATGGACTAGAAGTGGAAAGGCATACCAAATAACAAGATCTGAAATCTGAATAATTATGGACAGGAAGCCCATGATGAGGTGCCGTTGAGCAAAAAGTTCTCAAAAATCAACGAGATTTTTGCGTTACTTTGGATAAAGTATTACACTAAATTTTAATGGGCTACAAAACTGTATAGCAAACATTTTTATAAAAATTTAGATTAGAAAGTTTTAAATTTCGAGTAAAATATTTCGATTTTTTTTTAGTTTGCATAAATTTTGAAAACTCGTTGCTTATGGGTTTTGTAGGGGAATAAACTATGTTTTCGTAAAAAAAGTTATTGAAATGAATTGAAAAGCAAATGAATTGTAGAAATTTGTCAATAAGTCTCTGAAAATGCAAATCAGTGAGAAAATACAAAGAACCGTCAGCAAACGAATTGTCAAAAATTAACGCGCTTTTTGCGCTATTTCAAACATTCACTTTTCTTGTACTAAAATTTAATGGACTATACAACTGCTTATCGAAAATTTTTCTAAAAATTCAGATTAAAAAGTTTGGAATTGTGAGTAATTTTGCTATAAATATTTTTTAATTTGCACAAAGTTTGAAGCTTCGATGCTTCTGGGCTTTTTAGAAGAATGAACTAAATTTGTAAATAAAACGTATTAAAGCTGATGGCCTAGCCGCTAATGCCGCTAGCCGCTACTTTTCCAATTTTTAAATAAAAAAAAAAAGTATTAAAATTAATTAAAAAGCAAATAAGTTGCCAAAACTTGTCAATAAGTTCCTGTGCCATAGTTATGAGGCGCCCTTTATGTACTATCAGCATTCATCTCTCCAACATAAATATATCGTTAACAGTTCTAAAACTTAACATTTTTTTGGAAAAAGTAAATCCATTATGTTTGCGTAAAACTTTTACCCAAATTGTTTAAAATTGTTTTATGGCTGATATTTAGCTCCTGGGCGATGCTACGACTACTAATACATCGGTCAACTTCGATTATTTCTGTGATTTTATCAACTTTTTCGACATTATCGACACTTTTTTTAACATCAAAAATGCCTGAACGAAGTCGGCGAAACTAAAATTCTACGTAATTAGCTGTTTACTGTTGCAATGTCGGCACCTTAAACACCATTCACCGTTTCAGCGGCCTGGCTAGCCTTTTCGCCTTTATCAAAGAAAAACTGTAAAATGTACCAAATTTTCTCTTTGTTGACTTCTATTGTTAACACCCTGTAACTCACAAATGAATGGGGAATTTTTTTAGTGTGAAATGTCACCTTGAAAGCGAGCATAAACCTTAAATTGTTTGATCGAAATTGTAGGAAAGATCGATTATTACAGCCGTCTACCGAGAAAAAAAAAGATTCACTAACACTCTTAGCGAAGACGGTTTGCTTAAAAATGCCATGTATTTGGTGTATTCAAACTCAGGCACTTCACTCAACTTTAATTGACTTCTGAATTTTAAATAGGTTTGAAAAAATATTGCTGGGATGTCGCGCGTGGTTTTCACGCCGTAAACTGAATACCACTTTGCCATGATATACATATGAAATTTCACGCATATTTCACCGCAATGCAATTTATATGGATTTTGACAGTCATTTCACGTGAAATGCAAACTTAGTACTATGCTTTAGTTGGATGCAAAATTATAATAGATTATATTCGTATAGCTGACGGAAGCATGCTGATACTTCTAACGCTTCTATTCGTCGTAATGACAGCACTATTAGATACATCAGCATAGGATTGAATAGTATCACAAGGAATACCGATTTTTTACAAAAGTGTAATATACATGTACATGTAGATGGACAAAAGTATGTTACCTGTCATATCGTGACACTGACTGTCGCCAAGTAGAAGCAGAAGGGGTTGTAGGCAGCTGGTTGGGCTGGTGACGGTCAATTTTCTATGGGCGAAGCACATGGAAAAGGTAGGTATCTCAGACAGTGCACTCTGCCCAGCGTGTGGAGAGGAGGATGAGACGGCGGACCACTTGCTATGCGTCTGCCCAGCCTTCACTCGCATCAGGCTTGAGGTCTTTGACACTGATGTGTTAAGAAGCGACCACCCTGACGCCTCGGCACCCCAAGATCTACTCATATTTCTTCGGAGATCGTGTGGATTTAAAGAAAATTAAATTAAAAAGGTAACTCAAGTGCGTTATAATGGACTTAATAATGGCTAATTGCTGTACTTGCTGGTTGTTCAGACACAAAAAAAAAAAAACAAAAAATAAATACATACTTGTAAAAATATTTAAAAATAGATAGCTTTTTATGAAAATGTAAAGCAGAAAATATAGGAAAAGTTACCCTTGAGAAACTATTTTTTTTTTTTAATTTCATTTTTCATTTTTAAAAAGCTTAAATAACAATAAAATAGTTAAATAAACAAAAAGAAACACAGCTTTAGCAACGAATGCTTTCAGCTGAAACTAGTTTTCATTAACACACTCAGACTCCTTTCCAACTGGGCATGCTGCAAGCCATATGAATGTGAAACATTACTTCTTTCAATGCGATTACCCGATTTGCCAAGGCTACTCACCCACAAACAGGCAATTACACGTGTTTGCGCATATGAATACAAATGTGTGTGTCTACATATGCATGTATGTATGCGCGTAGATCAACAGCGAAGCGCGCCATGCAAAATCCAGATATCATAAACGTACCTCGAAACGACCTGAAATACTTACATGTACCCTCGCAAAATATTCATATATCGTCGACATGCTCATATATTCATGCATATTTAGCACAACAACAATAATGAATCACACATTGTTTTATTAATCGCTGATTTCCGTGAATTTGCTGCTCTGCATAATCAACTTGAATAAAAATTTATATGCATTCATACACACATACATACATGCATACGTGCGTAACAATATATTAGAACACTGATTGCGTGGGTGGCTAAAGGGGGTGGGTAAAATGAATCCATAAATACGTAAGCGAACGATTTCTTGCTAATTTTGCAATTAGAGCGAATTATGTATACGAACTACTAAATAAACCAACGCTTCTGTTAACCTTTCACGCATCGAGTCTGTGGTACGAATTTCGCAGAAGAAGTGAATTGAAAGGACTTCTCATGAAGATGAGTCTTCCCAGAAATCATTGATTTGCCAAGCGATAGCTAGCAGAATACATCGGAAACAAGCTTGAAATTATTTTGTTTTTATTTCCTTGACAATACTCGTAAATAGAACGCAAACAAAAGAATTTATGCAACGTTCCATAGGGTCGGAACATAGAGCGGCGTCTGTTTCATCATGTGAGATGCGGTCGAAAGCGAGTATCTGTGAGATGCAAGCGGCTTGCTATAAAAAAATGTGATATCCCAGGAAGAACTGGATATCTTAAGATGTATTCACCAGCGCTTTCCTCAATGACGTAAATTGGATTAAATTAGATTTGTGGGGTGTTGGACAAGTACAAGCACTTAGTCAACAAGACGATTCTTCTACTCCCGGATAGATTATAGGGGAAGGAGAGGAGGGATAGATACAGCATGGATCCCACTGACCTACGTGTGTTTGCGCAGGGTTGGTGGCTCAGTCTCAAAACCAAAATACCCAAGAAGCGGAAATCAATTAAGAAGTCCCGGTGGTCTAGAGCTCGAAAATTTAGGGTATTTTTAGAAATTTCTATTTTACAAGAAAAAATTGAGAAACGAATGTTAAATTTGTTAGGGTTTTTATTTAATTTCTTTTACATACAATAATGAAAAAAAAAAATTTATTTTGATTTTAATAGTATAAAAATGGCGCTGAAGTTGACCCTCCCGAAAAATTTGACCTGAACGGTGTTGTCCATTTTGGCTCTTTTATTTATCTGAAGCACAAAAAGAAAAAAATTATTAATTGGTATGACTGTAGCTACATATGTCCCATATTAGAATAACTAAAAAAATGGTGCAGTTTTGGATTTGACACTCTGAAAATCGGGAGTTCTACAGTTTTTAATGAAAAAAATACGAAATAATTGAAATACTAATATGATTCTACTAAAAGCGATAGAACAAGATATTAAAATTTCAGACAACGGAATAGTTTTTTTTTTTGGCCGAAAAAAGTCATTTCGAGATAAATTTATAGTTAATGGGCTGTAGAAGCTATAATATTAGGATTTCCCGCATATAAATATCACAGTATATTCTCAAGATACTATACAGTCGAAATATCGAAAAAACAAAAAATTGATTTTTTGAAATTTCTAGATCAGCCCTTAAATTTGGTAAATTTGCGGCATCACAATGAGCTACAAACCCACCTAAATTATAGTGATGTTCATCTCTTTCATAGTTTTGGTCAACAATTCGCATGCCACATTCCACTTTCTTTTCGAGCGCTCCATATATTTGTTGTACGAATGTTTTTTGATCTCCAAAGGCTCCGTGGAGTGTTACTTTCGCAATATGGAGACGCGATCATTCGAGGAATATATGATACAGATCTTCCGTAACTCTCCCGTTCCAGTAATCGCAGAAGTGATTGCCGTCGTTGTTGAACCTAAGCAGATATGCTTTGAAGCGTGGCCACTCAAGAACTGGGTTAGGTAAAAGTCTACCTCTAAAGGAGGCCTCACTAGGCCACAAATAAATAAGTAATTAGCGCTTAATAAATAAATAATTTGGCCGATTCTATTCTATTCTATTTGTGGGGTGCGTCTAGATGTTGTTCCACAAATGGAGGGATATACAGTTTTAAACCGACTCCAAACGGCAAATGGCCTTTTCTGAGGAGCCTTTTCATAGCAAAAATAGACTCGGAGGTTTAAAGAGGGGCGACCGCTATTAGAAAAAACGTGTTTCTATCATTTTGCTGTTTCATGGACGGGGATTAGAACCTATGCCCTCCCGAATGGTAGACACGCACCAACCCGATGTTCATAACATGTTCTATAAAAAGCCAACAAATTTTGCAAAAATGTCGCCCGCTAGATGGCGCAGTCATTCGGCAAGAAAAAAGAAGGTGGCGAAATCTATAGAAGTTGTATGGCAGCAGTGGGTCATTGTTCATTAAGTCACTCCTAATTCGGTTTTAAAGATTATTTAGAGAAACTTTTTTTTGTTGCTTGTGCGTTCGGTTTTTTAAAGGTTAGTTCAAGAGTCCGATTGTGTTTTTTTTTAGATAAAAGGTATGTCAATTAATAAAAGTCATCAATACAATTTTAACAAAGCTCCGACAGTTCAAAATGACTGCTTGATATAGCTATGATTTTATGATTTTTCACTAAGTATTTCTCCACGCCATGCCATAAAACCAAATTTAACAGAAATAAGTTAAATAATAATGTCATTGAGTATCTGGGACGGCTTACTGGGTAGCCCTGTGTACACATTTATGGGTTCAGCGGTTATTGCACAAAAACGATTGCAAAGTGTAAGGCAGATCATAGCCATTGCTTTGCTTGTTGCATTTTTTTGACATTGAAAATATATACTAACATTAAAGCTATATATGTAAAGCGTGGCTAAACTTCAAGGGCCGATGTTGAATGTGAACCACGCCTAAACGTCAAGTTTTTTCTGCATTTCATTTAAAGTTTTTCAATTTCAGATTAACTCAATTTGAACTACGGAAAGACACACAATCGAGCACCGCGTTAGAGTTATTCAGGCTTATTATGAAAACAGGCGTTCAAATCAAAATGCATATCGAAGAAAATCATCTTCAGTTATGAGACACATTTTCACCTCAGTGGATTCGTCAATAAGCAGAATTGCCGCATTTGGGCAAATGATAATCCAAAAGTGCTTGCCGGAAAACCAATGCACCCACAAAGAGTGACTGTTTGGTGCGGTTTATGGGCCGGCGGCATCATTGGGCCGTATTTTTTCCAAAATGAGGCCGGCCAGGCAGTTACTGTGAATAGTGTTCGCTATCGTGAGATGATAACGAACTGATTAAGGCCCGAATTGGAAGGATGGATGTGGACGATATGTGGTTTCAACAGAACGGTGCCACTTGCCACTTGTCACACAGCTAACGAAACAATAGCCGATATTTTGTTCTATACGTAATTGAGCCATACCAATATTATCATAATAAAGAGAAATGGAAATAATTTCCTAAAAAGATTGTATTTCATTCAAAATCAACACCGGCCCTTGAAACTTAACCACCCTTTATATATGTCTTATAGCGCTCTTTTGTTGCAAGAGTGTCATAAAAGAAAATTTAAACAAGTGTGCATAGTTCAGAAATGTATCTGTTAGCGGTATCCCATTAGATGAAAATGTGTCCTTACTTTTACTTAAGGGGGCACAATACATCCCGTTGCATGATTATAAATGCGGAATAATTGTATCATGCTTATATTTTTTATTGTGTTTAATTCACATGTAAACATATTTTCCCGAAAACACAATAAAAAATGTCGATAAAAATATTGTGCACTTATGTATAATTATGCAACGGTCGTGTATTGAAAACTTTTAAGCCGCTTTTCTTGAATTTGACAACGTCTGTGGCATTTGATTAAAAACAAGCGGACGTAAATGATATCTGAACTTAGATACTATTTTACCAGTTTATTGAACGAATTCAATGCTTCAGTGAAATGCTCCAATATAACGCGCCATTTGTCAGGTGTTTTGTCCATAATGTACAAAGTGAGAATACAATTAGAATCCATAGTAGTACAGGAAAATTGAAACGCAAAGATAATCAAAAAGAAAAGACCAATCGTGGAAAAGAAATGAGAGAAGCCAGTAAAAGTTATGCAACTTTATTTATTGAATCGAATTTATTTCCTTTGTTATTCACAGGCATTGCTTTTATTGCCATTATCAGAACAAAGAGTAGCAGTCTTTTCAACTTAACGTTATAACTATCATATAAGCTTTGGTGTACTGATACATTTTCCCTTTCTTTGAAATGTGTTGGTTTTTTAATTTAATTAAATACATAGTACTTAGTCTTGCCATAAATTCTGTGAGAAATTTTACAATGCATGCGGCGAGAACAAATTTGCAGAAAAAAAGCTTTTGTTCGTGTGCATTGTCTACTCATAAATTATTCGCAGTTTCGTGGCAAATTTCACTCGTCGTTTTTCCCAAACGTCTGAACTGACAGACAGAAAAAGATATGGTAGTCCTTGCGTGGTTCGAACCAGTGCAGTCATAAAAGCCGTTCGATAAATAATTCGCAGAAATTCTCTTAGAAAGCAGAGAAATGAATGTATCGACCAGATCCATGTCAAGACTTCCACTGATCACCTGGTATTTTTTTATAACGCGCTTGAAGAAAATTAGACTCAACAGATGCAAGTAGCTTCTTCGATGGCACGTGTCAACGGCCATGAAAATAGTATTTTCACAGATGAGAAAATGTTCACTGTTGTAGAAGTTTTTAATAAGCAAAACGACAAAATCTATGCTAAAACTTCTAAAGCGGCAAAATATGTTGTTCCAAGTGTTCAGCATGGCCGCCATCTAGGCTCTCTAATGATTTGGAGAGGAGTGTCTCGCAATGGTGTTACATCCCTGCATTTCTGCGGAAAAATGGATTAAGGCCAGTGAAAAATTGTACCAGGCGGTTGTCTTTGAAGGCATAGTGAAGCAGTTGCGCAGTACTCTTTTCAATGGAGCGTGTTCAATGGAGCGTTCCAGCCCACAAGGCAAAAACCAGCCGGGAGTGGCTAAAAAACAATATTCCTGGGTTTATACCCGCAGAAGATTGGGCGTCTGGCAGTCCAGACCTGAATCCATTGAACTACAGTTTGTAGTTAGAATTGGAGAACGTGGCCTGTCAAAGACCTCACAGAAATTTGCAGAGTCTCCAACAATCTTTGGTATGAGCAGCGACGCCAATACCCCACGAAAACCGTGCGTGCTGCGGTCTAATCGTTTTAACGTTTGTGGTACAGTTACAGTTAATACAAAAAAAATTAATTATTTCATAATTGGTTGTTATTCCCTGACCAATGACGAAGGGAAACTGAGTTATCCGGTTAAAATATATTCATTTTCCAGGTTTTTACATGAAATCTACGAAAAAGTATTTTTTTCCCGTGCAAAATACATGGGATATTTCAAAGCCCCGGCGGCACCATTAAATATGGTCTGATTAAAAAAAAAAAAATGCGGGTCTTTTTATTTTTCATTCTTTACTATTTTGGGGGGCGGCAGCATACAAATTTTTTTTGGACCACCCTAATATGTATGACGGACTTAACATGTAACAGAACTTATGGCAAGATTGAGTATATATGTACATGAATATGCAAGCACTGGTAAAAGAGATATATTTTGTGTCAGATAGCTCGTTTGCTTGTCAACAAGCGAATGAAAAACAGCAGCACCCACCATCGTTAGCAAACACCAACGGCAATACAAATAACAACAAGTAGCAGGAGAAAAATTACTGTTCAGGCAACAACTTTCAAAGCCAACAGCGTGAGCGTGGAAACACCACCAATACTTTTTGCCAACTTTTTCTTTCACCACTCACATACACATTCACCTCCACACTCCACCTCCGTTTGCATTTTGCTAGCTCCTGTCACAAGTTGATATGGGAGAGTTATTTGCACAACGTACGGCTAACCAAATATTTTCACATCAAAAGCATTTCGTAAGAATTTTTCATAAATACATATTGCACGTTGTCATCAATGTTAGCGCCAGCAGCACCATCACCACCCCCATAACCATCACCCGCACCCTCACCAACAACAGCTACAAGCAAAAGCGCTCACAAGCCAGCTGGTTGGATAAGTTTACAACAGATTAAAACAAGTACAAATTCGCGTGAATTTTCGTAAAACTTTGGCGATATTAATTTAAAAGCTTTTACTCGAATTCTTCAAATACATGGTTGCTGGTTTTTGTGCTTAAGCAGAAATTAATTTCAGTAAAATCCAGATGTTACCAGGGCAATGATGAGAGTCGTTAAAATTTTACGTGTTACTCATACGACCTGTACACCTTCATTTTATCTATGTTACGTATTATTGTAAAGGCATACACACACACGCATACATATGTTGAGTTAAGTTTGGCTTGTGGTTAAGGTTTGACGCTCATTAATAACTTATGCCATGATTTGGCAATGAAACCGCAAGACAAATATGTTGGTGTGCTGGCATTACTGGCACGCATTTAAGGCAGCGCGAGTGTGTGAGTGAAGTTGTTCAACGGCGGTGCGGCTAACTTAAATGCATTAATAACCCTTTGAGGCAATGAATTCCAATGCGGTTGCATGTCGATGTGTAATTTGGTTTGGCAAATTGATTTCCAAAACGCTGCTGGCCTTGCGACCATAAACATATTGATTAATTAAAATTATATTTAAGCGTAGCAAATTGGCCAATGCAGTCTGTGGTGTTTGTTATTGAACAATCAATTATTATAATTGGGTATATTTTCTGTTTTTGTTTTCCTTTTGTCACCTGAAAATTCAATTTTCACTGTCTGCAATTTAGTTAAGCGGCAGCGTATTCGTCACTTGTGCTTTGTTGCTCTTATGAAAATCAATATTTTTAGATTATAACCAAGGGAACCGAAAATATGTTCCAGCATGGTTTTTGTCACGCATGCTAGGAACAAGCTGATTAAGTGAGTACGTATATTTATTATATATAGATATTTATTTGAGTATTTGGTCGAGCTCTTCCTTCAATTTGAGACGTGCGTCCTGATATTTTTTTCAATATGTGGAGGAACCTACAATTTTATGTTGTTTCTACAGTTCTATGCATGCAGATGATGTTTTATCGGTACCTTTTTCATTTACACAGTTTTTTCAGTGAAACGTTGCCTGTGGCATTGGTGACTGTTACCAGGTATATACCTATGAAATGAGATGCTCAGCTATTAGTCCATAGATGTCGCTAAGAGTATTTCTAAAGGTTTTTTCGTCTGTCATCTGTCAACAATATTCAGTTCATTGTTTGTTCCGTTTCATACAACAATGCATTTTTGTCGCTCTTAAAAATGTCGAATTTCGTGCCTTCAAACTACGATTTGCGGACACCGAAAAACCATCGAAATGCTGCTCTCCCGGTTCAAAAGGAAGTCTTTTTTGCATCGAATCGTTACGGGTGATGAAAAATGGGTGTATTTCTCCAATCCCAAGCGTAAACGATCGTATGGTCCGCCCGGCCACAACTCAAAAACAACGGCCAAACCAAATCGCTTCGGCCGCAAGGCATTGCTGTGTGTTTTCTGGGATCAGCGTGGTTGATTTGGTGCGAGCTATTAAAACCAGGTGAAACAGTTGACGGTGCACGCTACCAACGACAATTGGCCGATTTGAACAGCGCTATACACCCGAAAACGCCGAGAATATGCCCATCGGCGTCACAAAGTAATTTTTCTTGCTGACAGTGCACCGCCACATCGAACAAGAGCGACCCGGGTGGAGAGGTGGAGAGGTACGATTGGGAACCGCTAGTGCATGCGGCTTACTCACCAAACTTGGCGCCTTCCGATTATCATTTGTTTGCATCGATGTGCCACGCACTTTCCAAGCAGCGCTACAATTCTCACGAAGAAGCCAAAAAATGGTTCGATGATTGGTTTGTGGCCAAAGACGGCCATTTTTTGGCGCGGCATCCACAAATTGCCTGATTAAATTTCTAACCATTTCTTGTTAATAAACGTTTGAAATTGAAAAAAGTGTTTCCCAATCTAGTCAGTTTAGATCCTCAAATTTTGGGAATTTGGATCTCTCTATTTGGGGCATTTCAGATGGAATTTTAGGTTGAGTCTTTCGGTACCTCTCTTTAAGGAGTGCAATTCCACTAAAAATTATCTTTAATAAATCACCTGCAGCCGGAGTATTCATTGATAATTGGAAAATGACATCAGTTACTACAATCTTTAAAAGGGACAATAATAATGATGTACGTAACTATAGACGTACTTTAAAGCTGTCCACTATTTCCAAATAATTCGAACCTATAATTAAAGAAAAATTATACTTTACTACAGAAAACATAACAACCAGCAAGGTTTTGTAACAGGTACGTCCTCGGTTTCCAACCTGGCTATTTTCAGTGAATATGGTAATGAATTATTTTCTTCTGGACTTCAAGTTGAATGCATCTACACTGATTTCTCAAGGTCTTTTGCCTTTTCATTTGCTAGGCATTTTTTATATGCAGATACTTGAACATGTTTGCCTCAACAAGAAATCCAGAGGATGTGCTTAAGCTCCACGCCGACCTTAATGAACTCATTTCTTGGTGCACAAATTCATGCATCTCTTTAAATTCAAAAAAAAAATGTTTTCAAGTCACTTACTCTAAATGTCATGATATTCTACAATCGTCGTATCATATCTCTAATAATGCTCTCCAATCTGCAGATGAGATCATAGACCTGGAAGTAGAATTTTCGGCTCTAACTTTTTATTCTCAAGTCATATCAATTATAAAGGGCCGATATTGAATGTGAACCAGACCTAACGTCAACGACACCGTTGGACTTCTTTCTTTTGGGTTATTTGAAAGAAAAGGTGTACGTCGATAAGCCAGCAACAATTCAAGAGCTAAAGGATGAGATAATTCGGCACATTAACGGCATAGAACCTCAATTATGCCTCAGCGTCATCGAAAATTTGGACCATCGGATGGAGATGTGCCGCCGAGGTCGCGGTGGCCATTTGGCCAATATTTTGCTCAATACATAATTAAGCCCCACCGATATTATCATAATATAAAGAAATGACAATAATTTAAGAAAAAATTGTATTTTATTCAACCAACACCGGCCCTTGAAACTTAACCATCCTTTAGATAAGGAACTATTTGCATTTGGTGGTTTTTGAGGGTGTGTCGCTGAGGCCCCGGCGGTCATTTGGCCAATATTTTCTTCTATGCGTAATTGAGCTAAATTATTGTACTATTATCATAATAAAGAGAAATGACAATAATTTCTTAAAAAAATTGTATTTTATTCAAAATCAACAGCGGCCCTTGAAACGTTATTACCTCGAAATCATATTCGATCTTGGGCTTTGTTTGACGGAACAGTTCAAACTTCTCAGACGCTTACACAATTAAACTAAAGTTTATCGCTTTTATTCGATTTACGCTGGAATATGGTTCGTTTATTTGGAGACCTTATCACCAAATTGCTATCACAAGGTTAAAATGGGTACAAAACATGCTTCTTAAATTTGTTCTAAGATTTTTAAAATTTTCTGTCCCATATCCCTCCTTTAACTCCCGTTTGTTATTGGATTAAAGTCTCTTGAGTGCTTCAAAACGAATTTCGAGTCCAGTGCACCTATTGCTCGGACTTTTCGCGAATTGAATGAGCTATTGAATTTCATATCATAGAATTATGGGAATAGAATTACTAAAAATCATTTATCTTCTTTGTTCAATGCATATTTAGTTCGGTAATAAAATTATTATTCTTTCCATCAGATTGTATTTTTGTTTCAGCTCATTTTATTTATTCTTTTATTAAAAAATGGCTTACATAATATTAGCGCCAAGTCAATAGTCCGTACGAAGTTTTGTGTTTTTGACTAAAATGAAATAAATAACCGGCGCCAATTATACACCTCAGGGAAGTCAAGTCCTTCTCCACCTGATTTTATACTGCAGAGAAGGTTTTCTCCTTCCTCTACTATCAACAGCGGGTACTGCATTGAGTACTTTCAGAGCCAAAGCATTTGCATCCACTCGGACGATATTACCAACCAGTTTATGACTTCGTCTAAGTTGCTGCGTCATAAAATAAGACAAGCGTGAACTATCCAAGTTGATGAGAAGATATTTCAACGCTGTTATCTTCTATGGCTCATTGCAATGCTGTGTGTTCCGGCAAAGTAGATCAGACACTTTCAGTTGTCGGAGATATCCTTTGGGTTAGGTTAGGTAGTGCTGACTGATCTGTACAAAGATCTCACTTAGACCTCTAGGGTGCACTGTGTTGCCAGCGCTATGTATCTGGAATCGAAGATATTATTTAATGTAATTCTGAATGCATATCTTCGAGAGTTTTAGCAAGCCGTTCTGCCTTTTGCCAGCAATATTCTTCAAGGCTGTAAGATATATTGGTCTAAGGCACATTCGTAGGAATCCTAATGGAGGCTGATGTTTCTGCTAAAGTGTTGGATGAAATATTCCATTTATCGAACCGACTATTATGAAGGCTGAATTTTTCGACTGTTGTTTGAAATATTTCTTCGTCTTCTTCCAGATTAGCAGGATCGCCTCTCAAATTTCTCAAATTGTATGACATTACAATGTTCGAATTTTAATTATTTGCCCAAGTGGAGAAGCCATTTATCCTAAACTAACGCAACCAATCAAATAGAAGTCGCCAACCGCCAACTGATTGTTCTCGAAGCATAAAGTCGCAAATATCCCTACCAGCTTTATAACACTAAAATCACTTAAGCCACTCTGATAAGTCTACCTTTACACACAAGCGTATGTGAGTTCCATTTACACAATTTACAAATTCAATTATTCATGCAAATAATTACGCTGGTATGGATTAACAAATCTCTAACACTGATTGATTTTAATGTCTTCTCGTAATCTCCATAAACAATGCCACTTGACATGCAAAAAGCCAACCAACCAAGTGCGAGTAAAGCTGCCTGCAGTCTCATGCACAAACATCTGCATTATTGTGCACGCTTGTTCGCCTAGGCGTATGCTAGACTATTATGTGCACACATTGAATGCAATCAATTATAATCCAATGCTTCAAAATGCATTAACGAATATTGCTGCGACTTGGGCACGAGACCCAAGCTGGTGTAGGGAGGGCACAAGCTATACTATGCCACCCCACAAATCTCAAGGATATAAATAACAGCAAAGTAGTATAGAAAAATATTGCAATTCCCCCAAAACAACACACAATACATGAAGGTGAGTGTGAGAAGTTTTTGCACAATTTAGGGCACCTTTATATAATTTCTGAGAAAAATGGGGGAACTAAAAAAAATTAAGTAAAAAAAAAGAAATAAAAAATATAAAAAATAAATTTTTTGTTATTTTCACTGGCAGCTGAGCTACTAAGCCTCTTGTGTACCTCAAATGTTTGCCTATCTGCAAATGCGAGTGTGTATTTGTGTGCCATAGCGCAACACTTGTGGGAATTTGTTTTGCGAATTTTTTTCCCCGATTACTCCCAAATGTAATAGCAAACATTTGTGCCCATTTTGTGCATTTAAGTGTAGCGAAGCGGCCAAGTGATGACAGAGCAAAGGCGGTGCAGAGTCAGCAGGGCGCCATAGCAGCTGGCAGTCAGCACTTTGGCACCTGGACGTGGGACAGCTGAACCACCTGGCTATGAAACTCTAAGCATGCTTGAGTAAATTTGTACATTACAGTTGGTTTTCACGACTTGTGCCATGTTGCACAAAGCACAGACGCAGACACTCACACACTTACACACTCACTCACTCACTCGTACGCATACCAATCACTACAAGCGCACTTTACACTGGCATTTTATTTACCATTTGCTGTTGGTATTCCTTTGAGTTGCTATGAGTTGTTGTATGTATGTGTGTGTGAGTGCATGTATGTACTATGGCTCGTAGAGCTGCCGCACTTGACTTCTTTGCCTCTCTGAGCTTGGCTGAGTGTTAATACGACTATTGCATGTCTACTTACTCTACAAAAGTATTCAAGTGTTCTTATATGTTTCGTACTAAGCCTGTTCCACTCCGCCATAAATATGAGTATTAAAGTAAATGCCAAAGATTTTCCACTCGAACAATTTGCGCACAAATTTGCAAAGAAAGGATGAGAAATTTTTGAGTGCTTTAGCCTTAAGCAATCCTCTACGATGTTAAGGAAAACTTTCGAGTGTATATGGATAGAAGCTTGAACCGAGACTATTAGACTCGCTAAAACATTGCAAAGGTGAGCAACGCAGCAAAGATGTGTAAACAGCGAGAAAATGAGAGGGAATGATAGTAAATGCAACAAAATCAAGTAATAAACAAATAGGAAATATTGCAAGCAGCTAAGGAAGCAAGTAAAATATGGAATTATTCGAGAACAAAAGAAAAGCGAATGCTTTGAATTGTGTAAGTTGAGATGATTGAACGAAATGTATGCTTTAATTTCACTAATTGTATTCGAAGGTTGCTGCTGCGTAGAAGAAATATATGAAATTACTTTAATGCTGCTTATGATAATGAGCTGTAAGTAAAGGTTATCCGAGGCTTCGTCAAACAGCTATTTCTGATAAAAAAAAAGTTTAATTAAGCGGACGACAAATAAGAAATTAGTTCTCTGTAAAAAAGGATGAACGAAAATTCGCCGTCCAAGTGGGCCAACTTCCTGAGCAACCATTATAGCCTAACCTCTTCTTCTTCTTAATTGGCGCGATAACCGCTTACGCGATTTTGGCCGAGATTAACAAAGCGTGCCAGTCATTTCTTTCTCGTGCTAACCGGTGCCAGTTGGACACATCAAGTGGAGCCAAGTCCTTCTCGGCCTGATCTTTCCAACGCAGAGGAGGCCTTCCTCTTCCTCTGCTACCACCAACTGCAACCGCATCGAATACTTTCAAAGCCGGAGCGTTTGTATGCATTCGGACGACATGACCCAACCAACCTAGCCACTGTAAACATTTCAAAAAAAAAATTTTTTTTTCGTTGGCATAAAATATTCATTAATGCCATAAAAATTACCTACCCAAAAATTTAATTTATAAATTTTGAAAATATAAAACCGAAAAATTTAAGTAGGTTTCTCACGAAACCAGTCAGCCGTATTCATAACTCGAAAAAATGTTGACTTATTAATTGAAAATTTAACCGTACATGCACAATTACATTATTTAACTTTACAAAACTTCACAGATTTCAAATTTTTATTTATTAAATTTTATTTTTAGTTTAATATAATAAATTGCCACATGTATAAAACTGCCCCATCCCCACATCAAATTTCAAACTTTTTTAACGAGAGGTGCAGTTCGCATGATGGACGGATCATTTTTGTTTTGGTTTCTTTGGACAAAAACGGCAAGAGCGTCGACATCCAAAAATGTTCAACTATAGAAAAAAATGCTTCAACTACACTATACAACAAAACTGTAGACACCTCTATCTATTTCGCGCGGTAGCGATTACCTTTTCATAAAAAGAATTTAGTATGGGCTGAGGTCAATAGCTAGCGCAAAATTACATGTAGACAGCAAATTACTGCTAAAGCCATACACAGCACAAACAAAGAAAACCTCTTTGTCACCCTAAACTAAAAATTGCTGGTGCAGTTGTTCCAAGTGCACGCCTTTCATCAAAAATCGTCATCTTCGTCGAAAAACAGCCGCGCAACCGCTATTTTCTGTTATAGAAGTATTCCTGTAGTTGTGGGTCCGTTTCAAACGTGGCGCCTTTTTCATCATTTTTATTGAATAAAAAAATTCCAAAACGGTTATTTTTAATGCCATTACAGTGGGCTAGCCCTTCAATGGAATTCAGCTTAAGACAAAGCTTTAATATTGTATACCTATCATTTTGGCAAAAATGAAAATATGAAATAGTTTTTCTGTAAACACCAACCTTCCATTGATTGTTTTTAAACTTGTCTCGATAAATAATAGCATTTACTCAACCACCGTTAAGGCAGTCTGCCCAATACCAAAATAGGCAAAACGATCACAGATTATTTACCGTTGGAATGCAAATCATTTAATTATACCTTCTCGTCTCTAATAAATTTTCTCAAATCCCGTGTACTTATATATAATGTAATTTAGTATCTTTTGCTCCAATTCAGAAGCGTTTTTACTCCGAGCTGTGGATGGTCGTTTATGTTATGAGAAACTATTCCATAAAAGAAATACACGCGAGGGTTGATCATTGCTTTCCGAGTGGCCATCACTATTGGAGTCTGGAGCCAATCGAATGATAGTCACGCTCAAACCCAATCACCTCCAGTGGTCGCCTACAACGGGTACCGAAACCAAGACTAACCGAGAATGTTAGTCACGCACAGACTTACGCAACAAAGTGAATGCGATAAGAAGCGCGCATGAAGTAGCTAACAACATACCTCTAAGGTTTACTAATTATGTTATTAGCCACTACTCTTGAGAGTATACTTCTTTCTGAAGCTGTCACAAGCTTTCTTGCAGTGTGATGTCATGCCTCCTCCGAAAGTTTCAGACCCACCAGTAAGTTCCTTTTTTTAATGTTGAAATCCGACGTGGAACGATGAAAAACCAAAGCGAATTCAGTAGAGGTGATGGCATTAGGCCAACAACAACATTTTGTACATTAGAATGTCACATAAAAATAGAAAACAGGGGTCTTATTTATTTAAAAAAAACTAATTTAAAAAATGTTTGAACTTTTTCTAGAGGAACTTTTTTGAAAACTTTAAAGCTACTAATTTTTTTTTCTAAATCTCATTTATTTATATATTCATTTATTTACATGAAATATAATTAGTAATGATACTACAAAATTACGACAACTAACAGCAGAGGCCATCGGCATGAGGTCAAAAATTCTTTCAAAATCCTGTAAGAATTAAGCAAATATTTTCAAATATCAGAAAAATTTTATATTTAAAAAAATTCATACATTAACATTTAGCTACTTCTATGCCTCCGAATTTTAAAGGCTTCTCTTAAATCATTCCTTTTGGCCCACAAATACCTGCTATTTTTAACTAAAGATTTTCAAATTTTATAAAAATTTTCAAATTTTTTAGAAATTTTCAAATTTTATACAGATTTTCAAATTTTCTAAAGATTTTCCAATTTTCCAAAAATTTTCAACTTTTATAAAGATTTTAAAATTTTCTAAAGATTTATAAATTTTCTAAAGATTTTCAAATTTTATAAAGACTTTCAAATTTTATAAAGATTTTCAAATTTTGTAAAGATTTTCAAATTTTCTAAAGATTTTCAAATTTTATAAAGACTTTCAAATTTTCTAAAGATTTTAAATTTTATAAAGATTCTTAAGTTTTCTAAAGACTTCCAAATTTTCTAAAGACTTTCTAATTTTACAAAGATTTTCAATTTTTCTAAAGATTTTCAAATTTTATAAATATTTTCATTTTTTCTAATGATTTTCAAATATTATAAAGATTTTTAAGTTTTAAATTTTATAAAAAAATTTAAATTTTCTAAAGATTTTCAAATTTTCTAAAGACTTTCAAATTTTATAAATATTTTCAGTTTTTCTAATGATTTTCAAATTTTATAAATATTTTCGAATTTTATAAGGACTTTTAAATTTTTTAAAGATATTCATATTTTATAAAAGTTTTAAAATTTTCCAAAGACTTCCAAATTTTTTAAAGATTTTCAAATTTATTTGAATTTATTTCATTATTATTTTTTTAATTTTTTTGGTATCTTTAGTCTAAGTCATCATCCTTTCCCTTATCTCCCATTGGAGCAGCGCTGGCACATAAATAGTGAACAATTCAGGAGTCATTACCCTATTAAATTTACCAGTTGTAAGCGTTTGCAAAAGATAGAATTTGAACTCTATGAGAAACGTTGTAGTTGGTTGTCCTGCAGGGTATTTTGCGTTTGCATTCCAATAAACCTCATCAATTTTGTTTTCAAGTTTTACCTTTGACGCTTTGCAAATCAGAGTCCGGTGACATGACAATCAATCAGCGCTGATTGAGAACAAATGAAACAATTTGACGAAGCAACTAAATAAATTACAAGTAAATAAATGAAATATTAGAAATGTTCCTTAAACATTTCAGTTGTTGTTCCTTGAAATTGAATTACTTGTGTTGCTCCTCTCGTACACAGAATGCAGAATTAAATTTGGTGAATAGAAACTCGAATTCTTCTGCATATGGTTCAAGCAAGTTCAAGTCAAAGAACTTTTTAATAATTTAATACCACTTCAGAAATTGCAGTGTAGTATGACCAGAGTCAATGTATACATTATGAGATATGGTATACCAAAGATGTCAGGCGGAAAATTGACAGAACGCTTTCAGCTAACACTGACAGCTCACTACTCCTTCAATTACGAGTATAATTATATTAATATTTTATTTAATTTCCATTTTTAGCTTTGAATTACTCACTACTACTTTACCACAAAAATAATAATATTTGCACCCACCCATGAGAGCAAAGCTGTTCAGCTGCTCGTATTTCCATAATTACCCAGAATGTATTTACTTATTTATGTTGATTTATTTAATTACTTTGCGACTTTTTGATATGCAAATGTGTGATGTTTTTCTTCATGCACACACATCCATACAAACATACATACGTACCTGATGCTTTCCATTTAAATTCAACCGGGCTATTCGGGTCATGTTCTTCGATTTCGATGTAACTGAAATATGTTCCTCTCTGGCCAAAATAATGAGACACGTATTTTTTTGTTCGCCCGAAAAAATTTTTTTTCAAGAGTTATCGGCAATTTTGTGTTTCGGCTCAAACTCGATTTTTTTTTAATTATATAAGAAAAAATTTTTTTTAAATGCCCATAACTTAGTCAAAAATGAGCCGATCAAAATGATCGTAATTACTTACACGAGCGACTTCATGTAGAAACAATTGCAAAAAAGTAGTTGAAAATTTTTTATTTAGCAAAAAAGAAGAAAAATTGAAATTTTTTCGAAACTCAATATTTCAAAAAGTGTATTTTTTTTTTTATAACTTTTTCCAAATCAAAAGGACATCTCAACCTTTAATAGAGCTGAATGCCTAGTAGCGTTGTTTTTGAGTAATGAATTTTTGAGTAAAAAACCTGTTTCGCACTTTTTGTTTTTTGCAAAATAAAACATTTTCAACTTCTTTTTTGCAATTGTTTACGTATTTTTTTGTTCGCCCGAAAAAAATTTTTTTCAAGCTTTATCGGCAATTTTGTTTTTCGGCTCAAAATCGATTTTTTTTTAATAATATAAGAAACATTTTTTTTTTAAATACTCATAACTTAGTCAAAAATGAACCGATTTTAATAATTTTGGGTTCAAAATGATCGTCATTACTTACACGAGCGATTTCATGTAGAAACAGTTGCAAAAAGGTAGTTGAAAATTTTTTATTTTGCAAAAAACAAAAAGTGCGAAACAGGTTTTTTACTCAAAAATTCATTACTCAAAAACAACGCATTTTAGCTACTAGGCATTCAGCTCAATTAAAGTTTGAGATGTCCTTTTGATTTGGAAAAAGTTATAAAAAAAACAAAAATACACTTTTTGAAATATTGAGTTTCGAAAAAATTTCAATTTTTTTTCTTTTTTGCTACATAAAAAATTTTCAACTACTTTTTTGCAATTGTTTCTACATGAAGTCGCTCGTGTAAGTAATTACGATCATTTTGAACCCAGAATTATTAAAATCGGCTTATTTTTGACTAAGTTATGGGCATTTAAAAAAAATTTTTTCTTATATAATTAAAAAAAATCGAGTTTGAGCCGAAAAACAAAATTGCCGATAACTCTTGAAAAAAAATTTTTTCGGGCGAACAAAAAAATACGTGTCTCATTATTTTGACCAGAGAGCAACATATTTCAGTTATATCGAAATCGAAGAACATGACCCGAATAGCCCGGTTGAATTGAAATGGAAAGCATCACCTATGAAAATATTCTGTATATTTAATGGTAAATACGATCTCTGTATCTTACTTATGCCGCTACATGCGGATGAAAGAACGAGAGTATGTATGTATGTGTGTTCGTGCTCAAGCAATGTGTCATTTTCATTTGTAATTACACTGGTATATTTAATTAAAAACTTAATTGAAATAAAACATATTGCCTGAATAAGGCACTATTGAAGCAGTAATTGAATGATAGCAAAGGATTGTGAATCAATTTGTAGCTAAATATAACTGCACGAATGTGTGTGCTTGTGCTTGTGCCGTGTGCATTGTGTACAAATTAGAGCAAGCAACCAACATTCGTAATTAAAATGCATGCACACGGTGAGTCGAGGCTTCATTCACTAAGAACAATCGAAGAGTTGCCGATACAAAAATAGAAAACTACGTGGGTTTTATTTCTCTCTCGCATTCCGTGGCTGTGATGTTCGAGGTGATAATAACTGAATATACAAAAATAAGTGTGGGAGAGTATAAGTACTTTTAAGTTCGAATCTAGTCAAGGAATGATTTCATTCACAAATAATGGATAAAGATAGTTGGGTAAATTCTAAGTATAATCATGCAGGGCTGAACAAATCCAAACATATGTATTTTGAGAAACACAAAAGATAAACATATGTTAAGAATAAGAAAAACAGTAAAATGAGGTATAAGTATAAATACGACTGCCAAATATGTTGGCAGTTAGTCCAGTATTAACATAGTGTTAAGAACTACTCTAAAATTAAAATCATAAAAATAAATTTTTATATTTCCAAAGACAGCAAGTGTAAGTTCGAAGTAAATTATATTTCTTCGTTTACTTGAAATCACTCCACGCCACCCCCGATTTTCAAAAACTTATTGTAATTGTATATTATTACTTTCTGTTGCCTCCAAAGGTACCCAACTATACTAAATTTTGCCACATTTTCTTCACATTGAAGACTAAAGAGAGAAAGAAACAAATTATCGCAGGAGTTGCAGTAATTTTCTTTAGGTATGTTCAATTATATGGCATCTCAATTGTGCAGTCAGTAATTTTGACCAAGTTAATTACAATAAATAAATTTTGGTAATTGAAAAACAACTCTTTCCATTATTGAGCGATTCCATCCCATTCAAGTGATCCAAGTATTTCTGACATACTCGTTAGTTTTTGTGAAAATTTGTTAATTTGTTATTATTTCATTCATTTTAAGATTTATTTGGAAAATTTGGTATAAAGTATTTCAAAGCGGAAGAGCTTCGATTCCTTTTAATATTTAAAATTTTTGTTGGTTAAAATTGGCTAAGATATACTTAAAAAATTGTTTCGCAAAAGTTTTAATTTTTTTTTAATTTTTGAGGAAACTTTTTTCTGTTAATTTTTAAAAACTCATGCTTTTTCATTAATTCCTGCGACAATTTTTAGAATAAAATACACTTTTAAAAACAAACTTGTACAGAAAAAGGTTTATTAGCTAGTTTTTCGTTAATTTGTCTCGAATATAACAAGAAGTAAACTGGAAAACTTAAATCCAAATTATTAATTTTAAAATTTCTTCAAAGTTGAAAATTTTGAGTGCACAATGAAACATGTGCGGTTCTTTTCAATATTTAACTTTTTTTTTTATTTTTTGGAATAAAATATATAATATTTTAATTTTTTTTTGGTAAATTTTGTGAAAACTTCTAATTTTTGTTAATTTTGAAAAACACCTCCACTGATATTTTTCTTATTTTTTTATTAATAGATGAGACAACATTTTTTGCCAAAAGCTTTTACTTTTTAATATAAAATTTTTTGTGGACATTTTTTTTATTGCCAATTTATAAAAAAATTCTCAGAATTTTTTCTAATTTTTTTCATACAGATTTTTGAAGTAAAATACACTTTTAAATACAAAAGTATATTAGAATAAAACTTACTTTTAAAACCAAAATTCGAATAAAATAAACTTTTAAAAACTAATTCTTTCTGAACAAATTTTTATGTTTTTGTTTTACATTTTTGGAGGAAATATGTTTTGTTTTATTTTGTCAATTGGGAAAAATATATCACCCGGACTTTTTTCTCATGTTTTTATTGCTAGAATAAAATATACTGATAAAACAAATTTTTTGGGCAAAAATTTTAGTTTTTTGTTCTAAATTTTTAGAGGAATTTTTTTTCTTTCAATATAATTTTTGTCTCGTTTTTTCAATAATAGCTGACACCAATTTTAGAATAAAGTGTACTTTTAAAAACAAATGTTTTCGGCAAAATTTTAATTTTTTCTTTTTGTTATAAATTTTTAAAGGATTTTTTTTCTTTTTTCTCATTTTTTCATTAATGTCTCAGCTATTTTTAGAATTTAGTTCTTTTGCTTTAAAAACCAATTTTTTCGTTAAATTTAAAAAGCATACCCACCAAATTTTTCTCTTACTGTATTTTGTTTTTTTATTTTTTTTTTATTTGTAGACTATTTTCAGAGAATAAAATACACTTTTTTTTGAGGTGGGTTTTTTCCTTGTTTTGTCAATTTTGAAAAATCTCCTACTTTTAAAATAAAGTATAGGCTTAAAAACAATTTTTTTAGAAAGAGTTCTTATTTTATTTGTTTTAAATTTTTTTGCAGGAAATTTTTATTCTTTATTTTTGTGTTAATATTGAAAAACAGCCCCAATCGGATTTCTTTCTTAGTTTTTCATTAATAGCCAGAACTTACCATCAACCATTTTTTTTCTATTTTTTTATTAATAGCTGAGATTATTTTTGCAATAAAATGTATCTTAAAAACAATTTTTTTCTTTTAAATTTTTAGACGATTTTTTATTAAATTTTTTTTTTAATATTAAAAAGCTCCCCCACTATAAAATACACTTTTCAAAACAAATTTTTTGACGGACGCTACTCAGATTTTTTTTCATGAATAGCTGCTACTACTACAGCTGAGAAACTATGCACAGTAATCAAAAAAGTTTCGTAGTGGGGCTGCAACAACTTTTCGAGTTATATCAGCGAAGCAGAATAATCAAAAATGCCGTCTTATGTATGCACGTCCATTTTCAATCGAATGTATCTAGAAATAATATCCGAGGACCTATGCCAGCACTAGAGCGGTATTGTACACTGTATTTTTGATGTTATTTTATTTAAAGGAGATACCTCTCGCAACTTGTAAGCTTCTCATTAAGGACGCATTAATCAGTTCTGCAAATCAAAGATAGATTGGCGTTAACACCTGTGAAATTGCTAGGCAAACATGGCCAAGGCTAAATTTAGGTCTGTCCAAGAGTATTATAAACCTGAATAGACTTCAAATCAGGACCTTAGTAGGGGCCCTCACAGGACATTGTCGAAGGAGGAGTTGGAAACAATTCAACACCTTTTTTCACATGTCCAGCTCTAGCCAGAAGCAGGAACCGATTTTTAAAATCCTACTTCTTAACGAATATAGATAATACACTTTAGGTATCAACAATCTTTTACTCTTTGTCAAATGCTCAGGATGGTTCAATATGGAGAGGGAAATGTAGCCCAGCCCCCGCGACTCACAACGGACCCATTTCGTGGTCAAAGTGGCATCGTTGGCTCTATGTGCGATGCGGCTGCCAAACCTAACCTAACCTTACCTTATTTAAAGGACTGTGTGATAACCCTAGAAAATTAAGTATTTATTGAATTTCTTGCATCCAATATTTATATAAAAACTCAAATCACAACCTAACATAAAAAGCATTTTCGCAATAACTTTTTGTTCGTCTTTCATATATGAATATTTTTTTTATTAAGTTGAAAAGTTCACTTTTTCGTTTTTCTTTATAGTAATCATGGCCAATAGATATTAACAGAATCGCAAACATTGTACATTGCACATAAAAATTTCGAAGAAATCAGAAATTGATACCATCCCGAAAATCATAAACAGGCACTCCATTTTTATTATATTTATGTGTTTGCGTATATACGAGTATCTACTGAAATCAATATGCACACCTTTGTTCGTTTTATTATTTTTTGCTTGTTCTGCCACAATGGAGCTGATAAGTGCTTCCGTTCGTTATCAACACGTGCCATCGAAAATATTCGTACCACAACGGTTAGTACATAAGTATATATGAATAGGTGCATATGTATGAGTGCGTTATTGAATTGGCATATTTTAAGCCATATTTGCTTTGTGATAAATAAAGAATTATGTAATAAAAAACAAATATTCCTACATCCATATTTGTATACACTGGCTGTGAAAAGTCGCCGGCTTTGAGAAATAATTTTATTAAAAAAATATTCGGTTTTCTTTGCTTACAAGCTGGTTGCATAAAAAGGCTCGGATATGGAGAAAAATATTTATGGGTAGTTAGGTAGAAGTTCACAAGTACTCATCGACTGGCCTAAACTTTATCCGCTATTTATGGGCCGACGAGATTCATATTGGAAAAGCAAATGAAGTTACACAACAGGAATTACGTTTAAGCCGCAATACCACCCAGCGATTCCAACAGAAAAAAATTATGTTCGGGGTGGTGTTGAAGACCGTCAAATATTGTTTTACAAAAAATGTTGTATGTAGATAAATACATTTTTTTTGCTTTCAATTTTTTGAAACCTGTTTGTTATCTGTAAATTCATCCTTACAAGTATGGAATACGAAAGTGAGGACATGAAGAATATAGAAATGTTGATGAAATCTATGAATACCTCTCAGTCCAGTTACTAATAAATTCTAAGAAATAAATAATTACAAACTGAGCGTCTTGTTTTTTGGCCTTAGAAATGATATCGTTTGAAAATAAAAGTAAATAAATTTATATTTTATTCAAAATACGACTTTTAACAATTGTAACTCAAGAAGTAACATCATTTAAATGTGCAGTAAAAGTAGAGGTAGATGAGGTGATCCCGATTCCGGTGCTCCTCTCAACCCTGACCCTTGAAATCTTTCACAGTTTTAAAAGAATATTTCGTAACTTCTACCTACCCTGCCCTCAAGGCAAATCTATTAAAGGTATCAGCTGATAGGTTTTTTTTTCTTTCGCCATGTCCATGTGGCTGTCAGCGCAGAATAAAACAAGGTGAATTCATTATTTGCTTTCTACTTTACCAATAGCCTGCCGTGACAATCAAACGTACAAAACATTGTTGTTGGTTTAGTGTCACCACCTTTAAAGAATGCGTCTTGCACGCCTTCTCTATTTTTAATAGAATGAAATTCATCATATAAGAGAGAAACTCATCGTGAGAGCAGGAGTCCACTATGTCTTTCGTTCATATTTTATTCCTACGAATTTTCAAGAAATTGTATTTGCTTAGTTTTGCCTTCATATGGACCTGTGCCGACAATAATAGCAGCATGACGTATTACGACTTTTAGTTATTTTTTAATTAATTTCTTTTTTTTAATTCTTTTATATAAAAAGTAGTCTTATTACAGCAAATAACCATTTAAAGTGTCAACCCTTGCACAAAATTACAAAAAGAAAACTCAATAAAATTGCAACTGAAATTCAAATTTTTAATCAGAATCTGTATAAAATTTTCTAGTATGCATTTTATGGCCCATTGAATTTTCGGCATTGATTTAATAATAAAATACAAATATTATAATAAAATAAATTCATATGGAAGTTGAAAGAAGGTATAAAATATTTTTTTACTGGCAGTCTTGTGAATTCTTCCATGCAAACAAAATTGAGTATTCATGATATGGAAGAAATTACAATATTGTGAGATGGTGACAATTGGTAGTTTTCGACAAATTTTGTCCAAAAATACTGGAGAAGGCCCCAAATTCTTGCCCGATTTTAATAATTATTTTCATTTTACTAATTTTAGCAATTTAGTATCAAAACACATACTTGAATAGGAGTATTTTTATGAAAAATTCAGAAGAACTTTAAGAACAAAAAATTATTTATATTCAAATTCGGTTTGGATTTTTTTATTGAATTGACTTTCAATTTGACTCCAGAAGGACAAATGGACAACGAATTCAGGCGCAGCAACACCAAAAACAGTATTTATATATTTTTTGAAATTTTTCCGTTAATAATTTAGTTTTGTCCGTGGAAAAAATTAGTTTTTAAGTTTTTAGATATCCCTTAAAGGGAATGCCGTGGAAAAACAAGACAACCCGAATTTTCTGAATATTTCATAATGCATGTTTTATAAAGGATGGTTAAGTTCTAAGGGCCAGTGTTGATTTTGAACAAAAAACAATTTTTTTAGGAAATTATTGTCGTTTCTCTTTATTATGATAATATTGGTATGGCTCAATTACGTATGAAACAAAATATCGGCCAAATCGCTGCCGTGGCTTCGGGAGCACACCTCCAACCGATGGTCCAAATTTTCGATGACGCTGTGGGATAATTGAGGTTCTATGCCGTTAATGTGCCGAATTATCTCCTCTTTTAGCTCTTGAATTGTTGCTGGCTTATCGACGTACACCTTTTCTTTCAAATAACCCCAAAGAAAGAAGCCCAACGGTGTCAAATCACATGATCTTGGCGGCCAATTGACATCGCCGCCACGTGAGATTATTCGAGCATCAAAGTTTTCGCGCAAAAGAGCCATTGCTTCGTTAGCTGTGTGACAAGTGGCACCGTCCTGTTGAAACCACATATCGTACACATCCATATCTTCCAATTTGGGCTTTAATCAGTATCATCTCACGATAGTGAACACTATTCACAGTAACTGCCTGACCGGCCTCATTTTCAAAAAAATACGGCCCAATGAAACCGCACCAAACAGTCACTCTTTGTGGGTGCATTGGTTTTTCGGCAATCACTCTTGAGTTATCATTCGCCCAAATGCGGCAATTCTGCTTATTGACGAATCCACTGAGGTGAAAATGTGCCTCATCACTGAAGATGAAGTGCGCGATTTGCATTTTGATTTGAACGCCCGTTTTCATAATAAGCCTGAATAACTCTAACGCGTTACTCGATTGCGTATCTTTCGATGATTCAAATTGAATTAGTCTAAAATTGAAAAAATGTCAAATCAAATGCCGAAAAAACATGGCGTTTGGGTGTGGTTCACATTCAACATCGGCCCTTAAAATTTAACCACCCTTTATAAAAAAATTAAATCTGGATCTAGACAATGCCGTACCAAAGACTTATTTTCCCTTAAATTCTGACTAAGAAATTTTAAATTTTCATGAAAACTTGTTGAATAATTTAAAATTATGGACAAACTTTTGAAACTGTTGTTGTTGGTGTTGTAGTTAATATTTCTATTGAAACAATCTTAATTAGGGACTAGCAACTGTTAGTTATATGACTTTTGTTGTAGCATGAACTATATTTTTTCCAAAACAAAGCTCAAAATTTGGAAAAAATAAAGAAATAGTCTCAAGCTTGGAATATATCGCGCTATTATTATTATATGTAAGTACAGATGTAGATGTAGTTTTAGTAATGCATGTAAACTTTATCCGATTATTCATTGCAACTACTGTACATATCCACTTTTCATGCAATCTATTGTGTGCAGTTACCTTTGTGTGTATGTGTGGGAAGATATTGTGTGACTGCTGATAACATTCACAATTGAATTATCAGTGAAATGCGAACATTTGATGAGCCTGAAGGCGTAATGCCTTCGGGAATGCCAATAAAATTCAATATGAAACACCTGCAACTAAGTAGCAAACAAAGCAAATACGGGAGAGTATTTACATATACACACATAAATACATACATACACACATATTTGCCTTATGCTGTGGTGCAGTTATGTCAGTAGCAGTGCGCTATGAAAATTATTTGCCCTACTTCAGATTTGATTACAACTGAAAATGACTGAAAAAATATGGCACGCATAATTAATATAATTCTCATTCATATATGAGAAGGGCATAAACAAAGGGAAAAAATAATGTATTTGATATTTATAAATAAGCGCATATTTGTTTGAGGATTCGTTCTGAAGTGTATGTAGGTTTGCTTAATTAAGAACTACTTCGATGTGATGACCTTCCAATAGAGTACCATAAAGGCTATTTGATCAGTGTATAAGAGATCGCGCAGGAAAATTACTAAGAAGTATTTAGTAAGCATTCCATTTTCCTCATCTGCATGCCATAGCACTGGACGAGAATGGCACTGCACTGGAACCCGCAAGGGAGCAGAGGTCAACCAAAACCTAGTAGGAGAAGGACGATGCTGCGCGAACTATCAGATGCCGACATATCATGGAACGGTGCAAAAACAATAGCACAGAACCGTGTGGACGAGTCTTGTCGAGGCCCTATGATCCAACTTGAAGACCATATAACGCTGTTGGCGATCATATGACGATTTGATTGCACACCTCTCCTTATTCTAAACCTAGTTTGCTGCTCTTCGTTTGCTTTGTGGTCGTAATAAACAGCAAAACTGCGCTGCGATGCCAGGCGTTTCGATAAATATTTATGGCAATGAGGATTTTTCGTCAAATTTTGTTCAAAAATCCTAGAGAAAACCCCAATCTTTTTGCCCGATTTTAATAAAATTTTCCTTAAAAAGCTTTTAAATGATTTTGTAAGAGATTGTCTCAGAAAGATGCCGCTACACGTATTTCCTTCAAGTTTTCGAGTGATTTCTGCTATATATATCGAGTTTCTGGAGACAGTAGTGAAACCCTGAGTTGACAGTGGTAGCCAATACATATTTGTGCAAGACTTTGCTCCTTTACACAAAGCGATAGCGACACAAGTTTAAATGGCTGAAAATATCCATGACCACATAACACTGAAGTTATGGTCGCTTAACTCTCCTATGACGTAGTTGAGCGTGAAACCAATAAGCATCTTTATAGCACCATCTCTTCTCTGATATATACGTATATATGTACAATGTACATATGTACAGGGCGGGTCGATTTAAAAATCGCTCATTGCTCTGTGCCCCCACTAACTTTAGATGGCCGATCCACCCATGCCAGTGGCACACCCCCTGGAACTCCCCTGGGAGGTTCCCCATACAATCATTTCAAAATATCACCATTTTTGGCATTTACATGAGAAAAGAAACTAAAAAGTTCCACCCAAATTGGGCGACATCAGAATTCGTTTTAGAGGTATGGTTCCTTCGGCAAAGTTTCTTATTTTGATCCCTAGAATATGATTTTCACAGAGCAATGGGCGATTTTTTTGCCTCCCCACAAAAGACACTAAAAGTTCGACCCAAATTGGGGGACATCAGAATTCGTTTTAGAGGTATGGTTCCTTCGGCAAAGTTTCTTATTTTGATTCCTAGAATATGATTTTCACAGAGCAATGGGCGATTTTTTTGCCTCCCCATAAATCGACAAATTGTATATTATATATATATTCCGTAGTTCCGTAACAAAGGGCCTCAATAAACAAGTTAAAGTTCAAAGTGCGACCAGCTTTTTGCGCTGCTGCTCCCACTAGTCGTAAATACCACTAGATTGATAAATACCTGAAGTGCTTGTGCCCATACAGAGCAACAGGCTTAACATTAGATTCAAAGATTTCTTTTCTGAAGGCTGCATACAATATCGTTAGGGTCAATATGTATGTATAAGGCGGTTTGAGGAGGTTATTGCAGCTACTGAAGATTTTATTGAATAATTTTATAGATCCATAATTACATAATAAGCTTGTATTGTGTAAAAATTCATAAAATTTCAGTAAATTTTGTTCAAAATAAAAGCAAATTCATTTCACTCTCAAGTTGTCATCAAATGACAAATGAGTACGACATCTGGTGATGCCCTCAATGCCATTCTGAACTTACAACCTCTAGATTTTTAAATTCGAAAGGCGGCGATTAAAGCGGCGTACAGGCTCAAGTTAAACGGAGTCTGGGGAAATGAAGAAAGCAGTGGCCACTGTCAAATATACCACCAGTTGTCGGAGTGGTGCACACTGTTCTCGATGCCAGTGGACAATCTGATGCCTTTCGTTAGCTTCGGTAGGAAGTATGATGTTTTGATCCCAGATAGAGACCAATGGTTAAGTCCATAGAACCTATTAACGGGATTTCAGCACACTGGAAAGATGGTCACGGTATTCCTTACGGAAGTCTATGGCATCTTGAATGTGACATACTGACTAATTGAGAAAAAGTGGCAGGGTAGCAGTATTGGAATTTGTGATGACAGTCAGGCTGCACTGAAAAATCTTGCTAACTCACGCTGCTCTTCGAAATTAGTCGGTGAATGTAAGACAAAACTGAACAGTGTTGCAAAAAAAACAAAGTTAGCCTTATTTGGATGCCTGGACATTGGGGTACTACTGGGAATGAGTTAGCTGATAAACTGGCTAATGAAGGCTCTGCAAGTATGCCACTAGGCTCTGAACCCTTTCTAGGTGTCAATTTCGTATCGATTAAACTATGGATTGGCGACTTCATGAGGTCTACCCACAGAGGTCATTGGTCTGGGTTGAACTCGTGCAGAGTAGCCAAGTACTTTGTGAAAGAACCAAACAGGAAAATAGCGACCTTTCTCCTAAAACTCAGCAGAAAGGACCTGAGGGTACTGGTGGGTGTAATCACAGGGCACAACGCCTGCGGTCAGCATATGGCTGCCATGGGGGTCACAGACAGCCCGATATGCCTATCCTGTCTTGAGGATGCCACCACTGCAGAGCATTTTCTCTGCAGCTGTCCAGCGTTTTCCAGAATCAGACTTAGGATATTGGGTTGCGGTACACTGAGTATGGACAAAGTTCATACTTTTCCTCATTCAGACCTCAAACTAATTTATCCGTCTTAACACCCACATTTTATCTTTCCTATCTCGACTCTTTCTACCGAAATCTATCCGGGTCTCGTGACTGAGTGCTGAGACTTGTCCAACCCCCCACAAATCTAATCTAATATAATCTTGTCCTCAAATACCGTACGCATCCTGGCAGATAATGGCACTCGGAGGTGTATTTCTGCCATTTGCAGTTCAGAGGCAGCATAGAACTGTAGGTATCTTCATTTGTAGAAAAACATCAAGACGCACATATACTTATTTACTTCGTTCTTAACTTGCACTACATATGTAGCTGAATATTCGTAGATGGAAACACTAATCTAAATGCATATAAATGTAATGAATGCATTAAAACAAAGCTATAAGCTGATACTTAGATAGCTATAGACAAAATTGTTGCTGTACTATTCGCATCATATGCTTGTGTTCATGCATGTACATACATCCATATATGTATGCATTTCCTCTTGTACACATACATATGTATGTGAGATTAGAATCTATAAGTTATGTGTTTGTGTGTATGTATGCACTTAGAACAACTCAATTCGCAGAAATAAACAGCAATTTCTACCCTAAATATTGGTTTTATCTATTAAACCCAGCCAAGCTCGTATATATGTATGTATATTACATATATTCACACATACATACATACCTACTTATGTGCACAAGATCTTAAGCTCATCTGCTTCCTCGTAATCCAATAGCTTAACATTAACGTCAGCGCGAATTCGACAGCAATCGAATTTAAGATGCCAAAATGACATTAATCCATGAAATGAAGTTGAACACTGCTGGTATTTGGTTTTCTTTTACTCGTATCTGGGTCTGTAGCTTGGAAAACACTGGTGCTATTATGAAAAAGTTGAAAAATGGGGAGAAAAGTGAAACCATGACGTTTTTTGCTTCTACTTCTATACTTATCGCACTGCAGGGAAATGAGCTAGCGAAATAACAGACCGAATGGATATAGATATATGTACATATGTACATACCTACATACAAGTATTTACATATATGTATGAGTTGTAGTCTGTCAGAAATCTAAGTCGCTCCACCATATATCGATAGACAACAGCCAGCATACCTGCCAGAAGTCCTAGTCATTGACCGACAGAAAAGAAAGCAAAAAGCTGTTGGGGTCTTCTTAGATATAGATGGCACTTGACAGACCTAGCTTCGGCGAGATATACATATGAGACATGTAGACATCCAACCCATATTGGCTGAATTGATTCTACCGGTGGTTGAATATAGTTTAACTACTGCTTCTCTTGACAGCATCAACACGAACTCTTTTTGGAGTTCGCTCAGTGTGATGTTCTCTTAATTACCTTTCTTATTGTTTTTTTTTAGTAGGAGGAAAGCGTCGAAAGCCATTGTGGTCATCAGTGCGGTACTTTAACCCGAATTACAACCTCTCCTAGTTGCTCCTCCCGGAACCTTCCCCTTAAGTAATACGTCGGGAGGCTGTTATTGAGTATATTAACTCAAATCAATCAGTCTCTGTCACTACGAAAATCTGTCTGGAGTTAGGCTTGCAACAACTCTTCAGCATTTCCATCAGCCTCTAGATCAAGCTGTTGATGACGTAGGTTCGCCTTTCGGATCCATTCTTCATCACACAACGTTTTCATGACATTCGCTTGTACACCACTTAATGCTCGCCATTTGTCAGGTTTATCGCATATTTGCATCGTAAGGTTTGCCTCTGTGGAATTCTCTCCAAAAGCCCTGCGGGGGTCTTCTCTTTCGGTGTCGAAACACACAGGAATAGCACATTACCTTTGGAATATTCTTATCAGCTGCCCTTTAGAAAAGTTTCACGAGTGGGTATTTCAGACCATAGCCTACGTTAACAATCTTTGAATAACTCTCAAAGAGGAGTAGTCTTCAAGCCTGCTATGTCTGCATGAGGACACTTAGAGATAGCACTGTAGTCAGCTGGTGCACTGAAAAAGCAGTGTCTGTAAATCCTGTAAAAGCAGGGACAACCCCGTTTATAATAAAAATATAGACCTCAGTTCAGCTGAACATTCCCAATATCTCTGCACTGAGCTTTGCGTAAAATATCTTATTGGTTTGATCAAAGGTTCCATCCCACTGATCATATTGAGACACGAGTGAGCAGAGCTAACAAAATTTTGTGTCAGTGCAGAAGGACGTTCGGCTGAATGTGGGAACTGAACCCTTAACAAAATCTTTCGATATACCCATGCAATCACATACCCTACATACGGTAGAGGGCATTTTATGCTAGCAATAAGAGGCCACTAGAAAAATTGCAGTCCCTTTTGTGTAATGAAATAACAAGCGCGAACCAGGTCGCCACAACACTAGCAATGAAGTCATTACTTTGCCTCGTTCTTTCACTCTTAGTTGCATAGAATTAAACCTTAAAATCAGCATTGCGTTTTGATATGCTGATGAAAATTCTGCTGGAAGTGAGCAAAAGAAATATAAGCAAAGGAAGACCAAAACTCCGCTAGTTGGATGGCGAAGATCAGGACGCTGAGCTGTTTGGTATTCATTGTTGGAGTACTCAAGCGAGATATGAGACGAACTGGAGACAAATGTTACAACAAGCCAAGATCTGGACCGGGATGTTGTGCTAACAATGAGGAATGTATTTTAAATTCGAATTACCCCATTGAAGGCGGCGACTAGAGTAGAGGTGTTCAGCATAATAGTGGGAGAACGCGAGCACGAAGCAAACTATTATAATTGTCAGTTCTGATAGTTAGGCATAGTTAAGTCATGCACTTCTTTTTCTTCTTCTTTCATAGCGTTGCAACGCTGGGTGCGTCAAAGCTTCCTTCAAAATGCTCCTCCAAAGCGGTCTATCTTGAGCTGTTGCTTCGTAGTTACGTATTCCCAGCTTCTTAAGATCGTGTTCCACTGCGTCTATCCAACGGTTCCTCGGTCTGCCTTTGGCCTTCACTCCCATTAGCTTTCCTGTCAAGGCTTTCTTCACGGTACAGTCAACAGGCATACGGATCACATGACCTATCCATCTTATGCGCTGCGCTTTAACAAAACGCACAGCTGTCTCGTTCTGAGTTAGATCGTTTAGTTCCGATTTCAGTCGGATTCTATAGGTACCATCATCCATTCTTATTGGGCCAAAGATCTTTCTTAAAATTTTTCTTTTCATGCGAGCAATCTGAGCACAATCATCAACCTTAAGAGTCCATACCTCACAACCATATGCAGTTAAGGCCACAATTTGTTTTCGTGACTGTTTGTAGAATAAAAGGGCTCGCTATATATAAATTTGAGATTCTTACACGAGAAAGAGAGTAAGACGAGTTTTGATGGAAAAATTTGCAAGCCGATTGTGGCTTGCAGTTCAGTCTTATGATAAGCTGTCTTCTGTTTTTCCTGATAAAATTGGTGTGCTTACTGTCAGAGTCTAGAGTCATGGTTCAGTCTAATATTTCCCTTGATGCCACAGGCTAAGGTAGAACTGAGTTTTCGCAAAACCTAGGCGAATTTAATTTTTATTTTTTTATTTGAATGCCTCTGCAGTGTTAAGGTTAGAGGACCGTCTTTACGTGGCTAATAAATGAGTCACATACGACAATATTGGTCGTGATCAAAGCGTCATGAGAAGCCTGAGAGAAGAACGTAGGCCAAACCAGAACTAACGGTTAGGAAGGTTCTATTGTATATTTGGAGGGACTTGAAAGGAATCATTTATTATGAGTTACTTCCGTATGGCCTAACACTAAATTCAGATTTTTACTGTCAACGTTTGAAGCCAGCGAAAAAACCGAAAGAATTGGCGAACAGAAGAGGTGTTCTGTTCTAACAACGCAAGGTCCCACACGTTTGTAGTGACTCCTGAAGCTTGGTTGGGAAGTTTTAATGCATCCACCATATAGTCCGGACCTGACACCGATTACCACCATTTTCTCTCATTACAAAACTTTCTGAGTGATAAGAAATTGGTAACAAGAGAAGATTGTGAAAAACGATTACTAGAGTTGTTCGCCAATAAGGACCAAGACCTCTATGAGAGAAGCTTATGAATGTATCTTTAAATTAGCAACAAATTATACAATAAAACGATGCATATTTTTCCCAAATGAAGCAATCTGTAACATTTTAAATAAAGTTTTGAATTTTACCCTAAAACAATGGATGTGTAAATACCCTATGATCAGAATATACTGGGAATGTTTAAATAAAAGAAAACAGAGTTAAATTTCAGACAAATTTATTTTATCTCCTTCAAAATATGAGCCGTCTGACGCAACACACATGTGCCAACGTTTAACCCAGTCCTCCATGCACCCCTTGTGGGCCGACGAAGAGATGGCCTTTAGCTCCTTCGTCGCATTCTCTTTGATCTCCTCTATCGACTGAAATCTCCTTCCATGGAGTGGTAACTTCAACTTGGAAATCAAAAAAACGTCACACGGGGCCATGTCAAGGGAATACGGTGCTTACACGATGATATTTACGCCGTGTTTGGTCTAACAATCCAGCACATTTTGGGCTCGGTGCGATGCCGTATTATCATCATGCAAAATCCAAGAACTGTTTGCCCACTTTTCCAGACGTTAGTGACGTACAGAATCTCTCAAACGCTTCAAAACGGATAAATAGTGGCAGCTGTGTGTTTTACAGTCCTACCAACATAAGAGAAAAATATGGAACGGTTCCCACGTGCGCGTTTCGTTTAAATTAACCATTTGCGGTACTTTTTGATCAATGGGCATGTCTATCCTTTAGCTAAATCAGTATTTTCTCGCTTGTAATTAGATCTAAAGGGTATTTTTCGTTTTATTAAAACAACTATCAATTTAGCCGAAGTACAGAATATTTGTGAATTGGGTATTCAACGTCGTTCGGTAAAGTTGATGGTCATGATGATTTCTAAGCTGCATTCTGCGCAATCAACTGAAGAGTCTATTGAGGAATCTATAAGAAGTATTTGGAATAAATCAATCTTTACAATTATTACACTTGATTCTCCTTTACGGAGGAAAGTTCAATCACATTTCACCACAGCGGGCCCTATTCGTCAACTTCCACATCCAACAGGGTGCACTTTATCGTCCATCGCACAGCATTTTCCTACAAACGAGATTAATGTTGATGATTTTTTTTTTGTTACCGACAATCAAGTCGTGCTTATTCGCACGAACGCATTAATTTTGCTTTCATTTAATTCTACTTCCCTGCCACAAAATCATTCATACATACATACATATGTACAAGAACTAAACTTTTTTCTCATCATCGCCAATTTCCAATTTCACAACACAAACTCCAAAGGCAGTAGCGCTGATGTGCTTTTCACACTACGATTAAAGCGAAACACAGATAAGCGCATATATTCATATGTATTTATGTATCTCTATACACCCCCATTGCACATACATAATTACGACAATCATACATCAATTGATACAACTGACTGCCTGCCTGACTGCCTTTAGTCTTTGATGAAGCAGAAAATTACAAAAAGTAATGATTATAACCACTGGGGATTTTTCTAGTAATTCTTACAAATTTTTCAACTAAGTGATGTTCGTGCTTTCCTGGAATTGCCAGCAGGTATTGTAGCAAAAAACAAATATAAATAAAAAAATATTAATAATAAACGGTTTGAATGCCCGCCGCAAATGAGGACATTAATAAGAGCTAGGGAAAAAAATACAGAAAGAAAATAAATAATAAGAACAATAAATGAAAAAAAGCAAAATAAACAAAAATATACGCAAGATCACCAACTAATGGGCAGTCAACCAAATATTTTTTGCTCATAAATACGCAAAAAAGTTATTTCGAAGCTGGCCTGCGTGGCTGTTGCTGAAGCGTATTGTTTTTTTTTTTTTTTTGTTTGTTTTATACCCTGTTGCTTCATAGAGCACCGCATAGAGAATAAGCAATTTCTCAAATTTTTATCTTCGCATTTTATTTACTGAACAACGCAAAAGAAAACGCAAAAATCTCTTATTTATTCCGCTAACTACATATTTAATTCGGTTGTAGCTATGTGACTACCTACTCTTCCGCTTCAAACTGCTTTGGGATTCATGAATGTATTTGTGCTTATTTGTTCTTTAATTTGTGCGTTCGTATTGTGTGTATTTAGGCGCCAGCGTTCAAAATAAATAAATGTAGAAATAATGTTAATAGTGTTTGGATAGTAAAAAGCCTGTTGAGGCGTCCAAATGCTATAAAGAAACAACAATACACAGACACACATGCACGAGCACTCATACATTAGAACAACCTGCAGGAAAAATCTGAATCAGTGCTGAAAATAACTGGTTCGTAGCTGATACAAATTTCGTTGCTAGTGAACCACTTCGTTGATTATATTGCGAGTGGTGGGTACGACCTCAACATTTTTTTAGTATGTATGTGTGCGTGGTTTTTGCAGATTTCAAAATTTTGTGTATACCAACTTTCGTAGAGTTTAATAAAAAAGTTTCGTACTGAGAACGGCACTGAATTGTAATGTTTTATAAATTTTTTTGTATTCGATTTATTATCAAGGAACTACCGCAAAAAAAGTTTCAAGTAGGTCACTGATGTTTGAGAATTTTTCCGTTCGCTGCCTTGCGCATTTTCTCCATTTAACGCCTACCTCCATTAAATGTAAGAAGATAATGCAGAAATAAATGTTCAAAAGTCAACACGATTTTTGAACCACTTGAAACTTGCACTTTGCACTTGTACCAAAATTCAATGATCTATAAAACTGCATACGCGAAATTTTTCTAAAAATTCTCAGTAAAAGGTTTGAAATTTTGATGAAAATTTGCCGAGTTTTTTTTTCGAACTCTCGCTCTATGTGGTTCTTGTTATTGTTGTTGTTGAAGAGGTTGAGTATTTTCACTCCAATAATCCTAATTAGTGACCAGCACCGTTTTACTACCGCCGTCCTCGTATATATAATGATATGTTTTTTTTATTTTGTTTTGTGTTTTGTTGTTCCAAGTCAAATCCATTTAGTGAGGTCCAAGTATAGCAGCAAATTCTTTATCTCGATGTCTGAGATCTCATTAATTTGCTGCAGCAAGGCTTACCAAAGGAGCGGAGTCGTGCCCTAGCTAGCCCTGGACATTCACATAATTAGTGAAAAAGACTTTCCTTCGCTCCTTCCGCTTGACAGCTCCTGCAGATAGGATTGAAGGGTAGATTGAGTCTAGCTGCATGATCCCATACTTTCCAGTGGCCTGTAAGGGTTGCAATGATACGTGTGATGTTTGGCCGAGAGCATCCTAACGGATCATTCGTCCTTTGGATTTTGTATGACGGACATGTGTTTTTGTTGTAATACATGTAGTTATTTGCTTCCATCTTCTTTCGGCTAAAGCATGATAGTGTGAAGCAATGGATGTTTGGGTGGAGACTGCCACCGCCTCTGCTAATTCTAGTGTCGAACCTTTTCTTGCTAGCTCATCCGCTATCTCATTACCTTGTATGTTCCTGTGACCGGGAACCCATATCAGAGTGATCTGTAGTATGAATTATATTTTTATAGGAAAAGAATTTGAACTACAAAATAAATAAATAAAGAGTCAAAACTTGCCAATACAGGGTGTATACTGTCTTTTGACGGCGACTGTATATATTTATTCGAAATTGCGCGAGGCCATGACTATTTTTAAAGTAAAAACAAATACACAAGTTAAGAAAATTTGCTTTCCTAAACAATGAAATATAACATTTTTCAATTTTTTAAAAATACCGTAGGGATATGCAATTCATTTTCAACGCGAATGGGCAAATACCACACACACCCGCTGGCTAGTCTGTGAAAAGGTCTGACCTAGACCTCTAGCCTCCATTGCGTTACCAGTGCCATGAATTTGGAGTCGAAGCTATTATATATATAATTGGCGCGTACACGCTTTTTGGGTGTTTGGCCGAGCTCCTCCTCTTATTCGTGGTGTGCGTCTTGATGTTGTTCCACAAATGGAGGGACCTACAGTTTCAAGCCGACTCCGAACGGCAGATATTTTTTATGAGGAGCTTTTTCATGGCACAAATACACTCGGAGGTTTGCCATTGCCTGCCGAGGGGCGACCGCTATTAGAAAAATGTTTTTATTAATTTTGGTTTCACCGAGATTCTCTGTGAATTCCGAATGGTAATCATGCACCAACCCATTCGGCTATGGCGGCCGCCTGTCGAAGCTATTCTTTAATTTAATTTGTCAACAATATCCTTCGAGGATGAAAAATATGTTGATCCTAGGCAAAAAAAAAACTATACAATTTCATACTCAAATATTTTCTGTAAATTCCTATTAAAAGTTTGATGATTTTTTTTTATTTGCACAAAGTTTGTAACTTTACTTCATATCGCTTTTGTTAAACAAAGAACTACGTTTTTTTTTTTTTGAAAATTAATTAAAATTAAATTAAAAATATCTAATGTCTAATTTGTGTGGTCTTTTCTGTCTTCGTAATTTACTATATTAAGTTGTATTCGAATATCTTGGCTTTCCCATAAGTTGTCGTTTGAATAGGCAGTAGGGCAGACTGATGGATGAACGGATAGATATGTATACTGGCAGGGATGAATCTTGCTATTTTAAATTTCTTTTATTTTTAAAGCTCGTTAGACTGTTGCAAGCATATGTTATGTGAACAAAGTTAGGATACCCATGCGCCCTAATTTATTGGACAAAAACAAAAGCTGAACGCTTATTCTCCACTTTATCGACTATGATGACTGCGGAAGCAACGCGATATAAAACTTAGTCCAAATAGTTTTTTTTATTTTTATTTATTTCAAATAGTGAATAAACTTCAAAGGTTCTTACTGACTGTATGGATATGATTATTCGAATTGAGCACTAACTCCATAGCGTAGCAGATCTCATCTGCTGTATTAAGTACCAGTTCCGAACTATGAACGCTGAGCGAAAAATTGTTCAGCGGTCGCCAATTGTATTTCAGGAAAGTACAAAAATTCAGAGTGGAGAATATGCAGAAGATGTGACCAATATCAGACGGTTAACCGGTTCGCAGCTAGTTTAAAGAAATCAGCTGATTTATGTGACAGAGATGATTTGTTAACGACAGAACTTGCCAAAAAAAAGAGTCAATGCGGACTCTGTTCGTATAACTTTGTTGCCGTTTGAAAAGCGACTCATTGCAAAACTGATGGTATTCAACTAACCTCACTTTACAAAATTAGTTCATTCATCTCTCCCTCTCGCTCTCTCTCTATCTCTCTTCGTCAAATCTCTTATTACTTAACAGCCGGTGTTGGCCGAATCTGAAACCTTGCGCTATCTACCTAAATTCGCTGCTTGCTGGCGCCAGTTGGTGGCATCGAGTGCTGCCTGGTTATGCCTCACTTAATCTCCCAACGTAATTACGTCTTAATCTTCCTCATCAATCGCAAGTGAGTTTCCTCTCTTAAGACTGCCGTGCCGGAGCACCATCGTCCATCCTCGAGACATGGCCAAGCCAAAGCAGCCGCTGTATTTTAATACTCTTCACTATGTCCACATCTCGGTTTAGCTCGTACAGTTCGCTGTTTCATCGGCATCGGAAGTAATTCTTGCCTACGCGAAGATGTCAAGGATTTTTGGGAGAATTTGCTCTCTCGAAGGCTCCAAGCGCTCTCTCATCAGTTGTCGTCATCGTTCAAGCTTCTGCGTCATATATACAAGGGCGAGGTTGATTAGGCTTCTTCACAGCGTTGTTTTCGTTTTTCGAGAGAGGGCTCTACTTCTCAATTCCCTGCTAAGTTTAAAGTAGAGTCATCTTTCGTTTATTCTCTAGGCTGACGTCGTTCTGGCTGTTAACACGGGTACCTAAATAAACAAAGTTTTTCACCACTTCAAATTCGCGGTTGCCAATAGCGATGGCGCTCGTTCACCGCCAGACCCACATTGTCTGCTTCCTTCTGCGGACTGGAGTACGCTAAACATACAGCGCGGTTGTTCAGACCGACAATATCAATATCGTCAGCATACGCCAATAGCAATGACACTTTTGTAGTAGATAGTGCCAAAGCGGTTCAACTCACCAGCGCAAGTAATTTTTTCCAGTAGGAGATTAAATAAATTACTGAAAAGAGAGTCGCCTTTTATGAAACCTTTCTTGGTATCGAATGAATCGGAGAGATCCTTTCGGATCCTGATGGAGCTTACCGTATCGCTGAACGCCATTTTACACAGTCGTACACGTTTTGCGGGGACACCAAAGTCAGAAATAGCGGCGTACAGACAGTTCTGGTTTGGTATCGAAAGCAGTTTTGAAATCGACAAAAAGGTGGTGTGCGTCGATTTGTCATTTGTGGGTTTTCTCCAAAATTTGGCGTATTTTGTAGATCTGGTCAATAGCCAAAGTTACTCTCACAATTTTGCTTCGCATGTCCAAACCTTGTACTCTCTCATCCTTGCCAGAAACATTAACTAGTCATAAAACGCCTCACTTCGGTAGTAGTTGATTTCCCTACAGGGCAGGTATGAGCACCAATCCGTATACTCTAACTCACGCTGAGTACACGCACATTCCGGAAATCGCGGAAAATTAACAAGCAAAAATGGCATCATATATGCACATTTAACAAAAAAGAAAAAACTCACCCACACACACACACACTTTCAAAATTAACCGCACACTCGCAGATTCTCAGTGGCGCTAAGTTGGCAAACCACAAAGCTGGCACCACATTTCCTCGCCAGAGCTACTCCTCCGTGAAACCCAAGCGCACCATCCCAGCAGGCGTCCGTCCAACTTCTCATAGACTACCACTTGTATAACACCATTGAGAATATTAAAACGCTGCGAGGCACTCGGAGGCCATGTGCTAAAAACCACAGCCGCACACATGCCCGTACATGTGTATGTGTATGTAGGTAACTACCAGCCGGTTCATGCCACAAGGCGTTCAAATAAACTTACGCATACATAAATATTAAAAAGGCACATAGACACATACACATATTAAAAGCATATACTCACACATGCGCGCATTTTTGCACAGCTTTATAAGTGCAACATTTTTTCAGCTTTTATCTGCTATAGCAATTTTCATTCAGACATTCCAAACCATCTTTAGGTTGAGTTGAAAAAAAAGCAATTCCAGTGAGAAAGCAAAAATCGTTATGAATTCTCGCTGCCCTTTTCATCTCGCAAACATGTTCGCTTACATATAGGTACAGAAGTATTCTCATGTGTTTACCTACGTGGTTAGTGAAGTCGATACGCCCTCGTGCATATAACTGGTGAAGTAGAGGATGGGGTTAAGGGAGGAGGTTCAGGGAGGGGATTCGCGCTTCAGCTATGCATCCACCACTGAATTCACTTGTGACCAAGTATGGTTGCGTTGATTTGTGGCTGCTGTTTGAAATGGAAACACCCATGCACAGCCATTTACTTTTATGATTTTTATGGCACAGGTGAAAATAAAAGATAAATAAATATTATAATAAACTCGCGCTGCGTGAAATTGCAGGTACGTGTACATGTATGTCTTTAATAATAAAAAATTTAATGCTAATAATTAAAGGGATCACGCAGTGAACTAATGTGTTCCAAATGAAATTATGGAACAATGAGCTGTGTGAGCTTCACGGCGACATAGCGCAGGAAATAAAGATCCAACGGCTTCGTTGGCTGGGTCATGTCGTCCGAATGGACAAAAACGCTCCGGTACTGAAAGTATTCGATTTCTGGTAATACCAGAGGAAGAGAAAGGCCTCCTCTGCAGTGGAAAGAGCAGGTGGAGATGGGCTTAGCTTCACTTAGTGTGCCCAACTGACACCGGTTAACACGAAAAAAAAACTACTGGCGCGCTCTGTCAAACTCGGCCAAAATCATGTAAGCAGAATAAGAAAAAGAAATTAGCGTGAAATCAGCACAAGTTCTAGATATAGGAGCGTTGACACCATAACTACTTCTAGGAAAAGCAGTTTTAAAGAATTCCGAATGGCGAGGAATTCTTGAGGGAATAATAAAAACAATATTTTCCAAAAGAGAAGGGCAATCAATAAAGCCAGTTGCAATGTTAATGACAAATTAGTTGCAGGAATTAGTTGGCAACGAAAAGAGTAGGAAGGTAGTGGTGAGAAAAATTTAGTGAGCGGAGAGTAAATTTTCGAAAAATTGTTGTTCAAATTCAGAGCTTGTGTCACAGAACTTACATGAGAAAGAACATAGAAGATGACACTTGTGTACCCCTACGAACAAATAAGGTAATAATTTCTGAGAAATTTGTAAGCATAGCGAATGAGAGAATCGCCTGATAGGGATATTCCACATTGCGGGGTTGCTACTCAAAACTTTATTACATCTAAATAAGGAAGCTCTCTTCTGGCAACCTTTTCGTCGGCATCAAATATAACAAACAATTCGTTAACACATGTGGAGTGTTCACCGTTCGGATGTTAGCATTAGGAAAAAAATATCAAAAGTCAACGAAAACTTAGAGTCACTACAAACTTGCACTTTATTATAACAGGTGGCGCAAAATTAATCATCCAATTTTGTTTAGATTAACTGTTTGCTAAATAAAAGCAAATGATTTTAAGTGTTGAAAATCTTTATTTTGATCGCAGCTGTTCAGCTCGCAAATATGATTGACGTAAGATGTCATATGCAAAAATTATAAATATTCCGACAGGGTGATTAATATTGCGCCACCTTTTATTTGACTTAAATAGTCTATAAAATTATGTACGGACATTTTTTTCCAAATTTTGATTAAAATGTTTGAAGTTTTGAAATTTGTTGAGTTCTTATAAATTTTGAACAAAGTTTGATACTTTGATTTATATTATATTTGTCGTAGAATTAACTATATTTTTATAAAAAAAAAACAACTTTATGAAAACTAAAAAACGAATGAAAAGTAGTCAAAATTGGTTAAAATATTATATTTACAGGGTGAACGATATGAAGTGTTACCTGTTCAAAACACCATACTTTTTTGTGTGAAATTAGTTTTTATTGATTTCAAAGACAAAATTGTTCAAAAATTATTACAATTTTAACATACATACATTCACTTTAGCTCGATATGACCACTTTTTCCCTTGACTATAGCCTTCAAACGGTCAAAAAATTAGTTGCATGCTGCACGAATGTGATCTTGAGGTATTTTGGCCCATTCTACTATAATCGATTTTTTCAGCGCATCCATACTGGTATATTTTTTAGTCCTCACCTTGCTCTCCAAAATGGACCAGATGGAATAGTCCATCGGATTTGCGTCTGGTGAATTCGAAAGTCATTGTGTGGACGAAATGAAGTGTGAGCGTTCGGTCAAGTAAACACGATCATTTTGAGTCTTTATAAACTGCTCAATTGGGAAATTTTTTTCATCAGAAAACACAATGTTAGGAAATTCGCCACGTTCGTGCAAGCGCAACAACTCCTTTGCTTTTTCGCACCGAACTTTTTTTGCTGGAGTGAAAGATCTTGTGCTTTTTGGAACTTGTAAGCCTTGACCTTGAGCTCATTTTTCAATATGCGTCGAATGCTGTCTTGCGATATTTTTAGTTCTTTGGCCATTTTTCTTCCACTTCGACGTGGATTTCGTTCAAGTCGAGCCTTCACTTTCCGAACCATTTCTGGCGTTGTTACGGTTTTTTTTGGTCCACCTCCATAGCGTTTTGCAATGCTACCAGTATGATTGTAACGTTTTATAGTGCGATACACAAACATTTTATTCACTTTGAGGTGACTGAGCTCACGAACAATGGCTGGTTGTGATTTCCCAGCCAAATACCCCGCAATCACTCTATTACGTTTGAGTTCCATCACAGAAAAAAAATTCAACAAAACTGAGACGCAAATGCTTTTGACGGCTTATGAACCATATATTGAACTGTCATTAGAACAATTTTGACGTTAATGTCATGAGCTGTTTTACAGATACAAGCAGTGTGAAGTTGGTAGCACTTCATATCGTTCACTCTGTGTATTTATATATAGTTGGCGCGTACACCCCCTTTGGATGGTTGGCCGAGCTCCTTCTCCTATTTATGGTGTGCGTCTTGATGTTGTTCCACAAATGGAGGCACCTACAGTTTCAAGCGAACGGATATTTTTTATGAGGAGCTTTTTCATGGCAGAAATACATCGGAGGCTTGCCATTGCCTGCCGAGAGGCGACCACTATTAGAAAAACCTTTTTCTTAATTTTGGTGTTTCACCGAGATTCGAACCTACGTTCTCTCAGAATTTCAAATGGTAGTCATGCACCAACCCATTCGGCTTCGGCGGCCGCAAAACGTATCTCCGCTCTGATATCGAAACGTACATTGGCGAAATCAAAGTTCAATTGTGCTGTTAAGTGGCATTATTTGTTTGCATGCCTGCTTTCAGTGCTACCGAAAAGTGTAGTAATATTTTATCAGCATAAACTTAAACTGTGTAAGACAAATTAAGCTGTTAAAATTAGTTGCAATAATTTTCATTCCGAAAGCTGCTTATAAAAGTTGGCGGTAAATGTTTTTGTTGGAACTAGTTTTTATTTATTTTAAGCCAATTAAATTTATTTTGGTCAAAAATCCTTTCAAATTTGATACACCACACCACCTACACAAAAACGCACTTTCGCCCAAAAACTATGTACTGAGGTGTGAATGTTTGTGCGCCATAATAGCTGAAAAGCATCGTTTCCAGCATTTGATTTCCATATCCAATTACGCGGAAATTGCGAATTCGTGTAATAGAGTTTATATGCGATTTTATGTACGAATATGTAGACGCTGCGCTGAAAAGCGTGATATTTCAGCAAACTAACTACGAAATGAACTGGTTATGGGCAATACGAGCGGTTGCTAGTCGTGGCGAATGAATTTAAGTGAGGGACAATAAAAAAATAATTGCTGAAAATTATGCACCAGTAGAAATGTATGGAAAAGTGAGGTAAAAATGAAGTAGTAAAAGAGGAATATATCAAATAATGCATTCCATGAGAATGAAGTATATAAAAGATGAGAGAGCGACAAAAAATCGGGAGTGCGAAAGAAATGCTTTTTAACTATTGTAAAGACAAAAATATATGTACAAGTATAAAGTGAAAAAAATTTAAGACTTTCAACTCCTAGAAAATTGTAAGAACATACCCTTTAAGCTAGTCTTTAAGCAAAATCATCTGTGTAAAAAAAATTGCCTCACTCACAGTTGAGTTAGGAATACGAGGGGTGCCTTTTATATTTCGGGATTTGGCAGCCCTGGTGTTGCAATCTGGCAACTGACAGCTGTATCGCAAAGTTTGACATTTTTTGGCTTTTACGTACTCAGAACGTTTTGAAATACCAGCGCTATTTGTGTTGTTTACAGTAACTTAAAAGATTCATCTCGGTCCAAAAATGGAATTAAATCGTGAACATTTTCGTGCGATTATTTTTACAACTTTCGACGTGGATTAACTCAGCAACATTACATGGATGAACTTAATTCATTTTTTGGCGATGAAGCTCCATCAAGGACCAGTGTTTATCAATGGTATGGTGAATTCAATCGTGGTCGTAGTTCAATCCAAGACGAATTTCGTGAAGGTCGTCCAAAATCAGTTGTTGTTCCGAAAACCATTGATGCTGTGCGCGAACTGATATTGCAAGATCGTCATGTGAACTATCGTGAGATTGAGACAATCTTAGGCATTAGTGGGACCAGCATACATTCAATATTGCATAAACATTTGACTGTCAAAAAAATTTGTTCGCGTTGGATCTCACACAATTTGTCAATCGCTCAAAAAAAGGCTCGTGTGGATTGGTCGAAGGAAATGCTCAAAAAATGCGATCGCGGGGCTTCGAAACACGTCTATGACATCGTCACACGTGATGAATCATGGATTTACGCGTATGAGCCCGAAAGTAAACAGCAGTCGACTGTATGGGTGTTTCAAGATGAGCCAAATCCAACAAAAGTTGTTCGCGCACGAAGCACTTCCAAGCAAATGGTCGCCTGTTTTTTCGGAAAAACTGGACATGTCGCAACCGTACCACTAGAACAACGCAGAACAGTAAATTCTGAGTGGTACACAACCATTTGTTTGCCAGTTGTCTTCCAAGAAATTAGGAAAACAAATCGCCAAAGACGGATCACTCTTCACCAGGTCAATGCAAGCTCTCACACATCGGCTCAAACAACTGCATTTTTGAGCACCCAAAACATCGAATTAATGGGTCATCCGCCGTATAGTCCTGACTCGGCACCGAATGACTTCTTTTTATTCCCGTACGTAAAAAACAAACTGAGAGGTCAACGTTTTTCGACACCTGAAGAAGCGGTTGCGGCATTCAGAATGCATATTTTGGAGGTACCTCATTCAGAGTGGCAAAAGTGCTTCGACAATTGGTTCAAACGCATGCAAATGTGTATAGATCTTCATGGAGAATATTTTGAAAAACAATAAAGTGATTTTCGATGATTAAAATTTGTTTTTGTTCCCTAATCCCGAAATATAAAAGGCACCCCTCGTATTAGTGGCATTAAAAAATAGTCACCGAAAAACAGAAATAATCTATGGAATACGTTTATAAAACCAGAGCAAATAATTCGAAAAACTGGGCTGAGAATTAAAATAAAGAAAACGAAGTACTTGAATATTTTTCAATAACATATTACAGTTTTTGTTCAAAATATTTTGGTTTTTCAAGAAGGACCAAAAATTTTCAATTTTTTCATGGTCAAAAAAATTTAATTTTTTTCTTCAAAATTTTTTTCGTTTTTCAAACATTACCAAAAATTCTTTATATATACAGTGGGGTGCACAAATGAGTACATGTTTGTACTCCGTACACTTCCAAGTGCATAACAGTAACAACAATAAAGCAATTCGCAAAATTTTTTTTCAATTTAATTTTTTATTCAATTCTTAATAAAATAAATAATAACACAAAACAAAAAGGAGCAAATTCTAGGAAAAAAGCGAATAAAACAAAAACAACTTCTATGTACTCAATTTTGCACCTTTCACCAATTGTACGGATGGAGTATGTTTTTAGTATTTTGTCCATAAACCTTTATTACGTATGACATGTTTCATACGGTTTGGTATACTTCCTTCTAAATTTTGTGTAATTTCAGCCGGAATAGTTTGCCATTCGTGCTGTACACGCCGCCACAATTCGTCTGTATTGGCTGGGGCTCTTTGATATTGTCCTAACCGTCATTTCACGATTGACCACAAGTTCTCAATCGGATTGAGGTCAGGACTTTGAGCGGGTCACTGCATTACCTCGAAATTTTGCCCAGCTAGCCATTCTTTCACAATTTTGGACGTATGTTTGGGGTCGCCATCCTGTTGAAATATTACTTCTTCTTGAGGATAAGCGGCTATGTCAACAAAATGGGGAAGATAAGTCTTTAGAATATGCAAATATTCCTCCTTCCTCATTATTCCGTCAATTTTTTGCAATGGCCCAACTTGCCATCACGTGAAACAGCCCCATACCATGACGTTTCCCCCACCGTGTTTCACCGTTTCTTTAATATGGTGTCTTTGTATGGTTTCTCCGGGACGGCGCCAGCAATACTGCTTACCATCGGACTGAAACCGATTAAATTTTGATTCATCTGACCAGATTACCCGCTTCCAGTCATCTTCAGTCCAATTTTGGTGTTCCCTGGCGAACTTCAACCGCGCCTTAACATTTCGTTCCGACAGTGCAGGTTTTGGTTTTTTTACCGCTGAGATATAGCCGATGTTATGAAGGGCTCTTGCTGCAGTCCATCGGCTAACGGGTTTGTTTATAGCTATAGCCGCGTCCTTTGGGGTTAAACATTTGTCCTTTTTCAATTGTGACATCATGACACGTGCATCCGAATCCGTTAAAAGTTTTCGGCGACCTCTAACTTGTGCTTTAGTGACCACCCCTCTCCTTTTCTGGACTCTTATAACCACTGATTGGCTTATGTTCAGCTGCTTGGCTATTATTTGCGTCGCGGAACCAGCATTTGTCATGGATATAACACTGTCCTCAATTTGTCGCGATAATTTCTTCATGACTTTAATTACGTATTATATTGTTTCAATAACTTCCTTTATTTTATTAAATTTAAATGTGCCGCGTTCACGATTTGCTTTAAGCTAAATAATCTTAAAATTTTCGAGAAAAAAACCAACGGTAAATAAATTTTTTCGCTTATATTATTGAGAGAAAACTGAGATCTTGCAGGTGCAAAATTGAGTACATGGAAGTTGTTTTTGTTTTATTCGCTTTTTTCCTAGAATTTGCTCTTTTTTGTTTTGTGTTATTATTTATTTTATTAAGAATTGAATAAAAAATTAAATTGAAAAAAAATTTTGCGAATTGCTTTATTGTGGTTACTGTTATGCACTTGGAAGTGTACGGAGTACAAACATGTACTCATTTGTGCACCCCACTGTATATCCATCTTGGGGTATTACGAGCTCCTCCTCCTATTTGTGGCATACATCCTGATGTTGTTCACACGAAAACTTCAAATTGTCGCCCATCACATCTGAGCGATTTCTTACCATGTATCCAAGTATTTTGGACATGGTGTTGAGTTTTCTGAAAATTGGTTTATTTGTAGGCCCGAGTATAATAGAAAATAAATTGAAAAAATTAAAAAAAAAGTTTAATGATTGTGATTTTTGTTTTTTGGGTTTTGCAGCATGAGCAACGAACTATAATTTTTTGTGTTCAAAATAAGAGTTTTCCAATAACAGGAGTTATTTTGAATAGGATTGCGCTATCGAGAGATGATTACCGATTTTTTATGCCCGGAATCGGATGGTATTGATCTGGACAACGTTTATTTTCAACAAGACAGCGCTACGTATCACGCAAGCAACGAAACCATTGATCTTTTACGGGAAAAGTTTCCGAACCGTGTTATCTCTCGAAGAGGTGATCACAATTGGTCACCCAGCAGCAGCCCAGGATCGATTCAAGACCTCAAAGATGGAATTCGTGAAGCTATGAAGCACTTTGCAATTCGGTTATGGAAAAACTCATGAAAAAGATATTGTCCTGTAACCGTGGTCGTGGTGGTCATTTGCCTGATGTTATTTTCCATTACTAACGGCATACCTTCCTCTTTATAATGAAATAAACATCCGATCTCTTCTTCTTAATTGGCGCGATAACCGCTTACGCGATTTTGGCCGAGCTTAATAAAGCGCGCCAGTCGTTTCTTTCTCGTGCTAACCGGCGCCAATTGGACACACCAAGTGAAGCCAAGTCCTTCTCCACCTGATCTTTCCAACGCAGAGGAGGCCTTCCTCTTCCTCTGCTACCACCAGCTGATACCGCATCGAATACTTTCAAAGCCGGAGCATTTGTATCCATTCGGACGACATGACCCAGCCAACGAAGCCGCTGGATCTTTATTCGCTGCGCTATGTCTATGTCGTCGTAAAGCTCATACAGCTCATCGTTCCATCGTCTACGATATTCGCCGTTGCCAACGTGCAAAGGTCCAAAAATCTTACGCAGAATCTTTCTCTCGAATACTCCAAGCGTCGCTTCATCGGATGTTGTCATCGTCCAAGCTTCTGCGCCATACGTCAGGACGGGCATGATGAGAGTCTTGTAGAGTGTTAGTTTTGTTCGTCGAGAGAGGACTTTACTGCTCAGTTGCCTACTTAGTCCAAAGTAGCACTTGTTGGCAAGAGAGATTCTACGTTGAATTTCAAGGCTGACATTGTTATAGGTGTTAATGCTGGTTCCCAAATACACGAAGTCTTTTACAACCTCAAAATTATAACTGTCTACAGTGACGTGGGTGCCGATACGCGAGTGCGCCGACTGTTTGTTTGAAGACAGGAGGTACTTCGTTTTGTCCTCGTTCACCACCAGACCCATTCGCTTTGCCTCTTTATCCAGTTTGGAGAAGGCAGAACTAACAGCGCGGTTGTTAAGGCCGATGATATCGATATCATCGGCATACGCCAACAATTGTACGCTCTTATAAAATATTGTGCCTGAGCGATTAAGTTCTGCGGCTCGTACGATGCTCTCCAACATCAGGTTAAAGAAGTCACACGACAGCGAGTCACCCTGTCTGAAACCTCGTTTGGTATCAAACGGCTCGGAAAGGTCCTTCCCAATTCTGACGGCGCTGCTGGTGTTGAGCAACGTCATCTTACATAGCCGTATTAGTTTTGCGGGGATACCAAATTCAGACATAGCGGCATACAGGTAACTCCTTTCTGTACTGTCGAATGCAGCTTTGAAGTCGACGAAAAGATGGTGTGTGTCGATTCTCCGTTCGTGGGTCTTTTCCAAGATTTGGCGTATTGTGAATATTTGGTCTATGGTAGACTTTCCAGGTCTGAAGCCACACTGATAAGATCCAATCAGTTGGTTGACGGTGGGCTTCAGCCTTTCACACAATACGCTCGCTAGAACCTTATAGGCGATATTTAGAAGACTAATCCCGCGGTAATTGGCACAAATTGCAGGATCGCCCTTCTTATGGATTGGGCAGAGCACACTTAAATTCCAATCGGCAGGCATGCTTTCATCCGACCATATTTTGCATAGGAGCTGATGCATGCACCTTACCAGCTCCTCGCCGCCATGTTTGAATAGCTCAGCCGGGAGTCCGTCGGCGCCCGCGGCTTTGTTGTTCTTTAGGCGCGTTATCGCTATTCTCACCTCGTCATGATCGGGTAACGGAACTACAATTCCGTCGTCATCGATTGGGGTATCGGGATCTTCACATTCTCTTCGACATGCGCAGCTGTCACTGTTTACCAGGTTCGAGAAGTTTCCCTCCATAATTTAAGATTGCTCTGTACGTCAGTCACCAGATCGCCGTCTTTGTTCTTACAGGAAAACGCCCCAGTCTTGAAACCTTCTGTAAGCCGCCGAACTTTCTGGTAGAATTTTCGGGCGTTGTTCCTATTGGCCAGCATCTCAAGCTCCTCGCACTCGCGTATTTCGGCCTCTCGTTTCTTCTGTCGGATAATACGTCTCTCTTCCTTTTTCAGCTCTCTGTAGCGATCCCACATGGCTCGCGTTGCGCCCGATCGCAGCGTGGCTCTATAGGCGGCATCTTTTCTTTCTGCGGCAGCATGACACTCCTCGTCGTACCAATTGTTTTTTCGGGCTCGCCGGAATCCGATTTCTTCTTCGGCGGAGGTACGTAGGGAACGAGAAATGTTGCTCCATTGCTCGCGTATGCCGATTTGTTGGGCAGTGCTTTCGGAGAGCAGGAGTGAGAGTCGAGTGGCGAATCTTCTGGCTGTCTGTTGTGATTGCAGCTTTTCGATGTCGAACATTCTTTGCGTAGGTAGATGCACGTTTTTTGCTGCACAGAGGCGGGTGTGCAGTTTGGCTGCAACAAGGTAATGATCCGAGTCGATGTTGGGTCCTCGGATCGTACGTACATCTAATACACTAGAAGCGTGTCTTCCATCTATCACAACATGATCGATCTGGTTTCGCGTTTTTCGATCAGGAGACAGCCAGGTAGCTTGGTGTATTTTCTTATGCTGGAATCTGGTGCTGCAGACTACCATGTTTCGGGCCCCGGCGAAGTCGATCAGCCTCTGTCCGTTACCGGATGTTTCGTTGTGCAGGCTGAATTTTCCGACTGTGGGACCAAAAATTCCCTCCTTGCCCACCCTGGCGTTGAAGTCGCCAAGCACGATTTTTATGTCGTGGCGGGGGCAGCGCTCATAGGAACGTTCCAGGCGCTCATAGAAGGAATCTTTGGTCGCATCGTCCTTCTCTTCCGTCGGGGCGTGGGCGCAAATTAGCGATATGTTGAAAAATCTGGCTTTGATGCGGATTGTTGCGAGACGCTCGTCCACCGGAGTGAACGACAGTACTTGGCGACGAAGTCTCTCTCCCACAACAAATCCGACACCGAATTTGCGCTCCTTTACATGGCAGCTGTAGTAGACGTCGCAAGGTCCTATGGTTTTCTTTCCTTGCCCCGTCCATCGCATCTCTTGGATGGCAGTGATGTCAGCCTTTACTCTCACGAGGACATCAACCAGCCGGGCAGAGGCACCTTCCCCATTAAGGGACCGGACATTCCAGGTGCATGCCCTCAAATCATATTCCTTATTTCGTTTGCAGGGGTCGTCATCAGTAAAGGCAATTCTCATCCGAGGCTTTTTTAATCTTTTCATTGGGGGGGGATTTTTAAGTGGCGGGTCCCAAACCCAGCGCACAACCAGCTATCCTGGAATGTTTCGCCTTCTCACGTTAGCTCACTCCCGAACGGGTGTTAGGAAGCTAACCAGAGGATACGTGGGCTAATCCCGGACGTTGTGAGCTGCTTGAACCATATGTAGAAGAATCGTCCTGGCCACTCCCAAGTGAATGGCGATCAGTAACTTTCCCCACTTGCGTGGACTTCTACACATGGAACCATCCTCCAACATCCGATCATTTATATTAAAAAATAGCAATTTCCTTTGAATATCAAAATAACACCTCTTATTGGAAAACCCTTAGGTTTTTTTTTGTTTTTCGAGCATGATTAAAAAATTTAAATCAAAATTTTTTCGTTTGTTCCGAAATTTTAATTTTTTTGACCAAAAATTAAAATTTTTTTTTTCAAAAATTTTTTTTACTTTTCAAGTTTGTCCAAGCAAAATTTAATTCTTTTGTTCAATATTTTTTTCTTTTTTTTCATGCATGAGCAATATTTTTTAAATTGTTTGAATTTTTTTGTTTTAAATTAAAAGAAACCTTTTGTTTGATAGTGTTTAAAAAACTCCGCCTCAAATTTGTCTTTATATCACTTTTAGAATAGCTTAGGCTATGCTTAGTGATCCCTGCAAGTCTCATAGCGCGATTCGAGACTTTTCGAGTTCTAACCAGTGAAAAATATTGTGTAATCTGCTTATTAATGTACGTAGCAACACTTCGATCGATCTGCAAATGGACGTAATACACGACTGCGTTTGCTAGCGCTTCGCTAGTGCACTCTTTCTTTTTTACATTGGTTTTTCATTTTCTAAGAACATCTCCAAATGTAATAAAGAGATATTGCTACAACTTTTGATTATTCCCTTGAGCTAAAAAAACGCCAACAAAAAAAATTGTTTGACAAAAATTAGGAACAAAAATGGAGTTAAGCCACTTTTAAAAAATGTGCTATTAATGTAATATACTAAATTTATTTCATTTATTTATTTATTAATATACTACTAGTATGTAACCCCCGAAAATCGGGTGGGCTTTTTTCCCACGCAAAGTAAACAGCATATGTGACACTTTTATATATTAAAAGTTATGATGATTAGAAAAGTGTATATTTTTATTCATATGTAATACCTACTATGTAAGAACTTATGCATACCTATAACATTTTTAAAATTTTGTTCAGTTAAATGAGTAATTTTCTTTTTTAAATTACTTCATTATAAACTACATTCAACGTGAAGTTTTCGTTATTGCCCATTTGAACCGTATATTTTCCCAGGATCTAACCCGGCTTAACGCAACATAAAGTTGGCCGTGGGCAAAGCAATCCTCCTTTAAATGAAGCCCCACCCTTGATAATGTTTGCCCCTGGGCCTTATTTATAGTTATGGCGAAGGCTATTATAATTGGAAATTGGCGACGCTTCAACGTAAAGGGAAGTGTGGTTTCGCTCGGCTGCAAATTTATACGAGGCAATAGAAATCGCCTTCCCTGAGCCTCTCCGCATAACACTTCCGCGAGCAAACAATTCGGATGCATTTCTTTTACGATAAGTCGTGTGCCATTCACCAATCCTTCTGCTGGACTTAAATTGCGAATCAACATTATCACTGTTCCAATTTTCAATTGAAGCTTATGCGGCGGAGTTCCACTAAAATTGAGGGAGTGTAAAAATTCCACAGGGAATCTTACCTGATCTTGTGAATCTTGTGAAACAATCGTATCAGCGCTGAGATATGTGCGCTCCTGACCAGGTAGCATATCGACTATACTCGAGTTTATGATGGCACATTGGTCATTTTTTGGACATAATATGGCTCGGTCTTTTAAATTATCAATTTCTATTATTCCATTATTTGGTTGGAAAACCCAGTCAATGATGTTTCCGTTTTTTAAAAGAATTTGATCAGGAATTTTTATTCTTGATGCATTGTCTTGCCCTTCGCCGTGTCCTATGCGCAAAAGAAAATTACAATAGTCGGGTTCTTGACTACGCATATTGATTGTGAGCTTAAATGATTTAAAAAATTTCCACAAAGAGCAACGTTTTAAACAATTATCAACTATGTCAGTTCGCGTACTTCTCGGTACCACAGGCAAAACTTGCCTAAAGTCTCCACCCAGAATAATAATTTTCCCACCAAAAGGCGTCTCATTTTGGTGAATATCGCGCAAAAGACGATCTAAACACAACAGAGCTCTGCCAGGCACCATGCTAGCTTCATCCCAAATAATAGCTTTTGCTGCCTTTAATGCCTGACCAGCTTTAGTGTTTGGTTTTACCAAAGAAACTGATTCAGTCAACGGTATGGGAAATTTAAAAACGCTGTGAGCAGTTCGCCCGCCTGGCAACAAAATTGAAGCTATACCTGTCCAAGCTACGGTAATCACTGTTTCTCCAATACCACGAATATAGTGAGTAAGAGTTTTATATAGAAATGTTTTTCCAGAGCCACCAGGTCCATCAATAAAAACAGCTTTAACAGATATGCCCTCATCATTTAGCATTGTACATACTTCGTCAAAAATGTGTTTTTGTTCTCGATTAAGCTGATCTTTTAATGTTTGTGCGCATCTCAAATCGACTTCAATGTCAGTTGTTAAAGTTGTAAGGTTGTCTGCAAAAGAAACTTCCGGCAAACCAAAATGTTTTAAAGATGTATTGTGGGAAAGTAAAATTTGATTAATTTCCCGCAATGCCAATATTTCACTTTCTACTACATTATTACAAAATCTTCAATAAAATATTCTTTAAATGTTGTCCAAAGTTCAAGGGGCGAAGTAGGTTCTCCAAACACGCAAATCATGGCAAAAATACGTCTTAACTGTGATGGCATTTTGAAGGTAGAAACTTCTGTCAAAACAGCAACCCATTCCGAGTTATCCACTAATAGCTTTCGCTTGGCGGCCGATTCCCAAAAAGAAGAGAGGAGCTCATTACCAACTGTCAATAAATCATTGTATGATTTAGGACCCTTTATGGAAACTAACAGTAAACGTAATGCAAATCGTTCTAGATCCTTTGGATCGACCATATAAATTCTGCCTATTGCGTTGGCTAAATTTTTTCTTCTCTGCCACGAACGTGAGCCTTGTTGCCAAGTGTAATGTTCAGGAATTTCTTGGTAAGTCAATGTATTAGCAAAAGTATCTATTGTATTCAGCTTAAAGTACGCAGTAAGTGTAGTGTCTCGGAATTCCGTAATCGCTTCTGCTATAATAGCACTGTCTTCACGAAAGTAAATATTTTGTAAATTTGGAAGGTTTACCGCAAGAGGTTTTACTGTGTGTGATTTTTCCTGCATTGGAAATTCAAAAAGTCTCCAACACGCTTCTGGTGCGCTTACATACCTAGCATCTACAAAAGTCGTTATCTCATCAAAATTAATGCAGTTACTAACAGGTTGTTCAATGATCTGAATACTTGCACAATCATATCCTTTATAGATATATTTATGTAGGTACTTAACACTTTTGATTGAAGAACATATTTCAACATTGATGTGAGCGGCGTATTTTTTTGTTAAGTATTTATTATATGGTACGATCCATCGATTATCTAATTCAATTTGGTTTTGATTGACTCGAACTAAAACTTTGCTCCCGTCATCGCGGCGACGATACTGGCAAAGTAACTTCTTGAAATAGTTTTGGATATTTTTTTGTGCATTCTCCATATTCAGACATGCAAGGCGATGAAGGACTAAGTGGGCCACATGGACCATGCACCATACATTTTAAAACAATTTCATGAAGTTCAGGCTCAGTTTCTTTATTCGGAATTTCAGCACAAACAGCCAAGTCTATAATAGAAGCATCAATAATGGCATCTGCATCATGAAGATCAACCAAAATATGTGCATGCGGTAGGCCTCTTTTTTGAAATTCTATTACGTATAGAAAATATTTCACCCTTCCAAATACATGCTTTTTTGAAATATCATTTAAAAGATCTTTTAGGTTTTGCTTAAAAACTCGCGCTATTAACTCAGGACGCATTTGGGGTACTTGATACTGTTCAATGTTTTGAGTTATCTAAGGCCATTTTGGATTAGAGGTAAAAGTTATGAAAAGTGACGGCTTTCCATGTTTTCTAACAATAGCCATGGCATCTTGGTAATGCATATTCATATTGCGAGGTGAGCCTGGAAAACTGGAAGGCAGAACGACAATGCGACCAGGGCGTGCATTTTCTAGTTCTGCTTGACGCATAACATAATCGTGTAAGCCAGCATATGTTTCAACTCGAAGCTGATGTTGGTGATTACGCAAAAACGCCAACCTTGCACCCTCTATTCTAACGTACTGATCAACTAAATATTGTTGCCAAAGTTTACCTGAAGCATGAAGTAAGCTGAAACCTTCTCGAATCGCCATTCGATATCCAACGAATTGCAACTGTGTGACCCTGAACCTGCGACTTGTTTTGTATTCTTGCTCATGTAGTAGTGCTTCGTCGTATCCTGGCTCACCATAGGGAAATAAAAGAGGGTAAACCAAGGGATCGCATAATCTATGTAAAGTTGAAATCGTGGTGCAATACTGTGTTTCTGAGCTGTGAGAAAATACTCTCAAATCACGCCTTGCCGGTGGTTCACCATCCTCGGTTGTGAAAACGGCTGCAATTTCTGAGCAGTTAGGCAAATTATAACGCCGATTCGCATGACTACTGAAGAAAATCATGCTAACTTTGTGCGGAACTCGATTTGCCTGTCGTGCCCTCTGTTCCTCCTCGCGTTCAACTTGTGCCATAAATTTATACTGACGGGCTAAGGGATTCACGGTTGATATCATCTCGTGTAGGCATTTCACCAAGGAACTATCGCAATTTGCATTCCTTTGTAGTCGAATGTCAGTGGCTTGGTCAGTATCAAGTATATAAAGCTGTGCGTATAATGAGTTTGAATCATTATTAGCATGAAGAGGACTCACTCGATGGTAAATTGATCCATGTATCCGAAAACAATAAGGGCCACGTCCTGGTGGCTCTACAATTTTAGCTTCAAAAGAAGCAAAAGCGAATGAGCTATTTATTTGTCTTATATTCTCTAAGTAATGGGACCGGAAAGAGTTCAAATTATTTTCAAAAACCCTTTCCAAAAAATCAGGTACGCGAGGTATCGGTATCTGCACTTTCCCACCGTGGCAGCATGTAAGGAATTCATTTCTTCCCTATAAAAAATTTTTCTTTATCAAGTTTACCAAAGTTTTTCAATAATGGAGAGTTACCTTTTCACATTTAAAATGTTTAGCATTGCAATGCAAACATATACTGGTTAAACCACCAAGCGTGCTATATTCTGCATTAAATGCTGGATCTAGAGCTTTTTTGTATGTACTTGTGCTTGCATGAATACGGACCTAAAAAACATGAAATCGTTTAAAACATATATTATATGAAGCGGAAGCAAAGAGATGTAAGTTTTCAACAAAAACCGATTTCAGCACGCAACCACTTTGTTAAAACTCTATCTTATTTGAAGGATAGACATGTACTCTTTTCTAGTACGACACATCGCGTGCCAAATGCCAAAAGGGCGTTTACAGCAAGTAGATGGATCCATGCCAAAAGCGTATCAAATAAAAAACTAATTTGTCTCTCTCTCTTCATTTTTTAAAACTATTTAAAATTTTGAGCTTTGCAAAAACGATCAAGCGGACACAAAATTTTTAAATACATACATACGTTTATATATTGTAGATCAATTGTACCATATATGAACGAAAACAAAAGTGGATGCTTCTACCAATCATATCCAATACGTGACGTTTCAAACATTTATTACTTACTTACCTGCTCTATTCCTCCACTTAAAGTAGGAACTCTTCTACGAACTCTTCTTGGGCGTCCTCTAGGCATATTTTAAAATTAAATATGTATGTATGTACTTTTTTCTCAAAATAAATTATATTTTGCGTCTGCCCAAAACTCTTACTAACTTGTACTGTTACCGTTGTTTTAAGTGAACTGACAAATTTCAAGTAAATTGTCAATTTATATCACATCATGGCAATACCATCACAACAAAATTTTGAAAAAAATTCGCAGCAACCGTTGGGACTATGTTCATGAATATATATATTTTCCCGCGGTTCCTAGGTGGAACAAAGGGCCTCAATGAACAAGTTAAAGTTAAATCTATTAGAAGCTAGAAATTTTATTTGCTGCCAGGAGCGGCCTGCTTGTTGCACTTCTGTTTCTACTAGTCGCCTCCACGTGTTAGATGGTCTGCCAGGTCTGCGGCTGCCTTGGGGGTTCCAATCCAGGGCTGCTCTAGTGATATCACCATATGGCTTTCGAAGTGTGTGACCGATCCATTTCCATTTGCGGCGTCGAATTTCGAGATAGACTGGTATCTGTTTCGTTATAGTCCACAGATCGGAGTTTGATATGACGTTAGGCCAAAAAATGCGCGTGATCTTGCGAAGGCTGCGGTTGATGAATACTTGCATTGCTTGTATGTCACGTGTTGACGCGTTCCACGTTTCGCATGCATACAATACATCATGAATACATATGTATTTATTAGTAAGGATAACAAAACAAAACAATTATTGAGAATCCAAATGCATACAATGCTGTGCTCATTAGAAAGAAAGCTAAACAAAGCAAACGTACTCATATACATATGTGCGTATATTTGTGTGTCAACCCGCTTTGCATAGACATTGCTGTTATCAATATGAAAATTTTAATAACTTTACACGCAAATATTTCATGAACTAATTAACCAATTTTAATTTTTATAATTTTCCGGAAATATGCTCATCAAAACCTTTCTTTTGATATATATTTCATATCTGTACGTGTTGTAGTTTAGTCAGAATAAGCGCCATGTTTTAAAATAATACTATAGATACTACTACTGAGTTTATTCCCTATAAAAAATTTCTCTGAAATAAGATAAGAAATTTTGATAAGCACTAACAAAAAATGTTTAATTTTGTAAAACCGTTTGGCGCACTTCAAATATACCCCAAATAAATACAAAAAATTATTAGTTATAAACATAAGCGGAAATTCAAAATTCACGAATGGATAAGAACGCATGCTCGCCATTTCTTCATATGAAAGGAAGCACCCAAAAGCGTCACTAAAAAAAAACAACATTCATTAAAGCAATTTTTGCACTACTTTAAGCTCGCACTTGCTTACATTAAAATTCAATGTTATATACAATTTTTTACTAAAAATTTTACTAAAAATTTTGGTTAAAAATTATTGAATTTGAATGAAAAATAATTTTATTTTTTTTTTTTTTGTAATTTAGACAAAATTCAAAACTTGGATTTATATTACTTTTGTAGGTTAGGTTAGATTAGGTAGTGATGGTTGCCCAAAGAGTGGGTCCACTTGGACGAAAGAAGTTTGGTTCATCCTTTGTGATACCATTGCAAGAGGGGGAAAAGAGGTGAAGGAAAAGGACGATAGGACAAAAGGGAAAAGTGAGTGTTTGTGGACTATGAACGGTGACTAGTCTGCGGTTGTGTTAGCTTCTTTATGCTGCTGATGAAGTTCATCAGATTTTTGTTATCAAGACCTGCTATATCAGCAGGCGCAGAGCTGAGCAACTAAGGAGGAGGTGCTGAGATGATTCCACCTCATCCTCCATACAGCTGACGCAAAAACGACTCGAAGTAATTCCGAGTCTCACGGTAGTGCCCCGCAAGAATGCCCATGAAATTTGAGAGATGAGATTTGGTCATCCTTAGAATATCCCAACTCCTCCTATCCAAACGTGGCCAGAAGGACTTCGCGAGCTTGCACGTTCGTGTACTTACCCAGTGCTCGCTGAGTTGATGCAAAACTCAACCTTCCAGGAGTAGAGCGCAGGTTGTTAAGGCGATCCCGATCCTCTCCCTTCGCGGGCACACCGCCTCACAGGTCTCTTGTCTGGTCAGCTCGTCGGATTCGCAGTTTCCAGCAATGTCACTGTGACCAGGTATCCAAATTATCTTTATATCGAAGAATTCTGATGGAATCGAGAGAGAGACCAGGCATTCCCTGACCAGTTTCGAATGCACCACAATAGAGGAATAAATTATTACCTTCTTAATAGTTATTGCGCAAGTAATTAGCCAGTCAACTGCTTTTTTAATTGCGGAAATCTATGCTTGGAACACACTGCAGTAATCCGGTAACCTGAATTTGAGTTGATGGGGAGCTCTTTGCAGAATACTCCTCCTCCAACCCTACCGTCCAACTTCGGGCCAATTCTGCCTGCGATGTCTATAGGTACCACATTTAACATTACATTAAGCGCTAGAGTAGGAGTAGTTCGAAGCGCCCCACTGATTCCAATGAGTGCAGACCTTTGAACTCTCTCTAGCTTTTTAACTGATGTCGTCCTCTCCAATGAGTTCCACTACACAACGACCCCATATAACAAGATTACCTTTATTACGGTATTATAGAGCCAAAATACAACTCTAGGTGAGAGGCCCCATCTTTTGCCAATTGCGCCCTTGCATCCATATAACTTACTCTCTCCTCAGTGTTGGGCTTCCACGTTGGCTTACTGTCAAGGATTAGACCTAGGTACTTCACCTTGTCAGAAAGCACCAACGGAGCGCCCCCTACTTTTGTAGGGGAATAAACTATATTTTCATTAAAAAAATATTAAAATTAAATAAAACAGATAAATTGTCAAAACTTATCAATAAATCCCTGTGCCACAGCTATTTAACGCACTGTATATTTGAGCCACCAGGAATCCATATCGTTTTGATGTCGTGAGAATTGGCAGTGAGGTGTGCAAGTCCTTTATGCTGTCAGTGCTGTAAATTCCGTTGTTATAATCCCAAAAAATCAAGCAAGCAAATTTCCAATTTTCGCTTGTTTACTCGTATCATCGAGCAAAACACCACATTTGCTTTGGAAATCGAACAGCACGAAAAAAGCTGATGACCCCCCATACCTTTTTTTGCCAGCATAAGAAGTCTGCTGGCTTTGAACCGTTGTTAAAAATTAAATGTCAACCTGTCGATTTGCATTTTCTTGACATTTTTAGGAATTTTAATTTGCAGACCCAGTGGGAAGTGTTTGCTTTGGGCATAGTGAGGATGACTATAAATGCAATTCCTTTGCAACCGAAAAACAAATTATTAATAAAAAATATAATTAAAATATCCAAATGTCATTGAAGTACCTAAAATTGCCTTTGGAAAAATTCGAAACCAAAAATTTACTGTGACGGCTTAAAATTAATTTACATTTAAACAAAATATTTTTCAATCGCTAACAGTAAACCGCAAATGGCTGTTGGCAATTAAAACCAAATACCGGGTATAATAGCAAACCAAAAGCGCAATTAAAGCAGCCTATTAAAATATAATTTATTTCACAAAATTATGCCAATACAAAGGCTACTTTTCCGTACGACTCGCCTTTGAATTTATACTCAATTGCCATTCAATAGACACTCATAAACCGCTTAACATTCTGATGGCATTTTAATTGGCGACCAAAAAGGGCATCATCACTGGGGAAAAATAGTGATTTTCTACGCGAAAATTTTTCATTTCATAAATCAATGCAAGAATTATAGCGCAGCACGAAGAAAAGACAAATCGAATGTGCCAACGAAACGGCGCTGCACTGGTGTGAGTAAAAGAAAAATGCGAAGCGCAAAAGGCGACGTGGTTTGTGCAACGCAGTAAAATTGCAAAATGTGTTCAGTTGCTGCAACTATTCACTGCAGGTATTCACTTGCACTTCTGCACTACTGCACTTCTGAATGAAATGTGTTAATATAAATCATTTTGAAAAATTCTCCACACACCGTTGCCTGCCACACGAAAGTGCACTGCGAGCTGCCAGTTGGCAATTGAATGGCGACATCAGCTAACTTCAACGGAAGACTTCACGCCCCTTGACTTGAATTGCCATCAAGGCGTGGTCTTCAAAAGGGAAAGGAAGTAGACTAGAATTCCCTATAAATATAAACTCGCTATTTCTTACACTACTACATAGTATACAAACATAGCAGGTTCCTAAACGTTTTCTACTGCTGACTCACCGCTTAAGGCTAAAGTGGCAAGTCACTTGGGTTTCTAATTTTGGTACAAAAGTATGTTGATGTTAGCGGAAATTACTTGAATAATTATACAGCAGCTGATAGTTAGTTAAAGTCAATGGCACGGTGACACTGATGTTGGGAAAAAACATTAGGGCAGCTCGCAATTTAGTGCAAATGATCTGGTGTCATGGATTTTACAAATGACCCGGCAAGGCAGCCACTAAATGTATTGTATTATTTGAAAGAATGCCAGGTTATTTGCATTTAATTGCCATTTGCCCTATTCTTAAAAGTTGTTGATAAAATTTTCTCGTTGTTTCGGGAATGAGATTCCATTGTATTTACAGAACTTTACTCGCATACGTGCATGAGTTACATTTTGGGTTGGAGTCGTAGGAGTAAGGAAATATAAGCAGGACTTCAATTTGTTTTTTTCTTTTTTTGTGTAAACTGTGCCTCGACGCTAAAAGAGCCATATCTCAGCACCAGTAAAAATCTCCCTAATTTTATTTTTTTTTTTTTCGTGAAAGGTGGAGTTTTATGGAATAATAATAGGCACATTAAAATGTTTCCAAAACTGGTTCATCAACTAAATATTAAATAAAAAACCAGTATTTTCTTTATTAAATTTGCGTATATAAAACTACAGTTTTCGCATTTTTTCATTAAAATCTCTTTAACGGTTTTGAGGCTATTAGAAAAGAACATTACTCTGATTTTTAACAATTTAACTATGCTATCAGACCAGTCCATAAGTTCGTGCGTATTTTACCCATAATTGCACTTTTGTACGATTTATGCATACAAAAAATTATTCGCGGAATATAACGGAACTATTTATATTTTCTGTGATATATTGTGCAGTTAACAAGTGATTTTAATCGCGGATAGAAGCACGTGTTGTTAAAAATAAAGTGGAATCTTCGAACGCGTATATAAGCCATATTCTCTATTTTTTTTATAAAAGTGCTAAAAATGCAACAACTGCTGCTGCAGAAATAAACACTGTTTAAGGATACCGTGAGTGTAAGGACTGCGCAAAAGTGCGAAATACTCCTCAAAAGAAGCTGTAAAAAGTGATATCGAAGCGTATTTGGCTCTAAGGACAAAAAATTGTTTGAGCAGGGAATTAAAAATTTGCCTAATGAAGGAAAATATATTATTGATTAATAAATACTTTAAACACCTTTTTTATTAATTTTAAAACCACCTTTAAAAAACGCACGAACTTATGGACTGACCTGATATTCTGAAATTTTTTCAAAATCGTTTTGGGCTTCAAAGTTTCTTTTATAAAACTTTTATTTCCCAAAGTTTCACAGAAATCGAAAATGTACTTGCATTTTGCGGACTTTTTAATGTAGTCTTAACCATATAATAATGAATTTTATGGACAAACATTTAGCATTGCATAATTTTTAACTTTTATTTACCACAATTACACAATAGAACAACGCGTTCAAATGATTAATCTTTAGTATTAAAACTTATTATGAAAATGGTCGATCTTGAACAACAACTTCTCGCAAAATTCGTGATTTTTTTTTTATGGAAATAATCGTCTGAGTGAGTCGACAATTCAAAGGTTGGCGAAAAAATGTGAAGCAACTTATTTTATAGATGATAGAAAAAGGATAGGCAAACCAATACCTGCACGGTGTGTTGGGAATATTGCTTCAGCTCAAAGGGTTGCTGAACATCCTACAACATCGCCATCTTGGCATTCTCAACAATTAGGCATTCCGGGTGGATTTACCTGTAGATGGACTCATGGTGGTGGTCATTTAAATAATGTTATTTTTCACATATAATTATTAGGACCCGTGTTTTGAATAGAGTAGTGAAACCTTAAAAAATCTAAATTTTTAAATGTATTATTTTAAAACAACCATCACCTGCCACCAGTGGCTGTTAAGCTCATTTACCTATAAAGTTTCCTATGCGACAGCATCAAGTGAACAACTGCTAAGAACTGAGCTAACTAGCCCACCTAGTAAAATATCAATAAAAAAATATCCGACACTTTGGGAATGTGAAGTGATTGTTGAATTTTAATAGTGGGTTCTGTCCGTAGGTGACCAGTAACGGCATTTTGGCTATTTGCACTTCCCCTTTTCATGGAAATGGACTTTATCATTTCAAAAGATGGAGTTTACAGTACGTAATCGCTTCAACATTATCTCGCAGAAATTTTTACACAAAATGTAAACGTTAGGCTTAAGCGTTTGCACGATTTACATTTTGAAGGTCTAAAGTCTAAGATCGTTCCTCAATAGTTCGTGCACAATAGTTTTTAAAAGCTCCAGGGCAGCCGCTCTCTTGCACATGCACTGATGCGAATTATCGTGCCAACTTGTAGCATCGAATGCAATATTTTTAATTCTCTTCATGTTCGGCTGCACCCCGTCCGCACGAATAAAAGTACTAACATGGTCCGCACCCCGGTCATAAGCCCAGGCGCTGGAGAAAGACTTTAAATCTAAAACCTAATTCTCCCACTGGACACCCTGTACATATAAACTACGAACTAGGAAAATTTATACATCTAAGGTTCATAAAAGCAGGTGAATAGTGCAGGCTAAGATGATTCCACCTCATTTCACTTCACTTTTACAAAACAACTACGGCAATAGAGGCTTGCAGTCTCCCTGCCTGGACTCCTCCCAAATAACGATAGCCTCTGCTGTTGGATATCTTAATTGCGCACTAAAATCGTTTATAATTATATTTCATGTAAATAAATAAATAAATGAATACTTAGCGTAGGCATTCCATTACAACTTGTTTAGCCTGGAAATCTTGCCAGTATAAGAGCGAACTACTTCAATGATGAATATCTGAAATAATAACGAGCTGTATTGATATACGAAATCGGCGAGTCAAAAAGCAACGAGAGATTTGGCAACTCCCAAAATACTCAGGCTAAAAAACCCTTGTATTCCAAGCTCTGGAAAGTAAAAGGGTAGACAGTTAAGGAGAAAAAGAAAGAAAGACAACAAAGGAGTGCAAGATAACAGAGAAAATATTCTTCAGTTTGAGAAAGCGAATTTTACTCATTCTCACGACATCAGAACCCATTAGTAGCCTTGCTTTAGCAAAGGCAGGACACTCACAGAGAAAATGCTCAGTGCTAGCCGCCTCCTCTAAACAATACAGGCAAATCGGGTCCTCAATGATTCCAATGGTGGTCATATGTTGACCCTATAGGTTGTGCCCTATAAAAAGATCGACTATCAATCGAACGTCTTTTCCTCCAAGTTTTTGGAGAAAGTTTGACAGTTTTCTGTTCGGGCTTATCACAAAACACTTTGCAGTTCTGCAGCGTTCAAGAGCGGACCATCGCTCTTTAGGTAAATTGCATACATAATCGCTGATCCAATTCATTATTCCTGTAGCACTGATTCCGATTATTAGCTCCGGTCCCTCTGGGGTAATCGCCGATCCACAGTTAAATTGGCCAACTCTATAATATTTACATACTTGCTCTAGGAAATGTCTTCAAATGTTATACGAACCGTTTAGATGATCTTTGAACATTTTTTCGTAAAACCAGTGATTAAAGCCATTGACCTAAGTTATTCCTGCCTGAGTCTTCAGGCGAACTATCATCACCAGTTGTAGTATTTTTTTAACTACTTTTATAATTTAGGGGGCCAAATGAGGAATAACGAGCCAAAAATTCTTTACTTACGAAGTGTAGAAATTTTATTAATTTTTAATGGTATTTTTAAATCCATTCTTCTACGTTTGTATGTAGTTTGTTTGTATGCACTGTTCATTGTTGGTAAATGGATAGTTACAGTTTATGAGAGTAGTGCGCATTCGGTGCTGCTCGTATTAAATCACTACGGTGCAGTAATAACAAACATAATAACTATAATAATAAAAGCAACAACAATAAGCAACCAACAAGAAAGGAACAAAGGGCAACAAAACAAGGCAGATAAAGGGGTAAAAGGCGCAAAAGACGCAAAAGGCGTAAAAGGCGTAGAAAACCCCATAGAGGACACTACAACAACTAACAACAAAGAGCACACTCAGCTCAGTGGAGATAATCAAACTTAAGCTGATGCTACTTTGTAGCGATAAATGAGTTGGATAGCGAGTGAGTGGCACAGTGGCATACATTTTAACGCACAAAGGAACAGTTACTGAAACATTGTAGGTACAAACGCATACACATAAGCACATGCACGCATGCAAGGCGCAAAGAAGTGTGCATAAACCTGTGTACGTGCGAATACTTGTAGTTATGGACAAAGACATAGTGAAGCATCACAGCAAAGTGACTAACGGCTGCCATTACTGGCATTTCTGTGTTTTTTTTTTTTTGTTTTGTTTTTTTGGTCTTTCTGGTTTTACCGCTGCCCCGGGCAATGCGCAGCATGCAACACAATGTTGACGTTTGACAGAGCACGCTTGGGAATTTTGCCTCGCCAGCTCGCACACACACATGCGCGCTCACTCAAAGCCAACACTGTTACGGCATGGAACGCGTGAAACCCGTAATGCCTCTGGCAAGGCAAGAACCTGGCAAGAATGGCCACGCAAGCAGCTGCCACACAACAGCTGCTGCAGCTGGTTGCCTTTGCTGTCGCAAACCTCTGTCATGCTTTGTTTCACATTTATCAGCTTCGTAGCTGCTTTCAATCTGCCTCTGGTCTCATTCACCCTTTATCTACCGGGCGCATACTGTGTGCGGCGCTCCCTTGACACTTTGCTGCTTTCCGTTCACCAGTAAACTTACACGCGTGTAGGCGTGTCCCTGGTTCACAGTCTTTTGTTTTGATTAATGATGCTTATTATGGCAACACACATCGTTTTGTAACAATCAATTCCCGCTCCACTGTGAACACATTTCTGCGGTGGTATTGGCAACCCGTACGTACATATACGAATGTACATGAACAGGAAATTATGCTGTTTTTCTTGACGGTTCGAGCCACATTGACACGTTTTGACATTTTCGCTATGAAGACCTATTCTACGACCAGAAAACGATAAAAATTACAACATATTTTAAACATTCCCTCCAGTATTGCACGTTACGTCAAACTCATCCGCAAAGCAGCTGCCTTTCCGCAACATCAAAGTGCATGTAAAAAGTTCTAGAAAGTATTAAGTTTTAGCAATTTCTTTTAATATACTTTAAGGCGCTACACAAGAGATTCGCTGCGTGTTTGTGCATAAGTGTGAGGTCTTTTTTGGCAACATTTTGCCTGTGGCTTTTATTTTTTTTTTTTTACACGAATTTCTTAATATTTCTTGCTTGCTTGCACAATTCTGTTCGTCATCTGGCTCCTGCTGTCCAGCAGTGGGTTACCCATACGCCATGTGGCGTCACCATCAATTTTTTACGAGCATAAATATGAGTTTTCGAAATGCTATGCACATATATGCATGTAGGATGATTATTTGTGTTCAGATAATTTATGATGGCTTACAAATTAATAGAAGAAATACACCAAGGCAACTTGACAGCGCAGTTATTAGTCATGTGCATGAGGATAAACATATAATATGAGCCATAAATTTTGTATTTATTATATGTTGGTGTAGTCCAAGCACAAGAGAGAAGCTCAGTAAAAAAAAAGTAATGGATTTGCTATTGAATCATGTTAAATTATATGCATGTATGTACGCACTGCTGCTATATCAAAGCAAATGCATTACTCATACGCCACGGCACCTCAACGCCATAGGCAGCAGCTTAAGAACTCCGCAGGCACTTTTGGCACATCTGGCATATTTTAAACATAACAAGAATGCAATAAATTAACACATGCATATATACGCATAATTTACTTAATAAATAACGTAATTAATGGTGACTTCTACGGAGTATAGAACACTGAAATGAAATAAAGTACATAAATAAAGGCTATGGCGATTCATTTCATCCCATTTCCACTGAAAAACTACTCCAGGTGTATGAGCGCCTTGACTGGCTCTGGGAGCTCAGTTCTCGAGCACTTTTCGACTGGCAGTCGTTTTATATCGTAAACATGACCATTAATGTTTGCTCTGAAATGGCCTAACATAGTTTATCAAGCGAGGCAGACTAACAAATTCACTTGTCTATACCGAAAATATTCCATAGCTGTGATTTCTCACTATCATTTGAATCAATTGGCCGATCCATGACGGCAAATTATGTGATCAAGGAATGTTACTTCAGTAAATGAATTGCCACTCGAGCTGTTTTAGATGTTCCACTAAAACAATTCCATATTAAACTCATTCAACTGAGGAATGAAAAAGGATAATTTGCTTTAAAGTTTATTCACCCTGATTTGTACCTATGAAACCGGAATCCATACATAGATTAATACAAAGATAAAAGTTTATTCGGTCGAAATTCTTCATAGCCTTCTTACTTTTTTGTTCTTCTTAACCTTACTTTTTTTGATGGAAGAGAAGAATGTTTTCAACCAACCATATCCGTTGTTTTCCAAAAACGGTAACACCCTTTTTCGGAGAAGTAGCCCTAAACATGAGTCTTAGCTGGATGCTTAACAGTTCATTGAAGTTGTCGATTATCAGCAGCACACCAAGACCGACGTATGCAACAATCCGCAACAACGTATGCAAATTGAAACTGCTTCACCCCACGATAAGTTCGGCTTTATCACAAACACTTCAATGATATTCTGCACTCGCCTTGGAGAGGTATTTTTCTTTTGGGTCTTGGTCAACGTTCTTAACTTCGGTTTGCACCCATTAATTAAATTTTAATTTTTAGAAGGCTTAAAAGCAATGGAAGTTTATGAACGACTGCTGAAAGTGTATAGCGACTTTCTGGGAATTAATACAGTAGATCCACGATCCCCGTCAAAAACGTGCAAAATCGTCGAGTGGCTGAAAGAGACTTAATAGAAGTCCTAGACATCGCATTGGGTAGAATAAGTAATATTTTGACTGAAGCATTGGATTTCAGAAAGCTGTGTGCACAATGAGCGCCGCATTCGCTAACAATGGAACAAAAACACATTCGAATGCAATTTTCTCATGATCATTTAGAAAGCTTTCGAAAGTATAAAGTGGACTTGGTGCGTCGATTCGTCAATTGATAAGACTTTAGTCCCCACCATGACCCTAAATCAAAGCAAAAGGCTAAAGAGTAGCGTGAACCTGATTCTTTGGCTCCAAAAGGAGTTCGTGTCCAAAATTCGGCCACGATGGTGTTTGCATCTGTTTTCTGGCATGAGAAAGAAATTTTGTTTGTGGATTACTTGCAAACTGGTAAAACAATAAATTCTGAATATTATTGCAATCTTTTAGACCAGCTGAAGGAAAAAGTTTGTAAGAAAAGTCTAAGCTTCATCACGACAATGCACCGTGTCACAGAGACATTTTGATAATGACTTAAATCCATGAGTTAAAGTGCAAATTGTAGGAGCATCCGCTGTTTTCCCCAGATTTGGCCTCTACCGACCTCCATCCATTTCCAGATGTAAAAAAAAGCATGCGTGAGAAGCGTTTTTCATAACAGCTGTTGAATCGTAAATTGCAGCTATTTCAGTTCCTCACTTCAGGTATGGAAATCATAAATTGGAATCTCGTTGGAAGAAGTGTCCTGACGTTCATGGAGACTATACTGAATAATAAAATGTTACATTGTGTTCTTATCAAACTGCAAAACTTGTTGAACAACCTAGTATTTGATAGAACTTCCTTTTTTTTGAAATTTAAAAAGTTGAGCCAAGAAGCACAGAGAGATTTGGTAACTCTTAAAACGCTCAGGCTAAAAACGAAAGGCTAGATAGTCAACGTGGAAAGGGGAGAAGTAACAGAAGGAAAAAGATGGGATAAAATAGTGGAATAGAGGTATTTAGTTCTGTGAGAATTTTCCGGATTCTTTGGCAAATTTGAAAATATCCTTCAGTTTGAGAGAACGAAGTTTACTCATTCTCAATACATCGGAACCCAACATTCGTAACCTTGCTCACAGAGAAAGTGCTCAGTGCTATGCGGGCCTCAATGATTCCAATGGTGGTCATATGTTGATCCCATGGGTTGTGTACTGTAATAATACCGACCATCGACCGAACGTCGTTTCTTCTAAGTTTTAAGAGAAAGTCGGACATTTTTCTGTTCGGACTTGTCACAAAACAATTTTCAGTCCTGCAGCTTTCAAGAGCGGACCATCGCTCTTTTTATGAATTGCATACAAAATCGCTGATCCAATTCATTATTCCTATAGCACTGATTCAGATTATTGGCTCCGGTCCCTGTGGGGCAACCACTGATGCACAGTTAGCCAATTTATCGACAATTTTATTCACTTGAACCCCACAGTGTCCTGGAGCCCATATAAGTACGAGCTTATTCTGTCTTGCAACAGAATTAAGCTTCTTCTTACATTCTTCAACAATCTTTGAGGGTTACCTTGCGGTCTTCAGGGCCTTTAGCGTAGCCTGACTATCGCTAAAGACTCCAATTTGTTTCCCGCTCTATCTTCTCTGAATTATCCATTCTGCTACTTTCAGAATGGCAAAAATTTTCGTTTGAAAAAAAAGTGTAATTCCTCCCATAGCGTAATGATACCTTTTGCTCGCGTTTAAGTACTATCCGGCTCCAGAATCTATATAATTCTTGGACCCATCGGTAAAGAAAATATAAGTCAAACCTCTTGTAATGCACTCTGGATTACTGGCATCAAATTTCCTTCCAAATTTAAAAAAATGAGTATAAGGTCGTCCGTGCCAAAAACAGGGGATACTGCTCCGACAGCAACTTAAAGATTTCTCTGTGTCCCGAAGTTCCATCTTCGTGCCAGAAACCATATTTATGGAGTCTACACATTGTTTTTATTGCTTCCTGTTGTATCTGAAGATCCACGGGGAGCAAATCAAGCACAGCATTTAGGCCAAGCTGGAGGTTGTCTTCATGGCACCCGTAATGCATAAAGATACACTTCTCTCTAGCCTGTATAGTACCCGAAGTGTGGGCTTAACCATAGTCCGTCTCAATCAAACCAAAGAAGCGTAAGTGATGATTGGTCTGATAAGTGCTGTGTGTATCCATAGGACCACAGCAGGTTTCAGACCCCAGGTTTTGCCAAAGACTCTACGGCATTGTTGAAAGACCCTAAATGCGCGATTCACCTTCAGTGAAACATGTGTTTCCCAAGTCAACTTCTTATCCAAGATTACTCCTAGATATTTAACTTTATCGGAAAGACCAAGTGTTACACCTTTCAGTGCTGGAAGGCTAACTCCATCCAGTTTCCGTTTACTCGTTAACAAGTCTAAGGTAGTTTTGTATGGATTCACGGGAAGACCTTTCTAGTGCACTAGTTGTCGATTTTATCCAGAATTCTCTGCCCTTTCATGCAAAACTTTCTTAGGGACTCATCCGATGTTACCGCACAGACATCGTCCGCATATGCTTGGACATGAAATCCGAGTTCCTGCATCTCCGTTCGAAGAGAGTCTACGACGAAGCACCACAGCAACGGAGACGAAACACCCCCTTGGGGGTATCCTTGCTTAGGCCTGACGGTAGCTAGTTCGTCACTGTTCTCACCAGCGGTTAGCAACGTCTCAGAGAGCATGGAATGTATCCATTTTACAATGGTTTGATTAATTCCATGTCGTTCCTCAATGACCACGAACACGCCCACTGTGTACTCGTCAGCTTCCAACCTTGCTTCAATCTTGCTAGCATGATCGTGTAAGGCTAATTCGCATGGTTTCCCACTCTGTGCTTACCCTTTGATTTCTACTAAGTGGGCTTCTCGGCAATACCTTCACTCGAATATGTTTACAGAACTCCCCTTAAATACAGTGAATGTCATGAAATATTGTATTGTAAAAAGCAACAATTTAGGTCCACAGTTCGAGGGCAAATTGCTTTATTTTTAAATGAAAAAAACTGTTAATATTCAAGCACGAGGCAAATATAAAAACTCTCCCACTTAGAGAGAAACCATCTAACGCTTCTGCTGACGAAGTACAATAGAAAAGTACAATTCTTGACGACTTTTGTGAAAAAAAATTTTTCCAATTTTTTCTCTCTTTTTTCTCCTTGTTTTTTTTTTTTTGCACAACCTAACCATGTATTTATCACACTCCACTAGCCATTTCACTTAAAACGAGGATATTGAAATCAAACGCAAAATGAATACATAAAATTCTCAAACGTTTGTTAAGCACTAGAAAACGAGTTTATTGAAAAATGGTGCACGAGTCCTAAGTCTTTAGAAAAAGCATTGGAAGGTTGGTAATTTGTGCGCCTGGCGCCTGTTGCTACTGCCCCGCCCACTGCTCCACAATTTGCTACAAGTTGGCGCTTTTGTGTGCTATGCAAAATAACGACCTCATAACTATGCAACAGCACGAAGCTTTCAACCAGAGAGCCAAACAAATTTAGACGACCCGACCAGCAGCAGGTGGCAAAAGGACAGAGGAGGTCAACGATTGTCGCAAAAATGCTAATGGCGTTTTATGGTACCACCGGAATATTTCATGCATGCGTACGATGGGCAATGTACGATGTGGGTGGAAGAATTTTCCATTGCAGTGGTCGAGGCCAAGGGAAGTGCAGTGGAGGGATAATGTGGTAAAGTGAAATGGTGCGAAAAAAATGCGGAGAAGGAGAACCGCAAAACTGAAATGAGTCAAATGATGTTTCACATTTGAATGCTGCGTTGGGAAAAAGGCGAAATTGGCGTAGGAAAAACAGTTTCACTATTAGATTGACGAATGCGCAATCCTGCTGCATCAATTCACAAGCGTTTGCCATTTTTCACGCGCAACTCTCAGCATACAATCGAAAGCTTAGCATTTGAATTTGTTTGCTTTGCTGGCAGTGCCACTGCCGCTGCCGCTACAGCTTCGTGTGTCAACATTAGTTTGTGTCACTGCATAAATTCCCGTCATGAACGTTTCCCATTACCATTGGAAACAATAGACGCTGACAATAACAACGACACTGTTTTGCACTTGGCCACTCACTCACTTTACCGTCACAAAAGTGCAAACTTTGCTTGAATGCGATTAAAGTGCATTTCCTGCCGCATCGCACGCTGCCATAGCCTGCTGAGCACAGCGCTAACACATTTCCAATTCAATTGCATATTTATTTTCATTTTCAATTGTTTTTCTTTTTTTTCTACTGCACACCTTTTCTTTAATTGGTTTTGGAAACGGAAAATATCTCGAAAGTATGCAGCTGTAATCACTTGATTCCGTTTGTTTCGCTAGTTAGCGGTAAGATCAAGCGTTGTCTGGTGAAAAATATATTTGCCACATGCCACGGTGGTGTGCCCATTAGTAGCAGTCTTGCCAACCTAATTTTCATTAGCACTCGGTTTGCGTACTTTAAGAAGTGCAGCACATAATTAATTATTTTCAATTTTCATTGTAATAAGGCCGCATGCGATCCGAACTGGAAGTCTGAGCTACGAGGGGTCAGCTTGCAGTAAAAGTGACGTGCAAAGTACCGCGATATTGGTATGATGAGCGTGGATACCTACTGACGTCCATCTTACCCCACGGTGTTCAAACCCACAGCGAAACAACCCATTGCGTTGATCAGCGCCCTAAAACGCTAAAACTATTTACTTTACCATTTGGTAGTGTTGAATCGATACACTGGCCACCTTTCTGTGGTTCGGGCCCTATCTAAACCTCTGCCGTTCTTTGGGTCGGGCACCCAGTTGCAATGCAACTCCACATCGGGCCAAAAAAGGCTCTACCCGCATTTAGGTACTAAACCTCAACCACGACCCCTCGAGCGACCGTCCTCACGAACCAATTGGTGAGAACTCCGTAGGCTTCTGTTCGCCATGGTAACAGATTTAAGAGCCCGGTCATACTTCGTAGCCAAAACTACTACCCTTTGAGATTTCATCCTGCTCTGTACTGGTCGCCTGGGTAAATAATACCCTATACTCTACAAAAACACGCGACTCTTACTAATCAACTGAACGCCCAAAATATCTTCGCCGTCTTCAACCGCTAAAAACATACTTGGCGCTTACACCCATTTAGGATGTTTCCCGAGCTCTTCCTCCTATTTGTAACGTACGCCTTGATGTTGTTGCTCAAATGGAGGGACTACAGTTTAAAGCCGACTCCGAACGGCGGATATTTTGTATGAGGAGCCTTTCCGTGGCAGAAATACACTCGGAGGTTTGTCATTGCCTTTCGAGGGGCAACTGCTATGCACGAGATTCGAACCTATGCACTCCCGAATATTAGCTACGCACCAACTTATTAGTCTACGGCGACCGGCATTGCGGGGTATTATTATCATATTTTTTTTTTATTGGCGCGTACACCCTTTTTGGGTGTTTGGCCGAGCTCCTCCTCCTATTTGTGGGGTGCGTCTTAATGTTGTTCCACAAATGGAGGGACCTACAGTTTCAAGCCGACTCCGAAAGGCAAATATTTTTTATGAGGAGCTTTTTCATGGCAGAAATACACTCGGAGGTTTGCCATTGCCTGCCGAGGGGCGACCGCTATTAGAAAAATGTTTTTATTAATTTTGGTTTCACCGAGATTCGAACCAACGTTCTATCTGTGAATTCCGAATGGTAATCACGTACCAACCCATTCGGCTACGGCGGCCGCTAAGTTCCATAGGTTATAATATTATCAGGCGCACCTCGTCGATATGCGTTTTTCGATGGCTGTGCAAGCTAAAAGGAGAGTTGAAACTTAAATGAATTTTGCTTACTCTGCTCACCGCGAACTATTCGTTAACATATTTACTTTTCTACACCAGGAAATACTTGGCGCAAAGCTGCCAATTTCCTTTGTTTTATTTAATTAGAGATGCTGCAACCAATTCTTTAATATAAGAAAGTAACCGGAGTCACACTACTAAAGAGAAAATTATTCACGCCGTGCGAATTGCTGTGAAATCTACTTTAATTAGGTTGTAACTCACCTCAATAGATAATAAGTAAGCGAAAAAAATTGCTGTCACAACCAACAGGTAAAGCCATTTATTGCAAGGAAATGTGCCAGCTCCTGCCACATTCTTCATCTGAGTTTCGATTTCCGTTTATAGTAAAATTATCAACGTTTTTGCAAATTCTTTCTCCGCAACAATGTTTCTCATTGGCCTGAAGCCATTTCTATTTCCCTTTATTGTTACAGGATATTAGGTGCTCCAGCTGCAAGTGGCATTGGCATGGCTACTGCACCGACTTGTTCACCTTCCCTTATCACTTTGCAAAATCTCATTTCATTCCATTTAACCATTTGCTTGATACCGCTGCCTGTCTTCATCCGGCTTCTTTTTCATTTATTTTCCTTTTAGCACAGCTCTTAATTAGTTTGGTATATCTGGGCCTTGCCAGCTTTGCTGGTCCACTTTTTTTTCCATAGAAAATCAAAATGAAGATACAAAGTGTACAAAGTGATACAAACATACACACATACATACATACTTATGCATGTGTGTGTATGTGAAGGAAAATGGTAGTACGAAGGCAATTAATTTGTGTCACGTTCACATTTATTAGCAATGCACACATACATACACACATAGTTGAGCTACTCTTGAGCCAACACACAAAGTCCAACAACGGCTTTCGGAGCCCTTATCTATCTGGTCATCCTTAGTCATTTGTTCTGTGGAAAATGGAATTCAAACAAACGCATAAAATTATACAAAAAAGAACAAATGAGCAAAAAATTCTCATTGTGTGTGTGTTTGTATTGACTTTGAGTGCAGCAAACAGAAACAGAAAATTATAATAAAGGCTCTACTTAGACGCCGGAGGATAAGGCTAAGGCAACAGCTGCCAGAATGCGCATAAATATCACTTTTAGCTATTTATTTGTGCATAAATATTTATGTAAGTGTGTGCGTGTATGTGTCCAGCACCAAACTTTCCATCTTCCGCTCAGTGATTTGGACTGATTTTTTGGAATGTTTGGAATTTCAATTTTAATCCTAAGGCATTTCTATGATTTGTCAATTGGTGTGTGCGTATGTAAATATAAAATATTCCATATGGATATTTGAAATGGAAATTCAAATTTTATGATGCCAACTGAATTGAGACTTTCAAATATTTGAGAAATTATGACCGACTATGAATAACTTTTGAAGGAATAAAATTTTGGTAAGCAACAAAGAGGAAAACTACCCAGCTTTTCATTGGAAACAAATATAAAATACTTAGTTATTTCAAATATACTTAATATTTTCAAATATTTGTGAAACCGAATTCGGAAAACCTGCTTTAATATCCGCCAAATATTTAGGTGTACTTCTCGATAAGAAACTAAATTGTACAAACTACAGAGTAGGGAAAGCTACTGTAGCTCTACTCTCATGCAAAAAGGCATTAGGACGCATGTGGGGTCTTTCTCCGAAGAAAACTCACTGGCTGTATATGACCCTTATCAGACCTATCCTTCTTTACGGAATTATGGTCTGATGCACGACTCTCGACGAGACTACGATTACAAACAGGCTTCAGAGGGTTCAACCTATGGCGTTTATATGTATCAGCGGTGCCCTTCGAACCACATCCTCTGATGTTCTGACTACTATTTTCTTCTTACCTCCCCTGGATTTAGTTGGTAAGCAGAATGCTGCCGATACTGCTGCTCGGCTTGCCGCAACTAATCGATGGCGCGACTTAGAAGTTGGACACTCATCCATAACACTTGCTCTGGGTCCAAAGAACCCTGTTAATTATTGTTTAAATGAACCATACTTTAATAGGTTATATAGTACTAGAATTCCAGCTAGATGTGAGTGGGTTGACAATATACCTAATCGAAAAAACTGCCTACGGTTCTTTATTGATGGCTCAAAGTTTGACTACAAAGTTGGCTTTGGTGTCTACTGTACGAAGCCAGAAGGTGAGCATTTCGGCTTCCTAATCAGTGTAACGAATTTCTGGCAATTTCAGCCATTAAAGAAGTAGCTGTCTGGTTAGGCACAAATGTGAGTGCCTTCAGAGAAATCTATATTTACTCCGATAGCCAAGTGGCGATTAAATCGCTTGGTGAGGTTGTCACTAATTCCATCATTGCTCGCCTTAAGGAGATGGCGGAATATTTCGGCATCCATTTGATATTGGTGCCAGGGCATAGTGACATACTACGGAATTGTAAGGCAGATAAATTAGCCAGAGAGGGCACTACCACTCGTCTCCCTCTTGGTATGGCACTTGTGGGTATACCCCTCTCAACCTACAAACGTAGCTTTGTCACTTCAGCCAACACGAGATGGGCCGATAGTCTGGCATATAATGCTACAAAAGGAATTTGGCCAAAATGGCACGCTAGACGCTCAAAGGCGCTACTTAATCTGTCAGATATCTTCTCTGTTACTGTCCCGCGTGGCATACCACTAGGTTTAGATGCTTGGCTCAGCGTTCTTAAATGATACTGATGACCTTAGGGATATAAGTGTCAGCCAGATCAATGGGTTTGCGCTTATTACCAAATGGTTTTGCGAGGAGGAGCAGATAAACTACTACTGTGGCATCACAATGGATCAGCAACGGTCTACGTTAGTTGGGTTAGAGACCGACTGCCACTTCTACCTACCTACCATACACGTAAAACTTTTAGAGCCAACTGGTTACGGGTTCTCTAGTAGCAATTGATACCCAAGTATTAAATTCATGGAGCTCCACTTGGATGATGTAACGCTCGTATAAGGCCATAAAACGCATTATAAAAATTATTTTCCTCGAAGTAAGAACAAATGAGAGCCGCAAAGTGCTATTTATAGATAGATGGATCAGAGAATTCAGATGCATTCCGATGAATGTAGCTTAGCCCTTCGGATGAGATACAGAATTCACTACAAACAGCAAGATTAGCAGCTGTATAGCGGTCAGCTACAAAACCATGTTGGTTTGGTGTAATTAAAGACTTAACCGCAAAATACATTTTACATTGCATTTATACAATGCATTCAAACAGTAGAGATGCTTGATAGCTTGGAAAGCGGGCTATAATTGGAAACATAATTTTTTTCTTCTGCTTTTAAAAAAGGTGTGATGATTTTAAGATCCCATTCATTTAAGAAAGTGCCCGTAGATAAAGATTTATTAAATAGAGTCTGAAGAGGAAATGCCAATGCTGCGACAATTTTTGAACAAGATAGCTGAAAGAGAAAAAGCATCCCCTTGAAAATGTCATCAGATTTGCACATCAAAAATTGCCAAAATTTAGAAATGAAAATATCTCAGCTGAAAGGTCAGGCAACGCCTGATAAGCCGAGACATAATTAGGAATAAAAAAGTCTGCAAATACTTTAGCTGCTTCGCCAGGTGTATTTGCAAATTTATCATCCAACAACATCGAAGCAGATATACTCGAACTCGAGCTTTTAGAATCGACAAAATTTGAAAACGACTTCATATTAGTATACATTTTCCACTCAGATGATATGAATATAAATTGAAGAGTATGCATTTATGTATGAATATGAATATGAGTATAAGTATGAGTACGAGTACGAATATCAGTACGAATGCGAAAACGGCTATTGATGAATTTGAATATGAATAAAAATATGTATATAAATATGAAAATTAGTATAAATTGGAATTCAAATACGAATATGAATATGAATACGAATGTGAATATGGATATGAATATGAATATGAATATGAATATGAATATGAATATGAATATGAATATGAATATGAATATGAATATGAATATGAATATGAATATGAATATGAATATGAATATGAATATGAATATGAATATGAATATGAATATGAATATGAATATGAATATGAATATGAATATGAATATGAATATGAATATGAATATGAATATGAATATGAATATGAATATGAATATGAGTACGAATGCGAAAATGGCTATAGATAAATTCAGATACGAATAAGAGTATTAATATTAATATGAATATGAGTTAGAATATCAATTTTTCTATCTGTAATTTCTCTCAAATCTTGTTAGATATTCTCTTACTCATAAATTTCTCTCTTCCCTAACACTTCTATTACATTTTCTAATTTATTTGCACTCCAGCTTCGTTACATGAGATGCCTGTTACTCACACACAATCACTTTTCAATCTCAGACCGCAAAAATCTATAATTCTCTCTTTGTTCTGAATATGGCACTTTTGCCCCATCTAACAAAATTGCTTTGCATTCCACTATACATCTATTCTTTCCTCTACTTAGATCAGCTTGAAAAGCAATTTAGATTTAACACAACTCATCAGTTTGAGTTGACATCGATGGCCTCATAAATACGATTGGCAATCAAACATAGACATATTTCAATGTTGTCGCGTAGGGCAAACACAAACACAAACACAAACTCATAAAAATAGACAACCAATGAGCCAGTGTTGGCCTTCGTCTCTCAGTTGCACTCCTTGTCAATGCGCTGGGAGATTTTTTCTGTCAATATTTCAAGAGCAATAAATGTCTGCTTGTTTGCTGTTTTTTGTGTGTTGAAAAGCTGAAATGGAAATTCACAAATAAATATGTAAATAAAAATACGGCTGCAAAAAATGTAAACATACAAGGTGGCGCAAAATTAATCACCCCATCGGAAGATTTTATAATTTTTGCACATTGCGTTGTACGTCAATCATATTTGACATTTGTAATCGAGACAGCTGCAAACAAACAGACAAGCAATGGAGCGCGTGAAGGCGAAATAAAGATTTCCTTAACTCTAAATCATTTATTTTTATTTTTATTTAATAAAAAAAATTTATTCAAAAACTAAGTTAAATGATTAATTCTGCGCCACCTTATGTAAATATCTACGCTTGCATCTAACAGCAGTCGTAATTGCTTGCAGCCAAATCTTAGCGAAGAAAAATAAAAGTAAAAGACAATATAAAGACTCGAGGCAATTAAAAAATAGCAAAATGAGATTCTGTGTGTTTCACATTTAAAGAAAAACTTCTGCTTCTTGATTAGCTTAATAGCGAGCAAGTAATTTCCAAATGGAACTACTAACAAAGCCTTATTTTTATTAATTTAGGAGACTTGGCGGCACCTTCGAGTATAGTAAAATTATGGTACATAAACTTTTTTCACTGAATTAAATATATTTATTTATTCTTTTTTTGCATCAAGCGAAGTTGAATGAAGCAAAAAGATTTCCTAGCCGGAAATCAAACATCATCAGTTTTTGCGCCAAAAGCCCTTTCTGTGGACTCTCAAGAAGTCTCATTAGTTACTAGTAACTTACGAAAGGGTGACCAGTTTAGGATTCTAATCGAATTTAAATTGACATACAACAACGAAAGCTCAAATTCATTGGGTAATCTTTATAGTTTTTATGTAGAACCATTCATGACATTTATTTTTAAAGATAATCCTTTTTAAATGTTGGCCGCAACTGCGCCTTCATTCGGCCATCCGTAAACGCCAATTTTAAATGACTCGTAGGAGTACTTGCGTCGGTGTCTCTTGAACAACTTTAGTAATGTTGGCTTCCAATACCTCAATCGAAGCTGGTTGATCCACAAAGCATTAAGACTTCACATACGCACACAAATAAAAGTCCAAAGATGTGATACCACACGATCTTGATGGCCAATCGACTGGGCCGGGACTCGAGAGAAATCGCTCACCGAAACGACAACGTAGTAAATCCATTGTTTCATGGGCTGTCTAGTTGTATGACAAGTGGCGCCATACGACGTCTTGTTGGAACCAAATGTTTTGGAGATCACGGACTTCAACTTCCGGCATCAAAAAGTCCTTTATCATAGCGCAGTAGCGTTCGCCATTCACTGTTACATTGGCACCAGTATCCCCTTTGAAGAAATATGAGCCGATGACTCCTCCAGCCCATAGGCCGCACCAAACGGTTGTTTTCAATGGATGTGATGACTGTAATTAAATGACTGCGGTTTGCTCATTGACGAAGTAAAAATGAATCTCATCGCTGACCAGCATAAGTTGACCTGAGCGTGCGATGAACACTTTTCACAGAGCATCGATTTTCGTAATACAATTTTACGATTTCTAAACGTTTTTGAGACGTAAGACTTTCCATGATGAAATCTCAATAAATACTGAAAAAAGTATGTATGTATTTAGTTTGACATTAGTCACGCGTGATCTGCCAAAAACACCCTTGGAAAAATTACCTCCCATCTAATCACCCTTTTCTTAATTTCGCTCGCTCTTCCTCTCCTTTTTTATGGCTCTTAGGGAGGCGCAATCTCGTATTCTATAGGGTGGGCCATGTAAAATTTGCGTTTTGAATCAGCTATAAAAAAAAACTAATCAATATCTTTTCAAACTTTTTTTTTTTATTTTGAAGATTGAACATTGTCATTTATAAATGAAAAATAGTATCGTTCAAATGACTGCCACGACTCGCTTTACAGTAGGCCATTCGATCAACTCAATTATTAAGCACATTTTCGATTGTTTGGGCTCCAATTGCATGAATGGCAACTTCGATTTCGTGTTTCAAAGCATCAATCGTCTCTGGATGGTTCGCATAGCATTTGTCCTTAAGGGCTCCCCACAAAAAATAGTCCAACGGGCTTAAATCATAGCTCCGAGGCGGCCAATTGATATCGGAATTCAAAAACGGTAGGCAAAGGCTCGAGTGTAACTTTGTCAGTGTGACAAGTTGCACCGTTCTGATGAAACAAAATGTCGTCCATGTCATCCTCTTCAATTTTTGGAAACAAAAACTCGTTGAGCATGTCACGATAACGCTCGCCATTTACTGTAACCGCGGAAGAAGAAGAAGACTCACCACTTTGGAAATAGGTTTTCCATATTTCCCAATTTTGTTCAAGCGTATAGCGCCCCATTTCGTAAATGTCAAATCTTTAAGTAAATTATGAACACATTTGACATGTCATTTGTGTTATCATCCTCAAAAAAATAGGTGATTCAAAAAGCAAAAGCTATATGGCCCACCCTGTATCATTCTTGGTTATTCATCATCGCAAGCTTCAACAATGTTGAGAAATGTTCGCTTCGCTATTATCTGATTTCTACCCCTTTTGCTTGTTTGCAAGAAGGAGCTGCGATGTTAAAATAATTTTTTCGCTGCGTTATTTTATGCCAGTAATTTCGGGCTATATTCTTGAATTGCACAAGTAAACTTTTTCATCATTATTCTCTTCTCATCTTTGTCTCTCGCCCTTTCTATTCTCCTTGTATCGAGCAATTTTAAAACCTCGGACCATACTTCTTCAAAGCCTCAGAAAATTTAGCTATTACTTGTATGTAATCATGTGTGCGTGTTCACGTACGTGCGTGGTCTGCAAGTCATTTGATTTCAGCAGGACGTGCCATATGCCACACTACATGCAAAAGCGTTGAGTCTTTAAATGAAGTGTTTGGTGATAAGCTAAATTTCAAAAATGGATCTATAGTATACTCCAGCCTGTCTCCAAGATTTTCTTATATTTGACTGCGTTGTATTAATTAGCGGAAACAATTTCTAGTAGATAGCCGAAGCTCCATTATTGCTAGGTTCAACCCACCTATTCACAACAATAACTAACATCAAGACACATATGACTTTTGATCAATGCAATCAACAAGCAAAATGTGTGCGTAATTTCATGACAGTACACATGCAAGTCGATATGCTTGTATATAATTACTAGCAACAAATTTGCATAACAATTTGCCACCTGTGGCCGAAATGAGCAGCTCCGTTTACCAGGTTGCCCTATTAGAATGCCAACCTGCATTTGACATCAAAGCGATGTGAAGCGTAATAAATGCCAACAAACAACCGCCAGCGTAAATGCGAATGAATGAGACAGTGACATAATGACAGAGAGACGGTGAGCAGAGGAACGAGCAACATGTTGAGGGAGTGAAAACATCACTGAACAAGGCGCAAAATGTACGAGAATATAACAGCAATTAGACGCAGATAAACGCCTGCATAAAATAGCACCAAAGCAACCTAGGAAAGTGTGCCTTTGTAAATGAGTCGCTGTATAATCGTAGGAATGTATTTTGTTACATACACGCATACACACATACATACATGCAACATTGTGCACTAAATGAGCGTTGTTTAACAAGCGTATTTGAAGCGTCATGGGGCGATGTGTAGCGTATTTGGAGCAGAAACACAATTATTAGTCGCTATTCTCTAGTGCGTAGCTTTGTTTCCATACCAAAGGTATACATTTAGGCGTACGTTCGTAAGTGTGCAAAGGTTGTTCTATACAGGCATATGGTTAGCAGAAAAAGTGCAAAGTGTATATGTATGTGTACGCGCACAGCAATTAGTCTGGTAGTCAAGGTTGCATAACCAACGTGGCAACATACGCAGTGGGAGTGTCGTCCGACCAACCGCGGCAAGCGGTGGAAGTTACTTTGTTGGCAAAATAAACTGAAGTGCACGTCAGAAGAGGTGGCGTAAAGGTAATAAAGTGCAGGCGGAAAAAAATGTTAATATGTCGAAGGTGAAAAGCAATAAAATGCTTGAAAAATGCTTAATAAAAGAAGAAAAGAAAACTAATGAGGGGCATTTCACTAAGTTTTTTTTTGGATTTGTACATATAAATTTGTATGGCATATAACAATGCGCCATCGAGGGTATGGGTTAATCGAAATGCCGAAGTGCCAAAGTATGGGTACCAAGTCCTTTAGTGAATATTTTCTCATGTCTCAAGTGGGCTCAATATGCCTCTCCCCGAAGGCGAAAGTCAAGTGCGTTTCAAGTAAATACTTCAGCTTATGAAATGTTCCTCCAAAATTGTCATTTTCAGCAAATACTCTCACTTAAAGAATTTTGGATACATAAATTGCTCTTCATATTAATTTAGAAAGAATTTGAAGAGTGCCAGATGCGGATAATTGCAATAAACTTGCTTTCCGCTATCCACAAAAATCGGTTTCTGATATTTTAGATATTTGATTTAATTTGAGGTTTGGCCTTCGACCAAATGGTATTCTTACGGATTTGAACTAGGTATTATTTGAAGAATGGTAGCACTTAGCTGTCATCTGATTTGACAGAAAACTAGTTTTATTCTTCCGCTGAATAAAAATGGTTGTGTATACGCTCAAAGAACGCTGGGAAATATTGCGACATTACTTTGAAAATCATGGTAATGTTGCAGAATGTGTACGAAAATTACGTACGGCAATGGGACGAAGAAAAGCACCGAATGAAGCGTATGTGCGTTTCTTTGCGAAAAAAGGAAGAGAAACTGGGTTGCTTATTGACAAACCAACGCGTGACCGACCAAAAACCGTGCGTACACCCGAAAATATTGCTGCTGTGGCCGAGCGATGTCATAGCTGAAATACAGCCGCATACAATCGAAAATGTGTTGAAAAATTGGACCGATCGTATGGGATAGTGCATGGCTAGCCGAGGCAGCCATATGGATGAAGCTGTCTTCCATCATTAACCGGAAGGATTGTACTTCAAAATAAAAAAAACAGTTTGGAAAAATATTGAGTCGTTTCTTTTTTATAGCATTTTTAATTCCGTAAAGTTATATGGCGGACCCTGTATAATCTCCGGTAGTTCCTAAGTGGAACAAAGGACCTTGAGTGGTAGGTAAATAGTAAAAATTAGCTTGGAAGCAATGTTTAGTTGGGAGAAAGGCCAATTAGCTTACTGGTTTAGAGAAGCATCTAAATATTTTGGTCTGCTTTTTATTGCACGCTTTGTATCATATCTATTTGACTTTTAAATACGGCTTGTTAAAGGCTGTTGGGTGCAGTAGTTTTAGGGAGTTATATTAGTCTTATTCGGCGGCCTCGATTAGCCAAGCGATTCGCCATTTTTTGATAATTATTTTAAGTAAAAAAATTCAAAAATCAACGAAAATTTTGGTCACTTCAAACTTGTATTTTATGGTATTAGGTTGGGGAATAAGTTCGTAGTGTTTTTACAGACTTTTATTCAAACAAAAAACAATAATTACATCAGTAAGTTAATCAATTATATATACGCCCTTACCATTTACAACATCTTTCCACCTCTCGACCTATTTGTTGATGCCGTGCCGCCAAAAATAGCCTAGTCTAGTGTCAAAGAAGATGTTGAGTCAGTTTTTAAGTACATCTTTGTTATCGAAGGTAACGCCCTTCATATGGTTTTACAGGGAGCGGAAAAGATGGTAGTCGGTCGGTGCAAGCTACAGAGAATACGGCGTATGCTGAAAGACCTCCCATTCGAGCGATTGGACTGCGGCTGTGACGATTTGTGCAATATAGGGCTTGGCGTTTTCGTGAAGGAGTATGGTTTGACCATGTCGTTTAGGCCTTTTCAGTCGAATAACCTTGATTCGGCTTGGCTCTCAGTTTTGGCGTATCTCCTGGAACCTATCACTCCTTTCTTTGCTTCTTTTTAAATAGTTCATGTCCTTGGTACAACTCGAAAGTTCGAGCTGCCATTAGAAAGCGCAACAAGTGTTATGCTAAGTGGAGAAAAAACTTGACGGATACTTCTTGGCGTCGGTACAAGGTAGTCCGAAATGAAACCACTGCAATAATACGACAAGCGAAACGTTGGTACAGTTACTCAAAACTTGATCCGTCACTTCCAACAAGAGAACTGTGGCGCAACCTAAAATAATTTAAAATCCATGACAAGGAAAGTTTCGAATGTGAGATTGACCTTGATGAACTTAATGACTACTTCATTAGTGTTGGTAAGAAAACAAATTGTGCTCCTATTTTAAAAGAGTCCTCACTTTGTACTACTCTAAAAGAACAGTTTCAATTTTTGACAGTTAGTGAGGTAGATGTCCTGAAAGCTTTATCCAAAATAAAGTCTAATGCTGTAGGCGATGATGGCATCTCGCTAAAAGTCGTCCGTATAGACATACAATATATAATAGGACCCCTTACCCATATAATAAACCATTGCTTGACTAGTTCATATTTCCCAGCAGTATGGAAAAAGTCTATAGTTTCCCAGTCGCAAAAAAGACAAATGCTATTTATGCTTGTGACTATAGACCTATCAGCATACTGCCCGCATTTTCCAAAGTTTGCGAAAACTTGATGGCCACGCAAATTTCATCATTTGTACAGAACAATCGTTTACTCTCTCCACTACAATCTGGCTTTAAACAAAGTCACAGTTGCTCGACTGCAATGGTTAAAATAATGGACGACATTAGAATTAGTTTTGACAACGGAGACTTGACTCTACTTTGTTTACTTGACTTTTCTAAAGCATTTGACTCAGTGAATCACAAATTATTATGTTTGAAGCTTAAACACTATTTCGGCTTCAAAGACAGTGCGGTGAAGCTCATGCCCAGCTACCTTAGTGACAGAACGCAGAAGGTCAAGACCAGTAAATCAACATCTCAGTCTAGATACGTATACACTGGAGTTCCGCAAGGGTCTATCCTTGGTCCGCTTTTATTCAGTCTTTTTGTCAATGATGTTTTTAACGTTTGTCAGTATGTGAATGTCCATGCGTATGCTGATGATATACAATTGTACTTGTCCAGTCGTATTGGTCTCGTTGAAGATTTATGTTTCAAAATAAACAGTGATTTGTCTGCTATTTCTGTATAGGCTAATGATAACTCTTTATGTCTGAACGCGTCAAAGTCATATGTCTTACCTATATGTAATAGTGTTGTGCATGTTGACAATATCCCTAAATTGTGGATAGGTACAAGTTCCCTTACCTTTATGGATAAGGTAAAAAATTTTGGGTTATTCTCAACACAAAACTTACCTGTGCTGACCATATAAATAGGGTTGTGGGGAACATTTATGCTACATTGCGTAAGCTGAGAGTCTCTGCAACATTCACGCCAGAGAAAATGAGGCGCAAATTAGTTATCCAGCTAATTATGCATCTCATTACGTACTCTGAGGTGGTATACAGCAAACTCGACTCCACATCTTGCCATAAACTTAATGTGGCATTTAATAACGCCACGCGGTTTGTATATGGGATTGGCAGATATGACCATATCTCTGCATGGCGATCAAGGTTACTGGGATGTTGCCTTAATAGTTATTTGTCTGCTAGAAATTGCATATTTTTGTGCAAACTTACATTATTCAAGTCTTCTCCCTATCTGACAGAGAAGTTGATGCCAATAAGGTCTCGCAGACACAACAAATTCATCGTTCCAAAATTGAATTACCTACCATCATCTAGATTATTTTTCATTAACGCTGTTAAAGTGTGGAACTCATTACCCGACACTGTGAAGGCTGGACTTAACAGATCTAACTTCAGGGCACAAGTCTATAATTATTTTAAAAGTGTTTGATTGCATTAAAGTAGCGCATTACATTTCTCTTTACATTCTCTAATCCTTTTTTTCTTTTCCTACTGCTTTTTTCTTCTTCTTATTATTATAGTTAAGTTAAATTTATTGGATTGATTTGTAAATGAACTGGTGTAAAATTTAGATTAAGAAACTTGTATGTTAAAAACATTCCAGTTTTTTATAATATTGTTGAAGTACTATTAAAAGACCTTAGTCTTACTATGTACTATTTATTATATATAAATAAATAAATAAATAAATAAATAAATAAATAAAATATTGATGTATAGGCGTCATTTCTCATCTCCTGTGACGATAAGGCGCAAAAAGCGTTATTTATGACCGCGTCTTGCCTCGATGGCGGACGAGATGCTGAGTAGCAACTTGAAGGCGATTTTCCTCGATTTTTACGTTGAGCTCGTGATAACTCCCATTGAACGAAAGTGACTGAGAATCCGTTTGTGATCGCAATTTATTTTTTCCACCAATTCACGACTGGTTTGGCGACCGTTCTCCTTCAAAAGTGATTTGAGACGTTCTTCATCGAATGCAGAGGGTCTTTCGCTGCGGGACGTTTCAGCGACGTCAAAGTCCCCATTTTTGAGCTTTGCTATCATTTTCGTGCAGTAGACTTGCCTATGACAACTTCTCCATACACGTTGCAAATGTCCCGAGCTGCTTCGGCAGCTTTTTGACGTCGATAAAAAGCAAAGAAGAGCAGGTGTCGAAAATGTTCTTTTTTGCCTCCTGGGTATTCCATTTCTAGGCCTCAAAATAAATAAAAAATTAAATATTCCTAAAAATACAATTAACATAATTTTATAGAGCAAAACCTATTCCCAAACCCAATATTTAAATTTAATAGGGCTATAAAAATATGCACTGCGATAGCCTAGCGTAGTGCACTAGCCTGCTATCCCAGAGGTTGTGGGTTCGAATCCCACGTAAAGCACTTTTCCAAATTTAACTACTTTCCCTGGTTATAAAGAACAAAAAAAATCTCATTCCTCAAACCCAAAAACTTATCCTTTCCATCCCGCATTCTATGTCGTACAGCACCCAGATTTGGGCACTCACTCAGATAGTGAAAGACTATTTCCTTAGAGTCTTCTTCATGCCAGGTTTTACATCTATCGTTGTGCGGCCAACTCATCTTCTTGGCATGGTTTCCCAAAGGCCAGTGGCCGGTTATTGTTGAAGTAATTCTAAATATGTCTGTTTGTTTCTTTCTTAACAACTCGTCAGTTCTAGATTTGTTGAAATTGGGCCACGATTTGTTTAATTATTTCGTATATATCCGCGTTAGTACATCTGTTAACTGCCTGATCTCTCTTTTGCGCTCTCTTTGGGGACAGCCTATTTTTACCGCTTCGGATTCGTTATAGGATGCCGCCTGTCTTGCCAATTCATCAGATTTCTTATTTCCTTCTATGTTCCTATGGCCAGGTACCCAGCTAAACTTATAGTTACCAACTTGGTGCTTTATGCGCAAGATTTAGTGATTTTTTTCTGAACGCTTTTCCCATAGACAGTTAAAACTGTGAAATATTTAATGTTTGACCGTTGACGGAGAAATATTTATTTAATGGCTTAGAGTCACACTGGGTCTACTTCAGAAGGTTGGATTCAAGTTAAGACGCAGCTGCTCTGTTTTAAAAATATAGCAGTAAGCAATTCCGCTGCAGAGGTTATGCAAAATTCGTAAATGCATTGCTCCACATAAAAAACGGCTTAAAAAGAGAAAATAATTAGTGTGAAATATGACTTGCAGTCAATTTGGTGGCTATAAGTTGAAAGTGATGGCAGCCGCCGAAGCCGTATGGGTTGGAGCGTGACTACCGTTCGGGTGTGCGTAGGTTCGAGTCTCCATGGATGAAACAACAAAATGATAGCAAAACGTTTTTTCTAATAGCGGTCGCCCCTTGGTAGGCAATGGCAAGCCTCCGAGTGTAGTTCTGCAATGAAAAAGCTCTTCATAAAAAACCATTTGCCGTTCGGAGTTGGCTTAAAACTGTATGTAGGTCATTATGGAGCTACTTTGCATTCAGATACGGACCTTGATAAAGATGGAACAATAAGCGAAGACGAACAAATACTTAAAAATGCTAAAACACACAAAGCACCTGAAGAAAATAGAATACCTTATGTGCTACTAAAGGCTGCCTCAACAAGATTTATCATGAGGCTAACGAAAGTATACACCATCATCTTCGAGACCGGAAGAATCGACGAAGCATTTTTAAAACAATAGTTTTCCCAATCTTTAAAAAAGAAAATGCAAATATAGCAAATAATTATCGGGTAATATCCTTTATGAACTGTATCGCAAAAGTTTTAATGGGATTGATTAATGCAAGACATACAAACTGGATAGAAAACATCAACTTGCTCACTGAATTTCAAGCCAAAGTTTATACATACTTTGTGGATTTTAGAGCGGCTTTAGGCAGAGTACCCAGGAGGCCATTAATTTATAAGTTCGGCTGATGGGATTATCCAACAAAATAACAAATCTGATTAAAAATATTTATTCGAATACGAAAATAGCAGTTTCCACTGGAAGGGAAGTATCAGATTACTTTGAAACCGGTACAGGGGTAAAACAAGGTTGTCCGTTATCTCCATTGCTCTTCACATTATACCTGAATGATCTACATGACTATTTGAAAGTACGCCTTCTTCTATACCCTGATGATATTGTTCTCATGGCGGATAATCCTAATGTCTTGCAATCTATGAATAAAAAACTAGAGATATGTTGCACTGAGTGAAACATGGAAATAAATTTAATGAAATCTGAGATGATGGTCTTTAGAAAAGGTGGTCAACTATTTTTTTGTTTTTAGTTTTGTGAAAAATATACTGTTACGAAAAAATACTATTAAATTTAAAAAAAAATAGTTTTTTTAGTGTAGTCGAATGATTTTCCCTAGTTTTGATGCTTTTTTTAATTAAAAAGTTAGCAACGCTGACTAGATTTATACCCAAAAGGTGGTGAAGTTTTATAATCCACCCATAAGAAATGACTTCATAATCTTCACTTACAAATTTATAGAACTTTTCAGCGACGTCGATTTAATAATTAGTCCAAATATAGAAACGAGTACTCCTCAAAAACGCACTGGCGAAGCAAAGTGAACGCACGCCCATAAACATATTCAACTAATTAAGTGCTTTGTTTGACGAAAATTATATAATCATGGCTAAGTAAACTACGCAAATGAGCCTTGTTCGTATAAGAAAACTAAAGTAAATATGTAGACGTGTTTCTATAAATAGGCATGTAAACATGCGAGTTTGTGTTTGTACATTAGACGCATGTGATTTTCCGCAAAACCATCAAGAGGATGCCTTGTTGAGATTGTTGAAAGCAACAAAGTGAAGCAAGACAATCATAAAAGAGCATTTTTTGCTTTGGTAATGACAGTCGTGTCACGGCAGGATATATGCTGACAATGATGTGAAAGCGAAAAGTGGTGGGTAGGGTAGCTACAAAAGCGTAAAACTAAAAAAAAATCTGTTTTTGGGCGCAGCTGGAAAGACGAGAGCGCATAGCCAAAAGCGAAACTGACGTCAATGATATATAGCCGATTATAGCCGTTGCAGGGGCGTATGAGTTACTTCGTTTTTTTTCCTTTTGTAAATGTTGGGTAACAGATAAAGCAAATGTAGCGTAGCAGACAAATGGACAATAGGCTAATTAAAAGATAGAAGAACAAAGAGAAGAACAGAAGAAGAAGGAGAGGAAGAACAAGGGAAGAAGAAGAAGAGAAAGAGAAAAAGAAACCGTACGCGCGAGGTTATGCATGCATAGAATCAAACATGTAAAGGGTAGGTGAATGTACGCATATACAGGGTATAAAAAAAAAGAATCTCAGAAATTTAAGGAGGTAATAGGATGAAATGGCCTCGGTAGTCTAGCGTAAGTGTACTAGCCTGCCATCCCAGAAGTTTTGGGTTCGATTCCCAGGTAAAGCACGGTCCTCGCACTTTTCCAAATTTACCTACTTTCCCTGGTTATAAAGAACAGAAAAAATTTCATTCATCAAACCCAAAAACTTTTCCTTTCCATCCTAATCCCGCACAATAGTCTGCGCATTATTTGTGGATACTAATCAAAGCAAAAACAAAGAAAAACACACAGATATACTTTGCATCAGTGGCGCCAGCTAGCGGAAGCGGGCAACCGCGGTAATAGTGCAGACACACGAAATTTAGCGAAGTCCTCAACCACCTGTGCGCTCCTTCTGCAAGAAAAATTTGACACACAGATGGCGCTTCAAGCAGTAAGAACGCGTTATTCCTAAGCAACGGCAGGTGGGCATTCCTACTAATTAGGACTAGTAGCGGCAAGCTAATCACCTACCCTAGCAGAAAGCAAAAATAGATTTACGAAACCAACGCAGGACTAAGTCTTGTCGAGGCTCATGCTCACCAGTGGAAAGAACAAGGAAAAAACAAATTGGATGGAGCAAAAAGCTTTATTAATCAAGGGTCAAAAAACGAACGGTTTTGGAGGTGTGAAAAGTTACTATTGTTTTAGAACATTTTCTGCTTGCATATTGTTGTTGTTATGCTGTTATTGGTAGGTTGTTATACTAAACTATTTAGCAGGCCCTGCTAACCAACATACTGGTTGAATTTTGCACGCCATTCCTTGAATCAAAGGCATCCAATGTATTTGGTGCGTAACTAAGTTCTCGCTGTTTGTCAATAGATGCCGCCAGCAGTGTGAGCTAGTCGATTCTAACATAACCAAAACGTCATATACCAAGCTAAGACATATGGTAAACAAACTAGTCGACACATTAGTGATTTTGTTTTGGTATCATATACTTTTGGTTTTGTAAAAATGTCTGATTTTCTGCCGAATAATCGTCATTTGCGGGAAATGTTGATTTTCATTCGAAAAAAAACGGCGGCTGAAGCGCATCGAGAGCTATTTATCAAAAGTTTATGGAGAAACTACTTTAAGTGAAACAACGTGCCGAGATTCTTTCCTTCGCTTCAAAGATGGTGGTTTTAATGTTGACGACCGTCCGCGTGAAGGAAGGCCAACAACCTTCCAAAACGCTGAATTGGAGGCATTGCTCAATGAGGATCCGTGTCAAATGCAAGAAGAGCTTGCTTCAGTATAAGAAGTTACCCGCCAATCCATTTCCAAGCGATTGCATGCTTTGGGATTGATTCAGAAACAGGGGACTTGTGTTCCTTATGAGCTAAAACCAAGTCATCATCCCTTGGTTTGTCGCCTGTTAACAACTGCTCCAGCGGCAAAAAAGGAAGGGTCTTTCTGTATTGCATCGTGACGGGTGATAAAAAATGTATTCATTACAGCAATCCAAAGAAAAGAAAGTCATTGGTACTGCCCGGTCATGCTTCTATGTAGTTGCCTCGGCCGAATATTCACGCGGTGAAGGTTGTGCTATGTATTTGTTGGGACCAAGTTGGTGTTATTTACTATGAACTGTTAAAACCAAGTGAAACCATCCCACGACAGTCGGTTCTACGTAACCGGAACGACCCGGATTTATATCCGGCCAAAGATTGTCACTTCAGCAGCATTCCTCGTATATGCACGTTTTCGCTGCTACAACAACAACAACATCATTGGGGATCGGTATCGACTTCAATTGATGCGATGGAGCCGAGCACTGCGCGAAAACCTACCGCAATACGCGGGGAGGTATGAAAAAGTGATTCTACAAAATGACAACGCTCGGCCTCATGTAGCCAACCCCGTTAAAACCTATCTGGAAGCAGTGAAATGACAGTGATATTGCGCCGTCCGATTATTACATGAAATGGCTTGATCCGTGGATAGCCTCAAAAGATGAACAGTTTTACCGTGACGGTACACGAGATCTACTAGAAAGATTAGAAAAAGTATTAGCCAGCGATGGGCAATACTTTCAATGATTCAGTTGTAACTATTTTTTCAGAATAAAGTTTTTTCATCAAAAAAACAGCGAGAACTTAGTTGCGCACCTAATAGTTCCAGCATTACGGACTACAGCTCATTTTTCGATTGCCGTTAAAGAGCATTTATGCAAAATCTCTCCAAGCAAATGGGCAGCACGGGCCGAACCTGTATTACGGCCTACAGGATCGTCTGATTTAAGGTCTCTAAATTTCTTTTTTTTTTAATATTTGGAAAAATTGTCTTGGTATGCCTTTAAATAGCCTTGAGGAGCAGAAGCTATGAATGAATCGAAAATGTCAACAAAATCACTCAGAGTTTTCAGAAAGTAATTGCAAGGTTGGCACTTGATATCTTCTTTAACCTTTTCAATATTTTTTAACACCTCCGTAAGAAATATACCGCCTACGTCTGCTTTATCTGCGGAAACTGCTTTCATTCCAAAGTTTGTATTAAATTTGTCATACAAAAGGCAGCCCATAAATGTTTGGTGAGCTTCAAAATACAGATCCTTTTTATGAATTTTTTTTATTAAGTGGCGTTCCATTCACCTACACGGAAGTAGTCACCATAAAGCAGTAAAAATTTTATGTACGAGCCACATATGCCATATATAAAAAAATACCGCTATTTATAAAAATGAAAACTTTTTTCACTCGAAAACTCAAAGCAAGCGCAACTTAAGCCGTATCCACACATTACAAAGCAAAAGAAGCTATAAGAAAAAGTGTTTATGTTTACTTACCTCCGTTCGTCTCTCTTAGTGACTACACAAATTACTCAATAATACTTCAGAAAAGCGCCAATCACCACTCATGTCCAATGACAGACAGCTGGTGGCGCTGTCAAACTGTTATCAGTACACAGTAATTTTACCGTTGAGAGAAAAAGCACACATTTGGCAGTCGCAACACAACAAAGGTGGATAAGCTTAACGCTGTGTACGCTGTCATACGCATTTACGCACACACACACACACACAGGAGTGGTACATTGGTGTGGGTGTTGCAGCACTCCCACAGGCAAATATACTCATAAACGCTTTTCAAAACCTTTATCAGCAACGAACACTCAGCGAAGCGATGAAGCCACAATAGCCACGTCACATCGTCGGTACTTCTTGTTGGACATTTTCAGTCCTGAAGGGTTGCCGAAATTTGCTTTCAGTGCCACACAAACGCTTACACGTGAAAAACAAAAACAAATGGAAAGCGTTAAGACAACAATACAACAGCAGCATCACTGAGCAAGCATTCATATGAGAATTTCCATGAGCGCGCACGTCCATTTTTTTCAGCCATGTGCGTAGGTGTCGAATTGAGGCTTTCACTTTGTGTGCGACACACAAAAAGTGAATATGGCGCAGAGGGGAACTGGGTGTTGAAAGGGGTAAGCTCAGTTAACTTGAACATTTTAGTCTGTCATTGTTGCGGTTTCTTCCGCTGATGCCTTGGCTGTCTTCGTATTGCGTCTTTCATGCTGTGGCAGGCGTGGGATTAAGCGGCGCGTAGTCGTTTGTAACTTTGAGCTTTACACGCGCGAGTATACGCTTTTAATTGCGTCGTGCGTTGTGCAATATTTCAAAGGTGCGTTAGATAACACTTTCTGCCGCCTTTACTTAAGCCAAATTGATGTGGGATTGTATTAGTTTTTTTGGTGGTTGCTTTTTTCTTTTGTATTTTTGCTGTTTCTTTCTGGTTTTTTCTGTATTTTTTCTGTTTTCTCTGTTTTCTTCACTATTTTTTTAAGCTTGGAAATTGCGCCGATTGATGTGTGGCATCGTCAGAAAACCAAAATGCAATACACTTTACTGCATGTGGCATTACATCCAAACCAATTTAAGAACATTTTTTTTAGTTGTGTGAATTTAAAACAAATATTTTATGTTAAGTTCACAGCTCTAAGAATTGTAATTGTATGTAAAATCTGTTACTCAGTACGAAAATCCACATTTTTTCTGTTATACAGCTTTCAAGCTATCGCCAAATAGCGGTTTTGAATTGGTAAAAAAAAGCAAATCATAAAATTTTCTACTATCTGGAGAATCCGTCAACCGATCAAAACAAGTGATACTCCAAATTCAAATTAAAGGCAAATAAATTTCCTATATTATATTTCGATCGAACTTGATTATTTATTAAAGTGAAACGAAGAAAAAATTAACAAAATTGCAAAACAAATATATAAAATATAATTTTTAAATATTTAAGAAGTAAAAGAAATATTTTTTTTATTATTTCTCTTCTTTAACTTTTATTGGAACATAGGACTTCGTAATTTGATACTAGAAAAATTTGTCATTTAACCTATCAGAAACTAGTGTTGTCACACACATAATTTTTCTGTGTTGGCCATTTGTTAAATTTTACCTTTCTTTCTTTTTTCACTTCTTTCGGGAACATAGGGCCTCGAAAAGAATCGTCTAGCGTAAGTTTCGTTAATCTTTTTGATATCTGACAGGGTGGCTGATTAGCCGCTACCAGTCCTAAATAGTGGAAATGCCCAACTGTCGTTGCTTAGGAATAACGTATTTGCTTACTGCTTGAAGCGCCATCTGTGTTTCACATTTTTCTGCCAGAAGGATCGCACAGATGATTGACGACATCTCTAAATTTGGTGTCTATGCGCTATTACCGCGGTTGCCCGCTTCCCCTTGCTGGCGCCACTGATGCAATGTGTAACTGTGTGTTTTTCGTTTTGTTTTTTGGAAACAGGGGAAGTAGGTAAATTTGGAAAAGTGCGAGGACCGGGCTTCACGTGGGATTCGAACCCACAGCCTCTGGGATGGCAGGCACTTACGCTAGACTACCGAGGCCGTCGTAAAATTTACCTAAGTATGACTAAAGTCCAGCAAAAAGTGTAGCATCGTCAAAAACCAAATACAATACAATTTGCAGGATGTGGCATTTCATCAAGAATAAAACAGGAAAATTTCTTACTTATTTACTTATGTGGTGCTAGAATCGTTTGTTGGTTTTGGCTGAATCAAAAAATGCGTGCCAATTGTTTCTGTCCTGCGCTATTTAGAAATATCGAGCTCTGACAGGTCTTGCAGCACTTGGTTCTTCCAAAGAAAAAGTGGCCTTACCTTCCTCGTCCTTCTTTTGATTTTCTTTCATAAAATTTGAGAATTTAATAAAATTTTCGGTTCATGTTCCTGTCGCCTATAGCATCTCAAGCTCTTCGGGCTCACGTCTTTCCACATCCCGTTTTTTACACCTAAAAATACGCCTCTCTTTCCTCCTAAACTGACGATATCGCTCCGTCTTGGAGCGCTTAAAGCTTGGAGGCTCGCTGCTCACATTTATTCACTACGGTCAGATGTCCGGGGCGCCGCACGGAGGCAGTGTGTCAACCTGACACGAGAAAGTAACGAAGATGGTTTGTGACATTTGTTATGTTAAGTATAATGACACGCTTGGCTTTGGAAAAATTCAATTTTAATACCAAACTCGGTTGCAGGTAACTCTCTATTCTTTATTCTTTATTCATCATACGACATAATAGAGAATATATCTCCCTGAATAGCGCAGCTGCGATCTTAACGTACAAGAGCAAACAATTCCTGGGCTATGCTGATGATATCGACATCCTCAGTCTCAGGAACCGTGCTGTTGTTCCGAAGGTTAGCAAGACCAAAATAGGTCTCTTCATTTCTTGAGTTATGTTGTAGTCCTCCATATCTTATCTGAAAAAGAGCAAAAAGAAAAATATTAGTTTCGGGAAGTTATAGCCCTGTACAATTATACTATGCACAGGGTTGCCATTTAAAGTACTTGGAAGTTAGGGTTTTGACCACTAAATCAAGTAATTTTTTCCACAGCGCCACGACCTTAAAATCGAGAAGTTGGAAAGGAAAGTGTCATGAATCGGTTATCAGTTATCGGTTAAAGCCCCTCAACTGTGATGAACAACCCTTTGCTTAGGACGTGGAGCACTCATATGACATATTGGAAATGGGTGCGGAATTATGTATGGACGGTTGAACGAAGCAAGCTTCAAAAAACAAGCAGAAGCGCTTTTAATGAGGCCAAGAAAACACGTCTCGCAGAAGACTGGAAAGGCTATAAAGATGATCTGAGAATCTAAAAGAAAGAAATCAGAACCTTTGGGCATGGAAATCTTGGAAATCCTTTTGCGAAGAGCTTGAGGAGGCAACTGAGACCTCCAGACTTCAAAAGATACTAGCAGGAAATCCCCAAAAATTAGGAACTGCTACAGAAAAGTTATGGTACTTTCCCTACAACCAGCAAAAAGTCTTTAACACTCATTTTCCAGGCTGCTCAGACATTACTGGGCATGACATGGAAGACACAGTGCACTGTCGTGAAATCAGAATAGACGCTATATCTGAGGACCGACTCTTATGGGCGATTGAAAGTCTCAAACCTTTTAAATCACCCGGTCTACATGGTATTTATCCAGTGGAACTGCAGAAAGTCGCTGGATATCTAACTCACTGGCTACTAGCAACCTTCAGAGGTTGCTTTCTTTGCGATCATATACCTCTTCTTTCCTACGGAAAACTTTGGAGAGGTTGATAGAATTTCACTCAAACCTAACTATAGATAAAAATCTTATCTCTACGTCACAACATGCCTACACGAAAGGGAAATCGGTGGAGACAGCTCTACATAACTTTATTTACATAGCAGAGAGTTCATTGCACAAACAGGAATTTACTTTAGCTGGTTTTCTTGATATTTAAGGTTCCTTTAACAATGTTGAAGGGGCAGGCAATCATTGCAGCACTCACTCATCTTTGGGGTAGAACCGGGCTTGGTAGACTTCATTGACAAAATGCTATATATCAGAATCATTGAAGCGAATCTAGGAGAATCGGCGCTCAAGAGATTGGTGAGTAGAGGTACACCGCAAGGTGGACTCCTCTCACCGTTTTCATGGAACGCAGTTGTAAATAAGCTTCTGTTAATACTGGAATCGATGGGCAGTAAGGTGATAGCTTACCCCGATGATAGAAAGAGTTAGGAAAGCGAACCTAGCTTCTTATGCGTGTAAGAGAGCTTTAGGTAAGACCTGGGGAATTAAACCTAAGGTTGCTAATTGGCTTAATACTGCTGTCGTCAGACCCATTCTTCTATATGGAAATGTTATCTGGTGGTGTGCTATGCAAGAGAAAATCTGCACTGGTTGTTTCCATTTCTAAAAAAGTTCGGTTCCTTTCGGAAGAGAGGGCATATTCAAGTGTATATCAATATCTTTTTCAAATTATTTTGGAGGCATAAAACTGGTTAACACATGATAACAGCTGCAATTTTTCCCATTGATTATGGATGGTAGCTAAAATATATTACAATTACACGAAGCTGCACAACGCACAAATGAACAAAATTATGCTTTTATATCGAATGACTTCACGATTTCTTATTTGCTAAGAGCTTTGAAATAATACATTTCATTTCTAATTTATCTCTCATTTTTCATTGCAGGCTGTCAATTTGTGCGGACGCTTTGCCTTCAGGGTAGCGAAGTCTGTTTTGATGGTAAGCTAAGTTTTTAATATAAATATAAAAAATATATAAATTAACCGATATTTCTTCTTAGAAACAATAGAGAAAAATAGAATTAATCTAATAGAATTTGAATACACTCCCTTTTTTGTGACATTCGCATACTTTCATATTAAAACTATTAAGGCTTGTCCCGATCACGGCAATGGCTTTAAGGATCTACTTACCTAGATTCCTTTCATCCTAACAGTTTTAGCAGAATAATTCAGTCCATAGTGTGATAATAATGCAGACGGAATCCAAACTCAAATTCGCTTCGATTTGATTTCTGCCTCACAGAATCACGCTTTATGGGGCTCCAGTATGTATTTTATTGGATTGTGCCGCCGATCTCATATCAGATACCTCCGAACCTATGATATGCACATTTATCCGTCTGCAAATCCTGTAGCTTCTGTGGGAACCTTTTGTGGCCACAATGAAAACTCCTATTCGTATACTGGGTATTGTGGCTAGGGAATGGTGGATGGTGCCTGTTGCGAGACATTATGCAGAAAAAGGGTACTGAGTAAAGCTCTATTTGGTATTATTAGATTTAGATATTTAGATTCAGCTTTTTGTATAATACAAATGAACGAGTTTTCCTTCTGGTGACGCCTGCAAAGTCTCTTTAATATAATTTGTGTGTTAGAGTAATAAAACGGGTAACGAGTTTTTTATATTAAATGGCAACATAAAATAATCAACACATTAGCCAACTAAATAAATACTAAAATAGCGTAAGGTTTTCGTTTATCAAGCACAGATCCATTTCACAGAAATTTGCGGCATAGGATGACTAGGAAGAACTACTACATACTTCGAAGGGTATCCGTATTTAGTCAGACAGCCACGCCTCCCTATGTGCCTCAGCCAAACCGCTTCACCATTCTCAATACCTTGGCGCCAAGAAGCATCGTCTTGTGGGTCTGGATACCAGCACATGATGGTATCGACGGTAACGAACAGGCAGACTGCCTATATCAAAATTCGGTGGACCAGAACCTATCTTCGGGCTTACCAAAACCCTAAAAGACAGCAAAACAATTAACGCTCCCTTTTAGAGAAGCGTCAAGTTGGCTCTTAAATCGCGTTAAACAGACCCTACAAACTCCCATTTGATAGTATACGAGACTATGTTGTCTTCGTTATCATTTCAGGAAACTAGAATTAGTAGTAGGACCTGTCGTTTTTGGAAGCTGAGTGGCGGGACACCAGAACGCATCCACCTCTCACTAGAGAAAAACTCAGATATTCATGTGATATGACTCCGAATCATTTGGTAATGTGGAACAAAAAAGCACGAGGCAGTGCCCAAATTCATAAGAAGCCTTCAATTAGAGCGCTTATTATTCTTTATTATAACTAACTGGGTTTTGTTCGACCTGTGGAAGTATTAGATAAATCTATTGCAATGAGACCTGAATCACAGAGTAAAACAAGCGTAATTTGTTGTTCCAAAATTTGTGTTCCAAAAATAGTGGCTAGTCTATAAATTTTTTTGAATGGACTATAGATTTATATTAGATGCGGCCGTCGTAGCCGAATGAGTTGGTGCGTGATTACCATTCGGAATTCACAGAAAGAGCGTAAGTTCGAATCTCGGTGAAACACCAAAATTAAGAAAAACATTTTTCTAATAGCTGTCGCCCCTCGGCAGGCAATGGCAAACCTCGGAGTGTATTTTTGTCATGAAAAAGCTCGTCATAAAAAGTATCTGCTGTCCGAAGTCGCCTTGAAACTTTAGGTACCTACATTTGTGGATTAATATCAAGGCGCACACCACAAATAGGAGAAGGAAAACACCCCAAAAAGGGGGTGTGCGCCAATTATAATAATCATAATAATAGTAATAATAAAAGCCGTCGTATATTATTAAAAATATTTAGTCATATTTTTAATTTAATTCTCTTAAACAGATAAAATATTTGGAAAATGTATACCAACGACCGGCGTCGATGTGGAGGATATAGAAAAGTAAGCATCTTCTTTCATTCATTTCCCTTCATTCACTTTCTTTAAGCAATTCTCCTTCTCTCTCCCTTATTGCTTACACTTTATGTGATTACTCGTCTTCTGTCTTTCCAAAAACAAATAAAATTAAATTGTTGTCCCCTTTCCGATCTCGCAGAACACCTCTCACGGAGGAGCAATCTCGCACCCTCGCCACAATGCTGGAAGAATTGCAGGGCGCCGGACTTGGTTGGGATCATCCCTACGTACAATGTCGCATTCAAGGCACTCTTTATTCACTCCAAAAACAGACTCAGCTACCCCCGAACCTTTGCGCCAACCTGGCACCCACGCCAACCGATTTCGATCCCGCTGGCGCTATGGCTTTCGTACGCTTCACTCCACCTGAAGAGGATTATGTTGACGAACGGTATTTCTATCCGCCACTAAAAAAACAGCAGCCGGTTAAGGAAGGCAACAGTCTCAACACTATTCTACATGAATTGCAGTTGCAGGACCGTCAACTTCGTCATGATCCGCTCGAACTGGCACATTTCGGTAAATTGGACGCACAGGATCAACCCCAAATGGATCCGAATGTATTGGACACCTTCTTGGAGAACGAGCGAGCGCGCATACAACGTGAACAAATGGAGCGCGCAGCAGAAATTGAGGCAGCACAAGCGAATGAGGCGCGCAACCGCTTGGAACTCTATCAAATGTTAGCCGCATCTGAACCGGATCCGCAGCCGTATCAACGTAATCCGAGTAGCGCAATTGAAAAACTTGAACAGGTGGTTGAGCGCGAACGTGAAGTGGCGGCAAAGGCACCACCACCGGTTTATGTGCCGGATGAGCTATCGAATGATTCCAACGAATTATACTTTCCGGAACATTTTGCTTCTTTCAAACGCACCTCAAGCAAGCACGCAGACAGAGTTAAAGGCAGGCCAGTGCAGCGCTCATTCTTCCGCGAATTGGCCGCCGAGCAAGGTTTGGAGCAAGAACCTTTGGTGAATCATGATTTCAGTGAAAATGCGATCGATGAATCCGATCCGATGTTTTTGCCCACATACAAACGCAACAACGCAGATGATTATGCCAGTGACTCCGAACGCAAACAAATGGCTTTCGAGGATAGTCTCATACGCAATTCTTTGACACCCTTCGAAGAAGAAGCGATGCTCTCCTCGAATACTTATGCTCGTAATGCGCAAAAACCACGACCCGTTTTTACGGAAGGTGGATTAGTATATGTGCCCGAGGATGAGGAGGAAGTACGCAAGGCCAAGGCACGTGAAATACTGGCCAGCATGTTCGGGTTTACGAGGCATGAACGTTTGGATGTAAAGAAACCAGGGCCATTGATCGGACCGCCGCCCAATGCCGTAGAGCCAGCGGGAAAGCAGAATGACACCGAAAGCGTGAAGGCGGGGAACAAGGAGGTTTTACCAGCGCATATTAAAGGCAGTAAGGAGGGTAGCAAGAAGAAGAAGGTGCTGAAGGATCATTCCGATGAAGATCATGCTCCGCACACTGTCGACACCGAATATGCGCATGTGTTCGTCAAGAACCCGTAAGTGAATTAAAAGAGAAGAAATAAAGCAGACTTACATTTTAGAATAACTAATCATACAATTCAACACCGCCCCAACCTTTTTTTGGTTATTTCAGTATCGATAGCTGGAGTGACGGTGTGCGCATCATGAACGAATTGGCCAACATACTACATATGCAAGGATACTTTACCTATTTAACGTAAGTCACAACACACCGCATCTTCGTCCACTTACCATAAAACTATACCATATTTGCATTTCTCCCCAACAGCGTTCAACCGCACGAAGTCTCTTTCCGGGTGGACTCAAATAACCCCGAACACAAGACCGCCGCCGATATTGCACGCATCATTAACGACAATCGCGGCGTAAAGAACAACATCTTGCGCCGCCTGGGCTTCACAGTGCTCCATGCTGGCGTTGGCGATAAGATCAAAGACGATTCGGATGTAGTTTCGGCGTCACGCATTCAGCTCGCCGAGCAAGGGCCCGATGTGACACACATTATGGCTTACATGTTTGCTGGTGCCGGCGCTGCAGCTGTGATTGTTATCTTTGTTACACTGATACTGATTAAGCGACATGACAAGAAACGTGACAAGTTGAGTGGACTCCATTCGGGCATTAGTGGCGCAGAGAGTTGCAGCAAAGACTATCAAGATTTGTGTCGTGTACGCATGGCTGGCAAGGGCAGTGCCCCCGAGCCGGTAGCCAGTGGTCGTATAACATCGTTGAGTAAGGAAAATGATCGGCCACCATCATCGCGCTCAAGCACTTCATCATGGAGTGAGGAACCGGCGCTAACCAACATGGATATATCGACCGGTCATATGGTGTTGGTGAGTTGGGAAAGCAACAAATGAGTGTAGAGCTTTCACATTTTAACATTTGATTTCTCTTTCCCCTCTTCTTCTAGTCTTACATGGAGGATCATTTGCGCAACAAGGGACGTTTGCAGCGAGAATGGGAGGCATTGTGCCGTTATGAAGCCGAACCGAGTGCACGTGATGCAGCACAACAACCGCAATGCGCTAATTTGAATCGACCAGGTGCTCCGCTACCATATGATCACTCACGAGTCGTGCTCAATCACTTGGCCAACGCTGAGGGTTTGGATTACATCAATGCATCGACAATTGTAAGCAATGGAAGATCTTTTTTAGAGTCACACCTTGAATTAGTTTGTTTGTTTATTAACACAAAACCCCTGCACGGAAGGGGGTATTAAAATTTCCATAGAAGTAGCGAGACTGATATAACTCTTTCGACCTACAGCTTACAGAGTATTCAGTCATCCTATCTTATACACTACATCACTTACCTCATAAGAGCAATTGGCCTTAAGTAAATTCAGTGTTTTCGTGCCAAGAAGGAGGTTATGGTATTAGCTTCTTCTTCTCCATTGACACGATAACTACGTACGCGATTTTGGTCGAGTTGCACAAATCGCGCCAGTTGTTTCTTTATCGTGCTAACCGACGCTAGTTGGACACACCAAGTGAAGCGAAGTCCTTCTCTACCTGAGCTTTTGAACCTAGAGGAGGACTTCATTTTCCTCCCCCAGCTGTTACCGCATTGAATACTTTCAGTGCCGGTGCGTTTTTATCCATTCGGAAGACATGACTCAACCAACGAAGCAGCTGGATCTTTATTCCCTGCGCTAAGTCTATTTCGTCGTAACGCTCATACAGCTCATTATACTCGCCGTCGCCAACGTAAGTCTTTCTCTCAAACATTCCAAGTGACGTCGTATCGGATATTGTCATCGTCCAAGCTTCTGCGCCTTACGTTAGGACGGGTATGATGAGAGCTTCATAGAGTGTTAGTTTTGTTCGTTGAGAGCGGACTTTACTACTCAATTTCCTACTTAGTTCAAAGTAGCACTTGTTGGCAAGAGAGATTCTACGTTGGATTTCAAGGTGTTAATGCGAATGCGTCGACTGTTTGTTTGGTTAAAGGAGGTACTTCGTTTTGTCCTCATTCACCACCAGACCCATTCACTTTGCTTCTTTAACCAGTTTGGAAAAGGCAGAACTAACAGCGCGGTTGTTAAGGCCGATGATGTCAATATCATCCGCATACGCCAACTATTGTACGCTTTTATAAAATATTGTGCCTGAGTGACTGAGCCGCATATCACACAGTCTTTTCCAGCAACAAATTGAATAAGTCACACGACAGCGAGTCACCCTGTCTGAAACCGTGTTTGCTATCAAACGGCTCGGAGAGGTCCTTCCCCATTCTGACGGCGCTGCTGGTATTGAGCAGCATTATTTTGCATTGTCGTATTAGTTTTGAGGGAATACCAAATTCAAACATCACGGCATATCGGCAACTCCTATTCATGCTGTCGAACGCTGCTTTGAAATCAACAGAAAGATAGCGTGTGCCGATTCTCCTTTCTTGGGTCTGTTCCAAGACTTGGCGCATTAAGAATATCTGATCAATGCGAAACTAATATTTACATTAGATGTTATCAGCTGCATTGGCGATGTCAATCAGCCGTTCTTGGATGCGCGAATCACATACTTTTGGTTGTGGTGTGTCGTTTTATACTTATTAATTAACACGAAACCATTGCTCAACTAGCGCCGAAAAACTGAGTTACATGTAGGCGGAGCTTCGAGACCAGACGAGGCAGCCACATAAATATATTCGCAATCTATAAATAATGGAATTTCTTAAATTTTTTTAATAATATATATATATATATATAATTGGCGCGTACACCCTTTTCGGGTGTTTGCCCAAGCTCCTCCTCCTATTTGTGGTGTGCGTCTTGATGTTGTTCCACAAATGGAGGGACCTACAGTTTCAAGCCGACTCCGAACGGCAGATATTTTTATGAGGACCTTTTTTATGGCAGAAATACACTCGGAGGTTTGCCATTGCCTGCCGTGGGGCAACCGCTATTAGAAAAAAGTTTTTCTTAATTTTGGTGTTTCACCGAGATTCGAACCAACGTTCTCTCTGTGAATTCCGAGTAATCACGCACCAACCCATTCGGGTACGGTGGCCGAATAATAATAATGCCTTAAGGAAATCCGCAAAATGCGCTATAAATATTTTTCGTCACCATAATCCCAATTATGATATATAATTTTCTTATACTATTCATTCAGCTTCTCTCTCACATATATGTCTTATACTCACACACTCTCTTTCTCCTTCATTTCCAGACCGACCATGATCCACGCGCACCAGCTTACGTCGCCGCCCAAGGACCACTACCGACGACTCTGGCACACTTCTGGCAAATGATTTGGGAACAAGGCGCTGTCGTCATTGTATCGCTGTGTCGCCTGCAAGAAAACGGTGAGATCGCGTGCGCACGCTACTGGCCTGAAGAGGGCGCCGAGGTTTATCACATTTATGAGGTGAGTGCTGACAGTTCATATGCAGCCAAGGCAGGCTTTGTTTTATTTCTATGCCATTTATTTACAATTTTAAGGTTCACTTGGTGAGCGAGCATATATGGTGTGATGACTACCTCGTACGCTCCTTCTATCTGAAGAATTTGCGTACCAGCGAGACGCGCACAGTAACACAATTCCACTTCCTCTCCTGGCCACAGGGGGGCGTGCCAACGCAAGCTAAAGCATTGCTGGACTTCCGAAGGTAAGAGAAAACTTGCAAATAGTGAAAGAAGAAAAAGAAAGAATAAAAAAACTTAAAAGAATATTAAAAAAACTTAATTGAATATGAACTGAAAAGAGAAAGGGAAAAAGGGTAAAGATGGGAAAAATAGAGTTAGAGATCGGGGAAAGTAAAAAGAATGAGGCAAGCAAGCGCTGAAGAGTCCCTTATGTTTCTCACCATTTCAAATTTTTAATTTCAGAAAAGTGAACAAGTCCTATCGCGGCCGCTCCTGCCCGATTGTGGTGCACGGTAGCGCTGGTGCTGGCCGCACCGGTGCCTACATACTGCTCGATCTTGTGCTCGGACGCATGAATAAGGGCGCACGTGAAATCGATATCGCCGCCACGTTGGAACATTTACGCGATCAACGCGCCGGATTAGTGGCCACGCGCCAACAATTCGAATTCGTGCTAATGGCTGTGGCCGAAGAGGTGCATGCAATTTTGAAGGCGCTGCCAGCAAATCAATCGAATGAAAAGCGCGAACTGGAGGCAAAAGAAACAACAACAGGCACCTTGAAAGAGGAAGAAGCGGGCAGTGAGGAGGTGGTACCAACAACATCCAAATCTGCTGCCAAATCAACCACGGCGGCGGCAGCGGCGTCGGCAACGGCAGGCACAAAAGAAAAGGAGCAGCAACAAAAGGGAAGTGAGAAGAGTGAGAAAGAGCGAGGCAAAACGGAGGTAAAGGAGTCGAAAACCGCACCAACAGCAGCGACTGCGACGCCAACGAAGAGTGCAACGGCAGCGGTGGCGGTGAAGAAAAAGTAAGCGAAGGCGGCGGTGTAGTGTTGAACGCGCGTATAAAATAAGCGCGCGAGAGCGGTTGGTTTTTTTTTTGTCAGTTATTCAAACGATTTTTTTAACTAACTTTTTTAAAAAGTTAAACTTAACAAAAACTTAAACAAGTTAAAAAAATATTATTTCAAGGCACGTAGTAAGTTGGCGAGTTCGAAACAGGCTAAATTTGGGAGGCAAGAAGCAGGCTTAATTTTTTTTTTGAGGACAAAATTAAAAAAAAAAATTTAAAAAGTTTTTAGTTACAAAAATATTTTTCAAAACTAGCATAGAGAATTTAATTAATTTAAAAACGTGTAATTTTCATTGCATTGCTATGCTTTTTGCATACGACGCATAAAAATATTGAAATGCCAATTCACACAATCACTTTTGGCACTTGACTTCGTTCAGTGGGGCGCGCATGCGTTGCATTTTGCTTTTCCATTAACGCGTCGCCGCTTCAATATATCAAACCAATCCAGCCCATTGAAGCGGTGCGTCTTATAATAGTAAATTGCGCATGCGCGACAAGCAAATCAGAACAACACACACAACCAAAATATATGTAGTTTTAGACAGCATGCAAAGACAAACAATTATTTATGCAACTTAAGCGAAAACATAAGAATATATTTGAAAAAAAAAATGGAAAATGGAAAATTATCGTATTAAATGTTTATTTCAAGTGAAAAAAAGACATGAATTAATTATATACCACAACTAAATATGCTATTATGCAAGTAAGTAAAGAAAGTATTATCGATGTGCATTGAAATCTATTTGAAATAACCGCGTATACATGTACAACAACAATAAATACACAACTATCCGCATATACATACATATACAATATTTGAAGAGACGCTTCGATTGAAAAATTACAAAAAAAAAATTAAATGGAAAAAACGAAGCATACATATAGGCCGTAAAAATGGTTTGAATTAAAATTTTTTCATTCGCCCCACAAGCCAGCAAACAGCAGCAAATAATTGATAAATTATATGCAAAAACAATAAAAGCAGCTTTGAAAGCTCAGCGCATTCTGCTACCACCACCACCACCACCACGACACCTCCACTTAACACTTCTTGGTAGCAAATTTTAATCAAATGAACATTTTAAAGGAAACTTTTATAGATATACATATTTATGTTTTTTGAATGTTCCTACAACAACTATTTGTGTTAGTTTTAAATTATGGCAAATTTAATTGTGATGTGCAAAATATTTTAAAATATATAAACATACATACTTATATATGTTTGAATGTCTTACCAAACAAATTACCTACGACTATACATACATACGATAAATACATATACCATATATCCATATATATCAGTGTAATGTGTACCTAAAGATAAATAATCAAATAAATCAACTTCGCAAATTTATGTGCAAAATCATATATTTACAATGTATTAAATGCGTACTATCAAACATAAGCATACATATTTACAAACGCTAAGTAATGACATTTAAATACATATATACCTATGCATATATATACATAAATATATATTATATATTTACATTAATTGAAAAAGAAATCCCACATTATGTACTTATATACTATGCATATTTAAAAATACCACATCAGATGCGTTCCAAGCTAAACAAAAACCAAAAGTAAGTCAAATTAATATTTAAAAATTTACTTTAGTTGATTTCTACTTGATCTATTTGTGTGTATATATGTACATATTTTACCTACATAACTACTTAAATTTTGATGTAATGTAAACTTGACAGCACAAAATAATACGAAAGAATGCACTTTAAGAGTGGTAACTTTTCAAAACACAAAGTTCATAATGGTATGAGAGTGAAAGCTAAGCAAATGACAATTTTCGGAACAAAAACAAAGAAACAAAATTTGATTATTATGCAAGGCAAGCTTTCACGCATAAAAACGAGCTTTCACTTGGAAGAGTGAGCTTTCACTCAGAAAAGTGAGCTCTCATTAAAAAAGAGAGCTTTCACTCAGAAGAGCGAACATTCGCTAAGAAGAGTGAGCTTTTACCTACATAACTACTTAAATCTTGATGTAATGTAAGCTTGACAGCACACAAGAATACGAAAAAAATCATTTTGAAAGTAGTAAATTTTTCAGTGCACGAAGTTCATAATTATATGAGAGTGAAAGCTAAGCAAATGAGAATTTTCGCAACAAAAAAAAATTATATTATACTAAATTTGATTATTACGCAACGCAAGTTTTCACTTCAAAAAAGGAGCTTTCACTTAGAGATGTGACCTTCTACTAATAGCAGTGAGCTTTCACTTCAAAGAGTGAGATTTCACCGCGAAAGTCAGCTTTCACTCAAAAGAGTTTAACCTACATAACTACTTAAATTTTGATGTAATGTAAGCTTGGCAGCACAAAAGAATGCGAAAAAAATGATTTTGAAAGTAGTAGCAAACTTGAAGTAGAAAATGAGAATTTTCGGAACGAAAAAATTTGATTTCTATGCAACACAAGCTTTCACTCAGAACAGTGAGCTTTCACTCATAAGAACGAGCTTTCGCTAAGAAAAGTGAGCTTTCACCAAGAAAAAGGGGGGTTTCACTAAGAAAAGTCAACTTTCCCTCAACTATACTGAACTTTCGCTGATGCGAACTTTCATATGCAGGTTAGAATTTGAACTCGAAAGCGAAAGTGAAACTGAAACTGAAAGGTTTCACATGCAATCAATTAGTTGCTTTCAGTAACAAAAAGAAAGCTTACACTTAACTTTAACATAACTACATATGTAAGCTTTCACACGCAAGTGTGAGCTGCCACTAATGGGTACAAGCTTTCAGACACAAAAATTTGCGCTTTCACTCACCGCCACAAGCTTTCATAATTCTCTTATTCACACATCATTTGTCATAGGTATGTGCAGTACGCCTAAAACTCTTAAATTCATGTATACATTATTTATGTGTTGATGTGCATTATTTCAATAAATATATATACATACGCGTGTAGGTACACATACATATAAAACACAATACATACACAATTTATTTGGTATATCTTAACGCCTTTTTGCGCACTTCAAAATTGCATTATTTGCAAAATTTCGAAATGATACAATTTTACTTAACTTTTCTACGAGGGCAGCTAAAAATTGTAGAATTTTGCAAATTTGTTATTTTGAAATGGAAATTAAAAGAGCACAAGCTTTTATAATGGCGAAAACAAATCACATGAGGCATAACAAAAAAAAAACAAACTCCTAAAAAAAAATTAAACACTAATAAAAATGGAGGCGCACAAATTTTGAAAGTGAATTCGCCAAATTTTATTGAATGAATAAGTAATATAAAAATAAATAAATAATAACAAGCAATAAAAAATTTAAATCAATAAAATAATAAAATATAAAATATTCAAAATAAAAATTGCAATCTTTAAAAACATGCGAACTTGAAATCAATTGCACTGTCTCACATGATTACTATTTATAATAAACAGTAAAAAGGTTTTCATAACCATAAAACTTACATACGCGCCACTTAGTGATTACACAAAAGAGTAACTGATTACAGTCAATGTGAGATCAACGCGGTATCCGGATCGATTAAAAACTACATCGATAAGTTAATGGTTAAAAATAACCATTTTAACGGTAAAGAAATAAACAGCTGATAACAGCAGTATTTGGTTTATCGTTCTAAAAGCGGCTAGTAACTCCTTTGCAATAACTGGTCACTGTTTTGTGTTGATCGCTAACTAGATAGGTGGCCGGCCAATAAATATCTTTTTAATAGGGAAGGATTTCACACGTGAAAGCTTTCAACAAGCTTTCGCACTAATAACTATTTCATAATGGCAGAAAGTTTTTAAAAGCGCACAATTTATTAAAGAGCATTATATGCTCACGCCAAGTAAATGAAATAATTGAAATCAAAAACTGAAAGCCACAGAAGAATGTAAGAGAATACAGGAGACGAAGTTGGGCTAAAAGCTGCATAAAATAGAGGAGATGAAAGGGTTGCGAAGTCTTTAAACGCACATATTTTTTTTTAACTAACAAATGTCATTCATACACAGCAAAGCAAATACAAGTAAAATAATGTAAATCATTTGCGAAACAAAAATCTCATTAAACCTGTTGGAATTCATAGAACTGTTGACAGATCACAAAAGTTACGAAACTTTCAACAATACGGCCCAACGAACTACATTGACTATATTGAATGGGAACCCTTGTAATTACATATTTTGCAATACGAGAAGAAAATGCTTTTTTTCTAATATTAAACGAACCCTACTCGCTTTTGTCACTTTAAAGTCTATTCCGCTTAAGTTTATTTCGGCGCAAAATGTAGTAGAGCATATTTTTGCTGCAATTTACAGTGAACTGATTGAGACTTAAGTTATATGGTATATATATATATATATTTTTTTTTAATAGCAATTTTATTGTTAGAGCCTTCCAATTTCCCATTGCCTTGTGCTAGCAATCTGAAAATGATGTCTAATGAAATATATTTTCCTGGTAACATTTTAAAGACATTTTCGCTTTGTACGGATTTCATGTCTTTACAGAATTTACGTTCGCAAATATCGTTTAAAGAAAGTTTTAACTATCTCAACTGTAAAGTAGAAGATAGAAGAAGAAGACTGGTAAGCAGTCCTCATCTGGATTCCCTACTGGCTTCGCAGCATTCTTGAAAAAGTCATTTGTAACAGAAATTACTAAGAAATTTAAAGTTTTGGCGGTTATCTTAGAAGTAACTTAAATTATTTTATATATATTTTTTTTAAAAACATTTTTTTTAATTTTGTAATTTTTTTTTTATTTTAATAATTGTTTTTAAATTTTTTTTTATTAAACATTTTTTTTATTGTTTTTTAATTTATTTTATTGTTAACTAACTTTTTTTCACTTTTGGGGTTCGCCTTTACAGAATTTACGTTCGCAAATATCGATTAAAGAAAGTTTTAACTATCTCACCTGTAAAGTAGAAGATAGAAGAAGAAGACTGGTAAGCAGTCATCTGGAAATTCTTGAAAAAGTCATTTTTAACAGAAATTACTAAGAAATTTAAAGTTTTGGCGGTTGTCTTAGATGCAACTTAAATATTTTTTAATTTGGAAATTTTGTTGTTTTTAGTAATTTTTTTGTTTATTTTTTTATTTATTAATTTTTTTTTTTTTTTGGTATTTTGATTTAGTTTATTTTCTTTTATTTATTTACTTATTAATATTGTTTTTTTTTTTGTTTTGCATTGATAGTTCAATAAGAGCATTGCGAACAGCTCCTTCCTTCCACTGCCTTTTCTAAGCAGTAGCTTTTTCCGATATCACTTGGTGCTACAGACTCATATCAGCATTTTAGTAGACATTTTCCTTACTATTTGAGGCTCTCATAATCAAGACTGCTATGCTACTTCTTTGCTTCTTCGCTTTTCTTATTCGAGCAACATTTTGACGATACCTTTGGCGTTAGAAAAGTGGTAGAGGTATCGGAGCAGATGTTTGTGTTTGATAACATTTCAAAATAAATTTTCACACTAAACGTCTTATAGGAAATTTATAAATATTCAAAATTATTATTATTATTTTTTTTTTTTTGTTCATAATTCAAAAATTTGGTGTACTGATTTTGTTAATAATTCTAAAAATTGGCTATACAAAAGTCTGCTGATTTGGAATCTTCAGATTCTCTAATGCCTTGTCCTGGTTCAACAGTTTGTAAAGCCACTCAGAAATGATATTTGTACTTAATATACGTATGCAGTTTCTAAAGTCGGTTAGACGCGGTTTTTAAATTTCTATAAACTAAGCTAAGGCTGACTTAAATTCACAGAGTATTTTCTTTTAACAATTAGGAAATATCTACATGATAGGCCTTAATGCTTTCCTTCAGTTTTATGAAACACTGCCCTAATTGGGCACTTCATTCCAAGTTTTTGTGTTTTGTTTTTTGTTTTTTTTTTGGGGTTTCTGCATGACAAAAATTGTGTATTTCAAAAACGCACTGTTTCCAAAAAGTAGACAATTGTTTGAAAAACCAGCTTTTACAACAAAATATCATCTAATATCATCTAATACATGAAATACTTCCACAACTCAACTACACTCAGCTCTCAGCTACACACACACATACTAACAAACTATGGTACAAAACATGCACAATACACCTCATGCACAGCAGTCAACACTAAAGTCGCATGGCAAATCTCACCTCATTGCTTGGCACAGAAGTGCAGGCAGAGAGAACAAAGAAACAACAATACAATGAAAGTTTAGGAATACACCAAACTACGAGTACATAAACAGTAATTTCAAGTGAGAATAAAATGAAATTAAAGAATTGATGGAAAAATGTGAAAAATCTGAGAAATCAACAAATAATTTTCAATAAAAATACTAAATAGTACAAATTACATAAAACAAAAACAAAAAAAAAAAAAACTTTAACAATTTGCTAAACGCTTGTGTGAACAACAAATACATAAAAAGAAATACTGAAGGTATTATTAGCGTATTTTAGCGGCATTTGACAGTTCAATTCAGTTGGCTTGGCCACATGAAGGTAAAATGCAACTTGAAGAAAAAAAACAATCGAAATTTGTCTTAAAATTCAACTAAGACAAGAAGAATTGCATGATGTAAAAATAAAATTAATAATAATAGTTGGTTATTTCATTTAAAAAAATAAAAATACCTTGAAATTAAAAAAACAACAATAATATAAATATAAAAAATATGTGCATACATATAATATTTACATATTTACGCATGGCTATAGCTCTACAATAACAACCAGTACGCAGATAAAATAAGCAGTCATTAAAGAACCATTAAAAGAAATCATTTAAAGTTAAAAAGAATTTTAATTCTGAAAAAAAAAATTAAATTCACGAAAAAAAACTTCAAAAATATGTGCATACATATAATATTTACATATTTACGCATGGCTATAGCTCTACAATAACAACCAGTACGCAGATAAAATAAGCAGTCATTAAAGAACCATTAAAAGAAATCATTTAAAGTTAAAAAGAATTTTAATTCTGAAAAAAAAAATTAAATTCACGAAAAAAAACTTCAAAAATATGTGCATACATATAATATTTACATATTTACGCATGGCTATAGCTCTACAATAACAACCAGTACGCAGATAAAATAAAATGAAAAACGCAGAAATCATTAAAAGAAATCATTTAAAGTTAAAAGGAATTTTTATTCATAAAAAAAAATTTAATTCACGAAAAAAAACTTCAAAAATATGTGCATACATATAATATTTATATATTTACGCATGGCTATAGCTCTACAATAACAACCAGTACGCAGATAAAATAAAATGAAAAACGCAGAAATCATTTAAAATCAAAAACATTTTTAATCCATTAGAAAAAACTTAATTCATGAAAAAAACGTCAAATTCACATATAAAATTAAAATTCACAAATAAAATCAAATTTATAAAAAAAATTCAAATTCACCAAAAAAATCAAAATCACAAAACAAAAAATGTAAATCAATAAAAATTTAATACAAATAAAAACTCATGAAAAAATTAATTAAGCCCCAATCATGCATACAAACATTTAAAGTACATATACGTGCATAACATTTATAAATATGCCGCATAGTTGAAGATTACATATTAAACAACAACAACAACAAAAAGAGTAAATACATACATATAAAAAATGTTGAAAAATTCTCAAGTTACAATACAGTTTATATAAATTATTCATATGTTACGGCATAAAAAACAACAAAAACAAAAATGTAGTTCGCATTATAGTGAAAATATTAGCGTTTTTTCGAAAAGTTGTTACTAAGCGTTAGAGCAAAACTTAAATGAAATACATAAAGCAAAATATATACAGGTAAAAAGTTCGTTAAATTTATGCGCAATTGTATTTATAAAACAAAACAAGTTTGAAAACAGAATTTAAAAATCCTTAATATCTATATATTCATATATATATACAAATAAATTACAATTGAAGTAAAAAAACAAAAAATTACTAGAAAACTTACTCTCTCCTAAGCTTAAGCATTAACTTACTAAAACTCTAATTTCCTTATGTTGAAAAACATAAAACCTTTCATTTCTAATTTTGAGTTATTGAGTTTTCCAAAACTCAAATGTCAAACATTACACTTGAAACAGTAATTAAAAGCAAAACACAAATTTTTTCGCAAAAAGCAAACAAAGTATAAAAACAATATTACAATAACTGTGGCGATCTCGAAACACCATCACCAACTGAGATACCGAATATAAAATTAAAGAAAAAAAAGAATAAAAAAACCAAAAAATGTGGTAGATAAAAGAATACAAAAACCAAGAAAAAACTAAAATTAAGTTATTTAAATTCAAAAATCAGTATATACATATAAATATTATGCATACAATACGTTATGACATACATAAAAACAAAACAAAAAAACAAAATAAACTATTTGAAAAACGATGCAGCAGTGTTTATAAATGTAGAAGAGGCAAGGAAGTCATTGAAGTAAAAGGAAGCGAATTTTCACGAGATTTCAATGCCGTTTTTTCCAGCATTAAACGTCGCTTAAATGAATAGAGTTTTCAGCAGCAAATAATTTAGAAATCATGCGATATTCAGTAGTGAAGCAAGCAGAATTTTTCAGCTTATTAAATATGCAGTAAAACACAGTGACAAAAAAAAAAACAAAAATGCATTAACATATAAATGAAAAATTTATTATATTCAAAAGTATACGTACATACGTTTCATCAATTCATCATGTGTATGATTGTTGTAATTATTACAAAAACTAAAAATGAAAAACAAAAAATGTGCTGTAATTCAGACAAAAACATCCACAAAGCGTAGCAAAATCAGCACAAAGTTCTGCAGTGTTTGCGCCGGCCATAGCCGCAAGCCTAAGCAGAAACCAAATATTTACTTTGTGTGCTATTGGATGTCTACGTAGAAAAACTATGAAAAACTATTTATATATAAATACACAATGCATTATGCAGAATTATAAAAAAATAATTAATTATTATTCACACTCATATAAAATATAAAAAAAAATTAAAACAAAAGAACATACAACTAAAAAACACACAACTAATTGAAATGTTGAGCGCATAAGTTAGTCAAAAAAGCAAAATGAGCAAATAATTTCATTGATTTTCAACTATTTATGTATTATTTGTTTTATCCACACTACTTCATGATGGTGTAAATGGAAAAAGTCTTCTTAAAAATTATATAACAATGAATGATAAGCTAATGCATGGTAAAATGAAGTAAATGTGAGTTAGCAAAAAAAATTAACAAATAATTTCAATAAAAGCTTTGAAAAGCGCAAAGCAACTTAAAACAGCTGGCAGAAAAAGCTCCAAGCTCCTTAGCAGCGCTCCAAAAAGAAAAAAACATTATTTTGCACAAAGAAAAATGAAAAAAAAAAAATCAAAGCTCTTTAGCAGCGATCTAAAGTGAAAAAAACCTTTATTTTGCACAAAGCGAAATGCGAGAACAATGCGTGGAGCCAGCTTAAGGTTTAAAGCTCTTCAGCAGCGCTCTAAAGAGAAAGAGACATTATTTTGCACAAAGCGAAATGAGAGAGCAATGCAAGCTAGATGAAATAGTTTACCGCCCTTAAGTTCGACCGAAATTTCTTTAGACGACGCACCGAAATTATTTTACCGAATCACGGACGCCAACAATTACAGGCATTTAATCTAAAAGGACCTCTACAGCGGTGAAAAAGCATAATAATAATAATATCATAGTTGCTATAGCGCCGTCTGGTGGGCGCATAGTGCCTTAGAGAAGGCTTACAAATAGCATTCAGCATTCAGAAATAGCTGCAAATATTTTGAAACCAAATAGAAACTTCTAACAAGGCTTTGAAAAAAAACAATACCAGACTATTAAAAACACTTTGGATATCACTGAAACACATCAAACATTTCAAAGCCAAGCAGGCCACTGGCAAACCAGAAGCTCTTGGAAATGTGTTGCGAACGCAGTTTCTATGGTATTGAGACCATAAAAATATTAGATCACACAGGATGCAAAAAAAACAATTACGCGGTTCAAATCATTCCAGTTACAGTCGACAAGCAAAGGCAACTATTCGAGGCCATCCAATTGCAATCACGCAAATGACCACGCAAGCAGATCAGAAACATTTCGCAAGCACAGAAATGCTTTTTTTTACTAAAAACCACAAGCAGAAGTGCCTTAAAAGGAGACTACTGCAAAGCAACACAAAATTTTTTTCGAAACATCCAATGCTAAAACTTATGGGTAGCAACACCTTTGAAGCGTAAAAGCATCAGAGTTGAAAACATTTATTTTGAAACGCTTATTGGCTAATAAAAATACCAGAGTTCTTTTGTAGCATTTGAAACCAATTACATGTGGCTTCAGTAAGGGAGTACTAAGTTACTAAGTACTGAGGCTACTTGGAAAAAATGTTAAAAGCTTTTTCAAATTCTCACTTCGGAGCTAATAAACTACTAAAGTAGTAGAAAAAGTGCAAAAACAGTACACCCTGATGGATAATAAGTATTTGAATACAATTCTGTAAAGAATTTAATTTTCTAAAAGGAATCTAAATATTTCAAAACACTCAAAACTTCATAAGCATTTGAGCCAGAAATCCCTTTATAAAAGGTTTCGAAGCAACGAGGTTTGAAACGAAAGTAGTTTGGTGTATGAGAGAATTGGTTTTCGAACTACTGAGCTTTTAACATTTCAGAGATCAAAAATCTTTGTATTGAAAAATCTATTCATTAGCAAAAGTTGTTTTATAAAAGTAAAAACGTTGAGTTTCCGAGTTTCGAGACGAAAACCTAATAACATCAAAAAATGTGTTACAAAAAGAGTTAAGAGCATTCGAAATATTTAGACTTAGGTTTACAGAGTCGAAAATATTTCTGCCAAAAATATGAGAAAATCTGCCAAAAATAACAAAAAATAACAGAAAATTCCACGATGCTTACGAGCAATGTCAGGGAGATGTCAGTTATAGATAGAAATGCTAATACTCCAGAACACATTCAACAAATGAGCCGCTCAAATATCAACGCAGATAAACTCTAAAGCAAGCCATCAATCACGTATAGTGAGTTTAGGAATAGATTAAATTCCGGTAAACAAAAAGTGGCATACAGAAGTAACTATCGTATTTTTCCAGTGGAGGCCATAAAAATTAATGAACAAGATTTAAAAATTCAGGAGCTGAATTGCAATCTCTACTTAGCTGTCGAGGACCAAGTAAAAGACAAACTTGACACTTGGACAAGCAGCGTACTAAATTCCTCTTTAGATTTGCATACTTCATTTAAGCGAGCAAACTATACTTTAGAGAGCAGCTATCAATAGCTTTTGTAGGTAACTTTGTGGGCTAAGTATTAAGCGTAGGGAAATGAGTGAAAAAATTCTTTGGCAAAGTGAAGTAGAAGGATGAGGAGCAGGAGGAGAAGAAAGAGAATAGAAATATACGAATAAAAACGAAAAACAAAGGACACAGAGATCATTTAAAACTTCTACCTCGATGAGAAAGCGTTGAATGACGATAGAGAAGTAATAGGCAAGATATGGTATTATAAGTTCCTAAAAACACTGAAGACGAAACAAGACGGAAAAAAACCAAAACGAACTAAAGACAATGAATGAACAAAGAGTAAAGCAACAAATGGGTTACTAGTAGCCGATGCAGGAAATACAGCGACCTAAAGACCTTCACTAAGACTATACTGAGAGCTTAACTGAGACAGCCACTGACCACTAAACCTGACGTATAATTTGTGCTTTGCGGGTGGGTGTTAAGCAGGTTATATAGTACAAAAGATATATTTAAATAAAAAACAAACAAGAAAAACAGGAAATAAAAATATAGTTTTAAGCAAGTGATGGCTTTGCGCCATAAGGCGATAAGGGAAAAAGTAAAAATCGTGACAAGGGGGGGAATTTTCGATGGACTTAGTGCAGTGCTGTGAAGACAGACAACTGTAACAGCGTGGTAAGAGGTGAGTTTCGAAAATCAAAGTGGACAGCAAACTTACCTAGACGAAGCTACTACAAAAACGAACACACTTTCTGACAGTCAAAAAACAAAAATGGTTTCTGTAGAGCAGAGCTTAGGATGCGATGTGCGCAGAGATTGAGAGTGTATGAGTTTAGTATTTAGATAAAGGAGAGTTTAGCAGAGGTGAAGTGTTGTATGAATGTTGGTTTCTAAGGGCGTTAGAGCTTTTGATTGCTGCAAGTTTTTCTTCAGCAGCAAAAGCTTGAAACTGTGTGCACCTAAATAAAGTTGTGGTTAGCTGATTTTTGAAGTAAATATTTTCAACGGACGCATTATTGGGAAAACTAATTTGGAAGTAAAAAGCTACAACAAAATTATTTGCCACGCTTATATGTTAGACTTATCAAAATTAAAAATTGCAAGAAAGAAATGCAAATAAATGTAACGTACAAACAATTATGAGTATTACAATAATAAAAAATAAAAAAGTATATAAATGTGTATATGTAATGGGAAAACCATATTATTTCAAAAAATATATTAAATTATTTACTAAATATAAAATGACGTTCAACAATTGTTAATTGCTTACATGCGTAAAAATATTATGTATTAGAAGAAATTATTTTAAATTATATATATATTGATGTTATTACGTAAAGTAAAGGAAAGTAAAGTGAAAAATTATTTTTAAAAAACTTATGAATGTAGACAATTGAAACTAGGTGACGGGGTAAGGAGAAAAATATGTATATGAAAATGCAATAAAATATAAACACAAATAAATAACAAAAAAAATTACACTGAGAGGAGAAATGCAAAAATTAGGCAAAGCACACACAACAAAAAAAATAAATTCATATGGATACATAAATGAATACATACAACAACACTTATAAAAACGGCATAAAATGGAATTTATTTGTAAGCACAAAAATTCTATATAAAAAAAAATCTATTTAAAAATAGTAATAATAACATATAAAGGCTTTCATGCATTTTTGGTGAAACTATTGTAAAAAATATCTATACAAAAAATAAAAAGAGATTTGCTGGAGTTTTGCAAGCTTCATTAGGTTAAGAAAATATGAAAATATATGTAGCTAAAACATTTGTGTATGTATTGAAAAATATTCAAAATATTAAACCAACTTACATTCCTCTTTATGTGTTGTATTAAAAGAAAAACTATAAATAAAAAAATAATGTTGTTATATCCATTTGAATGTTAATTTATTGATTGAGGCATATATATATAGAAAAAAGGGCATATAATAAAAATTAAAAAAAACCTCTACTGGCTGAGTGCACAGTTCGAAGTAAACAAATTCAAGTACAATATGTAAATTTAGGTTAAGAATCACGCTGATGAAAATGGTAGCTGACAGCAGGACATGCAAAATTACACTTTACATGCCACAAACAACAATAACAAAAAACAACAACACACGTATACACTTAACATGCATACCTACAAAAAGATTTTTTGCGTTAAAAAAATAAATATTTACTAAGTAAAAGAAATTATTAACATAAAATACATATATAATAAAACATAAAGAAAGCAGAAAAAAGAGTTGCTTAGAAGTCATAGAAGCGAGGCAGGAAATTTGAAGTTGAGTAAATATATATAACTTACATACATATACTATTAGACACATGCAAACATGTAAACATATACACGCATGTACATATTATAAATGTTTAATAAAAATCGCTTAATGGAAAATAAAAAAACAAAAAACGCTTTCAATTCTCATAAAAATCATTAATTAGAAGAAGTGCGCAAATATTGCATGATTCCAACATACAAGAAAATAAGTACCACTAAAGCTCAATAAAACAATAACAGTAACAACACACACAAGAACAAAAATTAAGAAAATATGCAAGGAGCAGCATAACTTGCATTATAAAGTACAATTTCCAACAAGTTCCAGCAAAGAAATAAAGCAAATAATATACAATACAATAAATATAAACAACGCTAATGTGTGTAAATTTATAAATATGTATGGAAAAATAATAGCAAACATTTTCTAATAAATAAAACCAAGAGAAAATTACAGAAATAGAAACTCTCACTAGTGAAATTTGCAGGCAACCACACAAAGGGCACAATAAATAAAACTAGCAACAAAAATATTGCAGTATAAACAACAAACATTGAATTTACTTACGTGCAACAACTTAAAAAGGTATGAAAATGCAGAAGAAGCAGGGCCTTTAAAAATGTTGAAGAGAAAACAAGAACAATAAACATAGGCGGAAGAGATTTAAAATGGTAGAAATAACAGTTGGTAGGCAAATTTATGTAAATAACAACAATTGAAGCAACAATGAAAAATATGTATTCAAAATAATACATACAGCAAAAAAAAACAAAAAACACATACTATTATACATCAAAAACGAAATATTTTGTCAACACAGCCAACTCTAAGTGTGGGCGCAAACCAAGCAACAAAAAAAAACTTAAAACGCATGCTCAATATCGTATAAATGCACTGCACCAGCAACAACAAGGCATGCGCTCTCTAGCGCACACTAATATGTATTAGGGTACGCAAACTCTTCACTGCAGTCCATTCAGCTTGGGCGCATACCACACACAAATGCAAACACATCTAGTTGGCGCGCACAAATGTATGCAGTTAAATGAACAGCGCTCCCAAACACTCATCACTCTCTCTCAAAATCTCTGTTATATCACACACAACATCACATACATGCATATGAACAGTGCTGTATTGCAACTGATACTCGGCATCGAGAAAAATTAAGTAAACAAATGAATTTTCGCAACAAAGAGCCTTCAAAAAGCACATCACAAATTTTTAAAATTCGAAAAAAATTCGGTTTGATTTGAATTATGAGATTTTATTTTATTTTATATTTTTATTTTAAAAAACAATAACTTATAGAATTTTTCGTTAAAAAACAGGGCATCCTACAATAAAGTTAAAAGAAGAAGAAGATTTACATCTCTGTAAGCAGCATAATGCATTTGCTAAAAAGCATGCGCTCAGCAAACTTTGCAACTTGAAAGCTTTTTCACAGCGCTTCAAAGGCCTTGCTTGAATTTTAAACTAATGCGTGAAATTTTTAATTCACGAGCGAATATATGCAAAGGGTTATTTTACAGCCAGCGTTAAATGTTTAAAACTCTTTTATTTGCTTTGGGAATTTCAGCGCTTTCACGTAAGTTTTTTCGGGATATACGCGAGTAAGAAAAAAAATTAACGTTTTAACTCCAAAAATAATTAGAAATTAAAAATAATTTATGAATTCATGATCGAGTTACTGGTGACGTTCGTATGCTCGAATAACCTTTTAATGGAACAGGAGAGACTCCCGCATTGGAGCCTTTTTAAGCCAAACACATTCATAGAAATTTGAAGTTACTTTTTAATTCAAAAATTATATATTCATTTGAGTGCTCTACTCAGTGAGCTCAAAATTATGTTTTATTCGCAAGTCACAGTATCCGATTTGTAGAGAAAACGAGAGAGAGAGAGTTGTTCCCTGTTATCTCTCTATCCCTATTTAAAATTCATTCTTACATGCGGCAGCATAAACTTTGCGCTTATATTCGAAAGGCCTTCTCGACTTAAACTTCAATCGTACTATCTTACGAGCTGCAACATAACCTCAAATTAGTAACAGATTAAACTGCAATTTTAGGCCAAAAATATATGCTCCCGTTACAACTCGTCATATTAGTATGCAGTTAAGAGCGTTACGAGCGCACGAGAAAAATACTCTCATCATTTTTACTGTGACCGAAAGACTCTGATGTGAAAGTTAGGAGCGTACAATGGTAAACCTCCACTATGCTCTATGCACTATGAAAATATTGGAATACAAAATTTAAAAAATTTGCGCTTTTGCCACAAAATGTGATTTCTGGAAAAATATTTGTAATCGAACAAATTTCGAACTCTCCTAAATGAAAAAATTAAACACTCACTTTGAGCTCAAACAGTTTGGTAAAAAAAGTAGCAATTCTAGGAGAGAAACCGGTTTTAGAACTAAACAAATTTAAAACCATTATAAATTAAATTCAAAACAATTAACTGAACTTGAAAAAAGTTGTCTCAAATTTTTAAGGTTATTCATTTCCATTGAGCCCATATCTGATTTATCGATAAGAAGTTTTATATTTAGCTTTTGTGTTCAATACTCGCGTAGTCTTGAATAAAAATCTATTAAGTATCGCAGCAGGCTAATCACCCACTCTGTCAGAAGAAAGATTAACGAAACCAACGCAAGACTAAGTCTTGTCGAGCCCCTAAGCTCCCGAGAAGAGTGAACAAAGAAAAAAAAAGTTTTGATGAGTATATAATTTGAATTTTTTCGTTTTCAAATTAAGAAAACAGCGGCTTACATAGAAATTTTTAACTCCTCTAATTTCGTTTAAAAAAAACTAAAAAATAGCTTTGAGTGGAAAAAACGTTAACTAGGATAATGCTAAATAATCTAATTTTATCATAACTTTGTAAACTCCTATGTTAAAATGATTTTGGGCAATAAATGAAATGAAAAAAAAATAAAAAAAAACGTTGACTAGCAAAAAAAAAAAATATTGCTCAATTTCCATTAACCTCACTGTTAGTTATGGCTCATTGAACCACTCCAATTGTGTACAGATTTGGTTCTAGATTTTATTTAGTTTTATGCAAATTTTTTTAAAATAACTTTTTTTAATATTTTTTTAAATTAAATTTTAATTTTTTTTAATTTTTTGAGTTTCTTTTTTTCCTTTTTTCCTTTTTTTCTTTTTTTTATTTACACAAAGTAACAGCCAAATAACTGTTAACCCACTCAATGGCTCTCACAATTTTACGCCTACACTCTAACACTCATTAACACTTACAAAACCAAAATGCACTCCACATGCGAAATTGTGTATATGTATACGGTTATTTCAAAAGCAGCAACAACAATACGTGTGCAACAATAAAAACGTTATTTCAATATGAAAATTTAAATATTAAATTAAAAATTATGGCAGACAAATTGAGCAAAATTATTAAGCCAAAAAAACAATCAAGCAAAACGGCATGCAATTACAGAAATAAAAATAAAAAAATTAATATGAAAATAAAAATAAAATAACAAATAAAAAATGAAAACAAACTATCAAAATTTCCTATCTAAATGTGTAAAAAAAATGATAAGAAAAATGTGAAAATACAGTTAAATATAAATTTAAGAGTAATAAAAATTACTTGCAGGCAAATTGTAAAGTAAATCAAAAATATGGAAAAATATTGCAAAGAATAATATTATAATAAAAAATTTAAAAACTAAAAAATATACAACTTTAGAGCGGGTTTTGTATTTGAACATTTGATTTTCTCCTTTGCTTTACTTCACTTCTCCATCCACACTCCCCATAATTAAGTTAAAAATTCAGCAAAGAATTCATTTGAGGAATTCAAAGCTAACTCACAGTGTCTCTGAAAACAAAAAGCACTTAAAAGACTTTCAGGCAGCAGCTAAAGAATCTCATAATAATAAAGAAAAAAAGCAAACTAAAAATCACACAGATACTAAAAAGTATCAATTAAATTGCTAAACGAAATAAACAAAAACAATTTAATACTAAATGGCATTTGTTTGCATTGCATGTTAAAATGAATGTCTATTTTAATGTCATTCTCTTTGAAGAAAAAAAATTATGTGCAAAAAAATATCTTAACATATACATATTTACCAAAAAAATTTAAATAAATAAATAATAAAAAAAAAAATAATGAAATGTGAAGAGCAGGCAAACAGTAAATGCGCAGCTTTAGAAAACATAATATACTACCATAGAAAGTGGGCATAATTAAATAAAAATATTTATAAAAAAACTTACAAAACTGCTTACAAGGAAAAATATTCAATAGCGAACTACAAACACTCAAAAAAATTATATACAAAAATCCACACAATACAAGAAAAATTAGCGAAAAAACAATAAATATGTATGTAACAAAAACTATGTTTACTATTTACCTGCATACATAAATGCATATGTATGTGTATGTATATCTATTATGTATATTGTAAACAATTATAACTGTAAAAATGTTAATTTTTAATCCAACGTAAGCAAATTTACTACACACATACATATATATAAATTCATACTTTTATCTATACTATATATGTATATGTGTGAGTACACACACATTTAAATATGTATATGTATTATATAACAACCAAAAGTATAGATGCATAGATGGAGCATGAAGAATTGCACTCTCATTTCTTTCGACATCTGCACTTGAGTGCAACACTTCTTCTGTTCATACGAAAAATATATAAATATAAATTTTGTTTTTTCTATTTGTTTTATTGTTTTTTTTTCCTTTTTTGGGCTGTCATATTTTCCACGTTTTGCCCTTTTTTTAAATTTTCACTCATTTCTTTGACTTTGAAGTAAAGCTTAAAATAAGGATAATGAAGGAATGGAAAAGACTTGAAGAAAACAAAAACAAAAAAGCTAAAAACAAAAAACTACAAAAAAAACAAAAAAACACTAAAAAGAAAACTAAAAAAAACTCTTTCTGTGCATTATTTATGAAACTTTTTCTTTACTAGAGGATAGAGGAGGCTTTTTCGCAATCAATATTTGACACTCGGCTCAAAAATATTTTTTAACACGTAAGTATGTACATGAGCGGGCTCGACAGGGGACCCTGGAGACGGTTGCATCGTTCCCACGACAGTCGGTTTTACGTTACCGGAACGACTCGGATTTATATCCGGCCAAGGGCAGTCACTTCAGCTGCTACAACAACAACTTCATCGCAAAATAAGAGAAGCTAGAGCTAAATTGAGAACCTGGGGTCTGCTACTGAAGAGATGGACTCGCGCCAACTCAGCGAGCGCTGGGCTAGTGCGCAAACGTTGAAAGTCGCAAGATCCTTCTGAAGGAACTTCTAAGGCAAACAAAGTCGCAGCACTCGAATTTGGTAGGTTTCCTTATGGGACATTGTCCGTTAGGTGTACATGCGGTAAGACTTGGGATTACTTCGAGTCCAGCTTCTGCAGAAGCTGTCTGAAGGACGAGGTGGAATCATCTAAGCACCTTTTTCTTAGCTGTCCTACTCTTAGCTTCTGCAGCAGCTGTCTGAAGGACGAGATGGAATCATCTAAGCACCTTCTTCTTAGCTGTCTTGCTCTCGTCGAGCAGATGATTTAGACATCTAGGCTCTCACTATTTCGCTACAACTGCGGATATTGCTGTTTAATTATCACACATCTGGTGAAAGTATACACACGCTGGCGCAAAATTAATCACCGATAGGGAAGATTTATAATTTTTGTTGTTTATAATTGACGTCGCACATCAATCTCATAAAAGGACTAATTCATAGGACGCGCTAAGTCTGTTAGCTTGCAGTACCTCCTTTGAACGTCTCGTTCGTCCTCCTGACCATACGGCGGCCTGGCGGCGTATAGGAGCATAGAGTCAGTAACCATCGAAAGAATCTTTCTTCTACTTTCTTGGGGTCCTCCAACGTTTGATAGGATACGCATGTGTGCGTTATTCACTCTCCTTGCCTTGTTACTGGTTATTTTTAGATACTCCTTGAATATTAGCTTCTCGTCGATGTGTACTCCAAGATACTTTAGCCATGTTTGAGATGCAATGTCATCCTCGCTCCAACCGATATAGTGAGGCTCTCGTTCCGCCTCAGTTTACTGGTAAAGACCAGCTTAGTTTTTTGTGCTACCAGCTCTAGATTAGCGTTGCTCAACCACTTTTGGATTCTCGCAACGGCGTAATTGCACACATGCTTCAAGCAGTCGTTACGTTTATCAGTTACTACTAGAGCAAAATCATCTGCGTAACCCATCACAGTTGCGTTTGCTGGCATCACAATCTTAAGAATCTCGCCGTACATTGTATTCCACAGTGTTGGCCCTAGAACGGATCCTTGTGGGACGCCTCCCGTTACTATGTATCTTTTTGGACCTTCTTCTGTGTTGTAAAACAGATCTCGCTAGCTTAGATAGCTGCTGGAGATTTGAATCAGATAACGTGGGACGGCGAAGCTTCTGAGTGCCGCGAGGATGTTCTTCCAGTTTGCAGAGTTAAACGCATTTTTTACGTCTAGCGTAATCACTGTGCACTTTTTTTTCAATTAATATACTCTGCTCAGCAGTCTTCCTGGACGTCGCGCAAGCATTTGACAAGGTTTGGCATGAAGGCTTTATCAACAAATTGAACTCATGCCTGCCACTTCAATACAGTGCATTTATGAAATCGTATATAACTGAACGGTATTTTCGCGTAAAACAAGGGAATGAGTATTCCAAATTGCAGAAAATAAACGCTGGCGTGCCGCAAGGAAGTATCCTTGGACCCCTTCTTTACTTTATATATACGAAAGATATACCAATATCTCCAAGCACTATGATCGCCACCTTTGCTGACGAAGTAGCTGCAACTAAACTTCAAATCGCTATAGACGCAGTAGAAAAATGGACGAAAATTTGGCGAATAAAATTAAATAGTAACAAATCAATTCATGTGACCTTTACCAATAAAAAAGTAAACCATCACCCAAAAATGTTACTAGGCGCTCCAATTCCATACGCAAATACTGCGAAATATCTTGGTATAACCCTCGATGCTAAGCTACGTTGGAAGGAGCATATAAAAATAAAACGAAGCGAACTTAATTTGAAAATATTAAAAATGAACTGGCTCATTGGACGGAATTCAAAACTCTCCATATATATCAAAATAATGATATACAATCAAATTATCAAACCCGTGTGGTCTTATGGCGCTCAAATTTGGGGATGTGCCAGTCAAAATAATATTAACATAATTCAACGATTTCAAAATAAAATTATCAAAAATATTGTCAACGCACCTTGATACGTTCGCAATGCAGATATTTATCGTGACCTCTGCATTCCTACGGTCACTGAAGTTATTAAAATACAAGCAGAAGCCCACTCCGTGAGGCTCCAGAGGCACATTAACGAGGAAGCCAGCAAACTTCTCAACACCGTAGGCCTAACCCGACGACTCCAGCGAAAAAAACCATATGATCTTATCCGTAGTTAATGTAAAGAAGAGATTTTAAAATTCTCTTCATAAAAACCCCACAAAATTGTTAAAATCATACTGCTTGTTAGTTTCCCTTAAACTAGTTGTAGTGTCAACAAACATAGTATACCTATATATAGTTAAATGTTTGTAATAAAAAAAAGCAAAAACAAAAACAAAATTAATCTACTCTGGGTGCCAGGACATAGTAACATTAAAGGTAAATGGAAGGCAGATGCGTTTTAAGGGGTTAGGGGTAGTCAGAGGCCCGAAAAAATGATGATTTTCAATAATTTTTTTTTGCTACTTAATTAATTTATTTAACAAAAATAAAAACATAGCATAAAAACATCATGTTTTAACTTGACTTCACCAAAATTTCAAAAAAAAAAATTAATAATTGCAAAAGTTATCGCTGTTTGTGTGAAGCCCGTTTCTCCAGAAGTCCCTTGCGGTGAACATCACAAGTCCTTGCAGATTCATCTAAAACCAATCGGACAAGAAAAATTAGTTTTATTAATAGATAATCTTGTGCCTGATCGAAGCTTTTTTTTCAAAATGAACAAAATGGCGGCCTCAGAAAATTTTTTCCAGATTTTAGAGAAAAAAACCAACAGTTAATTGTTAAAAAAAAATCTAAATTTTTGAAAAAAAAAAAAATCCTTCGATCAGGCACAAGTTTTTTATGTTTTTCAAAAGCTGTATAAATTTTATTGAAATCTACGTAGCGGTTTTTAAGTTACAGTGTTCACCAGTTTGAAAAACATAGTTTTGAGAAAAACGCATTTAAAGTTTTGCTATCGGCTCCGGAGTGGCCGAGCGCCCTTTGTTAATTGTTGAATAACTTGAAAAGTATTTGTCGGATTCACTTCAAATTTTTACATAATATTTTTAAAACATTATACTTTAAGAAAATGCAAAAAAAAAAATCAATTTTTTGAAAATTCTGACTACCCCTAACCCCTTAATTAGATTGGGCTCCTCGCACCAAATTAGTCAGGATAAGGTCGACATACCCATTCTCTTGACAACATGTAAACTTTTAATAGACAGTCACACCTTTACTGTTACAAATTGCAACTGAAAACAGTTAAACATCTGCGCTGGGCACAGGTTCGGCCATTAGGTCGAAGTGCAAACCTCATTCATTCAAGCACCTGCGCTATCAGTAAACAAGCGTGGCCCGAATGGAATATGCGTCGCACTAAGAGTCTACTTAAATTATGTAGGAAGGAGCTAAGCATCGTAGGGGGTGTCCTCTCTGGCCACTATCTAATAGGAAGGCATGCCTGTAGACTAGGGACACCACCCAATGACTCTTGTAGAAGCTGCCAGGATATAGAAGAGGAAGTGAGAGTCGAGTACTTTCTATGCGGGTGCATGGCTCTGTGTAGTTGAAATTGCTGGGTCTTGCTTTTCCGGACCACATTACGGATGTTGTGGACCTCAAGCTAGCTCATATAGCCAGCTTTTTAAAGACCTCACAATGGTTTTGAAAGGACCAAGTACAGTAAGAATAGGAGGGTCACTAAACCTAACCTAATCTAATCTATTATGAAAATGTTCGATCTTTAAGAATAATAATCACAATATTCATTATTATTGTAGTGGAAATATTATAATAGTCCAAATGAGCGACAATTCGAAGGTTGGTGAAAAAGTTTCAAGAAACTGGTTCTGTCGAGTATGGAAAAAGGACTAGCAGACAAAAAACTAGAGAATATTCACCTGAGAATATCGCTGCTGTAGCGCAAAGTGTTGTTGCAACATCGCCTTCTCGACGTTCTCAACATTTAGGCATTCATGAATTGACTTTGTTTGTGGGATTTTACCTTTTAATTTTTTGGCGGCAGCCTTAGCCGAATGGGTTGGTGAATGACTATCATTCGGAATTCGGAGTACGATGGTTCGAATCTTCGTGACACGCCAAAATGAAGAAAAAGTTTTTTCTAATGGCGTTAGCCCCTCGGCAGGCAATGGCAAACCTCCGAGTTTATTTCTGCCATGAAAAAGCTCCTCATAAAAAATATCTGCCGTTCGGAGTCGGCTTGAAACTGTAGGTCCCTCCATTTGTGGAACAACATCAAGACGCACACCACAAATAGGAGTAGCTCGACCAAACACCCAACAAAGGTCGTAAACGCCAATTATTATTATTTTTTTTCATGACATACTCAGAATAGCCGGCAAACCATATTTTTGCAATATTCTGGCTCAAAAGTGGAAAAAAATTATTTTTGCTAATATTTGAGGTTATGTTGCACCATTTGTGTTTTATATGTGGTAAGTATAGTATTCCCTTCGTATTTATCGTACGGAGAAAACTTAACAACATGGTGAAAAGAATTGAAAGATGTGGCCAACATCAATCCGGTAACTGGCTCTCAGCGAATTTCAAGAAATCAGCTGATTGGCTGACGTAACCGGGGTCATGACAGCGGTTTGTATACGAAAAAAGTGAGATTGTGTTGGTGATATACAAAAAATCAACACAGTCTACGCTCATGCTACTCCGTTGCCATCCGAACAACGACTGATTGGACGAATATGTGAATATCCATGTGTGAAATTATCGCGCAGATTTTGACTGGCGAATCACCGCCGTGATGTGACAGCCGAAGTTACTCTCACAATTTTGTTTTTCACCACACGGGATGGCCAGACCTGGTAATCTATCTTCCTTGCATGAACTTCTAAAATAAATGTCTGGTTTATCCCGCATTAAAACCCTTCGCTACCCTGTTGCGAGTAGCGAAATCTTTCTTCAGAGTGTACCAGTGGCATTGGCAATCTGAGATGACGGACAAGTATACGAAAACCATCGCACTTCTCGAGCTTACGAGTGCAGTGTCGTGTGATGACTACGGCTACTACCGCTGCAAGTTACATCACGAGTTGGGCTGAATAGGGGATCCCTCAAAGGACCTGCATCTCGCAGTTTATAACAGATTTATCTTTTATTACATTTTGGTTAAGTGAAAGATATTGGGCTCAAAAATTAACAATAACGGGAGAATTTATAGGCTGTGGGCCCAAAAATTCAAATGGATGCTGACTTCATATAATTTTATTAGGGCTAATATTATAAAATGTTTCGGGCCGGTCTTCAGCAATCGTTTCAAACAAGGCAGCGTAACAAAAGCTTGGAAAAGGTTCAAGCCCTCTTAAGGAATGAAACAGTGCTGTTCTAGGAACCTGGATGCATGTATTGATAGTTGAAGTTAGACTAGGCATAGTTACTTGTACTTGCAAATACTTTTAGAAAAAGAGGAAAATGTATTTGCCGAAGGAAGCTTGGAAATTCAAGATAAGGGAATGCAAAGAGCCCCAAATGCTGTACAAAGGGAAGAATTTCAGAAATGTCTATAGACTTACACGCTCCTTTGTGCCCATGCCGCCATGAAAGAAAAAAAATAATACGAACATGCTAGTATATTCAAACTCCAGAACGGTAGCTTCATGTAAGAATCGGAAATATACTCTCATTGAAGGATGTGCCAAGGGGCTGACATTGGGGTTTTGTCTGTGGCAATCCGTTATATGAGACTATGAATATACGTTGTACACGAAAACGAGAATCGATTGCGAACCTGATGTCAAAAACGGGCTTCCACAGAGGTGGTTGCACAAGCTTCCTGCGACGGGAAAAGAAATAGAAATCTAAAACATCAAAAAAATTCACTTCACATTTCGAATAATTACCCACTGAGAATACTTTGCAATATGATAACGCAAGAGAGCTTTGTTATCACATTTTCATAACTCTAGTATCTAACCCATAGATGCTAGTAGAGTAAAAAATGTTATTGCTCTGCTCATAGCGGAAGCCAGCCTACACAGGTGCGCTAAAATCGGGTCGAATTTGAATGAGTTTTTTGTAAAGAAATCGTGACATCTCTATTTTTCCTGTTTAAGATCGGCGCGGCATTCAATAGAAACTTGACGTTTACTATGCTGAGATACCCGGTCTATGCCGAAGACATCTGCTAACTGTCAACCAAGCTTTCAGAACATAAAGCTATGACAACGACCCTGCGTAAGCAACTTCGTTTAACTAACTAAAGATCCTCTTCTTCTTGATTGGAGCGATAACCGCGTACTTGGACACACCGAGTGAAGCCAAGTACTTCTCCTCAAACGCATCGAATACTTTTTGAGCCGGAGCGTTTGTATCCATTCGGACGACATGTCCCAGCTAACGAAGCCGCTAAAAGCCGGCAATGTTCCTAAAACAAAAAGTCTGCATCTTAACAGTTCCACCTCGGAGCCACTGGATGTTGACGGACAGCAATTCGAGTACGTGCAGAAGTTTTGCTGACTTGGAAGCATTGTCGACGCTAGTGGAGACTCTGATATACATAAATGTTAAGCAAAAAGTATGCCAAAAATAAGCAGCTCCTAGTTGATTAGGGTAACAAACCAGGTAGAGATTTCCTGTGAAGTGGAAAGTAGACAATCGCAATGCATTGGTCACACACTTCGAAAGGATGACAACGTGGTCAAACATGCGTTACGCGGGAACCGTCCCAACAAGTGGGGCGTGCAGTTGGAAGACCTCGTATAACCTCGCGAAGATCGACCGAGTCCGAAATGGCAACTCTCGGTTTATCATGGAGTGGATTGAAGGTCATAACGCAGAAGCGTATTCGATGGCGTTATGCATTAGTTGATGGCCTATGCTCTTCTCCGTATATGATTGAGAGACAAAGCTCGACAATGTATGCTCTTTTCGTAAGAAAAATGGCAGAAAAGGAAGAGTGCGATGAGTTTTTGATAGGACTGATAGGAAAATCTACCACTAATCCCTTTGCTTTTGTACAACACCAACGAATAGACGACGACAGCAGCTAATGAGTCGGAATCTGGGATTTTTCAGGTTTCTGATTTTTTTGCGCTCAAGCAAGAGCCCCAAACCTAGACGAGCTACTCCGCTGAGTAGGCCGCTTCTTCCGATGCAACATCAGTTGCAGATGGCAGAGAAAAAATGAGATCTCTACTAAATTTTAAGAGCTAAGTGGAGTATAACTCCGCTTCACTTGCGGTTTTCACGAGGAATATGTTGAGGTAAAGCCAGCATTAACACCGGCAGCCTTGAAATCCAACGGAGAATCTCTCTTGCCAACAAGTGCTACTTTGGATTAAGTAGGCAATTGAGTAGTAAAGTCCTCTCTCGACGAACAAAACTAACACTCCATGAGACTCTCATCATGCCCGTCCTAACGTATGGCACAATAGCTTGTACGATGACAATATCCCATAAGGCGTCACTTGGAGTGTTCGAGAAAAAGATTCGGCGGAAGATTTTTGGACCTTTGCACGTTGGCGGCGGCGAGCATCGCAGGCGATGGAACAATGAGCTGTATGAGCTTTACGACGACATAGACATAGCACAGCGAATAAAGATCTTTGGTTGATTCATATCGTCCGAATGCGAGTTATCACGCCAATCAAGAAGAAGAAAAATGCTAGCTAAGAAAAAGAAGAAGATGATGATAAGGATTTCCTGATGATGATTTCCTTCTCCCGTCACATTAACTTTCGGCAGTTGAAAACTGCTTGTTTCGAAAATAGTATAACTTAAAAATGTTGCCTTAGACAAATTTATTTCATATGTTCAAATCATCAAGGAGTAAAAGATGTTATTATATTTGGTCGAGGCTAAATCGATAGGATAAGGGGAAGTCCAAAATAAACAAGTCTGAGCTAAAATAGAAACGATAGAAGCTTTGTTCTGATAACTTCGGATTTATTTATTCAAACTAGTCACCCCTGGCCTCGATACACCGTTTTGCGCGATTTAAAAGCTTTTCAAAAGAGAGTTTTAGGTAATTGACCGAAATGTCCTTTAGAATGTCGGTGCAAGCCAGTTGGATGGCCTCGACGGACGCAAAACGTTTCCCTTCATTAGCCACATGCAATTTTTCAAATAGATAGAAGACACAGAGAGCCATATCAGGCAAATACGGTGAGTGCTTGATGGTTAAAATGCGATTTCTAGTCAAAAAATCAGTCACAAGAGTGGATCGATGAGATGGTGCATTATCATGCAATAAGCGCCAGCTTCCTCTTCATGGTATTTAGGGCGAATTCGACGAATGCGATGCAACAAACGCTTCAAAATGCCAAGATAGAAAATTGCACTGACGGTTTGGCCCGATGGCACGAACTCCTTGTGGACAATTCTCTTGGAATCGTAAAAACAAATGAGTCGATGACTTGATTTTTTACTTTTCTCTCGTCTGGGGCCATCCATTCGGCACTTTGACGCTTAGTTTCAGGTTTATGTCGGAAACACCACGTTTCATCATCATCTCGCCTCTTTAATGTTGAATTCTGAGCAATTTTTGCTCCTCAGTTAACTTGTGTGGATTGAAACGTGCAGAGACCTTTCGTAAGTCCAAATGATCAGTTAAAATGCGATAAATCGATGTTTCGGAGATATTTAACTCGAACGATATTTCGGTCCATTTTTGATAAATTTACGAACAATTCCGATGGAGCTTTCGGTGATTACTGATTTTGAGCGACCCGTATGTTCATTGTCATTTATGTCTTCACAACCATCTCTGTAACGTGTAAACCACACATGAACTCTGGCACGACATAGACAATCATCGCTATAAACTTTTTTCATCAATTCAAATGTTTCGGTAAACATTTTACCAATTTTAAAACAAAACTTAATATTAGCTCTTTGTGCGAAACTCATTTTGGTACCGATATAACTTCGCTTCCACTGAACCGAATGTCAACAAACTTTCGCTGGAAGTCAGCTAGGGATGTAACTTCCAACGCACTAACTCATTAAAAAGATGGCACTATCAAAAACATTTTTATGACGCCAGTATTGTCTATACTAATATTATAAAGAGGAAAACTTTGTTTGTTTGTTTGTTTGTTTGTTTGTAACGAATAGGCTCAAAAACTACTGGACCGATTTTAAAAATTCTTTCACCATTCGAAAACTACATTATCCACGAGTAACATGGATTACATTTTATTTTGGAAACAAATAGGGTTCCGTAAGATATTTGGATTTTCGGACACAAACTGAAAAAAATCTTATATATAAAATAAAGTCAACTTTTTGTGTGTGTTCGCTAACCGGCCGTGTCTGCACCGAATTAAACCAAACTTACACACATTGCTAAGAAGGTATTGAAGATGGTTTCCGTATAGTTTGGATACCTACTGGTGGATAGGGCTCGAGATATAGGTCAAAACGTGAACCCGGGTAACCTTCGGATGTGTATGTACAATATGGGTATCAAATGGAAGCTGTTGGTGAATACTTTAGTTCAGAGTATTTTTCATGCCGCTCCGTGACTAGGGTCTCGAGATAGAGACCAAAACGTGGACCCTAGAATGTGTTTGTACAATATGGATATCAAATTGAAGCTGTTAGTGAATGCTTTAGTACAGAGTATTTTTCATGCCGCTCCGTGACTGGGACCCGGGTAACCTTTGGTTGTGTATGTACAATATGGGTATCAAATGAAAGCTGTTGATAAGTGCTTTAATACGGGGTAATTTTCATACCTATTGATGACTAGGGTCTCGAAATATATGCCAAAACGTGGACCCGCCGTGTCTTTGCACCGAATTAAACCAAACTTACACACATTGTTAAGGAGGTATTGAAGTTGGTTTCCGTATAGTTTGGATTCCTATTGGTAGATAGGGTCTCGAGATATAGGTCAAAACGTGGACCCGGGTAACCTTCGGATGTGTATGTACAATATGGGTATCAAATGGAAGCTGTTGGTGAATGCTTTAGTTCAGAGTTTTTCCATCCGCTCCGTGACTAGGGTCTCGAGATAGAGACCAAATCGTGGCCCTAGAATGTGTTTGTACAATATGGGTATCAAATTAAAGCTGTTGATAAGTGCTTTAATACGGGGTAATTTTCATACCTATTGATGACTAGGGTCTCGAAATATATGCCAAAACGTGGACCCGCCGTGTCTTTTAACCGAATTAAACCAAACTTACACACATTGTTAAGTAGGTATTGAAGATGATTTCCGTATAGTTTGCATACCTATTGGTAGATAGGGTCTCGAGATATAGGTCAAAACGTGGACCCGGGTAACCTTCGGACGTGTATGTACAATATGGGTATCAAATGGAAGCTGTTGGTGAATGCTTTAGTTCAGAGTATTTTTCATGCCGCTCCGTGACTAGGGTCTCGAGATAGAGACCAAAACGTGGACCCTAGAATGTGTTTGTACAATATGGATATCAAATTGAAGCTGTTGGTGAATGCCTTAGTACAGAGTATTTTTCATGCCGCTACGTGACTGGGGTCTCGAGATATAGGTCAAAACGTGGACCCGTGTAACCTTTGGTTGTGTATGTACAATATGGGTATCAAATGAAAGCTGTTGATAAGTGCTTTAATACGGGGTAATTTTCATACCTATTGATGACTAGGGTCTCGAAATATATGCCAAAACGTGGACCCGCCGTGTCTTTGAACCGAATTAAACCAAACTTGCACACATTGTTAAGTAAGTATTGAAAATGGGTTTCGTAAAGTTTGGTTGTAATTCGGAGCAGTGGCAACGGGTACAGCGTTCTTTTGAGCCAGCCATAATGTCGCTTACTTTTTTAACGCTTGGGGCGGAACTGAACTGTCAAATTGACAGTGTGAGTTACAATGTGTCAATATTTCTTTCTGATTTGGATGCCATAAAGAAAAAACGTAAGTGCAACATGTAAAAATTGTTTGTGAATTTTTTTGGAGTGGATTTTGGAACAATGAATAATTTCTTACGAAATTTGAGAATTTAATGTGAAATCCGAATGTTGAAATGAAATTATGTGTTCGTGGGAAAAAAATTTTTTTCGTTTTTTTTTTTTGAAAAATATAAATGGATAATGGTTAAAAAAGCTCCAATGCTTAATAAAACATATAAATTTAATCGAAAAATTCATGGATGATCAGGAAAAAAGAAGATTGTTTATTCATATGCGTTGATTTGAAATTTAAAAACAATCTTCTTTTTTCCTGATTTTCAATTTATATTTTATATTTACTCAAAAACAAATAGAAAAACAAAAAATATTGTTTATGCCAAAGCGCTTGAATAAAGAAATAAATAATATGAAAACCATATATTTTCTGTTCTAAACCATATCTATTCTATTTTAGTGTGCCCAGCGAAGGGGGCCGGGTTTGCTAGTATATAATATTTTGGACTTCACCTTGTATGTAGGTATGTATATGGGTATTAATCAATTCTTGGGTATTAATTTTAAGGCAACTTAAGACGATTCGATGCCGCTTTGGATATGAAACATCAAATTATAAAAATGCTTTTTCATATAATCGTCGCCCCACGACAAGCGAAAGCAAACCTTCGTGTGCATTTCTACCATAAAAGAGCTTTTTATGAAAGCCATCTGCTATTTGGAGGCGGCATAAAATCGCCACACACGCCACAAATTGGAAGAGGGGCTCGGCCAAACACCTAACAGAGGACGTATGCTACAATTATATGCATACACATACTAACATATACATGCATACAAGTATACATATCTGTGTATACGTACATATCTGTATATATTATATATATACATACGTACATACGTACAAACATCTCTTTCATCGCCTTAAGTAGTTATTCTTTTTTTTCCATTTAACTTAATGAAAGCTATAATAATACTTCACTTACGCCGCTCAAGAGGGACGATGACCTCTCTAGGTCGCATCCAATTCATTTATTCAGTTATTTTACGGTTTATGTATTCGATGTGTTTACTCACTCTCACCTTCATGTTGAGTGGTTAGAGAAAGAAATCATCGAAAACAAAAACAACACATCCCATCGTCACGAGACAACGAAATCGGCAAAGCGGAAAATGTTATCAAAGGCTACCGCCGACTGTAGTCTGCGGCGGCTCTGGAGCGGCATTCTCAAAGGATTTGCCGATATGCGGAATAGGCGAGCAGCTTTGCTTAGTAGGCGAGGATGTGAGGATGGTGGTGGTTTGAGTGGGAATTTAATTTTTTGTTCTCTAGATGACAACACCTTTTATTTTGGTGTATGATATGGGTGTGGACTATGTACGTAAGTATGCACGCAAGCTGGCGGGAACTTCTAAGCGAAACTTTGTGTATGTAAGTAGTGCATTGTATGCCAATAAAAAAAATAAAGTGCAGATGTACTTATGTATCATACGTATTAAATCGCACGAACACAAAAAAGATATGCAGATGCGAAATGAATATTACAATTAGGGTGCGCTTTGATTTGGTTATTTGCACGAAGAGATTTTTTAGTTGCATGGCGCATCTTAATAAAATGGGTTTTATTTAATATCAGCATCCCTGGTTAATGCCGGCATGAAAAAATGTTTTAGTTGTGTGTGTTTTTTTTTTTTTTTGATTTTTTCATTTTGATTTTTGGTAAACTTGTCATAGATGCCCGATTCGGATGGCGGACTCAATAAAAATTGTAGTTTAATTGTATTTAATCCTAAAATATTTATTTGTTCTAAAAACTTAAAAAAAAAAAATATTATAAAAATGTCAAAAAGAACCTAAAATTGTAAAAAATTTAAATTATTAAATATTGTATTTTGTCCTAAGAAACTAATTTTGTTTTCATAAAATTGTCAGAAAGAACCTAAGATATTACAATTTTTAAAAATTGTATTTTATCCTAAAACACAATACATTTTTTTATTAATGTGGTAGGTAGGTAAGTAAGATGGCAAGAGTACCCCAGGTACACTACAAGTAGCACTTAAGTGCCGTTTTGATACCATAATGTGGACCACTACCTGTAAAAGGATGTAGGGAAGAGAAAACCCCGTCTACAGCCATCCAGTGCTGTTGATGTAGCGGAGGAGAGAAAGGGGATTTAGGCTGAAGAATTTCTTCAAGTCATCCCCAAAGGGCACGCTAAGGAATCTCAAGCACCTAGCCGCCAGAGCCGGACATTTGCAGAGAAAGTGTTCCACAGTCTTTTTCTCTGCAGGATCCCCACAGCTTCTGCAATAGGGGTTGTACGGAATTTCAAGCTTCTCCGCATGAGTACCGATCACCCAGTGACCAGTGAACACCGCAATGAGTTTGGAAATTCAATGGCGGGGGATTCCCATCACCTTAAGCGTTCAGTTTCTATCGTATTGAGGCCATAGTGTTTTCGAAATAGCACATATTGAGACAGACCTCCATCTGTCTTGAGCTTTTTTTGGAAATAAATTGTGTAGTTTCCCTTCAACGACGGCCAAGGGGACATCGATGTCTGAGAAGGGGGCAGCTGGAACCGGTTCTGCCGACCCCTTCCTGGCAAGTTCATTATTAATGTGAGAAGTAACTTAAAATATTTCACTTTTTTCAAAATTGTATTTTATGTATTCTAAAAAATTAAAACAAAAATTATAAAAGTGTCAAAATTATAAAAGTGGTCAATTGACAGATCGGTTAGAAAATCCGAGTTAGTTCGTTTGAAAGATGCTTTTTGATGAGCAAAAAATATATTTTGCCACATATTTCAAATAAAATACAGTGTACTCTCTCCTCTCGGACACTTCCATAAGCGGACACTTTTCTCACTAACACAAATCCTTAAGTAATTTTTTTTCTCGCACAATGAGTTAAAATCAGTGATGATGCCACCTCTTAGCATAAATAAAGGGTGATCAGATTGGAGGTTCTTTTTTCAATAGGGTTTTTTGACAGATCACGCGTGACTAATGTCAAACTAAATACATCATTTTTTCCAGTATTCATTGACATTTCATCATGGAGAGTCTTACGCCTCAAAAACGTTTACAAATCGTAAAATTGTATTAAGAAAATCGACGCTCTGTGAAAAGTGTTAATCGCGCGCTCAGACCAACTTATGGTGTTCAGTGATGAGGCCCATTTTTGGCTTAATGGCTCCATCAATAAGCGAAATTTCCGTATTTGGGCTGAAGAACAACCCGAAGCCCGAAACCATTCAAGAACAGGCATTACATCCATTGAAAACAACCGTTTGGTGGGATCTATGAGCTGGAGGAATCATCTGTCCATAATTCTTCAAAGACGAGAAATGACTTTTTGATGCCGAAAATTGAAGCCGATGATTACCACATTTGGTTTCAACAAGACGTCGCTATTTGCCACACAGCGAGACAGGCCGTGAAACAATGGATTTACTGCGTCGTCATTTCGGTCAGGAATTTATCTCCCGTCTCGGACTAGGCGACCAAGATCGGACGATATCACACCTTTGGACTTTTATTTGTGCGGGTATGTAAAGTCTAAAAGCTTTGTGCATAAACCAGCTTCGATTAAGGTATTGAAAGCCAAAATTACTAAAGTTATTCATGAGATGGCAACCGAAGTGCTCCGGTGAGTCATTCATAATTGGTATTTACAGATGGCCGAATTACGGCGCAGTTGCTGCCAATATTTCAAAGGGATTGTATCCAAAAAATAAATGTCATAAATGGTTATACACAAAAATAATAAAGATTGCCAAATCAATTTGAATTTTTTCTGTTTTATTTCAATTTCAAGTCCGATTGCTCGAAATTGATAACCCTTTATAGTTTTTCGCCAATTTAAATGTAGCTTCATAATGTCTCTCTCATAGAAGTCTTCGTCTTTACCAATTCCTTATCACTCAGAAAGTTTTTCAATGCGAGAAAAGGGTGGTAATCGCTTGGTACCAGGTCCGGACTATATAGTGGATGCATTAAAATTTCCCAAACAAGTTCCCGGAGTTTTTGGTGAATCACTATAGACGTGTGTGGCCATGCGTTGTCCTGATGGAACACAACACCTTTTCTGCTGGCCAATTCTGCCCATTTCTGATCAATCGCTAGCTTCAAACGATCCAGTTGTGGTCAATAGAGATCTTAACTTAGTGTTTGGCTATACGGAAGGAACTTATAATAAATGTCCAACCAAATACAGAGTACATAGAACCTTCCTGGCCGTTGGTCTTGGATTGGCCACCGTTTAAGCTGCTTCAACACGCTTTGACCACGATCACCAATATTGTCGTATGTGACCCACTTCTGATCCCCAGTCACCCTCCGTTTAAGGAATGGGTCGATTTCACTTTGTTTCACCAAGGCTTCGCAGATGGAAATTCGATTCAACATTCGCACCCAAAATCGAGCTTCTTTTTGAATCCAGTTTTTAGCAAATGGTTCAAAACTGTTGTCATTAGGGTCGATCTTTAGCTCCTGGGCAATGCTACGACTACTAACTTGCCGGTCAACTTCGATTATTTCTGTGATTTTATCGACATTTCTTTAACAACAAAAATATCTGAGCGGAAATCTGAATAAGAAATTTAAGATAAAATGGGTAAGTGTTGCGTAGAGATCTAGTAGATCTAGAGAGATATGAAGGTGAATGCTACGTTATAGGGATGAACAATCGATTACTCCTTTCATTACACTAAAAACAAAAGACAGTGAGAGTATAGACCTTCTACTCTCTAGAGACTTTAAGTTAATTAAAATTAAACGGGAATTAAAGAAGGGATAGGATTTGCGATTTTTGACAGCCTGAGAGAATATTTAAGGAACACCTTCTGTACACGAGAGAGAATTGTATCTCAATTGCATATAGGTGGCAAGGCCTCCAGATAAATGTTGCTTAAGGGGTTAGTCTACTTTGTCACTTTAAAATTTTTCAATTTTTTTTTTTTGCATAATTTGAAAGTATATGTATCCAGAAATATTGTGTAAAAATTTTAAGAAAATCCGAGCACTCTAACTATTTTTTTTTTACCTGAACATCATTTCGTCTACCTGCGCGTATAGCGTGCATTAAAAACTTTAAACGCGTTTTTCTCAAAACAACGTTTTCAAAATCTAGCTCCACTGTATCTCAAAAACTAATCAACCGATTTTCATAAAATTTGGATCACCTATTCTAGACATAATTTGCACCAAATTGACGCTCGGGGGTTTTGAAATTTTAAATTTTTACTATATATTTTTTTTAAATATGCGAAAAAAAAAACCGTTCTATCAAAAATTTTCCATTTTTATCAGCCATTTTTTTTGTCTTCATTAAAACCTAATATCCGAGGGTCATTTTGTAGCCAGTATCTTACTGAATCTGAAACATTTTGATTTTTTTGTTTCAGACAAGCCGTTCTTGAGTTCTGATGGAGCTGCCTCACCAACCCATGTTTGAGACGTTACGCTTCACTGCTATTTTTTTACTAAAAATACTATAAAATTGAATAAAAAAAAATTTATTTCTGAATTTTAAGACTTTATTTATTAAATCAAACAAATTTTATATTACTATCATTTATAGTTTTCTCAAAAAAAAAATCACGAATATAGCCTTTTTTTCGAGTCTCCAAAGTAGACTGACCCCTTAAATCCAATCTAGAGCGAACAAAGGAAGTAAAAAATAATTTGTGAGTGTAGGGGTCCGAGAACATCGAGCTATTACGCCGTATAAAACCTAAGATTGAGTAAGAAGTGGAAACAATAAAGTTAATGTGTCTGTTGAGTGAAAAATGGAAGTCAAAGATCACACCTAGATCTTTGAATGATCATGAACAGATTGAAGTAAAGTATTAGCAATACTATGAGATGACTGGAAAACATTTTGAATTTTGGCTGAAATGACATGAAAATATTTCTTAATATTTAGAGAGTTGTCAGATTTACTGCACCAGCCATCCGCATTTTTTTTAATCGCAGAAAATATTTTCAAATCATCAGCTTACAGAAGAAAGTTGGCAAATGAAAAGCAGGTACTTATCATTAATGAGTAGAACGAAGAGAAGATGCCTTAAAATACTGCCTTGTGGCAAACCTGAAGATGCAATGAAAGATTCCGAACATTCACCCGTAATCGTTGCCACACATCGTCTATCGGACAAATAAGATTTCAACCATTGAAAGAAAACAGAATGGAAACCAAGCGAGGCTAATTTACGTAATAAAATTGTATGGGAAACTGGGAGCGTCTCATTATTCTGTATTACAAAATTCTGGGTGACAAAATTCTGTAAATTGCAAAAAAATGCTGCTTTTTAAAATTCTATTTTTTAAAATTCTGCTTTTTAAAATTCTGCTTTCTAAAATTCTGCATGTTTAATGCGAAAAATTCTGCTTTATTCAAGTTTTGTGATTTTCGTCATACAAGAAGTAACAAAATAAACATTTATTCCATAAATATACATATGTATATGTTTAAGCGATAACAATATTTTGCTTTAGCCAATTACAATATTTTTTGGAATTCTTTTTAAATATGTAGTGTGACTTAATTCATTTCTTTTCTTAATAATTCTTCGCAGCTGTTCATTTTTTTAGAAGAGTTCTACGCAAAAATACGGTGGATTCTATCGAAACTGAAGAAAAAATTATTGTTATTATTATTATTATTTTTTATTTAATAATAATAATAAAAAATAATAATAATAATAAATTAAATAATTACATTACCTCTTTAACATTGTTAACATTATATTTTAATACAGAATTTTGTAATACAGAATTTTGAAAGCAGAATTTTAAAAAAGCAGAATTTTAAAAAAGCAGAATTTTAAAAAGCAGACTTTTAAAAAGCAGAATTTTGTTTTTAGAATTTTGTACAATACGTACAGAATTTCGACACCAACCCTGGGAAACTCTATCAAATGCTTTGAAAAAGTCCTTATAAACACAACCGACTTGAAAACCTGCAGCAAAAGTTGAAAGCCAATATTCACACGAAAGTAGCCAGGTTGGAAACTGTAGACCTACCCGACCTACCTAAATCCATGCTGTTGGGCGAGATTAAGCTCTTAGTCGCAAAGTACATCTTTTATTTTACAATTCCTTCGAAATGTTTAGATATAATTGAAAGCTGCGCGATAATATTTGATCGATACTTTACGAGATACCGATACCTTTTTCTCAAAACTAATATTTTAAGTTATATATAATATTTGGCTGTTCTTAATGCACAGGTATTCATTGCCGAGCTGGAAAATTTGCATAAAATGAGGAATTTTTTATTAAAACAGTATCAATTACATCGGCTAATTAGTGCGTACATTTTCAAGGCGCAAAAATACTATCAAATTGAAAAAATTAAAATTGAATTTGCTTTTCGCTTGTTGCCCTACAAATTTTATGCGCATGAGAAATTCTTTACATCAAATTGAATATTAAATTGGTCTGCTAGACTCAAATTTCGCCTTCATAGAAAATTCAAAATCGTGTACAACCCTACTACCAAAGCCATACCACCTGTCGCCGCCTATGCTGCTCTGCTACTAATGTCTACACCAACACATACACACGTACACATATCCATACATATATATGCGTGTATGCACATAACCATATGCACTTAATACCCACATTTGCGCACATGTTTCGGTCTCCCTTTTCAACCCCGAAAATGCGTACGCATCACTGATGTCGGAAAAACATCAATTGTCACACTCGCTTTTGTTGGAGAATATTGCGACCAATTCAAGGCGACGGCAAACCGCAACTAATGAACAAAAAAATATTCATCAAAGCCAAACCGCCCGACACAAGTTTTTCCGACGCTTTGGTTACTGCCGCCTTCAAAGGAATCAAAGGAATCTGCCGAAGTGCGGAATAGGCGCGCAGAATATGGAAAAGGCAAACAACTCAGTCCAACTACTTGGGGGATGTTGGGTAAGTGGGTTAGTGTATCAGAAGGAAATGCAATGTGTGGCAATATGAGTGCCGTCGTTGTTAGGAAAAGTATAGCGCCGCTATGATCCTAGAGCAGACGTTGTCAAGAAAAAAACAAAAATGCGGGAAGTTGCCGCCTAGACTAACCAGTAGCCACGTATAGATGGTAGAATAAGGGTGGTGGCTCACAATAATGGGGTGGTTTCCCAAATTAGGCTACTCATAATAGTACAAGAAAAATTTGGGTTGCATGCAATGAGTGAAGTTTGCCGCTATGTATCTGAGGTCACGTTAAATTGCCAGACCTGGTTGCATTTCGAATATTTTCCATCAACATCCAACGGCTGACTCTGTGCGCCTATTCGGCAAATCGGCACATTCCTTTGAAGGCGGCGGCGACAACAAAGTGTTTAAACTAATTTCCTTTGCGCGGTGGGCTTTGATCAAATTTTCCGCACTCTTGCCATGGCTGCACGCAACAATAAAGTAAGTAATAATAGCTTTGTGCGTCTGATAAGAAACAAAAACGACGTACAAATACAAAGTAACAGATGCTGTTGTTATTGCATTAGCAGATAAGCCATACGAACAGCCTCAAGAGAAAAAATTCGGTACTCGTAGCACACAGAAGTTTGATTGATTGGAGTGAATGTACTTGACAATTAACCTTTTTCGGTTAGACCCTTTTAAGCGGCACTTTATAAAAGCAGAGTGCGCTCAAGTGCCACAGCGTAGTAAGGATTGTGTATACGAATGAGTAGTTAAGATATGCTAATCAACCGTGGCAAAGGGGATAGCATTTCCTGCGGCTCTCACCACTTATTGCAATACGCTGTCTGCATGTTTGATGTTGGTAGGCAAAGGCTTTTGATCTTTTTTTCTTATGTTGCTACGCATTTGGCAACCATCCAGTTGTTTGCTCTGCGTATTTAATAAAATAGTGTTTTTATGTTTCTATCATCCACCTTTGCTGCCTGTTTCTCAGTTCTGCGCTCCTGTTCTCATATCAGCGAAATTCTTTTGAAGACGCCGCCAACAAAAATTAAAACTCCTGTCGGCCTGGCAATCGGGCATTAATGTAATTTGCAGCTTGTGTGTGATGGATGAACACTCGTGCGGACGTGGCAAATGTATTTGATGCAAACGGAACCCCCTAGTGATATTGTGTTCAATTTTTTTTTTTTGTATATGGTTTTGATAAACTGTTATTTGAAGCTATTTGAAGTATTAAAAATACTACTAAAAATATAATTACCAAAGCTAAGCTAAATTTAAAAACTTTATAAATCGAAAATTTGTGTGGTAAATTTGTAAAATTACAGAAAAAGTTCTTAAGGGGGGAGCCTGCTTTAGAGGCTTCAAAAAATCGATTTTTTCGTGGATTTTTTTGGGAAGGAAAGAAATATTCGATTGAAACGAAACTTTCAGGTTTTATTGTTATATATTTCAACAGTCTTTTTAAATTTTTTCATTAAAATATATGTCATATTATGCGTGGTACAAACATTTTGCCGAGGCGCCTCGACTGTGCATGTGTCGTGCGGCGGGAAAGATGCAGGTCGCAATTTTCATCAGAAACCAAAAACCCAAAAAAAATTTATTTTAGTATAGTATAGCTTCTAGTTAAACCTAGAAAATTAAACAGAAAGTAAGAAATACAACAATTTTTCGCTAATTAAAAAAAAATCATTTTTTTGGAAAAACAAATTCACTTTAGATTGTTTAAAAAGTGGGTTAATCATATCTTTCTTAAGGTTTTTTAGGTTCAACTAGAAGAGAATTTAATTCCGAGTACAATCAATGTTATCTCGTTTCGATAGGACTTTAACTTTTTCCCTATCTTTCCCGCCAATTAGGAAAAATCATAAACATAAAAAAACGAGAAATCGCACTTCGAGCGATCCGGCCGATCGTATACCTGCTCGACGCTTGCTCACAATTTCTTCTGTAACTCCGAAAATATTTTGAATTTGCTTCTGAAATTTTGAGGACACATTCTTGGATAGTTTGGGAAGACATTTATGCAAAAAACAAAAAATCGATTTTTTGAAGCCTCTAAAGCAGGCTTCCCCCTTAAAACAATCTGCAGAGGTAGACATAGACTGTTTTATAAAAGAACCTTCCTTAAAACCACAAGCTATTCGGTACGGGAATACGTTTCCGCCCTCGTAAAAGAGGTGTCGCTGCTGATGCTATTTTTGTTTTCGCTAGTGATTTGAAGTGACTTTTCGAGCGCAGTAGTTGACATTCGTTTGAAACGTAAAGATCCTTTTTTATCTGACGTCAAACAGCAGCATTTGCGGGAAGTCTTGCTTCATTATTATCTTTTAAAGAAAAGTGCAGCTGAAACATGTTGTATATTAATCAATATTTACGGTAATCACGCTCCATAAAATTCAACTTGTAAAGAGTGGTTTGGACGCTTCCAAAGTGGCAATTTCGAGGTGAGTGGTAGAGATGGCAAAGGGGCACCGAAAAAATTCGAAGATACTCAACTAAAACAATTATTGGATAAAGACGCATGTCGAACGCTTAGTGATATGCCTAAAGAGTTGGATGTTGAAAGATCAACCGTCAGTAAACGTTTGCGTGCGACGGGAAGGGTCCAGAAAGCAAGTTACTGGGTGCCACATCAATTGAAGGAAAGGGACAACGAGAGACGTTTGGTGACGTGTGAGATGCTTCTTGAACGGCAGAAAAGAAAAAGGTTTCCTGCATCGCATCGTCACTGCCGATGAAAAATTGATCTATTATGATAACCCTAAGCGTCGTAAATGTTGGATCCTACCAAGTGAACCAGGTCCATCGACAGCGAAAAATATATTCATGCTTCAAAGGTTATGTTGTGCATCTGGTGGAATCAGAAGGGTGTCATCTGTTATGAACTCCTTAAACCATCTGAAACCATCACTGGCGATCGTTACCGACTCCAGTTAATGCGCTTGAATCGAGCTCTCAAAGAAAATCGGTTGGAATGGGTCGGTAGACATGACAAAACTGATTTTGCTGCATGACAACGCCAGGCCACACGCTACTAAATCGGTCCAGAAATATTTAGAGGAACTGAATTGGAAAATCTCGCCCTACCCGCCGTATTCCCCAGTCATTGAATCAGCCGATTAATGTAGCCGGCCCTTATTGGAGAGCGTTTCACTACTTGCGAGAGCATTGCAAACTGGCTCAGTCAATGGATCAAGTCAAAAGAACTCGAATGACTTGTCAGAGGAATCCGAATGCTGCCTGAAAGATGGAGTAAAGTTGTAGTTTCCAATGGCACGCACTTCACGTAATATCATGTCTTATTTAATTTATCCAAACAATTCGTAACTTTGGCTAAGAAAGGACGGAAACTTATTCCCATGCCCGATAGAATAGTAAGTAATTGGAATTAGAGATAGCACACAGATGATTAGATACTAATAATAAAAGTCCACAGGTGGCAGAAATCCAAACCTAATACGGTACCTCCCCATGTGAGTATGTAGAAAGAAAGAGGGAACCAAAATATCTGAAAATCGCAAGAGCAGGGCTGCTCAGAATCATATGCTGATGTGATTTCACCGGTGGAAGTGACTAAAAGACATATTGAGTCTCAACGAACAGCGTCCGATTAAGACCACCAGCACTAACGAGAGGTATGGCTTTGTTAGTTCCAGAACCTCTCTCGATCATCTGAAAACCATCCGAGCACAAGAGGATTCTGCAAGCCAAAGTTCTCGCCCAGCACTCGCTGCGGTGAGTCAGGGTGTAAACAATAGAAATCAGTATTCAAGAAATGTGAATTTCCGATTGACCGGCTACCCCCTAAGAACTGTCTCGATGAGTGCAAATAAGTGCTTTCTGTATTTATAAGTGGTTTCATATGCTTAATGAAAATTGTACAAAGTAAAGGGTATTTCAGAAGATGCGCCTAGAAAACAATTAAAAAAAGGTTTTTTTTTAATTGGAAAAGTAATGAATTACAATCAAATCATTGTGATACAAAAAACCAAAAAAAAACCTCAAATATACGTGCAACCATGGCAAGAGTGCGGAAAATTTGATCAAAGGCCACCGAGCAAAGCAAATTAGTTTAAACACTATGTTGTCGCCGCCGCCTTCAAAGGAATGTGCCGATTTGCCGAATAGGCGCACAGAGTCAGCCGTTGGGTGTTGATGGAAAATATTCGAAATGCAACCAGGTTTGGCAATTTAACGTGACCTCAGATACATAGCGGCAAACTTCACTCATTGCATGCAACCCAAATTTTTCTTTGTACTATTATGAGTAGCCTAATTTGGGAAAACCACCCCATTATTGTGAGCCACCACCCTTATTCTACCATCTATACGTGGCTACCGGCTAGTCTAGGCGGCAACTTCCCGCATTTTTGTTTTTTTTTGACAACGTCTGCTCTAGGATCATAGCGGCGCTATACTTTTCCTAACAACGACGGCACTCATATTGCCACACATTGCATTTCCTTCTGATAAACTAACCTACTTACCAAACTTTTCTCAACATCCCCTAAGTACTCGGACTGAGTTGTTTGCCTTTTCCACATTTTGCCCACCTATTCCGCACTTCGGCAGATTCCTTTGATTCCTTTGAAGGCGGCAGTAACCAAAGCGTCGGAAAAACTTGTGTCGGGCGGTTTGGCTTTGATGAATATTTTTTTGTTCATTAGTTGCGGTTTGCCGTCGCCTTGAATTGATCGTTCCATCTTGTTTGTAAAAATGAAAACGTTGAAGATGTTCCACAAGTACTCCGACTTCACATCATTCTTAAGATGAGCAGTCAAATAAATCGTTCCCTATCAAGTGCTTGAACTATTAAAAATGAATATTCAGCGATCACTCAAACTATAGAAGAGAAAGACCTTAGGAGGTACTCAAATTCATCAGAAGCTTCCAAATATAGGCTTGCGGACAAGTACAATAGACCACGTGAGGAGTCGCTGTGCATTATGGCTCAATAATTATTTTTTTTTTTTTTGTTTTTTTTTTTTTGGTGGGTAAATGCCTTCGCGCTTACAGCGACCGTCGTCTACTGCGCCACTAAAACGATCCCTCCTCTCCTTCTGGGGAGGCACCCTTCCCGGAAGTGCTTTCTATATTACTTCGGGAGGGCCCAGAACGGCATCCATAAAGGACCAATTCTATTCACCCACGTCGGGGTCTACCATATTTGTAGCCAGCTTCCATGCTATAGGCTTGTCTTCTTGTGTCACTATTTGTGCGCATTGTAGCACAGCGTCGAGGTCAATCTTTTTTTCATAATACGTTCTGATGTATTTCTTTACCGCGCTCCAGCTGTCCTCGCTGATTATGTTGCTCGGTGCGATGTCGTCAATCTGCTCCCTCAAAGCATTTCTTTCAGCGAGCCATCTGTTACAACTAAAAAACGTGTGTTCAGTGTCATCGCTCAGCGCTTCGCAGTAGGTGCACTTGGAATCGGTTACCTGGCCCATGCGGTATAGGTATCTCCGGAAGTATCCGTGGCCCGAGAGGAACTGAGTTAAGAAGTAGTTCACTTCCTGGAAATTCCTTTGGACCCATTTGTCAATTGATAGAATAAGTTTCGCTGTCCATCTGCCACTCGGTTCAGTGTCCCATCGGCTTTGCCACCACAGCATGGTTTGACATCTCCTTTCTGAGATGCTAGGGATGATGGCTCAATAATAAAAATATTTATAATCCTAATAACTACCGAAAACGAGAGCCGAGTCTAATTTCTCCAGATGTCTAATTTCTCGCTATTTCCATTTTACTTTATTTCAACTACAAGTCCGGTTTGTTCACTGAAATATATGGTGAATCATGACTTGCTTCCCACCAATAGTTCGGGAGTTGCCCTGTATTTCGATCACGCAGTGCTTACTCATAGGGAACATCTCATACTGAGTTTTCGATGTTTACTTTAAAGCAATTTAGGTATTTATAAAAAGTGAATTATTTAAAATAAAAATATATACTGCCCCGATATATGAACTCGCAGGTTACTTAAAGTAAAGTTCGCAGAGGTTAAGTTAAGTCAAAATATATCAAGTTAAGTTAGCCAAACTTAAATAAGCTTAAGGAAACTAAAGTTAAGTAAGCTTAAGTTAAGTTAAGTAAAAATAAGTTATGTTAAGTTCGTTAAAGTTAAGAAAGTTTAAGTTAAGATAAGTTAAGTTAAGTAAACTTAATATAGTTATGTTAAGTTCGCAAAAGTTAAGTTCAGTTAAGTAAAGTAAACTTAAGTTAGTTATGTTAAGTTCGTCAAAGTTAAGTTAAGTTAAGTAAACTTAAGTTAGTTATGTTAAGTTCGTTAAAGTTAAGTTAAGTTAAGTAAACTTAAGTTACGTTTAGTAAAAATAAGTTAAGTTCGCTAAAGTTAAGTAAGCTTAAGTTAAGTTAAGTAAAAATAAGTTAAGTTCGTTAAAGTGGAATAAGTTTAAGTTGATATAAGTTAAGTTAAGTAAATTTATGGTAAGTTAAATATGTTAAGTTCGCCAAAGTCAAGTTAAGTTAAATAAACTTAAGTTAGTTATGTTAAGTTCGCCAAAGTTAAGTTAAGTTAAATAAACTTAAGTTAGTTATGTTAAGTTCGCCAAAGTTACGTAAGCTTAAGTTAAGTTTAGTTTAGTAAAAATAAGTTAAGTTCGGTAAAGTTAAGTTCACTTAAGTTCAGATAAGTGAGGTAAACTTAAGTTAAGTTCAGTCAAAATAAGTAAAGTTAAGTTTCATTTGTGGAACAATATCGAGACACACGTCACAAATAGGAGGAGGAGCTCGACCAAACAACCAACCTGACCCAACCATAATTTTTCGTTTACAAAAAGTCCGCTACTTTAACACTTTTCCACAGTTCAGTGAGAAAGACGACCTGGAATTACGGCAGGATGAATTGCTTTGAAACTTCCACTAATCTTGTATTCTATTATTCTTGGAGTCATATCTACTATCTAAGAAAGAAGAAGGATTTGCTTCACATCCTCTTGACCTACCTTGGAGTAAGTATTTTATTACGGGGTATTTTACACTGCAACCTCTAATGTGGTATATTGTCGATTGGCAGCGAGCCTTTAATTGCAGGCTTCTAATGAATGAGCAGTCAGGCTTTTTGTTACATATCCCCAAGGAATTTAGAGTCACCCCAGCTGGGTGGACAAGTATTCGACTTGCGAAAGCTAAACACTCGCAGATTCTCATAATAACAACATAAATAATCCTGAGCTGAGTTTCACACACACACACACTCCCACCATTACACCAAAAGACAAAAATTGTGGCCGAAACCCCAAAAGTATCTTTGGTCTTTCTACTATTACCTTGAAGGAAGGCTGATAGCTCACTTGCAAGTGGAAAGTTGTGAAGAAAGTCCAAGTGCGCAGCAAAAGTAGCAGCTGATGTACTCATGGTAGATATCTTTAGCATTAAAACCACTGTTTTTACTACGCTCGTAAAAAACCCCCTAGGCTGATGGCTCGAACTGATGGGCCAACCTCTTACTAAAGGTTATCCGAAACTACCCATAAACGTTTAATGCTGGTTTAATTTTTTTATCTCATATATGAGTTGTCCAAGTTTAATAGTAACTATGAAGAATTCTTCGTAAATATTTCACTTCCACAAGGAATTACGGAGAGCACCATGATTAAACATTTTTGAAGGAGACAACTAACTGCACTTATTTATAATTTTTCCTTAACTATTAAAGAAATTCATGAAATTTTGTTTTATTAAAATATTTACTTTACCGTCAGGTCGCTTTGAGCCACACATAAACATAAAGGAGGCATTGCAGTGTTAAAGCAGGCAACTAATAAGATAAAAAACAACCTTTGCATACTTTTAGGCACTTCTGGTCAATGACGAGCCACTTCCCGCGCACTCAATACAATGGCATTCAAATTATTCCAATGAAGCTGAAAAGCTACCAAATTGAATGACAAAAGAACTTGTGAAAATTAGATATAAATTTGTATACATACATACATACATACATCCGTACATACGAATACGTTGTTGCGCGTTTGTGGCTAATAGCATTCGCGATTGTTGCTTTTTCGCTTGTCACATTGAAAATTGCCGAAAAATTGGAAAATGCGATTTTTTAAAAAGCGATTTCTAAAAATTAATTTTCAAAAATTGAATAAATTACACGTATCGGGAAACAGGCGCGCAGCATAAGCAGCCAGGCGATTGTTTGGAAAATGAAAAGGAAAATGCCCAAACGGCAAAAGCTGACTGGGGAAATACGTGCATATGCACATACACACATACGAACAGAAACAGTTGACGTGACGGAGCGCACAAGCAAAATGAAGCAGGCACGCTTGTCAAGGGGCGTTTGGGAAAGTCAAGCGAACTGGCGGCTATCAAACGAGCAAAAAGGCGACCGCTCTAGTGCATACTCATCTGTACATATGTATGTATGTGTGTATAGGTATATGCCTTCATGTGCGTTTGCGAGCACGTCAATGCAGCGGCGGCTAATCTAAAAGGAATTTGAATACAAAGACAAGGTGGCACGGAGCAGCTGTCTGCAGCCACTTCGCTACTGATGTCACCGCTGCTGTCAGGCGAGCGTAGCAACAACACAAAGGGGTTGGTGAGTCTGCACCTCGATGGCGTGGAAAAAGAAAATCTGCTGCAACTACAATACAACAACACTAACAGCAAACGGCATATGGCATGCGGTGACTTTGACTTTAGTGCAACCCTCGAGCGAATTTCCATTTCATTATTTTTCAGATTTTTTTTATCTTTCCTTTGAGTGGATAAATTAATTGTTGCACTCGGAAAATCAGGAAAATCAACAACTGATCGCTCATCTAAAACCATCACTAGGCAGCATTCGACCCACCCCACAACCGCTCGTTGTCGCTCAATCATTGATGCGGAAAATTTTATCAAAGGCGGCCGCTACAAGTTTTCGCCTTTGTTGTTAAATCCTCAAAGGAATTTTCCGATATTCATAATAGGAGCACAGCAACGGCCAGCAAGTAGCAAGCAAGTCGAGGAAAATTGTGTGTTGTGCATGTGGAAATGTGCGCCTGACTGGCTGGCTGGCTGGCTGGCTGCTAGTTGCCTGCCGCCTGCAGCCTTCATGCCAAAGCGAGCGGATGACAGCTGGTTGCTTGAATCGCCAACAAATCGTTCATAGACAGACGGAGTGGTGGTCTAGTTGGAGATGCATGAGCACTCACATATACATATATAAGTGTGTGTATGCGTGTGTGTGTTGTGGAAAACGCGATGCGACAGTGTGCTGCCAGGCCATACAAATCGAGATGCTGCACCAACCGAGAAAATAAGCGCTTGCTGAGAGGTGCGTCATCGAGGGGGTAGCATACGCGCCACTACTATATTAAATATATGGCTGAGATGTGTGTGTGCGTTTCTATGTAGCATAGCGCTTTTCACGAATTTCGCAGTGGCTCCGCCAGTCAGTCAGTGTGGTCAGAAAAGCGCGCGGCGGGCTGCGGGCGTCGAGTGGCTGCAAGAAGTATACGCGCAAAAATACACAAAATCCCACACAGTAATCGCACACCCAATCGCTCATACATACCTACCTATGTACCTATGTATGTATGTATATATATAAATACCTACAACTACTCTTTGTGCATACACATCACGTCTAATATAAGCTCACACACAGCCACACATACACACACACAGCATACGCGCATACGGACATACGCCAAATATATCCACTTCGCTCCGATCTATTTCGGCAAAAATCAACCAGCCAGTGTCGGCTGCCTGGCTAACTGCCCCTTGCCGCAAAGCGTCTTCGCACTAGCAGCGGGCAAGCCAACAACAATAGCAACATCAGCAGCAGCAGCAAGAAGACTGACAACATTAAAAAGATTCACGAAAACAACAACGACAACAAAAATAGGCAGTCATCAGCGCATGCTGGGCCACCAGCCACCAGCTACCAACTATTCAAAGAAACAACCAGCTGGCTAGCGGCTCCACCAATGCGCCAGCCAACCAGCTAAACAACCAGTTAGTCAATTGGCTAGCCATTTGAGCATAGAAAAAAATTAGATGAAAAAGGAAAACTTGCAGAAATCTAGATGCACTTACATCACTCTCATACATACACACGCTGGCATACATAAATGTGTGCATCCACATATACAGGGTGTTTAAAACACAAGTATATGTGTAGAGGTGTAGAGATTTTGTTCGCATAGCGGTTGTATGTAGCAGCATGGAGGTATCGAAGCAGAAATAGGCATATACAGGGTGGTATTTATAGTGGTTACTTTTTATACTTAGTCCTGCCATAAGTTCTGTTACAAGTTAAGTCCCTTGTAGATAAGAAATAATTTTTTTAATGAAGTTAGTTTTATTTAATCGGGCAGATTAAAGATTAAAAAGAAATATCATTTAATTTTCATTCGAAATAGTCACCATTTGCTTTTACACAAGCCTTTAAACGCTTAGGCTATTCAGCTGTTGCAGAATGCACGGTTTCCGAGGGTATATAAGTCGCTGCTCGAGCCAAAGATTGTTTGGGACTCTCTGAATTTCTGTGAGATCTCCGACAGGCCATATTCTGCAATTCTGACCACAAATTGTAGTCCAATGGATTCATATCTGGACTCCAAATGGTCAATCTTTTGTGGCTATGAACCCAGGAATATTATTTTTTAGCCATTGCTGGGTGGTTTTTGCCTTATGGGCTGGGGCGAAATCTTGCTGGAAGATCCAACGCGCTCCATTGAAAAGAATACTGCTCAACTGCTTCACCACACCTTCAAAGACAACCGCCTTGCACACTTTTGCCCCGGCCTTACCCCTTTTTCGCAGAAATGAAGAGATGTAACGCCATTACGAGACACTCCTCACCAAACCATTACGGAACCGGGATGGTGGTCACGCTGAACCTTTGGAACAACATTTTTTGCGTCTTTAGAAATTTTATTATAGCATAGATGTTGTCGTTTTGCTTATTAAAACTTCTTCAACAGTGAAAATTTGCTCATCTGTGAAAATAATACTTTCAAGGCTCTTGCCCACGTGCCACCAAAGAAGCTACTTGCATCTGTCGACTTTAATTTTCTTCAAGCGCGTTGTCAAAATATGAACAGTTGAGGGACGGAAGGCTATGGAGATCAGCTCTAATTAGTCTTGACCTCGATATGATTTTCCGCTTTCTGCGGCGATTTATGTGAATTCTTTCTTGAATGGGTTTTATGGCTTTACTGATTCGAATCACGCAAAGACGACCACTTCTTTTTCTGTCTGTCACGTCAGACTAAGCAAAAGCCGATTGAAAAGGAGATCATGCGCAGAAAATGCAAATGGATTGGACACACACTGAGAAAGAATCCAGACAAAATAGCTCACTCAGCTTTACAGGGGCGCCTTACATATAGGGGCCAGCCTAAATTGCCTTGTTGGAGATGTGTTAATAAGGAGACCAGCAAATCATTTAGCGAATAAAAATATCGTGGAAGTTTTGTGGAAATTTTTAGTAGATAGACTGATTACGATTTTGATTGTAATTTTGGAACATTTTTAATAATAATTATATAACCTGGTTTTCCTAGACCTTGATGACAGTTTCTGGCTCAATCCCACGCATGGATTGCGCAATATTTGCCATAAGTTCCTACATATGTACATATTTAATAGATTGTTCGCATAACATCGGAGATAATTTTTCGAGCAAAATCGTTTTTCTAAGTGAAATAACATATGATTAAAAAACAGCAAATAGACCACCCTATATAAACCAAAATGCACAGAATGATGGGAAGCGGTCGATTTAGGCATGTTTGTCCGTCCGTCCGTGCGCTCGATCTAAAATGAATATATACATATAATATATTTCAATGAATTTAGTTTCGAATTTAGTTTGGTATTGAAAATGACCGAAATGGATAAAAATCTGGCCCATATAAAGGTAATTTTCTAAAAAGACAAAAAAAAACATTTTTATCTTTCTTCTTCTTGAGTGACACGATAACTGCTTACGCGATTTTGTCCGAGTTTGAAAAATCGCGCCACTCGTTTCTTTCTCGTGCCAACCGGCGCCAGTTGGATAAACCAAGTGAAGCCATGTCCTTCTCCACCTGATCTTTTCAATGCAGAGCAAGAAGGTTTCTGCAGAGAGACAACCTAAGCAAATATCATCCTGTTGTTGTTGTTGTAGCAGTACCTTTGACCTGTCAGTGTAGCGTAATCACCGGTCGTCTTCGTCTAGCTCATCTCATGGTAGGCCCAAGAAACTAGCTGTTTCGATGGGTTGGGTCCAGAGGGAGAGGGACGTTAGATAAGTGGGTTTGATGGGGCATGTGAAAAGGTGGTTAGTGTCGTGCGGGGTTCCTTCACATGCTGGACATATGTTTAGTGTGTCGGGGTCGATTCTGGATAAGTAGGAGTCTAACCTGCTACAGTAACCCGAACGTAATTGTGCCAAGGTTACGCGGGACTCTCGGGGAAGTTGGAGCCCTTCGTCTGCGATTGGTGGTGGTTCATCTCCCGATGAATGCCGTTTATAGCCTGTCGGTACACTGTCCGATCCAGTAGCTGTCTGTCTGTTTTGTATAGAATCTCGTCCGCGTAGTTGAGGAATTACTTCCTGATGTGCCTGGGATCTGGATCAGGCTCAAGAAGGTGTCTGCATGGATGAGACCTGCGGTAACACCCTAACAGAAACTGCAATCATCCTCGTTATGTTTGCTAAGCATTTTATTGTGCCTCATTAGGTAGGTGTTGTAGGGGCGACATCAGGAGGCATGCCGTGGCTGTCCTAATAGTAGTGTTTTGGCATGTCTGGAGCTTTGTCCACTGCGTATCACAAGTTCCAGGCGACCAGACAGGTGAAGCGTAATTTATTGCTTAAAATGTCGCCAGCCACATTTCTTTGTCTTTGCCCCAAACACTTTCGGCTAGCGATTTGAGGACCTTGTTGTAGTTTTGGACTTTAGTAGCAATTGCGGTTGCTTGCGCAGAGAAGGAGAGCAAACTATCAAAGGTAGCTCCGAAAATTTTGAAGTTGTTTACAGTCCGTATTGGTATGTCGTCGACTTTAACCTTGAGCTGTAGTTTGAACTCCTTTGTCTTGTGGTAAAGAAGGATGCCGTGCACTTAGTTGAGAAAAGTTGTAGATTCCTAGCAGTGAAAAAGCGAGAAAAACTGATGAGGTAATCATTTACTTTGGGGCACAGGCAATCGATATCATTGCCCGATATCATTATAGTACAATCATCAGCGTAGGAGATTAGGGCGACTCCCTCTGGTGGCTGTGGGAACTTCGATATGTACAGGGTCCGGTACTCGAAGTGTAACCAATTAAAGTCCGTCAATTTAGTTTGGAAAATTCTTCTTCTTCTTAGTTGGCGCGATAGCCGCTTACGTGATTTTGACCGAGTTCAACAAAGCGCGCCAGTCGTTTCTTTCTCGTGCTAACCAGCGACAATTGGACACGCCAAGTGAAACCAAACCTCTCCATATCTGATGTTTCCAACGCAGAGGAGGCCTTCCTCTTCATCTACTACCAATCCATCTACTATCAATCGGATTTGCGTCTGGTGAATTTGAGAGCCATTGTGTGGATATTATGAAGTTCGGAACGTTGTTTTTTAGCCATTCTTGGTTCACTCGAGCTTTGTGGGACGGTGCCGAGCCCTATTGAAACGTCCATGGACTGCCACCAAAATGTTTTGTCTGCCCACGGTTTCAAAGCAACCTCCAGAATACTTTCCCGATAATATTTCGCATTTACCTTGACGCCAGGCTCGATAAAAACGATTAGAGAGCGCTAATCTGTGGTTACAGCGGCCCAAACCATTACCTGTGGCGGGTGCTGCCTCCTGGTGGCCAATGGATGACTCAAATTCTCGTATGAACGGTCGGTCAAATAAACTCTATCGTTTTGGGAGTTTACGAATTGCTCAATTTGAAAAATTGTCTCGTCAGAAAACACAGTGTTCGGAAATTTACCTCTTTCGGTCAAGCGAAGCAACTCTCAAGTCTGACTTGTTGCTGCTTTGGTGTGAGATCCTGCGCCTTTTGGATCTTGAAAGTCCTGACTTTGAGATCATTTTTCAGTATGCGGCGGATGCTACGGTCAGATATTTTCAGTTTTCTTTCGCCATTTGTTTGACACTTGCTTCTTCACTTTTTGAACCATTTCACTTGACGTTGCAGTCCTTTGATGACCACCTCCGTGACGTTTCATGATGCTACCAGTATCATTGTAACGAATAATAGTGCGATAAGCAAAAACTTTATTTACTTTAAGGTGCTCGAGCTCACGAACAATCGCTGGTTGTGATTTTTCAGCCAAATTAAGGGTTTTCCAATAACAGGTGTTATTTTGAATAGCCCGCTATTTCGGTAGATGTCACTTTTGAAGCTGTCATTTTTTGATATTTGACAAGTAGAAACTACGCCATTAATAAAAATGGAACGATATTCGCTTAAACAACGCTTTGAAAGTATTAAAATTCACTATAAAAATGGTGAAAATTTGGGTCATCGTGAAGCACCTTGTCGGACCGCAATACAGAAATTGGTGAAAAAATTCGATCTGTTGGGACAAGTTAGTGATGTAAAGAATAAAACCCGTGCACGTCGCTCTAGAACAGCCGAAAATATTGCTGTTGTAGCCGAAAGTGTTCAAGAAACCCGAGGTTTGTCCATTCCTCGACGTTCTTTGGAATTAGGCATTCCACAAACGTCATTACACCGTATTTTGCATAAAGATTTGGGTCTTAAGGCTTATAAAGTCCAGTTAACACAAGAACTCAAGCCGGCCGTTCATCAACAACGTCGTGTCTTTGCTGATTGGGTCGTTTAAATGCAAGGAACTGATTCGAAATTCCATCGTCTTGAGCGATGAGTTCCATTTCCACCTCAGTGGCTTCGTCAACAAGCAAAATTGTCGGATCTGGGTTCAGAAAATTCAAGAGTTATTGTTGAAAAGCCTCTCTATCCTCAACGTGTGACTGTTTGGTGCGGTTTATGGGCCGGCGGAGTCATTGGACCTTACTTTTTCGAAAATGAAGCTGGAGCAATAGTTGCGGTGAATGGATTGCGTTATCGAGAGATGATTCACGATTTTTTATGGTCGGAATGGGATGGTATTGATCTGCACAACGTTTATTTTCAACAAGACGGCGCTACGTGCCACTCAAGCAACGAAACCATTAATTGAATGTCAAAATAACAACTCTTATTGGAAAACCCTCTATAATGCAATCACACTATTATGTTTTAAATCCATTACTGATTTTTTTCCGCGTTTACTGTCGGCAAAAATGCTTTCGCCCGTGCATCAGCTGCGCGAGCGGTCTGAAGTTGGTTACACTTCGAGTGCAGGACTCTGAATACCGGCTTGAACTTAATATCTGTAATAGCATTATTCGAATAAACGAATAAAAAATTCGAATAAATATTATTCGAATTACGAATACCTCTCGAATAAAAGATTTTATTATTCGAATAATTTTTATTCGAATAGTCCCACCCCTACTACAAATGTTCAACCGTAAAAACTTCACATAAAACATTTTTTTTTTATTTTTATTAAAATGCTGCATTCAAAAAAAGATTATTTCTGTTTCCGCCCGGGATCGAACCGGGGGCCTTCCGCGTGTTAGGCGGATGTGATAACCACTACACCACGGAAACAGTTACACTTACACTGTCAAAGTCGCTACTTGATTTTTCACTGCTTAAACTTACACACGACTGCCAATGTTTAAAGGCACAAAATTTGCGCAACAACAACACACATACATACTGATAGTAAAAATGATCAGAAATTTTATTTATTTCTTTCACAAATTATCGGGCTTCGGTGTTCACCGCGTAGGCGAAGCGAGTTGCACATTTTTTCTGTTGGCAAGAAGCCGAGGCAGTTGTCTGCAATTGATGCCGAAAATTGTAATTTACCTTCGAAAAAAGTAAATTTTTAGATATGGAACTAATTATAGTCCGGGAGCCAGGGGTCGATTTTGGACTCCGTTTTTATACCGTTAAATTCTTGACTATACTTGTGATTTAGCTTTCATGAATAACGAAAGTGAATGTCAGCTGGCGCATCCGCGGTGGGTGTGATTGTGGGAGGGTACGAAACGTGTCGAAAAAATATTTCTACCAACTCATTTTATAACGTCTGAAATTTTTTTCATTTACATTTACATTTAGTAAAATAAAAAAAAATACACAACTGCGCCGTAGAGTGGGGAAAATACGTCAGCTGAACGCAATGATACATTCTTGCTTCGGCTGACGGTCTTCCCACCGCTATTATTCAAATTGTCCAAAATTATTGTAAAAAAATTTCAATCGGCATAAAGTAATTTTAGTTTTCAATTTTTTTTTTACAAGTTCACCTGTTCAGCTGACGTATTTTCCCCCCTCTACGGCGCAGCTGACTATTTTTTTTTTTATTCTACTAAATGTCAACAATACACAAAAAAATGTCAGCCGGTATTAAACGAATTGTTAAAAAAAATTTTTCGACACGTTTCGCAGCATCCCACGCACGTACCCGCCGCTACTGGACCAGGTGACGGTTGGTCATTGGATGGCGTCTGCCTTCAGTATTAAAATCAGTCGGCATGAAATGATGAGATCAAAATGACCCCTGGCTCCCGGAGTATTAAATTTACTTTCGTTGCTTATTATTTCACTTTCAATTTGCAATGCAAACAAACTATCGTCTGAACATGAAACTTGCAAGTTTTTACTGGTTTTCTATTCGTCTAACCTTTCGAATATTTTTCTTTGGGAGAGACCGAATAGCAACTCGCCAGAATTTTGCTGCTGAAGAAATATTGCTAGAAAAGTAAAATAATGCAGCTTGGAATGCAAATGCGGTTGTTATTATTGTAGCAGCAAAAACATTTCCCATACATTGACGGGAAAAGCTGCTGGATTGACAGTCTTTGGCCGGTTATGAATCCGGGTCGTTCCGGTAACGTAGAACCAACTGCCGTGGGAGCAATGCAGATGCAGATGCAATACGAGCATTTTGCTACTAAAAGCCATTCAAATAGTGTTCGCAAGCTCAGTTTTACAGCAACTGGTTTTTTCTTCGTCTATTATTGAGTTATTCACAACGTATTTAATAAAAATAAAAAATTTCTTAATAATTATATATATATTATATTATATATATTATATTATATATATTAAATTATTAAATTCAAAATCTACAAGGTAATTCAAAATTAAATTATAACTAAAATACATTTAAAATATTCACTTCTTATTATTAAAGTTATTATATATAAAAGGAAATAAAAAAGCAGATGGTTGCAGAGAACTATGCTGATGACGATTTTGGCGGTTTATAACAATTTTTATTTGTTGCTCGAAAATGTTGCGCGTTGCCACTTTATACACAAGCACAGGCCTTCAAATTTCCTTTGAGCCTTTGTCGTTTTATGCATTTACTTTCGATATATACTTTTTTTGCGACACTCTATTATGACTGCGTTCGACGGCTTTCCTTATTGCTTTCTCAAAAGATTTGTGTTCGTTAAAATTAAAAACATCTAAAAACACATAAAAGCTTAAATTATGCATCTGTGTATATCGATAAAAATTGAATTAATGTAATCTACCATAGAGCACACCAAAAAGTAGAGAAAATTGCGCTAAAGCCAATTTTCCACATCTTCCGTCCCAATTGAAGAGGAATAAAAGGTCATCTGTGAATAAGTGGCGTATGACTTTTTGAATATTGCCGGAGGTATTCTTTAGTCCAATTAAGTACAGTCTCTAAAAATTATTATTTAATATGTGTAAATATGTATACGAATCTGGCATTCACTCTTTTCTCAACTAACCATTGCTTGTAGGTATTCTTTGTTATTCAGCTTTTCTTCCATTTCCTTAGCTGATTCTAAAGTGGTGAACGGTAACATGGCAGCAATGTCCAAACGGGACTCGTCAGGTTCCTCGCCAGACATGCGACAAATTGATTTATGTACCTTTTGAATTAAGACCTTACATTCGCGCATAATTTTATTTTGCGCCTTTACTTCCACTTTATTTTGTTGCTGAAAAGAAAAGGAATTGTAAAAATGTACTAAAACGTTTTTATCTAAAGTACAATAGGCGAATAGAGAATATACGTTCCCACGACAGTCGGTTTTACGTAACCGGAACGACCCAGCCAAGAACTGCTACTTCAGCAGCATTCCTCGTATATACTATATGGAGAATGGTTACGCTGCTACAACAACAATAGAAACTGTTAATCCAGTGGTGGTCGCGCTTGAGAATTTTTCAAGTTATCATGTTTTGGCTAGTGAAGGACTACTTTAAAAACAAGTGTGTTACGCTAACCTAGACCCAACTGAGTCGCGCAAGTGCACTTTATTCTTAAACTCACTGCTTGTCCAAACTCCAGTTCCAGATAAACACCTTTTCTCCGTCGATTGGGGTGTTGTTGTTGTTGTAGCAGCAATAACATTCTCTACACATATGTGGGAAATGCTGCTGAAGTGACAGCCCTTGCCCAAATATAAATCCAGCTCGTTCCGGTTCCGTAGAACCGACTGTCGTGGGAACGATTGGGTATATAGCCCAGCCGGAGAATGCATAAGATTGTTAGGGAATACGCAGCTGTGTACGCAGATGTCCTTTTCTTGGCATATTGATTAGCTCCAATAACAGCGTGCAGCCTGGTGCACCAACAGGATCAAAGTTAATCCAGATGGTTTATTCATTTATCATTTCATCAAACATAATGTGGTGCTGTTATGGCATTCTGTATCAAAAGGAATACGAAAATAATGCATTTTTCTTACATCTTCCTTCGAACATGTTTCCAAATTTTCAACACATTTTTCCAAATTGCTCATGCGTGTATCCAAATTAGTTATACAAGCCGCCAAGTTGTTTTGTTGATCTAAGATGGCTTTTAATAGGCCAATCATTTCTGCAAAGTCAAAATTTAATATGCAAATTTATTATTTATGTATTCATAATAAAAGTATTAAACACCTGCATTGGAACTGGCTGGATCCTTAGTAGCAACACTTTCTACGCTCTCCGGATTTATTACCAAGCCAAACTTAGCCGTCATATTTATTGACAATGGATCTTCTTCTATTAAATTAAAAGATGCATAGATGTGCACATGAATTCGGATTACATTAAAAAGATATAAAATGCATGATTTTTACCTTTAATAGAAGTTGCCGCTCGCTTAGTTGCTTCTCGTTTTTTGGCTGCGGCTTCTTCATTGGCTGCTTGAATTTTTGCATATTTCGCCACATTTTCCTTATGGGCTTTATTTTCGATACTCATTAAGTTGGCAAACGTTTTTGTATTCATATTTCTTAGCTTAATTAATGCACACGAATAATGATTTCCCTAATCGCACAACTAAAATTCATAAAAACACAAATAAATTTGTTGTCAATTTATTGTTATTTTTCTTTTCTTTGCTTTCTATTCGACGCCGATTACAACCTATCGATGGTATACAAGATGCGGATATCAGCTGACTTGTTTTCTTACTTTTGCTTTCCACATACAAGGTGATTTCGGTAGAGCAACATTTATAAATACATTTTTTATCTTGAAATTTGGTCGTTCGAATGTCAAAATTTCGAATAGAGAGTAAACATAGAAATAAGTCAACAACAACAACAAAGAAGTAAACTACTCTTTGTCAGTTTTAATCCGCGAAATTGTTGCATATAAATTTCGTTAAATGCGCAATATGATCGAAAACTGTTTAGAAGAAAATATATTGTAATGTGCCAAACTATAGGGACGTTCCCTATTATTTCCAGAATATTGGAAATTAGTAAAGTGGTTCATGAATCACTCCCCAACATCTCCACAAAGTTGTATTAAACAAATCATTAAAATTGCCCATGCGGCATTGAAACTGGGGCTTCACCATTATTAAACGTTCTCTGTTTAAACCTTCTCATATAGTTTAGTGCTCAGCCTTACTAGGCATCTTGACACTAAAGTTTTGATTACTTTCAATGTTCAATTTCAATGAAATTGCTAATTTAGACAGAAAATCGAATTGGCAATGTACTCTCTTAAAATATTGCCACTGCATTCAATCAAATTTGGCAGTTGTTATAAAATCGACAATTGAGTGTATTGTACAAAATGTAAGTAAAAATATTAGTTTTTTCCTATTTTTTAACAGCCACTCCTGGTATGAGTTTGACATGAAATCAAGGGTGTGTTTGTTTTTTTTTTTGTTTCAGCGTATTAGTTGGGTTGCAATGTAAAATTCGAATTTTTATGGTAACATTAAAAATAATAGAAAAAAATTCAAAAGTATTTGACTTGGAACATTCACAATAGCAAATATTTTAAATATAGTTTTGTAGCTATGATAATACATTTTATTGAAAAAAAAAACTGAATTTGTACGGCATTTTTACAACGATTGAGTGTCGAGCTGTTTGGCCTCTGGTCACGCTCCAGCATGCTTGTCCAGCAGGCTTATATGTGTGCGTGTCGGGTGACACTCGTACTTGCTTCGTGTCACACATACTTGTTGTCGGCTTTTGCATGATGAAAATCAAAAATTTTAGATATTAGCTTCAAGCACCCGACACGCACACATATAAGCCTGCTGGACAAGCATGCTGGGGCGTCACCAGAGGCCAGTTGATATCCGAATCAATGTGGTGAATTCTCTCAGCGGCGAGTGTAATTTTTTTCAATTAAGTGGCATCTTTATATTTTTGTTATTCTTTTTTACTCTATTCGTTATTTGATTTTATTCTTATTAAAGTTTGTTAATGATCTCCAAAAGTTTAGCTGGTTGAAATAAATATTTACTAAAAACTACAAAATTCTGCTTGGTGGAGTTATCAGGCATACCGATATCTGTTGTGAAACTCTATAGATTATACGGACATTAATTCTTCTCGCAACGACATCGCTACTACTTTGAATGGGACTGGTAAGCCACTTTGGCGCATGGATGCCCCCTCTGAAGTTTTAAGAGTTTCACAAAGTGGATGTATTCCAATCTACACGCTTGATGAGAAATAATAAGGATATCTATTTGAATTTGAAAGTAGCGCAGTTGGAGTGACGTCTACTTGCCGTATCTTATGATCTGTTTACATTTCGGAGGATTCATCATATAGCGAAATGAAGTGCGCTGTGCTGACTTGCCCAAACAATTGCAAAAACAAATTAATAAGGTTTCATGGTTTTCCGAGGCAAGAAGATTTGTTCAAACAATGGGAAAGCTTTTGTGGTCAAGAAGTCGACAAAAAAGCGAAAATCTGCAGCGAACACTTTTTGCCAGAAGACTATGAAAGGACTTTAAAAGTTGAAATGGGTACGGAGTTCTTTGGCTTTTAAATATGCAATAATATATTCATTTGCTTATAAAAACACGCAGGATTTGCAAAATACAACCTTCTTAGAAAGGGAGCTGTACCAACCGTGAATAAACACCTGTTGGCGCCTTCAAAGAAAACACGCAAGAAACTTAGATTGCCGCAAAAGAAATTAACTTGTGATCCACTAGCAGATGTAGTAGAAGTAAAAGACGACTACGAAATGCCGCAAAAAATATCGCCTACTGCATTAGACAAATCCAAAGGGGAAAACTTTGTTCCACCATCTACTAACCTTGGCTGTACAATAAATTATTTAGAAAATAAAATGTAAGTAAAATGCGAGTACATAACAGACATACAATTGATTTGATATTCTACAGCGAAACTTTAAAACGTGATGCCGAAGCAAATGAAAAGTTGCTGAAAGACAAAATGTGAGTACATTCAATTGCCTGCAGCTACACGCTTAAAATTTACTTCTAATTTTTAACAGCGAAGTGCTGAAGGCTGAAAATAATCGTCTGCAGGAATGCTCAAAAAAGCGGCTGCAAGATAATGTGCAATTGGAACATACGATGTAAGTGAAATACAATAGAATTCATAGAAATTATCGCCGGTATTTTATGTGCCTATTATTTTTTTTTATAGAGATACTCTGAAACTTGAAAAGAGTATTTTAAAAGAAGCCGAGGAAAAGTGGAACAAACAAACCGCTGCCATGCAGATGCGCCTTAATAGAGCCGAATTCGAGCAAAAAAATTTAGAGCAGAAGCTGCAAACAATATTTAGTCCCGGTCAGATAAAAAAGATAAAAAGAGGAAATAAAAAATTGCATTGGTCTGAAGAAGATATTTCACAATCCATAAGACTATACACGACCAGCCCGAAAGCATACCTTATGTTAAAGGAAAAGAATTATCCTCTGCCCAGTGTAAGAACCCTGCAATTTTGGGCAAAAAAGCGAAGAATTTCATTCGAAACGGTCACCGATGATGGGGACAAAGTTACTTCAAATATCGTAATCGAAATGGACGAAACTAACGCGGACGCTGCAAGTTCAAGTAGTGCTGCAGAAATAGAGAAAAATATTTCTGTTGAAATGATCGAAGATGAAGATGAACAAACTATTGCCATGGAAATGGTGGCTTATAGCTCAGATGAAGATATGCCAAATGGTGTGGAGGAAGATGAAAACAATATTTCAATCGAAATGATTCATAGTGATTCATATGAAGAGATACCAAACGGTATTGTACAAGATGAAAATCCTTGGCTAGAAATTAATGAATTCATTCTACCGTGCAAATACGTACCGAAGGGAGGAAAAAATACGGATATGACCGCAGAACAAAAAGTAAGTTTTATAGTCTAATCGTATTTCACATCTTTTTATGTATTCTGTTGGAAACTAAAGCGACTATGTACCCATTTGTTATTACAACAACAACCAACCTCTGGACCCAATATGTCGAAACGGCACGTTTTCTGGTTCTGGGGCCGGATGCTATTTAAACGATAGTAATATGTATCACTATGCTATAATCGAGAGGAGATGGAGCAGGAAACAGATTAGAGTTTTCAGTGACAGTCAGGCTGCACTGAAGGCCCTGAAGAACGCGAAGCAAACCTCAAAGATTGTTCAAGAAAACAGACTGGTACTTATATGGGTTCCAGGACACTCCGGTATTCAAGGAAACGAAATTGCCGATGTATTGGCCAACCGTGGATTTGCTGTGACTCCACAGCGCCAGATAATCGAAATCAGTTCCACAGGAATCATGAATTGGATCAGCGATTATGTAGGCAATCCACATAAAAAGCGATGGTCCGGTCTAGAACGCTGTAGAACTGTAAAGTGTTTTGTGACAAGTCCGAACAGAAAACTGTCAAACTTTCTACTAAAACTTAGAAGGAAAGTCGTTCGGTTGATTGTCGGTATCATTACAGGACACAACCCATGGGGTCAGCATATGACCACCATTGGAATCATTGAGGACCCGATGTGCCTGTCGTGCTTGGAGGAGGCGGATAGCAATGAGCAATTTCTCTGTGAGTGTCCTGCCTTTGCTAGATCACGGCTACGAATTTTGGGTTCCGATGACATGAGAATGAGTAAAATTCGTTCTCTAAAACTGGAGGATATTTACAAATTTGCCAAAGAGTCTGGAAAATTCTCACAGGACTAACTATCTTTATCTTGCTATCTATTCTTTTCTATCTCTTTCCCTGAAACTTTTCTCCTTCCCTCCTCGACTATCTTCCCCCTTTCCAGAGCTTTAAATACAATGGGCTTTTTAGCCTGAGTGTTTTAGTAGCCACCAAATCTCTTGGTGCTCCTTGGCTCGACCTTTTCAGATTTCAATTTCTATTTGAAAAGGAGCTACAGCTGATCTTCGAGACTTCCTCTCAAAAAAGACGTTTTGCGGTGACCACAATATCTCTGAACTGGATCCTCTGAAATTAAAAAACCAAACAGATTTCGTTAAATTAATGTTAAATCTAGTAATTAATCGAAAAAATAAGCCCAATAAATTTTTGGACAAAATGGTGGTTTCTCAAAAAAAAAAAATCGATTTTTGACCAAAATTTCGGCCTCAAATTGTTTATAAAAAAATTTATCGGTGAGAAAAAATCTTCTATTAATTTACAAAAAAAAAAATATATTTAAGAAGCTCGTGTTAAAATTTGAGTTTTGCCGTAATATTGGTCACCGACTTTGAAAACACCATTTTGAGAAAAACGCGTTTGAAGTTTGAAATTTGCGTGTAACTTCGAAAATATTCGCCGGAACGATATTAAATTTTTTGTGGGTATTCTTAAATATATGTACATTAAGAAAAAAAAAAATAATAAAAATCGATTTTTTGAAAATTCTTAACTATATTATATAAAATCTAGGCGGCAAGCAATGGCAAACATCCGAGTGCCACTGTAGGTCCATCCATTTGTGGAACAAATCAATTGGCACGTCACACATAGGTCTCGGCCAAATACCTAACAGAAGTGTAAAATTTAACTTCCGAATTCATAGTTTTCCATTAATTTATTGCTTTTAATGAGTTAAGTGCCTCCTTTTTATACCAAATCTAGTCTCTAGTCGTGCCATTTTCAAGTGCTCACACAAATTTAGCCAAAGTCTGCTTCAAAATCAAGAACAGAGAACTCCAATTCCCACGACAGTCGGTTTTACGTACCCGGAATGACCCGAAACGACCTGAATTTATGTGCCGCCAATTACTATCAGTTCAGCAGCATTCCCCGTATATCTATGGATAATGTATATCCTGATACAACAACAACTCGAATATAAATATTTACTTAAATTAATACCTTCGTGTTTATTTTCAGACATCCTAAGGAAATGTGGAAAAATTGGTTTTGTCTGCACCAAAAGAGTTAAGAGCATTTTACTAAAAGTGATCCACATGAACATCATCTGAAGCATTTGTTATTTCTCGAGAAATATGTTAAAATCAGTTAATACTGTACGCAAATCGGATCCTCGTTCATTTGGAATCATCAAAAGTTTTGCTGAACTCAGAGAATTTGAAATATGAAATGAAATAAATAAAGATTCGCTTGGCTTCACAAAATAAGATTTGGAAAATAGAGCCATGTCACTACGGTTATAAACGTCTCCCACTAATAATAACCTTAAAAATGTGTTTGGAAGACAGAAAACAAATTCTGACATAGTTCAAAATTGCCATCTGGGTTCGGAGTGCAATCTAAGAAATCCCGCAAAAAGAAATGCCGCCTGCAGTACGAGTGGATACTCATTTATTTAATGGTAATAAAAGGTATATGAACCAACAAACGAGGATTCCGATTGTAGTTTCTCACGATTACAATAAGGAGAAGAAGCAAAGCAATTTACGTGGTGATCTACTTAGTTGTAGCGAACCTGCTGCAGAATGTGGCATGCTGCAAGTAGATTTTGAATTATTTCAGCATAGCTAAAGTTGCATCAAATTAGCAAAATTGAACATTAAAAGTTAAAAGAAGTATTCACTTAGTTGAACTATTACATCCACAGCTGTTTGGTTCAAGCCAAATCTGATATGCATAATAAATGTAATAAAAAATATGGACTATAAACGGTAAACGGCATTCGTAAAACGGGAAATTATTGGATATTAGCATACTCGAGCATTAAGTAACGCTTAAGTAATAAATTTAAAAAGTCCGGCTGTAAAATTTTCTCACGTATTCTTCAATTGAAGATTCATAATATTTATAAGTTAAGCGAAAGTCAAATATTTAAACCTAAAGATCATCAAAATGATATAAAAACCTTCTTTTTAAGCCATTCGGGGCTCAATGAGAAAATCTACTAAGTGTTAAGTATTTATGTAAGTGTTTTATAAGTTCCTACAGTAAAATGGAGTCCTTCATAATTTTCCTTTTTCTTGGAATACCGTAAAAATTACGTGTTAAAAAGTAACAAAAATGTAAAATAGTGAAATAATTGTTAGAGACAATATCGTAAGTCTTATAGTCGTTCAATTGGAGATCTTTTGTAATTGTTTTGTATGTAAAAGCTAACTGTGAAAGCAAAGATAAATAAAATAATATTAAAACTTAAATACGAATTAATCCTTTGTGATACCATTGTAAAGGAAGTACCATTGGAGGAAGGCCGGTGAGACGAAAGGAGAGGGCGGAGAGAGCTGGGGGTGGGGTAGTTAGAGGTATGGTTTAGTGTATGTGGATTATGAACGATGACTGTGTTGCGGTCACGTTAACCCTTTTATGCTGCTGATGAAGTTCATCAGATTTTTAATGTCAAAACCTGCTATATCAGCAGGCGTAGCAAAGAAGTAAGAGCCAAGATGCCTAAGTCTCAACACCGCGAGAGCAGGGCAACTAAAGAAAAGGTGCTGAGATAACTCTACTTCATCCTCCATACATCCGACGCAAAAAGGAATCGAGGTAGTTCTAAATCTCATAGCATGCACACCTCCCTTGTCTGGCCAGCTCATCCCCCTCACAATTTCCCGTAATGTCGCTGTATCCACGAACTCAGATGAGCCTTATGTCAAAGAATTCGAATGGAATCGAAAGTGATGCCAGGCCATCCCTGACCAGTTTCGAATGCACCACCATTAAACCGAGGGTCCTAATTGCTGCTTGGTTGTCGGAGTAAATATTTACTTTCCTGACTGCTAGTATGCAAGTGAGTGGCCAATCAGCTGCATCTTTGATTGGGGCTATCTCTGCTTGGAACACACTGCAGTGGTCCGGTAACCGGAATTTGAGTCCGATGGGGAGCTCATCGTAGAATACTTCTCCGCCACCCTTTCCTTTCAACTTCAATCGATCCATCAACAAGTTCATCAGGCTCTGTCTCCCAGTGCAGTCCCCTGTCCACTCCTCCCTTCACGGAATTTGAGTGGAGAATATTCCGCTTGGAATAAGCAGGGGTGCGCATTGATTCATCGACAGGGGGATGAACCCCAAGTTTCTTAAGATATTTGAGTGTCCATAAGTGCGGTTGAGCTTATAGCCCGAACCCCTCAGTCTGAGTGCGGTACGTGCAACGGCAATTCTGTCTGCGATGTCCACAGGTAACAGATTTCACACTGCGTTAAGCACTGATTCCAATGAGTGCAGTCCTTTGAACTCTTTACAGTTTCTTCAACGAAGTCGTTCACTCTAGTGAGTTCCTCCATATAACAAAATTGGCTATATAATGATTTTATAGAGCCAAAACAACTACTCTAGGCGAAAGACCCCATTTTTTGCCAATAGCGTCCTGGGCTTTCACGTAACCTTGATGTCAAGGATAATACAGAGGTACTTTATCTTGTCAGAAAGCCCCCTATTGGGGGAAGCTGAGCCCTGGCTATTTTCTATTCCCTCGTGAAAATGACAAGTTCCTCCTTGAGAGGAATCGCCGATAGGCCGCAATCAGTTGCCCAATTAACAACTACATTCAGTTTTGAATTTCAACTGTTCAACTTTTTTCGTTCAGTTCTATTTTCCTCTAACAATTAGTGCCACGTCATCCGCGTAGGCAATCAACCTGCAGCAGCTTCTAATCAGCTCCTCCAGCAAGTCATTTCCAAAGACAACCCAGAGAAATGGTGAAAAAACAGCGCCTTACGGAGTGCCCCTACTCACCTGCCGGCGGAGCGAGTCGCCACGCTATTCTATCGCATTCTGTAGATAAATCTGGTAAAGTTTGCTTCGACCCTAAGCTTATCCAGAGAGTGAGTAATTGCCTCCGGGAGGACATTTTTAAAAGCCCACTTGGACAAAGAATCCAATTCGTGCATTGTGATGCCACACAGAGAGGAAAAAATCAAAACAAATCCGAACAAGGGAGAAAAAGGAGGATAATGACCAAACGGTTCGCTTCAAGCTACTGATAAAATTCATCAGGTAGGTAATGTTTAAGCCTGCTATATCCGCGGGTGTAACAAAAAAGTGAGAACCCAGATATCTGAATTTTAGCTCCACGAGAGCTGTTCAGTTGAGGACAAGGTGCTGAAATGATACCCCTCATACACCAAACAGATTCTGTTGAAAGGACTTGGGGCAATCCCAAGTCTCACCGCATGAACACCTAATATTATTTAAGTCGAACTTGAAAGAAGTGGCTATCCACTGCCAATTTTTGTTTTTTAATCTTACTTAAGTCATATTTCTTTTTGTAAATAATTTTTGTAAAGTTTTATAATTTTTGTAAACAAACAGGCAAGTATCACTCATCTCACCAAAATATTTTTTTGTTTTCATTTAGTAAAAAGTTATTTAAAAACCAAATTGGATGATTAATTTTGCGCCACCTTCATCATACGACATTAAAGACAAAGGTGATTACAAATATTTTCTCTCGAGCGTAAAGTTTTTAAGGAGGCTCGGATTTCAAACGATTTTCTGACAGAGAAAAGTAGGAAATTAATGATCAAATTTGAATTGCAAACCTTGAAAATTATTTTCTTACTCAGATTGGGTTCGTTAAATTTAAAATTCTGTGATCTCGGTAATTCGGTAAATTTGCAAATTTAAATGCAATTGGGATATGTGGCAACATTATTTAAAAAAAATTAGCGTGACATAAACTTTTTTTTATACTATTGGTTAATTTAAAGTTCCCGAAAAAGTTTAGAGATACAAATACCTAAGCGTCAGACCTCCGAAAAAATCCATAAAATACAAATACCTAAGCGTCAGACTATTTGAACCACTGGTTGTGTTCGATAACAGAATTAGTCATTACCTGCCAAGGATGATAGATTACCAGGCTTAAATATCGGAGGCAAAATTGTGAGAGTAGCTTTGGCTGCTACATCACCGGTTACTCCGCAGGCGAATTCTACCCGCTCATTTCACTAGTATTCACACACTCGCCCAATCAGTTGATGTTCAGACGACAAAAAACAATGAGTGAGAACAGTGTTGAATGTTTTCGTATATCACCAACACAATGTCAGATGTTTCGTGACGTCAGCCAATTCGCTGATTCTTTCAAATTTGCTGAGAGCCGGTTAACGGTCTGATCTTGGCCGCACCTTCTGAATTCTTTTCACTATGATTACCAGCCACCAATCCAAATCAAGCAACAAAAATTCTCTCTCAAATACGAGTATGTAGAAGAAAAAGTAAAAAGTTAACGAAGGGAAAATTTATCATTATTGAGCGTTAGAGGAAGACATATCAGCTAAGTTTGTTTAACAATTTTTGTATTTTCCAGAAAAATGTTCATAAAAATACTTTAAATACCTACGTTTTTTGTTGAACAATTTTTGATTTTACCACTTCTAAATACAACATTTTAGAAACAATAAATTTGTTTGTTTACAAAAAGTTCAACTATGTTATGTTTCATGATGGATGATTTTTGCTGGCTCAAATTTCTGCAACACAAAATGAAATACTCTCTTGCAACTAATTGTCACTTTTCTCTCTCAATTCGTGAGTGATGGATGATTTTTTGACGTTAATGAACGGCCACTTGTAAGAATTAGGAATAAATTTGAAGCATTTTTGAGTTATCGAACACGACTTGGCGATTAGGTAAATTAATATTAGTTAATTCTGTAATTCGAAAGCGTTAATATTTTAATGCGAGTTTCACACAGATTGGTTACTTTTCTCATCCTTATTCAAATATGGGGAATCTAAGGTGCCATCGATCAAAAAACAAATACACTTTAAGTTAGTACTAAAACTCGGGAATGATTCAACGGCCAATATCTGACTAGAATATTCTGTCTCAAGAAGAATTCTCAAACAGGTATTTGGGGGTAATCCCTGCCCAGTATTCGAGATATGATCACTTGTTTGTGTATAAGTGCTCTTAAATCAATGGAATCGCATTTTCCTCAACATAGCGAACTAAGCAATCTTAAGCCACGCGTAAAAATGATTCAAATCTTTTATGAAAGTGGTCATTATGCAGGAAATGCACTTCGCGCATTGCGAAACAAATCATTATCGACATATTTTTACCTAAAAGGATACATTAACCAACTAAATTGGCGCATTTGGAGTACCGAAAATCCATATGAAATTAAAGAAAAAATTCCGCACCCATCGTGGGTGCTACTGTTTGGTATGATTTCTGGGCCGGCGGAGTCATCGGACTCTATTTCTTCGAAGATGATTCCGGTAACACCGTTATAGTGAATCATGAGCGTTACAGTGATATAAAAATAAATATTTTATGAATTGAATTAAATGACATGGACTTGAACAGTATGTGGCTTCAACAGACCGTTGTTACTTGGCACACAGCGAATGATGCAATGGTCATATTGTGAATGAATGTCCTAGGAAGCATTATCTCGCGAATCAACCAAATAATTTCGCCGTCAAGATCTTGCGATTTGCTAACACTGGAGTTCTTCTTCTAGGGCTGCATAAAAAGTATGTTCTATGCCAATAAAGCGGAGACGATTCCAGAGCGGAATAACTAATATATAGCTAGAACTATGACAAAATGACAGCGAATATATTTATATACTATACGCATCCTGTATTGCCAGAGGAGTCGTGGTGGGCATATCAGGGATATGGTGTTTCACACATGAAAACCATGGACTAAAAAAAATTATGATATAAAAAAAATTGGTTTGACCAATTTTGTTGTGTTTTACTTAAAAACCCCTGTTTTAATCACCCTGTAGTTGTCAGCTGCCCAATATTATTCTTACCCCATGAAGCAATAATTAAAGGTCATGAAGCAATAATTAAAGGTGATGTAAGTAGCCAATTTTCACCCTGTGTTAGCCATCTTGAAGCTACTTAATAAATCCGTGTTGTCCTCTTGGAAAAGCTACTTTTTATTTCAGAGCAAATTCTAAAGAAAAAGTACTCAAAAGCGTAGAAATTAAAATTTTTGCTGAAAAAGTTAGCAAGCAATATTGTTTTGCCTATTCCATTTTGCTTAGACTTTCGCATCTTTCAATTCTATTGAAAGTTCTGTGAAAATTACATTGATTAATAGCTGCTATATTACATAGCCACATTTAGGTAAGTGTTTTGTTGCAGATTATCAATCTGATTTTTTGTTAATAACTGCTTAAAATTTATATACACAGGTGTGAAAAAATTTGTACACAACGCAAAATTATACTTCGTTGCTCCACCTTTTTGCTTTTCAACAGCTTGTAGCCGGCTTGGCATCGATTCCACTAACTTTTTGCAAACATCAGGGCTTATTTTATTCCATTCTTCCTGCAGAGCAATTTTCAAGAGTTGAATTGATGTACACTGCCTTTCCTGCATCCGGCGACCTAATTCATCCCACAAATGCTCAATGGCATTGAGGTCGGGACTTTGTGCAGGGGTTTTTATTACCTTTGGACAGTTATATAACAACCAGCTCTTGACGTCATATGAGGAATGTTTGGGATCGTTGTCCTGGTAGAATTGAAAACTACTTTCGATGCCTAGTTTTCTCACGCTTTCTTTCAAATTTTGTTTCAAAATTGTTAAATAAACGTGTTTATTCATTATTCCATCAATGAAATGCAATTTTCCAACTCCTGACGCCGCCATGCATCCGCAAACTATGTTTAACCGTTTTTCTTAAATTCTTGCCTTCCAGCTCCTTGTTCGGTTTGCGCCACACTTTACCCCTTCCATCACATCCAAATAAATTAAATTTACTTTCGTCAGTAAATAATACCTAAAGAATGAATATTAAAATCATGAAATTGTTATTTTTCCCCCACTTACAGCGCTCCAAAAATCGAAATCCTTAGCCATATATTGGCGAGCAAAAACAAGCCGGTCATTTTCTTGCTTATTAGGGGCTTCTTCCGCGCAACTCGGCCGTGAAAATCATTTTTTCGAAGAAGTCTTCATCTTCATCGCAGTTAATTTTGGAGCAGAAATGAATGGATTTTTCTTCACTTCCCTTAGCACCATGCTCTCATCTTTGGACGGGTTCCACGATGCTTATTTGCAATGAAACCACTTTCATTGTATCTAGCAATAATATCGTGCACTGTTGACTTGCTTTTTTTATCAATTTCGATATTGCTCGCTCAGATTTTCCGTCTAAGTGCAGTTGAATTACTATTTTGCGTTCCTCCAATGTAGACTGTTTACCATTACGCGGCATTTTGCAAAATACTTTTATAAACTCACCCAATGATTGACAAGGCAACAATGAACAATAACTTTTAATACAAGTATAGAAAATTTAGAAATAACGGTATGCATATTTGCAAAACATGGTTTGCCCGACTTTGAATGTGAGACAGAGAAGTGGCCTTTTTCAGTTTTTTATACATTAACATTTTATAAAGCAACTTGGAATATATTTTTTTGTTGTTTTTAAATAAAACAATTTTTGTGAAAAAAACAGAAAAAGGTAGAGCGTGTTTTCTTCCATCAAAACATAGATATTATGTCTAGAAGTTTTCGTATGCATCTGCCTGACTTTGAATGTGAGTGACTGTATATAAATTTATCTTTTTTTAACACAGATTTTATACTTCTAACTTTGCAGGTAATCTCGTTAAAAAATCAAATGTATGATTAGCGGACGTGACGAAATAAAAGTGGTTTTTCCTCGTTAAGAGTTTCCACTAATCTCAAGTTGTTTTATTTATTACTTCAGTGTAGGTTAACAAATGACACATATATGTAGATTCCAATCCGATGCATGGTCAAAATACATACATATATGACACAAATCCATGGGAATAGTTAAGTTAAAAATATAAATAATTAGGTACCACTTATAAAATAACATAAAATTATTCTATGGCTTACAACGACCTTTTTCAATTTTTTACTACATTTTCAGAAAGGGGATAAACTTATGCCCTTTTTTCCCTTGCTTCCAAATTGCATCAATGGATTAAGTAGCATCCGAAATCAGTTGTCAAACTTTACTTAACCTTGTATAATTGAATCATGTTCTTACCCCACATCTACACCTTCTATAGACTATGTTAAAAGAGTTCTGTTAAAACGGCAATGTCAGGCGGAGATCGCGAATCTCATTGTTAAAACATATCTGGCTTATCGAATTGCTTGACATAATTGTCTTAATATCAACTGTCATTCCGTGCTCTGGCAACTCAATTTTAATTTTACCGCTTCATTTGCATGTACGAATGCAGCGGTCCGATTTGCGTGATGCCATTTTGAAAATAAAGTGTTATGGCCTCTGGAACGATACAGCATGCTTGACTGCGCTTTGTATGTGTTAGTGCAGTCGGGTGGCGTCGTGTCACACATACTTGTTGTCGGTAAAAATCAAAAATTTTAGATATTAGCGTCAAGCACCCGACACGCACACATATACAGTTCTTGTCAAACAATGCTTGACCGTCACCAGAGGCCATTAAGACAGCAAACGTAAGAAAAGGGAGCAAAGTCAAAACAAAAATTAAATGTTAAGACACATTTAGTAGAAGGTGGCGTTAAGCTATTCAACTGCCATTTTGCCTAATGGCACGCCGATGGGGAGGACCCTTTTGTTGAAATTAAATTCACCTTTTAATTTTTTACAAAAATGCTCGTAGACGCCTGACTCAACCCTTTGCCACAATAAAGCTGTTTTTTATATCAGCTACAAAATTTGGGTGTACTCTTTTGAAAAATATTTCTTGACACGGGTTTTGTTGGATTTAACGTCGCAATGCAATTTGTTCTTAATTTTAGAGGCTCTGTATATATTTGTATACCAGCAGCTGCAGTCCGCCCTACTCGTAAGTGAACTGGATATTCAAAATTCGCTACCAATACACCTTGGCGAGGCTGAGCGTAATTTACTACGAGAAATATTTTCTTTTTGTCGACAAACAATAAACAGTCAATTTCATGTTTTACTTGAAGGTGTCAATTAAGCTGTCAATTTTGTAATTTATTTTGTTCTCAAACATTTTGTGTGACATTTTTTGTGTGGAATATTTTAGGCTATTATTCTGCAGGAAGTGTTGCACAAACACTTTGAAAACGAAAATTACAGTTGTTAAGACTTTCACTGCAATATTTTGCAGAGGGAAATACCGGCGAGCAGGCAGATACAGGAAGCATGGAAGGAAGGAAGTGATGTAGTCAGTCACTCAGTCAGCCAGCTTGCGGTTTTGGTTTTAGCCAAAGGCAGCAACATGAATCGAACGCTATTATTACACAGGACACAAAAGGATAGGACACAGGCAGTGAACGTGCAACATTTCGGCCACAATACTTGGGACAATTGGAGAGCAAATATGTAAGTATGTGTGTGCGTAATAGCATGGATATACATACATATGTGTGTGTGTGTATACATACTAGCGTAGCCGTAGGAAGGCTAGTCAGTGAAAGATCCAGGCGGCTAGCGTGTGCTTTGCAGCAAAAGGCCGCAAACAAGGTCAACAAAACCAAACAAACAGCTGCCGGGGTACATTGCGGAACAATTTAAAGGTGGCAATTCCACCAACAACAGCAACAAGAACAAATAAAAAAGGGCTGTGGTGGCAAAAGTCAGCAGCTGCTAGTTCATTTACCAATCCATACCAGAGTTCACTCGCATGTGTGTGCATTTTCCATTCCATTTTGGCTGACTGTTGCTGCCACAAAGGCTACAAATCGCTTAGCCGTACAATTATTCAGGATATCGTGGTCCAGAAGCCATTCATTTAAAAGCAGGTTTTAGAGTTTAATTGAACTGCACACAAAGAAGTAGCGCGAGAGAGAGAGAGAGAGGCAGAGCGGAACAGCTGGACGATGGCTTACAGCGCAGCCACAAAATATGTATGTACATACATACAAAGGCACAAAAAGTCCTGTACAGATATGAGATTTTAATAGCTGTCAGGATGCAAGTTGCACGTTGCAGCATGTGGGGTGACATTGTTTGCTTTGGTGTTGACTTCAAAAGGGTTTTAAATTTTTCATTTTGTAACTTCTGGGCATTTGTGTTGAACATTAGAAAGGCGGCACGTGATAAAATCAACTTCCGGGGTATAATAAATTACACAGTTCGACAATTTTCAGGTCATCGGCTCGGGACCAAACCAAACCAATTGCAAATGAAAGTACTCATGTAGAATAGTAAAACCCCAACTAGGTACTCAATGCCTTTGACAACCCCTAGTGAAATTTTTCAAGGAATCTTTTTGAAAGATATTAACCCTTTAATAGCCAGTTTAAGAGGGCTTTTGAACAATTTTTGAAAAAATGGGTTAAATAGTCACATAACGGTGGAATTCAACGGGTTAAAACGTTCTACAAAAAAATGTATCATCAAAAGTCTTCTAAGACGAAATTTAAGAAATCGTTTCTTCCGGCCATCAATCCTTAGTGGGACATAGGGCATCAAGAGGTGTATTCATTGTAAAAATAAGCCACAAAACACCAGAAAATACTAAAGAAACCATAACGAAGTTTCTTCAAAAACAGGTCCTTTATCTTGTTACATAACCTCAAATATAGCAAAAAAGTCGTTCTCTTAATAAAAAACTCATAAATTAAATTATTCATAACCATAACAAATTTATATAAAAAACGCACATTTTAAAGACAATTTGTCACGCATATTAAGTTCAATAAAAATTTGTTGTTTTATTTTCTTTAAATAGGCATTTTAGTGCGTTTTTATATCCAAGCTAGGCAGCACTGCAGTAGCGAGAGAGAGATTTGACTGCCGAAAGCAGAAGAACACCAACAACACCTGCAATCGCGGGCAATGTCACCAGATGTTAAAAAAAGTAAAGCTAAATAAAACTGAGTGAATTATTTAACTAATTATTAAAAAATGTATATTTTACAAAATTATAAACATTACGTTTTAATTAGAACAGGCTAGAAAAATGTCATGAAGAAAGAACTAAAACTCCGAGACTAAATAACAAAAAAAAAATGCTAAATTAAGATACGAAAATGGTAATCTGGCCATACTGGTGCTAAAACCACGTAACTCATTGTCAAATTCGCTGAGGGCAAAGTAACGGGACCACGATAGGCGGAATCTCATTATTCTTTCCATCATGGGCGATAGCCATTGATGTGGTGAACAACATATTAAAATTTCTGACGATTCGGTTGAATATATTTTTTTTTGACAACACCGTTCCGAAAAAAGTCGTTTCTAGATAAATGAGTTTAAAGTTTTTTGGTACCGGAACGCGCGGACTGCTCTCTACCTTGTTAATGGGCTGTAGAAGCTTTAATATTGGGACTTTCCATATAAAAATTTCACAGTATTTTCTTAAGATACTATACTTTCGAAATATCAAAAAGACAATAAATCGATTTTTTGAAATTTCTATGATAGATCACCGGGTTCTCTTAAGTTCATGGCTAAGTAAAGTAAACGGTAACGAGAACGATGCATGAAAAATAAGAGCCAGCTAGATGAGTTACTCCAAAGCAATATTGGTCTAAGGAAATCGGAGCACTTTTAATGGACTGAATTTTAATCAAATACAAAATATATATATGGGATCTTCTAACTCCTAGTTGGAGCATCACATCGCATTGATTAGCCGTCCTCAGTAATTCGCTGTTATGTATAGTTCGAGGCAAGAAAATTCGCATTTTGCGGCGCAAGCAGCGATTAATGAACGTTTGGAGGCACCTTGTAAATATTGCGGTAACCTTCCACGTTGCACAGCCGTATAGCAGGATGGACTTGACGTATGCTTTGAGAATTCGTAAAAGTTGTCAATGCCAAAAAAGGTTTTATTCAAAAATTTAGCCATTTTAGCACCACCCTGTATACGTTAATACAAAATTTCCACTCAATGAGTGCCTTGAAAGGATATGCTATAAACGAGCAGGCGTAAAAAGCAAACAAATCAACGGCAAAAGCAAATAACAACCTTTCCTTATCCAAACAAGCGCCCAGCCTCACACACATCGAGCTTATTATTGGGACAACTAAATGCCTCTGAGATTCCATGCACATGGCACACATGCAACATATGCAACAATTCACACATGCGCGAAAGGACAATTAGGATTAGGACGTCGCTTCAATTATGCAGGCCGAGAGCTAATATGCACTTGAAAATGGATTTGATGGGTAGTCAGCAGCACAAAGATGGACTTTTAAGTGTGGGTAATAAATAACGCACAATTGAAATTTATTTTTCGGCAGCTCTGCAGAATCAAATTTCTATTCAGCACCATTACTGTGTAATGTGAGAGGTGTATGTGTGGCAACCGCCGTAGCCGAGTGTGCTTGTGCATGACAACCAATTGGTGGGCCCGGGTACGAAGCCGATTGTGTGTGTGAAATTATAGACATATTTTTTTCTCTCAGTAGTCGCTCCACCGCAGGCAATGGCAAACCTGCGAATACATTTACATGTATGTCATGAGAAAGCTTAACACGAAAACCAACCGATAAAAAAAATTTCAAGTATTCGTGATATGGAGAAAATAATAAGCAAGAAATTAAAGAAATCAACGCGATTTTTCAGTAGTTTCAAATTTGCACTTTTTATATTAAAATGAAATAAGTCGTAAAACTGCATACCAAAAATCACAATCCAGAAACTCTAATTAAAAACTGTGGAATTGAAGTGAAAAGTTTGTGTTTTTTTTTAATTTTCGGGTAAAATTTGAAAAATGCATTTACATATATGGTTATTATTCTGAAATAAGCTAAACTTTTATGTAAAAATAATGAACAATTAAAAAAAAGAAAGAAAATAGTCAACATTGGCGAAAATGTTAATGTGAACAACATAAATTCCTAGAGGTCCTGTGTGGAACATAGGAAAACAACGAATTTCTTCCATTCGGGTCTGTTTTGCGCCATTCTCTTAACTTCATTCCAACTCAGCTGCATGTCGCGTGTTTCTGACCCCAGCAGTCGTGTCCAGGTATTTGCTGGTCTTCCACAACTTCGTCTTCCTTGGGAGTTCCAGTCAATGGCGGCCCATTTTCTCTTTCGGATCTCAATTGTTTTGTGCGCTGTGAAATGTGTGATACGTTCCAAATTGCTTTCAGAGAGCTAAGTGCCGCCACAGCTTTCTTTATTCGGCTTTTGATATTATCGCTCGGGCCCTCAGAGACCGATTTAACGCTACCTAAATAGCGGAAAGATTGTGCGTCTTCGAGATCGATACCATCAATTGAGAAATTTTGCGTATTCCCTGTGTTTATACGCATGACATTGGTTTTCTGGATATTGATCTTCAGGCCGGATTTCTCAGCTGCTTTTCGCACTGCTTGAATCTTCGCTCTCATGTCAAGGTATTTGTGGCGCAGATGTCACTGCATAGTCAACTTCCGCTAGGCGCCCTTGCAGCCCTCAGGTAATACCGCCTCCAAGTGACGAGGCGTTTTTCATGACAACGTCCAAAACAAATGCTTTTGAATAAAAAAAATCCGTTAAGAAAAATCTATGGTGAACATTTTCTTTGTCTCTACTGTACATATGTATGTAGTAAGTATGTAGTAAGGCTCAAGCACAAGGTGGTGCAAAATTAATCATCCAATATTGTTTTTGAGTAACCTTTTTACTAAATAAGAACAAAAAATGATTTTGAATTATAGAAATCTTTATTTTAACCTTTATGCACTTCATTGCTTACTTGATGGGTACTGCGGGTGTCTAGCTCACAAGTGATCACGATGAAATGATTAATTTTGTGCCACCCTGTACCTTTATTTCGACGCCAATGCAAAACTAACAACCAAAAAAAACAAAAACAAAAAATGTCCCTTACTCCGGTGCCACGCCTAAAATATTGGCCATTGTTATTTGTTTCGTTAATTTTTGTTTTCTGATTTTTTTCAACACAAATGCATTTTTTTACTAATTTTTTCAAGCGAAATTCGAAACTGACTCAACCACTTGAGTAATCCTTCATAAATATTACTAATTGCAACCCCTATTTACGATTTTTCTCTCCCTTTATTCCAAGAAAAACAACCGCCCGAAATCGCAAAAAATGCTAGCAGTTGCGTATGCGCATTAGTCGTTGAGTAAATGCAGACAAAGTAAATATTATTTTTATTTTTAGTTTTTTTTTTTTGCATACTGACTTTTAGCAACATTTGTCAGCAATTCGCACTGCTCAGGCGCGCAATGAATGCTCGTAAAAATAGGGCTTGATTAATTGCACCTAACAGTTGTTGCGATTTTGAATGTTGCGGTTGCAATTGATTGATGGTGCAACCAATTAATGGTGGTTGGTGAAGAAAAATAGTGAAGAGGGTCGAAGCGGACGTTTAGTTCCAAAATTGCAGCAATTCAATTCATTCAAAATATGAGGTGTAAAATCGAAAGGCTTTGTCTTTTGGGATCGTGTGGTGACTGAAAAGAAGTGTCTGTCAGATATGCATTTACAATAACTGTGCATAATGTCTGTATGTAAACAAAGTCTATGAAAGGTAGCTTACGCTCGCTCTCTTACTTTTAAAAGCTAAGGTCTTCATATTAATTTCGACTCAGTTGATCGCCAATGGCTTATCTTATACTGGTATCCTACGATGTTCGATTAAGAACAGAAAATTAAGTAAAATTATAATCGATCTGGTGTACGATAAAAAAGCTTAGTCAGCGAGGTGAAGGCGACTCAATATTGTACAATAATAAAGTACAATACAATATTGCCCAGATGGAAGTGGGAAGAAGTGCGTAACTTCGCTGTGACGTAGTTGTAGATACGTAAGTGAAATAACGAAGAATAAAAACGGGAAGCTGGGATAGGTCAATGCGAGCAAGGACCCTGTAATCTTTTCAATTAGCAGGCAATGTAGTCCTTCAATATACTTGGTCTTGCGGTAAGTTCAGTTAGAACTCCAAATTAATGCGAAAATTCAAGGAACGAGTTTTTAATTTTCATTGTAATTACGAATTTTTATTAATTGATAATATTTCAAGGAAACTAAAATCATTCAAAATAATCACTTTTCACTTTAAGCTTAAATTAGAACCATAACCACAATCACATAAATCTGATGAGCGAGCCAACCTATGGGCAACATTGTAATCGATTAGAGTGCACATGCAATAACAGTTAGGTAGGTAGGTAGATGAAATGGTTGAAGTACCACTCTGGCACTCCCAAGTAGCACTACTAAAGCATTTTGATACCATTATGAGGCCTTCAATAAGCAGATATCTACAGCTAGTCAGAGCTGTTTATGTAATGGAGAAGATTGATGGGATTTAGGTTGGCGCACTGCACCAGGCTGTCGAAGAAAGGAGCATCCAGTGCCTTTAATCGTCTAGCTGCCAAATCAGGACATTTGCAGAGAAAGTGCTCAACCGTCCCTTTTCCTGAAAGGTCCCCACAGTTTCTGCAATGGGGATTAAATGGTATACCTAGATTTTCCTTGTGTGTGCCGTTCGTCCAATGACGAGTTTGGAAATTGAATGGCGTGGTATCCCCAGAACTTTCTAAGTCCTCCGTCTATTGTATTGGGGCCACCGGGTTTTCGAAATATCACATGAACAAATGGATTTCCATCTTTTCTGCGCTTTCCTCAGAAATAAGTTGTGCAATTTCTCTTTAAACCCAGTCAAGGGGATGACGATCTCTGGGTAGGAGACCTCAGAGACCACTTCAGTCCCCTTCCTGGCAAGCTAATCAGCAATTTCACTACCCTCTATGTTCCTACGTCCTTGAACCCAGTATAGAGAAATGTTACCTGCACATCCAAGAGATTTAGCTCCTTTTTACAGGAGTTGACTAGTTTGGATCTGCACCATGGCGTTGTCAGAGCCTTGATCGCGGCTTGATTATAGTAAACAATGTTAATATCTCTCTCGCTCCCACAATGCCTGCAGGATCGCAAAGACTTCTGCTTGAAAAACACCAGCAGTATTCGGCACTTTTAAGGAAATAGATAAGTTGGCTGATTTAGAGAAAACTCCTGCTCCAATTCTGAATTTCATCTTGGAGCCGTCAGTGAATACAGAGGTACCAGCTTCGGTGCAGATTTTGCAGTCATTCCAATCCTGCCTACTTGGAAAGATTGCCCTGGCCCGACCCTCAAACTCCAGTTTGCGGATGAAGCGATCTATCCGAAGTTCAGAGAAATACGGTGTTAACTGCCCAAAAATTCTAAGGGACATCCTTGAGAGATTGCCTCCAGAGACCAACCTCCTTTAACCTGATTGTGCTTTGAGCAGCGATGGAAATAACGAAAAAGTCGATGAGAAGTAAGTGCAAAACGACATTCAGGGCAGCATTGGGGAAGTTATGGATGCTCCAGTGATGCCAGTACCACAGTCCCTTGCACCCTCCCCAGTTTTGTGATATTATAAACCTTCCAAAAAGATGTCGGTGCGAAGCATCCGTACGTTAAAATTGGCAGAACCTCTACGTTGAGAGAGAACGAACTGTGGCATGAGTTCCCATTTTTTTGCCGAACATAGATTCGCAGGAGTGAAAAGCTAAGCGGGCCTTCTTTAACCGATTTTCAATGTGTGGCTTCCAACGGAGTTTGGAGTCAAGTATCACTCCAAGATACCTAACTTCTGCTAAAAGCGGGAGAACGTGGTTATTTAATCTAGAAAATATAAATTATATTTCCTGGTAAATAGCACCAACTCCGTTTTGCTAGAGTTGACTCTGAGGCCGCAACTGGTAGCCCAGCGACTGAATACCTTTCCAAAATCTCACCCATAACTGTCATTTCATTTTAACTAATTTTTCGTACTTTTTGATTTTATCATTTGTAAGTTTTGGCAATGTGTTTGTATTTCGCGACATATAGGATCTCAAACCTCAATTCCTCTGGAAACTTCGCCATGAATTGTAAGTTCATCGGATGTGTGAGCATCAGTGACAAGAGGCTGTGGTTCAGCAGTACATACCTCTACATCATTGGCCTTTTCCTATTTAATATATGACTTCAAAAAAACTATATAAATTTTATCTAAAATATATTTACTTACATTCTTCATTTTATTCACGATTTTTATATAAATTTAGAATTTTTACTTAACTCTCAAATTTTAATTCGTGTTTATTTTTATTTTGCGATCAGCTCTTTTTCTCATTTGCAAATTCTTAAAAGTAAGAACTTATCCAGCAAAAACTTGCAACTGAAAGTAATTTTTCTGTTTCACTTTCTCCTACTTTGAAAGTTTTTGATGCATGAACACCAAAAGTTGATAATTTCTTATAATTGTTGCAAATTATTTGTTTCATGAGCGGACTAATGCCGTAATTATAAACGTACAGACCAATTGAATTAATTGAATTTTGGTTTTTCGCCGTAACCATAAACAGCTGATTGTTAATTTGCTGCATTTTGGTCTATAATGCAATTATATTAATGAAAAAATTTCCTAATTTCCTCGTCACGTTCTCATGTTGTTACCTTTGTTTTGGTTGCTGCACTTTCGAAATGAACAAATAAATGGCCATGTATGCAAAAATTAGCCGTTTGTGGTTATGCCACCAATAATGGATGACAATCAATATCGTTATGGTTACGGCCACGGTTAAGGTTATGATATGGTTTTATCATATGGCACCTCTAATTTAATCTTTAACATGATTACATCATAATTAATAAGTGTTTGCTTGATACTTTCCAAATTTAAGTGACAGCTTTTTCAGTCCATACTCTCTAACTCCGACCTACCACAATTTGAAATTGATTTGATTTATGTAAATTTGGACTGTCCGAGCGCCAATCTTCAGCAGAAATAAAAGCTGGTATATTCTGATCAGGCTAATCACCTACCCTGCCAGAAAGCAAAATAGTTTCACGAAACCAACGCAAAACTGAGTCTTGTCGAGGCGTAATGCTTCCGAGTGGAGTGAACAAGGAAAAATAATATTCTGATGTAATCAGTTTTGGGATGTTTTAGTTTCATGTGTCGGTGCAGAATCTGGTTGAAAGACCATTTTAGTCCAGTATTCTCCATTAAAGGATTTTCCTGTTAAATTCTGCAACATGCCTTCCAAAATATCTTTTTGGCACAGTTTTAATGCCATTCATCGCAAAAATAAGCTTTTATGAGATACTCCAGGCAAAACCAAGATGTATGATGAAAGATGGATGATGACTTCTTTGAACCTTTGGTATACATAATAATTTGCGCTTCAGCGACGTTCTTGCATAGATTTTTTAATTCTGTTTATTGAAAACATTTTTCACATCCCGCGAAATTCGTGATTTTTAACACACTTTTATTAGGACGGGTTGTATGTATGTATGTATGTATGTATGTATGTAACGGAATCTTTGAGCTTAATTTTCACTGGCTTCTAAACATCTGATCGACTTGAAATTTTACACACCTATCAAGGACCGATGACAATGCAATAATTTGATAAAAATTTTCCATTATCCTTATTGGGATTGCCAGGATTAATATTTTCTTTTTTTACCTGTGGGCAAAAAGTAAGGTGAATTTGGTTGTAAAATGAAAAATCGTCATTTATTCTTGTAAATCAATTTCATCCCCTTCAAAATAATGCCCTTTCGATGAAATACACTTATGCCAACGAGTTTTCCAATCCCCGAAACATGCCAAATAGTCCATTTCCGGTAGTGGTCTCTTTAGTTTTGGGAATAGCCAGAAGTCACACGGAGCCAAATCAGGCGAATACGGTGGTTGCGGAACGATATGCGTGGAATTTTTGGCGAAATAGTCACGAAGAACGAGTGCAGTGTGAGACATGTGAGATAAATTTTCCATTATCCTTATTAGGATTGCCAGGATTAATATTTTATTTTTTTAACACACTTTTATTAGCTCGGGTTGTATGTATGAATGACTGTAACGGAATCTTTGAGCTTAATTTTCACTGGCTTCTAAAAATCTGATCGACTCGGAACACACAACATAGATGACTAGATGGGAAACTCTTCTTCTCGTGAGAGCGCTGAAAAATGTGCATTTTTTATAACATTTGCCAATATTGCCATACCGGTAGAAACATGAATTGGGTATTTTTTTAAACAAAAATTGGGAATTTTTAGTTTCCACACCACCATTGAGGTTAGTATTTAGTGTGCGGTTGTGTAATAGTATATTACTCGTAAACACCTACATATATTGTACTAAAAATAAAAAAATAGTTAAAAAAAAAACTAAAAAACACGCTTTTATTGCTAATCGAACTAAAAAGTAGAAAATAAAATATAGCTTAAAAAAACTAAAAAACACGCTTTTATTGCTAATCGAACTAAAAAGTAGAAAATAAATTTTAATGACAAAGGGACCTATAATGAAGTAATAGCAAATCGAAGGATCAGTCATAGTCAACTACCTCAGAACAGATTTATAACAAAAATTAAGATACAAATAGAGTAATTCAAATTAGAGTTAAAAGCGTGGGATGCATTTTGCTTCACTTTCATAACCCTCTGTACATAGGTAGTTGCCAATAGAATGATTGTAATATTTACTATATCAAGCATCCCACGCTTTTAACTCTAATTTGAATTACTCTATTTGTATCTTGTGTTATAATTCTGTTCTGAGGTAGTTGACTATGACTGATCCTTCGATTTGCTATTACTTCATTATAGGTCCCTTTGTCATTAAAATTTATTGTCTACTTTTTAGTTCGATTAGCAATAAAAACGTGTTTTTTAGTTTTTTTAAGCTATATTTTTTTTTAATGGAAATAATCGTCCGAATGAGCCGGCAATTCAAAGGTTGGTCGAAAAATTTCAGGAAATTGGTTCTTTAGGGGATAGAACTGTCTGATCTGTCTGATGTCTGTCGGAATAGGACTGTCAGACCAAAAACTGTACGTTCTGCTGCTGTAGCGCAAAGCGTTGATGAACAGCTTTCCTTCAACATCGATATCTCGAATCTTCCCAACAATTAGATATTCATGAATCGGCTGTTTGTCAGATTTTACCTGTAGACGCGCTCATGGTGGACATTTAAATGATGTAGTTTTTCACATATAATTGTTAAGTGCCTTATTTATAATGAAAATAGAATCTAAATTTTTACACCAAGGCGCGTCTTTTGATAGGCCCATTACGTAAATGGTGCGTACATCCTTTGTTAGATGTTAGTCCGAGCTCCTCTTTCGAATGGCAGATTTTTTTTTATGAAGAGAAATACACCCTAGGATTTGTCATTGCAGTTATTAGAAAACAACTTTTCTATCATTTGCTGTTTCATACTCAGAATGGGTCTCGAATTCGAGTTCTACCAAATGACAGTCACGTACAAGCCCATTTGGCAACGGCGGACACTTATATTAATATTCTCCGCTACCTTCAGCAAATTGTTCAATAAATTGGTGAATGGGGGTTTTTGAATGTGTGAGGAATGAAAAAAAAACATAATAATTTGCTTGTTGCACGTTTGCATAAATTTGCATTGCAATAATCGCCTCGCCATATTAAGAAAGCCACCATTCAGCAACAGGAAAACCTACACAGCCTGGCTTTTCGAGGTGGCTTCTTGCACTATCGCACTCATAAATATAAGATTGTCATTGACTTAATACTGCTTCTAATAAACAAATTAATTATTTTATATAATATGTGAATTATTTGAAATGTTTGTCGCTATAACAAAATGTTGGCTAAACCATATAGGATGGGCATGCGCATGCGCACGCGCACCAATCGCCCACCTACTTGCGGGGAACAACAATAACAGTCGACATAAATTCACAACAGCTGACGACGGCGGCCGCAATTATTTTCCCACAGAGACGATCCAAGCAGCGGCGCGCGCTCGAAACACCTACACCGTGGTGCGTAGGCATCCCCAAGGCAGGCTAGCTAGTAAAGTCGGCCAGTACAAAGGCGGCCGAGGTGCGGTTAGGTAGGTGGTCGTTTGCCGCCAAAAACTGGATAATCCAAAACAAGACAAATGATTTGGTAACATCTTTAGAAATGTTTACTTTTATTGTCAGAGAAACAAATTTTCATTTAATTTCTATAACAACTGGTTAAGTGAATATGTATATATGTTGTTTTCGATTATTCTGTATATATACCTATACATATGTGTGTATGTACTTGTGTATTACAAAATTTTTCAATGCTGCACTCTAATTGTGGCTATAAATAAATACGAGTGGAAGCAATGACAGCTGATGGATTTCCAATCGTAAAGTAAAGAAAGTTGCCACTCTTTGTAAGGTAATGAAGTCCCACTGGGTATAAGGTGAAAAAACAATTTTTTTTTCTAGAAACGCGTGCAGAACCTTTAACTTATGAAGCCTTGCTTTTGAAGACTTTAGCAATATATTTGGTCTTAAAGACATTTTCGGAAATTTTGCAACGCCTTTGGGACGAAACTCATTACCTGAATTATAGTTATACCAGCTTCCTCTCCATCCACCCATTATCATATTCGAGTACATATATTTTTTTTATTCCGAGTGCTGGAAAAATTTTCTCATTTAATACATTCTGGCACAAATCTTCGCAACATCTTCGGAAGGGAAATTATATCAACTTTGTAAAGGGTTTTCCAATAACAGGTGTTACAGGTGAATGGATTGCGCTATCGAGAGATGATTAACGATTTTTTATGCTGGTATTGATCTGAACAACTTTTATTTTCAACAAGACGGCGCTACGTGCCCCACAAGCAACGATCTTTTCCGGGAAAAGTTTCCGGACCGTGTTATCTCTCGAAGAGGTGATCACAACTGGCCACCAAGACCTTGTGATTTAACACCTTGTGGCTTTCTTCTTTGGGGCCACGTGAAAGAGAAGGTCTACGTCAACAGCCCAGAGTCGATTCAAGACCTCAAAGATGGAATTCGTGAGGCTATCGAGGACATAGGGCAGCCACTTTGCAATTCGGTTATGGAAAATTTCATGAAAATGATATTACCTTGTAAGTGTGGTCGTAGTGGCCTGATGTTATTTTCCACTATTAACGGCATACCGTCCCCTTTCTGTGTTAACCTCGTAACTTCATCGTTTTCGAAATTGAGATTTTTAGTGAATAACACTCCTTAGCAAACAAACAAAACATACAATGTTCATAATGATTATAGAATTTTTTTCAGAGCGTTTCGATTTTTCTCGTATCTAAATGTTCGAATTCAAAAACCTCGTATCTACTATAAGAATCGTATCAAATAAGTTATAACCTTTCATAGAAGTTAAGTAACTCTAAACATTTTATCGATTTATTGAAAATTATGTAAACAGATACAAGGTTAACACAGAAAGGGACGATACCTTCCTCTTTATAATGAAATAAATATCCGATAATTTATATTTTTCTTTGAATATTAAAATAACACCCTTTACTTGACTTTCTAAACACTAGCCTCACTAATAGCCTCATTTTTTGTTTTAACTAGTGCTCAAAGGCGACCAATTAAGTCAAGGAAAAATTTATCCATGTTAGTTGCTTTGATCACAGGCCACTGTATCCTAGGCCGATGTGCTCCAAGATAGAATGTACCTCATTTCGACTATTGCAGAAGCTGTAAGAATGAGGAGAAGGAAGAGTCCGTAAGAAATCTTCTCTGACACTGTCCTGGCTCTGACTTTCGCTCATCATTTTTGAATAATGCCAATGGCCTTAGCGACATAGGGATCAACCAGATCCAGCCACAACGGATTGGCAACGGTCTGAGTGACTTGGTTTAAAGATCGGCAGTCACTTCTACCTAACTAACTACTGTTGAAATTCTCAAAACCAAAGTGTGTTATTTAATTATAATTTTATTCACCTATCAAACTTTGCTTTACGATTGCTGCACATGGTAAGTGACCAAATCCATCACTTCAAGGCTCCAGATTCTCTTAAGTCGCTGCCTCGGGAACATTTTCGTATTTTTTAGTCTAACACAATAGCAAATTCTGATTTGCTAAAAAAGGCGCAGACGAAGTCAGTCCAATCGCTCATAAAACGCAAAAAATCGAGGTGAATTACTCATACTCTGCGCAAAGACGAAAAATGCATTGTTTGGAGTGGAATCCACTTCTGAATACTGGTCGCAAGCTTAATAGACCAAGGGAAACTGGGAGGCGAGCAGTCGAAAAGGATAGAAGCATCGGGAAGAGCTGACGCAAATTAAAGTACATTGCCAAGAATCGCACAAAATGGCGCGTAGGCGTGGTTGATACCCTATGTCCCACGAGTGATTGAGAAACGTAAGAAAGAGATCACACATGGCCGCATCTCTCAAATAGTAACAGGGTATTTTCAAAGACGCGGCTAGATGTAGTTTTAAAATAAAAATTTAGATTATTTTTTATTTAAAACACGGCTCTTAACAATTATATGAGTCAAACCACGTCAAGTGGGCCCCGAATTTTCCATCAAATTCGCGGTTTTAAAATCAAATGCATTTTTGGATAGAGAATTTGTCACATAATAATTGCTGTGAATAGTTTTTTTTTATTTCTCTTTTTGTTTATGTTATTAACAATTGAATTTTTTTGCATGATATTCTTGTAAAATCAATATCTCAGAAACTACAATTGATAATTTGATGAAATTTATTTCGGTTACCGAAAAATGTTTACTCTACCGATTTAACGTCCAAAGACTGTGTATTTGCTGAAACAATAATTTTTAACAATAATTTTTATGAAAAATCGCAATTATTTTTGCGTTCTTCACGCTCTAAATGGACAATATTACAGTCAGATTAAGCGCACAATGCTCACCTTTAATAATCTGTAAAAAAAACTTTGTTCATCCAATCCGTTCTGAAGATATCGAATTTTTTGTCAGCCGAGGCACTACGTACGAAAACGAACTTGCATGAACATGGCTTTGCAGAGTCGTACAGTCGTCACAACTTCTAGTGTCAGTGTGCTGTGATTCCTAGTATGTTGTCTATGCTTTGAGGTTAGAAAAAAATTATTATGTATTGTTATGAAAATGGTTCGACCTGATGAGTGTTGCAGTCCGTTGGGTAAAAAAGGTCATAATTGATGTAAAATTCAAACAATATATCGGTAAATACGTTTGCAAATCATGTCGTATGAAGATATATAGAGATGGAAGTGTTACTGAAAGTGCAGCGTATATACGTCCAAGTCCACAGTGGGTATAATCTTCATATTTATATACATATATTGTGCATTGAATATTTATTATTTAGGCAAATAAAGTCAATTAGTTCTCAAAATTTGTGACAGAAAATTTTGATTAATTTATTCTAGTGCTGACCAAGGAGCAGAAAACGATGAGTCTGAAGTTTCTTCTGATGCAGAAGAATGTTCGGATAGTGAAGCTAATTTTGAAAACCAGGAAATTCAGAATGACCTAAAATTAGAAAAGGTGAACAATATTTTACAGGAACTTGGTGAACCGCCAATAAAAAACGACGTTTTTCAAAATTAAGTGATATGAATGTCAAAGAGATAATAGCAGAAATCATCAACGAAAAAAAAGGTGCGTTTACATCGATAGATTTTGTTTTTTGTTTGCAAAAAGGTCATGATACACATGAAAAAAAAATTTCCAAACGCTTCAATGAGGCAATAGCTATAAAAAAACGCGGCAATTTCATCACTTCGAACCTGCAAGTAACAAAAAGATTCGAAGTAAAATCTTCTCCAAGGACACATCTTGTTTCGAGACTATTATTACTAATTAAATTTTGTATGTTTTCATGTAGATATGTATGCAAAAAATTCGATATCTTCAGAACGAATTGGATGAACAAAGTTTTTTTACAGATTATTAAAGGTGGGCATTGTGCGCTTAATCTGACTGTTATATTGTCCATTTAGAGCGTGAAGAACGCAAAAATAATTGCGATTTTTCATAAAAATTATTGTTTCAGCAAATACACAGTCTTTGGACGTTAAATTGGTAGAGTAAACATTTTTCGGTAACCGAAATAAATTTCATCAAATTATCAATTGTAGTTTCTGAGGTATTGATTTTATCCAAAAATGCATTTGATTTTAAAATCGGGAATTTGATGGAAAATTCGGGGCCCACTTGACGTGGTTTGACTCATATGTGAAAAATGAAATCATATAAATGTCCATGATGAGAACCTCTACAGGTAAAATCTGCCAAACAGTGTATTGATGAAAGTCTAATTGATGATAATGTCGCGATATCGATTTTGGGGCTTTGACAGCAAACACTTTACGCTACAGCAACAATATTTTTGACAGCGCGTCCAGTTTTTGGTCAGCCTACCCTTTTTCTATCCTCGACAGAACCAGTTTCTTAAAATTTTTTCACCAACCTTTGAATTGTCGAGAATCAAGAATTTTGCGATATGTTGTTTTTAAAAATCGGCTGTTTTAATAATAAGTTTAAATATACATAATAATTTAAGGCGTTGTTCTATCGTGTAAAATTGTACATCTGCCTACTTGGCAAATGTCACAAATGATTTAAAAAAGTTACCGTCCAGGAATTATACACTACTGATACCTAGGCGTAACTTTTGAAATACCCTATATGTGCATCTGAGGGTGTGTCTGTGTGTTTTTTTTTTATTATCGAAGGGGGAGTCTTTCATAGACCCCGTCAGATAGACGGCATGCCCGATTCATACTGCTTGCTAAAGGTACACCTCATTCGGACCACGCCCAGTCAGTAATTATCTTAGTGTGCTGGAGTTGCAAAACAGTACGCTTACGTACTAGGCCCCTCCACCACTTTCCCTGCGATACTGCTTCAACGCATTACTTCGCAGGGCTAGTTAGCTATATAGCTTCGTCAATATCTATCCGCTGTTGCCTCTCGTCTGCTCAGTGTATCTTAGCGCTCATTGAGTTCTTGTAACGACTGTAGCTACTTCCTCCCACTTTTCTTCTGATTCCATCGGTTGCATTTGAAAGTCTACTTTTTGCCGTAAACAGTGGGCAGTGGAAACTGACATGTTCCGCGTCTTCTTCAACGTTGGTGCACACAGGGCTGTAAGGGCTAGTGTGTGTGGATGAGTGTGCTTGTGATGCAGCTACCCTAGCGCAGTTTCCGCTTTTTGAAGTAGTGGCATTTTGCATTTTGTGCTTATTTTTATTTATTTGTTTTTTTGACACTTGAGTTGTTGTTGTTGCTGCAATGCGAAATATATTTATTGTTTTCGCACTTGTGTCGCCAATTGAATGATTATACCCACTCTGGGGCCCCATACAAACCAACACACTTGAACCGATTTTCAATATGATTGTTTGGAAAACAGAGGAAATGAAGAGTTTATGTGATTTCTGTACATTTTTCATGTTGCTAAGTACTTCCTGTAGTTTTAGTACTTTTCCTCAATGCACTGTAATGCATGTCATAGCATAAAAATACATATAAATAAAGGAGTTGAAATTGAGAATAAGTGTGTGGTGCAGCCACTTGCCACATACATATATGCCATGCAACAACAATGCTCTCCTTTTTACCCGTGCGCCCTTTTTTACCTTAAGCCCTGCCGCCACTACATGAATGCATCTTATCGACCCTTTAACATTCAGTGACGTACTACCCTCGCTGGCCTTTGTTGTTTAAAAAATATTTATTTTTTTATATCCCGAAAAGCCGTATTTCATTACATTTGCAGCACGCATGCGTGCCACACGTGTGCCGTTGCAGATTCATTCAATGCAACCGAAAAAAGCTATAAAAATACTCACACACATGTGTACATATACATACGAGTATAATATAATAATAATAAGAGAAAAAAAAACAATTCGGTTGCTTAGCAATACAAATTTGTCTGGCAACCAACGAACAGAATGGCTGAATAAGCAGTTATTTATATGACCACTGGATTAGGACACTGAGTATTGGAAGCATATGTAATAAAATACACACATACATACATATGTACTTATCAGAGAGGTACAATTGCAATATTAAAAAAAAATTAATATGCAAGAAATATGCACCCAAGTAATAAGTGAGCCTTTACTTACAATAGAGAAGGACATTTGAGTACGATTCTGTTTGGGAGCTACTGCGTTAAGCTTCTACATCTGAAAGATTGAGGTTGATGTCATCGTCACACACGATATGTGGTTTTGGGTCCAGGGGTAGACCATATTTGGGTATAGGTCCGCTAACTAAAGCTGCCATTGCATGAAATGAGGATTTCCATTTGGACTTGTAGTATCATGTGAGGAAGGTTGTCCACGTAAAGTCGCTATCTGTATAAACAGAAGATTTTTTAATGCTTCTTTCATTACAAATCACGCATCCACGCACATGAAGGCTGTTACGGTAAAGTACTGCTTCTACGAGGGATATGAAAGGCATTACTTACAGTTTTAGCACACATGACGGAAAAAATACTGACCCAAGGTGTGACAAAATATGATACTTTTTCTTTCGAAGACGCTGTAAACGCATAATTGAGTTTGGCCAAGTTAAAAAAAAAGCGCGTCTTCAATTACCTATTTCTCCATTTGCTATTTTTATAATAGAGGGGACCTTTTTCCTCAAAGCATGCACTTCATGGACTTTCAGGGCTGGAGCGTTTGTATCTGCTTCTATGACATGACCCAGATAGTGCAGCCGCTGTATCTTTATTCACTCTACTGTGCTTAGAAATTCAATTGACCTATATGTAAAGCGTTTTTCAGTAAGAGCGCTTCAACTTTTTTTTTGAATAAAACACAAACGGTTTGACTTTTTTAACTAATTTTTTTTTATTATCGAGTTTGAACATATACATTTAAGTATGAAATTCGATTTCTTTTGCATGACCACCGCGTGCACGTTTTACGAAGTCCAATCATTGAACCCAATTTTCGACCATTCTTTTGCATAAATCGGCCGAAATTCCAGCAATTTCGCGTTCAATATTGGCTCTGAGCTCACAAATCGTAGCCGGCTTGTTACTGTAGACCAATGACTTCACATAACCCCAAAGAAAATAGTCTAGAGGCGTCAAATCATACGAGCGCGGCGGCCATTCGACCGGTCCATTTCTAGAAATAATGCGCTCATCGAACTTACTCTTCAACAAATCAATTGTAGCGAATGCTGTGTGGCTTGTGGCCCCGTCCTGTTGAAACCACATGTCGTCTAAGTCCATACCATTCAATTGCGGCCAAAAATAATCGTTTATCATGTCGCGGTATCGATTTCCATTCACAGTAACTTGGCGATCGTTCTCGTCAACGAAAAAATATGGGCCAATTACGCCGCCGGCATGTAAACCGCACCAAACAGTGATTTTTCCGGGATGCAACGGTGCCTCATGAATCACGTGTGGATTGCTTTCTGCCCAGTAACGCATATTTTGCTTGTTGACAAAGCCATTGAGCCAAAAGTGAGCTTCATCACTGAAGATGATTTTTTGGAAAATTTATAAATTTTCATAAAAAATTTTCACGATTATTTTCATAAAAAATTTGCACGATTTGCAATCGTTGCTCAAGTGTGTAGCGTTCCATGATGAAATGTATACTAATGAAGTTTACAAATGACAAGCGAAAAATAAAAAATATTGCGTCGTTCGCCCTCCCTATCGGAAAAAAGTTGAAGCGCACCTATTGAAAAACGCTGTATAATAGTATTAGAATATTTCTCGGTTAATGAACTGTTTTCAAGTAAACACAACCCTCTATTTAAACAAATTGCTTTAAATTTTCTTCTCACCTATAAGCAAGTTGTGGTTTGCTTCCTACATAATTGGATTTACGGAGTAAATCGCTGCATCTCCCATAGGACGGATGGTAACTTGAAAGCGTATACTGTGGGCCTACTACAGCCATGTCTTGCATCAACAAGAGGTTCCGATAAAAGCGACTGCTTCAAGCCATAAGCGTCAGCGAGCTCACCCAGAAGCTCGGGTAACACTCTCGCTATCCTCGGTTCTTTTCTTTCCTCTCTATGGTATTCACCATCTTCAACTTCGCAATTATTATTGTCAACAGTGATTGTGGGGGGCAAGACGTTGAGGCCACGATATATAGAATCCAGAGGTGGTGCGAACATCAAACCGTTAACTGACTCCCAGTGATTTTGAACGAATCAGCTGATTGGCAGAGATGACTGCGGACATGACAGCGGTTTGTTTACGGTAAAACTGAGTTTGTGTTGGTGATATACGAAAAAAATCAGCACAACAACTATTTATTATACTTCGTTGCCGTCTGAACAACGACTGATGGAACAAGTGTGTGAATGCGTGTAAAATGAGCGGGCAGAATTCTACTGCCGAGTACCCGGTGATGTGGCAGCTGAACTTAATCTCAAAATTTTGCTTCGGATGGCTAACCCTGGTAGTTCTCGTAAAGTCACTATCTTGGTTGATGCGATCATTGGATGGTTTACGGAAAATTATCTCCAGCAAATATGTGGCGACTGTTTTGGATAATGAATGAGATGTATGATAATAACTTAATGAAATTGGTCTAAAGATAGAACAATAGGTTGCCATGTGGGAAGAATAAGAAGGTTAGGCGTATGAAATGTGGCTATTAGATAATGAAACTTAAGCGGTTATAGAAGAAGTAGGCAGGCCGTCCGAAACAGAATTTCAGCTCGACAGCGGGTAACGAGTTAACTAGTGCTGATCAGCTGATCCACTTCTGTCGGAAAATTCGGTCGATTAAACATAACTGCGACGGGGACGGAAAACACTTTTGCGACATTATTGGGACAGTTTTCAGCTGACATTTTGAGGTAACAATAAAATGGATTTTGTAAAGTGCGTTTGCTATATTTGTGAAGCAACTCGTTGAAGTTCATTGATACAAAAGCAACTTATTTCTAAATTTGTGATATTTTGTGGGGTTTCTTGTGCAAATCGAAATAATAGTGCTTGCTTCTAAGTAAACAAATTGTCATCAAGTGAACAGAAAAGCAACCCTGAGTCTTCGATTCGTCGGAGAAAATAGAAATAAAACTAATTATTTTGCAGCCGTACAAATAATCGACGGCAAGAAATCCGTTCCCGCAGCAATTCATACTATTAAATGTGTTCTAATTTTGACAGTGGATACCCGTCAACCCGCTGTCCGCTGCAAGCGTAAAACCTTTACCTTTAAATACTTCTCGCTTCTGCAAACAAATCAGTGTTGCCATAGTCTTCGTTTGCACTAGAGTTGCTTTTTTCTTGCGCTGAAAAAATGTTAAGCAGGACAATAGGTTCTCTCCTAACGTATGGCGCAGAAGCGTGGACGATGACAACATCCGATAAAGCGATGCTTGGGTACAAACACACCCGCTCTGAAAGTATTCGACGCGGTACCAGCTGGTGGTAGGAGATGAAGAGGAAGGCCTCCACTGCGTTGGAAAGATCAGGTGGAGAAGGATTAGGCTTCACTTGGTATGCCACGAGAAAGAAATGATTGGCGCGCTTTTGTTAAACTCGGCCAAAATCGCGTAAGCGGTTATCGCGCCAATTAAGAAGAAGAAAAGCAGTCGAAAGCATTAGTCAGTGTGGAACTTTAACGCTACTAAGACCACCTCAAGACTGACAGTTTGGTAATTACGTCTGTAGGCCGTCGTGCGTAATAAGCTCAATCGTCAGTCACTTTTACCTGTATTTATCTTGGTGCATTTTATCAATATGGCAGTTATTTTTGCTGCTGCGTTCATCTGCATTCATTCCTTCGCCTCCAATCAAAGTTCTACGATAATTCGTGTTGCGAAAGCTTGCGCCGCCTTGATGTTGTCCAACATTTTTATTTCAAATGCACGCTGAGCTTTACCATTTCTTGCCCATGGACGGCCACTTGAAAAATTTTGTTAGCAGCGGGCATTTTTTTATATCCAAAAAAGCCATTTTTATTCTCGAATGTTAGTCACGCACAAACTCACTCGGTCGTTTTTCCTTGTCAAACTATAACTATCTTCCCGCTCCTGCTGAGCTCCGTTGACTCGAACGACGGAGGGGAAAGTCTCGGGAACTCTATCAAAACAATGCACTGGCTTATTTCGAATTACGTGTACGCTTTATGCGCCGTGTCTGGTGGCGTGCGACTTCTATAGGTTTTCTAAGGTGATATCGATATTAAAAGAAACAAGGTGGGACTCTGCTAAAACTGTGAGAGAAAAAGCGATTTCTAGCAATGTTTGGAATAATTAATTTGCTTGTAACTAAAAATTGTATAAATTCAAGCAAATATCCATATCAGCTGTACATCTGAAGTTAGAGTTCAGAAACACATGCTCGTGTTGGGCACATTTTCAATGAACATATGGGTGTAGGAAATAACAATATATTCATATGCATGTATGTATATAAATTAAAATTAAAACTGTAAATATGCGCCTAAACCCTCGTAAGTACTGTACGCCTACACAATTTAAACTACCAAATGAATGCGGCTGTAATAATAAAATATTGCTTTGGACCATAACGAATATGTGTGACATGTGTTACCCAGGCTTAATACTTTTTTCCTAACCCTACCAATTACCAAATACCCAAAGTAAAATACCCATTTGTTTAAAATCCTAAAAGTATGCCAAACCACCCCTAAAGAACTCCTACACATTAATAGCACAGCCACAGTCACAAACAGGCCAAAAGTGGTAAATGCAGATGAGCCCAAGGACCTATGCGAGTTTTTGAATGCTTCAATTGCGATTGGAAAATTGTTCGAGTTGTAATGGGCAAAATTAACGATTTTCCATAGCAACAACCCTTAAACATGCACACCCATACAAACATATACATATGTATGCGCGTATGAGTATAAAAAGGCAGTGGACACGCACGCTTGCGCAATACCATTCGAAAAGGCTTTGAAATTTTTGTTTTTATATCATAAGGGTGCTCGGCACGGCATCTTTTCAAAAGTGTAATCAACAGCTGCCATTCACCGCTTGTTACATATTGATTGTGTGTCTGTGTGTGTAGGCTTTGACGCATACATTGATACTCTATCTCTGTGCATCCTGCAGTCCAGCTTAAGAGTCTGCGTGCATTCCATTCCACCTCAATCTTCAGTCCTTACTCTCCTATCGCCACTAAAAATCTTCTTCATTTATCACTTTTTCATATCCATCAGGATGATGAACAGTCTCCCCTTGAGCGCCCTTCACTGCTTGTGGTGGATAATAAAATTACAAAAACTCAATTTATCGCATGTATGCATTTATGTATCTCCTCTCTCCAGATTATTAAGCTAATATCGATTGTATATACATACATACATATGTAAGTGTCTTGATCCGTGGCTAGGTGTCAGCTGCACGAAATTACAGAAATTGAATTTTTATGATGTGCTGACCATTAAAATTCGTTTAATTTAACAGTTGGTGTTGTTGACTTTTTATTCAAATACAGAAGTACATAATTTTTATGCTAAAGATATGCCCATATGCTTAGATTGTTAACTGGTGTTCATTTAACACTAACACATATTCTTATTAATTCATACACACATTCATTGTTTTGCAATTTAAGGGGACCCGGAAATTTCAGAAAATCGATTTTTTGTTTTTTTGATATTTCGAAAGTAATTTACCTTAAGAAAATGCTGTAAAATTTTCATGCGGAAATTCCCAATATTATAGCTTCTACTGCTCCTATACCTTAAACTTTAAACTCATTTATCTCGAAATGGCTTTTTTAGGCCAGGTGTTGTCAAAAAAAAAAAGCACACAGTTCAATCGAATCTGAAATTTTGATATGCTGTTCATAACATCAATGACTATCGCCTGTACTGAAATCATATTATTATTTAATTTATTTCGTATTTTTTTTATTAAAAAACTGAAAAACCCCGATTTTTAGAGTGTCAAGTCCAAGTCCAATTTTTCGGAAGGGTCAACTTCAGCGCCATTTTTAAAATTATTAAAAAATTTTTTTTTTGTATGTAAAAGAAGTAAAATAAAAAGCCTAACAAATTTAAATATTGCTTTACATTTTTTATTGTAATCAAAAATTCCTGAAAATACCCTAAACTTTCGAGCTCTAGACCACCGGGACCCCTTAAGCTGTAGTCTAACATATGAAATGGCCATTCGCGAGTTCGAAGTAAATCGAGCGGATGGCCAATTCCTTTTCTTACCTACAGTTTACTTACAAAGGAACTGCTTAGCCTTTCATGAGAGGATATCGAGGAGGTCGTGGTTTGTATAACCAGTCATGGGCTACTTGGCCTAGAGATTAGGAGTTTTCCTCCATGAATATTGTAGAAGCTGTAAAGATGAGGAAGAGTGGGAAACACTTCAGCACTTCCTTTGCAATTGTTCAGCCTTAGCAAAAATCAGACCAGGTTTTCTAAGTAGACACTTTTTCAATACTCTTATGAAACTGTCAGGGGTGGGGATTGGACCTTCTTGCACTTCATAAGAGTCATAAAATGGTATCACGAAGTAAAATAAATGAGGTTCACCTGTCGCACGGTTATGGGCCTGTAAGGTGTAGCTTGAGAAAACTTTAGCTGGTATTAAATCTAGAACTATAGGGGGTCGGTGTGAATTTCTGAAAATCAGTCTATTTTTCCTATCCCATCCCAACTATCTGTGCTAAACTCTCCTTCCAGCCAGTTTCCTGAGTTTGACGCACTTCATTTCTGGATAGTTGGGTATCCTAACGAGACCATAAGAACTTTGCCATCAGACCATAACATGAATGAGGTTGTACTTGACACATTCAACGAAGTACGGCGGCCGTCATTTGGAGGTACCCAGGTTCGAAACCATGGGCATGAAACAATGATAGAAAAAAAGTTTTTCTAGAAGCGGTCCGCCCTCGGCAGGCAATATCAAACCTCTGAGTGTTTTTCTGACATGAAAAACTTACTTATAAAAATCGCCTGCCAATCGGAGTCGGATTAAAGCCATAGGTCCCTCCATTTGTGGAACAACATCAAGACGCACACCACAAACAGGAGCATGAGCTCGGCCCCAAATACCAAAATGAATTATGGTCAGAAAGTGAATTAGGGAGTAAGCATTTTTCTTTTCTGGAGACTGTAATCGAATCACTCGAAAGTTTTTGGTTTTGGAGTCCCGACTAAACTTCACTGGGAAGTCCTCATCGACAGCCTAAGGTTCTTCAGACACCAGTATCAGGTACACCAACCACTTTTCGGAAGTAAAAATTATGTAAAGCTAATGGATTGGGTATCACCTTAACTTTACCTTTGCGGCCTCGGTAGTCTAGCGTAAGTGCATTAGCCTGCCATCCCAGAGGTTGTGGGTTCGAATACCACGTAAAGCACGGTCCTCGCACTTTTCCAAACTTACCTACTTTGCTAGTTTCTAAAAAAAAAATTCATTCCTCAACCCCAAAAACCGTATTCTTCCAATCCTTAATCCCGCATAAAAGTCAGCGTATTTACTTGCATTGTGGCTGCTAAAAGCAAAAAAACATAGAAAAAACACAGTTATATGGTACATTGTATCAGTGGCGCCAGCAAGAGGAAGCGGGAAATCGCGGTAATAACGCAGACACACCAAAATTTCGCGAAGCCCTCAATCATCTGTGTGATCCTTCTGAACGAAAAATGTGAAACACAGATGGCGCTATTTAGGACTGGTAGCGGCAAGATAATCACCTATCCTGCCAGAAAGCAAAAATTGATTAATGAAACCAACGCAAGACTAAGTCTAAGGAAAAAAAATCCCCTTAAATAGAGCCACAGTTCGAAGCCCCTGAGAAACTACTATAAAAGGAAGCGATTCCTCGTCAAGTGTTACAAGTATTTTGGGCATGGGCGTGAACTTTTTGTTTTTTGAAAATTGTGTTATTTGTAGTCTTGAGAATTATAAGAAGTAAGCAGAAAATATTTTGAAAAAAAAAATTTAATAATTTTAAGATTAAGTCAATATTGAAAATTTTAGTATAGAGTTTTCAAAGTAAGATATCTTTTTTTTAATATTTAAATTTTTTTGTTGTAAATATATTTAGAAAAAAAAAAGAAAGTGTGTGGTAGTTCACGGAACCCGCACGATTGAAGTGAAACTTCTTTTATCAACAAATCAATAATTTAACTATTATTTCAATATAATGCATGCAGAAGTCATGGAAAGCATGGAATGGAATTTTATTAAACAGAATTATTTATTTATTTTAATATAAAAAGAAATGAATTTATTGTACTCAATTACATTTGGTTCTCGGCATTGTCATTATCATTATTGGATTCGTTTTCCAAAAATGAAACAAGGGCTTTATGGTAACTGAAATACGTAAAAAATGATCTACATTCTAATCTATCAAGGTATCGATGAAATACTGCATCAATGGTAGTTCCGCATCTTGTTGTTGGTACTTCACCATCATTAACCATATTTAAATTTAATTTTTCTTTGAGGAAACTTATTAGAGTCTTTGATCGCTCTTCTGCAAAATTGACATTAAAGTCGCCACTTAAAATCATCGGAATTTGATGATCATGTTGTCCTAGCAACTCAGACAACATAATTAGGTCCATGATACTGATGAAATGACCGCCCATCGACTGATCGATTTACGGAGAAATGTTCTTCATCGATATCCTGATGCACAGATGACAAATTATCACTTATCGTGCAACCGGAGGATTCACTGTCACGGTGTTCAACAGTAGCTCTTAATTTTTTACGCTCCAAATACTCACGTTGCCGTTCAGCACCTGTTTTCGGTTTCCGTTTTTGTTGATTTGATGCCATATTTAACAGAAATCAATCAACAAAACAAAATATGTTTGTAAGATTTGCTCAAAACTACACACACACTCTATGACGCGTCTCGCGTTACTAATAATATTGGGTTTGGGATAACTGTCAACTGTTTCCACCGAAATGCGTTCGCAAAGTGTATGGTCTTTGGTATGGTAAACAGATTTATGATACATTATTTTGCGGCGACAGCACAGCGCGATAGCCCAGCGGCTAGCAATGTGGGCTTCCGATCCGAAATCCTTGGTTCGAATCACAAGAAAAATTTTTTTTTTTATACATTTATTTCATTTTGTTTTATGATATGTTTATGAGCAGATTTTTTTCATGGCAGAAATACACTCGGAGGTTTGCCATTGCCTGCCGAGGGGCGACCGCTATTAGAAAAATGTTTTCATTAATTTTGCTTTCACCGAGATTCGAACCAACGACCTCTCTGTGAATTCCGAATGGTGATCACGCACCAACCCACTCGGCTACGGCGGCCGTCAATCAAATGTCATATTCGATAAGAATGCAATAATAAACGACCGCATTACATTCACGACGACACGCCACGCCAGTCTTTTAACAGATGGCGCTGGCATAGCGTGAGTTTTACGTAGTTTAGCGTAGTTTTACTCCTCACAGCGTTTCATCCACGCCACGCTTTTAACAGATGGCGCTGGCGTAGCGTCACATGTCGATGAAACGCTATGGTTTTACTCCTCACAGCGTTTCATCCTTCGAGACAAAAGAAGTTTCACTTCAAAAAAAAAATAAATGAAATTATAATAATTAAAATTATTGTTTTTTGTCATTTTTGGAAAACATGCCCCTTCACATTTTTTTTTTATTATTTCCTCAGCGATCCCAAAAAGCTTCATAGTGGGCTCCCCATTACTTTGGAGTTATATTGAAATACGTACAGCGAGCCAGTGAAAAACCAGTGCAAAATATTGCCTGACTCAGGATGTTTTTCAAAAATTAATAACGGCAGTAGACCAATAGTTATGTATTTTCAGTTTCGTGATATCTTCGATGGCGTCGTCGAACCAGCGTTTCGTAGGCCTTCCTTTACATATGGTGGTCAGTGCGTTGTAACTTAGAAAGAATTTTTGGGGACGTCCCTTACTCATGCGCATCATGTGACCTTATCTTTGGAGTCGTTCTGATTTGACGAGCTTAACGACCTCTTCCCTTTTGCAAATTCGCACAAGCTCCTCGTTGTATCTGATTCTATAACAACTATCCTCGGAGATTTTGTTTATCCTTGATTGACATTACCCATGACTTAAGGCCCTTCGTCAAAATTGGTCTTTTTATTGTTTTGTAAATGTATTTATAGCTGCGCGAGAGTATTCTTGATATTAGTGGTTTCAAGTTGACGTAGAAAACTTAGTTTGCTGCAATAAGTCAATATTGGAAGTAGTTATGAAAAGTATTGTAAAACTCTCTACTACTTTAAAAATGTAATGTCCAATAGTTATATTTTCAGGCTTCCGCCTTTCAACATCGCGAGACATTTTCATGTATTTGGTTTTAGTGCGTGTGGGAGACCTGAGTACTGAGATAAACAGTACTTAACGATTTATAATGCGAATTATAGATAAATTTACTATATGGTGCTGTATAATATTTATATATTTATATAATGACTGATTTAGTTTAAAGGTCTTCAGACTAACTCCATTCGTCTTATATTTAGGGTGACCTAAACTAAAATGTGTTTTTGTCTATCCTCCTATTATATTATATTTAATTCTGTCAGCAATTGACTTTAGTAATTAACTTAAAATCACCATTTGGTACATACATAATTATTATTCTGAGCCGACTGTCTATTATCGACCCAAGCCAGCAATGCACTTAAAATACTTACTATTGTATATACTAACTTTCCTAAAAACTGCACTAACTCATCTCTCTCAGCTCACTCAAGAGGGGCGATCAATAATTGAAGACGAGCCAACTTATATACTTTTGCACCGCATGTGGGCAATGAAGGCAGACGAGTCGCATCGTCGCGTCACTTGCAGATGTTTTGGGACTATTGTTAAAGCAGCACGAGGCTCACAAATGCGGGTTGATTTTGCTAATTGGAATACTATAGAATATTATTTTTATGTTAAGAGGCTATAGGCGTCATAAGCAGGAAAAAAGAGAGATACAAGGAAATGCAGGCAACTGCATATGTAAAGACATTAGTGAAAATGGATGATAAAATACAAAGCCAAAGGTCATGTTGAGAATTACTGAAGGAGACATGTTAAAACAATGAATTTCAAAATTAACGATTCAGCGTCGCTTTTTGAGCTACACAAAATAATTTAGTTGGTCATTCGATATCTTCATTAGGCTCAGTTTTTCTGTCATCTACATAATTATGGATCTATTGTACCCCTGAGAGTTGATGCCAAAGGGAAATAGATGGAAATAAAGAGAAAGTATAGGAAACTATAACTTATTTTAAGGAAGATGCAGCTGCTTAACTGTTGCCAATTACAGCTTTTGAATATTAAAGGGACCCGGTGGTCCAGAAATTTCAAAAAATCGATTTTTTGTTTTTTCGGTATTTCGAAAGTATAGTATCTTAAGAAAATACTGTGAAATTTTCATGCGGAAACTCCCAATATTATAGCTTTTACAGCCCATTACCTAGGTGGAGAGCGGTCCGCGCGCTCTTGCACCTCAAACTTTAAACTCATTATTCTTGAAACGACTTTTTTCGGCCCGGTGTTGTCACAAAGAAAAACTATTCAACCGAATCGTCTAAAATTTTGATATGTTGTTCACAACATCAATGGCGGTATCATATTATTATTTCATTTATTTCGTATTTTTTTGATTAAAAACTGAAAAAAACCGATTTTTAGAGTGTCAAATTCAAAACCGCGCCATTTTGTCAATTGTTTTTATTTATTCCAGAAGCATATTGATTAATATTTTTTTAATTTTTGTATTTCAGATAAATAGAAGAGCCAAAATGGACAACACCGCCTAGGTACAACTTTGCGAGAGGGTCAACTTCAGCGGCATTTTTAAAGTTATTATAATAAAATCTTTTTTTTTCATTTTTGTATGTGAAAGAAGTCAAATATAAAAATACTAAACAAATTTAAATATCGTTTTAAATTTTTTTTATTAAAAACAAAAAAATCCTGAAAATACTCTAAATTTTCGAGCTCTAGACCACCGGGACCCCTTTATATTAACATAATATTTGCATAGGAAGACTTATTTTGCCCTGAAAAAGCATTTTAAAGCTTTTTATTTATTATTATAAAAGATTATCAGATCAGAAATCAAACTGAGTGCTTTTTATTTAAAATTCCGCAAAAACAAATTTTTCCCCATAGGTCCAAAAGCACGAAGAAAATAAAACTTTCTCCTTCATGCGATCACTTTGATTATGAATTCCCATATAAATATTATTTCTTCAATTACTTTTCTGCTAAATAAAAAAATGATTTTCAGTGATGGAAGTATTTGTTTTGACCTTTACGTGCTCCAGTGCTTGCCTGTTTGTTCACTGTAGCTGTTTAGTACCCATGTGTCAAATATTATCGATGTACGATGTCATTTGAAAAAATTATAAACCATCCGATAGGGTGATTAATTTTGCGCCACCTTGATTAATTTTGCGCGCACATACTTTGATGGGTGTTTGGCCGAGCTCCTTCTCCAATTTGCGGTGTGCGCCTTGATGTTGTGCGACAAATAGAGGCCTTGACAGTTTATAAATTTTTATGAGAAGCCTTTTCATGGATATACAGGGTGGGCTATATAGCGTTTGCTTTTTGAACCACCTATTTGTTTTGAGAATGGTAACACAAATGACATGTCAAATGTGTTCATAATTTACTTAAAGGTTTGACATTTACGAAATGGGACGCTATACGCTTGAAGAAAATTGGGAAATATTGAAAACCTATTTCCAAAGTGGTGAGTCTTCTGCCTCTTTTCTGATTTTCACATCGGTGGCTACGTCAATAAGCAAAATTTTCGGATTTGGAGCTCAGAAAAGCCACACGTTACTGTAGAGAAGCAAATGCATCCACAACGAGTCACTGTTTGGTGCGGTTTTTGGTCTGGCGGCATCATCGGGCCATTTTTTTCGAAAATGAGCGAGGAGCCGCGGTTACAGTAAATGGCGAGCGTTACCGTAACATGCTCAACGAGTTGTTTCCAAAAATTGAAGAGGATGACATGGACAACATTTGGTTTCAAGAGGATGGTGCAACTTGTCACACTGCCAAAGTTACACTCGAACTTTTGGCTACCGTTTTTGAAAACCGAATAATCAGCCGAAATTCCGATATCAATTGGCCGCCTCGGAGCTGTGATTTAAGCCCGTTGGACTATTTTTTGTGGGAAACCGTTAAGGACAAATGCTATGCGAACCATCCAGAGACGATTGATGCTCTAAAACACGAAATCGAAGTTGCCATTCATGAAATTGGAGCCCAAACAATCGAAAATGTGCTTAAAAATTGGGTTGATCGAATGGCCTACTGTAAAGCCAGTCATTGCAGTCATTTGAACGATATTATTTTTCATTTATAAATGACAATCTTCAATCTTCAAAATAAAAAAAAAGTTTGAAAAAATATTGATTAGTTTTTTTTTATAGCCGATTCAAAAAGCAAATTTTACATGGCCCACCCTATATATACTCGCAACTTTTCTATAGCCTATAGAAAGGCGGTCGTTATTAGAAAAAGTTTATTCAACCAAATGACAATCACAAACAACGTACTTGTTTACTAAGGCATACATATTTCTAGCTCTGAAAATGGTATTGAAATGGTGATATGAGTTTTACAATGCACATAATAAAAGTAGATGCAGTCGCTGTCATAATAATATTTTTTTATATTTTTTTATATTTTGTTTTATAAAAATATAGTTCGTATTACAATAAATACCATATATTATAGCTCAAATTCAAACTGGTTCAGAATTTGGTTTGATGTTTGATACTTTCTGCGTTAATGGTGCATTTTCTTCCATATAACTAACGCTGGCTTTTTTTTTAGAGAGGAAAATGCACCGTCAACAAAATATTAAATTTACAATCGGAGGTTTGGATTTTCAAACTTGTGCCCTTCCGAATGGTAGTCATGCAACAAATTCTTCCGCTACTGTGGTTGGCCAGTTTTTTATTGTAATAGAAAAAATAAGAATTGTAAATGGCCATCTCGTGAGGTTGATTATTTTTATTAAAATTAAAACCAAATTTCAAACTAATTCCTTTCTTCGTTTTATGTATTCTTTTCTGCTCTCTCTCCCGATTACGAAAATCAGTAATCGGTAAATTATCTATCTAAGTTCCGTTCCTCTAAAATCCTGCATAGCAATACAAACAGACATTTTAAATGAGTTGATTTGTAGCTTAGCGCTTTTTGTAGCTTTTAGCTTCTTTGTACACTAATTATTCACTCCCCTACCATCCTTGAGTTGTATAGGATGTGTGTTTTTGTTGCTGCATGCGAAGTCATTATATTCAACGTCCTATTGGCTTAGCGCCGCCGTTTATGGTTCTAAATATGAAATTTAGTGGTATAAGAAGCATTTGAAAACTCTCAAAGCCAATAAATTCCCACCGATGCATTTTCCCAAATTTCTTAAACCAGCTCTAACAGACTCGTAAGAAAGAGGTGTGAGAATATTGTTTTTGTGGAAAATGTTAATGTTGGAAAGCAAGCCGCAACTATTGAAAAGATTGATTGGGTGGTAAGCATGTGGAGTTGTTGTGGGGAATTCTATATACTTTTAGTAATTTATTCATATATGCGAAGTACTTTCAAACATAAATTTGCTTTAAATTAGAGTTATAAGATTTTTAGTAAAATACTGGTACACATATTCGGATGGGCCAAAACAAAAAATTATTCCTGATGCTAACCCCCAAATTTGGTCACAGGTCTAAAAATGAGACATATTTGTATTTATTTAATATTTATCCGTGCCGCTAAGGTTTCAATTGTAGAACCTAGTCTATTTCCGTTTGAAAATGAATTTCGCACTTGCAAATCCAATGTGCATGCTCTCGAAGCAGGTGGACTTTCCACAAAAATGTGGATACCCCTTGGAGACTGGTTTCCATTCCGGTTTACACTCGGGGTTTTCTTCTAAAATCTCAATTAGTTCAAGCCTAAGGAAGATCTGGTAAGCTCCACCTATAAGATAACCAGATAATCTAAAACATGAGGCCGCCTCTAATCTGTGGAGCATACGCTGCAAAACGTCGGGAGACCTTTAAAGCATATATGAAAAAGTAGACCCCCGAAGTTCCCTCTCTCATACTCGTACTCCCATGTAGATTTTTATGGTTGTCTGTATTCCATGTCTCCACTATGGTTGATCAGGGAACCAGGTTGTATCACGAGGAGGTGAAAGTAGGAATTGACTCATAAAAATGCACATGCAGTATGTGCGATATATGAGAATAATTTTCATCACAAAATTGAAATAAAAAATTTTGTATTTTTAATGCGGCTTTGCGCCTCTTTCTTCAGAAGAAGTTTTAATATTCAAAATGCTGTAATATATCCCTGGTTGATACATTAAAAAAATACCAGTCTAACGGTTAGACTTGATAGAAGTGAAACCTTCCGTAAAACAAACTGAGAGAGAATAAGACGAAAGCAGCATTAGGAGCGGGATAATTATAGGTTCATTATAATATTGCTATAAAGTTCATATTTTATTTTCTTCATTTTATCATTATTCATCCTCAATGTTTTCAATTTCAACAAATGATACGAGTGGCTTATGATAGATAAAATATGATACAAATGCTTTGGTTTCGATGTTGTCAAAAAAAATACCCAAACGGACCGAAGAAACAGACTTACAAATTTCTTCCATTTTCGTCTACTTGTATTCATATAAAAATTTATGTCTCTTCCCACCAAAGCTAAATGTATTAGTATATTTTTTCTTGTATTTATTCAAGGCTGAAATCCAAAAAACTGTTTTCAATAAATAATCAGAAATGTCCTACAATGCAAATTTCAAAAAAAAAAAAATTTTATTTCTTGTGATTCGAACCAAGAATTTTGGATCGGAAGCTCACATTGCTAGCCGCTCGGCAACCGCTCCATACTGTCGGTGTTGGCCCAAAAGTTATTTAGTTCGTCGCTACGTTTATATGTAATTCGTTTCACTTTTTCCCAAATCACTCCCAACGATTCTAAAGAAGTTTTCACTTCAAAAATTAATGTACGAAATATTTATACCGATTCACATAAACCGACTTTCAGTATCTAAACCAAAAATAGAAAAGCCAAAAAACTGTTTTCAATAAATAATCAGAAATGTCCTACAATGCAAATTTCAAAAAAAAAAATTCCATTTTCGTCTACATGTATTCATATAAAAATTTATGGCTCTTCCCACCAAAGCTAAATGTATTAGTATATTTTTTCTTGTATTTATTCAAAGCCGAAATCCCGGCGGTACTGCAATACCGGGTCAACCCGTGGCAGAGGCGGAGCAAGCCCATAAAACACTTCGCGCATTTCCAAAAATTAGTTTAACATTTGTTGTCCTCCGACGGAGGATCTATCAGATGTTAAGCTGATAGGAACAGATACCACACTACCTACTTCAATAGATTTTCTAATAAACCTTTTGAGAATTTACACGCTCACAAAAATTAATGTACGAAATATTTATACCAATTCACTTAAACTGACTTTCAGTATCTAAACCAAAAAACTGTTCAATAAATAATCAGAAATGTCCTACAATGCAAATTTCAAAAAAAAAATTCCATTTTCGTCTACATGTATTCATATAAAAATTTATGGCTCTTCCCACCAAAGCTAAATGTATTAGTATATTTTTTCTTGTATTTATTCAAAGCCGAAATCCCGGCGGTACTGCAATACCGGATCAACCCGTGGCAGAGAAGGAGCAAGCCCCTAAAACTCTCCGCTCATTTCCAAAAATTAGTTTAACATTTGTTGTCCTCCGATGGAGGATCTATCAGATGTTAAGCTGATAACCACACTACCTAGTCAATACATTTTAAATAATAAACCTAATAAAACTTTTGAGAATTACACGCTCACAAAAATTATTTATATCAACATATAATATAACGCTTCGTAACTAAATAACTTTTAGGCCAGCGACGACAGCATGGCGCGGTAGCCGAACGACTAGCAATGTGAGCTTCCGATCCAAAATCCTTGGTTCAAATCACAAGAAAAAATAAAAGTTATTTTTATTTATTTCGTCGCTACTTTTATATCAACATATAATATAACGCTTCGTAGCCAAGTTGGTCTCTTTTTTCGTTTCACTTTTCCTCAAATCACTCCCAACGATTCTAAAGAAGTTTTCACTTCAAAAAAATCACTGCTTTTAACCTAAAACAATAAAGTTGTAGCCATAATTTCTAAATTGATTTCCCAACCATCTCTATTTGAAAAATTGCCAAACTATATTTACCAAAATAGTATTGCACCACCAACCTTAACAAATGAATGAAACTGATTCACAAAAGCGAAAACTACATTAATTACAACTTCTATCGTTGCTCCTTTGCTTCAAAAATTGTAATGATTTTCAAAGGCACCGCCATAAATTTCTGTCACATTTCTTAAACAATAGAAGTTTCCTACACACCTACACATGTTGCGCCGTCTGCTTAGCAGTATGCTAAATCTCTTCTGCTACATAAACTAAAACGCTCAAGCAAGATAAAATCACACTCACATTTATCGGAGCATTGAATCGCCAAATCAGTTTTTTGTTTGCACAAATTTAATGAATTTCAAAGGAACCGCTATCAAATTGTCACTTGACCGAAGATTTATGTGCCTTTCTGAGTGTGGCAGACAAAAGACTCAAGCTGCGAACCCTTAAGCTCGCTATCTTAAGGCATCTTTGCGCTAATAAGTAGCGAACAGCTCCTCCACTTAATTCTCCACTGGAGGAGCACTCAGCACTTTTTTAATAAAATTTCAAATCGCTCATTAGTTTAGGGTAAGCAAATAATCATTTAGTTGGCCTTGAAATACGGATACCATGGCGGCAATGGGATTTCTTAGAATTCTACAATTTCACGACACATGCAAACAAACTCATTTCCAAGCCAGGAAGCAGCGGAAGTCTGCAAATCGAAATTTATTACGCGTGTTTTTTGCTTGTCTACTATACTTTTTCCTCGTTTTTGGTGCTAAAGGCTACTCAAAATTAATGAATTTCAAAAGAACCGACATCAAGTGTCATTTGCTGCTAATTTATTGCCAATGAAATGAAAGTCGATTGTTCAAGATATTTTAAAGAAAACAGATGCAAGGGAGAAAATGTGTAGAGACTGAAGTAGTGAAAAAATAAGTGAAAATTATTATATTTATTAAAATAGCATGGATTTAGTTAAATTACATATTGTTATAATATTAATTATATTTTATCTGCCTGCTAATGGTCTGAGTCTAATCGACGTTACTGGGGTAAGCAGTAATGTAGTTTATAGCACTTGCTCCGCAATCATATTATATTAATGGTAGCTTTGCTTCCCATGTGTGAAGGTGCGTATGATCCGAGAATTCTGAACTGACTTAGCTTTTTAACTCATTTCAATCAAGATTCTCGCCGCCCTCGGAAAACAACAGCTCGTACAGCGAATAGATTTGCCATCTCGACTCTAATTTGTGTACCCTGAGTGGACTTCCATTGGGATGACAGGCGCGCGATCGCTCAGAGGATGCGTAACTAAGTTCTCGCTGTTTTTTTGATGAAAATACAACTTTATTCTGAAAAAATAGTTACAAGTGCATTATTGAAAATATTGCCCATCGCTGGCTACTACTTTTTCCCATCTTTCTCGTAGATCTCGTATACCTTCGCTGTAAAACTGTCCATTTTTTGATGTCTTCATATGAATGGAACTGCTGGTCAGCTAGACCATATGCCATCGATCGGAATAGATGGTAATCGGACGGCGCAATATCTGGAGAATATGACGGGTGGGGTAGGATTTCCCATTTCAGTGTTTCCAGGTGGGTTTTAACGAGTTTGGCAACGTGAAGCCGAGCGGTTTCATACTGTAGAATCACTTTTTCATGCCACTCCGCGTATTGCAGGCGCTTCTCGCGCAGTACTCGGCTCAATCGCATCAATTGAAGTCGATACCGATCTCCAGTGTCGATATCGATCACTCGATTTTAACAGCTCATAATAAATAACACCAACTTGGTCCCACCTAATACATAGCACAACCTTCGCAGCGTGAATATTCGGCCGAGGCGACGACGTAGAAGAATGACCGGGCAGTTTCCAGGACTTTCTTTTCTTTGGATTGCTGTAATTTTACCGGCTCATCACTTCTTCTCTTTTTGCCCGACAAAAAATTACGCGTTTCCCTCTTCAATTACAAAATTTATTTATTTTAAGAATTTTGCCAAAATTACTAGGCGAAATATTTAGATTTATGTAAGATGGGTCGATATAAAAATATTTTCACATATTGATTTTTTATAAATAAAAATATTTTCTAAAAACATTTCTTCTAGAAGATCTTCTTCGATCTTTAAAACTACTTTCAAAAATCAATTTTGTTTAACAAATAAAATTGGTTTTTAGAAAAATTTCTTCCGAAAAATAAGTTTACGTAATATGCGAGTTTTAACTTAACAGGTCTGCATGGAACTGTTTAAAAATTGTATCAACGGTGTCAAAATAACGAGCAGCTAAATCTTGGCCAGTTTAGACCTCTTTTAATTTCTTGGAGAATTAACTCATTCACATCACAATTTTTTTTCAAATATTACTATTTTAATTCTGTTGATCAAATTTTTAAATATTTTCATGCAGAACTTTCAAGCTTAAGATCTTTTATCATCCAATTGAATTTTTCACAAAAAAATTAAGAAAAAAAATTATTATATAATTTAAGACTCAATTTAGAGGTACATAATTTCGAATCGGTTTTCTTCACGCAAGTTTTAATATTTTCCGAAATATTTTGGTGGTAGACCAAAAACTTCAACGGCTTACAGGAGGTTTCAAGACTGGGTCGTTTTCCTGTCAGAATAAGGACGGCGATCTGGTGACTGAAATCCAGGGCGTACTTACATTATGGAGGAAACACTTCTCAAACCTGCTAAATAGTGGCAACAAATAGCGGCGAGGAGCTGGTAAGGGGCATGCATTAGCTCCTATGAAAAATATAGTCGGAAGAAAGTATGCCTGCCGATGTGATATTGCAATCTGTGCCAATTACTGCGGGATTAGTCTTTTAAATATTGCCCATAAGGTACCCATGAACGAAGAATCGACACACACCATCTTTTCTTCAACTTCAAAGCTGCATTTGACAGGAGTTACCTATAAACCACGATGTCTAACTTTGGTATGCCCGCGTAACTAATACGGCTATGCAAAGGACTCGCCGATCCGTTTGATACCAAACGAGGTTTCAGACAGCTTGACTCGCTGTCGTGTGACATCTTTAACCTGATATTGGAAACGATGGTGCAAGGTGCAGAACTTAATCGCTCAGGCACAATTTTTTATAAGAGCGTCCAATTGTTGGCGTATGCCGATGCCGATATTGACAGCATTGGCCTTAACAACCGCGCCGTTAGTTCTGCCTTTTTCCAAACTGGATAAAGAAGCAAAGTGAATGGGTCTGGTGGTGAACGAGGTCAACACGAAGTATCTCCTGTCATCAAACAAATATTCGGCGCATTCGCGTACCGGCACCCACGTCACTGCTGACAGCTATGATTTCGAGGTTGTAAAAGACTTCGTATATTTAGGAACCAGCATTAACATCGATAACAATGTCAGCCTTGAAATCCAATGTAGAATTTCTCTTGCCAAAAAGTGCTACTTTGGACTAAGTAGGCAACTGAGTAGTGAAGTCCTCTCTCGACGAACAAAACTAACACTCTATGAGGCTCTCATCATATCCGTCCTAACATATAACACAGAAGCTTGGACGATGACAACATCCGATGAGGCATCCCTTGGAGTGTTTGAAAGAAATTGCATTAGTTGTGTCTACAATTGATAATAAAATTACTTACCAATCTAATTGGAAATAATTGAAATATTTAAAACGGTTGTAACGGTAAATACAAACGAGATACCTTCTAACATCTCATTCATTTAAACTACATGTGCCCTCGCCTAGTAAAAGCACGGTTACCCATGACATTTATAAATTAACATCTTATTGTTAAAATGCCACTTACAGTTGTTTTTTTTTCGTTTGCTTTTTGCTTTACTAAGCGCAGGAAATTCGAAACCTTTTTCGGTGAGGTGTGAGTAAGTTTGGAACACTTACGCGCATTCCAACGAAAGCTTAGCAACTTGCACGCCTCACATCAGACTCCGCATATGCACCAGTCATTCACTTCAAAAGGTGCGTGAAGCCGTGGTGGTCCCAACATAAAAGTATGCATGCACTCACATACACACCTACAGCCGTATTTGGTCTTGAATTTTTTATTGCCTTCGGCGGCTGCCACATATTTGATTGTGAAGAAAATTTTCCATATTGCCATTGTCGGATTGCGGAGCACAGAGTACATAGAGGCGACAGCATTTTTGTTGAGTGGTAATTAATCTCGTCAACTCCAACTTATGCGTCTATTTGTTGTAATGGGTGCATGTTTTCTTATGCGATGTCGTTACTTCTTTGTTTTTTTTTTATTTTTTTTTTGCCCCTGGATATGTAAACAAGCATTTGGAAATTAGTTGGAAAACCCGAGCTACCACAAATTGCGTTAACATTCGATAACAACTGTTGTTGTTGTTGTTATAAACGCTCAAATGCTGTCAGCCAATGACACTACTACACCTCTTTAACTCAACCGCATTGTAGCTCATCAAATTTTGAAAGATCTGCCTCTTCGGAAGGCCACTGCATAGTCTTTTATGTGCAAGTGCAGCCGTGTCTGGATATAGTGAGCGTCCGATGTAGTGAACTCCTCGATATGATGAACACTGAATTTTTTTTTTTCATGAAGTAATCAAAATAGTGGGCAAAATTTTAAAAGTAACTCCAAGCAGAAAGCGACGGAAAACCAGCAAAATTATTAGAAATGCAAGGGAGTAAGCCATTGAGTTGTAATTTGGCTGCTGTTATTTGGTATTTGATTTCTTTTTTTTTATTTTTTTGAGTGCAAACCGTTTGAGGTTCAAAGAGCACTGTTTTACTTTATTTTATTTAAAAATTTCCGAATGCTATTAAATTGTTAGTGACGTCATACCTTCGAAGGACTACCTTTCTTTAAAGGAAAAATCAGTAATCATTGAAAAAATCGGAAGAGACGTGAGTGTCTCAGCTTTGGCAAAAATATTTCGGGTAATTCAACTAAACGAAGAGTTTCAGAAATAAACTAAACGAGGCATAATACATATTATCTCTCACCAGACAATTTTAGCATCTAAAAGGAAGGCTCTTGGGAAAAGCGAGTATTTATTTTCATTATCTGTTGCATTTTTGTATTCTAAACAAAATTCAACAAGTTTTTGAGCAAAAAGTGTTAACCCTGATATATTCAACAACTTGGGTGCTATGAACAGGCCTTGCAATAATTAGTTCAATATAACCAGACAAATCTGTACATACATTAGGGTGCATTGCATTTCATACAACAAAAAATGGGTTCTATATTTCTTTCGGAAATATAAAATTTAATATATTCTATGGTAGGCAGGTGAAATGAGCGCACTGCTACACGCTGTCGAAGAAAGGAGTATCTAGTAACCTTAATCGTCTGGCTGCTACACCCGGACATTTAGACAAAGTGCTTAATAGTCCCCTTCTCCCACAGCTTTTGTAATGGGGGTTAGATGGCAAACCTAGCTTTTTCTCATGTGTCCAATGACCGGTAAACACTACTACGAGTTTGGAAATTGAATGTTTCGAAATAGCACATGAAGAAATAGAGCTCCATCTTTTCCCCGCTTTTCTGAATAAGTTGTACAATTTCTCTTCAAACCCAGTCAGAGGGAGGCCGTTGACCGGGTATGAAGCCTCTGAGACCAATTTAGTCCCCTTCCTGGTAGGGTCCTCATCAATTTCATTTCCCTCTATGTTCCTATGTCCTGGAACCCAGATCAGAGAAATGTTACCTGCACACACAAGAGATTTCAGCTCTTCCTTACAGGAGTTGGCTGGTGTGAGCCTGCACCATGGCGCCGCGGCATGACTATCGGAAAAAAAAGTTTATATCTCCCTCGCTCCCACATTCTCTAAGCATTTTGCATGCCTGTAGCATTGCAAAGACTTCTGCCTGAGAAACACTAGGAGTATTCTGCAATTTTAAGGAAATATGTAGATAAATTGGCTGATTTAGAGACTCTCGACTCCATCTAGGGGCCCTCATTGAAGATAGAGGTACCAACTTTGGTGCAGATTTTCCTCTCCTTTCAATCTTGCCTACTTGGAAAGATTGCTCTGGCATGACCCTCAAACTCCAGTTAGCGGATAGAGAGATCTGTCCGAAGTTCAGTGAAATATTTTAAGATTTACACTAAAATATTACGGAAAAATATGAATATTATGTGAGCTTTACCTATTTGAAAGCACCTCCAAAAATGCCATTATTTTCATGCCGTTGCTTAATTGTTTGAAAGGTTTTATGCAGACCTTTTAAGCCTAAACTCTTGTCTCATCTGTGGTGATTCTTTGAGAAATATATTTTTGTAAACTAATTTTTATACGAAACTTAATTTTTATACGAAACTTAATTTTTTGGGAGTGTTTTTAAAATGCTCACGCAAATTTAAATATTTTCCGTAATATTTTGGTAGTAGTTCAAAAATGTGATAAGTTTTCATTTCTAAATTCAAAACCCTTTTTCGGGTGGAAAAATCGGAACCTTCTTTGGTGAGACACCCTAATGTTTATCTGCACGTAACTGCTTAGCGCTGTAGCTTTTTGTCGCTTGTTGGGTCTTTTTGGCGGTTTTCATTGTTACGTACAGAATTTATGTTTGTGTCTTTTTCATGAAGAATCGACCGTGCGAGCATTCATCTTTTACTACTCGTTTGTAGTTTTTTGGTAGTGGAACCCATGACTCATCTCTTCAGCCTCTACGGTTTCAAATATTTTATTTATTTATCGCATTTTTCATTTGCTTTTCATTTATTACATATTTTTGAGAGTTCCATGTTGCAGTTTAATTGTATGTTTGTGTAAGTGCATCGGCCTGCTGCCTTATGGCATTCATTATAAAAAATTAGTTGTCTACGCGTGGTAAATAATTAGGCCTTCAATTGTCATGTCATTATCGTTCATCTCTACCAAATTCAAATTGTTTTCATTTCTATTACTAAGGTTTTTTTATTCTTTACCAGACCATCTGCGGTTATTATTAATGGTGTTGGAAAAGTTCTAAGTGGAGTTTGGAAAATTTACTTATTAATAATGAGTATTTACGAATACCGATATTTGTAGATTGATGCGTGTCTTCAACAGTCGTTTTTTGGGGCTAAGGTTAAATATCAAAATTTGTACTGTTACATAAGCGTATTTCTTTTTTGATGTATTCGCAGCCGGATTTGTGAGAATTTTTATTGTCGTCAAGATAATTATATGTGAATTGTGTGAAAGAAAGTGGCCAAAGCATTTAGGTTTGGATGCAATTTTAACATAAATTTGCTGAAAAAAAAAACCAAAATAATAGATGTTTGTATTTTTCTTAACCTCGTAATTTTTTGTTCTACGTAGCTAAGTGAAATCCTTACTGGTCGGATATATTCAATCTACTAATCGCTAAAAACTCCAACAGACCTTCTTCTCAAATGTGATGATTTAGCGGGAAGAAGAATTAGACATTTCGGCCGGATGTAGCCGAAAGAAAGGCTCATATGCTCAGCCCAACCCAGCTCCATCTTAAGTTCGTTGAGAGAGGGGATTGTATGAGGTACTACGATGAGTGGACCGTAAAGTCGCAATGCAAACCTTATTTTTCATTCAGGCATTCATATATTCAATGGGTACAGCAAATAAGTGCGAAATAAATACTGGCCTAGAGAAGCGCCTTGCTTCGTATTTTAGTCAGCAGATACAGAATAGTTTTTGCTGATTTGCTGCAAGTATTGCAATATGTGAGAATTACACACAAAAATAGCATCAACAGAGAAATAAAAAAATAAAGAAAATAAAATATGGATGGATAGGGCATACTCTGCGAAAGCTTTATGAAGAAATACTGCATGCCACCTTGACTTTGAATACCCAAGGAACGAGAAAAAGAGACAGATCTTTGATGACTTGGCAAAGTACTATCCGCAATGAAACTGGAAAATCGTTTAATGAACTGAGATTTATGTCTAGAAATAGAAATGTTTGGAAAGCTTTTGTTGAATCCTTAAGCTCCGAAAGGAGTATGGAATAATAGTAATTTGAATATGTACGTATGAAAAAAAAACTTTGAAAAGAACCAAAGATTTTTCATTTTAAAAAACTTTATAAAGGGTGGTTAAATTTTAAGAGTCGATTTTGAATCTAAACCACACCTAAACGTCAAATTTTTTTCTGCATTTTATTTGATATTTTTCAATTTCAGACTAACTCAATTTAAACTATGGCAAGATATGAAATCGAGCAACGCGTTAAAGTTATTCAGGCTTATTGTGAAAACGGGCGTTCAAATCAAAATGCATATCGCGCACTTCACATATCGCGCATACACATTTTCACCTCAGTCGATTCGTCAATAAGCAGAATTGCTGCATTTGGGCGAATGATAATCCAAGAGTGATTGCTGAAAAACCAATGCACCCACAAAGAGTGACTGTTTGTTATGTGGTTTGGCACCGTTGGACTTTTTTCTTTAGGGTTATTTGAAAGAAAAGGTGTACATCGATAAGCCAGCAACAATTCAAGAGCTAAAGGATGAGATAATTCGGCACATTAACGGCAATTATGCCTCAGCGTCATCGAAAATTTGGACCATGGATGGAGGTGTGCCGCCGAGGCCGCGGCGGCCATTTGGCCGATATTTTGTTCCATACGTAATTGATCCTTACCAATATTATCATAATAAAATGACAATAATTTCTTAAAAAAATTGTATTTATTTGTATTTATTAAAACTTAACCACCCTTTACTAAAATTTTCAACATTGAATAAATCTCAAAATTTTGAAATTTTTTTTCAACAGTTTTTCAATGCACATCTTTTTATACTCAAGCCTACAAATAAACCAATTTTTAGAAGAATTGACGACAATATCCAAAATACTTGGATCCCACTGACATGGAATCACTAAGTCGTTAAGTACCTGTCTTATAGTTATTTAACGCAGTATGCGATATATGTACCCCAGGATAAATTACTACAATCAGCGCTGCTTCATTAAAAAGTTCACCAAAATTAGGCCTGAACGGGGCAAAAACGGCGCTTCAATGCTACTTGGGGAGGGTCAGACTGGCACTTAAACCATTTTCCCTGAGCCAGCCTAATGTAGAGTTCATCCGTAGGTTCCGGTGTAGTGTCGCTCTTCATAGATTCCAGAGAGACGTCTTGTGCTCAACTGCCGTGGTGACACCTGGGCAAATCTAGAACTTAAGTAGGTACAACCCTCTTTCCACTTCTTTCCTGCTCTACGGTATCCAAAGAAAAGCTGATGCTACCAGAAAATCTTAAGTGCGAACTTTTATCAATATTTATTTGACCTTTTTTTCGATCGTAACATTTTAGATATTTATAAAATGCGCATTTGTAACTATTCTTAAAAGTGATTTTTAGGATTTCTGATTTTTCTTCTTCTTCTTAAGCTTAAGTCACCCCCTTTCTGGGGGTTTCTCGTGCGTCTTGATGTTGTTCCACAAATGGAGGCACCTACAGTTTCAAGCCGACTACGAACAGCAAATATTTTTTATGAGGAGCTTTTTCATGTCAGAAATACACTCGGAGGTTTGCCATTGCCTGCCGAGGCGCGACAGCTACTAGAAACAACTTTTTCTTCACTTTGGTGTGTCACCGAGATTCGAAACTACGTTCTCTCTGAGTTCCGAATGGTAGTCACGCATCAAACCATTCGGCCACGGCGGGCGAATGCACCAAGTGAAGCTAAGTTCTTCTCCACTTGAGCGATTCCTTGCCAAATGGTCCAATTATTTTGCAAATTGTCGCAAATTTTCGAAAACTCTGTTTTATTTTAGACTCGATTATAATAAGAAGTCAACTGAAAAAACCTTTAAAATTTTTTATAAATTTGAGATTTATTCAATATAAAGTCCTTATTGTGTTAAATAAGCAGACGAAAGCATCTTCCCCAATAAAGGACGAGACATACCAGGTACGTGACTCTATCATCAACTGTTTTGAGGATTTGAGGCAAAGAAAAACTTATATGTCGTAAAGCTCATTTACACCTATTTTTCATACCAGGTCAGTTAAGCTCAAAATAACTAATATTGTTCGCGAATATGAGCTGACACATCAGAACCTGGAAGAAAAAAGGCACAAACATCATAAAAATAAACGGTGCAGAACAAAAAATTTTAATTTCCTCTCTGATACAGACACAAAATGGCCAAGCGAAAGCAGTCAAGCTTAAGCGCACAACTCCCAATTAAACTAAATGAGAAATGAGAAAAAAGAACATAGGGAACTAAGTAGTGGAGCAATCGCGAAATATGTACATACACTAAACACTCGAAAAACAGAAACAAAAAATAATAAACTACACTAAAAATTGTTTCATGGCAGTAATGTTCCGAAATTAAGGTAATTTTTACTAATAAATACCATACCCGGCTTTCGCAGTGTTAGCCAAGAACGGACGGCTGTTGATGCAGTTTTTTTCTTATTCTTTATGATAATTTCAATTGGACGACAACAAATTTTCAGTCGGTCACATAAAATTCAAATATACACGAGTGTTTAGACTCATATCTAAATTTATTTCAAAGGACAAGTAAAATATCTACGACTATAAAAGGGGGGCGGATAACTTTGCTGAACTTCACGCTTGGGAGACGAGGGTGATAGTGGCTACACCAAGAAAGCGTCGCTCCCTTTACCAAAATTAACGAAAAGCATTGTTCTATACCCGCATATAGTACATATCTCTGTATAAGTATGCGCATTAGTACGGGTCGTTTTTTATTGTACAATAATTTAGCGATTTATTTACATTTATTATTTAGAAAAAGTTTTTAAATTCATGGCAATTGGTTTTGGAGATTTTAGGAACGCACTTTTTAACGAAAATAAAAATTCAAAGTAAGAAAATGTCAAAATAATTTGATTACACCAACTTACAGTGACTCAGCGACCGATCTTACTTAGGAATTGGATGGTCTGGTGCTTTGAAAAAAATGATTAACTATTTTTAAGCCAGTGTTATTATCCAACTAAGCCAAATTGAGGAAAACCAAAAGCATGGCATAGTATGAATGAATGAAATAAAGTGAGATTTGCACTTCGACCTCATGGCCTTCTGTGCCTTCTACTCATTACAGTACCTCATCAAAACCCAGTTCCCTTAATAAAACTAAGATAGAGCTAAGTTTGGCTGAGCGTATAAACCTTTCTGCAGGCCTCATCCGACCAAGATGTCTCAAAGTTCTTCGCCACACTCGAGAAGAAGATGTGCTGGAGTCGCCGCGGACTGGTCGCAGGAACGACAGGAGTGAATGGACCATATCGCAATTTTGTGTAGATGATTAAGTAGTCTGCAGTGGCCTGTAGGAATTCCCCTGAACATTCTCAGTTCATACTTAGAGGGCGTTATGATATAATATGATTTGATTATACCTCCCAGTAATCTATGGCATAGTATTGCGATATTTCAATTTAGAGTCGGTAGAATTTCCATCACCATCACAGCAGTAGATTTGGTTTGCCATTCACTATGAACTTTCGCGTAACTCCAAACCTATGGAAATATTCAATGAGTACTAAGTAGCATTTGGAGGGAATGCACTATTACTTGCGACTATGTTGGAGTGATTTTAGACTTTCCAAACTGAATATTTTTATGTGAAGAACGCGTTTTCAAGTTATATATATGTACCATATAATTGACGCGTACACCCTTTTTGGGTTTGCCCTCTCGCTGTTGTTCCACAAATGAAGGGATCTAGAGGTTCAAACTGACTCCGCACGGCAGATATTTCTTTGAGGAACTTTTTCATGGCACTTGGAGGTTTGCCATTGTCTGCCGAGGGGCGACCGCTATTAGAAAATTTGTTTTTTCTTCATTTTGATCTTTCACCTAGATTCGAACTACATTCTCTCTGAATTCCGAATGATAGTCACGCACCAACTCATTCGGCTACAGCGGCCGCCCGGGTTATAGTCCATGGAATTATGATGTAGCGCCTAATTTCCGTCTGTTTGCTGCCATGGTGACCTGCATGTTCTGGTGCCCAGCTTATCAAAATAGTGCACCTTACCCCAAAGTATTGAGGTGGGCAGTGAAACAATCTTCAACGAGCTTGCATAGGTGTTCTTCGTTCACAAAAAGCTACCTGGCACAGATATGTTTCGATGCCATGGATGGTCGCTTGACAGAGTGTGGAGTAATCGCAAATTGGTGGGAATCTTTTAAAGTTCTGGCCAAAGTAACCACACCATCCTCAAATTTCGATCGATCTATGTTGTTGTTGTTGTTGTTGAGGTGGTTGAGCATTTCTTAGCTGAAATGCTCCTAATTAGTGACCAGCACCGTTTTAATACCACTATCTCGTGAAATGATGATGAAATTTTTTTTTTTTTTTTTTGTTTCCAAGTCAGATCCATTTAGTGAGGTCCAAGAATAGGAGCAAATCCTTTATCTCGATGACTGAGATCTCCTTAATTTGCTGTAGGAAAGGCTTACCGAAGGATCGGAGTCGTGCCCTGGCTAGTCCCGGACATTCACATAAATAGTGGAACAGACTTTCCTTCGCCCATAGGATTGAAGGGTAGATTGAGTCTAGCTGCATGATCCCCTACTTTCCAATGTCCTGTAAGGGTTGCAGTGATCCGTGAAATGTTTGGCAGAGAGCATCCTAACAGGTCATTCGTCCTTTGGATTTTATATGACGGCCATGTGTTTTTTGTTGTAATACATGTAGGTATTTGCTTCCATCTTCTTTCGGCTAAAGCATGATAGTGTGAAGCAATAGATGCTTTTAGTGTGTTCAGTGGGGTGGAAACTGCCACTGCCTCTGTTATGTCTAGTGTTGAGCCCTTTCTTGCTAGCTCATCCGCTATCTCATTGCCTCGTATGTTCCTATGACCGGGAACCCATATCAGGGTAATTTCAAGCCAATGGCTGAGCAGTTTCAGCTCCTCCCTACACTGTAGGACCAGTTTGGATGAAATGTAGTTGGAGTCTAAGGCCTTAATAGCTGCTTGACTGTCTGAGAAGATGGCTACTCTTGCACCAACTACCTTGTAGAGTTCTAGGGATTTGCATGCTTCTCTGATTGCTAAAAGTTCAGCCTGGAACACGGTGGCATAATCAGGAAGACGAATTGATTGAGATAGGTTGAGTGGCTCCGAATGGAAGCCAGCTCCCACACCACAGTTCATCTTAGAACCATCGGTATAGATTTCGATATCGTGTCTTCCAATCACCTCTCCTTTGCTCCACTCGGCTCTCGGTGGGAAGCGTACCGTAAAGCCTTTCTTGAAGTTTAGGTCGGGGACTGTGTAGTCTGATCCGTTTTTGAGCAGCGGGGGTCCCTGTAGGAGGATCTTGCTGTGACCGTACGGCCTTGTTGTCCAGCTTCCTATGTCTCTGAGTCTCACCGCGCTGCAAGTAGCTATTATTTTAATGTGTAAATCTAATGGCAATAGATGTGTTAGTACATTGAGCATTTCAGTAGGACTGGTGCTAAGCGCTCCTGTAGTTAAGATACACGCTGTTCTTTGTATCTTGTTCAACTTAGTTTTGTTGTATTTCCTTTCTGTTGCAGGCCACCAAACTAGTGCCGCATATGTTAGTATTGGCCTTACAACGGCTGTGTAGGACCAGTTGGATAATTTTGGTTGGAGACCCCATTTTTTTCCCAACATTCTCTTACATGTGGAAAGTTCTATGTTCGCTTTCTTTACCCTGTACTCTACGTTGGACTTCCAGCTGAGTTTGGGGTCCAGGATAACCCCTAGGTATTTGGCCTGTTTGGTTAGCGTGAGGCTGACGCCGGTTAGTTTTGGGAGATTAAAGTTTGGCACCTTGGCACGATCGATCTATAGTTTTAGTTATATTTCAACGGGGAACATACCTTTTGGAATTTGCTTGGAAATGTGCCTTCGTGGTGTTTCGCGGTGGTAATTGTCTAACACCCAAATATGAGTGGAGTTCGGCATTATGTTAGCTCGATATGAAGTTACTTTGCTCCCAAATATCGTACCTAGAGTACGGTGGAGGTTTCAGCTGGATCTCGCCTTAATACCGGAAAAGCTGGCAAAAGTATGGACTCAAATTTGTGCGCAATATTAAGGTTAAGGGCAATTTTTATGTTTTAAAACTTAAAAGACTACCCAGCCTAATGCTCGTGCCATGAGCTACATATGTGTATATACAGTTGCGAGCATGAAAATAGCAGTTCCAAAATAATATTAAATTTTTTTTATCTATTACGTTTTTTTAGTAAATTTTTATTAATATTTTGAATATTGTTCTATTCTTAAACATATTTAAATCAACTCTATAATGAAAAATAAATTGTAACAAAAGATTAAAATGCAAAGTCAACATTAAAATAGCAGTCATATAAGTAACACATTCTGACCAAGTTTATAAAAATATTAAAGAAATACTGCATTGACAAAGTTGGAAGATTCATAGTTGTAACTAATATTTAGTTGAACTCTTTTTTTATTACGCCAGCATAACCGCGCGACATTGAGCCCACCAATTGCTCACATCGCTGCTTCGTAATCTTCAGCCACGCATCTTTAACAATTGCCCAAAGTTGTTGATTGTTGCTCAGTTTGGCATTGTGTACAGCTCTGCTTAAGTCCCCCCACAGATTTTTTATAGGACTAAGGTCGAAGAACTGAGCAGACCATTCTATAACTTCAGAATCTGCTTTCGTCGTCCTGTGGTGCAGTGTTTCCCTCGACCTGCTATAGTCAGAAGGTAAGAAATATATTCATGACCCTCAACAAAATGAAAAATAAAAATAATATACTTAAATAACTAATAAAAAACGTACTTTAGCCTAATTATGTGCAAAATTTTATTAATATTCCTTGTATAACCTTAAAAACTGAAGACGTTGCTATTTCAACGTTGCACTTTAAAACGGATTTGCGTACAGATATTTTCGTAGTTGTAGATTTATTCAGCTAAACTCTATACATCTCTTCGTAGATATTTGGTATTGAAAAAATTGTTTGGCTTATTTTTTGGAAAAACATGACTTCAAAATAATTTTTTAATAAATCTGCTATTTTCATATTCACAGCTGTACTTATGTATATATGTACGTATATGAATTTGTAATATTAGTAGCCCCTAGCCACCATTAGCGACACAAAATTATCAAGCAAGCGTAGTAGAATTTTATAGTACGTATAGGTGGAGGGTACGAACAGGAAGCCTATACAATTATAAGTACTTGAACGAGAGCGTACCGTACTGTTCTTTCATACTCGCATTTAAGTTCGCTGGCTTGACCAAAAAATTACTTCTAATTTATTCCACCGCTGCTAAGTTTTTGTTTTAGCTGCTGCTGTTGTGAAGTCAACTATGAAGTTTGCAAGTAAAAATTATTTATTGTGGCACGCGCGTTATTTTAATGAATGCATTTATGTATATGTATGTGTATGTATGTATATATGTCTATAAGTTTGTAAATGTATTTGCATATTTGAAAATACCAAAAGAACTACAATTTGAATGGCGCAATGGATACAGCGTAATTTCTGTACAGTTGAACAGGGGTGGATCACCTTTGACTAAGTGTCGGATATTTGGCCTAGCGCAATAAATAACATTGAACTTTTTTTCATGTAAATATTTTCTTTTTATTTTAAATTCTTAAGGCTGGTGTTTGCGTAATCGTAATACGAGTGGACACTAACACCTGGTGCTAAGCATTCATCTACTTCTATGGACTAGGTTTGTTGCTTAAGTTTTCCGTTTGAAAACTAGAAGAGGGTGTTTGGTTTTTTGTTTACTCTAATTTCTATGGTTCTATGAAGGCATATAAGTCCGTAAATGTAATGCATTGCTGTGCTCCAAGTATAGTTTAGCCAACAAGTGGCTTAATTAGTTAACATTTGTAATCTTATAAGCTAAAAAAGGCAGTTCCATAGTGAGTAATAAAAAAATGTGTTCTATGAACTCCAGGCATCTCCAGCCAAGCTGAAAATTCATCAAGAAAGTGTTTAAAATTTATGATGTATGATAGGTAACACGTAACATTACATATCGTTAGTTGCATAACAAGTAATTTATTTTAAAAATATGAAAAAAACATATTTTTACTTATTTTAGTTCATACTGAGTTTGAGATTATCTCTTCTTAGGAAGTAATTTTGTGAACACGTGTTGCTGAATGTATGTAATGAACATTGAATAAAAAATGATGTGAATATATATATAAATATTTTAATCTTTACAATTATATGCATATATGTATATGCTGAAACCTGGCTATTAAATAAAACTACTGCCACTGTAAAGCATTCTTTTCATATTTGCTCATTAGCAAGTCTTTTCGGTATATAATTGAGGTATTCACAGAGGGTGTCGTATTATTGAATGACGTAAACCTTAAACCACTAAAAATATATTTAGTAGGTTTGCAAAGTATCTAATAGCCGTACAACCTCTATTGCAGACACTGTGGGGATCCTGCAAAGAAAGAGACTGTTGAACACTTTCTCTGCAAATGCCCGGCTCTGGCGTCTAGGCGCTTGATATTCCTTAGCGTATCCTTTGGGGATGACTTGAAGAAATTTTGCACTGGGTGGCTGTAGAAGGTTATCTCTTCCCCAAAATGTTTGTTTGCACAGGTAATGGTTCACATTATGGTATAAAAACGGCACGTAAGTGCTACTTGACGTGCGCTTGTGACACTCTTGCCATTTTATCTACATGTACCTATCATCTGAAAGCCAATATTACGAATTTTCATGCAGTTAAAAAATGTTGGTTGTGGTTTTCTGCCTTCTAAAAATTTATTCAACCGTTAAAAACTTTATGCCCTAAGACAATAAGACACCTACGACATCTTTTGAATCACTTAAATATTTATAAAAAGTCATGTCGTACTTGATAATTTGATCGTATGAATAATTTCTCAACGTCGCTAATTCTGATTCGATTTGAAAATGATCTAATTTTTTGTGCGAAGTTTTCCATTTTATTATTATTCGTGGTCATATTTTCTTATACTTGAAAGGCTTTCTAATTTTACACTCCACTCAAAATTGTAGCACATCAAGAGTTTGACTAATTTTTACTAAATTTCTTTCTCTTTTTTGAATATTCAGGATTTTTTTATAACAATACAACTCTTTTTCTAACGAGAACTATATAAATCCCATTTTGGAATTTTATACAGAAATTAGAAAAAAATCCACAAAATTTGTATTCCAATTCCACAGTTTTCAATTGGAATTTCTAGAAAGATGTTTGGTATGCAATTTTTTAGCCGATTAAATTTTAATATAATAAAGTGCAAATTTGAAGTGGCTAGAAAACGTTCTTAATTTTTAACAAAGCTTCGGCAAGCTTGACATAGTCCACTGTGTTAGAAAAGAAGAGAGAAAATTTAAGTGTAATACAAAGAAGATTGAGTCTGCGATCTACCGCCGATATGCCCCTAACGGTTAAGCCAGGTCGTAGCGATCGCTTTCGCAACAAAGTATAAGTACAGCCTATCAACGTAGAGTACAGGGTAAAGAAAGCAAATATAGCACCTTACACGTGTAAAAGAATGTTGGGTAAAAAATGGGATCTCCAACCAAAACTATCCAATTGGTCCTATACAGCCATTGTAAGGCCAATACTAACATATGCGGCACTACTTTGGTGGCCTGCAGCAGAAAAGAAATACAATAAAACCAAGCTGAACAAGATACAAGGAACAGCGTGTATCTTAACTACAGGAGCGCTTAGCACCAGTCCTACTGAAACGCTCAATGTACTAACACATCTATTGCCATTAGATTTACACATTAAAACAATAGCTACTTGCAGCGCGGTGAAATTCAGAGACATAGGAAGCTGGACAACAAGGTAGTACGGTCACAGTAAGATCCTCCCACAGAGACCCTCGCTGCTCAAAAACAGGCCAGACTACACAGTCCCCGACCTTAACTTCAAGAAAGACTTTACGGTACGTTTTTCACCGAGAGCCGAATGGAGCAAAGGGAAGGTGATTGGAAGATACGATATCGAAATCTATACCGAAGGTTCTAAGACGAACTGTGGTGTAGGAGCTGGCTTCCATTCGGAGCCACTCAACCTATCTCAGTCAATTCGTCTTCCTGACTATGCCAGCGTGTTCCAGGCAGAACTTTTAGCAATCAGAGAAGCATGCAAATCACTAAAGCTTTATAAGGAAGTTGGTGCAAGAGTAGCTATCTTCTCAGACAGTCAAGCAGCTATAAAGGCCTTAGACTCCAACTACATTTCATCCAAATTGGTCTTACAGTGTAGAGAGGAGCTGAAACTGCTCAGCCATTGGCTTGAAATCACTCTGATATGGGTTCCCGGTCACAGGAGCATACGGGGCAATGAGATAGCGGATGAGCTAGCAAGAAAAGGCTCGATACTAGAATTAACAGAGGCGGTGGCAGTCTCCACCCCACTGAACACACTAGAGACATCCATTGCTTCACATTATCTTGCTTTAGCCGAAAGAAGATGGAATCAAATAACTACAGGTATTACAACAAAAAACACATGGCCGTTATACAAAGTCCAAAGGACGAATGATCTGTTAGGATGCTTTTGGCCAAATATCTCACGCGTCACTGCAACCCTTACAGAGAGCATGCAGCCAGACTCAACCTCCCCTTCAATCCCATCTGCAGAAGCTGTCAAGCGTAAAGGGCGAAGGAAAGGGTCTTTTTGGCAAAATTTATGTGAATATCCGGGGCTAGCCAGGGCACGACTCCGCTCCTTCGGTAAGCCTTCCCTACAACAAATGAATTAGATTTCAGAAATCGAGATAAAGAATTTGCTGTTATACTTGGACCTCACGAAATGGGTTTGACTTAGAACAACAAAACACAAAAAAAAAAACAAAAAAAAAACATAATAACGAGGACGGCGGTAGTAAAACGGCGCTGGTCACTAATTAGGATTATTTCAGTGGAAATACCCAACCACTTCAACAACAACAACAACAACAGGAATCACAACAGCCTATCAAAAATATTATATATCAAAATCAGGATGTACGCTTTCGTTTGGCTCACTTGGCTTTTCCTTTGCATCTTTTTGTAAACTTATAAATAATTTAAAAATAGTTCTTAAATTTTTTTTACTGTTTTTTTCTGTTTTTAGCTCAAAAGCCACCTCAAAGTATATTTACTCACAGTGTTGGCCGCCAATTAACTACAGATTCATGGCAAAAACCATTAATTATGTAATAAATGCAAATTAATCAATAACCGGTTTACAGAAAATCCACATAAGACACTTCACTTCGATACATGTAATTTATTTCGTTCCACCGCAGACGCCCTTTAATTGGCGTGAGTGTTTTATTGTTATTATTCACTTTTTTGTGAGCACCGCGCAATTAATTATTTAATTAAAACAAAGTAAATTGAATGGAACTGGTGAAAAGCAAGCAAAAACCGTTTGTAAAATATATAAAAAAAGCAAGTTTTTAAGAAGCAATTTTTTAAGCGTATACTGCTCTGCGACGGATTTGCGCAAGCGTAACGAATTATTTTAATTGTCGCTGATTAACAATATCCGCTGAAAATATTCATTCATTTTTAATTACCCACTGGCGAATACGTTAATGGGATGCAAGGGCAAAAATGGTAGTGAGGCGAAATACAGCGAACAATTGAAGTAGAAATAAGAGCACGTATGGATTGCACTGGCATTTCATTCACATGCACACACACACACGTGCACGCTTAAATGTATGAATATGTGTATGCAAATGAGGATTAATATCATAATTCAATCCATTATTTTGCATACTGTTTTATTGCAAATGCAATCACCTTGCCGGCTATAGACTTAAAAATTGAGTACAGGAGTGGTGGGAAAATTGGCAGGTAGAATTTGTAATGAAATTTCATTGACAAAGACTGTCCCGATTCGTAAAGGCATTTGTGAATATTAATGAATTTTTATGAGATTACAAAAGACCATCGCTAGCAGCCAAAAAAAAGGAAAAACACACACACAGAAGTGCAGTGTAGTGAAACTCATACTGGTACGAGTATTAGGGTGATTCACTTTTTCAAGGTTTGTGATATTTTGATCAAGTTCTTCCTTGTTTTTTTAGTATATAGTAGACAAGGTGACTTGATAACGAGCATAAACTTAAATTTATTTGATCGATATTTTACGAGACATCGATCATTACAACCATCTACCAAGAAAATAAAGTAATTTATGGGTTGTCCTTCTAACAACTTTTTCCGCAAGGCGTTAAAGCTACTTAGGAATGCAGCTCGAAAAACTTTTAACAGTGCAAAATTCGCTGAGAATGCAGAAGACTGGTATGCTTATCGTCCGTCATAGCTTCAATGCGATTAAGTGATACGGAAACCAAGAAGTCTTCTTCAACCAAGTTTTTCGAGAGATTCAAATTAAACTTAGAAGTCCAAAATTTAAAAATCCATCCCTCGAAGTACAGCACTCGGGGGAGCATCAGAAGGACTGTAACGCTTAAGAAAAGCTAAGAGTCTTCTTGGCCCAAAATTTGAGAAGGGTTTGAATTAACCTTAGAAGCTATAGAAGGTGGGGTTGTATCTTCAAGTGCCCGAAGAAGGATAAGAAGAAAAAAGACGCTTAAGGAAAACTAACAAGCCTTCTTCATCCAAGTTTTTCTAGAGGTTCGGATTAAACTTAAAAGTCCCAAATTTAGGAAGCTATCTCTCAAAGTTCCCTATCTTGGAGGAAGGTCAGAAGGACTTGAACGCGTAAAAAAGCGAAGAGGTCTTCTTGACAAACAATTACCGTTGGATTCGAGTTAAATTTAAAAAGCTGTCTCTCCAAGCGAAAGAATCCAAAAAGAGGCTTTAGCGCTTAAGGAAAGCTAAAAGGTCTTCTGAGTCCAAAATTTTTGAAGGATTAGTCTGGGGCTGTTCCTTCAAGTGTCTCAAGGAGCATAAGAAGAATCTGGACGCTTCAGGAAAACTAAGAAGTCTTCTTTACCCAAGTTTTTCGAGAGGTTCGAATTAAACTTAGAAGTCCTAAATTTAGAAAGCTATCTCTTCAAGTTCCTCAACCGAGAGAAGGATGAGAAGGACTTGAGCGGGTAAAAAAGTAAATCGGTCTTTTTGGCAAACAATTTTCGAGAGATTCGGAGTAAACTTAAAAAGAATTTGAAAGGCTTTCTCTCCCAGCGAACGAATTCATATGAAGGTAAGGAAGGCATTGCATGCCAAGCAAAGCTTAGAATTCTTTTTCACCCGAATTTCGGAAGTGGTTCGAATTAAACTTAAAATAATTTCGTTTAAAAAGCAATTCTCAAAGTATTTCATCCCGGAGGAGAATAAGTAGAACTTGAACATTTAAAGAAACGAAAAATGTTGCCCGCAATTTCCGAGTGGTTCGATTAACCTTGAAAGTACCATATTTAAAAACCTGCCTACATTTTCAAAGAGCATACGAGATCTGGGGTAACTCGATTACGAAGAACTAAGTACGAGAGTACTAGCGAGGCTCTTGGTACAATGTCTACAAGGCTATTTGTCCGATATAAAATTAAAAAAACAAGTAAATCACCTTAATGCAGTGTACATATGTACATGAATGTCTGTTTGTATTTTTCTGTAACACTTCACCTAAATGGCAACATCTCTTCAAAGTAAACAGACGTGCCCGGCATATTAAAATCACTGGCATATTCGATGCTTACCGTCGACTACCTTGGCGGTTTAATACATCGAGTCGAAAATAAATATTCGAAAAAAAAACAATCAATCAACCATAGAAAAGTAGTGCAAAATAAATAAGGAGAGCATCACCTAATAAAAAATCAAGTAACAAAATAATGAATTTGCTTAAACAAGTTGAGCAGGTAAGCGAAAAAAAGGCCAAAACACAAAAGGAGGCAGCTTCATACCGGTGCGGCTTTCGGTAATCATCGAGTATCGAGCATCGATCTCCTGGGCTTATTTCACAGGGTTTATGCTACACGTATGGTTGTGTATGTATGCGTGTATGCCCATATATTGGCAACCAATTATGACTCATCCCTTGTCTGTGGACATGACTGAACATGACTAATCTGCGCAGAACAGGCGAAGGTAGCCAGATTGTTTTGGTTGGCTAGTCACCTGACTGCTGAGAATCATAACCGGTCTGTTGTGAAATTCCCTAGCAAATGTATGCTGCGTATGTAGATGTAGTATGAATGCAAGGCAAAAAAGTACAAAACTGTTTAGAATCAATAGGAAAAGGAGCAAAGTAACGAGATGTGCGTTGCTTTGATTTTTATGGCATACGCGACGGCACCGATGCCCCAGCATACGAAATTAAAGCAAAGCAAGTGCTTTTTGCGTTAATATACCCTAAAATTAACTAGCAGCAGGAGGAAACAAGGATTGAAAGGAACGAAAGGAAAGGAAATGCAATTAAATAAATGAATGAATTTCGGGTTTACATGGATTTCAAAAGCTAAAAATGCATATTTTGTCTCATTTTTTCTAATATAAAAGAAAAAGGTAAACATTTAAGGGAGTTCAAAGATGAGTTTAAAGAGGTTTAAAACTACAATTCAATTAGGTAGCTAGCACTAGAAGAAGTGTGCTTTGGCTAAAAATCACTTCACTGATTTGGCCCATAACAAACAAATCTGCTCAATGGATTAAGAAAACATATATTTGTACAAGGTTTAATAATCTGGAACTAACCTCGAGGAAATTAAAGGAAAACTATTCTGTGCCTGTAAAGGTGGCGGTAGAAAACTTCAATGTCCTCAAGATAAGCACCACTTTACGTTAAGCTCTATGCAATTTTTTCGACCGATCCACAAAAGATTTTAGAGGATTTTTTTTAATGAGTTCGACAACTTAAAATGATAGGAAAAGACAGAAATATTGTTGAAATGATCTTTTTTTATCTGGTAGATAATTTCATGGTATTAGCAATTAGCAAAAATGCGACGCGCACGATTGTCATTTGACTTCAATTCTTGCACGAGCTGTATTTTATAGGCACATAAGCCAAGTGAGTAAGCCAAACAAACAGTCGGCACTCTCGCGTATCGGTACCTACGTCACTGTTGACAGTTAGGAAGAGACTTCGTTTAGTTAGGAACCAGCACTAACATCGATAACAATGTCAGCCTGGAAATCCAATGTAGAATCTCTCTTGCCAACAAGTGCTACTTGGGACTAAGCACGCAATTGAGTAGTAAAGTCCTCTCTCGACGAACAAAATTAACTCCTTACAAGGCTGCCATTATGCCCGTCCTAACGTATGGTGCAGAAGCTTGAACGATGACAACATCCGATGAGGCATCCCTTGGAGTGTTTGAGAGAAAGATTCTGCGGAAGATTTTTGGACCTTTACACGTTGGTGACGGCAGGTATCGCAGGCGATTAAACAATGAGGTGTATGAGCTTTACGATGGCATAGACAAAGTACAGTGAATGAAGGTCCAGCGGCTTCGTTGGCTGGGTCTGTCGCCCGAATGGCTACAAACGTTCCGACTGTGAAAGTATTCGATGCGGTACCAGTTGGTGGTAGCAGAGGAAGGCTTCACTTGCTAAGTTTAACTCACGCTGGTTAATGCAAGAAATAAACGACTGGCGCGCTTTGTTAAATTCGTCCAAAATCGCGTAAGCGGTTATCGTACCAATCAAGAAGAAGAAGAAGAAGGAATCATAATCTGTACGTAAAATTTTCCACGCAGTCGAAGGGCAAAGACCAACCGGTTGAGACTGACGACGAATCGACATTTCGACGTCTTCTTCAACACTTCGCTCTATGAACTTCGTTAACAGATTTATTTTTTCAAAGTAAATTTCCACTATTTGGAAGAATTGTTGCGGCTTCAATGATGACTTGTCAAACCCTACTGAATATAAATTTGAGGACGATTTGCCCATCTCAGCTGTCCCGATAGTTCTAATGCAGCTAAAAAACACCTGATATATATACGCGTATCAAAACAGTAGCTTTAGCGTTATGAATTCCAGCATTCAAAACGTCAAGAACTTCACCTACCTGAGAAGAGTAAGAAGCACGTAGCGCATTTGCTCAGCTGAACAAAATATGGAAGTCTAAATCGATTTCCACACTTGAACAATCGCGGCTTTTGTATGGCTGTGAGTCCTGGCTCATGAAAGGCTTGCTCGCAAATAAGCTGCAAGTTTTTGTCAGCAAATGTTCAAGATGTTTATTGCGGATTTGGTGGCCCAGAACAATCAACAGCCGAGAGTTTTAGGCAAATTGTAAGCAGTTAGCCATCCAGATTGAAATAAAGCAGAGAAAAAGGAGGTGGATTGGTCATACACTTCGAAAGGATCCCACAGAAATATGCAGGCAAGCACTCGATTGAAAACTCTTGAAAAAGAACTTGAGGCTGCAGGGAAATTTTTCAAAAAAGTCAGGGTCATTGCGAAGGAGCGTGACTATTGGAAGCGTTTGGCAGAAGTAACTATGTTCCATCAGGGTGGACAGGAATTAAGAGAAAGTATTATGAATGATATTTGTTTTAACACAAACTGATCTTTGGGGACTTTCTAGTGTAAAAAATTTCTTTTTATATAAAGAATCTCATGTTAATGCTGCAAAGGAAATTATACAGAATTGTTTCATATTTCAATATAGATCAAACAAAATTTTGCAAAAAAATAAGAATGATTAAGTTTTACAAAATTTAAAAAAGTTATTTGTTTTTTACATTTTGTTCTAGCCATTAACTTTTTTGCTTACAATCAACAGCATATCTATAATTATTTCGTTTTTTGAATCTTATTACTGTCAACAGGAGATGTATGTTTTCTATTTTCTATTTTCTATCTTCATTTTAATACTTAGGCACATAGGACATATTTGTAGCAATAAACAAATGAATAAACGTGACAAGTTATGCTTTCTTCGCTCGCTTAAAACTATTCAATTCTCGATTACTATGAGAAGATTCAAAAGATGAAAATGCATAAAGAGCTATAGAGGCCCGTACTAACATACAGCATTGAAGTAATGGAAACTTAAGATAGCAGACACCGCCCAAATAGTACTGAGATTTGAAAGAGCGGCACTACGAAAAATATATCCTTGCCACTGGATGACGGAACATATCGAATCAGATAAATGACAAGTTCGATGCATTGATTCATGCTTTCAACCTGATTTTTGACTTATTATCCTACATAATTTTTGAAGACCTTTCATTCCCAATAAACACCATTTTATTTATCTAAAATATTTTGTATGCTCGAAAAAGTTGTATGCATTTTTTGAAACATAACAAATTTTGCGTTGTGTCGCTTTTCAATTTGTAATCTAGCCCTGCCATTCTTGAAAAAAAACCTCTTTAAAGTTTGCTGTCGGTACTTTGAATGGCATTCAATAATACACAAATACCGCAGTGCCCATATCATCCATCACTTACTTACAACGAAGGTAACCATTTCAGTACCACTTTTCTTTCGCATTGTACTCCACCTGGCTATGGGAAATGATAGATAAACAAAAGACTAGCAAAGACAGTTTTCAACATAGACTCCAATGTGTGCCTATATTTGTATAGAGCAAAATGAGCAAGTAGAATTTACTACGCCTTCAGCAACGCAGTGCACTTCAGGCGGGGGTACATCAAATGAAATCCAATACGATTTCCACCGAAAACAACTAAACACGCAATTAAACCCGTTTCGCGAATGCGCGAGCGTGCGCAAGTTGCTGTCCTAAGTCTTTTCATTTCGTTGGGCTCTCACAGAAGTAGGGTTGAGCAAAGGCAACAGTTGCTGCTGCCCTGTCTTTGTTTACTTTTGTTTTTATTGTTATTATTGTTGTTTTATTTTGCTTGTACATTGTTGCAAAGGTGTACCTACATACATACATGTGAACATGCCTGTGTGTTGTTGCATTGCTTTTGACGCTGCAGCTTTTAACATTTCGAATTTTATTATTATTTACCAACAAAAGCGTCGTGTGAATATTTCTTCGCTAAAATCTGAACAAAGCTGACAGGTAGTAAAAGAGTTTCACAAATGCATTCACTTTAACGAACTGTATGACTGTGTTTACCTATGCAGAGGAACGCATTTGTTTACATTTGCAAACCAAATTATTAGCTATGAGTAGAGTTCAATGCACTAAACAGAGACATCATAAAATGTAGAATAAAATTGATTGTGTTCCCTGGGTTTTGCTTATATAAAAAATTATTGCTTCTCCATTTATATATTTCATACATTCCTTTGCCTTCTGTTGAGGGTTTTAAATTCTGAGGTGTGGCTTTTGATGCTATGAAAATTTTGAAGATTAGCTAATAGAGTCGCCATAGTTTCCCTCAATCTTGCAAACGCCGTAAAAGGTGCTATGCCAAGCGCGAAGAAACGATGCAGAGATATACTTAGAAATCTACTTATAGGCAAATGGAGCATTGTGTCTGAAAATTATCAACTATGCGACTAATTTTCCTAACTTGCGCAAGGCAGGACAAGAAATTTTTTGATATTGTCGAAAGGCTGGAATTACAACGTGCAGCAGAGAATCTACAGTCTATACTCTCAAATCGGCTAAAATAAAATAACTCTTCATAACCCAGATGTAAGCAAGCGGAGGGACTTCAAATCGCAATGCTGAGCTACCTATGGTCAAATGGTAAGGGGACTATAATTGAATAATAAAAATGAGAAGAAGGGACAAAAGACTTGTTTCTAAAAACAAAGAGAGATAGCACAGCTTGAGAGTGATTGAGATGTTGACTATATGGATTGTATCATGAAAATTTACTCACCGTGAGTGTGTTTCCAACACCAGCGCTAGGGCAGCAAAGGCAAAGATTAAAGGCAGGACAAGCTTGAGGATAAATAAGGTCAAGCTGTCGAACTTTTCAATAGTGGAAGTGTTGATTTTTAAGGTGAAGAACCCGTGTGATTATTTATTTATTTAGTCATTAAATCCTAACACAGCAAGGCTAAACCTTATAATTATTAGTGCTCGTCACAACAGGTTACAACTTTTATGATAAAATTTACATGGACACTTTGAGTTACAAAAAAAAAACAAATCAAGTGAACATTTAAAGAAACGAGAAAACTTACTTATGGATCAATATGATCTCCCTTAGTGCTAACATATCTTTAAAGTTCAAAAAGTTCAGAGTTTCTTACAGACTTCGTGGAAATTATTGTGAGGGCGAGGTACTGAGGTATTTTCGATAAGCTGATTTTATGCAAAAGTAAGAGGGATCTGAACTGAAGAAGCTTATCTAGGAGCATGGAGTAGATAGTGTCAGCATGATAAGGGAATTTAGTACTGCGACTTCAAAGATTCATGAGTTCAAGTATTTCTCCGAGTCCAACTTCCACAAAACATTGAAGTATTTGTCATATTTTATTGAGTTTTATTTCCTCGAAGAACTCGTAACAGTTAAAAAAAACGAGGTACCTACTTTACCCACGGTTGTATACTGTGAGGAACCAACGTAAAGATGACAATTGAGTTATGATCAAAGAACCCTCAAGTTAAGAGGGTCTGTACAAAAAGTAGAAGGCACTTTCTTAGCTTAAAATTCTATGTGAACAAAGAGAATCCTCGTATTTTAGGCTTTGAGAATTTCGTTGAAGAAAATTATTTCAACTGAAAAGGAAAAATTTTTCAATAATCACCTACATTTTTTGTAAAGCTTAACCACATTCGCATTTTCTTAATTATTTTTGGCCCATTTTTATCCCTACCGATTTAGCAGTAATTATTCTAGGGCATATAGAGTTTTCTGCTGTTCTTCTGAGTGGATAAATGTTCAGTAAGCAAACCTCTAATTAGGCATTTTTGTTTCATTTCATACAGAGTTGACCAACTATTGTTTTAAACTGGAAATAGCTTTAAGTAATAATGGAGGATGGTTCCTTATGTAGAAGTTAGAGGATGTAGAAGCCCACGCAGGTGGATAAAGTCATTGATTTTCATTCACTTGGGAGTGCCCAGGACGATTCTTCTGCATATAGCCCAAGCCGCTACACTTAGGATCCTTTGGGTAGCTTCCGAACACCCATTCAAGAGTGAGCTAATATGAGAAGGCGAAGCAACCAAGGATAGTTGGTTGTGCGAGAATCTCTCTTACCAACAAGTGCTACTTTGGACTATGTAGACAATTGAGTAACTCGACGAACAAAACTAACCCTCATCATGCCCATCCTATCGTATGGCACAGAAGCTTGATCGATGACAACATCCGATGGGGCATCCCTTGGATTGTTTGAGAGAAAGATTCTGGTTTTTGGACCTTTAAACGCAAGTATCGCAGACGATGGAACGATGGGCTGTATGAGTTTTACGACGACATAGTCATAGTGCAAAGAATAAAAACCCAGCGGATTCGTTGGGTGGGTCATGTCGTCCGAGGGGATACAAACGCTCCGGCTCTGAAAGTATTCGATGCGGCACCAGCTGGTGGTAGTAGAGGAAGAAGAAGGCCTTGGACGCTGGAAAGATCAGGAGGAGAAAAGCTTAGCTTCACTTGGTGTGTCAAACTGGCACCGGTTAGCACGAGAAAGGAACGATTGGCGTACTTTGTTAAACTCGGCCACAATTGCGTAAGTGGTTACCACGCCAATCATGAAGAAGAAGACCAAATTTGAATTTGATCTGGAGCAAAATTTAATATTTATCTAATATTGGTTAGAGAATAGGGAAATTCCAACGCTACTTTAAGACCATTTACTTATTGTTTAAAGTTAAAAGCTAAGAGACAATAAAAGGACTCAGTAGTTCAAATTTTAAGCGTTAGCTGGCCCACCCTTTATTTTATGTTCATATATGTTTACAGGATTTTTAGAAAGATAGTAGCTTTTTTCCACGCTCCGTCCCATAAGACAGATGGCAATGAAAATTTCTTCTTTTTCTAAAAAATGATGAACATTAAAAAATTTCTAAAACATCTTTGAAATCTGAAAAATAATGAGCTGAAAAGATTGAGTACACAATTAACAAAAAAAAAAAATCACTTTGTTTTAAGAGATTTTGTTTTACTCTTTTCAGAATTTTCTATTGTCAAAAAAAAAAAAATTTGAAAATTCAGAAATTGCTTCGTTTATTTCCACTTTTCCAATAACTTTTTTATCAATCACAACAATATAATTTAATATATTTCTAACAAGCAAACAAAATGCGTTTTTACCTATTCGACGAGGTGGTGCTGCATAACAAAAAGGATGATTTCTGGATTGTGTTGCATGGAAATGTGTTGGATCTAACACCGCTCATGAAAGATCGTTACGATCACTGGAATAGCGTAAGTTGCTAGCAATGTATAGCCATACATATCACAAAATGATGCACATCTATAAATAAGATACACTTTTTAAACTTAAAAGAATTTGGAATATTTGCTCGCCTTTGGCGGCAAGGATATTTCCCATTTCTTCGAGGAGACACTCATGCCGAAAACGGAAACATCGCCGGTGACTGGGCGACCGCGTCTACTCTTTCCACCCATTTTGGAAACGGCGCTCAGCGAAATGTGCAAGACAAAGGGCAAACTCTGGAGTCAGGATCCCATGTATCACATTGGCCGCTTGACAAGGCGTGCACGACGTGTGCGCATCATCAATACGCTTACTGGCACTACGCAGCTGATGAAAGTCTGCGACGAGGATACAATTTACGACATACAACATAAGTACAAACAATTTTATAACCACCACGCGGGCAGCTATGCATGGCGGAAATTTTCGAATATGGTAAATTATTTTAGGTATAATTATTTAAGAAAAAAATTATTTAAATCTATTTTATGTATGTGCGTGTGTGCTTAGGGCATATGCGGTGGTAAATTAATTCTCAAAGGCACTCTGGACGAAAATGGACTGATTGAAGAGGAGCAGTGCAATTATGATTTGCCACCACCATCGATATGGTTATATTATACGAATGATGTGACCGTCGCATAAATAAATAAATAATCGACAATATGAGAAAATATCAGATTAACAAAATTCATTACTTTGTGCAAAAGCAAAATATGCCAGAAAGTGTTGCATGTAGCTGCAATTTTTTTTATTTAGTGCTTTGATAAGCGAAAGTGAATCATAACTGTAACCGAATTTGTGCATGAAATGAGTTTTCCTAATCCAGTATTGTCATTCCTCGTCGACATAGAAAAAATATTAGGTCTATGGATAAGTTCGTGCGGTTTTACAACAGATGGCGTAACTTGATTATTATTCCATCGATCCACATTTCCAAACATTCATTGGAGAGCTACTGTCGTAAGGCACAAACGTCAGTATAAGTTTTTTATTTGAAGCGTAAACAACAATATTTTTACCACACTTGAAAATGTCGAATTTCGTGCCAAATAATGTGTTTTTGCGGGGAATTCTTTAATATGAAGAAAAAAGCAGCCGAAAGTCATCGTATCTTGGTGGAAGTTTATGGTGAGCATGCTCTAGCTGAGCGAACGTGCCAGAAGTGGTTTGCACGCTTTAAAAGTGGTGATTTTGGCTTGGAAGACGAAGAACGCGAGGGTGCGCCGCCAAAGTTCATGGATACCGAATTGGAGGAATTGCTCGATCAAGATCCGGCTCAAACGCAAGAAGAGGTTGCAAAAACTTTGGGAGTTGATCAATCAACCATTTCCAAACGTTTAAAAGCCATGGGAATGATCCGAAATTCAAATTTCGAAAAAAAAACCGCACGAACTTATTCATAGACCTATTAGCTGAAACCGTAGGACTCAAAATAAATGCAGAAAAAGAAAATATTTGAAGATTTTACGCAAGGTGGAGAGAAGACAGCCAGAAGTTAATCTAGTTGGCACTTACCGCTTCGTGGGCGTACAATCGTTTAAGTATCTGGGTGTCACGATACAAAACAGGATTGGGGCAGGAAATAGAGCATATTTCGCTCACACAAAATCATTTAAATCTAAATTTCTTACGAGAGTTTGCGAACTACGTCTATACCAGTTAATAATATAGCCAATTCTTGCATACGGCTGTAAATGCTGAACAATGACTTCTAAAGATAAATCTGGCCTAAGAGTATTCGAGCGAAAAGTGCGGCGTAGGATGTTTGATCTACTACGACTGCAAGATGCTATGTACCGAATACACTACAATAAACAATTGCTGCAGCTTTTTAATGGCGAGGACATCGTGAAATACGTTAAGTCCCAAAGACTGCGATGGTTGGGCCATATTATATTACGCGCATGGGAGATGGCCGACACCAGAAATAAATCGTGTCATACAACTCCATAGCGCCTAAAGCACGAAGACGCCCAAAACTAACATTGTTTGAACAAGTTTTAATAGACCTGAGGACACTGGGTGTGTTTTTTTTGTTTTTTTTTTCGGCGGTGAGGTTGGGTTAAAAATACCTTCGCACCATATAGTAACCTTCGCTACTACGAGTGTGGTGATTCCACTAAAAATATCCCTCTTCTTCTCTTGGATTTTTCCCTCCACCCCGGGACTGCTTCCGCATTGCTTTGAGGCGTCAGACGGCATCCTAAGAAGGACAATTACTTACTCACCCTGCATCCACGGTCGCCTGTTTTGAGAAAACTATGCTCAATGCTCTTCGGCATAACTTTGCATTTCGCGCTTCTTTTTTCGGATAGTATCCTCCATAAAATTTGCAACAGCATTCCATTTCTCTTCGTCTATCATCATTTTCTCGATAATTTCTTCAGGTGTAAATACACCAATAGCTCGTTGCAGACCTGTTCTCTATACGTTCCACCTCTCGCATTTAAAGAAAGTGTGCTCCGCATCATCATACTCAGTATCTCCATATATGCAGTTTGGTTGCCTCACTTTTCCCATTCGCCACAGATACTTGCGAAAGGACCCATGTTTGGACAAAAACTGTGTGAGGTAATAGTTAACCTCACCGTGCTTTCTTTCTACCCACTTTTTTAGATCGGGTATTAGGACACTGGGTGTTAGAAACTGGCGACTGTTACCGAAGATCGAGATGCAAGCTAAAGCTCACCCCGAGCTGTAAAGCTGCCCGATGATGATGATGAGTGTTGTCGTTTAATTTTTATTTTATAATTTATATATTATTGGCGCTGATACCCATTTGGGTTTTTGGCCGGGCTTCTCCTATTTGTAGTGTGCGTCCCACAGTTTTAAGCCGACTCCGAAAGGCAGATATTTTTTATGAGGAGCTTTTTCATGGTAGAAATGCCTTCGAAGGCTTGCCATTGGTTGCCGAGAGGCGACTGCTATTAGAAACAATTTTTTTTTATTTTGGTCTTTCACCGAGATTCGAACCTACGTTCTCCTACTGGTAGTCGCGCACCCAAACATTTGCTACAGCGACCGAATTCGATTATAGTAGACCAAAGAGTAGATGAGTGCACTTGTAAAATCTTGCAGGTAAATAAAAACCGGATAACCAAGCGTCTATTGAGTACCTAGGTTCCCTAATGGAGAAATGGAAAATAGCCGATGAACGCTTGACTTTCTTTTAGGTGGCATTTGAATATTTCTTTACCAAGATATTATAGGCCACAGGTCAAAGAGAGTGAGAAAAACGGGAGATTAATTTTTCCGGGATAACAAAAAAAGTCGACGTACGTTGTTATACCAAGAATTAAAATGCTGTATTTTAAAAACCATCGCAAGCAATAAAAAACATTGTGGAATTCCTCAGCCACCTTTTACAAATAGTCTGCCCCGATTTCAACTCGCGTTACTTGCCCCAAGTAACATCTTCATTAAATCATCTATTGTATTTTACTCACTCGCATAACTCGTTAACAAATAGTTCGTATGTCTTCTTATGAGCTAAGTTATTCCCGTTTTCAAAAGTTCGTTCTAACTTCTCATGCACAAATGCGAGTTATAAAGTCCCTTCAGTATTCCAAAGTAAATGTTGATGGCGTTGACAAGCGATTGCTATCAGTTGACATGCAAAAATATAGAAAGGCGCAAAATCGTTTCAGGCGCCCTCGTCAACGCTAAGCGCAAACAAATTGCAGTATGACAATAAATGGTAACAAAGAAAAACCAAAACAAACAACTATTTATGTGCACATGCAAATACGAATGTGTAATTTGCAAATGGACAGCCTACAACCTAATCGCGAATGCTCGAACAAGTTTGTGCCTAAAGTCTTTAGTTTTGTGAAGGAATTCGCTCTGCACTTACATGTGAATGTAGTAGTGTATGCCATTTTAGTTGTGTATGCATGTACATCTGTACGTGTTCTAGAAATTTGCTTGTCTAATAATTGTTCATGCACAAGCAGTTATACCTATGAGTTTGTTTGTGTGTGAGTGTGTTTATTGTTTTCACAACGCCAAATAACAAATGTTTGCTGAGAAAGTCATTTGCTAACTCCGCCACATGCGATTATTTCGCCAACATTTTTACACTACTGCGCCTTTCGGCGGCTGAGCGGTGTGGAGGAGTGGGTGTTTGCGACAGTTTGCTTTTGCACGCAAGCTTTGGAAATGGAATTTCGCATGCGCATTCCAAAGAGCACCCAGGGGTGCCGAGGAACATTGAAGAGGAGAGGCGTGCGTAGCAAATGCTGTAGGTAGGCTTCTAAGCTATGTAGTTGGCGTTGTCGGCTTATGGTCGCAATTTTGATGTGTGATTTTCCCAAACAACGACCGACGGAAGTGCGCAGAGGCTGTGTGAAGAGTACGAACGGCAGAGTGTTTAGAATGGAATGCGTTCACAAAGCGAGAAGTAGCAATTGAAGTACGACATACTTGTATGTAGATATGTATGTATATGTACCAAAAATATATGTAGCGAACTTCTGCCATCGCTCTGTGAGTAGGTAGAATTTAGGTGAATTTATTAACGGATTTTCGAGAGATTTACATTTTAATTCATTCACTTTGCATTTATAAAAATTTACGTTCACTAATGATGTCCGCCGTTTTCCGCAAGCAATTTTTGAGAGTTATGTGTGTGAATATTCGCCATACAAAGTCATGTGAAAGTGCTTAAGAAATTTTGATTTTGAATAAATATTTTTGGAGCTCGCTCAACTATGAAATTTACAGAAAAGTTCCAAGCAAAAAACAAAAGAAATATTAGCAAATATATTCAAATTAAAATATTCAAAACAAAACACACACAAAGCAGGTCATTTATCGTGGCATTTGTCTTAAAAAGGAAGTGGCTTTCGAATTGTTTGCGTTCTTTTTTAACGGAGTGGCCTGGCCAGGCGTACCATAATTGGCAGCGGGCGCACCTACAAAAACACCAAGGCAAGTGTACAAAGTGACAACCAAATACTACAAACAAACTAAAAAGTATGCTTATGTATGCGTGTATGTATCCATACATAAAAATAAAATGTATATGGTCAGTCAGCGCATAACTTCAACTTCCGGGCCTTAATGCTGACAGACAGCGAGAGGATAAGAAGTGTTGTGATAGTCAACTGGCTGGTAGTCAACGGTGCAGTGCACGCAAAAGGGTCAAATTACTTTTCATTTTGAATTTTCCAATTATAGTAGCGCCTGGTCATAAAACAAATTAAAAACAGAAATGCAGTAAACACTAATATTAAAAATAAATAACCAATTGACTTAGAGTTTCCCCATGTGACATTTTTCTTAAGGGGCATTCCATACCAAAACCAACGAGCAAATAATTATTTGGCATCGGATTGAAACGAAATTAGAAGGTGTTTTCAGAAAAATATTTTTTCGAAACAGTTTTAAATAGAAAACCCAAAGGGTGGTCAGCGGACTGTAGTTTTTAACACTACAGGTAACTGCATCATCATCAATTAAGACATTTTTCTTGTCTCAAAAGTTTGTATAAAAGATAAGTTAAACACATTTTTAGTCAGGTCTTAAGTAAAGTGAAATTAATTGGAACGATTTAAAAAAAAGTACAGCGCTTGTTGCTCACTGGAAATATGTGCCTTCAAAATGCAGGTTGGTTGACATAAACCGACGCCTAAAGACAAGATAACAGAGCGTCATGTTGATAGCAAAGTGGCAAAATAGATCACTCATCCAGTGGACATATAAGTTGATTCCCAAACTAGATGAATGGATGAGCAGAAAACACGGTGAAACAGATTTCTTTCTAGTCCAGATTCGCAGCGGACATGAAGGCTTTCTTGCGTACCTCCACAGTGCACTGCCACAGCAAAGATAAGTGTGCAGAGCACGTGACCTTTCACTGTGCCAGATTTTATTGAAAAGTGGCCAGAGCTCGCAAATATCGTCGGCGTCATCCCCACGCAAGATAACCCGGTGACGCAAATGCTGAATTCGAAAGGAAAATGGGAAGCAGTAAAAAAATTTGCAGTAAGAATTGTAATAAGATTTTGTAACATAAAATGGGAGCGCCAAATGGAAGCAAGGCAAAAGCAACTGAGCTAGAACATCCAACAGACGCGTCCTTCGTTTTGAAGCAGATCTGCTGTGGGGATGACTGTATTGACGAATAGACGACAATCACGAACGCCTGAGCTAAGCCGCAAGACGAACAAATGACATGTCGATATCACAACGATATTGCAACTTTCCGATGCCCCATCAAACACATTAGCATTGATAGCGTTTAACTCCCATACGCAATTAGGAGAGAAACCTCAAATACCTGGTTTGTCTAACATAAAAGGCACAAACACGCCTCCACCTTGTTGAAATATTATTAGGTTTTTTAGTCCCAGGGTAGAACCAGCCGGGAGAAAAGGAGTGATGTAGTGTTAGCTGGAGCATGCCTCACATACCCCTGATGTGGCGGTAACCTTGATGATGTTTCTGACATCATCTATACTAATATTATAAAGAGGAAAACTTTGTTTGTTTGTTTGTTTGTTTGTTTGTTTGTAACGAATAGGCTCAAAAACTACTGAACCGATTTTAAAAATTTTTTCACCATTCGAAAACTACATTATCCACGAGTAACATGGATTACATTTTATTTTGGAAAAAAATAGGGTTCCGTAAGATATTTGGATTTTTCGGACACAAACTTGAAAAAATCATATATATAAAATAAAGTCTAATTTTTGTGTGTGTTCGCTAACCGGCCGTGTCTGCACCGAATTAAACCAAACTTACACACATTGTTAAGAAGGTATTGAAGATGGTTTCCGTATAGTTTGGATACCTATTGGTGGATAGGGCTCGAGATATAGGTCAAAACGTGGACCCGGGTAACCTTCGGATGTGTATGTACAATATGGGTATCAAATGAAAGCTGTTGATAAGTGCTTTAATACGGGGTAATTTCCATACCTATTGATGACAAGGGTTTCGAAATATATGCCAAAACGTGGACCCGCTGTGTCTTTGCACCGAATTAAACCAAACTTATGCACATTGTTAAGTAAGTATTGAAAATGGGTTTCGTAAAGTTTGGTTGTAATTCGGAGCAGTGGCAACGGGTACAGCGTTCTTTTGAGCCAGCCATAATGTCGCTTACCTTTTTAACGCTTGGGGCGGAACTGAACTGTCAAATTGACAGTGTGAGTTACAATGAGTCAATATTTCTTTTTGATTTGGATGCCATAAGGAAAAAACGTGAGTGCAACATGCAAAAATTGTTTGTGAATTTTTTTGGAGTGGATTTTGGAACAGTGAATAATTTCTTACGAAATTTGAGAATTTAATGTGAAAACCGAATGAAATTATGTGTTCGTGGAAAAAACAATTTTTTTCGTTTTTTTTGTTTTTTGAAAAATATAAATGGATAATGGTTAAAAAAGCTCCAATGCTTAATAAAACATATAAATTGAAACGAAAAATCCATGGATGATTAAATGATGATCAAATGGATGAAATTTAAAAACAATCTTATTTTTTCCTGATTTTCAATTTATATTTTATATTTACTCAAAAACAAATAGAAAAACATAAAATATTGTTTATGCCAAAGCGCTTGAATAAAGAATAAAGAAATAAATAATATGAAAACCATATATTTTCTGTTCTAAACCATATCTATTCTATTTTAGTGTGCCCAGCGAAGGGGGCCGGGTTTGCTAGTAGAGAATAAAAAAGTCTCTATCAAGATTAGAGCCAAGTTACTTGAGCTCAAAAACGGTTTTTAGACACTCACTTCCATGCGATGTCTTCAATTTGGTGTCAGAATGCTATGAGCTGACGTTTTCAAGTTACAGCGTATTGGAAGAGAAGTAAGGATTGTAGAGGAATATTCGTTCACTTGAGAATGTTGAGGGAAAGTTTGTTGCAATAACCTGTGTCATTCTCGCAACCTTTGTGGTGGCTCTACTTTTGATGGAAGGTGATGGGAAGGCCAAAGCACTGCAGAGAAATAAGACAGCAAAATCCTTAGAGAAGAGGTAAGGAACGCTTTTAACACTCATATTAGTGGTGTAATTCTTGATATGTGATTTGATTCTTATTTTTCCTCTTCTTCTTCTTCTTAGCATCACATTTTTTGGTGAATCATTGCTTTCTTCACAGCTTCTTGCCATCGATCTCGATTTACAGCCTCTTCCCTCCAACATTACACGCGCATTTTCCTAAGATCACCTTCCACATCTTCTACCCACCTTTTCCTCGGGCGTCCTCTTTTTCGTTCTCCGATTGGGCGAAGATCTGGTGCATTTCTCGTTTATCGCTCCCTTGGCATTTTAACCACCAGCCATCTAAGTCGTTGAGACTTAATAAATATTTTTATTGTTTCTTTCTTAGCTATATCTTCCACTTCGGCATTATGCCTAATGCGATAAGTGCCGTCTGCCAGTCTAAGCGTTCAGTTCACAGTCATATGTAAGCACAGGTCGTATCAGTGCGTTATACGTTCTTAATTTTTGCTCACGCGATAATATTTTAGATATGATCAATTTTAGATTAACTATAATGCTTTGTTGGCTACTCGGTAGATACCTATGAAATGAGACTTTTTTTCAATTTGAAACGTTTATTAACAAAAATGGTTACAAATTTAATCTTCAAAATAATAGCCATCGCTAGCGACACATTTTTTCCATCTCTCAGGCAATTTGTGGATGACGCGCCAAAAAAATTGGCCGGCTTTGGCCGCAAACCAATCATCGAGCCATTTTTTGGCTTCTTCGTGAGAATTGAAGCGCTGCTCGGAAAGTGCGTGGCCCATCGATGCACACAAATGATAATCGGAAGGCGCCAAGTCTGGTGAGTAAGCCACATGCTCCAGCGTTGTCATCAAGAAAAATTACTTTGCAACGCCGATCAGCATATTCTGGGCGTTTTCGGTGTATAGCGCTGTTCAAATCGGCCAATTGTCGTTGGTAGCGTGCACCGTCAACTGTTTCACCTGGTTTTAGTCGCTCGTACCAAATCATACCTCGCTAATCCCAGAAAACACACAGCATTGCTTTGCGGCCGAAGCGCTTTTTTTGGCCGTTGTTTTTGGCTTGTGGCCGGGCGAACCATACGATCGTTTACGCTTGGGATTGGAGAAATACACCCATTTTTCATCACCCGTAACGATTCGATGCAAAAAAGACTTCCTTTTGAACCGGGAGAGCAGCATTTCATAAGTGATTTTTTGGTTCTCAAGGATGTCCGCAAATCGTAGTTTGAAGGCACGAAATTCGACATTTTTAAGAGCGACAAAAATGCATTGTTGTATGAAACGTAACAAACAATGAACTGAATATTGTTGACAGATGACAGACGAAAAAACAAGACATTTGGGAAGGTTTAAAAATACTCCTAGAGACATCTATGGACTAAAAGCTGAAAGTCTCATTTCACAGGTATCTACCTGGTATTTAGTTTTTTCTGCATTGATTATCAGTCCAGCTAAATGTATTCTTCCCTCCAGCTTTTTGAACGCAGCCTGCAACTCATTTCTAGTTTTTGCTATTATTAGTATATCATCTGCATAGGCACACATTTGGAATGGCTTGTTGTAGATGCTTCCATTCGGGTTTGTTTCGTTTAGTATTGCATGTAGCACCAAGTTAAATATCAGCGTTGAGAGGGCATATGCTTGTTTAACTTCTGAGGCAATTGAGAACGGTTCCGTACATTCTCCTTGCACTATAACTTTTGCTGGCGTATTTGTGAATGTCATATGTGTATCATATGATGTGATGGTCAGGTTCAATAAGCTTTGTTGGTATGCCTATAGACTACAACAAGTATTTTATTTTACTTCGGTCTGTGCTATCAAATGCCTGCTGAAAATCGATAAATAGACAGTGAATATCAATGTCATATTCATATAGTTTTTCAAAGTTTTGCATGACTATGAAGCCCGATGGTCTGGCAGTTGGCTTTAAAGTCTGCTTGGTAATCATCTAGTATTTCTTCAGCATATTGACTCAGCCTTAAATATAATATATTTATGAAGACCTTGTACTCTGAATTCAGTAGCGATATGCCTCTGAAATTTCAACACTTTGCTTTATCGCCTTTCTTATGTATCGGAACAAAAATGCCTGTCAACCATTCTGTAGGTAAGGGGTTCGTTTCCCATATTTTTATTATTAGGTTGGGCCAACTCTATTCCAGCCGGGTACCCCATCATCGCCACTACTTTTATAATTTTTTGTGACTTGATTATAAAAGCAAAAACTGTAATAAATGTAAGTAAATAGAGGTAAATATATCGTCCCATAAAGGAAACTGCAAAACACCTCCAATGGTTTACAAAAATATTAATAATAAAACAAGCAAAAAAAAACATTTTTTAACGAAAAAAAAAAAAAATAAATCCGAGTCACAATCAAAATACAAAAAACTGCTGCCCCATCCATTTGCTCTTATGATATCGTATTTCTAAAATAAATTTTGAGCCGACGAAGTATGAAAATGATATTTCATTCTTGTTTTTTTTTTTTTTGGGTGGGTAGGTAGAGTTCAAAATGCTTTCGCACTTATAGCGACCGTCGTCTACTGCGTCTAGTGGTGGGTCCCATGTCTGGGTCTTCGCTGCCGTACAGGAGAATTGAGCTTGTGGCCACCATAATTAGCTTTCTTTTGCTGTGTGTTGGCCCACCGATATTTGCCATTAATCTACTTAGCATACCCGTGACCTTTGCTGCTTTGGTAGCCGCATGCCTTATCTGGGCCCAGAAAGTAAGCCTGCAGTCAACTTGAATACCTAAATATTTCATATGACTCAAAAAGTGTCACTAAGGACGTGTCGCTTATTTGCCTGCTGACCTGGAGTGGCATGTGAATTCGTGTCATAAGGATGACTTCGGTTTTATGTTTGGCGAGTTCCAGGCCGTGGTCCTTAAGCCATATTTGCGTCCTTATCATGACTTGGTTCAGCTTTTTTCTAGTGTCCTCAGTGTCCCTAGCTGGTATGACCACCGCTATATCGTCCGCGTATCCCATTAGATATGTATCTTCTGGCATTTCTATGCTCAATATCTCATCTTAGGTCAGATTCCAGAGATCGGGGCCGAGAATAGATCCTTGAGCTGCGCCAGCCGGTATCGCTATTGTTTTCTGGACATCTGGTGTGTCGTACAGCAGTTCACGCTCATTCAGGTAGCATACCTTAGCAGGTATCCCGGTATTCGAAACCTTTCTCGTAGTGCCTTTATAATGTCTATCCATCGTAGGCTGTTAAAGGCGTTTCGTACATCAAGCGTTGCCAGGACGGTGATGCGGTTCGGGTAGTGGCGTCTGCCTTGAGTGGTCTGCCTCTATTGCGCCAAGGGTTGATATCCCGCATCGGAAACCGTATTGCCTTGCTGATAATCCTCCTGCACTCTCAACAGGCTCTGCAAGTCTGCGCTGTATGAGTTTCTCAAGCAATTTGCCGGCGCTGTCCAGCAAGCAAAGCGGACGCCAAGCTGACGGTTGCGCTGGGTCATCCTTTCCCTTACTGATCAGCATCAGTTTCTGTATTTTCCACAGCTTAGGGAAGATGCCTTAAGCGATGCATGCATTATAAACATCGAGCATCACATCTGGTCGGCTTTCAGCCACAAGTTTGAGAGCCTCAGCTGGGATGCCATCTGAGCCTGGAGCCTTGTTTCTTTTGAGGCTTCTTACCACAGTTTTAAGCTCTTCCTCGGTGAAGGGTGGACGCATCTTGTCACCTTGGGGGTATCGGTCCCCACACAGCATAGGGTGCGTGGGGAACAGTCTGCTCACTATTTTGATAATAGCATGTCTAGATGTACCGCTGTGGAGGTGGCGTTTAGCTTCCCCGTTCCGAAGAGTTTAAACTGAGAGACTTTAATCTGATGAATAAGAAGGAGGCAGCTATAAGAGGGAAATAAGACAGAAAGATTTAAAAATCTTAGGACAAATTTCAGAAACATCTTTTGTTCCCATTCTTTTCTTGTGGTAGAAAAATTGGTGATAAAGTCTACAATTACATGAAGCATAATCCAACCTGGACCAAACAAGGGCGATAAGCATTAATTTGAATCTGAGAAGTTTGAACTATTATGCTTAATACAGCCCAAGATCGAGTAGGAATTTGCGAAAATAAAATTGTTTTGACTTGAGAAAGAAGAAATTGATGTTTTTGTAATATTTTTACACAGAAGGCAGCTCACAGCTACCTCTTTATATGGTCAAATATATAACCAACTTTCTAATGAATATAATTTTTATTTTAAACCCACCAGATTTGAGCGTTTAAGCCTGGAGCGCACCTTACAATATTTCAACCAGCAAAACACAATTTAACTTAAATTTTATTAGTAAACTTAACGCATCCGAATTGAATATTTTATGTGAAGAACTATTTTTTCCTACTGATATTTATCTTTAACGGAACCAAATTAGGAAGTGCGACCACAGTCAATAAATCAAAAGTGATTTGCATGCAATGCATAGAACGACAAGAAGTAGTGGCGAAAAAACAGACAACGAGAAACAAAAACAATTTAAAACCCACAAATTGTGTATACTTAATATACAAATACATACAAATACATTACAATTGCTATACACAAAAGCATAAAAAACGTCGTATTTTCTTAGCAGTGGCTCGGCCGGCAAAATTTCCCAACAACATAATTGCTTGCTTGTCACATAATCTATCAACTCGTATATATACTTACACTCATACATGTGTATATGTATGTGTAGTAGTAATTGTTGCCATTGTTGGTGCTTTACCACAAAAACAAACGGCATTTATTGGTTGGCCACTTGCATTTTAAACAGCCTCTCAGTTATTAAATTAATAACCAGCACTTAATGCAGAGACAAAGTAGCCAATACAAAATCAAAGGATATGAAAATCACTTACACAAAATTTCACACTCTGTCGCTGTAAGAATTAGAAGTATGTTTAACGAGCTGTCAAGAAAGCTGTATACGAGTAGTTGATGGCTGCCAATATTTTTAATGAATATATGCAATACATATATTTTCTTTGGTTTTACGAGGTGTAAAAGTAATCGAAAGCCTTAGTCCGTATGGGACTTTAACGCAATTAAAAATACCTCAAATTCGATGGTTCATCCTACCGGGATACCGATTCGGGTATTCGGTTGCAAGAGCTTGTATCGGGACTAGATTATTGGGCGTTAGAAACAGGCCACGTTTGTTTGTTAGGCTCATTGCGTTCCTTAACAAACTTGATGCAACAAAAGGTCGCATGTTCGGCAATCTCCCCTTCGTCCAAGCATTCTGGGCAATAAGGTCTAGCAACTAATACAGATATTTTTGGATGTATCCGCGTCTGCTTAAAGGCTGCGTCAGAAAAAAGTTAAAGTCTCCGTATTTTCGACAGATCTAGTCATTAATCCAAGGGATCATTCATTGGCATTCAGCTATCGAGGTAAAACGTTCTACTTGTTTAAGTTCCTCTGTCTTCTGGTACCTTGCGAGCAGTACAACCTCTTCTGTATATTTACCCGTATGTTTATAGGCATTTTGCTAGCTGTGACGCATATTGTATCGTTCGACTCCGCTTTATAGGCACATGCGGTCCTCAACGCACTTGAGCTACTGACGTGCAGTACTTCTTTAAAATGACACCTTTTTGCTCCAGCACAGACTAGAGAAGCGTACAGCATTATAGAGTCCATCACTGTGAAACGAAATATTCTCCTGACGCCCTGTGATCCTCCTATGTTCCGTAGCATATGCACAAGTGCGTTGTTAACCTTTGTCGCGTTCGCCCTAACAGCTGTAAGGTGTTCCCTGAATGTTAGCCTGGAATCAATGTACATGCCAAGATATTTTATAGACTTCTGGGATTCTCTATCGTGACCACCAACTGATATTGACAGCTTTTCTTTCTGCTTTCTCCTACTGATCAGCATCATGAGTCTATCGACATGTTTGTCAGCCACTACAAGGGCGGTATCGTCGACGTATCACACTATGGTTGTGTTAGCGTTCCATAGGGTTGGTCCAAGAACAGATCTTTGCGGAAAATCACCTGACACGCAGTAGATTTTTGGGCCGTCCTATGTATCATAGTACTCTCTGGGTTAAGTAGCTACGGATGATTCTGAAATTAATCCAAGCAATGAACAGCTGCTAAGGTCAACAATATTTAACCACTCAAACAGCAGCTCTGTGTTGAACAGCAATCCTTTTTTCGGATAGTAAAATCGTGCATATTGTCATTTACACTAGCAAAACTCCAACGAACATAAACATGTACCATGAAACGTATTAAGAACTATTTAATTCCTTGGATTTAAGTTTTGCAGATATGTCCCAATCAGTAAACGCAGTTTCACGCAGTACTGCAAAAGAGATGGCATCATCAGGTTAGTCTTACTTAGGACTTATGCGTGATCGCCGCACCCTCAATTTCTTTACAGGCGGATCTGGGTTAAGTTAGATTAGATTGTAGCGGATTGTCCACTATGGCCCACACTCAGTCTCATAGTCCATTGTGGTGATGCTTGGGAACTTGTCCTTATCTCCCCTCAAATCAGTGTGGACTTTTCAAAAATTTTAGAAGATCCCTGCTTTTCACAGTACTGAGATCTTCCAGCTCATTAAGCAATTGTCTTAAGGTGGTTAATTTACGTCTGGACACCGCTGAATAGTGACACAGAATGTGCGAGACCGTCTCTTCCGCATTTAGACAGCTTCTGCAGAAGTCATGTGTCTGCACGCCCATCCTCTGGGCGTTTCTGCCTATTAGGTAGTGCACCGTTAAAACGGAAATCAGTGTACTAAGACTATTTTGGCTTAGTAAAGAATGTGTGCGTTTAGCATTCAGAGAAGGCCACAACTGTCGGGCGATTCTGTAGGTGGGCTCACGCCATTTTTCCCTGTTCCTACAATTTTTTCAAAAATAACTCCAAGTAGCTTACAAATCTATAAGGGTATGCCTATGTCTTTTTCTGAGAACTCATCAGTCAATTTGGTGCCAAACCCAGGAACTCATGTTACCTTTAGGAGAAATCACTCGCAATGATGTGCGTTGTCAACAGCCTTATGAGGAATTTTATCGCCACTTGATTCACCGTGAAAATATAAATATTATCTGCAGGTATCGCATCAAATGACCCCGCTTTCAGTTCAGTTCGTCTCTAGAAGCCGAAAGCTGAAGGAGATTCACAGATGTTCAGAATATACACCTCCACCCACACTACCCTCAAGCTTTGAGCTATATACATGGATGGGCTAGCCCTGTCTTACATCATTCGATTCTCACTCTTCTCAGAGTCGTTAACGATGTAATGGCAATTGTAGGCTGGAATGTATAGTCCACCAGTCTGGGAAGCTCCGAAGTACCAGTTAGGAGACAAAGGGATCTAAAGTGACTAAAGAAGTAAAAGCTGCCATGTCTTGTTTGGGATGCCAAACTATTACAATATTTTCCAAATCAAGATCTGCGCTGCACGTAAAACAGCTGAGTCGGCATTTTCAGCTCTCGTGTGAACCCCAGACATCCAGCTTAAGCTACGGTAGTACAAAGCCAGGGTAGTTGTACTCTATACAAGTAGATGAGTAACTACTGGTTAATATACTGGATGCGCAGGTACAAAGGAATGCAAGAGCATGAACGGCCCGATTTATTAGTCAATGAATGGTAGCGCCGATATGCTAGTCAAAGCATTCCTATCATCAGTCAAGGCGTCACATATCTATCCCTCTCTCAACTTGTTTAGAACAAAAATCGAGGGACCGACAGTTTCAAGCCGACTACGAACGGCACATTTTTTTTATGAGTAGCTTTTTCATGTCAGAAATACACTCGGCAGTTTGCCATTGCCTGCCGAGGGGCGACCGCTATTGGCAAAAACGTTTTCTTCATTTTGGTGTTTCACCGAGATTCGAACATACGTTCTCTTTGAATTCCGAATGGTAGTCACGCACCAACTATTCGGCTACGGCGGCCGCTCATCTTATATCTATAACACAAGGAAAACCTACGATCTTCTAACAGTTCCAAGAGCGGATAAGAAAATTCTAATTTTCAGCAACTTAAAGCACATCTTATAACAGCTTTCGGAGCGAAATTAGTACTGGGGCAAAGTAAAACATACAACAAGCAACGGAGGTAATGCAAAGGAGGCTGCAAAACCCGACTTAGTTAATTTGGCTTTGCGCTCTTTCCCTCATTGAGGATATTGCAAACTGCGAATCAGCGAATTTGGTATAACTCGCGAAAAGGATTAAAATATAAAGCTACATTTTCATGTAATCTCTTTGGCAACAATAGAGACTAATGTAATGCTTCAATGTGGAATGGTTGCTCTTGGTTCTTCACTTTCCTAAAGATTGTTTGCTTATTACTTCCGACGCTTTGCTTTTTACAACAAACCCTTATTTCCCTGCAAATCGCAATTAATTGTCATTAGCTTTCATTAACCACAATAAAAAATTTAATTCCAACTTTAAAAGCTCCAATTTTAATAAAAAATACCACAAATTTACTGAAGCGTAACCGACACACTTGAGACGCATTCATACGAGCACTTTTATTGAGAGTGGCGCTTCAGCAGAATTTACGATGTCAAAACTTAATGTATGCGATAAAAAAGCCGCAATTCGTCAGCAGTCAAAAGGTACTGAAAGACATTCAAAGACATGAAATTAAGTATGCAGAAACCACATTCCAGTTCGAACTGATACTGGGAAGCAAGATAATACAGCAGAACAGTCGTATGTGGATTGGAGGAAGGCACAGTAGCATAGACAAAATGAATTTGATTTCACAGGCGATTAAAGTAAGTACAAGTATTTGAAAGAAAATAAAATCAAAAACAAAAAACAAAACAAAAAATTAAAAGCCGCAAGAAATGCCAATAAAAAGATTGTACACCCAACAAACAAATCCCACAAAACCTCAATTGATGGTGCGTCGCAGGCAAACAAGCAAAGGCCTAAACATTGTCATTGTACATATTATGTATATATATATGTGTATATATGTACATATGTATAAGTTTGTCCATATATTTTTAAATTTTGCTGGCTGGCGTCAAACTACGGAGATAATCTTTACAATAGTCCGCCGATTAACTGACCACAAAAGATATGTACTTTGTGTATACTTCCCAGTCCCATTCACACTGGTTTTCATAAAACCAACATAGGCTTTCTGGCGCAAAGCAGGAAATGGTCGCAAATACGCAAAAATAATTTAAACTAAATAAATAAAACACTACTTATGGTTGATAAAGGGCCTTTCAAAATACGCTTCTAGATGTTGTTTTAAAATAAAAGATGTAAAAATTTAGATTGCTTCAGGTTTCACTAGCTTTATATAACCCTAACGGCCGAAAGGCCCCGCTACGGGGGCATGAAAAGAATTCAGTTTTCATTTCATTTATTTATCATCGTTGTTGCAACTTTGTACATCCCTGGTTTATTGATCATATAAAATTATAAATCCAGTAAATATATTGAATTCTTATCTAAATAAATCAGTTTAAATGTTTAGTTTAAGTTTTCATCCTTATAAACGTTTTAGAATTTCACCTAATTTTCCGTCCTCTTAAGGGCGAGTGTAGCAAAGTACACGACTCTCGGCCGATAAGGGTTAAAATATGACTCTTAAAGATTATATGTGAAATATTGCATCACTTACATATCCACCATTGAGCAAATAGTCGATTCATGAATGCCTAATTGTTAAAAACGTCGAGACTCCGATGATGAAGATTGTTCAGCAACACTTTACGCTACAGTAGCACTATTCTCAACAGAACATCTAGCCTGCCAGTCGTCCACTTTCTATCCTCGATAGGACCAATTTCTTAAATTTTTTTTACCCGCCTTTGAGCAGTCAACTCATTCAAACGATTATCTCTCAAAAATAAAATAAAAATAAATAAAAAAATTTGCGATATGCTGCTCTTGAAAATCGACCATTTTCCTAATAGGTTTCAATAACTTTAACGCGTGTTCTATCGTGTCAAATTGTGTCTACTTAATAACTGTCTACTTGACGAATGTCAGAAATAACATAAAAAAGGTACCGTCTAGGAATTATTCACTACTGACATCTGGGCGTCACTTTTGAAAGATCCATTATTTAATAACTTCTTTGTTAACTTACCTAAAAAGTTGTAAGAGTCCCAAATAACTGCTTACAGTGCTAGCTCACACATACAAGGTGGCGCAAAATTAATCATCCAATCTTGTTTTTGAATAAATTTTTCACAAAATAAAACAAAAATGATTTTGAGTGATGTGAATCTTTATTTTGATCTTTCCACGCTATTGCTATATAAATCGAAATATCTTAAAATCTTGAAAAATTTGTTTAACTCATACAATTTGTAATACTAAATATAATATATCATATATGTGCTTGTGTATGTGTAAGTATCTTAAGGGGTTAGGGGTAGTCAGAGACCCGAAAAAATGATGATATGCAATAATTTTTCTTTTTCTAGTCAATTAGCATTAATACATCATGTTTCGACTTGATTTTAGTAAAATTTCAAAAAAAAAAATAATAATTGTAAAAGTTTTCGCTTTTTGTGTGGAGCCCGTTTCTCCAGAAAACCCTTGCGTTGATCGTCACAAGTCCTTGCTGATTAATCTAAAATCAATCGAAAAAGAGAAATTAGTTTTATTAATAGATAATCTTGTGTCTGATCGAAGCTCTTTTTTCAAACTTAAAAATATGGCGGCCTCAAGATATATTTTTCAGACAATTAATTGTTAAAAAAAATCAAAATTTTTGAAAAAAAATCGATCGATCAGGCACGAGTTTTTTATGTTTTTCAAAAGTAGTATACATTTTATTGAAACCTACCAAGCGGTTTTTAAGTTACAATGAGCACCAGTTCAAAAAACATAAAGGGTGATTTTTTAAGAGCTATAAGCAAGTTTTTCAATAAAACACGCATAAAATTCAAAAATGAGCTTCGTCGTTGAACACAATTTTTCGATAAAAAAGTGAATCTTCGGCCAACTTTCCAAGAGCCCATTCACCAAAAATTCTGCGTTGTGGTAGGTCGTTCGGCTTCAATTCTTGTACCAGTTGTATTTTGAAAGGCCTCACACCTAAATCCTTTCGCAAAATTTTCCACGTTGTTGAGTAACAGAGGCTCAATTGCTGCGAACGGCGACGAATCGATAACTGATGGTCATCATTAACACTGGCCGATACAGCATCGATATTTTCTTCAGTTCGCACTCTACGTAAGCGTGTTGGTGGTTTGATGTCCAATAATGTAAATTTGGTTCTAAATTTAGTCACAATAGCTCGAATAGATGCTTCAGTGGGTCGATTAAACTGACCATAAAATGGAAGAAGCGCGCGATAAACTTTCTTAACAGAACACGCACTTTTATAATAAAATTCAATTGTAAGACGATTTATGGTTAAATTATAGGCCAACTTGAAGATGTTTGACAGTGAAACAAAACACGAAACGTGCGTCAGCTGTTTAAACCAACTGTTTAAAAAGATAATAGCTAAAAAATTACCCGTTAGTTTGGAGAAAAACGCATTTAAAGTTTTGCTATCGATTTATGTAGAGCTATATGCCCTTTGTTAATTTTTGAATAACTCGAAAAGTATTTTTCGGATTCACTTAAATTTTTCACACAATATTTTAAAGATATTATACTTTAAGAAAATGCAAAAAACAAATCCAAGTTTTTGAAAATTCTGACTACCCCTAACCCTTTAAGTGAAGTAAAAATACATAAAGGTCTGCCACTAGATGACTTTGGTGAGCCAAATCTCACGATGTATGATATATAGCCTGGAATTGGATCATAGTACATAGTGATTTAAAAGTGCAAAAAGTTGTCTGACAGTTTTGTTTGTAGTGCAGCCAATTGTGTCTTACAGCCAATTCCAAAATAAAGGTAAAAAAGAAAAAAATCGATACATTCTTCAGAATGATTAAAAGTAAGTGGACAAATCACTACACTTTGGACTCATTACTGGAGATAGCGAATGCAACAGCAAGGCAGAGATTCTACAGATTTGGTTCTGAAAGGACAGTCGTAGAAAATGTGGATACAATCAGGGAACTCGTCGAGTTGGGCTGGCTTGTGAGTACTTATATATTGCCCAGGAATTGAAAATTTGTCACAAAACTATTTGAAAATCAGAAACTGTTCCCAAAAAACAAAACAATTGGGGTTGGAAATCAATATTGCGTATATTTTTGGTTGGATATAAATATATATATGCTCCTTATTCCTTCCCACTCCCTCCTCCTCTCCCATGTATGGCGCCACAACGGACGAATTTACTAACATTTGTCCAAGTGAGCCCTTAAGCTAGGGCAGCCATTTAACCTAACCTAATATATATATGGAAATAAAAGTAAATAATTGACGCTTACACCCTTTATTGAGTGTTTGGCAAAGTCCTTCTTCTTATTTGTGGTGTGCGCCTTAATTTTGTTGATAAACATCGTAACGTCGTTATTTTGCATTTTAATCGATGACTTTGAGTCCTTGTTGAATATTTTATGTTTAGACTGAAATTTCCTGTTGAATTTTTTATATTTTCACTAAAATTTTCTGTTAACATTCGATATTCTATTGGAAAATAATTTTGTTGTCATTTTTTTGAGGCTCCTTTAGCTGTAACAGTTTTTATGTGCACCGGCCTGAGATCAATAAAATCTTGCACCAGTGTTTCTTCTGTATTTCGTTTTGCCAAATCTTTTCTGCTTTAAATTCTTGGAAGGTATCTGTAGTATGAATATCTTCAAAATGTTCCAAACGTTCTCTCGGTGTTGGAGTTGAAGCTATCTCCAGTACATTGACGAGGTTGCTATTTCCAGCAAATAATTTTTTACCTAGAAAAGAAAAAAATATGTTGATTTATGAAATTTATAAAATAGCTTAGCTGTATAGCAAAATAATCTTATATATAAAAATGAATGTTTCTCTGTATGTTATCGATGAACTCAAAAACTAATGGACCGATTATTATAAAAATTGGTATATATAAGTATTTTTCCACGGAAAAGGTTTATAGAATATGCTCATTGATGTCACTCGCCACCAGGTGGCGCTGCAGAGTAGCAACTTATGCCCCGTTCAACCGATTGTCATAAAAATTAGGAAACAGAGGAAACGAATATGGCATGTTCACAGATGTAACTTGCCACCAGGTGGTTTAGAATGGCTTGAATATTTGGGTACTGATTTTTATTTAGAGTTATTTGTCTTAAATTTATTTTAGTTGTTGGCGTAGCAACGCGCGCCGGGTACAGCTAGTATCAGTATATAGGAGAAAAGATCTGAACGTATGGATATGAAGGGTAGACTCTTAAAGTTGCTAAATGCGCGCTGATTGCTAGCGTGGAAAAAAAAATTTAAGAAAGGCGTTTGGCGCAATAAGAATGGATGATGGTACCTATCCGGTACAACTCCGAACTAAACGATCTCACTAAGAACGAGACCGCTGTGTGTTTTGTTAAAGCGCTCCGCATAAGATGGATACAATGTTACCCGTATGCTTGCTGACTGTACCGAAGAACGCCATGACAGAAAAGCTAATGGGTGTAAAGGTCACTGGCAGACCGAAGAACCGATGGATAGACGCAGTAGAAAACGATCTTAACGATTTGAGAATGTGTAACTACGTAAAAGCTCAAGGTCGACCGCTTTGGAGAACATTGTAAAGGAAGCTTTGACGCACCCCGCGTTGTAATGCTGTGAAAAAAGAAGAAAGGAAAAAAATTCGAATAAATAATAAGAAAACAATGTAAATAAAGAGAAAACAATGTAAAAGAAATATATACTTTTACATTGTTTTCTCTTTATTTTTAGAAAAAAAAAACTTAAATCCATAAAATTAAGACCAATTTTGATTAAAAAAGTAACTGGCGAGTATTATTTCAGAGCGAAAAAAAAACACTGGAAAATTAGTTTATTTTTGATGAAAAAAAATTTCTGAACACAATAATAAAACTCCTAAATTTATTATTATTAATGATTACTGGTTTCAAAATCTGAAAATAATGATTAAATATCAAGTTTTCCGATGAAACTCATAGTGATTACGGCCCCTGGTAAATATTGTAGTATTTCATTTAGCCAGCAATCCCACGCTTGCACGCCATTCATTTCGGTTACTTTGTGGCTGAGCAAAATTATTTACGCTTTGAAAATTTTTACTCACGATGAATTATCATTTCATTACATATGCAATGTTTGTTGCTGCTTGTAATTAAAAAATGAAAAACTTAAACAAAAAAGTTTCTCATAAAGCATGACACTTACATATTTAGACAAAGGAATGCAGGCCATATTTGGTGGTCAACCACGGCCACACAGTTCATGGAATGAGAAATGAGTAATTTTTGTGGTCTGATGTGTGGGATGAGTTAGTGGTGAGCATAAAATGCAAATGTGTATTAAATGTAAATTAAGCTTAAGTTCAAGTGGAAAAGAGGAATACCAACAGTAGGAATATTGAAGAAGTTTAATTGTCCTATACTAGAAAAATACGCTACAATCAACGCAATTTTTGAGACATTTGAAACTTACACTTCATTTCCCAGATTGAATAAAAGTGCATACTCGATTTTTTTTTTTTAATTCTATTTAAAAAAATGTGACATTTGAATGAAATTTTTTTATTTTATTTAATTCTCACAAAGTTTGAAACTTGGATTTATTTGGTTATGTAGGCAAATGTACTTTGTTTTCATAAAACAAATGTTTAAAATGAAATAAGAAACAAATAAACTGTCGAAATTTGGCAGCCCGATTCTGAATAGAAACTCACTGACAGATTTTTGTTTGTTCCCTTTTCTCCTATCATGAATAAAAATTCCTAAAGAATTTTTCCTTTTCTCTTATCACAAACGGACTTCGAAAGAGGGAAATTGTGTTATGGGGAAAAAGTAGGTATGACACAATAAGGGCGAATGTGAGGCAATTTCAAATGAATTTTCCGCCATCAAAGTATAAGGAGGCAGCATATAGAAATTTAAACTTTTCAATGAAAACAAAAATGAAAAAAAATTGTTTTGTGCCAAACATTATGAGCAAGAGTCGGCAAGAGTTACTTATAAACATTGTGCGGGGAAATCCAGGAATAGCCACAGCAATGGGGAGATTAGCAGACGACTAAGCAATCAAAAAAGGGTTTAATCTTTGAATGTGGTATTAGAATAAAGGACATACATAAATATTTTAGAAGTAATATATTTTTTTTACTGAAATTAAAGGCTGTCGTCGTAGCCGAATGGGTTGGTGCGTGACTACCATTCGGAATCAAGAGAGAGAACGTCGATTCGAATCTCGGTGAAACACCAAAATTAAGAAAAATATATTCGAATAGCGGTCGCCCCTCGGCAGGCAATGGCAAACCTGCGAGTGTATTTCTACCATGAAAAAGCTTCTCATGAAAAATATTTGCCGTTCGGAGTCGGCTTGAAACTGTCGTTCCCTCCATTTGTGGAACAACACCAAGACGCACGCCACAAAAAGGAGGAGGAGCTTGATCAACACCCAAAAAAGTGTTCGTGTCAATTATGTATGTACATATATATATATATATATATATTTGTTTTTTTTTTTTGCTATTATATAGGAAGTAAGAGCCGATTATACATGAATAATAAAAATTATAAAAAAATAATTTTAGTTGTATAACTCCATTGTAAATTTTTTATTAACACTATTTGAAGTTCTAGAAAGAATAGTTACCATTTTGCAGCTGATTATATGATATATAAAGGGTGTTTCAAAAGTGTCGCCTAGATGTAAGTAGTGAATAATTCCTAGACAGTACTTTTTTCTTTTAATTACGTTAAAATTATTAAAATTTATTATGAAAATGGTCGATCTTTAGAACAACGTATCACAAAATTCGTCATATTATTGGTGTAAATAATCATCCGAATGAGTCGATAACTCAAAAGTTGGTGGAAATATTTCAAGAAATTGGTTCTGTCGAGGATACCACAACTTTCATGTTGGCCTTCTGGATGTTCTGAGCGCAAAGTGTTGCTGAACGACCTTCAACATCGATATCTTGACGTTCTCAACAATTAGGCATTCATGAATCAATGTTTGCTCAACTGTGGATATGTAAATGATGTAATTTTTCACATATTATGATTAAGAGCCGCGTTTTGAGTAAAACTTGTGGACCTGAAAGAATCTAAATCTTATTATAAAACCACATCTAAGCGCGTCTTTTGATAGACCCTTTGTAAATAATTGGCGCTTGCATCCTTTGATGGGTATTTAGCCGAACTTCTCCTGAAATTTGTGGTCATTTGGTGTGTAGCACACAGCACACAGATTGGCCCAAAGAAACATCACCCTCTTTTCCATTTCTATTTGCTTTTTTGCCCTTCTCGAGAAGAAATGGGTCCTCAAGAATACAATTCCTAGGGAATTGGGCTGAATAAATTAGTAGTGTGGGCATTGAAAGGATCAAACGGGTTCGTCGCTTGCATTAAGTATGAAGATAAGATTTTTATGTCCACAAATCTACGATGTAGTTCCACCAGTGTGCATATATTTATTATTTCTGTTTTCGTCTTCTTTGCGCCTTAAATATCATACAAATATTATGATTTAAACAGTGGGCATCAATTGCCATGAATCAATATGAATTAGAAGTCTGCAGCCAATTGGCCATGAAAGTCAATGAATGCGACTTTCCCACGTTCGGAAAACTGTTATGCAAATATTCTCCATTGCAAACCTCCAAACACAAAAAAACAATAAATTTACTTTTAAGCACTCCTAACGATTTCATTGCAATTAAAAATACCACTCAAAGTCGATTAAACAAAAATATGTTGTATGATATTAAAAACTAAAATCCCTTCTAACGCCCCTTTCGTTTCCCCTTTCTGCAATACATTGCAGACTTCAACTGTAATTCCCTGGCTTACAATAATTCATTTGTAATACTTTCACATCAAAAAAAGTACTCATATTTCGGAGTCACATACATCTATGTATATGCACACATGTGTGTGCGTACGTTAGTGCGCACTATATGAGCCACATTCATGCCCAAGCGACTGCGTACACACAATTTCAACGCTGTCAAGTCACGTGCGAAGCATTTCGCGCGTTTCTTTTTTTATTCGATGTTGATTTACATGTGAATTAGCGCGTTCAGCGGCAATATTCTTTGGCAAGCAGGCAGGCAGCCAACCGTGCGGGAAAAGCCAGAGCTGAAGTGATCAAGCGCACGTAACAGTTGGGTACCATATCTGCTACTATCGGTGGTTGTGGTGGTGGTGATGGCTGCGGCGCGAAAGGCAAATATGGCACTGGGTGTGTTTGACAATGGCAATGGACTGATCTGCGTAATTTTTATGCCTACAAGTTTATTTCAATTATTGATTTGTTCATATTTGGGAAAGGGCTTTTGGAATATAAATGCGTATTTCCATTTCCTGTCTACTCGCCAACCTAAAATTTTTAGTTAATGTTTTCCTGCCATGAGAACGAAAATATTTCTATGTATAACAAAGTATAAATAACTTTTACAAATTTATTTAAGTAATTAGTTGTACTAAATTTTGTATTTGAGGGTTGATACGAGGGTTACTATTTATATTTTTGGCCCAAAGAAAATGAAATGAAATATGTTTCAAAGGAAGAAGATTATCACGCAGGTTTCCAGAATGGTTCCCAAATCACATTTTCTAAGGTTTAAAACCCCTTCAATACCTCTTATCATACAGGGTGGGCCATGTAAAATTTGCTTTTTGAATCGGCTATAAAAAAACGAATCAAAATTTATTTGAAACTTTTTTTTTATTTTGAAGATTGAACATTGTCATTTATGAATGAAAAATAATATCGTTCAAATGACTGCCACGACCCACAATTTTATTTGTGGTGTGCGTTTTGATGTTGTTCCACAAATGGAGGGACCTACAGTTTCAAGCCGACTCCGAACGGCAGATATTTTTATGAGAAGCTTTTTCATGGCAGAAATACACTCGGAGGTTTGCCATTGCCTGCCGAGGGGCGACCGCTATTAGAAAAATGTTTTTATTAATTTTACTTTCACCGAGATTCGAACCGACGACCTCTCTGTGAATTCCGAATGGTAATCACGCACCAACCCATTCGGCTACGGCGGCCGCTCATTTGTGTTACCATTCTCAAAAAAATTGGTGGTTCAAAAAGCAAACGCTATATGGCCCACCCTTTATTAATTATACATATCTTCCTTCGACCGATGTGATAAAAGATTTAGGGGTTTTTTTTACTAAGCTTAATTTTATCACGCACTTAAATTATGCCGCTTCCAATTCATTTGCTATGCTCGCTTTTGTTAGACGTCACTCATCGCACTTCACTAGCCCATATACTCTTAAGATATTAAAAGATATTCAAAAATTTGTTTGTGCGTTTCGCACTACATTCACTCAATTTCTCATACGAATCCCGCTGTCATTTGATTAGTCTCTTTCCATTACGTGACAGAAGTACTTTTCAGGCAGTATCATTTAACTTTGATCTCATTAATGGCAAATTGATTGCCCCGTCCTTCTAGAAAGAATACAATTTAATGTTCCTTGCAGAAATTTTCGCCGTTGCAAGATTTTTCGCGTTGGTTTAGTAGGACATTATAGGTATCAATGCGCCACTCGTTAGAACGTCGTCTAATCTTAAATATCTCTCAACCTTTTTACTTTCTATGTAAGAATCAAATATCAAATATCAAAATAATACCTTGACAATATTTGTTATTTTAGTTTGATAACTATTAATTTCGTTAAAATTCGATTGTAACTTGCATTATTTCTTAGCAATTTAATGGTTTCTTATGTTGATAATCTAATATTGAATATTTATCCCTATCATGCAATTCATCGCAGCCTGTTTTTCGCAGAAACTAAGAAATTATAATCATATAATTCGAATAGCTTCGAACGTTCGGTATATTCAAAATTTGTAGAGTAGCATTCACCGAATACATTTGTAACGTCAAATAGAGTAGAGTTTCGTACAATTTTTTTACGTCGACGTTAGACTAATGGACAAAAATTAGAACGAATAATAAAAAGAGGATTTAAAAGGAAACAAATAAAAAAGCTGTCAAACGTACGTCCTATATTAATTAGCTAAACTATATTATAAATAAAAAGAAATTTTATTTCCACAGGTTTAGAGTTGCAACAACACAGAGGCAGTATGCTACTTTGTTGGAGCTAATGAAGGAGAAATCAATCATGACATTGATACTGTAGCAGCCCTTCCGGTTGTAGTAGAGGAATTTCTGTTTAGTGATGGAAATAATTTGTATGTGCGTCCCATCCACATTATATTTTATCTATATTTTTGATAGAATTCCTTGCTCTCCCGTTTTTCATTGGCATTCATGTCGAGATTTACCCATTGAGGACTCTATCGTGTTTATAGTGACGCCAATACGCCTTTTAGGTAGTACATAGCTAAATGTCGACTATCCCATTGGGAGGTCGAAATCTTTGCCAACTTCGTGCTGATAGCCTCCCTCCGCAAGAAACCGTAAAACAGAGGATAGTTGGAGAACTGGAGTTATGGATGACGATCTCGCTGAGCCTGCGCTGTCTTTAATAAAACTTAAAACGTATGTAAATTCAGCTTTACTTAACCGGTAATTTTTGATAAACCTGTTTTAAACCGTATTTAAATAGACTTTTTCTTTAACAAAAAGGTAAGCACTTACATTGGTTCGGCCACGTCGAGAGGGTTGCTTGCATCTCTCAATATTTTTCGCTCAATTCTGAGACTCCGTTTACTTCTCTCTTCCTCCATTAACACAAACGTACATGCAAACGAATACAAATTTAATGTAAAAATTCAGCTAACTTGACAAAAAACTTAAAGATTATTTTCGAAATTGTCTTGTTTGCATTGAAGTGAGCTGTTGTTGAAATATCAAAATTTGACTTTTGAATTTGGCAGCACTTTTTTCGTGTTCACATGGAACGAACGATTACATTTTTTTCGTATTCGTAGTAGACATTCGTATTCACAGGTTTTTTACGACGGATTCTATGATAGGGCTGATTGTAAATTTGTATTTTAGTTCTGAATTTATACCTTAAACGTCTGTTCTGAATTCTGTTAGACATTAATGTATAAATAAATAAAAATAAATAAATAAATAAAAACAAATAAATAAATAAATAAAAATAAATAAGTATTCTCCATGGTCATCAATACACTTTTGCATTCATTTGAACCAATTTGCGAAGCACTTTGTCTGTACCAGACGATTGAACGTTTCCAAGGAGTTTTTTTTTTAATTTTGGGGGATCCAACGCGAACACATCTTTTTTACCACAGGGGGATCGTGCAAAACATTACTGATGCTCGTCATACAGAAGTATCTTGGCATAATTCTGGATTGAAAGCTTTCTTGGAAGATAAACACCGAGGAGAGGATGAAGAAATACTTGTAATGTCCTCTTTATCCTCTGGCAAAAAATGGGGTCTGAAACCATATATGTATAATCCAGTGGGCATGCAATACGATCATCATACCCATTTTGACTTATGGAGCTTTCTTGTGGCGAAAGGCGGTGCAAACACAATCCGATCTAAAGAATCTCGTAAAAAGTCAACGATTAGATCAGCCGGCACTTGCTTGTGAACCAGTTAGCTGCAGTATACAAACAGACAAGCGATGGAGCGCGTAAAGGTCGAAATAAAAGTTTTCTTCTCTTACCTCATCACAATTTTTTTTAATTTAGTAAAAAAGTGATTCGAAAACAAAATTGGATGATTAATTCCGCGCCACCTTGTACCTCGCTCGAAAATGTTCGCGATTTAACTCCAGTTTTTTTTGCCGAGTTGCATTCTTAACAAATACAAACATACAAACATGGCTCAAACATCAAAATATTGTGTGTGCGTTTTGTCTAAAATATGTCCAACTTTCCTATGCAAACGTCAGTTGGCGCTGGCGGCATAAGAATAAGTCAAGGCGGAAAATATAAATAGCAACCCTCGTAAAGTGGGCATGAGTGACTAAGCCAAAAAAATTGTTTCAATATAAAAGGGTTGCTGTGTTGCGGTAGGTTGTTGGTATTTGTAAGTAATTGATTCGTTGAATTTCGAGCACAACGAAAGGGTGTAAAAGTAATAAAAATTCTTAGGCTGATGGGTGTTTTATTTTGAAAATAAATTACGTTTGCTATTAAGATTTTATTAATGATAATATTTTTGTATACGTTTTTTTCTTTAACACATATTTTAAGGGTGGGGGTGGTGGTGGTTGGACTTTGGAAAAGGCTCTAAATTTTTATGAGAAAAAGGGCAACGTAGATTTTATACATAAATAGTAATTTTATACTTTTACGATAAGTGAGGTGGCCATAAAGTTAAGAGAGGTGAAATGGGTTAGTACCTTTTTGAAAGTGTGTATTTATTGAAGTCTTGGCCCTTTTTTTATTTCTCACTACGATGTAGCATCGAAAGCCTATACGCCGTCAGTGGTGGACTTTAACACGAACTAAACACTTTTTTGGCCGCCGTGGACGAATGGATGGTGCGTGACTGCCATTCGGGAGTGTGTACTTCGAATCTCCGTACATGAAACGCAAAATGATAGAAAAAGTATTTTCTGATAACGGTCGACCCTCGGCAAGCAAACCTCCGATTGTATTTCTGAGATGAAAAAAGCACAAGCCGTTCGTGGTCGGCTTCAAACTGTAGGTCTCTCCATTTGTAGAACAACATCAAGACGCACGCCACAAATAGGAGAAGGAGCTCGGATAAACAACTAACAGAAGTGTACACGCCAATAATTTATTTATTTATTTTAAACCTTCTGATGTCTAAGCACGAAGCCGATTTGAGCACTAGGCTCTACGCCAGTTACTGTTCGTCACGCAGTCTGTTAAAAGATACTTGTACTTCAATCTTTCCACCGTTTCGTTTATTTTCAGAAAAAACCCCAGGTGGGGTTCGCCATGCTTGTCTCATGTCTTGTCTCTCATTGAATAGTCCGTTTCTTCGTCTGGTATCGCCTGTTTAGCTACCGCTGATCTCGTCGGATGCTTCACTCATTTTTGCGTGCTTAATTGTATGTTGCATATCGCTGATTGTTGGCGAAACCTTATCCCACGCATACTTTGAAGTCATCATGACGTTGAGAGTAAGTTTTCTGATCTTATCAGATCTTCTTATAGTGCGGCTAAATCGCAACTCAAACCCTGGATATATAAAAAGCCCATGCCTTGCACTTTGGCAACCATGCCCCCTCAGGAATTGCGTTAGCTGGGAGTTAGTCTTACTATAGCTTCATTTCAACCGTCTTTCGATGCTTGTGATTAGCGTATAAGTCCACCTACCTTTCCTTTTTCTATCATTGACTTCTGTATAATTAGTATTGCAATGATCATTTTGCTTCTCTCACTCGTTCTTCCGCCAATGGTTTTGTATATGCTTACTACCCTTAAAGCGCAGAGTCCGTACATGGCTTCATATGCCATCATATCCAAAGATTCCGCCTATACTGGAACTGCAGGCAGCAGAGTCGGTGCGATGACGCTAGTTAGCAGCCTGTGTTTGCTCCATCTCGGCTCACCCATGTCTGAAAGTATTCTAGGCGAGCTTTTGGATTATATATTCAACATGCGGTCCAAAATGGGATCGATCGTCAATTTTAAGACCCATCATTTTAGTTGAATTATGTTTGCTTACGATGAAGGAGGATATCTCGTCTTTCTTGCGGATGCTTATGCGAACCGCTTCCGTTTACTCCGCTGCAATGGATAAACCTCTGTTATTCAGCCACTTTGTTATAAAACTGCTTTGAAGTCATAAAACTGTGGAGCTCAACATGAGTGGAAGCAAAAATGTGGCCCAAAGAGAATAATCCATCGGATTCGCGTCTGGTGCTTTTGAGAGTCATTGTGTGGGCGTTATGAAGTTCGGAAGGTTGCTTTTTAGTCATTCTTGGTTCACTCGAGCTCTGTGAAATGGTGCCGAGTCCTGTTAAAACATTCATGGTCTGCCACTGAAATGTTTGTCTGTCCACGGCTTCAAAGCACGGCTTCCATAAAACTTTCCCGATAATATTTCGTATTTACATTGACTCCACGCTCGATGAAAAGGGTTGGAGAGCGCACATCTGCGGTTTCAGCGGCCCAAACCATTACCTGTGGCGGGTGCTGCCTCCTGGTGGCCAATCGATGACTCAAATTCTCGTGTGAACGCCTTCTGGATCTTGTAAGGCTTGACTTTGAGATAATTTTTCATTATACGGCGGATACTACGGTCAGATATTTTCAGTTATTTCGGCATTTGATTGCATCAGCTGCGCGAGCGGTCTGAAGTTGATTACACTTCCAGTGCCGGACCCTTTAGTCTTCTAAGCACTTGCAGAGTATCGCACTCATTTTCATCAGCATTCAACAGGCATAGTGAGAGGAGCATTCTGGTGTTTCCGGAAATGAAAATATGGCACCGCAAAGGAATCGTTAAAAAATTAGGTTCCCTTAAGGAAATTCGAGTATCAAATTAGGGAAACCGTTCGTTTCTGGGTCTACAGTGGTTATCTGTGGCCGCCTGGTGAATTCTTTAAAAGCAGCAGCATAAACTTGAGATCATTTAAGTTTTTGGTTTCGAGATGCCATGCCGAAATCTACAAGAAGTCAGGTTCTGTTAAAAGTCGAGAGACAAAGTTTTTTACGACTAACTTCCGAATCGTTTTTTATGCTCTCACAAATTGGGCAAACAGTTGCAGAGCACTCAACAGTTGTTGTAGCAATTTATCTTGAGGTATTCGTATGCACTCTTTTCTCTCACGCAACTCCGCTTCATTAAAATTTTTTTCTCTCAACCCTACTTTTCCCCTACCAAAACATAAGAAAAACTACAGGCAAATGACTTAAAGCGCCTATTTGTGCATTCAAACTCTTGCTTTCATGATTTTCACTCATAATTATATTTTTAAGCTAATAAATAGCTTTTTCTTACAAATAAGCACGTACCAGTGAGCTTTGAAAAAATTGTAAGCCGTTAATAAAAAGAAAAATCGTGTTTAATCGTGGAAAGTAATACGAAAATAAGTGGAAACAATTTTTAAATCAGCACAATAAGGAGGGGGACACCAACAAGTTCTGGGTTTCGCTTTTTCCAACATAACCCAGAACAAAAACAATGCGTACACATTTTCTTATTTCTTTTCTATAGAAAGAATGTTTAAAGAAACAAAAAAAAAAACAAATAAGAACAAGCAGCAACAATAATAACTACCAGCATACAATATTCATACTCGCACTACAATTATAAATACTTGAGCGGATGCGCACGGTTGACTTTCATGGATCAGCGAGTGGCTGGAGCAAATGAATGTATGCGACGTGTGTAGAAGAAGGCAACAGCGACAGTGCAACATGGCGTTTATTGGTGGTGGTGCCGGTGACCAAGTGGAAGCTTTAAGCGCAAGTGCGTTGATCGGCTAGAAGAATAGATGGATAAGTAAGAAATAGTTGGAGAGATGGATGGATGTATGGTTGGCTGGTTAGCAGGCTGGCTGCCTGACTGGTGGCAGATGGACAGCCAAACAGACAGACATGCAGCCAGCAAAACACTCACTCATTTATTTACGCTCCACCGCACCAACACCACAGTGAGGAGTAAAGTAAAGAGCCACACTTGAAAGCGCTGCCTTTGTAGGTTTGTATGCGGAAAATAGTTGGTGAAACAAGAAAAAGAAAAATACAACTACAACACCTTTTACATGCATACATATGTAGAAGCTCGAAAGGCAGAATCATTACCGGCATGATAAGCAGAAGATGTGTGCGTTGGCTTCAGTGCGCAGCCACGAAAGCGCGAATCGTATGCCATACATACAGCTCGGGACACATAAATAGAACACATTTTTAACCAATAATGCGTTTCAATTATTTTGTCATAAGCTTTGTTTAAATTGAAAAATTGTAAATGCATATATTTGTGCCTGTTATGAGGTTTACATTTATGCAAAAAATTACCGTTTCTTTCAATTGAATTCTTCACGTCCGTAGTTTAATACGGCTTATCACTCATTGAAAATGGAAACAAAGGAAATTTTCAATTACTCGGTGCAGTTTGAAGCTTAAGTTTTATTAACGCAGTTTGTGGCTGCATTATTCTAAATAATTCTAAAGTTATTGAAATTTCACAAAAAGGGGGCATTGTAAACACTTCAAACCGGAAAATGTGGTCTTATATTCCGCACCGTACCCACAGGAAAGCCGGCGCAGAAGACGTCCACGACAAACTTGTATGCGCATAATTCTAATTGAGAGCTCTTCCACCGCCGCCACCACCTAAAACGAAATCAGACATACCTATACATAGCGGCTGTCAGAAATCGTTGAAGAGCTTTTGTTGCTGCACTATACTCTGACTAGGCGCGATGTCTTTTGTATGATAGTTCTTTAGTTCTACCTAAAAATGTCCTGAAGGATTAAAAAACAAAAAAAAATATACCTCATGATGGAATAATCAAAAAAATAATCAAATCACAAAGACAAATATTTTCAATTTCACAAAAACGTTATTTGAATCGACGAAACCAAGCTTAATATGATAGAATGGGTATAGATAGAAAAACTTTTGTAAGTCGCCCAAAGGGTCAAGCACTTAACGCCAAGATACGGTCAAGCAAGGTGACTAACTGATAATATTAAACAATTTGAGTACATATTTACAAGTAGATATACTTCAGGATGAAATGGAGTATTTTATGTATGAGCCTAAGCTATTACATTGGGCAGTTGAACAGGGCAATGAACACCCCAAAGATGGTGAAGCATTGACTCCTTAGAGAAACAGTTAAGATTCTGACTGGTATATGGCATTGGTCAGAGCCCCGACTTAAATCCCATAGAAAACTCATGGAATGATGTTAAAATAAAAATCTCAAGTAAAAGTTTGAGAAACTTTGATGAATTATGGGCCGCAATTCAGGAAGCGTGAATCTCAAACAAAAAGGAAAGATACCAACATTTTGTGGAGAGCATCGAACGAAGATGTGAAGAAGTGATTAAAAAACGATTATATATATAATTGGCGCGTATACCCTTTTTTGGGTGTTTGGCCGAGCTCCTCCTCCTATTTGTGGTGTGCGTCTTGATTAAAAAACGATTGATGTGATATAAAATGGTAAAGCATTTTTGTAGCTTAAATTTTTAATTGGATTATTTCCTTTTATTTAAACCATTTTGAAATTGTGCTATTTCCCTTCCCCTGTTCTTTAGCTTTTTTTCAGACTTTTCTCCTAATAAAAAACAAAAAATAGAGTTCATATTTCTTTTATTTTCTTCTTAATATTAGAATGAATAATTTTTAATCCAAAACTGTGCCTTTTCATGTTGCTAAATATTTATTTCCGTTGTGCTATTTATGTGTCCATGGCTGTACAGTGCCGCAGTGCTTAGTGTGTGAGCGCGCGCATACGTTCATAAGGAAAGCGCTCGAATAGATCAGTCACGCTGGCTGAGAGCGAAATAACAAATGCAGCTTGATTGCCTGACCGACTTGACTGACTTGCTGCACATAATCAGTGACTTAGAAAATGCGCGGCTGCCGCACATATCTTTTCTACTAAATTATATTATCCGCACAACCGCGATGGAGCTCGTGAAACGCATGTGTGCACGTTTAGGCTGGCAAAATGATCTAGCATACGTACATACATACACACATACATATATATATATATGTGCATGCAGATGTGCACATGTGTGATTATGTTCGAATACTCTATAGTCTCCCCACATCTGCTTTTCTGTAATGCCGCTCATTTGGAGCGTTAAAATTGCAATAATAGGAAAAGTTTTGCTATAGCTTAAGCGGCATACATATCTGCTCTTCTTTACATACACATATAAGAATGTATGTGTGTATGTCTGCCAGGCAGTGCGTTGACTTAGATAGACACCATATAAATGTACGTTGCATGGTTGCCATGCGGTCAGGTTGGAAAGTGTTCGTACCCATGCGTGCAGTTGGTGGTATTTTCATGATTGTTATAAGAGTTGTTGTTTCGTATTACGAAAATGGGTCTTACTGCGAAAACATAGAATTTAAATATTTGCTTCATTTATAGACATTAAAGCTGGTATCGAGGCTCTGAGGTCTGTAAAGGCTGGTGAAGCCAAACAAGTCGATAATTTTCTCGACTGCAAAGCGACAATCTGTACTGGGCCCATGGATCTAGCAGTGTTTCGGGAAATGAGGAAGCAGACAGGTATACACGATAGGGGACAGAATTTTCGAGATAGAGTTCAGGCATATAAACCTCGCTGGATGTCCAGTTGTGGTCTATTGAGGAAAGAACTAAAGCAACTACTAAAAGTATGTAGACTACTGTGGACACCTGTGGAGTATCCTAAACGAACGAGGAACCAGAAACTTCCTATGGGTCTGAAAAAGGTATATACGGCTTGGCATTTGAATACAAACGAAGCACCGATAAAATAATGCTCTAAAATTGTACCGAGCATATTAAGCCAAGAGTGTGAGACTAACCGGGTTTGGTTAGTTAGTTTTATTAATTTTATTATATTAGAATATAATGAACTGCGGCCTTTAATGTTAATATACGACTTTTGTTCTATATTACCAATCGATTCAGAATCTCACCACCTGCATGAAGGAGCCTTTGTCTTTTGAGAGCTACGCATTCGCAGAGGATGCGTTCGAGTGTCTCGCCATCCAGCTCGCAAAACCAACAGACGCTTGATTCTACTAATCCTACTTTCCTGAAATGATAACGCAGACTACAATGTCTCGTGTAGTATCCAGTAAGAGTTCGTAACCCCGCTCTATCCAAGCCTAAGAGCCCGCTTTACGTTCCTCTAAATGTAAAGATAAATTGTTTCTCCCGCCTCTGTCCCAAATCAACCATCTAGGCGTATGAATTCCATCTCCTCACAGTGGTTGGCAATTTCCTTCAAGTGGGCTTTGGTAAGCTCGTAGATGTGTTCTGGTCCATGGAATTTTGTTATAGTGGGTAATTTCGCTGGGCAGTACGGTACAGAATAGAATGGTGTTCTTTGCTCCCATGGTATTGAGGACAGCAAATCATACCTCAACGAGTTTAGAGGTTACTGTGTGAGACTGCAGTACTCATTAGGCAAAATGCGCTAAGTCCCCCGCTCATCCGATACCATCGAAACAGTTCGAATAAAAATAAATAATTAGCGCGTACACATCTGTTAGGTGTTTGGCCGAGCTCCTCCTATTTGTCCTGTGCGTCTTGATGTTGTTCCACAAATGGAGGAGCGTACAGTTCTACGCCACCACCGAATGGCAGATGGTTTTTTATGAGGAGCCTTTTCATCGCAGAAGTACACTCGGAGATTTGCCATTGCCTGCCGAGAGACGACCGCTTTTTCTATAATTTTTCTGTTTCATGTACTGACATTTGAACCCACGCACTCACGAATGGTAGTCACGTACCAGTGCATTCGGCTACCGCGGCCGCTTTCGAATAAATGAACAAAAAAGCACAAAAACCTCTTATAAAGGGCCGACTTAAAGCTACAATTGCAGGTGGCAAAAATTTGGACATAACAGAATTTGTTGCTCTTCTGCTGATATGAAGAAATCCTGAGTTTGATAGAAATTTTTTACTTTCGAGTTATTGAAAAATTCTCAGTCAGAAATTTTAAAACGTTGGATTTTTTTTACATCTTCTTAAGGTATAATATCTTAAAAATATTGTTTGAAAATTTGAAGTGAATCCAACAAATACTTTTCGAGATATTCAACAATTAACAAAGGACGCTCGCGCACTGCGGAGCGTTCGAGGGCAAGTAGCAAAACTTTAAATGAGTTTTTTTCAAAACTATGTTTTTTGAAATGTTTACTATGTGTTTACTACAACTTAAAGACCGCTTGGTAGATTTCAATAAAATGTATACTGCTTTTGAAAAACATAAAAAACTCGTGCCTGATCGATGGATTTTTTTTTAATTTCTATTTTTTTGTATCAATTAATTGTCGGTTTTTTCTCGAAAATCTGAAAAATATTTCCTGAGGCTCCCCGATTTTTTATTTTGAAAAAAAGCTTCGATCAGTTACAAGATTGTCTATTAATAAAACTTATTTCTCTAGTCCGATTGATTTTAGATGCATCTCCAAGGACTTGTGACGATCACCGCAATAGTCTTCTGGAGAAACGGGCTCCACACAAACAGCGATAACTTTTACAATTATTAATTTTTTTTTTTTAATTTTGCTAAAGTCAAGTCAAAAAATGATGTATTAATGCTCTGTTTTTATTTTTGTACAATAAAGCAATCGACCAGCAAATAAAAGTTATTGAAAATCATAATTTTTTCAGGCCTCTGACTACCCCTAACCCCATAAAGTAATCGTCCGATAAATGTAAAATACTGAAGTGCAGACAGCGATCTTGATTGGCAGAAGATTCGCTAGCAATGATGTCATGAAAAGTGTTCTCACAAAAAATTTTTTTTGGCTTTCGAAGGTGAATAGCAGTTTTTGAAAAACATTTAAGACGGACGCCAAAGAGACATCAATCCACTATCAATCAGCCAAAAATTGTATTACCCACTACTTAGCGGGGATACCCGTATGATAGGAAACATCTGAAGAACATCTGAAGCATTAGAACATATTTTCTTGGCTTTTTGTATAAATTTAATAACAAATCGTCTGCAAAATATTCGAATTACTCTATGAAATCAACTTTCGATATACAAAAACGCAATTTTTTACCTATTCGAGTCCAATTGGTGTAAAAAAAATTGTCATCGGATGGTACGAGTAAAACCTCAGAGTATTGGGTGTAATGCATAAAAAATGCACTAAATATTTTGAAAAAGAATTTGAAGTCAAAGGCTGAGTGTGCTGAGTGGGCTGAGAGTCACATACAAGTTGTAATTTAATTTTACCCTTCGCTCCCAAATAAACACCTAATAATTTCAATATATGTATGCGTTTTCATGTAAATATTATATGTACGAATGTACCACCTGATTACTAATATATAGGAACAAAATAGGAAAATTTAATTCCATTGTATTCACACTTTTGCTTCAACGAGGCTGACGAAGAGAGTTAGCAAATAAAAACATCGAAGAAGGCGTTAATTACAATGACACGGCACGAAAAGGCATGAAAGCATTACATTTCACTCTGGTTTTCATTTTATTTAGCCATTACTAGTGTCAGGTTTTGCTTTTCATTAAATTACAGCAGAAAAGCGAACAGGTAGAATTCGGAAATCGGAATTCGTTTACGTAACCGAAAAACCAGTAGCCAAGCAGTAGCTTTTTGACCAGTGATTTGACACATTTCAAGGAATGGTGGCACGCTGTTGTACGTAAGTGCCTCGGAATGTTGTAAAGTCGGCTGTTGTAAATTCTAAGCACTTGTCTACGTTAAAATATGTTTGTATGTGCAAACAGCTGTGCTCACAATAATAGCAGCGCGGCATAAAGTTTTAGTTTAAAGACAAAGTTTTGAATATCTATTTTTTTTTATTCTGTTTTGTTTTTTAAATACATATGAGGCATTCTTCGCCAACCGGACACCCCCATCCGCCCAGAACAGTTTTTATAAAAAAAAATTTTCCCTATGCCGAAATAAAAGCTTATGACATACGACGACGAATATTGACAAATATGTTGGAAAACACCAAAAAAAATGAAGTAGTTTGTTAAGAAAAGTAGAGAGAGAGATTCTGGTGCAACGTTCGACTGTTTCATTAACAGCACTAGTTCTTGATGTATTTCACATGTCAAACGGTACAGAAATAATTTGAACAAATTATAGAAAATTCTAAACGAATAAACTATTAAAAATAAATCTGTCAAACTGTTCTTTTTAGAACTATTATCGCATCTGTTGTCGATATCGCTAAACTTCGTAAAACATTGTTTAACAGTTTTATTGACAGCACAAGTTCTGTATATGTCTTAATCGTTAAACTGTCTGGAGATTATTATAAAAAATTCTGAAAGAATAAATTAATATCTAATACCTGTCAAACAGTTCTTTTCAGAACTATTATCGCCTAAAAAATGTCGGGAGAATCGAGAAGAGATCGATGCATTAATCCCTTTAGAAAAGTAGGTCCATCTTGAATATTTAAAAAGTGCCACATGACAAATTAAAGTACATGACATAAGCTTTTATTTCGGCATAGGGAAAAATCTTTTTTTATAAAAATTGTTCTGGGCAGATGGGGGTGTCCGGTTGGTGAAGAATGCCCCATATATATAGTTTGTACTGTACTCGTAATAGAAATCACACAGCTCAAAGTTTCAAATTTCACAGAAAATGAAAGAAAAATCAAAAAAATCGCCATAGAAATTTAAAAAAAATTTCTTAGAAAAATTCTGGTTACGCAGTTCTATAGCCCATTGAATTTTAATATAATAAAGTGCAACTTTCAATCGGATTGATTGTTGACAATTTGTTTAATGGCGGTTTTGTGCATTTTCTCCATATACAAAAAAGTGAAGCATTCGTTATATGTAAGAAAATGCATGACAACGTCAACCAAAAAGCTATCGAAAATCAAAATTTAATGGACTGCAAAACGGCATACTCAGAATTTTTATAAATTTATGTATTTATTGAGTTTTTTTTAAATTTTGTACAAATCCTAAAACGTGTTTTATTGTAGTATGAACCATATTTTCATAAGAAAAAAATTTAAAAGAAATTTGAAAAATTGTAGTTTTATAATGGATTGAATTTTGATATAATAAAGCGCAAATTTCAAGTGGCTCAAAACGGCTTGATTTTTGACAATTTTTTTTTTAATAGCGTCTTGTGAATTTTCTCCATCTAAACAAAAATTGCGAGCAATGCTTCCTACAATATTGCGCTCGATATGACTCGATTTATTGCGTCGCTTCTTCCAGCATTTATAAGGCGTAAATCTGCAACAACATTGTCTGCCCATCTTCTTGGCAGTCTTACACGCTTTTTACTGCCCATAATAACAGAGTTGAAGGTCTTTTTCGTAATCCTGCTGTTGTCCATCCTGCGTAGGTGTACAAAACATCTCGGCCGCTGAGCTGTGTGTTTCGCTATGTTTTGGACCTGATATCAGCTGATCCATTAACTTTCCTTGCTGGTACAAATATCCTTCTTAAGATTTTACGCTCAAATCGGAGAAGGTAATTCTTTATGTTAGATGTCAGTACGCATGCCTCGCAGCCATATGTTGCTAGTGGTCTTATTAGCGGCCTGTAGATTTGTAGCCTACACGACCTCGAAGTTTCAGGTGAGAAAATAACTTCTATTAGCAGCTTGTAGCCTATCATTCACGCCCATTAGGGAGGCAGCGCTGCTAAGGTATTTAAAACGCTCCTCACCCAGGTATTTAAAATTTTCCTTTTTGTGAAAAATATTTGGTCGACGTCCAGATCGCCATAGCGTGTGACGCTTAAAGACCTACGCGGTTTTTTGTCTTACCGCCATTAACTTCAAGGCCGACTAGCTTCCACTTTATTGTAGCAAAATTAAATGCGCTATAAAACTGCATACCCAGAATATTTTATTAATTTTTTTACTTTTTTAATTTTGTACAAGCTTTAAAATTTTCAGTTATATAGGTTTTGTTGCACCATATTTTCATAAAAATAAAATAGAATAAATAATAAATAAAAAATAAATAAATAGTTAAATGGTTAAAACCTTGCAATTTGTCGCGCTGCAATTATTGTGCACACAGCTGTAGGTATGTTCGAGTAAAGGTGTAGTGAATTCATGTACTTAAAAAGTGTGGGAAAATTTGGAGGATTTAGGCGCTTAAAAACCTGTTCACGCCATTGGAATTCACTTTTTTGTAAGTTGTATTATTTTGTCTCGGCAATTAATGATAGTGTAAATGAAGTGCAAGCATTGACGGCACTGGTGAGCAAATTAAAAAGAGTAGCAGATATTTAATTAAAGTTAAATATTATCTTTTTTATAAAATAAATTTATTATATTTAGTATAAAATATGGTTCGCTAGGTTAACAGGCCATGTCAAGGATGGAGTGGGAAACATAGCTCTATAGTGATGGCTTATGAGAAAAAAGAGGAGCTAGTTTCTAAGCGCCATAAAAATGTGTAGGGATATAAAAAGTCTTTTTTGTCATGCTAAAGTTTCTATTCTATATTAATTTTCTTCTGCCTTTTAGAAGCTTTCATAAAACATAGCTTTCAATTTCATAGTGAGCTTTCACCACTGATTTGTAAACTTTTGAACTTAAAAAGTTTTGACAATTTTGTATCTTTTTTTACAGTTTTGTAAACTTTGGAACTGCAAAGCCATCTTAGCAGCTATAATTCGAAATGACAAAGGCATTAAAAATATAAACTTACTAAATTCTTGGAAAAAATATTCTATTCGATTTGATTTTTTTTGAATGATAGTATTACGGCACAACCACACAGATTCTTCTGTGTAAAGTGCGCTTTCACTAGAACAATTACTTATAAGATAAGCTCGGACCAAAGTAATTAGTTGCCCAAAAAGTTTTAACACAAAGCTTCCCGAAGTTAATTTGATTTGTCTGTCTATTTTTATGCAACTGTTGCCAAACTTTTTTTACAAGCTTTATAAGGTACTGAATCTTCGTTCAAAGCTACGCTTTCTTCAAAATATTTGCTTACGAATTTAAAATATGCTTCGCAAGTATTTTCCACAATATACAAGGTGAAGTGAAAAATAAACATGACTGGCGTCATAAAAATGTTTTTGATGGCGCCATTTTGTAAATGAGTTAGTGCGTTGGATGTTACATCCCTACCTCACTTCCAGTAAAAGCTTGGTGACATTCGGTTCAGTGGAAGTGAAGTTATTGCGTCTAAAGTGTCAGTATTTGCCATTGTTCATATTGTTCATGAAATTTTGTTTTAAAATCGATAAAACCTTTACCGAAACATTTGAATTCATGAACAAAGTTTATGGCGTACCAGAGCTCATGAGTGGTTTACACGTTTCGAGATGGTTGTAAGAACATAAATGACAAAATCGGTAATCATCGAAACCTCCATAAAAATTGTTCGTAAATTTATCAAAAATGAACCGAACTCATTGTTGAAATTCATGGAATCGGAGTTGAATATCTCCTAAACATCGATTTATAGCATTTTTACTGATCATTTGGGCTTACGAAAGGTCTGTGCACGTTTCATGCACCATAAGTTAACTGAGGACCAAAAATTGCTCAGAATTCAACATTCGAAAGACCTCATTAAAGAGGCGAGAAAAGACGAGAACTTCCTTCACAACAATGTAACTGGTGAGGAAACGTGGTGTTTCCAACATGATCCCGAAAACAAGCATGCAAATGCCGAATGAAAGGCCCTAGATGAGCCACCACCCAAAGAAATCGCGTTTGGAGAAATCAAAAATTAAGTCGATGCTCATTTGTATTTACGATTCCAAGGGAATTGTCCACAAGGCGTTCGGTCTAACGGGCCAAACCGTGTTGGCGTTTTGAAGCGTTTGTTGCATCGCATTTTACGCATGAATCACCGTTTGCATCCGTAGAGGCCATCCAAAAGGCTTGTACCGACATCCTCAGGGACATTCCGGTCAATGGCTTCTAGATCGCACAAAATAATGTATGGAGGCCAAGTAGTCCCCATTTTGAATGAATAAATTTGAAGTTATCAGAGCAAAGCTTCTGTCATTGTGAGGGATGACGATTTTGGCTGCTTGTTCCCCGATAGACTAGAAGCCAGTTATCACCCGTATTGTCGTTTGTTTATGGTTGTATGTTCTGTTAACTTCGAATGTTGTCTGGTCCCTCTATATGCATTCCGTGATTCGTAGATGTTTTAAGGAAATTTCATTCTTAATTGCACCCAGTGCACAGTGGTTCCGCCATAGGACATTGGATGAAAATAGTCATGTTAAAATTATGCAAAAATATTTAGCTAAATGTTAGTCCATTAGTCATAGTAACTTAGAGTACAAAAGAAATTTCAACTGCACAAACAATTCACTTATAAGCGCAGTTCCGGGAAGTGTTATTTTTCTAAGAATTACTGTGTTTATGACCTGTTGTACAATGGAAATTCACGTTGAAGGTATGTACGACATGTTGAACCTTTTGTTATCTTTTTTAATTATTATTTAATAGGTTTTCAGACCGTACGAAATACGTACTTTAAAATTTGCCGTTTATTTTTTTTTATAAGAAGTTTATAAAATTTTAACTAAGTTCGCACGAATCTGCACAAATGAAACACACATTAAAATATTCTTACGTATGTCCTCTTTAAGGAAAAATAATTTCCAGCTGCGATGACCTGCGACTGCGCTTGATATAGGGTCTAATCTGTACCTATGTGTAGGATTTTGAAAAATGTGATTCTACCAAGATTGCTGATAAAGATTTTTTTTTTGTTTTAGGTGTAAATTTGAATTGTTCATTTACGCGCATGCATATTCTGGGCACGTGGTTATGTTACAATAGCATTAATAATGATGTTGATAGATGTCGCCACGTACTGAAGAACATAATTCAAGCTTTACCAAACTCTGAGAATTTAACCTTAGAAGACGTTGAAAATCGTGTTTCTTGGATCTGTTCACGGATTTCTCGATACTGGAAAAAAGTGCAAAGATCAAAAACAAGGCTGATTGCCAAGTACAGTAATTGGTTAACTGGTTAATTTGTTATTAAGAGACTTTATTCATTCAAAATTGCCTAACGCTTTACCATCTTATAAAAAAGTTCTTGACGCAAAAAAACGGTGTTACCCAACAGGAATTGGCGTTACAGAATCATCTACCGAAATTAATTTACAATGTTTGTTGGACCACACATGCTCTTGAATTCTCGAATCTCAAAAACCAGTATTGGTAAATATATCTGAATCAAGTTGCACTGAGTATGAATTAGTAGGTAAATGGGGTTTCGATGGCAGCACTGGGCATAGCGAATACAAGCAAAGTTTTTCTGATCCGAGAACGGAAGATGGAAGTTTAATTGTTATATCTTATGTACCCTTGAAATTAATTTGTAAATCGATTACCTCTGACCCAGATAAGATAATTTGGAAAAACCCTCGCCCATCGTCCACAAGGTTTTGTCGGCCTATGCGTTTTCAATTTGCTAAAGAAACTAAAGCTCTTTGTGTTCAAGAAGAAGAGTATTTTAAAAAAGCTATTAGTGACTTGAATCCGACTATTGTTAAAATTGATAACCATAGTTATAAAGTAAGTCATTCTTAATAATTAACTATGGTTTATGGTAAAGTGTGCTGTGCTCTTGTTGACTTATCTACGAGTAAATGTTATATTTGTGGTGCGACACCTAAAGAAATGAATGACTTAGAAAAGTGTAGAAACAAACAAGTAAACTCCAGTAGATTTGAATTTGGTTTATCACCCCTGCATTCTTGGATTCGATTTTTTGAATACTGTATTCACGTTTCTTATAGAATCGAATTTAAAAGGTCGCAAGCACGTTCATCTGAGGAAAAAGCACTTTTAGCTAAGAGAAAGGAATTTGTCCAGAGGGAGTTTAAAGAACAATTAGGCTTGATAGTTGACAAACCGCGATGTGGAGGAAGTGGCAACTCTAATGATGGAAATACAGCACGAAAATTTTTCCTTCATTCAACCATATCATCCGAAATCAATGGAATATACAAACACGTTATAGACAGATGTAGTTGTCTCCTACAATGTCTTTCATCTGCTTTTAAAACTAATTCGAATAAATTCAAAATATACGCACTAGACACTGCTAAAATTCTAGTTAGTAAATATTCATGGTATAATTTACCTGCATCAGTTCATAAAGTGCTCATTCATGGGTCGGAAGTAATCGATCATTGTTTATTATCAATTGGAGAATTATCAGAGGAGGCAGCTGAATCATATAATAAATTAGTGAATCAATTCAGACGTGACAATACCAGAAAGCACTCAAGAACTGTAACTAACACGGATCTTTTGCACAGGCTTCTTCTTAATTCCGATCCATTTATATCTAGTCTACGAAAATTACCTTGTAAAAAGAAATCTATGATGTCAAGAGAAGTGTTAGATTTATTGAGTTAAGAGTTTTGTATTTCTAAGTACATTAACTTTTTGGGAAGTGAATATTTTATTGTTTTCATAAATAAGAATAAGTTAACTGGCATCAAAGTATACTTTATGTTCATCCTTTCGGAATTTAATGTTTTTTTCTATAATTGTTTATAATTTAAGATTTATGCAAAACTTTAAACGAAACAAAAAAATTTTATATAAAAAATGTGTGCACCTAATTTTCCTTTGACTTTTTATATTAATTATATATTACTTTATTATATATTATAATTATTATATTTTATATATATTCTTATTATATATATATTACTTTTTATATGTCTTAATGTTTTTTTAATAAATAAAAACATTTCTCAACTTAAAAACATACTAAAAAGTCATTTATCACGCCAAAAGTTCTTATGACCGCTCTTCCTACGCGGCGGGACCACTGTGCAGTGGTGTGAATACTGATTCTACAAGAATGTTACGCATTACTGATGTCTCCCTTGCCAGTTCGTATGCTTTTTCATTTCCTTAAATGTTCCGATGTCCCAGGATCCAGATTAAGGTAACTTTATGGTTTACACTCAAGGTGGTAAGGCTTTTCTGCTTTATAATTGAGTTAAAATTTGGAAGTGGAAGTCCACGATAAATATCTAACCGTGCCAAATGTATTTTGTTGAGGAAAGTAGCCGCGAATTCTCACATTTCGACAAGAAATCTTGCCAGTATGCTTAGAGATAAGAATATTGTCAAAATTTCTCATGAAACAGTCCACCAAGTTTTACAAAAGCATAATTTTACTTCACGAGATCCCCGAAAGAAGCATTTCCTCTCTGCACAGTATTTTGAAAATAGGTTATCATTCGCTAGGATGCGCATAGCTCAGTCAGATAGCTGCTGCAATGATGTGATATTCCGCAGTGAGGCTAAAATGATGCTGTACTACAACGTTGGTGTGAACAAAGCCAAAGACTCAGAAGTAAACGCATTAATAGGCTCCATATTTCACATTAGCGAGATATCCTTCCACTTGTTAACCCAATGAGCGCCGTGGCGTACAGTCTCCTCAGCAAGGATACGCGGGAGTCTGTGACTTGGCAGAATAAAACACTGCAGGAGAAAGTGCATACACATGTGCTCGTAGTGTGTGTGTGGATATTGCAGTGGCAAATCTTTGATAATGAATCATACAATTCGGAGTATTTGGCAACAAAAAAATGAATTAAAAAAAACATAGACCGAAGAAGTAATGGCAACTGGTATTCATCGACACCGCAAACTTGCGCCCCACAAAACATGATCGACGTTGAGCATCCATCATACATTTTTAGTTTATTTTAAATGCAGATTCGAGGATTATTAATATATTTAAGTCAAGTTGCATTGATAGTGGTTTTGGAATCAGCAAGCTTCAGATTTTCGTTTAAGAGAGCTTGTATGTAAGCAGCACGCCCAGATATTTTTGTATTTGTTAACAATCTCGACATTCAAGTCGCCAAACTTCCAATTATAAGAAGAAGGAATTCTGCTACACTCTCTAAACACCATGCATTTCGACTTGGTCAAATTAACTTTTGACGCCTCATCGAATGCTATAATCCCCATTTGACGCTATAATCGCAAACTCGGTAAAGAGCGTTAAGTCGTCGGCATACGTTTAACAGTTTAGTACGAAGATTAGTCACCGTAATTCCAGCAAGTGGGAGATCGTTTAAATCATTTAAGTACAGAGAGGGCAAAGTTGGGCTTAGCAGACAGCTTTGACTTATCCCTTGATTTGCGTAAAAAGGGGTAGAAAATTCGTCATGGTTGGGAGAGAGTTCAACAGTTTTAAAATTTCTGCCATATGGGTTGAGGGGCCATAATATGCTTGCTAGCCATATTTCAAGGTATCGGTTCAAAGGCACATAAAAAGTCAACGAAGAAGACGAAAGTTTTATTTTTTGCTTTGAAATTCAAATTCACAATTGACCACAGGTTGAAAAGGAGAATCCCTTGTATAGTATACCTTGCGGAAATAAGCTTGAAATTACGTAATGATTTTGTTCAAATCAAACCAAACATTAATGCGTTTTAACAGAAGCGCAGTACAAGCAGAGTGTCAAGCAAAAAGAGTCCTCTATAATTTTCGGCAAGGCCAGGATCTTCTTCTTAATTGGCGTGATAACCGCTTACCCGATTTTGACCGAGTTTAATAAAGCGCACCAGTCGTTTCTTTCTCGTGCTAACCCGCGCCAATTGGATCCACCAAGGGAAGCCAAGTCCTTCTCCACCTGATCTTTCCAACGCAGAGGAGGCCTTCCTCTTCCTCTACCACCACCAGCTGGTACCGCATCAAATACTTTCAAAGCCGGAGCGTTTGTATCCATTCGGACGACATGACCCAGTCAACGTAGCCGCTGGATCTTTATTCGCTGCGCTATGTCTATGTCGTCGTAAAGCTCATACAGCTCATCGTTCCATCGTCTGCGATATTCGCTGTTGCCAACGTGCAAAGGTCCAAAAATCTTACGCAGAATCTTTCTCTCAAACACTCCAAGCGTCGCCTTATCGGATGTTGTCATCGTCCAAGCTTCTGCGCCATACGTTAGGACGGGTATGATGAGAGTCTTGTAGAGTGTTAGTTTTATTCGTCGAGAGAGGACTTCACTACTCAGTTGCCTACTTAGTCCAAAGTAGCACTTTTTGGCAAGAGAGATTCTACGTTGGATTTCGAGGCTGACATTGTTATCGGTGTTAATGCTGGTTCCTAAGTAAACGAAGTCTTTTACAACCTCGAAATCATAACTGTCAACAGTGACGTGGGTACCAATACGTGAGTGCGCTGTCTGTTTGTTTGATAATAGGAGGTACTTCGTTTTGTCCTCGTTCACCACCAGACCTATTCGTTTTGTCTCTTTATCTAGTTTGGAGAAGGCAGAACTAACAGCGCGGTTGTTAAGGCCGATGATGTCAATATCATTGGCATACGCCAACAATTGTACGCTCTTATAGAAAATTGTGCCTGAGCGATTAAGTTCTGCGGTTCGTACTATGCTCTCCAACATCAGGTTAAAGAAGTCACACGACAGCGAGTCACCCTGTCTGAAACCTAGTTTGGTATCAAACGGCTCAGAAAGGTCCTTCCCAATTTTGACGGCGCTGCTGGTGGTGAGCAACGTCATCTTGCATAGCCGTATTAGTTTTGCGGGGATACGAAATTCAGACATCGCGGCATACAGGTATATTAACTCCTTTCCGTACTGTCGAATGCAGCTTTGAAGTCGACGAAAAGTCGTGAGTGTCGATTCTCCTTTCATGGGTATTTTCCAAGATTTGGCGTATTGTGAATATTTGGTCGATGGTAGACTTTCCAGGTCTAAAGCCACACTGATAAGGTCCAATCAGTTGGTTGACGGTGGGCTTCAGCCTTTCACACAATACGCTCGCTAGAACCTTATAGGCGATATTTGGAAGACTAATCCCGAGGTAATTGGCACAAATTGCAGGATCACCCTTCTTATAGGTTGGGCAGAGCACACTTAAATTCCAATCGGCACACATGCTTTCATCCGACCATATTTTGCATAGAAGTTGATGCATGCACCTTACGAGCTCCTCGCCGCCACATTTGAATAGCTCAGCCGGCAGTCCGTCGGCACCCGCGGCTTTAGACGCGCTATCGCTATTCTCACCTCGTCATGGTCGGGTAGCGGAACGACAATTCCGGC